>NC_083871.1:118749922-119949922 GCF_032452875.1 Bos javanicus | reverse complement strand
TGTCTATATTTTGGTCTTATCTCCAAAGTGTAAACAGTATTTGATGATAGAGACCAAAGCCCTCGCGTATCTTGTAGAAGCACTGGAGGGGTCACACCAGCACTTGGCACCCACGCAGGGCTCCCGAGGCCACTGCTGTCCGCACCGCTCGCCTGGGCAGGTGTGAGGATGCCCCCATCCCGCTGGTGAAGATGGCCGTGACGGGGGGAGCAGGGTGCGGAGGCTCCCTGCCCCCAGGTCTGAGGACCACAGCATCTCTCTGCGGGACCTGGGCTCAGACCTTGATTTCCAACCGAGGGTGTGTGGGTCAGGTGCCAGGCCCACTCTGGGTCCGCTGGGCACTGCAGTCTGTCCCTCGGGCGTGTCTGTGTGGCTGCAGGAGGGAGCTAGTGAGCCTGGCCAGTTGCCTGCCCCTTACCTACAGTTTGAGGGGTGATTCGTGCCCTGTGTTGGCAGGCCTGCCCCCACCCTAGGCTCTGGGTTCCTGCTGGGAGCCCCGCTGGGCTCTGGTCGGTGCCCCTTCCCTGTGGCACACACCCCGAGTTCACCCCTCCTTCCCCGCAGCCTTCCTTGTGGAGAAGGGCTTCAGGCAGAGTGCGGGTGGGAGGGAGAGACGGCAGCATCAGAAGCCGAGGCGCCCATTCCTTGCAGCGCCAGAGGTGGGCTGGATGCCTCTCTGGCAGGGTGGCCTGGTGCCTGGCTGTGCACGGTCTGTCTCCCTGGAAGTGGCCGCGGCAGGCTGGGGTCTCCCATTGGCTTGTGTCTTGTTTGGGGCGAGCACTCCAAAGGGTGCATCAGGGGCAGGTGCTGAAACCCCAGAGGTTGCTCTCCTACATGAGTTTGTCATTGCTGGGAGTTTAAGCAGAAGGAAGTATTTGACAATTCGAGTAAAGAAACCTTCTTTAAATGAAAAGAATATTTTTCAGAATAAAGATTAGATTCTCAGTCTGTTAAGAAGCAGTATCATTTACTTCCTGATATCTGTGATCATTTCTAATGGTTCTGTATTCCTAACATATCATAATGAACTTAAACTTTAATTTACCCTCATCATAGAGAATACTGGTGCATACACACAGATCTATAACCAGGCCATGCAGAGGATATTGCCAGTGCTGAAAACCATCGTGCGAAATTCATCAGACAACTACGTGTCTAGAGGAACAAACTGGTGTGGTATCAAAGGAGCAGCCTGGGAAGGGAGGCTCTATTAGTAAAGAATGCTGCACGTGGGTATGGGGTAAAGAGCGTCAGTGCGTCAGAGCTCAGCGGTGAGCTAGGTTCTGCTTAGTTACATCTGTTCTATCTGAGGAGAAGCAGTTCTCAAAGAGTATCTTGATTTAGCACTATCCTGAGAAGATAAAAACGCGCAATCTGTTAAAGGCAGAAACTTGGGTATTCATATACATATGCCTGCTCTTCTTCGCTTGTGTTCAGACATGCGTGTATTCACTGGGCTGCCTTGGTCGGCCGTGGGCCCCACTGCAGCAGGCCGGGCCCTCTGTCGCAGCGCGGATGCTCACTGCGCCTCCAGGCCCAGAGTTGCGGCAGGTGGGCTTGTTAGTTGCTCCACACCACGGGGATCCCAGTTCCCGGACCAGGGATCGAACCCACGTCCCCTGCATTGCAAGGTGGGTTCTTAACCACAGGACCACCAGGGAAATCCTTCTGAAGATTCTGAGGGAGAGAAATACAGATGTGAAACTAATTGTAGTGTTCCAGGAGACTACATTATTGACATATTAGTAAGTTAACTAAGAAGTCAGTTGGTGATGTTAAAAAGTGATATATTTGATCTGAATTGATACTGTTGAAGGATATGTTGCATTTGTTTAATGATTAAATGTTTTCCTTAGGAACTCTGAAAGAACATCAGATATCCACAGTATATTTAAAGTCAAACACTAGGAAAAAAGAGTGATCCAGATTGTTAGAGGAGATCTTACAGGAAATAAGATGTTTCACAATGATTGTAGGAGATTGAATGTTTCAGTTCAGTCAGTTCAGTTCAGTCGCTCAGTCGTGTCCAACTCTTTGCAGCCCCATGAATCACAGCATGCCAGGCCTCCCTGTCCATCACCAACTCCTGGAGTTCACTCAGACTCACGTCCATTGAGTCAGTGATGCCATCCAGCCATCCCATCCTCTGTCATTCCCTTCTCCTCCTGCCCCCAATCCCTCCCAGTATCAGAGTCAACTCTTCGTATGAGGTGGCCAAAGTATCGGAATTCAGCTTTAGCATCAGTCCTTCCAAAGAAATCCCAAGGCTGATCTCCTTCAGAATGGACTGGTTGGACCTCCTTGCAGTCCAAGGGACTCTGAAGAGTCTTCTCCAACACCACAGTTCAAAAGCATCAATTCTTCGGTGCTCAGCTTTCTTCACAGTCCAACTCTCACATCCATACATGACCACTGGAAAAACCATAGCCTTGAGTAGACGGACCTTTGTTGGCAAAGTAATGTCTCTGCTTTTCAATATGCTGTGTAGGTTGACCATAACTTTTCTTACAAGGAGTAAGTGTCTTTTAATTTCATGGCTGCAGTCACCATCTGCAGTGATTTTGGAGCCCAAAAAAATAAGGTCTGACACTATTTCCACTGTTTCCCCATCTATTTGCCATGAAGTGATGGGACCAGATGCCATGATCTTTGTTTTCTGAATGTTGAGCTTTAAGCCAACTTTTTCACTCTCCACTTTCACTTTCATCAAGAGGATTGAATGGTTACTAACTCCCAAACCAAAGCCTTAACTTGAACGTTTCTATGTGGGTATGGGTATATGTGTTTCAAGTGCTGTAATAGTTCCTCCAGGATATCATAAGATGCCTCTTTGCTGTGTAAAATAAATGAATAATGGAGGAAGAGTATGTTCTCTGCAGACAAGATAGAGGGTTGCTTTAAGTGCCCCCTTGAGAAAGAGGTGTTGAGCTCCTTTACCAGCCCAGTGGTCCTCCACTGGGGTCTCGGCTGCCGTGGGGACATTTCCGGTTGTCTCAGCTCGGGTGGGAGGTGTGCTGCTAGGGTCTCCAGAGAAGGGGTTGGGATGTTGGACAGCCTACAGTGCACTGGGTGCCCCCACCTCAGAGGACTGGCCAGACCCCCTGAGGAGCCCTGCTGCAGGTGGGGCTTGGGAGGAGCTGCTGGCTGTGTGCTCACATGCGGGGGGAGAGGCGGGCTGATAGGGTGGCAGGACAGCTGTAACAGAAAGAAGCTTGCCTTCTCCCCACGACCCTCCGGTTCTGGTGGGGTGACTACGGACCACCCTCGAATCTGAACTGTAACTGTTCTGCGAGAAACCTCACCTCGTGGACATGGCCTGCGCCACGTGTGTGTGCACGCATCAGTGTACATATGTGTGTCCACAGATTTGCAAATCACATATGCTTTACTGAACTAATGCTTATTATAAAACTAAACACAAATTTAGAAAGAATGAGATAACGTTGTTGTTGTTCAGTCACTAAGCTGTGTCCAACTCTTTGTGACTGTATGGACTGCAGCACGTCTGGCTTCCCTGTCCATCACCATATCCTGGAGCTTGCTCAAACTCACGTCCATTGACTCGGTGATGCCATCCAACCATCTCATCCTCTGTCATCGTCATCTCCTCCTGCCTTCTATCTTCCCCAGCATCAGGGTCTTTTCTAATGAGTCAACTCTTTGCATCAACTGGCCAAAGTACTGGAGCTTCAGCTTCAGCATCAGTCCTTCCAATGAATATTCAGAGTTGATTTCCTTTAGAATTGACTGGTTTGATCTCCTTGCAGTCTAAGGGACTCTCAAGAGTCTTCGCCAACACCACAGTTCAACAATATTAGTTTTCTGGCACTCGGCCTTCTTAATGGTCCAACTCTCACATCCGTACATGACTACTGGAAAAACCATAGATTTGACTATATTAACCTGTGTTGTCAAAGTGACGTCTCTGATTTTTAATATGCTATCTAGGCTTGTCATAACTTTTCTTCTAGGGAGCAAGCATCTTTTAATTTAATGGCTGCAGTCACCATCTGAAGTGATTTTGGAGTCCAAGTAAAAAAGTCTGTCACTGTTCCCATTGTTTCCCCATCTATTTGCCATGAAGTGATGGGACCAGATGCCATGATCTTAGTTTTTTGAATGTTGAGTTTTGAGCCAGTTTTTTCACTCTCCTCTTTAACCTTCTTCAAAAGGTTCCTCTTCACTTTCTGCCATAAGGGTGGTGTCATCTGCATATCTGAAGTTATTGATATTTCTCCTGGTGATCTTGATTCCCGCTTGTTCTTCATGCAGCCTGACATTTCACGTGATGTACTCTGCATATAAGTTAAATAAGCAGGGTAACAACATACAGGCTTGATGTACTCCTTTCCCAATTTGAACCAGTTCATTGTTCCATGTCTAGTTCTAACTTTTGCTTCTTGACCTAGATACAGGTTTCTCAGGAGGCAGGTAAGGTGGTCTGGTATTCCTTTATCTTTAAGAATTTCCCCCAGTAGTTTGTGATCCACACAGTCAAAGGCTTTAGCATACTCAATGAAGCAGAAGTAGATGTTTTTCTGGAACTCTCTTGCTTTTTCTATGATCTAGTGGATGTTGGCAATTTGATCTCTGGTTCCTTTGCCTTTTCTAAATCTACCTTGAACATCTGGAAGTTCTCGGTTCATGTACTGTTGAAGCCTGGCTTGGAGAATTTTGAGCATTACTTTACTAGCATGTGAGATGAGTACAATTGTACAGTAGTTTGAACATCCTTTGGCATTGCCTTTCTTTGGGATTGGAATGAAAACTGACCTTTTCCAGTCCTGTGGCCACTGCTGAGTTTTTCAAATTTGCTGGCATATTGAGTGTAGCACTTTCACAGCATCGTCTTTTAGGATTTGAAATAGCTCAGCTGAAATTCCATCACCTCCACTAGCTTTGTTTGTAGTGATGCTTCCTAAGGCCCACTTGACTTCGCACTCCAAAATGTCTGGCTCTAGGTGAGTGATCACACCATTGTGCTTATCTGGGTCACTAAGATCTTTTCTATAGAGTTCTTCTGTTTATTCTTGCCACCTCTTCTTAATATCTTCTGCTTCTGTTAGGTCCATACCATTTCTGTCCTTTATTGTGCCCATCTTTGCATGAAATGTTCCCTTGGTATCTCTAATTTTCTTGAAGAGATCTCTAGTCTTTCCCATTCTATTGTTTTCCTCTATTTCTTTGCATTGATCACTGAGGAAGGCTTTCTTATCTCTCCTTGCTATTCTCTGGAACTCTGCTTTCAGATGGATATATCTTTCCTTTTCTCCTATGCATTTCGCTTCTCTTCTTTTTTCAGCTCTCTGTAAGGCCTCCTCAGACAACCATTTTTCCTTTTTGCATTTCTTTTCCTTGGAGATAGTTTTGATCACTGCCTCTTGCACAGTGTCATGAACTTTCGTTCATAGTTCTTTGGGCACTCTGTCTATCAAATCTAATCCCTTGAATCTGTCACTTCCACTGTATAATTGTAAGGGATTTGATTTGGGTCATCCCTGAATGGGGTGGTGTCACCCAGCAGTCTTGCTTCCAGCTTGTGGTTTATCCAGCCCAGCACCTCATATGATGTATCGGAATGATGTTCACTGCTTCCCAGGTGGTGGTAGCGGTAAAGAACCCTCTTGCCAATACAGGAGACATAAGAAATGTGGGTTCAGTCCTTGGGTTGGGATGATCCCCTGGAGGAGGGCATTGCAACCAGCTGCAATATTCTTGCCTGGAGAATCCCAAGGCAGAGGAGCCTGGCAGGCTATGGCCCATAGGGTCACGAAGAGTTGGCTATGACTGAAGCAATTTAGCACATACAGCACTCACTGCATATAAGTTAAATAAGCAGGGTGACAATATACGGCCTTGATGTACTCCCTTCCCAATTTTGAACCAGTCCGTTGTTCCATCTTCAGTTCTAACTGTTGCTTCTTGACCTGCATATAGATTTCTCAGGAGGCAAGTAAGGTGGTCTGGTAATTCTATATCTTTAAGATAACATTGCCAATGATTAATTATTGTTTTTGAAAGTAAAAAAACTTTTGTACTCATTAATATTAATATTGTTTCAGATGCTTAGTTTTTATGTATTTATTTTTTTGCTTAGTTTTTAAATGTTTTTTCAATTCCAGTGGTTTCAGGGTATAATTATCTACTGTATCGAGGCATAATATGCAGTTAGAACAATGTCTACTATTAATGATAATATATAGAAATCCATATTTGAAAAATTCTGGAGGATGATTTTTAATCTTGACTGCTTTCTTGTTGGGTCTGATTAAATTGCCATTCCTTTGACCTCGTGTCTGAATAGTTCCCACTAGGACAAGTATCAGCACATCCCATTTTCTATGTTAGTGTCATCATTAACAGTCTATGATTTCTTTGCAAAAACCCTTCAAATCTGACTCATTGTGTTTAGTTACAATTGGTTGTAACCCGCGTCACCGGGCACGCGTGAGCGACGGCACATCGAGGGGACTAGTTACAATTGGTTGTAACCCGCGTCACTGGGCACGCGTGAGCGACGGCACATCGAGGGGACTAGTTACAATTGGTTGTAACCCGCGTCACCGGGCACGCGTGAGCGACGGCACATCGAGGGCACCGGTGCAGGTGGGGGGAGGTCTACCCTTGCGCCTCCTTCACCAGGACTCAGGGCCCATTTGCCACAGACTGGTAAGGCTGCAGAGTGAGCCCTGACTTGGTGTAATGGTGAGTGGACAGAGGAGCCTGGCAGGCTACAGTCCATGAGCTTGGAAAGAGTTGGATATGACTTAGCAACTAAACTAAACAGTATATACACTCAGTTGTTTTTGCTGATAAATGGATGAGCCAAATGTAGACTTTCAGAGGTGGAAGATTCCCTGGTCCAGTTTCATCAATTTTTGTTAGTGTTAGTCTCTCAGTTGTGTCTGACTCTTTGCAACCCCATGGGCCTGCCAGGCTCCTTTGTCCATGAGATTCTTTAGACAGGAATACTGGGGTGGCTTGCCATGCCCTCCTCCAGGGTATCTTCCCAACCTGGGGATTGAACCCAGGTCTCCCTTATTGCAGGCAGATTCTTTACTGTCTGAATCACCAGGGAAGGCCAGTTTATAACTTCTAAGTGAGGAGATTGAGACCTGAGGATGTGGTGATCACAAAGCCTCCCAGACTGACCCAGAGAGACACTGAGGAGAGATACAGGGGTCCTCTTGGTCTGAAAGTCTCCAAGGAAGTTAATAAACATGGCCATGAAGTGTGGGCGGGCCTTGCTCAAGTTGAGTCCGGATGCGGGCCCAGTTATTCTTCCAGAATCCTTCCAGTTATTCTGGATTTGGACTCTTTATTTTCAAAAGTGATAGTAAAGGATTATATTTTCCCACAAATATACATTGTCTTCTTTTGAACATTTCTTGACTATCTGAACATCTCTTCTGGCCTCATCAGCATCCAAAGCTGATGTTTTGTGTGTTTCTAGGAAGCAGAGTCCCTTTCTTGTTCCCTGCCTCGTTTCTCTGGCTTGGTATAAAATGTCAGTGAATTACAGAGGACTACTGATGATCAGATGATTAATTCCTATCAAGTATTTTTATAAAAGTGGGATGAGGGAAGAGAATATCTGATCTCAATCAGATTTTCTTGCTACTGTTCTTCATGCATCACTGTCTCCTCCAGAACACTTAATAAAATCTAGATTCTTGTTCTAAGAACATTTCAAAATGAGTGAATGGCTCATCTTTACCTTAGAAAATGTCAGGAAGTGAGATTTACTTATTCACTTGGAATAAAATGTAAGCATTCAGAAAGTATACACTCTTATTTGGACCTTACTCTATTGGCACCTGCCAGTGGGCTGAGTGACCCATATCACGGTCTCATTTTCATTTAGAAACCATTTTTATGTCAGCTTAATCGCTTTCTACTAAATGACAAAATCTAAAGCTATTTCAATGCCAAAGATCCCAGAGGCAGTTCCGTTCCCATTAGTGGTGGACGGAGGCATTTGACTAACCCACTAGAACACAAGAGAGTCTGGACCAGGGTGGGAGATAGAAGAAGAATCAGAGTGAAGAGTTGGAGGGAATTCTAGGAGAAGGTAGATCAGAGCATCAGCCAGTTCTGGGGAGGGCTCCCCACTTCCCAGGCAGGGGTCCTGGTAGTGTCTCTGAGGTGCTGTTTGGGACCCGAGTGGGTTGTGGATGAGAAGTGGTTCAGGGGAGAGAGGACAGGCCTCGCAGGGTCAGAGACCAGCGTGAGCCGTCTCACCTTCTCCAGATAAGGTGTCGGGGGCTTTGCCTTTGCCTTCAGCCGGAAGCAGGAGCCAGGCTTCTCTGGGAAAGGTGACATCCCCAGAGATTACAGGGGGCTCCAAGTTCACGTCTGTGCCTAGGACACAGCAATCCACCTGTGAATGGCACAGGTTTGAACTGCACAAATGCACTTACGCATCAGTGTTTTTCCATTAATACGTTACACTGCAGTCTGAGGGTTAAATCCATGGATAAAGAACCAGATACAGATATGAGACTGTAGCATCCATGGATCTGGTGTCCATGGTGGGTCCTGGGACTAACCCCATGTATACCAATGGAAAACTGTATGTCTTGAGGAAAATTCAGATATTTATCCTTCGTCAGGTTTCTCTAATATCATTATGAACAAAGTGTCAATTTTCCCTTGAGCTATACAATAGTCATATAATGCGGTGAGCACTTAGTGCCAGGCCCTGTACCAGCACTGGACATGCAAACACGTCAGTGTCCTTGCCCCCCCGACCCTCCCTTGCCTCTGAGAACCTTCCTTGCCTGCAGAACCTTCCCTGCCCTCCAGAACTTTCCATGCCCTCCAGAACTTCCCCTGCCCTCCAGAACTTTCCATGACCTCCAGAGCTGTCCTTGCTTTTGAGAACCTTCTAGAACTTTCCATGCCCTCCAGAACTTTCCATGCCCTCCAGAACTTCCCCTGCCCTCCAGAACTTTCCATGACCTCCAGAACTGTCCTTGCTTTTGAGAACCTTCTAGAACTTTCCATGCCCTCCAGAACTTTCCATGCCCTCCAGAACTCTCCTTGCTTTTGAGAACTTTCCACAACTTTCCATGCCCTCTAGAACTTCTCATGATCTCCAGAACTTTCCATGACCTCCAGAACCTTCCCTGCCCTTCAGAACTTTCCCTGCCCTCTAGAACTTTCCGTGATCTCCAGAACTTTCCTTGCCTTTGAGAACCTTCTAGAACTTTCTATGACCTCCAGAACCTTCTTCCCTGCCCTCCAGAAGTTCACCAGGGCCCCTCTCCTGTGTATTCCTAGTGCTTGTCATACAATGAAATTTTCCCACGTGAGAAGACCTTCCTGTGTAAGTACTGTGTTCTTCCTTCTGTGGATAGTTATTTTGTTGTGCTTCCTAATTCTTGCCAGGAAATCCAGGTAACACTTGTGAAGTTGACTTTTACCTTTTGGGACCCTGAAGGAATAGATGTTTCTCATTAGCTGTGCTGATGAACATAGGCTTTATTAAAAAATAATAGCATGCCAAAAGAAACAAAAATCCCAAACCTTGGAACAGGCAGAATAAAATAAATGAAATATGGCCCTAGTTTGAACTTGGAGACTCAGCAGGCAGAGCTTCAGGTCCAGCTTGAAAACACACTTTCGAAACGCTTCTGTGTGAATGTGATGGCCCTGGGGAAGCAGGCATCTGGGGAGGGAGGCTTTGCCCCCCTACCTCCTCCTCCACAGCCTTGGTTATCTGTTGTTTGGGTCCTTTGGGGCTTGGCGTGGGGTAGCTGCTGGGCTGAGAGAAGAAAGCCCTTCTGTGAACCCCTAATTGATGAGCTGTCCCTAAAAAGATAGAAAGGTCACAGCTGTGCTGTGAATTGTTTCCTTAGGCACGGACCACCATTGGCCTCGATCTGGCGGTTTATGGCGCTCCATGTGTCAGCCCTGAGTGGCTGAGACGGGGCCCACAGTCTGCAGGTGCCTTGCTGCCCGCTCCAGGGCCTGTGAGGGTGCTCTCTGTTTCTCTGCTCTGGGCTCTGTGTGGCTTGTGTTTGGAGTTGACCTTCGGCGGCTTCTCTGGCCTGTGTCCTAAATTAACAACTAGAAGAAACTGGAAGTGAGGTGTTTGTGGAAAGGACGCGAGAGTGAGGAGGAAGGACTCTTGCCTAGATTTACACACTTCGTGCTGCAGGCAGGGGCGTGAGCGTGCAGACCGTGTGTGATGCTCGGCCAGTTGTGGCCTTCCAGGCCCATGGCCCAGGCTGTGAGTGGACAGCACCTGAGTCTTCGGTCGGTTTGTGGTCAGAGCTGCGAGACTGCTCTTTCTGGCAGCTCCAGTTTGGCTCAGAGCTCACATGTTCGTCGCCTCAGAGGCTCCCGTGTTTCTGTATTGGGGTTCCAGGGTTCGGGGCAGCACCCCTGTAGTAAGACCTGGCAGAGCTGTGCTGGGTCTTCGTTGTATGGGCTTTTTCTAGCTGCGGTGAGCGGGAGCTGCTACTCATTGCAGTGCTGGGGCCTCTGCTTCTGGTGGCTTCTTGTCATGCATCGTGGGCTGCAGGCTCCAGGTTGTGGGGCGTGCGGGCCTCGGTGCTCTGCGCCTGTGGAGTCTTGCTGGATCAGGGCTCGAACCCATGTTTCCTGCATTGACGGGCAGATTCTCTACCACTGAGCCAAAAGAGAAGTCTTCTTCTCTCTTTTTTTGATGCTTGTGATTTTTCTAAGACGTGATTGTGGTAGCAGCTGGTAGGGTTTTTTTTTCTTTAAGCATTTTAAATTGGAAATGTAAAGATTTGGCAACTTTATATTGGTTCTCCCAATCTGAAAAAAAATGGTTACTCGTTTGTGGGATTAAAAAAATGCAGACTGCTATTTTAAGGAATGCTGCTGCTGCTAAGTCGCTTCAGTCGTGTCCGACTCTGTGCGACCCCATAGACGGCAGTCCACCAGGCTCCCCTGTCCCTGGGATTCTCCAGGCAAGAACACTGGAGTGGGTTGCCATTTCCTTCTCCAGTGCATGAAAGTGAAAAGTGAAAGTGAAGTCGCTCAGTCGTGTCTGACTCTTAGCGACCCCACGGACTGCAGCCTACCAGGCTCCTCCGCCCCTGGGATTTCCCAGGCAAGAGTACTGGAGTGGGTGCCACTGCCTTCTCCGATTTTAAGGAATAGTTATGTTTTAAATTTCAGTTTTATTGTATACAGCTGACATACAGCACTGTGTAAGTTCGAGGTGTACAGCGTTATGACTTGACTTCCATTGATCCTGAAGTGATTACTGTAAGTTTAGTTAACATCCACCATATAGATAACAAAAAAAAGGAAGCAAAGCTTTTTCCCTCGGGATGAGAGCTCTGAAGCTCTGCTCTTGGCGACTTCCGAGGCACTACGCGAAGCACCCCTGCCCTGCTGACGCAGCCTTTCTGTGCGTGTGGCGGGTGGATGGTCTGCCCCCGGAAATTTCCTGGGTGTCTGAGGTAAGTATCACAGTGGGTGCCGTGTGTATATCAGGCGTGTGACTGACAGCAATATTTGAAGACCTCCTTTCCCTGCAGATTCCCTTGTATGTCAGAAAAAGGAAATCTAGTCTAAAAGTTGTTGTTTTTCCTCCGAGACCAAGGACCCCAGAAGGAAGGATTTAATGCCTCTATCATGTCTGTGAGTAACAGAAAAAAAGGAAGAGGTTTCGTGATATTATGAGTGACTGAATTCTCTACTCTCTGGGGACCTCAGCTTCCCTGTCTGTCTAATAAGAAAGTTTAACTAGATGTATTCATAGGTATACAGTTTGTAAACACTTGTTCAGTCGCCCAGTTGTGTCCGACCATTTGTGCCCCCATGGATTGCAGCGCGCCAGGCCTCCCAGACCTCGCCATCTCCTGGAGTTTGCCCAAGTTCGTGTCTATTGCATCAGTAATGCCATCCAGCTGTCTCATCCTCTAACGCCCTCTTCTGCTCTCAGTTTTTCCCAGCATCAGGGACTTTTCCAACGAGTTGGCTCTTCACATCAGATGACCAAAATACTAGAGTTTCAGCTTGAGCATTCCAATGAGTATCAGGGTGATTCCCCTTAACACTGACTGCTCTGACCTCCTTGCTGTCAAGGGCTCTCAGGAGTCCTCTCCAGCACCACAGTTGAAGGCATCAATTCTTTGGAGCTCTGCCTTTACGGTCCAGCTCTCCCAACTGTACGTGACCACTGGGAAGACCATAGCCTTGACTAAACAGACCTTTGTTGGCAGAGTAATGTTTCTGCTTTTCAATACACCGTCTAGGTTTGTCGTAGCTTTCCTGCCAAGAAGCAGTTGTCTTCTGACTTCATACCACTGCGGTAATTTTGGAGCCCAAGAAGAGGAAATCTGTCACTACTTCCACCTTTTCCCCTCTACTTGCCATGAAGTAATGAGGCTGGATGCCATGATCTTAGTTTCTTTAATATTTAGTTTTAAACTGGCTCTTTGACTGTCCTTCTTCACCCTCAGCAAGAGGCTCTTTAGTTTCCCTTCACTTTCTGCCATTGGAATGGTATCGTCCACATATCTGAGGTCGTTGATGTTTCCCCTGCCTGTCTTGGTTCCTGCTTGAATGCATCCAGCCTGGCATTTCCCATGGCATGCTCAGCATACAAACAGGATGACAGCAAGCAGCCCTGTCATACCCTTCTCAATCTTGAACCAATCAGTTGTTCTATATGCAGTTTTAACTGTTGCTTCTTGACCTGCGTACAGGTTTCTCAGGAGACAGGTAAGAGGGTCTGGTATTCCCATCTCTTTAAGGGCTTTCCACAGTTTGTTATGATTCACAGTCAAAGGCTTTAATGTAGTTAGTAAAATAGAGGTAGAAATTTTTCTGGAATTCTCTTGCTTTCTCTATGATCCAGTGAATGTTGGCAATTTGGTCTCTGGTTCCTCTGCCTTTTCTAAACCCATGTGAACATCTGGAAGTTCTTGGTTTGCATAATGCCGAGCATGCAAGATTTTAAGCATGACCAAACTAGCATGGGAGATGGGTGCAATTGTCCAACGGTTAGAACATTCTTTAGTACTACCCTTCTTGGGAATTGGGATGAGGATTAACCTTTTCCAGTCCTATAGCCACTTCTGGGTCTTCCAGATTTGCTGACATAGTGAATGCAACACCTTGACAGCTTCATCCTTTAGGGCTTTTGGTGTCTCTACTGGAATTCCATCACATCCACGAGCTTTATTAATAGCAGTGCTTCCTAAGGCCTACTTAACATCACAGTCCAGAATGTCTGGCCCTGGGTGGCTGACCACACCTTTGTAGTAATCCAGTTCATTAAGCTCTTTTTTGTGCAGTGCTTCTGTGTATTCTTTCCATCTTTCCATTCTTGATCTCTTTAGCGTCTAATGGATCTCTACCATTTCTGTCCTTTATTATGCCCATCTTTGGGTGAAATGCTCCCTCGATATTTCCTCCCATTTTCCTGAAGAGGTCTCTAGTCTTTCCTCTTTTGCTGTTGTTTTTTTTCTTCTTCTAGTTTTATGCAGTGTTCACTGAAGAAGGCCTTCTTGTCTCTCCTTTTTATTCTCTGGAAATCTGCGTTTATTTGGATGTACTTTTCTCTTTCTCCCTTGCTTTTCACTTCTTTTCATTCTTCAGCTATTTTTCAGTTGAGTTCAGTTCAGTTGCTCAGTCATGTCTGACTCTTTGTGACCCCATGAACCGCAGCACACCAGGCCTCCCTGTCCATCACCAACTCCTGGAGTCTATTCAAACTCATGTCCATGGAGTTGATGATGCCATCCAACCATCTCATCCTCTGTCATCCCCTTCTCCTGCCTTCAGTCTTTCCCAGCATCAGGATCTTTTCCAATGAGTCAGTTCTTTATATCAGGTGGCCAAAGTATTGGAGTTTCAGTTTCAGCATCAGTCCTTCCAGTGAACACCCAGGACTGATGTCCTTTAGGATGGACTGGTTGGATCTCCTTGCAGTCCAAGGGACTCTCAAGAGTCTTCTCCAACACCACAGTTCAAAAGCATCAATTCTTCGGTGCTCAGCTTTCTTTATAGTCCAACTCTCACATCCATACATGACAACTGGAAAAACCATAGCTTTGACTAGACTGACCTTTGTTGGCCAAGTAATGTCTCTGCTTTTTAATATGCTGTCTAAGTTGGTCAGCTGTTTTTAAGTCTCCTCAGATAACCACTTTGCCTTCTTGTTTTTCTTTTTCTTTGGGACGGTTTTGTTTGCTGCCTCCTGTACAATATTATAGACTTCCATCCGTGGTTCTTCAGGCATCCTGTTTACTAGATATAATCCCTTGAATCTATTCATTACCTCCAGTGCATATTCATAGGGGATTTGATTTAAGTCATTCCTGGCTGGCCTAGTGGTTTTCCCTGCTTTCTGTAGTTTAAGCCTGAATTTTGCCATGAGAAGCTGATGAGCTGAACCACAGTCAGCTCCAGGTCTTGTTTTTGCTGACTGTGTACAGCTTTTCCATCTTTGGCTACAAAGAACGTAATCAATTTGATTTTGGTGTTGGCCATTCAGTGATGTCCATGTGTAAGCACCAGTTTTCATACATAAAGGAGTCACCTCCCTTTGTTCTGTGTCAGCTGATGTAGCTGGCAGTATGCTGGTCATCTCTGCGCCTGGGACAACCTGCTGTCCATCCTGCACCTTGGGGCTGGGCATGTCCCCTCGCTGAGAGTCCTTCATCTCTGCTCCTCCTCCCCGAGCACTCGCCGCAGGAGATGCCTGCCTCCCCGTCTGTCCTGGACGCCTTCCTTCCTCCAGCATTTCCAACCTTTAATTAACTTGGACATCGGGTTGCCTGCTTTCAGGGGTGGGCCAGGCCGCCCAGCACAGGTCAGGAACGTGTGTGTGTCAGATAACGAGTGAGCCTGGAGGTCTGGAGGGAGCCCACAGAGTCAGCCTTGACATTTTGCATCGCCATAATGAAAAGCCTTCCTAAAATACACGCTGCCTGGGTAATGTCTGATGGTTTCTGCTCGGAGGGTGGAAGTGCAATCGCAGGCAGCGCGGCCTCAGCCAGCCTGGTTGCCACAGTGACAGGACAGGCTATCGGAAGCACAGAGAAGCTGGGAAGCAACCCCACATGTATCCAGAGACGTGCAGCGGAAGCTGCGTTTCATTCGTTGAGCTGATGAAGGCCTTTCGGCCTCCATTACCACTGGGTCACTTCCAGGGCTCTAGTCCTTGCTCACGGACCCGCCATGGACAGCGCTGTCGTCACCTGCGAGGACCCGGGAGCTGTGCCCCATGCACCGTGAGGATGAAAATCCTTTTCTCCTCTGGAGACGTTCGAAGTGGGGGAGCCTGGGAGCTCAGAGAGGACCCCGATTGTGCCAGTCCAGGGCCCCCCACCTTTGAGGTCGCAAGCACAGGGACGTCAGCACCCTGGGTTGAACGTGGGCTGCCCTGTGGGTGAGCCCAGGCGCGGGCAGGGAGGCAGGCCCTGGGGTCGTGTGCGGGCCTGGAGGGCTCTACAGTGGGTGCTGAGCCTCCGTCTGATGGGTTTGGTGCGCTGTGTTCAGGAGCTAACAGGACTTTTTCCCCCGCTGTGGTTGGGCTTCAGTGTCTTCAGACCAGTTTGTAGTCTCGGGGAGAGGTTTTCAGGAGGAGGAGATGGCTCGGACAAAGCCCTCCTGGGGTGCTGCTGTGGCCGATGAGTGGGCTTGGGCTCAGATGAGGGAGGCAGGCCCCTCTGTGCCTCCCCCTGTGGTCCTGGAAGGCGCACTTTGCACAAACGCTGCAGTCGGATTGTTCCTGTTGGTCGTGCGGAGTCATGACGCGGCAGAGCAAGTCTGCTCCGGGGGCTCCACCTGGATGCTTGGCTGAGGCTGGGTGAGTTGCATGTGCAGTTACGGGCCCTCACCATGCTGGGTTTCCCAGGGAAGCTGCACGCCTGTGGGCACAGCCACTTAATGCTGGGCTGGACGGAGCCTGGTGGGCCCTGGGTGGAGGTGACCGGCCGGTGGAGGTGGCTCCATCTCCTCCTCCAGGTGGGACTCTGTCTACCGCAAAGCTCCCCTTTCGGATGGCAGTACTGCTAAGGTGCTTATTTAGCTCTGTTTTGACTGACTGTGTCTTGTCACAAATACTGCCTGCATGAGCCGCATGTTTGCAGTTAAAAGGTAACTCTGCTGCAAGTACAGTCAGATCCCATTGCGTGGCCCCCAGGCAGCGTGGGGCACCTTCGCTCGTGGGACCCTAACGGTTTATTTATTTATTTATTTATTTTGACCCTAACGGTTTAGAAGGGGGAAGCCTCCTGCCTGTTTGGTCTGACCTCGCCTCTCTCCCTCCGTATGGCACGTCCTGGGGCTGCTGTCTGTCCCAGGACCTGGACCTGGTCTCCGGTGGCTTCTCCCAGATGCAGACCCTGTGGAGAAGCAAGAGGTGGCATGAGGGACAGCGTGGCCCTCTGGCCACAGCACAGTTCTTCTCAGGCTCGCGTGTGCTTCTCTCTGCTCAGCAAGATGCTCACCCGTCCTCCTTTGTGTTCCGGCTGACTGAGGTCCCGGAGCCTGTTCTGGGGTGAGGGACTGGGCTGCTGGCTGGGCTGGGCCTCAGCTGCCCTGTAAGTAAACACGTGCAGGTGAAGGCAAAGCAGAATGGACCTAAACGGAAGTGGGGACACAGTTGGGGTAAGGGGATCGGGGAGGTGCCCCCAGGGCGTCCGTCGATGGGATGGGGCAGCCACTCCCTGGCTGGCTCTCTGCTCACGTGTCACCCTGGGCACGGGGGCTGCTCACGTTCTTGTTCGGTCTCCACGCCTCGCAGAACATGGGGTGACCCGCGGGGGTGTGAGGGCACCCCTGCCTCTTTACTCCTGGTGGGAGTGGGGTCGCCTCAGCTTTTGCACAGATCTTCATGTGCACAGATCTTCACTTGCACAGATCCTCATGTGCACAGATCCTCGCGTGCACAGATCTTTGCGGCTGCATTTTTCTGTTACAAAATGGTCCTGGGAACAACTTCCTTTTTGGAAGGACGTTGAATGCGTGCTGTATTCATACCACAGAATCTGCAGCTGTTGGAAAGAATGGGGTGGACTAGTCTTTGGTGGTGCAGTGAACGATCCTCGGAGGAAAGTTGGCCCCTGGAGAGCTTGCCGTGGGCCTGCGCCGCCCTGCCCTCTGTCCTCGCAGTCTCTTGTAATCCTTGCCACTGCCCTGTGCTGGGGGGCTCCTCTGACGGGTGTTCCGTAGATGCATTCAGGCTTCAGCTCTCAACTGAGCTAGTGAATGTCAGGTATGAAGAAGCACCCCACTCCAGGTTCTAAACATATATACATGCTGCCTGTAAGTAGAAAAGACTGCTCATTAAAAGATGGGAATCTTTTCAAAATTCACTGGGGAATGGAATGAAGGGAGGTGAGGCGGGCCTGTGGAGCCCCGTGGGGTCTCGGGCCCCCTTCCCCTTTTCCTGCCAAGCTGGACCTGTTTCAGGCTGTGGGGCTCGCTGAAGTCTGCAGGCCCACGCTGACAAGGATGCCCAGATGCCAGAGGCAGGAGCGCACGTTCGGCGCTCCTATTCAAGCGGCCGGGTGCGGCTGAATGCGGCGTGATTAGCTCGTCTGGGAGAGGCGCTCATTGCCATCGAGTCATGTTCCTGAGGTTTTGCAGCGCAGTTGTTTCTCCAGCCTGCACCAGCTGGGTGTCGGCACTGCCTCCCCCAGATTTCAAATTAGGGAACATCAGGCCAATTTGCACACTGCTGCATGAATGTGGATTGCATTCATTATGCTTCTGGTTCTTCCTGAGCATCCTGTGTCCGTTACATTTGAATCCTTCCGGTGTCACACTTCAATAAAAGGGCATTGGTGAGTAGTTAATGCTGGATGATCCATCAGTGATTCAGCCTTTTCCAAGAAGCCACTTCAGGAAACATCACCCCCCACCCCAAGACTTCAGCTGTGAGTCTGTGCTCCTGCCCCCGCCCCACCAGGACTTCAGCTGTGAGTTTGTGGTCTTCCCCCCAACCAGATTTCAGCTGTGGGTCTGTGGTCCTGCTCCCCCACCCCCCAAGACTTCAGCTGTGGGTCTGTGGTCCTGTCCCCCACCTCCAGACTTCAGCTGTGAGTCTGTGGTCCTACCCCCTGCCCCCCAAGACTTCAGCTGTGAGTCTGTGGTCCTGCACTATCCCCCCCGACCTCGGCTGTGAGTCTGTGGTCCTACCCCCCACCCCCCAAGACTTGAGCTGTGAGTCTGTGGTCCTGCACTCCCCCCACGACTTCAGCTGTGAGTCTGTGGTCCTACCCCCGCCCCCCGCCCCCCAAGACTTCAGCTGTGAGTCTGTGGTCCTGCCCCCCGCCTCCAGACTTCAGCTGTGAGTCTGTGTTCCTACCCCCCCGCCCCTCAAGACTTCAGCTGTGAGTCTGTGGTCCTGCCTCCCCCAACCCAGACTTCAGCTGTGAGTCTGTGGTCCTACCCCCCGCCCCCCAAGACTTCAGCTGTGAGTCTGTAGTCCTGTCCCCGCTAGACTTCAGCTGTGAGTCTGTGGTCCTGCCCCGTCCCTCCCTCCCCCAGACTTCAGCTGTGAGTCTGTGGTCCTGTCCCCGCCCCCCAAGACTTCAGCTGTGAGTCTGTGGTCCTGTCCCCGCCCCCCAAGACTTCAGCTGTGAGTCTGTGGTCCTGTGCCCGCCCCCCAAGACTTCAGCTGTGAGTCTGTGGTCCTGTGCCCGCCCCCCAAGACTTCAGCTGTGAGTCTGTGGTCCTGTCCCCGCCCCCCAAGACTTCAGCTGTGAGTCTGTGGTCCTGTGCCCGCCCCCCAAGACTTCAGCTGTGAGTCTGTGGTCCTGTCCCCGCCCCCCAAGACTTCAGCTGTGAGTCTGTGGTCCTGCCTTGTTGGCAGAGGTTATGGCTCTCATGTCGCTCCATCCCAGGTACTGTCCTTACTGCATGAGGCAGTGGATGGTCCGTGCATGAGGGTTTGGCCATGGCGGGCAGTTTCTCTGCAGCCAGGAGGACCACTGTCTGCCTCAGAGAACAATTGCTGTAGGACACACAGAACTGCCAGCATTTCTAAACCTGGACCCACTCACCGGATGCACAGCAGAGCAGTCTCGTAGCACGAGGTTGTGGTGAGGGGAAGTTCAGTGTTTACTGCAGGGCCAAGCATGGAGAGCGGGCAGCTCGGGCTCAAAAGACCCGAAGTCCCTGATGGCTCTCAGGGGAGGGGCTTTAAATACAAGGTGAGGGAGAGGGTCCCAGGGTGTGTGATCAGCCTGTGCACACTCTCTGACTGTTATTGGTGAGGGAGAGGGTCCCAGGGTGTGTGATCAGCCTGTGCACACTCTCTGACTGTTATTGGTGAGGGAGAGGGTCCCAGGGTGTGTGATCAGCCTGTGCACACTTCTCTGACTGTTGGTGGTGAGGGAGAGGGTCCTGGGGTTGTGATCACCATGTGCACACACTGTGACTGTTGGTGGTGAAGCAGAGGGTCCCAGGGTTGTCATCAGCCTGTGCACACTCTCTTGACTGTTGGTAGTGAGGGAGAGGGTCCTAGGGTAGTGATCAGCCTGTGCACACTTCTCTGACTGTTGGTGGTGAGGGACAGGGTCCCAGGGTGTGTGATCAGCCTGTGCACACACTATGACTGTTGGTGGTGATGGAGAGGGACCCAGGGTGTATGGTCAGCCTGTGCACACTTCTCTGACTTTTGGTGGTGAGGGAGAGGGTCCCAGGGTCATGATCAGCCTGTGCACACTTCTCTGACTGTTGGTGGTGAGGGACAAGGTCCCAGGGTTTGTGATCAGCCTATGCACACTTCTCTGACTGTTGGTGGTGAGGGAGAGAGTCCCAGGGTTGTCATCAGCCTGTGCACACTTCTCTGTTGGTGGTGAGGTATCAGGGCGATATTTTGGGGACCTCAATCACCAGCGTCTGGTTCCAGCCGGCCCAGGCTCTGTGTGCTAGTATCAGCATTAGCTCCTTCCCCTGGTGGGCTTGCCATCTTTGCAGAATAGCTCCTATGGTTCAGGATATTATCTACGGCCTTTGAGGTCCTTGACTTTGTTATATGTCTCAACTCTTTACTGTTTTGTCTTTCTTGATTGTTTTTGTTTTTACATTTTCTCATTTTTCTGATTAAATTTGCTCTTTGCAACTTGGGGAAGACCTAGGAGGCTAAACCTTCTTTTAGAAACAAAAGGTTGGGGCGTAAGGGGGCTCTGTCCCCAGGAAGGCCCTCCCAGCGTCCTGCTCAGTGTCACAGCCTCAGAGCGGGGAGATACTGCATGCCTTTGAAGGAGACAGTGCTCAGAGTGAGGAAGGCGTGTACATCTCTGGTTGGCACTAACCTGCTCCGTCCACAGAGCTGGCTTCTGTCACATCCTGGTGTGGCCCTGCGCCCCCTCACATGCTCCAGCCTGGATTCCTGCTGCAGGCCTTCCAGCCCTGAGGAAGAGGGGGTGGCGGCACAGCAGAGGACAGGCTCTGTGAACTACTGAGCCGCTGGGGACTGAAGTGCCTCCTGCTCACCGTGTTGCTCAGCCGTCGTGGTCTCCCCCCAGCCTCCCGGGCCAGCGCCAGCACGTGCTGTCAGCCCTGAACGCCCGAGGGTGATGGGAAATGTCCCTCGAGCGCTGGCTCTGACTGTGGAAGGCAGAGGAGGCCCTCACACAGGCTCTGGGTGCGGCCCTGTGGGCTTGGTTCACTGGTCCCTTTTGGGTGAAGGTAGGTGGAGACAGGGCTCAAGCCCCTCTCCATCTCAGAAGATGGGGGCGGGGGTCAGGTGGTCTCAGGAGGACTCATGTCCGTTGGCCTCCGTGCTGGCTCCCATGGCCCCAGACCTATGCTCGCAGGTCTCACTGTTGAGGTGTCCAGAGACCTCCGTCTGTGCACAGCCTTCAGGTTGCTTTCCCATTGCCCACACTCACCCAGACCGTGGAGTCCCCGCTGAAGAATCCCGTGTGATCTCAGGAGTGGCACATTCGCCACAGGGACGCCTGCCTGGCAAGCAGCCTCTGTCTCCACAGAGATTCTCCACCTGAGAGGTGATGGAGTCACTGGGGGACGCCTCAGAATGCGGCTGCAGGTTTGGAGCCATGATTCCGCATTTCTAGGGCCGCACCTGGAGAGGAGGAGTTTGTGCTTGTCAGCTCTGTCCTAGGCGGGAGGAGCCACATCCTGCTTCTGGTGGCGTGTTGGGGGTTTCCTTGTCTGATGGTGGGGCGGGCGGCTGGACCGCACCCACAGTCTCTCGGGACTCCGTGCGGCGCCTGGTCCCGGGTGTGCAGAGGGCGGCCCTGCTGTCCCCACTCACTGAGCTCCGAGAGCTTGGCCCCTATTTGTTACTCAGTAAATACCAGTCCCACTTTCCCCTGACGACAAACTAAAGGCAAGGCTGTGTGTTTCCCCTTACTGGGTCAGAACGTTTACTTATCATTCTGTCACCTCAGTAGAAATCATGTAATGTAAACATGAACATATGCCCCCTTCTTATATCCAGAATAGCTGAAAGCAGGGCTTCAGAGAGGTCCTTGACGTTCACACCAGCGTTATTCACCAGAGCCAGACTGGGGAAGTGAGCCAAGTACCCATCGAGGGATGAGTGGTCCTTCCACATGGTGGAATATTAGTCAGCCTTGATCTGAACTTAGAGGACATTATGCGCAGGGAAATGAGCCAGTCCCCCGGGGACAAGCGCTATGACTCACTTGTATGAGGCCCCTGGAGCCATCAGCCTTGTGGACAGAAAGCAGAATGGTGGGGCCAGGGACTGGGGTGGAGAGTTTGTGTTCCGTGGGGACAGAGTTTCAGATTTGTAAGATGGGAAAGCTGGAGAGGTCTGTTGCACAAAATGTGCAAATACTTAACACTTAAAAATGATCATGGTGGTAAATTTTGTGAAATGTGCTTTTTATCACATTGAAAATGTTAAAATGGATAAATGGGAAGAGAAGAGCAGGGAGGATTCGGTTTTGAAGCGGCGTCCGCGCGTGGTGTCCTGTGGAGCCCTGCACCCCCAGGCCTGGGCCGCGGCCCTGTGCAGTGGCTGCCTGCGCCCCTCCCTGCCGTCCCGGGCTGGGGAGGCGGGGGGCCTGCTCTGACCGGGTCGCCGTGAGAAACTGCCCTCACCCCTTCACCGGGGCCACAGCCACCGCGTCACCCGCGCAGTGTGCGGAGGCTGTTTTCCTCCTCCGCGTGACAGAACAGCCATCTTCACGAACCTTCACGGGCGGTGACTGTGGGGCCCGAAGCCTGGGTGCCAGGCTGTCCGTGCAGCAGGCGCCCTCCTTGCCGCCGGGGCTCCCAGGAGTACTACGGTCCTCTGCGTCTTCCTCCCAAGTTCCGTTCTCACCTACAAGACCGAGGCTTCTAGGCTTCCTCCTGGTGCTGACACACGGGGATGTTCCTGCCGGCTCTGCGGCGGCCGTCAGGGTGCAGGGCCGCCTCAGGGGGTTGGCAGACCGTGGGCAGCCTGGGCGGGCGCGTCGGGTGATAGCCCACCCCAGCCAGCGCCAAGCAGAGCAGCTCCACTTCTGCCCTGTGTGTCCTTGAAAGGACTCAACGTCCACTTTACAGACAGCAGGTGAGGGCTGGGGCCCAGGGACAAGCCCCCTTCCCAAAGCTCATGCCCAGGTGCGGGTCTCTGAGCAGTGTGTCTTCCTAATCAAACGCTCCTGGGCGCGAGGCACCGGCAGCAGGGATCTCAGCATGGTTGCACAGCTCCGCCCCGAGGGCAGGTCCGCTGCAGGCCGGCACAGGCACCTGCTGCGGTCGAGCACTTTCTAGACAAGAGCAGCGTCCTGGGAGCAACCCCAGGGACGTCCCGGCTCCTGCAAGAGGCCACGCAGGCCCGAGAGGTAGGGCCGACACGCCTTCTGGGGTGGGGTGGGGGGGTCAGGTCCACGGCTGCCAGAGGGGCCTCTGGGGGGTCCCTGGGTGCAGAGGGGAGCGGGGGGAGGGGCCATGTTTGCAACGTTAGGACGATGCTTCCTTCACCACTGTGGCCTGTGCACTTATGGGAACCCCGCAGCCGAGCTCCCTGTGGCTCTGGGGGCACGGTGGCAGGCCCCCTCGGGCCTGGACGGGGGCGTCCAGCAGGGCCGCTTTGTGGGGCTGGCGGGACGGAGCTGCCCGGCCCACCCCAGACCTGCGTTTGGCTCAGTGCTGCATCGTAACTGACACCAGGCCGTGTCTTGTGCCCTCTGGGCTCCTGCCCTGGACTCCAGCTCTGCCGGCCTCTGTGGGTCCACTGCCCTTGCATTATTCAAGGAGGAACTGGATCCACACAGGAAACCCCAGGGGAGGAGCACAGCGGTGGTTATCTCTGCCTTCTGAGGGCACACACAGGGTAAAATGAGGCTTGTAGTCAGGGACCACAGCTTTCCTGGGGGCTCGGTGAGCCTTTAGGTTTGTTCTGTAAACTGGTGCATGGAGCCCAGTGCAGCCCTGGCAAGTGTCCTCAAAGCACCGTGGGCGGGGCGGGGCTGCGGGTGGTCTTAGGTTGGCAGCTGTGAAGGCACTCAGGGAATGCTGGCTGCCGCCGTGAACTCAGCGCTTCCAGGACTCTGCAGTAAAGGTCCTCCACTTCCAAGGGAAATAGGCTGTCTGACCCACCTGAAGACCATTCTGAGGGGGTTTGGGTCTTCCAGAAGAGGAAGCAAGAATAAAACAACTTGGAAAAAGTCAGCTCTCCCTGCAGAGAAGTCAGTGCCATGGGGTCACTGGTGTGCGCTAAGCGGGACAGTGGACAGAGGTCTGCAGAGAGGAGTGCAGGCCAGAGGGCAGCTCTGTGAATCTCCGGCTGCTCGACAGCCTGCCCGTTGCACCTGCTCCATGGCCTCGCTCTGGGGGAAGGGGGCACTGGACGCAGCTGCCCTCCTGCCCAGCAGGTAGCCACTCAGCGTGCAAGCGCCCTGGGGAGACGTGTGACCTGTGACCACTGTGCACGCCCTGGGGAGAGAAGGTGTGACTCCTGACCACTGTGCATGCCCTGGCGAGGGAAGGTGTGAGCTGTAACCACTGAACTCCCTGGGGAGGGAAGGTGTGACCCCTGACCACTGTGCACTCCCTGGGGAGGGAAGGTGTGAGCTGTAACCACTGTGCACTCCCTGGGGAGGGAAGGTATGACCTCTGACCACTGTGCACACCCTGGAGAGGGAAGGTGTGAGCTGTAACCACTGAACTCCCTGGGGAGGGAAGGTGTGACCCCTGACCACTGTGCACGCCCTGGTGAGGAAGGTGTGAGCTGTAACCACTGAACTCCCTGGGGAGGGAAGGTGTGACCCCTGACCACTGTGCACTCCCTGGGGAGGGAAGGTGTGAGCTGTAACCACTGTGCACTCCCTGGGGAGGGAAGGTATGACCTCTGACCACTGTGCACACCCTGGAGAGGGAAGGTGTGAGCTGTAACCACTGAACTCCCTGGGGAAGGAAGGTGTAAGCTGTGACCACTGTGCACGCCCTGGTGAGGGAAGGTGTGAGCACTGTGCACGTCCTGGGGAGGGAATGTGTGACCCCTGACCACTGTACACACCCTGGGGAGAGAAGGTGTGACCTGTGACCACTGTGCACGCCCTGGCGAGGGAAGGTGTGAGCACTGTGCACGCCCTGGGGAGAGAAGGTGTGACCCATGACCACTGTGCATGCCTTGGGGAGAGGTGTGAGCACTGTGCATGCCCTGTGGAGGGAAGGTGTGACCTGTGACCACCTGTCATGCACGTGCCCTGGGGAGGGCAGGTGTGACCTCTGACTTGATGGTTGCAGACACAGGCGCCCTTCTCAGCCCGTGCCCTCCTGGCTGCTGGCACAGGCAACACCTGGTGGGGTGACAGCGGGGCTCCCATGGAAGGTCATGCTGGCCAGTCTCCTTCCTCCGCATTGGCCCTCTGATCACCTCAGACATATTTCACTTATTTCTCAGGGGACAGAGGCTGCTTCTGTCCAGCGAGCACGTGCTTTCAGAGAGTGACCTTGGAGAGCAGCCAGTGGACGCCTCCAGGCTGCGTGCACGTTGCCAGCAGCGACTTGTGAATGGTCCAAAGCTGTGCTCAGAGACTGTGGCACAGGAACCCCTATCTCCAGGGCGAGTGGGACTCTCAAGATGCTGGCACGTTCTCATCCGTGGAGCTGAAGCTGAGTCCTCTGTGCCCCTGAGCCAGGAGAGTGTGTCCATGGCCGTGATTCCTGCTGCTTTCTTGCTTGCTCCCAGGACACAGCCCGACCCCAGACTCCTCACTTACTGTCACCATTCCCTGTTGGCATCTCAGAGTCCCCTAGAACATGACGCAGGCCGGACTGAGCCTCTGGGCGTGTTGCTGTCCAGTTTGTTGAGGGCTCTCCCGGGGTGATGGTGAGGGGTCAGGCCTGGCTCTCCTGAGATATTCCTCCGAGAGTGAGAAGGTGACATGCCCCTTGTACATCTGCATTTCTGCATCTCGGTTTCCTCGAGTGTAAAGTGGGCCCCGCAATCCCTGCCCCAAGGGTTGGGAGGAGTGACTGAAACGCAGTGGAGCACATCCAAGTTAGGAGGCGCTCAGTGGGCTGGACCATCACTGGCCTCTCCCTTGGCAGTGGCCAGCTGCTCGGGGCCAGACATTTTGGTAGAGGCCCAGCGTGCAGATGTTGCAGTGAAAATGTAAATGCTTTGCTAACAGACGTGACACGGTTCTGTCTTAATAGCGAGGTGAGCTCTGAGCTTCCCGGCAGCCAAAGCAAAAACAAAAACTCATCAGACCCCACAGCTTATATTCACAGATCAAAGGAAGCATCGCAAAGGAGCTGTGCACCTTTGTTTCAGCAAAGGCCCCACCTGGGCACGGAATCACCTTTAGCTTCTCATGGGAGAGTTCAGAACTGGGCCCTGAGTGGGAGGCATGTTTCCGGTTGGACAGGGGAGGACAGCGAGGGTGCCGGAGGCCAGGTCCAGCCTCACATCCTGCTCCTGCTTCTGGCGGAGCTTGCTGGCTCAGCGGGTGCGGAGTCTCCCTGGCGTGGTCTCCAGCTGTAATTGCTCCTCAGTTACATCTTGTAACATTTGGGAGTCTTGAAGGAAGAGGGGGCATGAAGCAATCCCGGGGCACAGCAGTTTAAGGCAGAGTGCCTGGTCACCTGCTGCTTGCCTGGGGGCCCTTGCTTCCCCTCCACGAGGTCTCTCCAGGGCCCGTGTTGCATCTGTGCGGCTCCAGTAGCTGGTGCAGGGCTCAGGAAGCAGCTCCGTGGTGGTGTTTTGAGAGGGCGCTAATTCGAGGCCCTGCAGATGTCTGTCTGGGCTGAAAGTGACTGTCTCTGTGCTGGGAAGGGGGCGGGAAGTGAAGGGACTGGCACGTGCGTGTCACTGGAGGGAGGCTGGAGGCTACGTAGGAACTAGAGGGCTTCCGGGCTTTGTGTGCCCTGACAGTTGTTCTAGAAGATAGGGAGGGCTCGATGGAACACTGACGTGGCCAAGCTGTGCCCCACCCGCCCCCTTTTGGGGGCAAGCTGTGCCCCCCTTCATTGGCTCCCTGGCATTGCCGTGGTGTTGCCAAGAGGCCAGAAGGGCTGGCACTGGAGCGGTGTGCAGGCTCCACATGCTGCAGCCCCTTTGGAAGAATCCTCTTGCGGATGGCTGCGGTGAGACAAGGGCCAGGCAGGATGCGGGACGGTGGTGAGACTGTGATGGAGGGGATCATGGGGTTGAGCGTCGAGCTGAAAGACAGGGGCTGGCGCTGCCCTTCCTCGTGGGCACCTTCCTGCTCCGCGCATCCTCGCCAGAGGGCAGGGACCACGCTCAACTGAGCGTGTGGTTCTTTGATGTTCCAGACCAGGCTGAGAAGTCAGTAAGAAAGTAAGAAAAGTAAGGGAGCTGATGAAAAATCTAGAAAACAGATCCAGTTCAATTTTTATAAAGAATGGAACTAAGGCCAGACAGACACATTTTTGCATCTGCTCTTCCTTAGGGCTCTTATTTGATGTGTGTGTGTGTATATATGCATGTTAGTAGTTAGCACGTCAACGGGTAGTTGAAGATGGATGCTTGTAATACAGCAGTGTCTGTGGTCACAAGTAGGTTAAACCAGTTTGCTGCATAAATCAATGTAACAAACCACAGTGTAGTGACCATCCTAAGTTCCGTGCAGGTGCCGTGCAGGGGTGAAGCCTGGCTCCTCCTTTGCCTTCTTTAGTCTCAGTTTCTCCATGTTGGCCCCTCTTCCTTCCAGCAGAGTCTCCTTTCGTAGCACTGCAGCCGTTTTCATTCTCAACCGTGGCAAGCGTTAGCGAGGATTTCGATTTTCTTCGACTCACTTGCTGAGCCTTAAAACACTACCTACTGTCCTACCTACTCTCCTTGGCAGAGTCACAGCCAGAGTCTGCAGAGCTCAGGGAATGGCAGCCCGGCGGCCGCAGAGTCAGGCTCATCTGGGCGGCAGCACGTTTCCTGGCTTGACGACATGCTGTGTGCAAGCTCACCTGGCTCAGCCCATCGCCCATCTCTGTGGTGGTGACGCTCGGTTGCTCAGCATGATGGGAGGAGGGGGCACCTGACCCTGGGGTGCAGCAGGGCTGGGCGAATAACTGCTGCTTGTCTGGTGTTTTGACTTGAATTTTAAAAACAAGTTCCATTTGCCATGGGCTTCCCCTGTGGCTTAGCTGGTAAAGAATCTGTGCAATGCAGGAGACCTGGGTTTGATTCCTGGGTTGGGAAGATAACCTGGAGAAGGAAAAAGGCTGCCCACCCCAGTATTCTGGCCTGCAGAATCCCATGGACTGTGAAGTTGATGGGGTCACAGAGTCAGACACGACTGAGTGACTTTCACTCCATGTGCCGTGCTTCCTGGCAGATCACACCCATGGTTCCCTGCCGTTGCAGCCCTGACTCTCGGCACTTCAGGTGGCACATGGCGATCGAAAGTCCTCCGGAAGTCCCGGAGTGTCGCCCCGACATTTGCAACCAAATTTGCAATGACATTTGCAACCTCCAACTTCCAGAGGAGAGGCCAGTGGATGCAGGCTGGGAGGGCTGTGCACTCTGAGAGCAGGTTTGCTCGGGGGTTTGTGGCCGTACAGTCTCAAGCAGGCCTGGATTCCAGCCCCAGCCCTGCTGCTGGATGAGCAGCCTCTGATCATTCAACGTCTCAGAACTTCTGTGTCCTTATCTGCAAAATGGGAACTTCTGTCTCACAGGTTGTCGTGAGGATTAAATGAGGTCATTACGGACAGCACTCTGTGGATGGGACTCAAGAAGTACTTGATAAATGTGACATATTCTCACTAGACATCAGATGACCAGAACTGAAGGCATAACCCTGTAGACGGATGTGGGCACAGGATACTGTTTGGTTGATCCAAGTGGAAGGAAAAGCTGGTGAGATTTTGAGGGTGGACAAGGCTCCAGCGGTGGGGAGCTGTGTGAGCACCCCCAGGGGTGCAGAAAGGCCTGGGGCCATCTCCCGCAACCTGCCCCAGGTCTGCAGTGCTGGAGGAGGGCGGGAGCTGTGCTCGACGTCCCTAGGCATGGGGGAGGCCACCTCAGAGACCCCACTCCTCACCATTTCCGGGAGATGGGGGTCACACAGCCTGGCCCCCTCGCCCATGGGGCCCCCCGGCCACCATGGCCTGTGTTGTAGACTCGGGCGGGGAGCCAGTGGCCTGTGCAGCCCCAGGAAAGTGACTCAACGCTGGAGTCTTCTGTTTGGGGCCGAGGGCAGTGACTTAGGTGTCAGAGGCCCTCTGTAGGGAGATGGCAGTGACCCTGCAGCATAAGGAGGCAGGAAACATAAACCCGGGCAGCGGGAGTGACGTGCAGCAACAGCCAGGGCCAAGCGCCTTCCTGACGGTGGGCACAGCACTGCGGGTGCAGCTCCACGCGGTGAGGTCCTGCGCGCCGGCTCCAGCGGATGCTGCACGGCCCAGGGCCCAGGTCCGGAGCAGAAGGTGCGGAGACGGCCCCTCAGAGGGCGGCGGAGCAGGCCCGCCCTGGCCAGCGCTGCAGGCGTGTTCTCTGCAGGCCTCTGGGCCCCTCCTCTGCCCAGCGGCGGCCCTTCGGACACCTTCTCCTTCCCGCCCAGAGGTGGGGGCCCAGTGCCCTCGGCTGTCAGGGTTTGCTCTGTGGACTCGCGTGGGGGCTGGGTCGGCCAGGTTCTGCGTTCCCACCTGCGGTGCTGAGCGGCTCAGGGTGACTTCTCACTGGAAATGAAACACCTCTTTTAAAGGAGCAGCCCCTAGGCTGTTTAAAAGGCAAGCACCTTGCCAATTTGGGGTAAATTTGTAAGTTAAATGCAGACAACCAATATTACTATTAGTTGTGGCTTAAAGCACAGAAAACGTGAATAAGATAAATAGTAAATCCACATCTCAGTATATTTGAATATAAATTTCAAAAGATTCTCAGGCTCATTTGAATTCATAGTCATATTTTTAGATGCAATTTGGAGAAATATTTCGTGGAAAAATGTGCCAGTTTTCTAGTTTGTTATCAGTGTAAATCTTTTCAGCATCTAACTATGGAGAATTACAGCTAACACCCAGGAGCGTGGTTTTCCTTGGATTTGCTTTCGTTCCCTCCAGAGCTTTTGGAAGCTAATGGGCGATCACCCCCCTGGGTTTGGAAAGAGTGAGGGCGTGGGCTTGGGGGTGAGACCTCAGGGTACAGGGCAGCCAGCCTGCCGCCCTCTGTCTCACCTCTAAGATGAGAGTGGGTGCCGAGTCTGCGTGACTGAATTTCCAGGTGAGAGGGTGGAGCGCTGGGCCTGGTGTCCACATGCGGCCTGTGTCCACGGCAACAGCAGCCGTCCCTCCCAGGCCCAGCCAGCCTCTCCCCGCAGCCTTCTGCTTGGACCACGCAACACACACTCCTTTCTGGAGCACAGCGTGCCAGCGGGTTCAGAGCCGCAGAGGGCCCAGCTCCACCTCTGCTGCCGGGGTAGGGCCCTGCTCCTGTCCAGGCAGGGACCGCGAGACCCACCCCTGGGGCCCAGGCACCGCGGAGCTCAGGGGTCATCCCATCTGTTCCTGAAGCAGGTGTGTGAGCCGCGTTGGACGCCTGGGACACGCACGTCTTCTGGGAACTCGAGGTGTGCCCTGGCTGGTGTGGGCACGCGGGCACTCAGATGTGAGGAGTCCACTAGTGGGATTCCACAGATGCCTTCAGCACCAGAGCAGATGAGTGGCTCAGAGGGAAATCACGGAAAATAAAGGCCTATAAATGTGCTCATTAACGACGCGGCAAACAGAAGGAGAGCCTTGAAGACTGTTCCAGAGTGAGAGTCGGGGCCCAGCCGTGGCTGCTTGCTCTGTGACGCGTGAAAATAAAGCAGCCCACGGGGCTCCCTAAAAGCCTGACACCGATCCAGAGCCGCCTGTGCGTGGTGTTTAGTCACTGTCCAGGGCAGAGTTCCTCTAACCCCCAGGGGGAGCATGAAATTCCCTGGTGTTTTACTCACTGCAGCACTTGGAAAGCCAGCATTTTGCTTCCAGAACTAGAAGAAATAAATTATGAGCAAACCCAGTGTTTCTGTCCTCAGCTCTAAAGTGACGGCTTTCCGGCATTTTAAAAAGCAATTCTGCTGCTAGAATTTGAAACAACAAATTAAATTTATGAGGTCGAGGTGAAACTAGCAAATATAACAAGGAAACAAACATTCATAAATAAAAATGGAGAAGAGACAGTCATTTATTAAAGAGCTAAATAAGAAAGAAGCCGAGAGTGCTATCAAGCGAAACTGTTCGTATAAGGGTAACTTAGCCCAACATTCAGATTTTTATGCAAGAAATAAGAGTTTGGCAGAGGAGCCCAGGGCAGGCTGTTTGCTCTGCTGGCAGGATGTGGCGGGGTGTGCTTTTTCCCTCTGGGGTGCTCCCCTCTCCTGTCCACTTGAGTTCCTCTGGTGTGCTCCCCTCTCCTGTCCCTCGAGCCCCTCTCGGGTGCCCCCCTCTCCTGTCCCCTCGAGCCCGTCTGGGGTGGTACCCTCTCCTGTCCCCTCGAGCCCCTCTGGGGTGCTCCCCTCTCCTATCCACTCAAGCCCTGGCTGGGGTGCGGTCCTGGTGACTCTGTTGCTGGCGGCCCCGGGTCCCCGGGCAGCGGGACCCTGGCAGGTGCTGAGAAGAGCAGGGATGTCTGGGGTCTCCGTCTCAGAGCCCTCCTAGTCGGCCCTGTCCTGGGCCTCAGGTCACTGCCCGCACAGCGTCTTCCTCCCCGGGTGCCAGCCTGGAGCTCCCACAGAGCCCTCCCCGCACCCCCGTACGTGGTCCCTCTGTTAAGCACTCTCCCTGTGACCGTAACCTGGCTGGGCCCTCTGTCTTGGTCCCTCTGGACTCCTGCCGTAAGATACCCGGGACTCGGCAGCTCACGCAGCAGACGTTTGTTCCTCGCGGCTCTGCAGGCTGGAAGTCCATGGCCAGGGTGCAGTGCTACGGAGCCTTGTGTGCTGAGCGCTCTCCCCCCGGCCCGCAGACGGCTGCCTTCCTGCTGTGTCGTCGTGAGGTGGACAGAGAGGCAGGAAGCGCACCGCTCCCCCCACAAGGCCCTGCCCCGGGGACCCGCCCGCAGCGTCACCTTAGGGCCCAGGGTCTCAGCATGAACTTGGGGAGGCAGCCATACCGTGCACAGCCGGGCCTCCTCACCGCCTCCCTGACTCAGAGGACGCCTCTCCAGCCTCTCCCGAGTGCTGGCTCAGCCGCGGTAGAGCCGCACGCCCACCAGCCCAGCCCAGCCCAGCCCAGCGGGTCTCTTACGTACCGGGCACAGAATTCAGGCGTCGCTCAGGCAGGCTCACTTACTTAGTTACTGCTTATTGTTTGTTTTTCTCGAAAGTGTCATCAACCCGTAAAGTCGTAAGCGTAAAATCTTCAGTTTCATTCGGCAAGGTGTCCCATCCCTATCTGGACCCTGGACGGGAGTGAAGATGCAGCCAACCTGAAAGAGCATTTCAGACCTTCCTGTTTTAATTTTCATGTTGTCAAATGTATTATTTTAATGGGTTGATGAATGACATTTGGGCACTGTGTCACCAACAACCACAATAAAAACTGATTGGGGACTGGACGGGGTGTACAGTTGCTTTAGGAGGTCTTCACCAAAATCTTTTCTTCCCTGTGCATCTTATCTAGGACTTGGCCTTTTAGATGATTCATTTGTGAAGTATTTTTCTGAACTAAAAATAATACAGGCTCATGGTAGAAAATTTAGATATTCTATAAAGAATCAAGAGAAAACCGATACCACCAAGTACAGCCCCTGTATTAAGATTTGCTATACTTCTTTCCATCTTTTTTTAAATGAGTGGTTGAAAAAAAATTCATGGTTGTGGACATACTTGATGTACAATTAGTACCCTGTTTTTTGACTTTGCATTGTGTGAGCGAGTTACCGAGTAACTGAAAACCTCTTTATTACCTCCTTTTCAATGGTTGCCTCATGAGCGTTTTCCTGTGTTTTGAATGAGGAACCACCTGAATGCTGTGAGAGGGAGTCGCCTATGCCATGATCTGGCCCCCAGGGAAGACCTAACGACCCCTCTGGCTTCTTCTCTGTCTCTTTTTTCAAATGTGCGTTTGACAGCAGTTCAGGCGCTGAAGGCAGGACTGCAGATGCAGCCATGTACAGGGAGAGCGAAGCGGGCACTGCCCGCAGGCTCCCATCCCCCGGTGCCCACGGGGTGGGGACCATCCGGCTCTCATTGCACAGAAAGGAAGGCGGAGGCACAGGTAGCAGAAACACTGCCCGAGCCTCTCAGCTGGAAGGGATGAGGTGGGGACTGAAATCAGGTGCATCTGGCTGAAGCCCCTGGCTCCCCACTGCCCTGTGTTGCCAAGAGTATGAGAGACCAAAGCTGCTGTTTTCTTTGATGAGATTGCGGAAGGAACATAGATTGCCTTTTCTAGAGGGTAACTTGGAGAGTATACCCTTCCTCAGATTAGGTGAGAGCCCCAGCCCCCTGGAGACTTGGCCTTCCCGGCCTGGGACTCGTCGAGGTGGTCGTGCAGGACCCGTCTGAGGCTCCGGCCCTGGGCTGGTGTGTGGGGTGGGGCTTTGGGGCGGCTCCAGGTCCAGGCTGACGAGCCGCTTGCCGGCGCTGTCGCCTTCCGTGGCTGCCACGCAGGCGTGCCCAAGTCGCGCCCGTCTGCCTCAGTGGTGCAGAGAGGGGGAGCCGGGCGTGGCCCCCGTGGCCCAGCAGTGCATCTTGGTTAAGCTTCCTGGGAGGGCCACGTCCTGGGAGGGCCTCACTGCCTTCAGAGCCAAGGTCAGACACTGCTGCGATGGCAACAGTGAGTGACATCACTTAGCATCAGCCAGCACGGTGAGGGCCAGCTTGGCAGAGGCGGCTGTGCAGGGAGGCGCTGGGTGGCCAGCCTGAGCTGCGACTCCCTGGGCCTCCAGGGTGCCAGGAGCACTGGGGAGGCAGGACGGGCCAAGCCCCCTTTCAGAAGTCCAGTGGCGGGTCCGGGGTGCTCCGCGGAGCACAGTGCTGTCCCTGACCACACCCGGGGCTGGGACAGCTATGACCTCACACCAGGCACTGGGCACTTTGGCCGGGCTGGGCCAGGCCACAGCCTGCAGGCGTCTCTGGGTGAGGTGTCCCTCCAGCAAGGCCGCCGTCCAGACGGGCGAGGGCAGGCCGGTCTGCAGCCAGGGGGTGAGCATCACCGTGGGTGCTCACGCTCTGCTGTGTTTTCTCCACGCGGGGGTCTTGAGAGGGGGTCCCTGGGACGCTGTGGAGAGCCCACCAGGGCCCCTTGGAGGGCTTGGTCAGGCTTTGTGTGGGGAAAACAGCCCCTGCTCTAGCTGGGAGCGTTTGTGACCCATGGGTATTGGCTGGTTCCTCGTGCCTCAAAGCCTTGTGAACCTCGGTGCCCCTGTGTGTCTGCAGGGTGGGGACAGCTGGGCTGGGGTGAGCGCATCCCTTCTTCTCTCTGCTTCTGTTGTTTGCAGTTTTAATGCAGAAAACCCCATTCTAAGAGCAACACAAGCATGATTTGTTATCGGTGGAAGAGCACGCAGACTGGCTCTTGGCGCCCGTGTTCCTGTGGACAGCTGGCCCGGGCACCTGGGCCCTCACCCCCGGCTGAGAGGACACGCAGCGGGCTTACACGGAGCTCAGGCTTCCAGGTGGCTCTGCAGGGGTGGGGCTGGCGTTGCTTGGCGGCCCGAGTGTGAGTGGGCGTGTGCTGTAGAAGGCTGGTGGGAGGTGTACGGCCAGACGGTCTCTCTCTCCTCTCTACCCGGGGGCTAGGCGCCAGAGCAGGGGGCCTGGGGTGGGTGTCTGAGCATCGTTTTCGTCCTTAAGTTATTTCTCCATGGGTGGTGTTTAACAGCTCTTTGGTTTTATTCTTTGCTGAACTCTCTGTAGGCTGTGCCCCTCTTGGCCAGGACAGGTCACTTTCACCTGCTCTTTCTAGGAGGCTGTCTGTGAAGCACGCGAGTCTGCTCACCCACTGCAGTGCCCCGGGCCTCGGTGAGAGCCATGGGCAGGCCCGTCACTGTTCCCGTGCCGAGCTTTGGCCTCGGTTCACGACCTGCGTCTGGACGGCCTCACGCCTGCTCCCGGCCCCCACGAGCATTCAGAGTGGTCACAGCCCGTGGGTGCGACGCAGCCACTGGCTGTGAGATGAGACTCAATGGGGTGACGTGGGGAAGGCTGGCATCCCTGGGCCGGGCGGCGGGCAGCCTGGGGCGGGCAGGACCCGGGGCTGCTGCCTTGCTTGCTCCCACCAGGGGCCCTGAGGGTCCGCGGGGCCCGCGCCGCCCTGTCCCCGGCCACGCCGCTGCCCGGCGTCTCTGGCTCGGGACAGCCCGTTTTGGTTTCGTTTTAGTTTGTTGCTGGCCTTCTGGTGCTGACCAGCCTTCACGGGAGTTCCGTCAGTGGGCTTTGATCAGGCGGTAATGCTGACTTCTCTTTGAGGAAAAATAAGCTCTGTCTGCAACTCTAAAGTTGCTTGTAGGTTTTTCCTTGATTTTTTTCCTTTTTAAGTAAAAAAATATCCTGAAACATAGAAAGTTCTTCCCCTCCTGGGCTCTGCCTGTGTCACTCACGGAAGCAGCGGTGGTTAAGCCGGAGACGCGGGTGTGCCTGCGTGTGCAGCTTCCCCTCCGCCCGCACCGTGGGCGATTCCAGCCCCAGCCCGCGCACACACCCTCCGCACAGCGCTCGCACACATTCACACTCACAGCGTGCACACACTCACTGCACACGCGCCTGTGGCTGTGTCCCTGTCTTTCACTCCTGGTGGCCCACGGCGGGTCTGCGCCCCCTGCTCACACCTGTGTCTCACACCCCCCACACCACACGGCGCTCCTCACGGCCAGGAACCGTGCGAGTGGTCCTGAGCGCAGGCAGTTAGACGGGAGGGGTGAGGGCAGGGGATGAGCCGGGGCTGTGCCCGGAAGGCCCCCGGGACCCCCGAGTCCCCTCCCGGTCCGCGGCCTGCGCTCGCCCGGCTGGCCCCCTCAGGCCGTTGCATCGGCACTCAGGATAAAAATTTACTGGGACTTACTTCAGTTCGATTGTTTTTGGTTAAATATTGTTACATAGAGCGTGTTTCCCATTACTTTTTATTGCACATATGTAGTACTTAAAGTGTATTTTGTACTAAAAAGGCTTTGTGGGCTGGCCCGGCCACCAAACCACTAGTTCCAAGTTCCGAATATCTGACTTGACTTGACTGGGGAGTCTGTTCTGAGAGTGAATCTCAGTATGTCTCTGTGTTCTGCTTCTGTCTTGGTTGTAACAGAAACCCAGGGCTGGAGTGTGAGCCAGGGGTGTGCATGCATGTGTGCACGAGTGTGCACATGTCTATGAAGGGGGTGGGGGAGCGACAGAGCTCCTTCCATGTTTCTGCTCAACTCCTTACCTGCCCCCTTGGTCCCCCCACGGCCCCGTCTCCTCACACTGTTCCCTGAGCACCCCGAGTGGGCAGAGGGGGTGAGTCAGGGGCCCCCCATGGCCCTGTCTCCTCACACTGTTCCCTGAGCACCCCGAGTGGGCAGAGGGGGTGAGTCAGGGGCCCCCCATGGCCCCGTCTCCTCACACTGTTCCCTGAGCACCCCAAGTGGGCAGAGGGGGTGAGTCGGGGGCCCCCCACGGCCCTGATCCTCACACTGCCCGCTGTGCGGCTTCCCACTCTCCTTCCGACCGTCTGTTCTCTTTCATCCAAAATACACACAATCCTGACCTGGAGGACTCAGGTCGTTCCAGAGGACCGTTGTCCCTTAGGAGACGGGAATTTGCAGCTGTATCGAGTGCGGTCCTGGGAACATCCATGCCCACCCCAGCGTCTTCTGTCTGACCCGTCCGTGGAGTACCCATGCTGGGGCCGTGTCCGGGCCGGGCTTGCTCTGCTCGCCTACTGCGGGTGGGCCAGGTGTGCACAGGGTGGGCTCCCCTGAGGCCCGTGTCCTCACAAGGTTCCCCTGTGTGTCTGTGTCCTAGTCTCGTGAGGACGCCGGTCACACAGGATCAGGACCTGCCCGACTCGTGGCTCTAACTTCACCACCTCTTCACAGCTCCCCATCTCCAAATGCACTCACACCCCAAGGTCCTGGGTCAGGACTTCCGTATGTGAATTTGGGGTGACCCAGCCCAGCCCGCTGCACCTACACACAGGTAACGAGGTCCGCAGTGCAGGATGATGGAGTCAGCTTTCTGAGCCCTGGCGGGCCCTCTGGAGGTGGAGAGCTGGGAGGCAGGGAGAGGTGAGGCCAGAGCCAGGGTTCACAGCCATTCCGCAGCAGGACAGGGATTCTTGTCCGGGGCCTGCAGGTGGGTTCAGGAGCATGGGTCTCACGGTTCACACCTGGGTGTCTCACGGGAAAGCCCTCTGGGTCCCGTGAGTGCTGCCCGGGTCCCCCAACCCCCCACACACAGCAGATCCTGGGCCCCTGGGCTGGCAGGGCAAGTCACGTCTCTGTGCCATGTGTCTGGGGCCCCTTTCAGAAGTTTCTGGAAGTTGTGACCCCCTCAGGGGCTCAAGGACACGCTCGTTTCTGCAGAATCCCGTGGCAGCTGGATGCCAAGGGCAGCCCTATGCATTTGCAGGGTGGTGGGTCCTGAGCGGGCTGGGTGGGGGCCTGCGGTTTACATGGGGGGCCTTGGGGGCTCCTGCTGCTCCAGGCACTGTGGCCATGGCTTTCGCACTGGAGGGCTGTGCCCTGGCATGAGCCCGGGTGTTGGGCTGGGCTCTTAGGGCACTGTGGCTCTGCCAGGCTCCCAGGAGGCCTTTGATGAGCCGTGGCCTCTCCCTCTCCAGACAGGGAGGCAGCAGCTAGCATTCGGGCCTGGCTGGAGCGGTCAGCTGGGGTCCTCCTGGGACAGCGTGGGGAGGAGGGCCAGCCTGCCTCCGGGGCACCTCAGGTGAATCCGTGCTCATGAGCAAGAGGAGCACTGAAATTCATGTCATATGTTTTAATTACACCAAATAATAATTAAGTGATTCACCTGTTACCCTCATGTCCCTGGGGACCTGTAGCTGAGGCTCCTCTCAGGAAGGACAGGGGACCGGGAAGCGTCACTTCCAGAGAACATCGGCGTGGGCCCAGGAAGCGGCCTGGAGGTGGCCCCCGGCTGCTTCTGCAGAGACGCCCCCACCCCCGGCCCAGTGGCTACAGAGCAGCACAGCTTGGCCTGGAGGAGGTTCAGCCTGCGTGTCTGAGATTCCTCTTCCTCTTTCTTTTCCAAACCCACAAGGGGCTCAGGGGCCAAGCACGCTGGGAGAGGGTGAGTGAGCTGAGGTCTAGAGTGGGAGCTTTCCTTCGGGTCCAGTGGGAAGAGGACCATCCCAGACCCCGGAATATCGTGCACAAAAGCAGGGAGGCGGCAGATGCCCAGAGCTCAGGGAGGGGCCAGGACCCACAAAGGGCCCCATAGCTTTTACAGAAGAGACTGGCCCCTGTAGTCGGATGCAGTTCATCTGGTGTCGCAGGAAGTCCTAGTTCAGAGAATGGCTGGAAGGGAGGTGGCCTGAAGCCTAGGACTACTGAGAGGGCTGCTGAGGCGGGAGAAGGAGGGAGGAAAGGCACGTGGGGGCAGGCGGAAGCTTTGGGAGGCGCGGCCACGTGGGCGCATGGAGCCACTTAGGAAGAGGGCACGCACCATAGGGTGACTGTCCGGAGAGGCTGGATTCCACACTGGGGCTCTCAGAAGAGCCTGGAAATGTATTCAGGACGCATTACTAAAGAAGGCCATCCACGTGGAGAGAGACCTAGGAAAGCGTGTAGAATGTAAGACGGGAGAGGGAACGTTGAAAGTGGTCGCCGTGGACATGTGATGTGAGGATGGGAACTGGCAGGGAGGCGAGGGGTGGCTGGAGAAACGGGGAGCCAGGAGGGTGGCTTGTGGCCGTCTGCTCAGCGTGTCCGGTGCCTGACGGAGGTTCCGGAAGGCGCGGGGGCCTGCCTGCAAGGGCCGTGGGCCCCTGGGGCAGCTGAACTGAGAGGGAGGGGATCCTCTTCACAAGACGCCGTGAGGGGCGAGATCGGCATGCGAGTGCTGCCCCCAACCACCGCTCACCCCTGCGGTCGGCTCTTCTGCTGCTTACACGTCCCGGCCGTCTTCAGTGTTCTATGCTTTGACGTTCATTGAAAGTCACTTGGGCAAGAAATAGTGTAAAGTGATGCAGGTGGCTTGTTTCCTTTGTGTTGCCTGCTCTTTCCTTCACTGGCTCCTCTGAGGTGTGTGACAAGAGCACACGGGTCCGGCTGGCCGCAGCGGGCGTCACTCAGACGCTTGGTTTCCTGAGAGGGGTCAGCCATGTGGTTACATCTGTGAGCTCTACTTTCAGTCCCTGTTTTCTTTTCTCTCTTTTTAAAGAGTACTGGAACAACTTTGAAAGGCAGTTTTCAGAGGGAAATATCTTTTGATCTTGAAATTCTACAGAAACTATCTCTCTTTTCTTTTTGATGGAACAGACTGGGGCAGATTCATCCTCCAATGTTTTCTTTTCATAAATATTTTCCAAATCTTTCATTAGCTCTGAGTAATGAAGAAGCAAACTCAGGAAGCTAGCTGCTTATACGTTGGTGGCTGCTGTGTTTGTGTATTGGTGGTGTGTGTGTGTTGGTGTGTGTGTATGTTGGTGGTGTGTGTGTATGTTGGTGTGTTTGTGTGTTCGTATGTGTGCATGTTGGTGATGTGTTTGCATGTTGGTATGTTTGTGTTTTGGTGGTGTGTGTCCATGTTGGTGGTATCTGTGTGTGGTGGTGTGTGCATTGGTGTTGTGTTTGCATGTTGGTGTGTTTGTTTGTTGGTGGTATGTGTGTGGGTCTTGGTGTGTTTGTTGGTGGTGTGTTTATGTGTTGGTGTGTGTGTGTGTGGTGTGTATGCATGTTGGTGTGTTTGTATGTTGGTGATGTGTGTGTGTTGGTGGTGTGTTTGTGTGTTGGTGTGTGTTGGTGGTGTGTGTGTGTGTTGGTGTGTGTGTGTGTGTTGGTGTGTATCTGTATTGGTGGTGTGTGTTGGTGGCGTGTGTTGCTGGTGTGTGTGTGTGTGTACATGTTGGTGTGTGTGTGTTGGTGGTGTGTGTGTGTTGGTGGTGTGTGTGTGTGTGTGCATGTTGGTGGTGTGTGTTGGTGTGTGTGTGTTGGTGGGATGTGTGTGTGTGTGTGTGCATGTTGGGGTGTGTGTTGGGTGTGTGTGTGTGTTGGTGGGGTGTATGTGTTGGTGGTGTGTATGTGTGTGTATGTGTGTGCTGGTTGTGTGTGTGTGTGTTGGTGTGTATGTGTGTTGGTGGCGTGTGTTGGTGTGTGTGTGTGTGTGCATGTTGGGGTGTGTGTTGGTGATGTGTATGTGTGTATGTGTGTGTTGGTGGTGTGTGTGTGTGTGTGTTGGTGTGTATGTGTGGTGGTGTGTTTGCATGTTGGTGGGTGATATGTTTGGAAAGCGTGTCTGGTTCTTACCTGTTGCCTTGACCGTGCCCCGGGCACAGAGGAGGCGTGCTCTTACGCAGTGTGAGCTCTTGCCGCGGAAACGATGACTCCTCTGCCAGTGGGAGCCATCTTCCTGGCCTGGACTGTGGGGTGTGTTATGTTCCTCGGGGACACCCGGAGCTCCAGCACACCCAGAGCTGAGACTGTCTCGTCTTGGCCACATGGGCTGAACGATTTCACTGGCTGTGAGCGTCGCCTCTGACTGGCTCCTGCCTGTCATCACGGGCTCGTCCCCACCAACTGTGCGCCTTCCCAGGTTGTTGGCGTGTGGGCAAGAGGTCTTAGCCCAGAACCCCTGACATTCCTGGGTGTGATGAGGAAACCCTCGAAGACAAAGGCAAGGCTGAGGCCTGCTGAGTTGCCCTTCTTGGAATCAGTCTTGGATGGAGCGTCAGGAAGGTCCTGTGGTTACGCTTCTCAGTTTGGGATCTGCTTTGCTCAGCTCAGGATTTGTTGATACAAGGTGCTGGGCATTTTAAACATGAAGCAGACCTCTTGGTTTTCTTTTGGTGATGGGCTGAGCAAGTGAACAGTCAAAACCACTTTCAAGCTGTGAAGAAATCAAGACCCTGTCCTCAGCTTCTTTGATCCAATGAGTTATCGATCCAGTAACTGATAACCTGTAGACTTTTTCCTGCTACAAAGACAATAGTGTGTTTAAAAACACACATTCACGAAAGAGGAAGAAAATGAAATGGCAGCATATTCCTACGGCTCGATATAGAACGCCGCTACAGATTTCAGTGCAGCTTTTTATAGTCTTGGGATTTTTAGCAAGTTTTTCAGAACTTAATGTAGCATAAGCTTAAACTGAAGAAAGCAGGGAAGACCACTAGCCCATTCAGGTATGACCTAAATCAAATCCCTTATGATTATACAGTGGAAGTGAGAAATAGATTTAAGGGCCTAGATCTGATAGATGGAGTGCCTGATGAACTATGGACAGAGGTTCATGACATTGTACAGGAGACAGGGATCAAGACCATCCCCATGGAAAAGAAATGCAAAAAAATAAAATGGCTGTCTGACGGGGCCTTACAAATAGCTGTGAAAAGAAGAGAAGGGAAAAGTGAAGGAGAAAAGGAAAGATATAAGCATCTGAATGCAGAGTTCCAAAGAATAGCAAGAAGAGATAAGAAAGCCTTCCTCAGCAATCAATGCAAGGAAATAGAGGAAAACAACAGAACGGGAAAGACTAGAGATTTCTTCAAGAAAATTAGACATACCAAGGGAACATTTCATGCAAAGATGGGCTCGATACAGGACAGAAATGGTATGGACCTAACAGAAGCAGAAGATATTAAGAAGAGGTGGCAAGAATACACAGAAGAACTGTACAAAAAGATCTTCGTGACCCAGATAATCACGATGGTGTGATCACTCACCTAGAGCCAGACATCCTGGAATATGAAGTCAAGTGGGCCTTAGAAAGCATCACTACAAACAAAGCTAGTGGAGGTGATGGAATTCCAGTTGAGCTATTTCAAATCCTGAAAGATGATGCTGTGAAAGTGCTGCACTCAATATGCCAGCAAATTTGGAAAACTCAGCAGGGGCCACAGGACTGGAAAAGGTCAGTTTTCATTCTAATCCCAAAGAAAGGCAATGCCAAAGAATGCTCAAACTACTGCACAATTGCACTCATCTCACACACTAGTAGAGTAATGCTCAAAATTCTCCAAGCCAGGCTTCAGCAATACATGAACTGTGAACTTCCAGATGTTCAAGCTGGTTTTAGAAAAGGCAGAGGGACCAGAGATCAAATTACCAGCATCTGCTGGATCATCGAAAAAGCAAGAGAGTTCCAGAAAAACATCTATTTCTGCTTTATTGACTATGGCAAAGCTTTTGACTGTGTGGATCACAATAAACTGTGGAAAATTCTGAAAGAGATGGGAATACCAGACCACCTGACCTGCCTCTTGAGAAACCTATAGGAGGTCAGGAAGCAACAGTTAGAACTGGACATGGAACAACAGACTGGTTCCAAATAGGAAAAGGAGTTCGTCAAGGCTGTATATTGTCACTCTGCTTATTTAACTTATATGCAGAGTACATCATGAGAAACGCTGAGCTGGAGGAAGCACAAGCTGGAATCAAGATTGCCAGGAGAAATATCAATAACCTCAGATATGCAGATGACACCACCCTTATGGCAGAAAGTGAAGAAGAACTAAAGAGCCTCTTGATGAAAGTGAAAGAGGAGAGTGAAAAAGTTGGCTTAAAGCTCAACATTCAGAAAACGAAGATCATGGCATCTGGTCCCATCACTTCATGGGAAATAGATGGGGAAACAGTGGAAGCAGTGTCAGACTTTATTTTGGGGGCTCCAAAATCACTGCAGATGGTGACTGCAGCCATGAAATTAAAAGATGCTTACTCCTTGGAAGGAAACTTATGACCAACCTAGATAGCGTATTCACAAGCAGAGACATTACTTTGCCAACAAAGGTCTGTCTAGTCAAGGCTATGGTTTTTCCAGTAGTCATGTATGGATGTGAGAGTTAGACTGTGAAGAAAGCTGAGTGCCGAAGAATTGATGCTTTTCAGCTGTGGTGTTGGAGAAGACTCTTGAGCATCCCTTGGACTGCAAGGAGATCCAACCAGTCCATTCTAAAGGAGATCGGTCCTGGGTATTCATTGGAAGGACTGATGCTGAAGCTGAAACTCCAGTACTTTGGCCACCTCATGTGAAGAGTTGACTCATTGGAAAAGACTCTGATGCTGGGAGGGATTGGGGGCAGGAGGAGAAGGGGACGACAGAGGATGAGATGGCTGAATGGTATCACTGACTCGATGGACGTGAGTCTGAGTGAACTCCGGGAGTTGGTGCTGGACAGGGAGGCCTGGCGTGCTGCGATTCATGGGGTCACTAAGAGTCGGACACGACTGAGCGACTGAACTGAACTGAACTGAACTGATGAATCTTGGCTATTATTTATGTACTTATTAATTTCTGGCTGTGTGGGTCTCTGTTACTGTGCTCGGGCTTTTTCTAGTTGCGGCAGGCGGGCTACGTGCTCGTGGTTTGCAGGCTCACGCTGCGGCTGCTCCTGCTGCAGATCAGGGGCTCTGGGCTCACAGCTTCAGTCGCTGCTGTGTGTGGGCCCACCAGCTGTGGTGCATGGGTTTAGTTTCCCCGAGCCACGTGGAATCAAATCCGACCAGGGAGCAAAGCTGTGTCCCCTGCGTTGGCAGGTGAATTCTTATCCGGTGGACCTCAGTGGACTTTAACAGGCCATGTAGAGTCAGCTGCGCACGATTTCACAATATACAGAGAAGTCTGAGCGCTCTAAAATTACTCCGTGCTTCACCTAGTCAGCCCTTTCTCCCTGGGCCCCTAGCAACCACTGATTTTTTTCCTGTCTCTGTAGTTTTGCCTTCTCCAGAGGCCCCAGACTGGCTTCTTTCACTTAGGATGATTTCTCTGTAAATGCTGCACTAACGACCCTGGTCTGCGCAGGGGCGCGGTGCGGGGCTCCTGCCCACATGCTCGTGTTGACGCTCTGGGGCCACAGGGATGCGATGCTTGAGCAGAAACGCTCAGGGGAATCCGTGTGTTCCCCGCAGGGCAGGGCTGCAGAAGTTTTCCCTTCTCTTCAGCAAGGCCTGTGGGCTGTCTGCTGGGGCATTTGCCCTTCTCTTCAGCAAGGCCTGTGGGCTGTCTGCTGGGGCATTTGCCCTTCTCTTCAGCAAGGCCTGTGGGCTGTCTGCTGGGGCATTTGCCCTTCTCTTCAGCAAGGCCTGTGGGCTGTCTGCTGGGGCATTTGCCCTTCTCTTCAGCAAGGCCTGTGGGCTGTCTGCTGGGGCACGTCCAGGGGACGAGGGTCCCCACCCGTCTGGTCTTTCACGCGGCTCCAAGGTGCGCACAGTCTAGAAGAACCGGAGGGAGAAACGGCTCTGTGGTCCGTGGGTCTCTCCTACTTCTGGCTGCTGCGTCAAAAATTGATGTAATCGCCACGTACGTGCCTCAGTGGTCGCCTGCGTCCAGTCGCTTCAGTGGAATCACAAAAGCAGCGCTGCTGTCTGTGGACAGGGCAAGGCTGGGGACGCCAGCCCTGGGGGTGGGCCCCGCACCGTCTTGCCAGTCCAGACACGTCCGTTCTCCCCACTGCCTCTCTGTTGAGGGAGCGGGAGAAGGAGGAGAAGACGTGGAGGGGGGCAGGAGGGAGGCGGTTCCACGGCGATTTGCCCCTTGGAAGAGAGTGGAGAGTTGTAGCCGTCAGGAGGAAAGTTAACCTGGCATTTTTCCTGGCCCCGAGTCCCAGCCAACTCTTCTCAGCCTTTTGATTCCAGAAAAAAAAAACCCTGAAAATCGTGCATCAGTTGCAGACGTTGCACTGGTGAGATGCTCTGCGAGCCCCAGATGGTCGCGCATCTGAGAGGCGAGGCTGTGGGAGGGGCCGTCAGACGGCAGAGCCCGGTTCTCAAGGTGCCGCCCTCAGCGTCTCTGGGGTCGAGCTCCCGCTCCGAGCCGTCTTTGTGCCCTTTCTGACGGCCTTTCTCACTCACCTCCTGACCTCCTCGCAGCTGCCTCTCCTTCTCCTCTCTCCTCCTCAGTTTCCTAAGAACGTGGTTGCTTCTCCCACAGGGAATTCTAGTTTTTCGTCAAGTGGGAGAATTTCTGATGTCTGTGAACTGCTTTACTGTTACAATAGGAAAGAGAGAGCCCGGGTTAGAAGAGGGTGACAGTGAATGTGAAGAGGGGCAGAGCTTCCTTTTTGTGATGAAATCTTTGAAAAGATAAAATAGGCTTCTGCACTTGCGAGGATGAGAGAGGGGGTTGAGGGAGTGAGGTTTTCACCGGGTGAGAATTTGAGAAGTGACTCCCTCGCATTCACATGTGCGGTTATTACTCGCTGCTGAACCTCTGCTGTGGGTTAAGTGGGCACCTGGGACGTCGAAGTTATTCTCTGTCTTGCGGCCACGAGGACCAAACAAGCGAGGCCAAGATGCAGGGTCATAACGCTGGGAGCATCAAGTGTTCCCTCTGAGAACCAGGCCCAGAGGGATGTCCCCAAGCGTTCACAAGACACGGTGCTTTTCCAGCCTGTCCTTGACACTGGGGACGGAGGCCCTGAAACATTCCCGGGGGGTCACCATCCCCGAAGCAAGGTTCGCAGCACGCTTCTCGCAGCAGCTTCTGGGGACGAGCGTCTGTATTTCACTCGTGTTTGTCTGTATTTTTGATTTAAGGCCTGTAAAGGACCTCGAATGAACGCTTGCTGAGTGGAACTGCAATTTGAGAGGGCTGAGCTGCTCACAGCCCTCCGCGAGGCGTGGAGCACAGTGGTCGTCCCGTTGCCCCGGCTTCTCCCGTGCATACCTACGGGCAGAGTTGTTCTCCCGCCTGTGCCCAGCAGGGCCTCCGGACAGAGGCCGGGCTCAGCACCCTGTCCCCGCCGTGCAGTCCGTGAGCTCGTGCCTGGGGGATGCCGGTTGGCGGCTTGCCCTCTCCTAGAGCATGTTGTCAGCAGAACCCGTAACAGAGATGTCAGCAAGGCCGTGGAGACTGAAACGGGGTGGGAAGTCTCCAGAGTCGATTCCTCCTGATTCCGTGCGGGAATGTGCGCAGTTCTGGTCCTGCTCTCTGCGGTGACGCTCAACTTTGGTTCTGCGTCACCTCGACTTTTTTTGGCTGTGCCACGCAGCATGTGGGTTCTTCCCTGATGAGGGATCAAACCTGTGTCCCCTGCGATGGGAGCGTGCAGGCTTAACCACTGCACTTCCGGGGAAGCCCCATCTTGACCTGTTAACTCTGGTCGGTAGAAGGGGAAATGGCGAGGATGCCAGGTCCCTGACCTGAATCACAGCACGGACTCGCAGTTCCTGCACCTCCCGTGGGGCAGAGTTTGGGGGCCCGTGGCTCGCTGACTGTGGTCTCCCCCTCCTCTGGAGGAAGAGTCCGCGGTCCTGCTCTCGGGGTCAAAGAGCTGCAGCAACGCAGAAGGCTCGTGTGGGCATTTGGGGCAGTTTTTTCACCACAGACACTGGTGGTTAGACCGCTCTGGACGTGGCCCTGCATCCAGGGCAGGACCTGGCTCGACCCTGCTGGTCTAAGACGTAGATATGGCTGGGACGGCCTGACCTGCTTGTTAAATCTGTGTAGGATCCCAGCTGGGAGGGCTGCAGAGAGGATGGAATGGCATGGGTAGGCTCCAGATTTAGGCTGCGGCTTCAGCAAGACTGAGTTTCCATGAGAGTGGGGACAGAGTCGGCTCTTGGGGTCCAGAGGCCAGTGCTGGGAACAGTACAGGATGGGCTAGCTGGGTGGCTCAGCTGCGAATGTGAAAAGAAAACGGATTGTGTTCTAAGTGAGCTTGGAGTCCATGGTGTCAGGGCCCCCAGAACGGCCCATGGGTTGCTGGGCAACGGCATCCAGGCTTGGGGGCATGGGGCTGCCCCGTGTGAGCTGTGCTGGGGACACAAGGCCGCTTGGCTGAGGCGAGGCCAGCTGGTGCCCCCTGCCACCCTGAGCAGCTCTCTGGGTTAGCTGCATCCCTGGGTGGGTCTTGGAGGTGTCTTGTCTTGGTTCCTGCCCGTCTTTTAAGCCCGATTTCTAACCTCCTTCTGGTCCTAGAGCAGCCTGCTTCCCTTTTAAGGGACTCAGCCACCTAAGTTTTCTGTAAATAATGGCATAGCTCAGTTGGTAAAGAATCCGCCTGCAATGCAGGAGACCTGAGTTCAATCCCTGGGTTGGGAAGATTCTCTGGAGAGGGATAGGCTACCCACTCCAGTACTCTTGGGCTTCCCTTGTGGCTCAGCTGGTAAAGAATCTGCCCACAATGCGGGAGACCTGGGTTGGATCCCTGGGTTGGGAAGATCCCCTGGAGAAGGGAAAGGCTACCCACTCCAGTATTGCAGCCTGGAGAATTCCACAGACTGTATAGTCTTGGGGTCGCAAAGTTGGACACGACTGAGCAACTTTCACACATTCAGGCCACAGCGTCTGTCACAGGTGTGCTTAGCTGCTGTGGGGTGGCACGGCCACAGGAGGCGGGAGCAGGTGGGTGGGCTGGTCCCAAGAGCATCTGGCCTGCAGCGGCCTGTGGCCATGGCCTGCATGCCCCGGGGAGCCTGCAGTGCCCCTCTCAGACCCCGGGCGCTGACGGGTGCAGGCGACAGGACGGGCGGGTTGGAACCAGGGCCTGTGGCAGCCTGTTGCACAGTTGTCTTGTTTCAAGAGAGAAGCTTTGCTCTGCGTGATGCTCAGAATCGCAAGGTCAGTAAAGGAAGTACCCAGCAGATAAAATCACACTCCGCAGAATAGAATGCTGAAATACTCGGAGCTGTCCCGACACGGGGCTCCACCTCATCACGGATGACGTCTGCTGGGCTGGCTCTGGCCTGGGCTGGGGGCCTTGTCCAGTGACGAGTCTTGTTTGGGAGGCTGTGGCTGCTCCAGCATGAGACCCTCTCTGTGGGCATCGCTTGGGTCGTCTCTTTCCAGCGCTCAGCTTTGCTGCCTCCTGAGACGCAGAGCAGGTGTGTGCTCGAGCCGCTCCTTTACGTTGTTGGGGCAAGAAAGCCAGCAGTGCCCGGCAGACCTGTTCTCCAGGACTCCTGCCTCCCAGACTTGGCAGGAGGGTTTGGAAGAGCCAGCGCCAGCCTCTTGGACGTCACTTGTGATAAGGAGGCACCTGTGTGGCGGGGCCGGGTTCCCGGCCGAGGGCGCTGTGCTCACGCCCGCAGTGGGCCCAGACATCTCGCGCGGGGCTGGGGGCACCACGTGTGGGCCTGAGCTGAGGGAGCGTCTGCTGGCCCCGCGGCAGGCACAGTGCTCAGATAGGCAGGCATTCGGCTGATTGCAGCATGGCCAGGAAAGGATTGGAGAGGAAGTTAACTAAACTGAAGAGAGGAGACAGGAAACACTTTCTCTCAGCTCGCGGCCCTGTCTGAACGAGGCCCTGCCACACCGTGGCCTGCGCCCTGCCCGCGTCTCAGCGAGCTGGACGCTGCACGCTCGTCTCACTGTGACACCATCTTCAGTTGCTGTTCTTTGTTCCGCCGTGTCAGCTGGACCTGCGCTGGACAGCAGGCTGCAGGAGACGCAGGGCGGAAATGCAATGTCAGGAGCACAGAAGCCACCCCGCAGACACCCTTCCTCGACCCCAGCCCGTCCTCCTGGTGTGTCTGTCCCCAGTGTGGCGGCGTCCGTGCGGGAAGGACCTGCAGTGACAGCCGTGTCATCCGGGTTTCCGCGTTTGGCATGAAGACCACGCTCAGCGCCCCGTGTCCCTCCTGGACAAGCACTCATATGTAGCAAAGTGTTTTTTTTTAGTGTTTAATTCTTTGACTGTCGGATCTCTGTTGCAGCACGTAGGACCCTCACTGTGGCATGCAGGACCTTTTGTGGAGGCCCGAGGGCTCAGTTCCCCTGGGGCATGTGGGCTCTTACCTCCCCGACCTGGGATCAGACCTGTGTCCCCTGCATTGTAAGGCACATTCTTAACCACTCACCCATCAGGGAAATGCCAAACGTTCTTGCTATCTCATCATTTAAAAACTGAATAAAAAAATTATCTGAAATAGACATCTGATGTTTTTGAGTTCATAGTGTGAGAATTCTAAACATCAGGCCATAGGATCGGTTCTTGCCTTTTTAATCCTGATTAAATTAAAATATATGTTTAAATATACATCTGTCTTAAAATTGAACTTAGTTCAGTTCAGTTCAGTCGCTCAGTCATGTCTGACTCTTTGCGACCCCACAAATCGCAGCACACCAGGCCTCCCTGTCCATAACCAACTCCCGGAGTTCACTCAGACTCAACGTCCATCAAGTAGGTGATGCCATCCAGCCATCTCATCCTCTGTCATCCCCTCTCCTCCTGCCCCCAATCCCTCCCAGCATCAGAGTCTTTTCCAATGACTCAACTCTTCCCATGAGGTGGCCAAAGTACTGGAGTTTCAGCTTTAGCATCATTCCTTCCAAAGAACACCCAGGGCAGAACTCCTTCACAGTGGACTGGTTGGATCTCCTTGCAGTCCAAGGGACTCTCAAGAGTCTTCTCCACACCACAGTCCAAAAGCATCAATTCTTCGGCGCTCAGACTTCTTCACCATCCAATTCTCACATCCATACATGACCACAGGAAAAACCATAGCCTTGACTAGACGGACCTTTGTTGGCAAAGTAATGTCTCTGCTTTTGAATATGCTATTTAGGTTGGTCATAAGTTTCCTTCCAAGGAGTAAGCATCTTTTAATTTCATGGCTGCAGTCACCATCTGCAGTGATTTTGGAGCCCAAAAAAATAAAGTCTGACACTGTTTCCCCATCTATTTCCCATGAAGTGATGGGACCGGATGCCATAATCTTCATTTTCTGAATGTTGAGCTTTAAGCCAACTTTTTCACTCTCCTCTTTCACCTTCTTCAAGAGGCTTTTGAGTTCCTCTTCACTTTCTGCCATAAGGGTGGTGTCATCTGCATATCTGACGTTATTGATATTTCTCCCGGCAATCTTGATTCCAGCTCGTGCTTCCTCCAGCCCAGCATTTCTCATGATGTACTCTGCATATAAGTTAAATAAGCAGGGTGACAACATACAGCTTTGATGTACTCCTTTTCCTATTCGGAACCAGGCTGTTGTTCCATGTCCAGTTCTAACTGTTGCTTCCTGACCTGCATACAGGTTTCTCAAGAGGCAGGTCAGGTGGTCTGGTATTCCCATCTCTTTCAGAATTGTCCACAGTTTATTGTGATCCACACAGTCAAAGTCTTTGGCATAGTCAATAAAGCAGAAATAGATGCTTTTCTGGAACTCTCTTGCTTTTTCGATGATCCAGAGCATGTTGGCAATTTGATCTCCAGTTCCTCTGCCTTTTCTAAAACTAGCTTGGACATCTGGAAGTTCACGGTTCACGTATTGCTGAAGCCTGGCTTGAACAATTTTAAGCATGACTTTACTAGCATGTGAGATGAGTGCAATTGTGTGGTAGTTTGAGCATTCTTTGGCATTGCCTTTCTTTGGGATTGGAATAAAAACTGACCTTTTCCAGTCCTGTGGCCCCTGCTGAGTTTTCCAAATTTGCTGGCATATTGAGTGCAGCACTTTCATAGCATCATCTTTCAGGATTTGAAATAGCTCAACTGGAATTCCATCACCTCCACTAGCTTTGTTCATAGTGATGCTTTCTAAGGCCCACTTGACTTCATATTCCAGGATGTCTGGCTCTAGGTGAGTGATCACACCATCGTGATTATCTGGGTCACGAAGATCTTTTTGTACAGTTCTTCTGTGTATTCTTGCCACCTCTTCTTAATATCTTCTGCTTCTGTTAGGTCCATACCATTTCTGTCCTTTATCAAGCCCATCTTTGCATGAAATGTTCCCTTGGTATCTCTAATTTTCTTGAAGAGATCTCTAGTCTTTCCCATTCTGCATAGGAACCTGGAATGTCAGGTCCATGAATCAAGGCAAATTGGAAGTGTTGTAACAAGAGATGGCAAGAGTGAACGTCGACATTCTAGGAATCAGCGAACTAAAATGGACTGGAATGGGTGAATTTAACTCAGATGACCATTATATCTACTACTGCGGGCAGGAATCCCTTAGAAGAATTGGAGTAGCCATCACGGTCAACAAAAGAGTTCGAAATGCAGTACTTGAATGCAATCTCAAAAACAACAGAATGATCTCTGTTCGTTTCCAAGGCAAACCATTCAATATCACAGTAATCCAAGTCTGCCCCAACCAGTAACACTGAAGAAGCTGAAGTTGAACGGTTCTATGAAGACCTACAAGACCTTTTAGAACTAACACCCAAAAAAGATGTCCTTTTCATTATAGGGGACTGGAATGCAAAAGTAGGAAGTCAAGGAACACCTGGAGTAACAGGCAAATTTGGCTTTGGAGTACAGAATGAACCAGGGCAAAGACTAATAGAGTTTTGCCAAGAAAATGCACTGGTCATAGCAAAACCCACTTCCAACAACACAAGAGAAGACTCTACACATGGACATCACCAGATGGTCAACACCGAAATCAGATTGATTATATTCTTTGCAGCCAAAAATGGAGAAGCTCTATACAGTCAACAAAAACAAGACCAGGAGCTGACTGTGGCTCAGATCATGAACTCCTTATTGCCAAATTCAGACTTAAATTGAAGAAAGTAGGGAAAACCACTAGACCATTCAGGTATGACCTAAATCAAATCCCTTATGATTATACAGTGGAAGTGAGAAATAGATTTAAGGGACTAGATCTGATAGATAGAGTGCCTGATGAACTATGGACTGAGGTTTGTGACATTGTACAGGAGACAGGGATCAAGACCATCCCCATGGAAAAGAAATGCAAAAAAGCAAAATGGCTGTCTGGGGAGGCCTTAAAAATAGCTGTGAAAAGAAGAGAAGTGAAAAGTGAAGGAGAAAAGGAAAGATATAAGCATCTGAATGCAGAGTTCCAAAGAATAGCAAGGAGAGATAAGAAAGCCTTCCTCAGCGATCAATGCAAAGAAATAGAGGAAAACAACAGAATGGGAAAATTGAACTTAAGATACTCATAAACAATAATTGATGCATGACTTTCCTTTCATAGCTCATACATGGTAATTTGAATAAGGCGTATCCCTTGGCGTATGGGAAAATACAGAATTTGGATCCAAAGAATACACCATAGTTTGTTACATTTACGCTATAATACAATCCTTAGTAACAGGGTATTCATTGAAAACATCCATCACCAGTGTATGTAGTATAGCTAGCTGATGGGAAGTTGCTGTGTGGTCCAGGGGGCTCAGTGGGTGCTCTGTGAGGAGCCTGGGGCTCTGGAAGGTGGGGCGGGGTGCGGGGGGCGGGAAGGGGGAGGGCGCGGGGGTAGGCGGGGCTTCAGGGGCGGGAACATGTAATGCCTGTGGCTGATTCATGTTGACGTAAGGCAGAGACCAGCACAATACTGTAAAGCCATTATTCTCGGATTCAAAATAGATAAAAGTATAGTAGGCTGATTCAAAATTTTAAATTAAAATCATTTCTACATGCGATGCCATTGCTTCTTGTTGGAAATGAAGAAACCTGGAATCCGCACCTGGCCTCTGGAGTCAGCGTGGCATTTTACCAGGACCCTGGATGATTCACAGGCTCTGAGGCTTGAGAACCGTGTGTTCTACCATGTGGTGATGGCAAAGTGAGATAGATTTCCTGAGGAGGGTCCCGGGGTTTCATACGACTGCGCGGGCCCGGTATGTGAGGAATCGCTGCATCACTGGCCTGGTCTTCCCTCTCTCACGGAGCCGGAGCGCAGCAGCAGCACCCCGCAGCCCTGCGGGCCGGCCCTGCGCCTGCGTGACGTCCCACCCGCTGCGTCTGTCTCTAACAGCTGCTCTCCCCTCCACGCCGCTCCTTCACATGGAGCTGCTGCACTTGGCCTGGCTCATGACTGCAAGCCCGGGGTCTCTGGGTTCCAGTTATTCCTCCTAACGCAGCGGCTATTTGTACCCCCGGTATCTGACATTCAAGGCTCCTTCTTATTTTTTTTTCACAGCTTTGCTTTACTTTTGTGTCTATGGAAACAAGCTTAGAAATGCTTTCTAAATCCAAAAGAATAATTCAGCAAACATTCATTTTTTGGAAGATACTATTGCGTTTCAGAAAACCTGTCTGGGGACAGAAAGCTAGGAGAGACTCAGTACCACTCAGAAACCACCTCGTCCTGGTGAAGCGGGCGTGTGGGGCTGAGTTACTGCCCTAGGTGTGCTTTGCCCGCGGCGCAGCCGGCCACCCAGGTCTGCCACAGGAAGAGGCCCTCAAGGGAGGGCCTGGCCTGACCGCCTGGGAAGGGAAGGAGCTGGTGGACGGGTAGGGGGAGGGGGTGTGCAGGCCGTGGGAGCAGGTCTGCCTCGGCGGCTCCTCCCAGCCGTCGTGGGCGGCTGTCTCCCCTTCCCCTCGCTCTCCCCCTGGCCTCTGAAGCCTCCGTTCTGGCTTTGATCTGAGGTCTGGGTGCCCTCGCCGCCCAAGTGAGCACCATTTTCGGCTGTGCGCTCTGGGCTGCAGCTCTTTAATCTCTTGCTTGTTTTCCAGAGTCTTGTTCCAAGAGAAGGGGGTTCTTACGTGGAAGTGGTTTTCTGCTCCTGCCTGGATACCCTGCCCTGAAACATGTTTTTGCTTTTGATCTGATGGAAACATCGAGAAGCAGCACAGTGGGTGCAGGGGCGCCTGTGTGGGGTCTGCGCCTGGGGTTGAGATGGGGAGAAGATGGGGCGGAGCCGGCCTTGCGCTTCCCCTTGGAATATTACGGATGAAGATGGCTTTCGAGAGGGCATCTCTTCAGCCTCACACCTTCTCTGCCGATGGAGTTCCTAGAAAAGGATGCAGGGCGATTCACAGAACTTCAGGGCTTCAAGCCCTTAGTGTTTCCACGAGAGACATTTCGAGAAAGTGGCGTTTAGGCTCTGGCATTGAAGGCACGTTGATAAGGGGAGGCTGCTACCCAGGGTGTGTGGATTCCTGAGGGTTAGCGGGCAGACACAGCATCGCTGCCAGGGTGTGGCCGTGTGCCAGGGGGCGTGGCTGTGTGCTGGGGATGTGGCCGTGACCTGAGGGCGGGGCTGTGGACAGGGGGCGTGGCTGTGCCGGGGGCATGACCGTGTGCCCAGGGCGTGGCCGTGCCCTGAGGGCGGGGCTGTGGGCAGGGGGCTGGGACTGTGTTGGAGCAGGGTCACTGTGCCAGGGGCGTCTGCAAGTGAGGGACAGGCAAGTTTCTGTCCTGCCGTTTTAGAGTGTGTAGGCTGTCGTGTGTGCCGCATTCCCCCGCCAGCGCCGCTACAGCTGTGGTGAAAACACCTCTTTAGACACTGTGACTGAGAGGGGTTGAGTGTCTGTCCTGAGAGGCCGGCGTTCGCGCTCACAGGCCTGTGCCCCCCGTGTGAGCACCGGGGCTGCACCGGGTACCGCCCTCCAGCTGGGGCCGGGGGTAACTGCTCAGCGGAGAGGGCGGGCGCGTGAGTGCAGGTAGCTGCCACGGGCCTCAGGACGACAGGCCTGGGCCTGTGTCCAGGGGACAGCTCTCATCCCGCCCGGCTGACGGCCGCTTCCTGTTGCGAGCTCTGTTCTGCCGGGCTTGACAGGCATTCTACGAGGTGGGTTAGCGCTGGTCCACACGCTCCTGTGGTCCCTGCGGCCTGGGGCGGGACTGCAGCCGTGGAGGACGCGCCCACCACGCAGGCCCAGTGCATCTGCCTCTCTGCTCTCCAGGGTGGTCCCCCACCACGAGCCTGGCAGCCACGGAGAGAGAGGGGACCATCGGCGCCTGGCCCACCAGGCCCTGCCCTGGACCTCTGCCCTCAGCAAGGGCCCCTCACGCTGCCCAGTGGCTGGTCAGACACATGGGCGTCCAGCCTCCGGAGGAGGGTGGACAGTCATGGGGTGAGGGGGAATGTGCTACACTGAATGCCTCCTGCCGCTGTGTCGGTGCCCCAGCTCTGAATAATGGGAGCGAATGGGCCGGCTGAGCCTCGGGCTGAGAGTAGATGCCTCAGGTCCAGGAGGGAGGCCTTGGAGAGTTCTTGTCCAGCTCCTTCATGAGCTGGGGAGCACTCCTCACAGCCAGCTCAGCTGGTTTACCCAGCGCCTATCCTGCCCCTGGGAAGGCCTGGACTGCCTGCCACCTGTGCAGGCATCATGAGGGCCCGGGGACCTGTGCCCAGCTCTGCTCCGACAGGCCCCAGAACCCATCCTGAGAGTCCCCCAGCCTGTGAACACGGGGCTGGGGGCGCCTGCCTGCTCCCCGCTGGGGTTCAGCTGCTCACAGTTTGGTTCAGGCATGAAGCATCGTATACAGAGGCCACACGTGTATACAGCTTCTAGGCTGCTGCTGTTTTGATGTTTACAGGCAAGGAGTAGCTCCTGGAAAAGAAAAATGGCCCAGATGAGTGGAGAACAAGTGAAAGATTTGCCAGTCAACATCAACACCCAAACCTGAAAAACACCAACAAAACCCACAGCCCAAACAGCTGTCTGCCCACCGGCCAGGTCTCCGCGTGCCCTGGGCGGGCCTGCTCCTGGCTGGCTGCCTCTTGATCCCTGTGGTTCCCCAGTGTCCGCTGTCCGACGTGCCTCAGCCTGGCCTCCTGGTCCCTGGTGCATTGGTGGGCTTTGCCGTGCCTTCCCTGGTCTGCAGGACTCTGATGGCCCCGAGTCCAGGCACACCAGCGGCTCTCCCCTCCTCCCTGCTGGATCAGGAGCTGCTCCCCAGGCGCTGGGCTGGGGGCAGAGCCACTGCAGGGGTGTCGCCATGGGGGTGCGGCAGAGGGCCCCCGAGGGTGTCAGTGCCCGCCCTCTGCGTCCCTCCCTCCGGCCCTCCGCACCCCCGGCTGGCTGGTCACCAGTGGAATAACGCGCAGACCGCTCTCCTCCCCCAGGTCTGCCCCCTGCACAGGGGAAAGAAGGGCCGCAGGGTGGGGGCGGCTTGAGGGGGGGCGGCCTGAGGAGCCCGGCTGAGGTCTGGACCTGCCTCCACCAGTGAAAGTCCCGTGGCCTTGCTTGCTCCAGGAGCTGTGGTGAGCACACACCCTCTTCCCCGGAAAGGCGTGGGGTTGTGGGGAAGAGCATGTTTGGGACAGAGACAGACTGGGCTTCTGGACACGGGTGATTATTCCTTTTGAGTCCTGGTTTCCTCATCTGTGAAACGGGAACAGCGCAGCGCAGTGTTGTCCTAGGACCGCCAGGTCGCGGCACTCGCCCGACGCGGGGCCGGGTCGCAGCGCTCATCGGACGGCAGCTGGGAACAAGCTATACGGGGTATTGAGAGGGCTGCACAATATCATTCACCCAGGGGAAGGGACAGGCGATGGAGAAATGGAAGACGCATGTGTGAGGAGACGTTCTGGGGAGAACTGCTGCTGGGAAACCGCGACGTACTTGTTATCCGCACGCCCCACGTTGCCCTGTGCCAGGCGATGTCACTGCAGTTTTCTTTGGCTGCGATAGAAACCGTTCTTGGCTGAGGAGCGTGATCAGTTCTCAGCTTAACAAAACTGGGTGTGAATATCTTGCTTTCTGAGACTCTTCCTGTTGCCTTGTAGATGATGCATTACCACTGCTCCCATTCTTGTTCTGTGTGAGAGGGAAACTGTTTTCCTTCTGGTGAGATGATTTGCTTTGCATTCATTTTTTTCTTACATTTTTCAGTCATAAAGCCTCTGTGTTATGTCAGTGTGTGTTTATGCCCATCTCGGCACTTTTAGAAGCCCTGGGGGAGGGGAGCGAGCTGTTTTGATTCAGGCTGGGTGAGAAGGCCAGGCCCGGAGGTGACAGGCTGGAGCAGAGGGGCTGGGGTTTGGGGGCTGGGCTTGGGGGCTCCCTTAGCAGGGCCCGCTGGGGTGGGGGCACTGCAGTGGAGAGGACAGGCCAGGGCAGGCGGGAGTGAGTCTCCAGCCAGCAGTGCGATGGGGTCCAGCTCACATGGACTGCTTCCATCACACACAGGACAAAACCCTTCCCAAATGCCTGTGGGAGTGAGGGGTGTGAGAGGCAGGGCGGCCCGCCTGGGAGAACAGGTGGATTGCAGCTCTGACGAGAGCGGGAGAAGGCACTGCAGGATGGTCATGAGACCCTGCTCAGAGCTCAGAGGGGGCGGAGGAAGATGTCACACTGAAGCTCAGTGTGTGTCGCGTGTGTGTGTGTCTGTTGTTTGTGAGTGTGTCTCCTGCATGCTCACGTGCATGTGCTCTGAAGCCAAGGGAAATCTGTGGATGTCAGGAGTCAGGGGACTGTGCTCACACCGCCTTCATGGACAGGGGGGAGTCAGAGGACTGTGCTCACACCACCTTCATGGACAAGGGGTGTCAGAGGACTGTGCTTACACTGCCTTCATGGACAGGGGTGGTCAGGGGACTGTGCTCACACTGCCTTCAGGGACAGGGTGGGTCAGGGGACTGTGTTCACACCACCCAACCTTCTGGGACAGGGTGGCGCACGTCCTTACAGTGAGTCAGCCTGGGCTTTCTTCCCAGATTTAACTCTGCTTTCAGAGTGACCCCTGGCCCCGAGGCCATCCTTGCACTTGACCTGAGGCTGCGGCTTCAGCAATGGTGAGTGGGGGTCGGGGGGTATGTGGACCTCGGCCAGGAGTGTGTCTGAAACAAGCTCTGGCAGACAAACCTCTCTTTTTCTCCTGGTGATTTATGGCTTATATTTAAAATGAAGTATGGTCTTTCTTAATTTTAGCACAAGTAGCAACACAAGTAAATTAGCGGTCAAATCAGCGAGTGTCCTGGCTGGGAGAGATGTGCTCTGGCTGTTGAGAACCAAGAAACTTCGAGGTCTCTGCCACGTGTCTTCTCCAGCCCCCGGGATGGACCAAGCCGGGTGAACGCTGAGCAGGTCTTTGTTGCGGGGCTGGTGATCAGGAGTGAATTGTGCGGCACGTGCTCTTCAGACCCCACCTGGCTGTCAGCAGGCGGCGAGCGGGCTGGGGAGTGAATAACGCATCTCCTGCTGCCTGTCCTGGCAACGTCGCCGCCACTCGCACGTGACTCACTCAGTTCTCACCGTGAGCGAGCCTCTGGCCCCAGCGGGCACCTGCCCTCGCCCCTGCACCCTGCCTTCCTTGAGGTCTTCTGTGGGCACAGGAAACGCACTGCCATCCTCCCAGGCAGTAACGGAGAGGGGCCGCCCCGAAGGCCCGGCAGCGGGCACGACGGCCTGAGCCCCGGGAACCTCCAAGGCCCTTGGCAGCGGCTCCTGGTGGTCAGCCGAGGCATTCTCCCTCTGGTCATTGAGCAGCCTGCGCTGTCGTTCAGTCGTTCAGTCGTGTCCGACTCTGCAACCCCCCGGACTGCAGCACGCCAGGCCTCACTGTCCATCACCAACTCCCAGATTTTGCTCAAATTCATGTCCATTGAGTTGGTGATGCCATCCAACCATCTCATCCCCTGTTTCCCCCTTCTCCTCCTGCCCTCAGTCTTGCCCAGCATGAGGGTCTTTTTCTAATGAGTCAGCTCTTTGCATTAGGTGGCCAGAGGATTGGAGTTTCAGCCTCAACATCAGTCCTTCCAAAGAACATCCAGGACTGATCTCCTTTAGGATGGACTGGTTTGATCTCTTTGCAGTCCAAGGGACTCTCGAGTCTTCTCCAGCACCACAGTTCAAAAGCATCAACTCTTCAGCACTCAGCCTTATAGTCCAGCTCTCACATTCATATATGACTACTGGAAAAAAAATAGCTTTGACTCTATGGACCTTTGTTGGCAAAGTAATGTCTCTGCTTTTTAATATGCTCTCTTCCCTGGTGGCTCAAAGGTTAAAGGGTCTGCCTGCAATGCAGGAGACCTGGGTTCAATCCCTGGGTTGGGAAGATCCCCTGGAGAAGGAAATGGCAACCCACTCCAGTATTCTTGCCTGGAGAATCCCATGGACAGAGGAGCCTTGTGGGCTACAGTGCCCAGAGTCGCAAAGAGTCGGACACGACTGAGCGAGTTCACTCACTAGGTTGGTCATAGCCTTCCTTCCAAGTAGCAAGCGTCTTTTAATTTCATGGCAGCAGTCACCATCCACCGTGATTTTGGAGCCGAAGAAAAGAAAATCTGTCACTGTTTTGACTTTTCCCCCATCTATTTACCATGAAATGATGGGACTGGATGCCATGATCTTAGTTTTTTGAATGTTGAGTTTTAAGTTAGCTTTCTCACTCTCCTTTTTCGCGCTCTTCAAGGGCTCTTTAGTTCCTCTTCACTTTCTGCCTTTAGTGTGGTATCATCTGCATATCTGAGATTGTTGATATTGCTCCTGGCAATCTTGATTACAGCTTGTGATTCATCCAGCACAGGGTTTTGCATGATGTTCTCTGCATATAAGTTAAATAAAGCAGGGTGACAATATACAGCCTTGTCTTGCTGTGCTAAGTCACTTCAATCCAACTCTTTGCGACACTTTGAGCGTAGCCCGCCAGGCTCCTCTGTCCATGGGACTCTCAAGGCAAGAATACTGGAGTGGGTTGCTGTGCCCTCCTCCAGAGGATCTTCCTGACCCAGTGATCAAACCCATGTCTCCTGTGGCTTCCACATTGTAGGCAGATTCTTTACTGCTGAGCCACTGGAGAAGCCCACAGCCTCATCATATTCCTTTGCCAGTTATGAACCAGTCCGTTGTTCCATGTCTGGTTCTAGCTGTTGCTTCTTGACCTGTATACAGGTTTCTCAGGAGGCAGGTGAGGTGGTCTGGTATTTGCATCTTTTTAAAAATTTTCCACTGTTTGCGGCGATCCGCATAGTCAAAGGATTTAGCATATCAGTGAAGCAGAAGTAGATGTTTTGTTGGAATTCCCTTGATTTTTATATGATCCAATGGATGTTGGCAATTTGGTCTCTGGTTGCTCTGCCTTTTCTAAATCCAACTTGAACATCTGGAAGTTCACGGTTCATGTACTGTTAAAGCCTTGCTTGAGAATTTTCAGCATTACTTTGCTAGCATGTGAGATGAGTGCAATTGTGCAGTAGTTTGAACACTCTTTGACATTGTCTTTCTTTGGGATTGGAATAAAAACTGACCTTTTCCAGTCCTGTGGCCACTGCCGAGTTTTTCAAATTTGTTGGCATATTGAGTGCAGCACTTTCACAGCATCATCTTTTAGGATTTGAAAAGGCTCAACTGGAATTCCATCACCTTCACTAGCTTTGTTTGTAGTGATGATTCCTAAGGCCCACTTGACTTCACACTCCAGGATGTCTGGCTCTAGGTGAGTGATCACAGCGTCATGATTATCTGGGTCATTGGGACCTTTTTTATATCGTTCTCCTGTGTATTTTTGCCACATCTTCTTAATATCTTCTACGTCTGTTAATTCCTTGCCATTTCTGTCCTTTATTGAGCCCATCTTTGCATGAAATATTCCCTTGGTATCTCTAATTTTCTTGAAAAGATCTCTAATCTTTCCCATTCTAATATTTTCTATTTCTTTGCATTGTTCACTTGAGAAGACTTTCTTATGTCTCCTTGATATTCTCTGGAACTCTGCATTCAGTTGAGTGTATCTTTCCTTTTCTCCTTTGCCTTTTGCTTCTCTTCTTTTCTCAGCTATTTGTAAGCCCTCCTCAGACCACCACTTTGCCTTCTTGCATCTTTTTCCCTTTGTAATGGTTTTGGTCGCTGCTTCCTGTAGTGTGTTATGAAGCTCTGCCCATACTTCCTCAGGCACCTGGTCTACCAGATCTCACCCCCAAGTCTCTTTGTCACCTCCACTGTATAATCAGGGATTTGATTCAGGTCACGCCAGAATGGCCGAGTGCTTTTCCCTACTTTTTCGATTTGAGTCTGAATTTTTCACTAAGGAGCTGATTATCTGAACCACAGTCAGCTCCCAGTCTTGTTATTACTGACCGGATAGAGCTTCTACATCTTGGGCTGCAAAGAATATAATCAATCTGATTTTGGTATTGACCATCTGGTGATGTCCATGTGTAGAGTCGTCTCTTGTGTTGTTGGAAGAGGGTGTTTGCTATAACTAGTGCATTCTCCTTGCAAAGCCTTTGCCCTGCTTTATTTTGTATTCCAAGGCCAAACGTGTCTGTTATTCCAGGTATCTCTTGACTTCCTACTTTTGCCTTCCAGTCCCCTATGATGAAAAGGACATCTTTTTTGTTAGTTTTAGAAAATGTTGTAAGTCTTCATAAAACCAGTCCACTTCAGCTTCTTTGACATCAGTGATTGCGGCATAGATGTGGATTGCCATGATCTGAATGCTTTGCCTTGGAAACAAACAGAGATCATTCTGTTGTTTTTGAGATTACACCCAAATACTGTGTTTTGGACTCTTCTGTTGACTGTGAGGACCACTCCATTTCTTCTAAGGGATTCTTGCCCACAGTAGTAGATACAATTGTTATCTGAATTAAAATCGCCCATTTCCATTGATTTTAGTTCACTGATTCCTAAGATGTCCATGTTCACTCTTGTCATCTGCTGGACCGTGTCCGATTTAAATGACTCGTGACCCTAACATTCCAGGTTCCTGTGCAATATTGTTCTTTATAGCATTGGGCTTTAACCACCAGCCAACTGAGCATCGTTTCTGCTTTGCGCCAGCCTCTTCATTCTTTCTAGAGCTATTTCTCTGCTCTCCCCACCAGCATTTTGCACACCTATTGACCTGAGGGGCTCACTTCTGGTGTCCTATCTTCTTGCCTTTTCATACTGTTCATGGGGTTCTGGAGGCAAGAACACTGGAGTGGTTTGCCATCCCCTTCTCCAGAGGACTGTGTTTTATCAGAAACTCTCCACCATGGCCCGTGTGTCCTGGGCGTCCCTACACAGCATGGCCACAACTTCATTGAGCTGCGCAAGGCCGTGATCCACATGATCATTTTGGTTAGCTCTCTGACTGTGGCTTTCATTCTGGAGCCTGTGGGATTATAGTTCTTGCTTCTTCTGTCTGCCCTCTGATGGATGAGGATTAATAGCTTATGCACGTTCCCTGATGGGACGGTCTGGCTGTGGGGAAAACTCGATCTTGTTCTGGTTGGCAGGGCCATGCTCAGTAAATCTTTATTCCACGTGTCTGCTGATTGGTGGAGCTATCCCTGTTAGTTGTTTGGCTCGAGGCAACCCAGTCCTGGAGTCCACAGCTCTGTGGTAGGGCTCAGTGGCAGCCTCCTAAAGGACTTACGTCAACACGCACCTCCCAGGACTGATGCCGCCAGTGCCTGTGACCTGTGGCAGGCACCACTGACCCGTGCCTGCGCAGGGACCCGCACACTCGCAGGCGGGCCTGGCTCAGTCCCTTGTGGGGTCAGTGCTCCTCTCCCCTGGGTCCTGGTGTGCATTTGGTTTTGTTTGTACCCTCTCTGTTTCTCCCAGTCCTGTGCAAGTTCTGTAATCAAATGCCACTGTTCCTCCAAGTCAGATTCCCGGGGATCCCCAGTCCCTTGGCTGGATCCCCAGCTTGAGAAGTCTGCTGTGGGGTGTAGAGCATTTGCAACAGTTTGAGAACTTCCTTGATATTACTGTTCTTCAGTTTGTGGGTCACCCACACGGCGGGTATGGGATTTGACTTTTAACGTGATTGTGCCCCTCCTACCGTCTCTTTGAGGCTCCTCCGGTGTCCTTGGACGTGGGGTGGAGGTCAGCTACCCTGGCCTGATTTCACTGCTCACAGTGCCAAGACCAGAGGAGCTGGGGGACCTCCTCAAGGTCGCTACTTTGGGGGAAAGCAGAGCAGAGTCAGTCTCCCTAGGCTTCCCCATGCCTGGCTGTCTCTGGGCGGGTAGGGGTGTTCGCTGGCTTCCCCCCAGGTGTTATCCTCTCCTCCGCTTGGCTGGGCTCTGCAGGGAGAGCAGAGTGAGCAGGGAGCGGAGCTCTGAGAAGAGGGAGCAGGGCATGGGGGTCTGTGCACGGATGAGGGAGGCGGTGAAGGCGTGCGCTGAGACTGGACTGAGAAGGAATGCTGTTCTCACGAGGTTTGTTACTTCAGGAGGATGGAGCTCTGCTTGGAGCTGGGGCCCCGGGCAGCGTCCGGCTCACGGCACGTCTGTGCCTGGGGTCTCCCTCCGAGGGCTTCTCCTCTGGGGCAAAGGGGCTGTAAGAGCGGATGTGTAAAGCTGTCACAGGGCGGGGGAGACTCCTTTATTCTTGTGAGTGTGGGCAGTTCCGCCCTCTGTGAGGCTCGTGCCCTTGGTCCTGGCACCGTGCTTGCCTCCTCTGCAGAGCTGGGCCTTCCTCAGGCCATGCCTGCCCAGGGGAATGAGCTCTCCAGCTGTGGGATTTCAGAGAGGTTCCCTGTGAGGAGCGCCCCCGGGTGAGTCTCCCGTAACTGGCAGCTCCCTTCCACTTGTCCTCCTCTGCTGCTGTTCTACTGACTCTCGAGCATCTGCCGTCGGCCGGACACAGGCAGCCACTCGGGCGACGGTGGAGGACAAGAAGCTACATTTCTGTGGGCCCTCACCTCGAGAGTCTCCGGTTCAGGGAGGTTTGCCCTCGGGTTGACATCACAACACAGTGTGGAGAGTTCTGCCATGGACGCCTGCACCGAGGCAGCGGACCGGCCTAGTGAAGGGCGTCTCCCTGGGTGACTGTGGACTTGGGCCTCAGTGGCCGAGCAGGAGTGTCAGCTGGAGACACAGGAGCACAGGCTCTGTGCTCTTAAACGAACGTGTACGTTCCGGAACCGTCTGGCTTCAGTTGCTCCTGAGCACAGGCTCGGTGCTCTTAAACGAACGTGTACATTCCGGAACCATCTGGCTTCAGTTGCTCCTGAGCACAGGCTCTGTGCTCTTAAACGGACGTGTACATTCTGGAACCGTCTGGCTTCAGCTGCTCCTGAGCACAGGCTCTGTGCTCTTAAACGAACGTGTACGTTCCGGAACCGTCTGGCTTCAGCTGCTCCTGAGCACAGGCTCTGTGCTCTTAAACAGACGTGTACATTCCAGAACCATCTGGCTTCAGCTGCTCCTGCCGCAGCAGGTGTGGCTACACCGGGGGCACCCTAAGCGGCGCTCTGAGTGTTGTTCCCGTTATTCACACCCTCCTGACTGGCCTCAGCAGGCCCCAGGGCTGCATTTCAGACGACCCTGGAAGCGAGGCAGCAAGTCCCCCTCTGTGCGCTCCCCCTGCCCCGCTTGTGGGTGAGCGCTTTCCTCACCTCCCGTCTGGTCTCCTCACGGAGCACACGGGCCTCCGTCCATCTGCCTCTGCCATCCGTGTGCCCTGGTGACACCTTGGTGCACGCCATGAGCATGAAGAACAGGGGCTTTGACAGAGGCCCAGAGATGCTGCCTGAGTGGTGTTGCGCTCAGAGCACGGTGGGCCTGGCCCCATGGGGAACTTGCCATGCAGGTGCCCCCAACGGGCTCACCACTGCCTCCCAGCAGGAGGGGGACGGCCTTCCTGGTGACGGAGGAACAGGATGACTGATCGTCCTCCCGGGGGGAGCCAGCCCTGCTTCATTCCCTCCCCCCGACCCGAGCCAGGGGCGTGTGGCCTGGCTTCCAATGCCCAGCGTCCTCTCAGCGAAGCAGGCCCCCAGCGCCGTGCGGCCCCCTGGACGCCAGGCCCAGTAGGGCCGTGGCCCACGGCGCACTGAGGCTCTGACTCTCTCTCCTCTGTTTTTCCTCCCAGGCTGCCTGTTTGAAGATGGCCTCTGCAGACCTGCTGAGACCTGTGTGAACGGTAAGTGCCAGCCCATGGTGACTCCAAGGCTGGCTTCACTACACGCAGGGGGGTCCTGGGTGGGCTCATGTTTGATTCTTCCGAGCGCGTGCAGACATTGGCCTCGGCACCTCAGGCACTGACGGGGGTCAGGCCAGAGCGCCCACCAGGCCCTCTGCACGCAGGGCCCCAGGCGTGCTGTGAGGCCCAGTGTGAGACGGGGTCGCCTCTCCCCAGCAGTGAGTGTTTGCAAGGTGGGCTCTGTCCCTGCCTGCCTCCAGCTGCATCCTCCCCGCCTGCGTGGGTGCCCCAGATGCACCCAGCTCTCTGTGCCAACCAGGGGCCTGCGGGCAGAGCCCATGAGTGGGATGTGCCCCTGGGACCCTTTGGTCCAGTGCAGCCTCTGCCCCACCACCTCCGAGCTGGCTTGTCTGCCAGGCCCCCAGGCACGCTGTCAAGGGCCTGAAGGCCAAGACCCAGGGGCAGCTAGGCCAGCGTCCTGGCGAGAAAGTCCCACTCGGAGCCCGTGGACGGGGGGCTGAGACAGCTGTGTGTGCGTCCTCACGGCGAACGTGCCCTGGGTACCACGCCGATGGGCTGGACGGCTCTGTTTTGTGTTCGTTCTTTGTGGGGAGAACTCTGCAGATTGTGGCGAGTACTGACCTGGGCTGGAGGCTGCAGCAGCTGTGTGATGGGAGCCCACCCAGGTCGGGCCGTTGCACACTGGCCGGCCTGAGCACCTCCTCACCACAGCTGCACGGGTGGGCCTCTCGCTGGGCCCCAGCACGGCTCCTCCTGCTTACACCTCGTGAAGCTTTTATCTGGAGGCAGCTTTTGAAAAAATAATTTATTAAAAAAAAAGCATCGTCTGCCCTGACTTGGTGAAGTTGGATTCTAAAAGAAACAGGTGTGTGTTTAGTGTGAGTGCAGGCTCGGGTGGATTGGCAGCGTGAACGCTGCAGCTCGGAGCCTCCCCTGTCCCCAGCGGGCTCCCGCGGGCCCTCCTTCCCCCGAGCCTCCACTTGCCTCCCTGGCGTGGAGGGTGCTGACGTTATGTAACAGAGTAGCTCTGAGTTATGTGGAAACAGAAGGCAATTTAAGTGTAAACAGAAACACGTGGGCCTTGACTTATGGAGACAGCCGGTGTTTGATATTCCTCCGGTCCAGTTGAGGGCCCACTGTGGCCTGACCAAGCGAGGGGACAGCAGCGAGCAGGGATGGAAGGTGCTGGCCCGGCTCGTGACCCCGGGTGAGGCTGCGGGGCTCAGCGTGGCCGGGGATGTGGGGGGCATTAACGGACATTGAAGTCCCTTTGCATCCCTTCGTTTATTAAAGTGGTCCTGTGTTACTTTTACAATAAGACTCATCTAATAAAGATGTTGCAGCATCTGCTGAGCTGATTCTGAGAGGCAGGTCTGGCTCGGGCCTGCCGCCGTGGGCGCCGACTGAGTGGGCACAGCCCCCAGCTGCCGCCCAGAGCAGCCCTGGGGAGCCACGGACCCTGTTCTGGCCGCAGTGGGGAGCTTCTCGGCAGAAACGTGCTGGGTGTCTGAGGTGGGTGGGCAGAAGGACAGACTGCGTTCAGTTAGGGCTGGCACTGTGGGTGGTAACGGGGCGAGAACCTGGGCAGGGAACAGCTCCCCAAGTCCAGTGATGAACTGCAGGAGGCCCAGAGAGGAGGAGCAGAGGCTGGGGCTGGGAAGGGCCTCCAGGACAGCACCCGGCTCACGGAACGGCGTCTGTCCCACGGCAGCCGCTCACGGGGCTGGCAGGCAGGGCCTCCGAGCTGGGAGGAGCCTGGGTCAGCTCTCAGGGCAGCCCACCTTCTTCTCGAGCTGGCCTTTCTGGGGTCTCGAACACGCGGCCTCTGGTCCTCAGGGCACGGACCCCCAGGCTTGTAAACGACCGCTCTCCCTCCCTCCCTCCCCCTTCTTCTTTCCTTCTGAAGCTTTCTCAAAAGAAGCAGACCAAATCAGTAACTTTGTCGGAAGCTCTCGGAACACTTTTCTCCATGTTAATGTTTGGTGACCACAGGTGGAGTTTGCCAGCTGCTGCTGTGAGCTGCTGTGAGCTGCTGTGAGCTGCTGTGCACCCAGTATGTCTCGGCAAGTTTGATAAATGGGGCTATTCTGTTCTATTGCACTGGAAAGACAGAATAGGAAGGAGCTTTAATTTAACAACCTGGAGACTATGAAAAAGTACAGCCAGTCTGAAAAACAGATTAGGTCGGAGCAATAGAATTGATGTGGTCTGAATCATGGGCCTTGAACCGAGAGCCTGGCGAGGGCTTGTGGTCCGGACACCCCAGGCCGCAGGCGGAGGCTCCGGGACTCAGCGCTGGTGGCTGCTGGCTCTGGGAGGAGCAGCATGTGGAGGGGCTGCTCGGTGTTCCCCACCACCGGCTCTGAAGGCTGACTTTGAAGCTTGATGGGGTTCCCATGGAATGGCTTCACAAAGCCCGCTTTGTGAGAGCCGTTCCCACCTTGTTTCAGGAAGGTCACGCTCCCGTTTTGGCCTCTGCTGTTGAGGTGATAAAAGCAGTGCTGAGAAATGGTCGGCTTCCCTGGATGATAATATCCTGACTGGGCTTCTAGACGCCAAGGAGGTAGAGTTGGTGATGAGTTGTCTGGATGCATCTCAGGCTCACGGCGCTTGGTTAGGGATGCTACGGCTGTGGCCTTCCCAGCGCTGTTCTGTCAGCAGGATACAGAGGCCAGCCGGTGGGTCTGGCCCTCACCAGTGGGCCCTCCTCACGGTCTGCTCCGGCGAGTCCGCCCTGCAGCAGCTCTTCAGGGTTAGGCTGCAGCCTTTGCGAGACGCTGGGGCATATCTGAGGAGACCCTGTGCTGGGAGACAACGGCTGGGGGCCAGCCCCCTCCTCCCTACAAAGCGCTCGCTGACCTTACTGTGGTGGAGACAGCAGATGAGACCAGTCATGTGCCCCCAGGACCAGGAGGGGGTGCAGGGTTTGAATATTCTGAAGTCTGTCAGTTTGGGGCAACCCGGCTGCTGTCCTGATCCATGCTGCTCACGTCCTCTGAGAGGGGTTTTCCTTGAAAAGTTCCTGAATCATGGGAGAGAAGTTGTGTCCATCTGTCTGCAGTTTGCCCAGATGGAGGGGTGGCATCTGTAACCTGGGGGCGTTTTCAACTGTCCCTCGAGTCCACTTGTTTGCACCAGAGAAGCGACTCCTCTAAGGAAGCACATTCTCGAGCCGTGTCCTCGGCCTTTCAGGCTCATCTCCTCCCTTCCCTATGTCCTGGGTCTTGATGGTGCCCTGCTCTTTCTGCAGAGGAGGGGCTTGGGGAAGAGGCTGTGTCCCGGCCCAGGAAAGCATCAGGTGGACAAGCGCCTGGGGACGTGAGCCCTGAGTAGTGATGCGAGTGCTTTTGCCTCAGCCGCCCGGGCCCAGAGGGAGGGCTCGTCCCCGCCACTGGTCTGCAGACAGCCTGAGCTGGCCTGGGGCACTGAGTTGTGGGAATGTTTTCACCGCAGCCAGGCGTTTCCTCACGAGAAAGATCTAGCAGGGAGCGCACGGAAGGGCCTCACCTGTCTCGTCCCGGGAGGGCGTGGGTCCACGGCTCTGCGGGCGGGACCTGGCTCCAGCCACAGCTGCCCAGAGGTGTGTGGCTGGGAGGCTTGTTCCCCTCCCAGATCCCAGTTAATCACAACTCAGGGGAATGAATGGGGATTAATTACTGAGTTAAACGGTGCGAAGCAGAGTTTAATTTGGCATGTTAACAGGAAAAAAATGCCATTTCGAGCCTCACATGAATGACTGGAGATGAGTTGCAATTGATGCGGCTCCATTTGAGCGGCTGCCACACACAGGAACACACACGTGTCCGCACGCGCACGCAGCTGGCGTGCCCGCAGGCGCCCTGGGCTCCGAGGGTCCCTTTGCTGCTGTCCCTCAGGCTCGGCTCCTGCAGGACCGGTCTTCTCACTCCTCGTTACCTGGCTACCCTTGCATCGCAGCTCAGGAGCCAGGAAGCTGCCCCGGGAAGTGCCCTGCTTTCCTCCGTCTCCGCCTCTGGGGTGGCTGTTGGGCCACCTTGCAGGAGGCAAGTTCTCGTTCCCCTCCCCTCAGCGGCTCCGGGCCCTGAATTCCCAGGGAGCCCCTGGGCCGCCTCCTCCTGCTCCTGGGCGGGCGTTTCTGGGGGACTAGAGATGCCCCTGTGTCGGAGGTTGATGACTCGCTTCTTTGCGTCTCATGGGTGGCTCCCAGCACGGCTGGTGTGACCCTCGTGTTCGGATCTGGTGTGTTTTGTCACCACAGTAACCAGTCCTGGAGGGGACCGGGGTGTTTTATTGTTCTGAGTAAACAAGAGAGGACACTCCCCTTGCGTAAAAGTGTAGCTCCAGACCTTGCTGTCTGTGGCCTTCCCTGGGGTCAGGGGCTAAGGAGGCAAGCTCCTGAGGGTCCACTCTGCATAGGGCGGGGGTGAGTGCCCTGATCCCAGACGCTCCAGCAGACTGCCGTCTGCCGAGCAGCCTCACCTAGCCTGTGCCGCCGCCACTGCGGAACTCGGTCGGCCCCACAGAGTGCATCCATGTGCTTCGGGTTTTGGGGTGCTGTCCGAGGTCCCTGCTGCGTCCCCTGCTCCCAGAGCACACAGGCGGCTGCAGCAGCCGCTCCCGGCTCTCCATCAGTGCTCGTCCCAGGGGGCAGTTAGACAGTGCCTCTGGGGCCTTCGCCTCCTTCTGCGGGACACGCCTTCTATCAGGACACGCCCCTGATGGGACACACCCTCCAGCCAAGCAGCCCATTCTTTCCCAGCCTGCCCCCCTGCCTACCCATCCCCCACCCGGGAGTCCCCCTCCCCAAGGAAGAACGAGGGGAGATGGGAGGTGGCATTGCCATTTCCCAGTGGAATGCCACCTCTGAGGGGAGCACCCTGTTGGGGTGCGTGTGTGTCTTAAGATGCTTTTGAAATGTTATTTCTTCCTTCTGCACCAGTTTCCAGACTGACTTACCAGTTAGCCCAATTAACTCTTCACGGTCTTTAATTATAAACACAGGAGAGGATAATGAACTGTCTAGCAGATGAAACCTGCTTGCACGTTTTCCATTGTATCCCAACCAGGGCTGTTTAGGGCGTTCTGTGGGGAAAGTTACCTTGAGGCGCCAGTTATGGACAGCGTCTCCTGTGAGGCCCAGGGTCCTGGGTCCGCCCGTGATCTCAGCGCGTGACGGCTTCTTGGTGGATGTGCAGTCGGGAGGCGCTGTGGCTCCTTCCCTTGGGTCAGGGTTTGCCATGGTGATGTCCAGTGGGCCACACTGCTGGGCTCCGTGCAGGCGGGTGAGGGCATGAGAACCACCCCCCCCCATGCCCACCAGGGCTTCCTTTCTGGCCTGAGTCTCTGCTCATCGATCCTCTGGTTTCGGTTTTGGTCTTATAAGTACTAGGTCTTGGTGTCTACTTAAGAGCATCATCGACGTAAAGAAGAGAGCTGTTGGGCAGGTGCGTCGGGGGCCTGAGTGGAGCAAGTTAAGCCAAGTAGACTTTGTCAGGGCCAAGATGCTTCCCTGTTTGAGCTGTTTATTGAAGTGGTACCTGCCTTGCAGTTTTTTTTCTTTTCCTTTCAAATGCTTAAAAATGTGGTTTTTAAGATACTTATGGCAACCTGTTTTTTTCCTGCATTAATATTTAAAATAACATTTTTTCCCCCAGTTTGTCATTGTCAACTGTTAGATGGTTGGATAATCTGAGCTGTCTCTCAAAGCCAAGATTGGAGTTCTAATTAGCTCATTTCAAATGAATCTGGATTTTCTGAGGCTATGACCATGTCTTCCTCGAGAGCCCTGTGTCTGCATTTCTGTGCTTTAGGAAGCGTCCACTGCTCAGAGTGGGCATCCTTTCCTCTCCCAGCCCCTGCCCCATCCAGTTGCCATGGTGATTGTAGCATGTCGCGTTGGGTGCAGGACTGCGATGTGGCCCCGTCTGCAGATGCGCCTTCTCCCCTGCTGAGTGCAGATGATGTGGGCACGTGCCCTCTCGGCTCTGTGTGACGTCAGCCTGCCCCTCTTGGAGCTGTCCCAGGCGTGGGCTTCTGCTTACCCACCCTGCCCACACTCACACCCTGAAGCGGCTCCTTATGGAGACAGTTGCTTGTCGCTCTTGAGGACGGCTGTGGGTTTGCAGCAGGGAGGGTGTTAAAGTTTTAACATATTTTCATGGCTGCTCCTTCTCTGCTTGTAGGACTTTGAGTCTAGAATTGCCGCAATCTTGAGAGAAATGTGCTAAATCCTCCTTCAGTTTTGGTTCGTTTCGCCGGAGGTGTTGGAGGAGCCTGGGAGCTGACACTGGGGCTCTTGATGTTTTTAGCCGTGACCAGAGGCCGGGTGAGCGGTGTGCGCGGTGTGACCAGAGGCTGGGATGCGCCCACAGTCATGCCACTGTGAGAAGCACAAACGTCTGTATTTTTAAAGCAAAATTTTATACTAAACTTGAGTCCTAGAGATTATATGTTTGTATTTTTAAAAAGCTTTTATTTTTGGTCTATGGGTAACCGTGTGGGGCCTCGTTTCAGTGGTTCGGCCAGTGCTCTGTTGGTCAGTGCTCAGCAGCTAGCTCTGGGCGAGCTGTGTTGACTTGCAATCAGTTTCTGTGGCCTAAGCTTGGCCACTGGGCTGATTTCCAGCCAGTGCGGCTCCACCCTGGGGCAGCTGGGGAAACGCCATCAGGAGCCGTGGCCGCCCCCAGGAGCCTCTGCCTGCCTGGGACACTGGATGCACAGGTTTCACAGGGCGGGTCTGCAGAGGGTCAGCTGGCGGCTGGGTAACAGCAGAGGTCTCTGCCGCCCCCGACTCAGGAGTGACCCCACAGTCGAGCCGGGTGGGGCTGTTTTGGAACGCGCCCTGAGCCTGGGAGGGAGCCTGAGTGGACCCGCGCCCCACGTCTGTCCTGGACCTGAAACAGCGTTACTGGCACCGGTGTGCTTGCAGGAGGCTTTGTGCTTTTCTGAGTGTTTTACGCACAGACCTCCCTGGACTATCTCAGCATCCCTGAGAGAGTCTTTCCTCCTGAGAGAACTTCGTCCTCATTTAGTGGATGGCAGACCTGACCTCTTGAAGTTGGGTGAAGGGGTCAGAAGCAAATCTAGAACCAGGGCCGACCCACCATCCCCCAGCTGAGCTCAGTGTTTGCTTCTCACGACGGCACAGCGGGTGTTGGGGTCAGCATTGTGGGTTTGCCACTTAGGGATCTGCAGATGCTGCTGCAGCAAGGAAATGGCCATCTGTGGTGAGTGGGTGTTGCAGTGAGAATGACCGCGTTACAAGCACCTTCACAAGGGCCTGGGGCCTGGCTGGAAGCACCAGCCGGGCGAGCTGCCAACTGGTGTCATCTTGTTCCCTGAAGGCAGGTTCTGATGACGGAATGAGCTGGGAGCCCCACGCTCACCCAAACCCCAGAGAGATCCTGGGCCGGGGCACGCGTCACCCGGGTCTCGGTTGCTTCTGCTCTCATAAATATTAATCAGAGGAAACCGCCTGTGGAAGGGCCTCCCGTTTATTCATTTGGCTTGAAATCGGTTTTGTTAATGGGTTTAAACTTGTTCTCAGAATTGGAAGAAATCGCAGAGACTGGAAGCCAGGTGATAACTGTGGGTGGGAGAGACCCTGTGGGCACAGCCTGTGGCCAGCCTGGGGCTTTGTCAGGAGGCCGGCTCCGTGCAGACCTCCCCCGTCCTCTAGGAAACGCTCAGTGGCTCCGTCATCTTCCAGGGAGGAGGCGCTTCCTCAGCTGCCCGCGGTGGGGTCCGACAGGGGCCAGTTTACTTTACTGTTGTTTTCTCCTTTTTGGAAAAAAGTATCAGCTCCGATTTTTGCTTAGAGTAGAACTGATTCCCCTGGGAGTACTTGGAGAGAAAGAGGGGGAAGCATGATGGCCTGAAGGCCTCTTGGTGGTGGGGCCGGTCCACACAGACCCCAGGCTCCCCAGATCCGCATCCCCCCCAACCCCACCCTGCTGCTCTGGGTCCGTGGAAGTTAGGCCAGCTCAAGGTCAAGTGTCCAGGTTTTTAAACATTGTGATGTGGTGAAGAGATTGGAAGTAGTACAAGATTAATGGATGCATTAAAATAGCGATTACCCAGGCTGTGGTCCAGACGTGGACTGGCTTTATCAAGACTGATGACCAGGGTTTTATGTCCTGGAGCAGCCAGTCCAACAGAACGTGGGCAGTCTGGACACCCCGAGGGTCCAGGCCCCTTCCCACAGTGCTGCCCGGTCTTCAGGGAGTCCCTGGCTGCCCGGGTGGGCTCACCTGGGATGGAGCAGGCCCTTCCCACCCCCGCGCCTTCTCTGCTCACCCAGCAGCAGGCACCCCACACCTTCCTACAATTCTGTGTGATGTAAAAATCCATGGAGACTCACGCTTAGGGTTAGTGTCTGTACGTGACCCTCTCCCAGTGACGGGGGTCCTGAGCTTCCTCCCCGCCTGGTCATCAGCACCGGCCGTCACCTGGCCCTCCCCGGCCCGTGCCTCCTGCTCTGTTGCTGAGCCCTGTTCTGTTGGGGGTCTTGAGCTTCCTCCTGTAGTGATGGGGGTCCTGAGCTTCCTCCCCTCCTGGTCATTGGCACCAGCTGTCACCTGGCCCTCCCCGGCCCTTGCCTCCTGCTCTGATGCTGAGCCCTGGTCTGTCAGTGCATGGGCCGTTTCCGGTGGTTTTCAGTGTTTGGCTGTGGTAGGAGGGCCCCTGGGAACACCCTGCATGGGCCTTTGGGGGCTTGCTGATGTCCTTCAGGAGGAGGAGGCGGGGCTTGTCTTGGGGTACCTACCTGGGAAGTTCCCTTGAGTCAGGTTACTGGACATTCTGGTAAGATGCAGAAATGTAAGAAATAAAAGACAGATTATCCCACAGGCCACTAGGAAATCACGCAGTTGGGAAAACCCACCATAGGATTGCGTTTTGGACAGTCTTAGTTCTTCAGCAAAACAGAATAAATTGTATGTTCCCAGCTGTTGGAATAGAACACTGTGACTTTATTCGATTATAACCTGTGTCCAAATGGAATTCTTCCACGTCTACTTTACATTTTCCAGCATCAGACCTTGTTCCGATGGGAGGAAACCCCCCACGCCTTTGCTTACCACTGGCCAGGGCCTCTCCCTCACTTGCCCAGTGGACTGAACAAGTGCTCTGAAGGCAGTCTGATGGCTCGCAGGATGCAGCTGTTCTCATCTGCTTTGGGGAACAGAAACGCGCTCCAGCGTTGCGCAGAGCGCTGAGGGTCCTGGGGACGGGGAGGGTGTCAGTTCACGCGCCCAAGCCCAGGTCGCCAGCCCCACCTCTGGTCTGACCGACTGGCCTCGGGGCCATCAGCCTCCACGTCACGTGTCTCCTTCTGCCCAGTGGCTGGGGTCGGGGGCCCGGGCTGCCGACGGCAGTGTCCGCAGGCTGGCCGGCTCTTCCCTGCCACAGACAGAGGTGCGTCAGCAGCTTGCATTTGGTTTCTCTACTCTTTAGAAGGAATCGCAAACAAAACAACTAGACCCAAACTTTGAAAACACTTTTTACTTTGTATAGGGGTGCAGCGACTGGGCACATGCGCAGGCAGCACGCGCCAACTGACAGCGTGGTGACAGCTTCAGCTGCACAGTGAAGGGGTCAGCCACAGACACACAGGCGCGCCTCTCCCAGGCCGCGCGCCACTCCTGGGCCCCAGTCTTCACATTTTGCGTCTGTTCACTGTGGATTGATGTTTTTATCTTCTTAATCTGAAGGCTGATGCCATTGATTGTCTGGTGTGTGTGTGCATAAGGACTTAAGCGCACACACGGTTGTCCTGATTTCTGAGGCACAGACAGAATGGACTGAGAGTCAGGACACTCAGGGCCAGTCTAGGCTCTGCCGCCAGCCTTTCCTTGGCTTGCTATTTAAGTGAATTCTTCATGGAAGGAGCTTTCTCCTCCTTGGAAAGAGCCCGTTTCCTTACCTGTAAAATGAGGTTTGACTACGTCATGGTGTGTAGCTCCATCAGGAGTTGCCAACCATGGCTGTGCAGTGAGGCTTTTACACAACTGATGGCCAGGCATTGCCAGGGCTGGGGAGAGGGGATTGGCATCAGCTCTTTCCTTTCCTGTTTTAAAACTCCCTGAAGCAGTTCTAGCGCACAGCCATAGCTGAGAAGCACTGGGCCAGATGATTCCTAAGAAACCTTCCAACCCTGAAAATTCCTTGACATCTGCACTGAAATGCCAGCTGTGCTCTGTGCAACACAGCCGTGCATGTGGAGGGCAGTTCAGTCTCCTCAGTATTACTTGTACGGTTTGCTCGAAAGAGCATCATTAGCATAGAAGATAGTTCTCTTGTGGACGTGCAAATCAGTGCACACGACGAGTCCGCCATTTAAGAAATTGCAGATTCCAACGCAAGACCGTCTTAGGTAAATAACCCTAGTCCAAGGAGTTGACAGTATTCTACACTTCGTTATTTAGGATATTTGCCCAAAACACAGAAGACTGTAAATAGCTGTAAGTATTATTAACTCCTGCACAGTGTTTTATAATTTATGGGAGATTTTGTGCACTTTATTTCACTTAGGCCTCAAAATGCCAGTTGCACCGTAGACGGGCTGCTTGTCCGGCTCTTTGCTCAGGTAGAGACAGGATAGGGTGCCTGGCAGAGCAGGGATGTAAACAGTTGGCACGACTCAGTGTAACCCGACCCCCAACAACGCCAGACCTGGTGCGGGGCTGCCAGGTCTTTGGCAGTAGAGTTACCTACATTCTGGAGGCTGGTGACTCAAACGTGTGCTGTGGGAAGCGAGGGAGGGAGTGCCGTGCTGAGTGTGTGTCCTTCCTGTCGCTGCACGAAGCACCATCCAACAGAGACCCTCAGGGAGGGCAGGGACCGGGTCAGGGTCTGAAACATCGTCCAACAGAGAGACCCCAGGGGAGAGAGCAGGGCGCCTGGGTCAGGGTCTGAAACATTGTCCAACGGAGAGAGCCCGGGGGAGAGGGCAGGGCGCCTGGGTCAGCATCTGAAACATCATGCAACAGAGAGACCCCAGGGGAGAGGGCAGGGTGCCCGGGTCAGGGTCTGAAAGTAGGGCCCCAAGCGAGCAGCCTCAGTGTGACCTGGGAGCTCTATGCAGGAGCCTCGAGAGGTCAGAGGCCCTCTGCCCAATCCCCCTGGTGCCCACGTGCAGCACCTGTGGGCCAGCCCTCAGCGGGCATCTGCTGGAGACCACATACTCAGGGCCGTGTCTGGTGCATGGGATCTGTCACCAGTCTGGGCTCGCTGTGTGTGTGGCTTCCGGTCTCTCTGCCCCTAGAGCGTGAGCCGCACGGCGGGGCCTTGACTGTCCGGCTCATTGACGTTCCTGGGCATCTACGGCAGTGCCCGTGGCAGAGCCGGTCACGGCAGATGTCAGTTTATTTTGTGTTCATGGGACGTGGCGCTTTAAACTTTCCCTCAGTTAACTTTATCAAAGTGATGCATGTGCATGGTTTAAGCAGTCAGTTACATGAGGTTCTAATAGAGCCAGAACACTCTGCCGGCCTGCCCAGGCCGCCCACCCGCGCGCACCGCCTGGCGGTCCAGCCTGGTGACCACTGTGTATTCACGGTGTGCGCTTCCACCCTGGTCACCGGGGTCGCTGGTCCTCCTCTTGCTCCTGTTGTAACAGAGCAGGACCCTGTGGGGCCTTCCCAGAACAGATTCTGCACCCTCGCCCCAGTCTTCTGTTTGCATTTTGTCTGTAGAAAAGCTTTGAAGAATAAATTTAATCAGAAAAGTCAGAAAATGCAGAAACAAAGAGAAACAGTCAAAATGAAATAATAATGTTGTTCAGTTGCTCAGTCGTATCTGACTTTTTGCAACCCCATAGACTACAGCACGCCAGGCTTCCCTGTCCATCACCGTCTCCCAGAGCTTGCTCAAACTCATGTCCATTGAGTCGGTGATGCCATCCAACCACTTCATCCTCTGTCGTCCCCTTCTCATTTTGCCCTCAATCTTTCCCAGCATTAGGGTTTTTTCCAATAAGTCAGCTGTTCCCATCAGTTGGTAAGTATTGGAGTTTCAGCTTCAGCATCAGTCCTTCCAGTGAACACTCAGGAGTGATCTCCTTTAGGATGGACTGGTTGGATCTCCTTACAGTTCAAGGGACTCTCAAGAGTCTTCTCCAACACCACAGTTCAAAAGCATCAATTCTTCGGTGCTCAGCTTTCTTCACAGTCCAACTCTCACATCCATACATGACCACTGGGAAAACCATAGCCTTGACTAGACGGACCTTTGTTGGCAAAGTGATGTCTGGTTTTTCATATGCTGTCTAGGTTTGTCATAGCTTTGTCATAGCTTTGATTTCCTTTAGGATTGACTACTTGGTCTCCTTGCAGTCCAAGGGACTCTCAAGAGTTTTTCCTAGCACCACAATTCGAAAGCATCCGTTTTTCCATGCTCAGCCTTCCTTATGGTCCAACTCTCACATCCATACAAAACTACTGGGAAAACCATACCTTTGACTATATGGACCTTTGTCAGCAAAGTGATGTCTGGTTTTTAATATGTTGTCTAGGTTGGTCATAGCTTTTCTTTCAAGGAGCAAGAGTCCTTTAATTTCCTGGTTGCAGTCACTGTTCGCAATGGTTTTAGAGCCCAAGAAAATAATGTCTGTCACTGTTTCCATTGTTTCCCCATCTATTTGCTATGAAGTGATGGTACCAGGTGCCATGATCTTGGGTTTTTGAATGTTGAATTTTTTGAACACTGAAATAGTAATAGTTTAGCTGCTAAAGAGTCAAGGAGCTTTAGTCTCCGTAAGGACTACAGGTAGTATTCTGAGCCATGTCCTTTGGGCTGATTTGTACATGCCAAAACCCCCACCGGGCGGAAGAAGTTAACTACATGATGAGCAGACTGCAGCCATGATGTAAGCTGGCAGTTTGGAGAACTGGCCTCAAGGAAACAGGAACAAACCAGCCCTGGACCTGGAGACCAACCGTACTTAAAACAAGATGACACTGGTCAGATGACCACCAATTTCAAGACAACTGTCAGAGCTGCCTATTTCCCAGCTGAGGTGTTGGGGTGGCGAGAGGGTTCTCGGGAGCATGGGGTGCAGACAGGCTGCAGGTGGTCCAGTTAGGTGGGGAGGAGCCGCAGAACTGTCTCCCCTTGAGAAGGAGGGAGGCTCCTTTCTAGCTCTTTCCTGGTTCCTAGAGGGCTGTGGGTGGGGCTTCCCGACATTAGGCTAAGCACTGTCGCGCTCAGGCTGCGAGGGAGCCTCCAGTGGTGCTGTGCCCACTGCAGACTCCTGCCTCGGGGCTCCCCGCATCCAGAGCACCAGGCCAGGCCGGACACATGTGGGCTCCTTGCTCTGCTCCTGGTTTGTACCCAGCATGTGGTGGGAAGTGCCTGGGGTCTGACAGTCTGCGAAGTGTTTCTTGGGGTCCGAGGCAGGCAAGGGGCCTCATGCCCACTTTGCCCGCTTCCCGAGTTCCAGACAGCAGAGGGTCCCCCAGCCCCACAGCCTGTCCCAGGGCTGGGTCTGAGTTATTCCTCCGGGGGTGGGCGGGGGGCAAGTACCGACCTCCATGGAGAAGGCCAGCTGCTGCGGGGCACCGCTCGTGGGCGCCCTGAGCATGACAGGGTGACGCTGCCTGCCCAGTGCGCTGAGAGGCGTGAGGTGCCCCGCTCTGGACTGCGAGTGTCCCGGGGAGACACACGGAGCTGAGCGCCCTCACATCCATGTGCTACTGCACCTATCTGGGTGTGGGGGACCCTGCATGGGGCGCAGCGTCATCTGAGGTCTGAGCGCCTACCGCTCCTCACTGTCTTCCAAATGTCGTCATCGACAGGGAGGGCCGTGTGGAAGAAGCCTGGGTGCTTGAGTGGAGATGAGATCCAATCAAACTATTAAAAATCTCCACAGATACTCCTTTGGGCAGAAGTAGGTAAAAAAGCATACTGCAGATTAATAATTATTAAAAGTCATTCAAGAGTGATCTTTTTTCCTATTCAATTCTGTCCCAATTTTATCTGATTCCCTTAAGATCAAAGTTTTTAAACACTGTACTTTGCTTTTCTCATTTATTTCCTCTGTCCTGAGACAGGCTCCTCTCCAGTCGTGGGAAGCGGTGGTCAGTCTGTCCTGTGGGATAAGAGGCCTTGCTCCCTGGGCTCAAGCGGGCTGGGCGGGAGGCATGCTGAGCCCCAGTGGCCTGCGCGTGCTCCGTCATTCAGTCCTGTCCGATTCTTGGCAACCCCATGGACTGTAGCCCACCAGGCTCCTCTGTCCATGGGATTCTCCAGGCAAGGATCCTGGGGTCGGTTGCTGTGCCCTCCTCCAGGGGTCTTCCTGACCCAGGGACCCAACCTGCTTTTCTTTAGTCTCCTGCATTGGCAAGGGGGCTCTTTACCACTAGTGCCGTGTGGGAAGCCCTGCGGCCTGAAGGCAGTGCGTCTTGTAAGCAAAAGGTGCTGACTGGCGTGGCCCGAAGTGCAGAGTTTTATGGAGGCTTTATTCTCCATTCTAAAAGCAGTTCATCATTAAAGAAAAGTTAGCACATGCAGGAGAGCAGGGAAAAGGTGAGCCCGTGGGCCAGTCACTGGAGACAGCTTCGTTTTGATCTCTTTTTTTATGTGTCCTTCTTGCAGCTGAACATGTTTTATGCGTTTATAAACATATCATTATTTTAATTCTCTTTTGAATTTATATAATACATATTTTCCTATCTAATTCACTCTCTTCTTAAATATAACCTTTAAAAGAATAATAGTTTGGGATCATAAAATTGTCAAGATCACGATCCCTCTTTCTTGCCTAAAAAATCCATTCGTTCTTTGTTCATTCAATAACTCATTTTGTGAAGAGACTTACGGTTGAGTGTCAGTGGCAGGGACTGGTTGGAGCTGGGGATTAGCACCCCCACCCAGGAAGGACGCAGGCGTGTGGGGAGGTAGACTGCTGAATCATGGTAATGGGTGATGCCCCACCCAGCGATGGCACCTCTAACCCCACCCACTGTGGGGAGGGGGTGGCCAAGGCCCGGAGATTTTCTACAGTCTGTAGAGAAGAACCACATGGACACGGTAGCCCTGTAACATGCACATGTTGAATTTAGAAATGAGCCGACGGGTCTAGTAGCAGGTGAGACATGGTGTAAGTGGGGGTGAGTGGCATAGGTCAGTAGACTGTAGCAGGTGAGACGTGGTGTAGGTGGGGGTGAGTGGCATAGGTCAGTAGACTGTATCCAGGGACTTCCCTGGGGGCCCAGTGCTGAAGACTTCGCTTTCCAGGGCAGGGCTTGCAGGTCTGGCCCCCGGTCAGGGAGCTCAGATCCCTCGAGCCTCAGGGCCAAACACCAAACGTGAAACAGAAGCGACAGTGTAACAAAGTCAATAAAGGCTTTAAAATGGTTCACATAAAAAAATCTTAAACAGAAGACACCATCCAGAGAGAAAAAAGGATGGAAAATACAAAGAGAGGGAGAGACCCATGAGCAGGGAGGGAGCTTACAGTCCCTCCTGAGTCCCTTACTGAGCCACAGTCCACAGGGGAGGGGACGGAGAAGGGGCAGAGCGTTTGAAGAGATGAAGACTAGCAGGTTTCCCAAACAGGGGAGAGACATCACGCAAAAGCTCAAGAAGTACCACGAATCCCAAGAACAGGCGTGCGTGCATGCACACACACACACACCCGGGAGTAGTATAGTGAAATTGTTGAAAATACAAATTTTAAAAAGCCATCACAGCCAGAGAAAACACGTATAACCTCAAAGGTTCTAAGAAGACCACGGGCAAGATGGCAGCAAGCCCCAGGTCTTCCCTCTTCCTGCACGCATGCCCTCTGCCAGGCAAGCCTGGGTCTCAGGGGGAGCTTCCGCCCCGCTGCCTGGTTCTGGCCTCGGCTATGACTTGCTTGACCATCAGACGAGGTCAGAAGGATGAGGTCCTGATGCTGCTGCCCTGACGTTGTTACAGCCAGACCCCCAGGAGGAGAGTCGCGGGAGCACAGCCCCGCAGCTGGCCCCCGCTCCCCGCAGACTCATGCAGAATTGCATCGCTTGTTGTTTTCAGCCGTGGGCTTCGGGGGTGGTTTCTTATGCCACTGACAGCAGCTTCCGCGGAGTTGGAGGTGGCTAGAAAATAATGGAATGATGTCTTTAAAGAACTGAAAGAAAACAGCCACCAAAGTGAACGTCCATCCCAGAGAAAGGATCTTTCTAAACGGAAAGGGAAATTATGACATTTTCAGGCCATCAAAAAAACAAAATTTATTGCTAGTGCCCTGACTAGGAACAACCAGCAGAGGTCTTCAGGCAGAAAGCTTTGACCCCACACTGCAGCTGTGGGAGACGGGCCTGGAGAGGATGGGAAGGCGTGCACGCGCACACACACACACAGACACACATGCACACACACGTGTGCACACAGACACACATGCACACAGAGACACACACAGACACAAATGCACACACATGTGTGCACACACACATGCACACAGAGACACACATAGACATGCATGCATGCACACACACAGACACACAGAGACAGACACACAGACACGCGTGCACGCACAGACACAGAGACAGACACACATACACACACACACATGTGCACACACACAGACACACATGTGCACACACAGAGACACATGCACACACATGTGTGCACACACACATGCACACAGACACACAGAAACACACAGACACACGTGCACGCAGACACACAGATACACACACATGCACACATGTGCACACACACATGCACACAGAGACACACACAGACATGCATGCACGCACACGCACAGACACACAGAGACAGACACACACATGCACACACACATGTGCACACAGACAGACACACATACGCACACAGACACGCGTGCATGCACACACATGTGCACACACATGTGCACACAGACACGCACATACGCACACAGACACGCGTGCATGCACACACATGTGCACACACAGAGACACGCACACGTGCACACACACATGTGCATGTATATACAGACACACACGCGCACATACAGACACACAGAGACACACAAAGACATGCATGCACACACACAGACATGCGCACGCACACACACACACGTGTGCACACAGAGACACACGTGCCCGCACACAGAGACACACACAGACACGCGTGCACGCACACAGACACACACACACATGCACATACAGATGTGCGCACACACACAGATGTGCACGCACACACACACACACACATGGCAAGACAGGACCTGCGCTCAGACTGCGTTTCCGGGCAGGAAGCTCCCACACTGTGGTGTATCAGTGCTCTCTGAGTTAACCTCAGTGTTTCAGTGAGCACAACAAAACATTCACAGAATTTCTTTTGAAACCTAGCAGGCTACTTTTAAAGTTCACACTGAGACATAATGGGAAGGTCGTGAAGCAGGGAGGCTGTGTGGGGGCCGCTGACTGCCCCATGCCTGGTGCTCTGAGACGATGGGGTCCTTACACTCGAGCGGCTGCGACCACGAACAGACAGACGGATTGAAGTGAGGGGACAGAAAGCCCTGAAACAGCCCCCCGCGCTGCAAGCATTTAGCATATGCTAATGACGACATTTAAATCAGCGGGGAAAGATGCATTATTCAATAATGATTTGGGGACAACTGGCCAGACATTCGGAAAATATATAGCTGGATCCCTCCCAAACTTCTCACCCCAAAATAAAATCCAGATGGCTCAAAGACTTAAGAGTATAACGGGACTTCATAAACACTAAAAGAAAACTTAGGGGGAATTTTAATAATTTTGACAGAGAATTAAATTTTTAAAGCAAGACAGAAAGCCCAATATCTAAGAAAATATAAAATGCCTTTGCTTTTAACTCCCTAGGCCTATGCCTGTGAAGTCCATGATGAATAGGCGTAAATATGTGTGTAAAGAATCAAATGTAAAATGAGCCTTTGAAACACTGGAATAGGAAACCACATGAATATCCTAATTACTCTTCAAATTATGATTTATCCTCAGGATGGAACTGTGTATGTGCAGATACAGAAAGATCTCAGGATATTTTGAATGAAAAAATGAATCTGTAGAACAGCTGGGATCCAGATTAGAAAAAATGAAACTGGACCGAATTTCTTCATATAGATCAACTCCTATATGAGAACATACATTTTCATGACCTCAGAGTAGACAGAGATTTTTGAAATAGGACTTAAAAAGCACTAACCACAAAGTTGTTCAGTTGCTTAGTTGTGTCCATGAAGTAAAAGATCGGTAATTTCAGCTATCAAGAACATCGTTTAAAATCAAGAACGTCTCTTAATAAAGACAGTGCTAAGACAAGGGACGGGCATGGGAGAAGGTGAACGATGTGCACCCAGGAAAGGCCTCATGACCAGTGACATAGAGATGCCCCATAAATCTTTAAGGAAAAGACAGACATCCAAGAAAAAATCGGTTAAACAGCTGCACAGGAATTTCTGAGGTGGAAGCACGAGTGACTGAAACGAGTAGGATGGTGTTCAGCCTCGTTACTGAAGCAGAGACGTGAGACGGGAGCCACGTGACACATGGCGGCCACTACTAGACGGGTGGGTACTGCAAGCCTGCCAGGTCCGGGTGCTGCTGAGAATGCAGAGCAGGAGCGTGTGGGCCGGTGGTGGAGTAAAGTCTGCCCGAGCCCAGCCGGCCGTGGACGGCAGCTGCAGTGCCCTGCGTGCCCAGGACACCCCCAAACGACTCTCACAAGTAGCCTTGTTCCTAAGCTTGCCAGTCAGGACATCCCCAAACGCACTTAAGGGGCAGAAGACACAAAATGAATATTTCATATGATGGAATTTATGTATTTTGTATGTTGTATGAATATTCTTCACATTTATGAGTATAAACTGAATATATCGTGCATCCCTAATGTTCACACAGTAGAGACATTCCATGCAGTGAAACGGAACAAACCACGATGACTCGGATCATGTATCAAGTCGAGTGAGAGAAGGAAGACTCACGGGAGTCCAGGCCACATGAGTCCAGATCTGCGAGGGGAGGCTGGAGAACCGGAGCACACAGCGGCGGCCTGACGGCTGTGCCTGGCCCAGGGGCTTCTGGCTGGATTGTATTTCTTGACTGGGGCAGTGATTCTACGAACAGTTCTGTGTTATACTTGATAACTGTGTGTTATACTGTGAAGTTTTGTGCACACTTATCTGTGTTCATTACCTTTCACAAGAAGACTCAAAGAATGCAAGAATGAAGACTTATTGAGTTTAGCCAATGTGGTTCTATACAGTCGGCAAAAACAAGACCGGGAGCTGACTGTGGCTCAGATCATGAGCTCCTTATTACCAAATTCAGACTTAAATTGAAAAAAGTAGGGAAAACCACTAGACCATTCAGGTATGACCTAAATCAAATCCCTTATGATTATACAGTGGAAGTGAGAAATACATTTAAGGGCCTAGATATGATAGACAGAGTGCCTGATGCACTATGGAGTGAGGTTCATGACACTGTATAGGAGACAGGGATCAAGACCATCCCCATGGAAAAGAAATGCAAAAAAGCAAAATGGCTGTCTGGGGAGGCCTTACAAATAGCTGTGAAAAGAAGAGAAGTGAAAAGCAAGGGAGAAAAGTAAAGATATAAGCATCTGAATGCAGAGTTCCAAAGAATAGCAAGAAGAGATAAGAAAGCCTTCCTCAGCGATAAATACAAAGAAATAGAGGAAAACAACAGAATGGGAAAGACTGGAGATCTCTTCAAGAAAATTAGAGATACCAAGGGAACATTTCATGCAAAGATGGGCTCTATAAAGGACAGAAATGGTATGGACCTAACAGAAGCAGATGATATTAAGAAGAGGTGGCAAGAATACACAGAAGAATTGTACAAAAAAGAGCTTCACAATCAAGATAATCACGATGGTACGATCACTCACCTAGAGCCAGACATCCTGGAATGTGAAGTCAAGTGGGCCTTAGAAAGCATCACTACAAACAAAGCTAGTGGAGGTGATGGAATTCCAGTTGAGCTCTTTCAAATCCTGAAATATGATGCTGTGAAAGTGCTGCACTCAATATGCCAGCAAATTTGGAAAACTCAGCAGGGGCCACTGGACTGGAAAAGGTCAGTTTTCATTCCAATCCCAAAGAAAGACAATGCCAAAGAATGCTCAAACTACCACACAATTGCACTCATCTCACATGCTAGTAAAGTAATGCTCAAAATTGTCCAAGCCAAGCTTCAGCAATATGTGAACCGTGAACTTCCTGATGTTCAAGCTGGTTTTAGAAAAGGCAGAGGAACCAGAGATCAAATTGCCAACATCCGCTGGATCATGGAAAGCATGAGAGTTCCAGAAAAACATCTACTTCTTAATTGACTATGCCAAAGCCTTTGACCGTGTGGATCACAATAAACTGTGGAAAATTCTGAAAGAGATGGGAATACCAGAGCACCTGACCTGCCTCTTGAGAAATTCGTATGCAGGTCAGGAAGCAACAGTTAGAACTGGACATGGAACAACAGACTGGTTCCAAATAAGAAAAGGAGTACGTCAAGGCTGTATATTGTCACCCTGCTTATTTAACTTATATGCAGAGTACATCATGAGAAATGCTGGGCTGGAAGAAGCACAAGCTGGAATCAAGATTGTCAGGAGAAATATCAATAACCTCAGATATGCAGATGACACCACCCTTATGGCAGAAAGTGAAGAGGAACTAAAAAGCCTCTTGATGAAAGTGAAAGAGGAGAGTGAAAAGGTTGGCTTAAGGCTCAACATTTAGAAAACGAAGATCATGGCATCCGGTCCCATCACTTCATGGGAAATAGATGGGGAAACAGTGGAAACAGTGTCAGACTTTATTTTTCTGGGCTCCAAAATCACTGCAGATGGGGATTGCAGCCATGAAATTAAAAGACGCTTACTCCTTAGACGGAAAGTTATGACCAACCTAGATAGCATATTCAAAAGCAGAGACATTACTTTGCCAACAAAGGTCCATCTAGTCAAGGCTATGGTTTTTCCTGTGGTCATGTATGGATGTGAGAGTTGGACTGTGAAGAAAGCTGAGCGCCGAAGAATTGATGCTTTTGAACTGTGGTGTTGGAGAAGATTCTTGAGAGTCCCTTGGACTGCAAGGAGATCCAACCAGTCCATTATAAAGGAGATCAGCCCTGGGTGTTCTTTGGAAGGGATGATGCTAAGGCTGAAACTCCTGTACTTTGGCATCTCATGGGAAGAGTTGACTCCTTGGAAAAGACTCTGATGCTGGGAGGGACTGGGGGCAGGAGGAGAAGGGGACGACAGAGGATGAGATGGCTGGATGACATCACCGACTCAATGGATGTGAGTTTGAGTGAACTTCGGGAGTTGGTGATGGACAGGGAGGCCTGGCATGCTGTGATTCATGGGGTCACAAACAGTCGGACATGACTGAGCAACTGAACTGAACTGAACAGGAGGCAGTGAACAAGACCATCCCCAAGAAAAAGAAATGCAAAAAGGCAAAATGGTTGTCTCAGGAGGCCTTACAAATAGCTGAGAAAAGAAGAGAAAGACAAAGGAGAAAATGAAAGATGTACTCATCCGAATGCAGAGTTCCAAAGAATAGCAAGAAGAGATAAGAAAGCCTTCCTCAGTGATCAATGCAAAGAAATAGAGGAAAACAACAGAGTGGGAAAGACTAGAGATCTCTTTGAGAAAATTAGAGATACCAAGGGAACATTTCATGCAAAGATGGGCACAATAAAGGACAGAAACAGTTTGAACCTGGAGAAGCAGAAGAAATTAAGAAGTGGCAAGAATACACAGAAGAACTATACAAAAAAGATCTTATTGACCTGGAAAACCACAATGGTGTGATCACTCACCTAAAGCCAGCCATCCTGGAGTGTGAAGAAAAGAGGGTCTTAGGAAGCATCACTACAAACAAAACTAGTGGAGGTGATGGAATTCCAGTGGAACTATTTCAAATCCTAAAGATGATGCTGTGAAAGTGCTGCACTCAATATGCCAGGAAATTTGGAAAATTCAACAGTGGCCACAGGACAGGAAAGGTCAGTTTTCATTCCAGTCCCAAAGAAAGGCAATGCCAAAGAATGCTCAAACTACCACACAATTGCACTCATCTCACATGCTAGTAAAGTCATGCTCAAAATTCTCCAAGCCAGGCTTCAACAGTCCGTGAACTGAGAACTTTCTGATGTTCAAGCTGGATTTAGAAAAGGCAGAGGAACCAGAGATCAAATTGCCAACATCTGTTGGATAATAGAAAGAGAAAGCAAGAGAGTTCTAGAAAAACAGCTGCTTCTGCTTTATTGACTATGCCAAAGCCTTTCACTGTGTGGATCAGAACAAACTGGAAAATTCTTAGAGATGGGACTACCAGACCACCTGACCTGCCTCCTGAGAAATCTGTATGCAGGTCAGGAAGCAACAGTTAGAGCTGGACATGGAACAAGGGACTGGTTCCAAATTGGGAAAGGAGTATGTCAAGGCTGTAGATTGTCACCCTGCTTATTTAACTTATATGCAGAGTTCATTATGCGAAATGCTGGGCTGGATGAAACACAGGCTGGAATCAAGATTGCCGGGAGAAATATCAATAACCTCAGATATGCAGATAACACCACCCTTATAGCAGACAGTGGAAAAGAACTAAAGAGCCTCTTGATGAAAGTGAAAGAAGAGAGTGAAAAAGTTGGCTTAAAGCTCAAGATTCAAAAAACTAAGATCATGGCATCTGGTCCCATCACTTCATGGCAGATAGATGGGAAAGAATGGAAACAGCAACAGACTTTAGTTTATTTTCCTGGGTTCCAAAATCACTGCAGATGGTGACGGAAGCCATGAAATTAAAAGGCACTTGCTCCTTGGAAGAAAAGCTATGACCAACCTAGACAGCATATTAAAAAGCAGAGACATGACTTCGCTGACAAAGGCCCATCTATTCAAAACTATGCTTTTTCAATAGTCATGTATAGATGTGAGAGTTGGACTATAAAGAAAGCTGAGCACCAAAGAATTGATGCTTTTGAACTCTGCTGCTGGAGAAGACTTGAGAGTCCCTTGGACTGCAAGATGATCCAACCAGTAAATCCTAAAGGAAATCAGTGCTGAATATTGATTGGAAGAACTGATGTTCAAGTTGAAGCTCCAATACTTTGGCTACCTGATGCAAAGAACTGACTCACGGAAAAAGACCCTGATGCTGGGAACAATTGAAGGTGGCAGGAAAAGGGGGTGACAGAGGATGAGATGGTTGGATGGCATCACAGACTCGATGGACATGAGTTTGGGTAAACTCCAGGAGTTTGTGATGGACAGGAAGGCCTGGCATGCTGTAGTCCATGGGGTCGCAAAGAGGTGGACAAGATGAGCGACTGAACTGAACTGAACGTGGTTCTGTCCTTGTGTGTGGGAGAACATTCTATAGAGGATGCCAAGAATCTGCTGGCAGCTGGAGGTTGGGAGACTGGACTAGAAGACAATTTATATTCTATTGTAGATTCCTTTTTATTAATTTTTTAAATGAAAAAGCATTCATTTTTAGACTTATACAGTGCATATGAAAACCCTTCAGCTTAAAAAGATTAAACAACATTCAGCTTTTTCAAGACCGTATCAGCTTTGTTCAGTGGAGTCCTGTGCTCTGTGTGTGGAAGGGAAGATGGTGCAGGGACCTGTGCCTGGCGGGCCTGCCCCTGGTGACCCTTCTGCTGCTCCAGGACTGCTGCTGCTGAGGTTGCCCATGAAGATTAAGGCAAGGTTTTGGCACATGTCCTGTAGGTAGTATTGTTGTTGAGTTGCTCAGTCATGTCTGACTCTTTTGAGACTCCATGGACTGCAGCCCACCAGGCTCCTCTGTCCATGGGATTCTCCAGGCAGGAATACTGGAGTGGGTTGCATTTCCTCCTCCAGGGGGTCTTCCCAACCCAGGGATTGAACCTGGGTCTCCTGCATTATCAGGGGCATTCTTTAGCACTGAGCCATGTGGGAAGCTTGTGAAGACTGTACTGTACAGGTCTGATAATACTGCCCTGCAGACAAGTGTGTGCCCGATGTGGGCAAAGTCCCTGAGCCCCTGGCAGGAGGCCTCACCCACCGTGCATCTCCTGTGCCCATTTCGGTTTCAGCGTCTCCTGAGCGGCTGCACCTACAGCTGTGACTCCTGCAGAGATCGGACTTGTCTGTCTTCCTGTGTTTTAGCCAAATGAAACCATGTATTTAGAAACCCTCCTGGGCGTTCCCTGGTGGTCCAGTGGCTTAGACTCCTCCCTCCCAAGGCAGGGGGCCCGGGCTGGACCCCTGGGCAAGGAAATTAGATTCCACACGTGCAGCGAAGGATTGGAGATCCCACTTCCCCCAACAAAGACCCGGCACAGCCAAAGATATCCATATGTGTAAAACCCCTACTCCTTCAACGTGTTCAGTAGACAGTAATGAATATTTTTACAATTAAGAGATTGTATTGATACCTGTTTCCCTTCATGAGGAAGAAAAAATTAAGTTCAGGGACATGCTTGTGATTTAAAGTGGTAACAAATGAAGGATGGATTCATTCTCACCATGAATGTTCTTCAAGGGCTGCCTCCAAATTGACTGGGGATCAAATGATGAGTTAGCCTTTTAAAAAGTAACAAATTCTGGAAGTGCAGAATGTCATGGATGCGGGGTCCCCCATGGGGTGTCCCCCCGTGACCCACGCTCCACCCTGTGACTCCAGTGTGGTGGTGAGGACCAGGCCTGCAGGCTCCTCTCTCTGCTGCCTGCCTGGCTGCCAGCCCGCACCCATGTCACCACCAGGACTTGGGGCATCTGGGTGACCCCAGGAGGTGGCCGCGAGCATTTGAAAGCATGGTGAAGAGACAGACAGGCATCCTCCGTTCCTGCTCCATTCTTTAGCGCCTAAGTCACAGACAGCAAGAGACCCACATGCTGATCATATTAGCAGTTCCAGAGCCTACAGAAGGCCATAAAGAAAGCTGAGCACCAAAGAACTGATGCCTTCAAACTGTGCTGTTGGAGAAGACTCTTGAGAGTCCCTTGGACTGCAAGGAGCTCCAACCAGTCCATCCTAAAGGAAATCAGTCCTGAATATTCATTGGAAGGACTGATGCTGAAGCTGAAACTCCAGTACTTTGGCCACCTGATGTGAAGAACTGACTCATTAGAAAAGACTCTGATGCTGGGAAAGATTGAAGGCAGGAGGAGAAGGGGGAGACAGAGGATGAGATGGTTGGATGGCATCACCGACTCAATGGACATGAGTTTGAGCAAAGTCTGGGAGTTGGTGATGGACAGGGAAGCCTGGCGTGCTGCAGTCCATGGGGTCGCAAAGAGTCAGACAGGACAGAGTGACTGAATAGCAATAACAAGAACAACAGAAGGCCAGGAAGGGTAGGTGCTCTGGAAGCGGGTGCAACATGAATGAATCGGCTCAAGTTTTCCTCTCACGCCCCTGAAGTCTATTGCAAGTGAAACCACGAGGTTGGCTTTCTGGTGCCACTGTCTCTTCAACCCTCTAGAGAAAACTTGCTCAGGTGTGAACTGCCCTTTCGGGTGATTATGTGGACAACGCACCCCCTCCACCCCCACCCGAGTCTGACTACTGACAAATGTGTATCCAGTAGTCTGGATACACTCTCCCCAGAGCCCAGCTCCAGGACTCTCCATGGGGCATAACCACCCAAGGATGGCTCCCAGGGTGGGGCACCCTGTGCCTTCTGCGGCCTCCCAGCCTCCACCTAGATATGTGAGTGTGTTTAAGACCAGGGCATGTAGCAGCCAGCATCACTTTATCACACGGTGTCCTTCCTGTAGCAAGATGTGTGGGTCCAGTGCTGGGTGGGGGAGACGGGGAGAGGAGACTGGAGTCCTGGGGATCGGCCGCTCCCTCAGACCAGCAGCAGGCCCACCGGGTGAGCTCTTTCCTGGATGAGGTCAGGCCGGATCTTCCCCGCTGTGTGAGCAGCGACTCTGCCTAAAAAACGCTGAGTTTGTCCAGAGTGGCTTGCATGAAGCTGATGAACGGGCCTGCGGTGAGTGACTGGAAGGAGGGAGTGCAGGCACTGGCTGTGGTCTCCGTGGCGGCGCCGGGAGAGCGTCCGTCTGTCTGTGCGTCTGGAGGGGTAGCCAGGGCGCGGGGTGTGCATGTGAGCTCGGTGTCTGCGCCCATTTCCTGTCTCTATTAAAGCAAGGTTTGAGGTTGGACCTGGCTCTGCTGGATTCATTTTAATACCGATTATAATGTGATTTTGAGAAGCAAATACTTTAGGAATAAAAAGAGGTTTAGGATTGATATTTCTGTTTGAGGGAAAATCAGAAAGGGTTATTTGATTACATAAATCAGTGAAAGGCCACAACCAGTTACGTGGCTGCTGAAAACAGCACGACTGGTTAACAGTTTCATTAAGATGCTGCAGCTGCAGCCCTCAGGCTGCTGAACGCAGGGGACAGAGCTTTCAGCTCCATCCTGGTCTCCTTTACCATGGAGCCGGTGATGTGGGTGACCTCAGGAAGGACCCAGCAAACGCCTAAGCGCTCAGCGCTTTCACCGCTACCACCTGAAACCCTCAGTTCAGTCCTGCTCGACGGGCGGGGCCCCTGCCAGCCTCTGTCAGTAGGTACCGGCTCTGTGTGTGCGTCCCTGCTTCACGACCGAGGCAGCCTCCCATCCCCAGGGCCAGGGAAGCTGGGGGCGGCTTTCTGTCCGAGGCACAGGCGGCAGCGGTCAGCAGGCGCGCTGACGTTTGTCCAGGGCGCGCAGCTGTCACGTGAGGCCCCGCGCAGCGGTCACACCTCCCGCGGGCCGGCTCTGGTCAGAGGAGGTCCCGTGCGGCGATCACACCTCCCGCGGGCCGGCTCTGGTCAGAGGAGGCCCCATGCGGCGATCACACCTCCCGCGGGGCCAGCTCGGGTCAGAGGAGGTCCCGTGCGGCGGTCAGACCTCCCGCGGGCCGGCTCGGGTCAGAGGAGATCCCGTGCGGCGATCACACCTCCCGCGGGCCGGCTCGGGTCAGAGGAGGTCCCATGCAGCGGTCAGACCTCCAAGGGGGCCGGCTCGGGTCAGAGGAGGTCCCGTACAGCGGTCAGACCTCCAGGGGGGCCGGCTCGTGGAGAGGGGGGGCAACCGCAGCCTGGGTCTCTCTAGGGAAGGGACGGCTGGTTAAAGGGGCAGGAGAGGCCCAGCGCGTCCGGCAGAGCTGCTGTGAAGCTTGCCTGCAGGCCCCCTGCACGGCGTCCCTGGCCCTCGCGCCCAGGGCCTCTGCCAGGCAGGGATGGGGGAGCCCCTTCCGTAGACTGCTGTCTGGCCCTGTTACATCGTGCCTGTCCACGTCAGCCCAGCGTGCACACCCGCACCCCGCACGCGGCAGCCCTCTCCTTATTACTGCAGGCACCGTTACCTTTCTCCCTCACATTCTGTGAGAGAGCCTCACCCGGCTGGGAGTCTGAGGAGCTCTCCATGGTCCTGGCCGCAGTGATGGGGCAGGAGTGGTCACGTGACCCCACTACCCAATCGCGGTGAGCCATAGGACATCCTGCGAGTGCTCAGATGGACAGACCATAAGTGTGAGCGTGCAGCCATCATAACCCAGAGGCGGGAGTCCGCAGGTGAGCCCCGAGCCAGGGGCAGAGGGGGGCGATGAGAGAGGGGCACAGGGTGGCCAGGCGTGCAGCTCCCAAGACCGGCGCTTTAGTCATGTGAACCGAGACAGTCCCTGATTTTAAGCCGGTTTCAGTTATATTTGCTCTGAATTGCAATGAAAATGTCTTAATTGATACCGAGATGGAAGTTTTAATTGCTTCTGATTTCTTCCAAATTTGTTCTGCTAACAAATTGTTGTTTTTCAGTCTCTCAGTCGTGTCTGACTCTTTGTGACCCTGTGGACTGCAGCACACCAGGCCTCCCTGTCCATCACCAACTCCCAGAGTTCACTCAAACTCATGTCCATGGAGTTGGTGATGCCATCCAACCATCTCATCCTCTGTCGTCCCCTTCTCCTCCCGCCTTCAATCTTTCCCAGCATCAGGGTCTTTTCCAATGAGTCAGCTCTTCACATCAGGAGCTAAAGTATTGGAGCTTCAGTATCAGTCCTTCCAATGAAGATTCAGGACTGATTTCCTTTGGGATTGACTCATTTGATCAATCCTAATTGATCAAATTGATCATGGTTTCCCATAATAGTTTTTTTTATTTCTTACTGTAAATTCCCATTGCTATAAAAAATAGCTGTCTTTATTGGAAATAATTCTGGAAGAAGTGACTGAATAAAATATAAATATATGGTGGAACTTCCTGAGCAGAGTCTGGGGTGAAGCTGTGATCAAAGTGTAACTCCCTGCCCGCTGTATCGTGTGTGCTGCTCGGCCCTGGGAACCCACCACCGTCCACTCAGAGGACGTGTGCTGACCGGAAATGACCTTCCTATGCAGAAGGGGCACTAGTGCTGAGAACCCGCCCGTCAGTGCAGGAGACCCACGAGATGCAGGTTCGATCCCTGGGTTGGGAAGACCCCCTGGAGGAGGGCATGGCCACCCACTCCAGGATCCTTGCCTGGAGAATCCCATGGCCAGAGGAGCCCCGAGGGCTACAGTCCGTGGGGCCACAGAGAGTCAGACACAACTGAGCAGTCACAGCACACACACGTGCAGAAGAGAAGCATGGCAGAGTAGCTATGAACAGATGACGGGTGCTTTGTGCCTTAAAATGAAAAGAAATGAACACTTTCTAAGGACAAAAGCTTCCTGAGGCCCAGCGTTAAGTTTGTGCAAGTATTGCCTCCTCCACTGTGTGCAGACAGCCTGAATGGGAAGAGGAGGAACTGCCCAGACACTGACCGCAGTCCCTCAGATTGCTGGGGTGGGGAGTGCTTTTGGTTTTCTTCTATACTTTTCTGTGTGGGAACAAACATTCTTTAAAAGGGCAGGCTCTGACAGGACTTTTAGAAAAGTCCCTGAAGGCTGTCAGCGCCCGCCTCCTTCTGAGCCGTAGGGAACAGCCGTGTTGGGTGCTCTGTGAATTACCCTGAACCCCGTATGCACTCCCCATGTACGCTGCCTGTTGGGAAGATGACTTTCTCTCCTTCCAGCCTGAGCGCATGCTCAGTGCTGCGCTCCTCTCATAGGAGCCCAGGTTAGAGACGGGTTTGTTGGGTTTCATGACACCTTCTTTTAACACTTGGCTATAGGTTAAGAGAACCACTGTACTTTGGAGACTAAGCAGAATCTCAGGTCTGGGCGGAATGAGATATGAGGCATCAGCCTCTCTCCTGGCAGCGAATCAGGCAGCACTTCCAGTGTATCATTCCGGGCTCTTGGCTGCACGTTCCGTCGGATGGGAGCTGCCCTCCACAGCGCTTTCCCCCCTGCTTCCAGCAGCACGGCAGCATGCCCCCAACCCCCTCCTGGGCATGGTCTCTGCCTGCACCTGCTCTGTGTGGACCTGCACCCCCTCCCCCGTGTGTGCTTGGTCACCTATTCAGGTGAAGGTCCAGCCCACCTCCCATGAGCATCTCTGACCCAGGTTCACACTGACCAAGCCTGGCGCGTCTCCCCTGCCCCCCGCGTGCTTGTGCAAACCTGTGGGTCGATGCCTGTCTCACGATGTGCCATTGTAAGGACGTGTTTGCACATTTCTCTCCCTCCTCACCCCCGACCCTGCCCCAATTGCTGTATTATCGGGGTTTCCAGAGATGCAGAACCGACAGGGTGTGTGTGTGTATGTGTGTGTGTGTGTGCGCAGGGTTTATCTGCAGGGGTTGGCACCTGTGATCGTGGGGTGGGCCTGAGGTTGCAAACTCAGGCAGGAGGTGACGCCGCGGTCTTGGGCAGAGCTCCTTCTCCGAGGGGAGCCTCACTCTTTGCTCCTCAGGCCTTCAGGTGAGTGGCTGAGGCCGAGCCTGTGGAGGGCAGTGCCCTTTACCTACAGTCACCAATGACAGCCGGTAGTCCCACCACAGGGCACGTCACAGCCACGCGGGGACCCGTGTTTGTTTGAACAGCAGGGAGACCACCTGTCCATGCATAGAGCAGCGTGGAGCCCCTCTGGCGCCCAGCTCTTCCCTGACCGAACAGGCAGGTGCCCACCCTGCTCTGAGGACGGCTTCTGCTGGAGGCCTCCCCTGACGTCAGCCAAGCCGGAGGACATGTGCAGTCTGCTCCGTGTGTTCAGAAGGTGCTTACACTTGGCCAGAGGCCTGTGGAGAAAGGAGCCGGGAGGGTCACCACGTCCCTGCTCCTGTGAAGGGTCTGCCCCCGGGCACTGGGAGCCGAGTTCTCATCACAGACTCGGGCAGAACGTGCCCCCACCTACCCCAGACCGCGTCCTTTACAGCCAAGCGGGGTCAGTGCAGCGGGGTTCACTCCTGCCTCCCTTCGGCTTCACTGAGCCCAGCAGAGAATGGCCCCCGTGAGGAGGTGGGCAGGGCCGCTCACCCTGCTGCCCAGGCCACAGGCTTCATGTGTGCGGGGACCCCTGTGGGGCGCGGGCTCTGCGGGCCACACGCGCGTGCGCGCCTCCCCCGGGAACGCGCTCGGCCCGCGGGCCACATGCGCGTGCGCGCCTCCCCCGGGAATGCGCTCGGCCAAAGGGCTGGCAGGGCTGCGCAGGGCTGGTTGGACACAGGACGCAGGCTCCACGCCCCCGCTGCCGTCTGCCGAAGGTCCCGTTGGCCCTGCTCCTCCGCCGGCTCTCTGCTTCCCTTTGTCTGCATCTGGAAGAGGAGGAACCGGTCAGGCCCGTCATAGGAGCCCGGGACGTCCTGGTCTCAGTGAAGACAGGCTGTATGGGGGCCACAGCTGGATGACCCGGCCTTGGGAGTGCAGGGAGGCCCCCAGGACCGGGCTGCCTGATGCCGGCCGCCTGCGCTTTGCCGAGGCCCTGCCAGCCTGAAGCCCGGCCGAGGAGGGTGGCCGAGGCTCGCCTGCCTTCAGCCCTGGGCCTCTCACCTGAGTGTTTTCCCAAAGGCTCACTTCATCCGCCCGACGCCGCTCAGCCTGCCCTTTGTTACCTTAAAAATGGAGGGCTTTGAGACACGTTTTCACATGGTGGGTGCTCGCCTACGGTCTCTGCTCCTTGCTGCTTTGGGTGGATAAGCAAAACTGGAGCCTGCGGCCTCAGATTCGGGCGGGATCGTCCCCACCCGGGGGCGTGGCCTCGCTGACCTGTCCCATCTCCGTCGCTCGTCAGCCGGCTGATCTCTGGAGCCCAGTGCCCAGCCGTTAGCGTCACCCGGAGCGCAAGTCTCCGCCCGTCATGGCCTTTCACGGGGTGTCTGCTGCTTTGGGTGCAGCGGGAGGCCGTTTTTCTTCTTTTTTCTTATTTCCATCTTACCTTTGAGACGTGCTAGAGTGCGTGTGTGTCTGTGACTCGGGAACTGGTGGCACTGGGAGTGTGCCTGTTCACACCCGCATCCATATCTGTGTCTCAGGAAACGGGGGGTGCCCCCTGCATGTGCCCTGAGTCTCCCCGAGCCCAGGGGCCCCCATCTCCACTTCAGGGTTGTCTGTGCAGCCCCAGAGCCCACCTGGTCCTGGGCCCCTTCATGTTTAAATGTCGTGATTGGGTTTCCGTGGAACCCTAACCTCAGCCCTGCCAGCTCCATCACAGTTTCCGTCTTGGAGGTGGATTCAGTAACTTGTGAAATAGGGATTCCAGGAAATTTGCATTTTCATGACAGGTTTTTGTAGGTATTCTTTGAATGGTGGATTTTCCTGAAGTACCTGTGTGATGAAGCTCAACTGCTAACAACAAACCTCCGCTTCAACAGCAGCGTGGCCTCCATCTCAGCCTCTCTGGAGAGGCTGCACAGATCTTACAGTGCAGGAAAGAGATGTAGCTGTTTAGAGCGAAGACAAACTTTATTTTTTATCCCCAATAGTAATTCTTTATTCCCTCACAGCTACTGCTGAATATGTGACATAAATGTTTGATCACTACTTCTAAATGTAAAAGGTTTAAATTTCAGCTATAGCCCATTTATATCAAACAGACCATATGGCTCTCAAAGCCGCACGGAGCATATTGGAGAGAAAACCAGCGACTTGCTCCACATTCAGCTTCATTTTTCTTTCACTTTCATGGAAACCATAGACTGTTTCTGTGTTTCAGATCAAACATGTTGTTGAGCAAAGAGTACATTACCCAGCTGTCCTAAAAGTCATTACTCGTTGCTGTTCAGATTTAATCCAAGCCATCTGGTGTGCTTCTTTCTCTGCATTTATTTTTGAGGCACATCGTAGGAAAGCTGCTTCTTGACATATCTCACTTGGAAAAGTTACAAAAAGGAAAATATGTTAGAAACTTTAGGTATCGTTTTATCAATGCATTTTTGCATAAATAATTCAGCTATAGTCTAGTTAGGGTTCAAAACCTCAGTGCTATTACCTCAACTTAGAAATAAATTTGAAGACTCCAGAAAACAAACAAATCTTATATTTATGCTTCTAAATGGGGTGGGTCTCAATAACGTGCAACAGGTTAAGTTCTCCCTTTTAAATGTGGTTCTGTTGAAATTGCTGTCTTAGGACTTGAGAGTCCATGGGAGTTGGTGTGTAATGCCTAAGCTAGTGTATTTGTAATTGGTCCTGTACCTGGTAAACAGGCAGAACTGGACTATTTTTATTCTGAAGCCTGAAAAGAAGATCTGGGCCCAGGGGCTTCAGGAAGTGTAAGAGTCGTCTCTCCAGAAATGGGCTTGAGACACGACCGTGGTGAGACGGGGCCCAGGCTGCTTTCTGAAAAGCCTTAGAAACCACGGGGGGCGAGGGTGGGCTTCTCTGCCTGGCTCTGCTGGAACCTGGGGCGTCTTGTTCCCCCAGCTGCAGCCCCCGCTGTTTCCCCTCCGTGACTCACTGAAAAGGGCAGGGAGGACGGGACTCTGGCCACAGTGTCCATGCGGTGTTCCAGGTTTTAGAACAGGAAGCGGGCCAAGCGACAGAATAGGTTTTTCTGGAAGCCATTTGGTTTAGAGCGAAGACACTGCTTTCCCGATCCACATCCGTGACAGCCCCGTCTTTGCGGGAAGGAGAGCTCAGCAGTAACGCCTCCGTACATGGATGGTTGCGTCACGCTGACGACACCTCCTCTTCCCGGAAACGCCTCCTGAACTGGGAGCGGACGCCGGCATTGCAGCTGTGCTGCTCTTCTTTGCCATGCAGGGGCTTGCGGGCCCCTCTCCTGGGGGTGGTCCTGGGCTGCACCCTGGGGAGGGCGGCCCGAGGGCTGTGCCCTGAAAGGAGGTGGGGAGGTCTGGGCTGCTGTGGGAGGCGTGGTCCTGCTCCAAGCCCTTCCGGAGGCCTCAGTCGGCCTTGGCTCCTCTGGTGTCTGCCTCCGAGCCCCAGCCCAGGCTGTGGCTGTGGCATGCATCACGGGCCTGCTCTGAAAAGGAAGGTGGACAGTAGTTTGTTGGGAGAGAGGCAGCTCTCGATGTCCTCTGCTGTCTTACCAAGTGCAGGACCCCACCTAGCAGAAACCACTGCCGTGTGGCTTGTTCCCACTTGGACTTGGCCGGGACGGGTGAAATCGTGTGCACAGAGCCTGACAGCCCCTGCCTCCCGAGTGGATGACGGAGGTGGGCTTCTGGCTCAGCGCTGGCGGCCTCCTCAGGCGCAGCTTCGGGACAGAGACCTCCACCTGCCTCTGCACTTAGCGGTGGGGAAGGACGGAATGCTGAGTGTCCCAAAACGGTGAAGCATACTTCCAGCAGCTTGGAGATCTGAACACACTGAAGTGTTCCTTCTCAGCAGCTGAGAGATCTGAGGACGTTGAAGCATACCTCTCAGCAGCTTGGAGATCTGAAGACATTGAAGCATCCTTCTCAGCAGCTTGGAGATCTGAAGACATTGAAGCATCCTTCTCAGCAGCTTGGAGATCTGAAGACGTTGAGCATACTTCTCAGCAGCTCGGAGATATCCTGGTGGTGAGCATTGGCACAGGAAGGGAACCTGGGCTTGTTAATCAGGCTCTTTACCCTCATTCGTTATTTTAATTCCAGCCGGCGGCGCACTGCTGACTGGCCTGCTGGCGTGAAGCGGAAGAGGAAGGTCTGCACAGATCGGTGTCAACACTAGAGGACTCATGATTGGGAAGCAAAGAGCCGACACTCGTCTGACTTTCCATTTTAGCAGTGTTTTTGTGACGCTGTGCTCCCCAATGCACTTGAAGCAGACTCCCTGAGTCTACGCTGAGTAGCTAAGGCAGCAAAGTGACCCTGTTGTTCTGTGTGTAATGTCTGGCAAAACAGCCGTTTCCTAAACAGGGACCTTCTTGGTCAAAAGGACATCGGTTCAGAAAAGCCTCGCAGGCCCGTGCCGTCCTCCCAGAGTATTCTGGGGAGACGGAGGTGCTCGTGCGGCCAGCCATGAGCACGTCTCCTCTCAATGCTTGGCGTGCAGCTGTGTGCCGAACGAGGCATTTGAACACGGAGGGCGTTCACGGGGCCGGTGCCCGAGGCCCTCGCCCTGCGCAGGCGCAGGACCGGGCTGAGGCCTGGCCCAGCCACCCCCAGACTCTGTGAGCCTCAACCATCAGTGGGGAAATTGTGGTAATCCCAGGGCCTTTAAAATAGTTTCTAAAAAAATTTAAAAGTCTCTTAATGCTGGTTATGTGTGTACAAGTGGAAATGGAAACCCTGATGTTGATTTAGTGCCTGTAACCTAAGGCGCCAGACGCCCTGAGGGCGGGTCATCTAAGTCGGCCGGCAACGCCCACCCTCTCGGGCCACAGCCTGCGTGGAGCACCTTCCCTGTGCTCTGCGTGCTGTCCTCACAGCCTGCGGGGGGAGCACCTTCCCTGTGCTCCGCGTGCTGTCCTCACAGCCTGCGGGGGAGCACCTTCCCTGTGGCTCCGCGTGCTGTCCTCACAGCCTGCGGGGGAGCACCTTCCCTGTGGCTCCGCGTGCTGTCCTCACAGCCTGCGGGGAGCACCTTCCCTGTGCTGCGCTTGCTGTCCTCACAGCCTGCGGGGAGCACCTTCCCTGTGCTCTGCGTGCTGTCCTCACAGCCTGCGGGGGAGCACCTTCCCTGTGGCTCCGCGTGCCGTCCTCACAGCCTGCGGGAAGCACCTTCCCTGTGCTCTGCGTGCTGTCCTCACAGCCTGCGGGGGAGCACCTTCCCTGTGCTCCGCGTGCTGTCCTCCCTGTGCTCCGCGTGCTGTCCTCCCTGTGCCCCGCGTGCCGTCCTGCACCTTCTGCCTCTGGCCCAGCCGCCACCGTTCTTCCTCCGCACGTTCTGTGTCCAGAGTTCCCAGCACGTGTTTCTGCTGACATCACCTCCTCTGCTTCACCTCCTTCTTTGAAACCACGTCCCTTGTTGACATGGTGAGTCGTCTTCACGGCCTTCCTGGGGCCGCATGTCTAGAGTGTCTCGGGGGGTGGCCGTGTGCACGCTCCCCTGGTCAGCAGTCTGCCCCACCACTCAGGTTTCCCTGCGGCCTTCTCAGCTTTCCTCTCTGCTGCGCTCCCGTCCTCCAGGGTTTGCCTCTGTTCCGATGACTCGCTTCTGGGAGCTGTTCTGTGGTTTGTCCGGGCGTCGGCATGCACCCCGCTTCTCTGACAGGCCCTGGAGAGGAGCTGTGCGTGGCGCCCAGCACCGTGAGATCTGCGGCAGACGCGGTGACTCGTGAGCGGAGGACTGGCAGCAGACTGTCCTTCGGGCACCGTGATTGTCACGGGAACCAGATGCGGATGTGTGCCCAGGGCTGCGCCGTGTAACCTAGCTGCCCGCCCGGGGTGGGCGGGGCTGGGCCGCCACCGTCATCACGGACAGCAGGGCCGGACCCAAAGACCTGAGTGGAACCTGACCCCAGGTCCTGCAACGCGCATAGATGCTGTCAGGGCGGCTCCGACATAGGGCCGGGTGGGGTGCCGACTGGTGGGGTCACTGCAGTCAGGTGTGGCCAGACGCAGGCCAGGCTCACTTGGGGGTGCCGCGGTGTGACCTCACGGATAGGGAGCAGGGATCGGGTGCAGGGGAGGCCCGGGGCAGCCCCGGGGCCCCGCCTCACAGCTGCACGGCTTCTGAGGGGAACACCCAGCCCCGCAATGCGCTCCCACAAAAGATGCCGGCAGCCGTGACTTCAGGAAGTGCTCTGGAGTCCGTCCTGGGGACTGAGTCTAGATATGTCATCCTGAGTCATGGACTCTTCCTTGAGAGACTTTCCGTTTATCACGCACCAGGCAGACCAAGGAGCCTTGAAGGGGGTCTTTGTTGACGGTCTCCTTGTGTGTGTGATGAGTCACTGCAGGAGGGCGGCCGGGGGTGGGGGAATCGGCAGACACCCTTCTGAGGGTGGTGCCGCGGCGTCTGGTTTGGGGCTGTGGACTCCGTGCGGGGTGCTAACGCTCGTAGAGTCCCCAGGGCATCCGTGCTGGAGTCTGTGAGGCTGTCCGGCCCCCCAGTCCCAGCAGAGCCAGGCCCAGGCCTTGCATCCCCAGGGCCCAGGCGCCTGCGGGGTGCTGCCTGGGTGCAGAGTTTCGTGGGGCAGTGGGCAGGCCCAGGGACCGCGGGCCGGGAGGGGCCGGCCTCTGGCTGGCTCGAGCAGCTGGTGGAGGGGCCGCTTCGCCCAGTGCAGACGAGCGGTGTCCGAGCAGAGGCTGGAGAGGAGAGTGTGAGTCTGGAGACGAGAAGCCGCAGGTGCAGCCTGTGGCCTGCCCGTCAGTCAGGAAGGTGGGCACCTGGGCTGCTGTTACGGGGCCTTGTGCGGGAGCAGCCGGTTCCTGTCCCGTGCAGCGGGGGTGTCTTCCCTACCCCGGAGGGTGGGTAGCTCATACCGCCTCCTTCCAGCTCCGCAGCCTGGCCGCTAGGGTAAGGGGGTTTGCAGAGGGTGGGGGCCCGCAGCCCGTGTCCACGGCCCCGGGCGTGAGTGGGGACGGTGAAGCGTCAGCTGTGTTGGTGTGGACCCCGAAGCGGCTGAGTCCGTGGGCTCGCTGCCTGGGAGCCGCCTCTGGTGGGTCTCTGGGTGGGTGGCTCTGATACGTTGCTCGCCGCTGAGCCCGAGATGCCCGCTGACCCCGAGCCGGAGATGCCCGCTCCCTGCCAAGCCTGAGGCACCCGCTCCCCCACTGAGCCCGAGACGCCCGCTCCCCCCCAAGCCCGAGACGCCCGCTCCCCCACTGAGCCTGAGGCGAGTCCCTGCCTCCCCGTGCCCGAGGTGCCTGCTCCCCCCATGCCCATGGTGCCTGCTCCCCCACTACCGAGCCCGAGGCGCCCGCTCCCCCTGTTTCCCCCCCTCTCACAGATGGCTTGGGAGGATGTGGTGAGCTTCTGTCTGGGGGGCATCTTCCCTCCGGAGGGAAGCCTCTCAGCCGTGGCTGACACCCGCTGCCCCCCGGGCCGTCCTCGGGGCCCAGCGCCCCAGCTCTTGAGTCTGCCCTCAGCCGTCCCAGCTGCTACTCTGGTCAGCGCCCCGTCTCAGTCCCTGCTTCAGTGGACCCCCTCCTCTGGGTGGGCTGGGAGCCCGCCTCCCTCGGGGTGGGATGAGGGGTGACCACACCGGCCTGGGCGGCAGGGAGCTCTCCGGTCCAGTCTGTTGGACTCATGGGTCTCTGGCTCCCCCTGCCTGACTGGACCCGCCAGCAGGCCTGACCTCATTCAGGCTTGATGGGTCAGGAGTGGATGTCCCCATGTGCCGGATGCCCCCCAGAGCCTGCCAGCCACACAGGAAGACCCCCAACCTTAGTGCCCCCCAGAGCCCGCACAGGAGGACCCCCGAGCTCTGTGTGGGGGGTTGTGACTCAGGCTCAGGGTCCGCAGGTGGTGCCTGGGCCGTGACTCGCCCCTGACCTGAGGTTTGCCTCCCCAGGGGCTTTCTCTGAGAAGACGGCCGTCACTGCAGGGCAGCTGGGAGCCGCCCGCTGTGCTGTCTGGGCCGGGCCCTGGATAGACGGCAGGAAGGGCCGGTCCTGGGCCCCACTGCCTGACAGCCTCGGGTTGGGAAGGCGGGTGGGAGGGGCGGGGTGGCCGACACAGGCCCGGTGGTGCTTGCTTAAGGGAGCGTCTGACTCATCCTATCTGTGCCTCCGCCTGGGTTCAGGCACCACGTAGACCGCACAGGAAACGTACACATACGGTAGAAATTGGATTTTTTCATGACTTCCTACAACTGGTTGCGAATCCAATACAGAGGGTTACTTTGCTCCTGAACTGAACCTGAGTTCAGATTTTGTTGTCGTGGGCCTTTAGCCTGCACACCTCTGTTAGGTTGGAATTGGAAGGCTGAAGCCTGCACTGTAGGTGAAGGAACTGGGGGGTCGTGGAGGGGAGGCGTGTGGGGCATCGGCTGGGCCCCCCTGTGCTTGCAGGATGGGGATGGGGTCCACCCAGGTCACAGGCAGAGCCCGAGGGGGCAGCTCCCTGCTGCCCAGGATCCACAGCCCTCCGGTGGGGAGGTCTCACCTTGGGGGATGTCCGCTTACCTTGGGTTGGGGGCTGCGACTCCAGGGAGCCCTGACTTACACGGGGGCTCCTGGCTGAGAACCCAAGTGGGCAACGTGAGCCTGGTGGTGGGGTCCCTGCCCCGTGGACTCCAGTGGATCCACTGGTGGCCACACATCCCAGCTGAACAGCAGATGCCTCGTGGGGAGGGGCCTCAGTGCTGAGGCCTCTGACGGCCTCCGCCACGCACAGTGGACTTGCCGCTCAGGGACCAGAGGGGCGCATGGGGCACTTCCCCACGCACGGTGGCCCCTTCCCGGGACAGACTGAGGGTGATGGTGCGGCTTCTGATGCCCGACAGGGACAGTGGGAAGCTGCCGGGTGCTGTGAGCCGGGGCTCCGCGCCCAGCGGGCAGACGAGCAGAGCGCTGCCTCGTGTGGGGCTGCCTCTGCCCGCTGTCCACCAGCCTGGGAGAGAAACAGACGCTGCCACCAACGAAGCGGCGAGCTTCCTGACCCTGCACAGGAGACCTTATATGGGTGGACACTAGTGAGTGCCGAGCTCTCGGCTGAAGGCAGGACTCGGTCTCAGAGGTGCTGGGCGGCCGCAGCGCGGGCTTCGGGCACCTCTCCTGCTGGTGCCTCCTGAGGCTCAGCACAGGTCAGAGGTCTCCTGGTGCAGGTCTGCTGGGAAGTGCCGACAGATGCTCAGCCTGAGGCCGGGGGCGAGGGGGCAGGGAGCCAGTTCCTCCAAGGCAGTGGCTGAGCTGCATCCCTCCTCTTCTGGGGAGACTGAGGACGTGTGACCCTTGAACCCCAGCCTGGAGGGGCTCTGAAGGACCCCTCGGCAAACTCAGCTAGTTTCTGCAGACACTGAGGACTGTGGCGTGAAGTCTGCCCCCGACCCCCTGATGGCAGGACCAGCTGCCGGGATGCAGAACTTCCCGTGGCCCCATGAGCTGTGTGGGACGGTGTGGGGACCCTGGTGGGATGAGTCAGGTGGAAGGAGGAGCCGGGAGACCAGTGAGAAGCACTCGGGGCAGAGGCCCGGGGCTGCGCACACCCACCCGTGGGGTCGGAAGGTCCAGGCCCACGGGCACGCTCGAGGATGCAGGGGCTCGATCCCTGGGGCCTGCTGTGCGCCCGCCCAGTACCTTCTCCGTGGGAGGCTGAGCCCCAGGTGGGGACAGCATCTCGTCTGGAGAAGCCCGCCCCGAGGGGGAGACGGTGTCCCGAGACGCCCCACCCTGGCCTCCCCATGTTCCGTGTGCCTTCTTCCAGAAGGACCCAGTGGGTTCCAGGCCCAGCCTAAACCTAGGATGGCCTCATCTTGAGGTCCTCAGCCCTGCAGAGACCCCATTTCCAGGTGTGGTTGCATCCCAGGTGGGCGTGAATCTTGTGAGGACTCCAGCCATTGCAGGACCCTGTCCTCAAAGGGCTGAAGAGCCTCAGACATGTTTGCTGTCTCAGGCCCAGGAAACAGACGCTCGCAGAGTCTGGTCTCGCTCAAAGGTTTCAGCTGGTTTGGGACACCCTGGGAGCCTCTGCCGCCTGGTGCCCAGAGGGCCTCAGAGTCACTGGCTGTAGCAGGAAGGGGCACTGGCTGGGGCTGGAGGTCAGCTGAGAGAGTGCCCACTCCATGTCCTTCCTCCTGCAGAAGTTTGGGGTCAGCTGTGTAGCCTGGCAGGACAGCAGTGGACCCTGCCATCCTGACCATCGGCTCTCCTCCCAAGCTGCTGTGTGCCCATTGCCCCTGATGAGGCTGCCGCTCTGGGGAGGGGAGGGGCTGCAGAAAGAACGGGCCCTGGTGTGCATGTGCCTGGAGGTGGGTGTGTGCCCAGAGGTGGGCGTGTGCCAGGAGGTGGGTGTGTGCCCAGAGGTGGGCGTGTGCCGGGAGGCGGGCGCTGTGGACGTGGGCTGCCTATTTCTTAAGCAGCTGCATGGGGCATCCACTCTGGGAGGCATCAGCTTGCTCTCTGCTGCTGTGTCTCTGCGTGGGCGGTATCAGTGCCCGTGTCTGAGCTCCGCACCTTGGTCTTGGAAGGCTCCTCAGCTCCTGCAGGAAGTGTTGTGAATGTCGGCACTTTGCAAGAACGGCCCTCCCCAGCCTCAGCAGCTGAGGCTGGAGCCAGCCAGCAGCTCCATGCCCTCGGAACCTCCAGGGACACCCTTGCCATCGTCAGCCGCTCGGGGTTCGTTCCCCGAGCCTCCTCGGGGCCTGAGCCGCTGTCTGCCCCAGGCATGTCCCGCATGTGATGGTGGTCCACTCGCTGGTGGACGAGCCTGGGTCCCGAGGAGGAGGGCTCCCTGTCTGGTCAGCGTGCCAGCAGCGGCTGCAGCACAGAGGCCGAGGGGATGCGCTGACCAGCCTCGCCCTGTCCCCCCCACCAGCCCCTCCTCTTCAGAGGGGTGTGGCTGCCCGGCCGGCGGCTGAGTCTTGGTGGAGCCAGCTCAGAAGCAGAGCCCCACAGGTGGGGAGCAGGCAGGACCCCCCTGCAGACCTGTGACAGGCTCTATCCTGACCACCCATGGCGGGCAGGCCCGGGCCCCTCCTCAGACCTCACCACTATCCGGGTCGCAGGCTCTCCCTTATCACCATGTGGTCTGCTCGTCTCTTTAGAAGCCGGTGCAGCTCAAATGTCCAGGGCCTGGCTGCAGCCGCAGGGTGTCCGCCCAGCCCAGCGGCTGGGGGGTGGGTGGGAGAAAGGCCTGCTGTGTGCCTGTTCTCCGGCCCAGTGGGGTTCCTCCCTGTGGGGCTCCTCCCTGGTGGGGCTCCTCCCTGTGGGGCTCCCACCCTGTGGGGCTCCTCCCTGGTGGGGCTCCCACCCTGTGGGGCTCCTCCTTGGTGGGACTCCTCCCTGGTGGGACTCCTCCCTGGTGGGGCTCCTCCCTGGTGGGGTTCCTGCCTGGTGGGGCTCCTCCCTGCTGGGAGTGGGTGTGGCCCGGGAGGAGGAGCATAGGGAGGGTGGGCAGGAGACACGTGGGCCAGACCCCAGGCCACCGTGCACATCTGGGGAGCTGAGAATGTCCCGAGGCTGGAATGTAAGCCCATGGTGGGTGCCGTCCACACCTGGAGACGCCGCTGGTTCATCTGTGAGCCAGGAGTCGTGCCTAAGAAGGGGTCACTCCTGAGTGCAACAAGCATTAGATGAGATCCTGCTTGTTGAGGAAGGCATGGGTGGTCAGCCTTTGATGCTTTTTTTTTTAATTAAAGAGGGTGAAGCAATTGCTCGAATGGGTGGCAAATGTGAGGGTTAACTTTACATCTTTTAAAGTAACATTCGCAGTAGCAGACAAGCGAACAAACACGAACACGACTGGGGACGTCCAGCGTCTGCGGTATTTTGCAGAGGCTGGCTTGGCCTTCGATCAAAGTTGGAATTTTGATCCAACCTCTTGTCATCTCTGTGGTTCACAGTCACCACCGCAGTCAGACTGAGAGGGTGCATGAGTGTTTGAATGTGTTTCCACAAACTCAGGGGAGACACATATACCACGAAAGCACCTCTTCCCATGATTTGGGCTCTTCTGGGCCCTTTGCATTACCCATTTCATTAGTTTGCTCTCGACACACACAGTAATCAAGGCAACTTATGCAGAAATCAGTGGTGAGTGTTCCCTTTCTCCTAATTTTGCAACAGAAGACTGTCAGGCACTCCCTGTGAGGTGCTCCTGGGTGCTCCGCGTCTGTGTTTGCAGCTGCCCCAGAGGACAGAGGCCTCCTGGCTGCGCCCGCGGGGCTGGCTCCCTCCTCTGCATCGTCTTGTTCAATTCTGGTTGAAAACTTCCCCTGAGCACAGAGCTACTCCAGTTTGGCTGTTAGACTGTGACCCTGGAACAGGTTTATTCAAATAAAAATGGTATAAAGGTGGGTTCTTGGTAATTTCTTCTTTGTTTTGTGAACATCTTCCTCTGCCTCTGGTGGTAGTTTTCTGTCGCAGAGCAGGGGTGAAGCTGCGCTTGGCTCACGTGTGTGTTTAGGTTACAGAGTGAGACCGCCGCCCTGGGCTTCTGTCAGGGCGCCTCCACTGGCCTGAGACCGGGCAGCTGTGAGGACCGTGCGTGCGGCCCCGCAAGGGCGACGTGAGTCGGGGAGCACTGCTGTCGCCCCTGAAGTTTCCGGTTGGTCTGCTTTGTCTCAGCTGCACGGCTTTCCCGGCCACGAGAGGGCTCCGCCTCAGGCCGGGGTGGTTCAATCTGGGTCTGGAGGTCTGTGTCTGAACTACAACCTCGGCAGAGGGGACCCCCCTCCAGGAGTTCTCACTCCAGGGCCCTCACTCACAGCCGCAGGGTGTGCACCTGTGGGGGTGTGTCCTGCGGGGCCAGCGGCTGAGCGTTTGCTGTGCGTGAGCCTCTGTGCGGTGGGTGCTTTGTCCGCCACATATTTATACCTTTCCACGTTGCACAGTCACGGGAGTGAAGTAATTTGCCTGAAGGCACTGGTCTGTCTGGTTCGGAACTTGGCTCCATTTTATGTCAGGCTAGAGAAACAAAACTAGCTGAAACACACACCTCACAGAGACCCGAGGGCAGGGGCGTCCAGAAGGTTCTCATGGAAGCCGAGTGCGGGAGGTGGCGGCTGCTCGTTCAGCAGGATGGCGGGTGAGACTGGGCTTGTGACGCCGCGGCGGGACGGGAGCTGGGTGACGAGTCCAGGCTCCCGCAGGAGGCCATCAGGTGAGCGAGGCGTTCAGAGCGGGGTGCCAGCCTGGCCTCCATGGAGGCCGCCCTGGGGCCGCAGGGGGCATCCAGCCCTCAGGGTACCAGCCTCCCCCTGTCAGAGGCCGCTGTCCCGTTTCCACTTCAGTTGAACATCTCAGAGCCTTGGCATCTTCGGCCGGAGGACACGGCCTCCCCGCTTTGCTACTGGAAAGGGTTCCAGGCTCTCCAGGGTGAGGCCCCACAGAGGAGTTTCACTTTTTCAGGCATGCACAGAGTACAAACTAGGTGGAGTTCAGAAAAGTGAATTCTGCATGTTCAGAAAATACTGGCACCGCACAGCTGGGCCAGTCACACTCTGCAGTGGGGAGAATTGTGCAGGTAAACCCTCGTCATTAGAGATCCCTGCAGTTTGTGGGTTGTTACCTGCCGATTCCCGCGGGTCACATGCCTGCAGCTCCTTTTGTGTCCCTGTTGAACAAGCACTGACCAAGCGTTTCCTCCAGAGGCCTGTGCTGGACAGGCCAGCTCTGCGGAGGTTTTCATTAGGACCTCAGGCTCAGGACCAAGCCGTGGTTCACAGTCAAAGCCTGCGAAACCTCCACGGCCACACCCGGCCTTGGCTCTGGCATCTAACACTTGATGCCCACCGCCCTCCTTGCCGAGCATTGGGCACCACATTTATAGTCACTAAAGCCGACGTTAAAACTTTGGGGGCGGGGCAGTGCATTCTGAGTAAGTAATTTTTATAGAATCAATTTTTCTTATTGTCACGGTGATGCCTTTTAACTTAGAAAGTTCAGAGGGCACAGGTGATCAGCAAGAAGGTCTGGGTCACTCCAGTGTTCTGTCCCTGCGTCTGTGTGTCCTGTCTTCCCTGTGGGAGGTGCCTGAGTGTTCCTAGAGATGAAGTCATAGTGTAATTAGTGCCTTTAAACCTGCCTTGAAAATTGGCTTCCCTCATAGCTCAGTTGGTAAAGAATCCGCCTGCAATGCAGGAGACCCTAGTTCGATCTCTAGCTTGGGAAGATCCCCTGGAGAAGGGATAGGCTACCCACTGCAGTATTCTGGCCTGGAGAATCCCATGGACTGTGTAGTCTGTGGGGTCGCAAAGAGTCGGACACGACTGAGCGACTTTCCCTGAGCACTGACCACTGAAAACGTTATTACCTTGATTGGGTGAACTTTTACATTAACCTAAGAGGTAAAGCAAATATCCACTTCCTCTCTTCCCACAGCTGTTGATTTTTCCAGTGTGTTATCCTATAACCAGCTTTCGAACTCTGGGGAATCCAGTGGAGTCAGATCGCAGGACTGGTGGGTGGGTCTCCTCTGAGCAGTGCTGGCCCGTCTGACCCCCGGCCTGCCGCGGCGCCCCCACCCAGCTGGTCCACGTAGGTGGACTCTTGGTGCCACATGGATCCCCCTCTGGAGTCGGGGCCTCACGTGCACTGTTTTTACTATTAGCCCCTGCTTCTCAAACCTGCTGCCCAGGGAACCGCCTGGCAGCCTGGGTTCGGCACCCCGGGCCTCGTCTAACCAGCCTGTACATCCTTACGAACATTCTTGGTGGATTCCCACGCCCAGTCAGGATGGAGGAGGACTGCTCTAGGTCACACCCCGTGATTATTTTTTTTTAATTGCACACGAAAGGAAATCCCTGCTTTTGTGTCATTGGCTTGTTTAGCTAAGAGGCCCTTCGCTGGATTTCTGTGAGCCCCAGTTCTAACATCTGAGCCTTTGCTGGGGCAGGTCTGTCCCGTTGCAGAGCTGAACATGCTCTGCCTCCTGTGGGCACATCGAGAAACGCACCGTGATAGCTTCCTGGGCGTCTTGCCCAAACTCCTGAGCCGTCTTACCAAGGACATCCATCCCACGAGGTGGGGGTGTGTGGGGACAGAGGGCGGGAGGTCTCCAGGGTCCCCCAAGCTTGGAGGGAAGCGTGGGGCCAGGAGACACTGGAGACGCCCCTGCCGCGGTCCCGTCCCAGCTGAGCTGTGCCCCGAGTTGCCTGTTGGTGCCCTAACCCTGGGCCCTGCAGAACGTGACTGACACTTGGAAGCAGGGTTGTGGCAAGTGTGACGTGTTGAGGCGAGTCCCTGGAGTGGCCCTCCTCCCGTGTGACAGGGTGTGTGAGAGGAGGGCTGGCCGTGTGAGGACAGGGGAGGAGACAGCCCAGGGCCGAGGCCCCTGGGGGCCGGCCTCCCGGAGTGAGGACCTGCGACTCTGCTCTCTGAGCCGCCTGGTCTGTGGACTTGGCTGGGGCCGCCCCCCTGCCTCCTTATCTGGGACTCGGGCCCGTCCTGTTCTGGGGTGTCATCTGGCTTCTCCAGGACACGTAAGCTGCCCCAGCGGCCTTCACGTCTCTGACTCTGGATGCGCGTGCATCTTTTCCTCTCGCTCAGCTCTCAGCCTTCCTGCCCCTGAAACCAAAAATCTCAACTTCCCATTTGTGCGCCAGATGGAAAAAAATGCTCATTTGGTCTTTGCCCAAAAGTAGCCTCTTTTTTTTCCCTGAAAGTCAGTTCAGCCTCTCTTGAGTGACAGGAACAGGGAGAGCCTGTGAACTTTTCTTGGGAGTAAAAATAATGTCTTGACAAGGTTGCCATATCCATTCTGGTTTGATGGGAGCTGGTTTTCAGTCCAACCTCAGAGTATTTTTAAACACATGCAGATAGAGTCACGTGCTTTGGGAGGAAGGGCAAGCAGCAGACGAGGCAGCTGACTGGCCCTGGAGTCTCCATGGCATGAGGTTTTGTGGCCTCGAGAAGACCGGGTGGGGAAGGCTGGCTCCTATCTCAAGAGACACCAGGACGAGCGGCTGCCACTGTGTCCTCAGTCACCCTCCGGTCTGTCCGGTAAAGGACTGAAGCCCCCACTGTGGGCGCTGGGGAGGGCCAGGGACGACCCCTGCAAGGCTGGGCCTTGGGAAGTGCTCCGTCCCCGTGGCTGCTTCCTGTTTGGCGCAGGTTTCCAACTCTCTTCTGCTCAACTGCTGCAAACCCTGAAATTAGCCCAGGATGGGACATGACTGAGCGACTTCACTTTCACTTTTCACTTTCATGCATTGGAGAAGGAAATGGCACCCCACTCCAGTGTTCTTGCCTGGAGAATCCCAGGGACGGGGGAGCCTGGTGGGCTGCCGTCTATGGGGTCGCACAGAGTCGGACACGACTGAGGTGACTTAGCAGCAGCAGCAGTGCCGCCATCAAGAGGAGATGCGGTGGCCCATGGCAGTGCCATGATAGAGCCCTTCCGGCTGCACGTGTCCAGGGGCCCGGGGTGCAGGCGGTGGTTGCGACAGCGTTCCAAGATCCCTGGAGCTGTCTTTCCATGTTGGATGGCGCCCTGTGCCAGCCCTGCACGTGTGAGGCATTTGGAGGGCTGAGGTGGACGGAAATGAAAGGACACAGTCACATAACCTCCCGGGAGGGCCAGTGGGGTGGAGGCCACGGCTCGGTGACCAGGTGGTGGAGGAGGGTCCGGTCCCTGCTTGTCTGATGGGAGAGGATGTGGAGGTGTAGACCTGCTCCCATGTGTGGAGTGGAGGGAGGAAGACGGGGACTCAGCGCCCGTCCGCACAGACAGCCTCCGGGTCGCTGGCCGGGCGTCGGGCAGAGGCCATCAGCTGGCTGTGCCTCGGGAGAGGCTTCAGGAGGGAAGCTTCTCTTCTGTTTTGCACAGGTTACCAGCTAACCTGACTTTGGCCCCAGGGCCTAAGGCGTGTTGTAGGGAACGGCACTCATGGCAGCAGGCTTTTGGAAAGGGCGGCTGCGTGCTATCTCAGGAAGTACCCTGTGCTTTAATTACGTCTGCCATCACGAGAGGTGAAAATTCTAATAATGTTCGTGGACCTGTTTGCAAAATGTCAATGCAAAGGCCCAAGTACAGGCAAGCTCAGGCACGCTGTTATTTCCTGGGAGCCCCTCGGTCGTGCCGAGGGAGCCGTGGTTCAGCCACAGTAGAGAGATCAGAGTCGTTACAGGACTGCCTGGGAGGTGCTAATGTGATGTCTCTCCACAGAAGACCCAGATAGAGGCTACTTAATCACATGCAGACTGTCTAGGGCAGTAACTCAGGTCTGGAATCTGCGGAGAGCAGCAAGTTCAACTGAGGGATGCGTTTCCCTGAGAAAGAAAAAAAGCTGGAGGACTCTGAGGAAGTGGTGAAGCAGGAAGCAGCGGAGCCCGTCTCCCGCCTGGACCACCGCTGAGCTGGCAGAGCCTCCTGGACGGCACTGTCCCGTGAGGCTCACGACTTCCGGGAGAAGCCTGGATGAACGGCACAGTAGCAGTTACCTGCTCCCTGCCAGCTGCACGGCGGCCCCTGTGCGTGTTCCCAGGGCCGCCCGCAGGACTGCAGCAGGGAAGCTGGGGCGCATCCTCCACATGCAGGGGCCCTGGGCGCTGCTCTGACCGCACAGGTGCCTGCATGGTTGCACCTCCTCCATTGTCACACGGCCCTCGCCCTTTGGCTGAAACGACTTCCAGAGCATTTAAAGGGCCAGCATCCTTTTATTCACCCCTTCGTTGTTCATTTCCCCCTTTTGGGAGCTAAATGTTAAAGACTAGGACATTAAAAACAACCACATATATGGGAAAATTCAGTGCAGTTCAGTTCAGTCGCTCAGTCATGTTTGACTGAGTTTGTGACCCCATGAATCGCAGCACGCAAGGCCTCCCTGTCCATCACCAACTCCCGGAGTTCACTCAGACTCACGTCCATCGAGTCAGTGATGCCATCCAGCCATCTCATCCTCTGTCGTCCCCTTCTCCTCCTGCCCCCAATTAATTTATTTTAATTGGAGTCTAATTACTTTACAATATTGTAGTGGTTTTTGCCATACATTGACATGAATCAGCCATGGGTGTACATGTGTCCCCCAATTCTTTCATCCTCAAATACATCAAGGTGTTTGACTATACCTTTTACACGAGAATCTACTGTTGTCTGTTTTTATTTCTTTTCCACTGCTGAGCTGAGCCTTCATGGCCGCACGTGGGCTTTCTCTAGTTGCGGTGACCGGGGCTCCTCTCCACTGGCGGTGCGTGGGCCTCTCATTGCAGAGCTGGCTCTGGGCACGCAAGCTCCAGCCATAGCCCTCAGGCTTAGTTGCCCTGCAGCATGTGGGGTCTTCCTGGACCAGGGATCAGGCCTGCGTCCCCTGCACTTAGGGGGTCCTTACCACTGAGGCACCAGGGAAGCCGCACGGCTGGCTATGAAGCCTGCCCTTCTCCCCCTACTCACGACCTTCCAGCGGAGTGCCCGGCCCCAGGGACCCCCTGCTTTATGCCCAGGCTGCAGCCCCTCCTGTCGTTGCCTTAGCTCCGGTCGTGCGGTCCCACTGCCTGCGTTGCAGGTGCAGGGCAGGGAAGGAGCTCCTGGCTTGTCTGCTGCTCTGTGGCAGCTCTGAGGGACTTTTCTGGAAGAGCGCGGAGCAGCACAGTGAAACCACAGAGGAGGAGCCAAGTCCCAGGTCCCAGGTCCCAGGCCTCCTGCCACTGAGCAGGGAAGGGGCCTGCCCGCCCATCCTTGCTCCGCGTTTCTGAACAACCGTCAGAGCCTCGGGCGTCTCAGCAACCCTGGGGCCCCTGCTGCACCCCCGTCCCCAGAGACAGTTTCCGGCCCTCCCGTTTTATTCCCCGTCTCTCAGCGATGCAAAGAGCGCCGTCACAGTGATGGGCCTGCAGGTCGGCAAGGGGCTGGAGGAGCACCCAGGCCAGGTTGGCGGAAAGCCAGGCTTCCTGCTTCCTCAGCTCTTCCCCACGAAGGGAGAAGACCCCAGATCCTTGGTATTTTTCACGGGATCCGGGGAGGGAAGGTGAGGGATGGGGTCGTTGGCCGGTGTTTGAGGCGCCCCCCAGAGCCAGACTGCCTGGACACCCACCCTGGCCGGCGCAGCTCAGGCCCTGCCTGTGTGCCGGGCGCTGTGGTGAGAAGCTCCGAGCTTCTGGTCGGGCCGCGGGGTTACGGACACAGGCGTCCCACCTGCACTCGTGGCCGGAGGGCCGGCCGCCGAGTCTCCTGCTCGCTCGTGGGTCTCAGTGCTGCCCGCGGTTCAGGCCCGGGGTTCACGGGGGCCATTCCTCACTCTGGTCTTAACGGAAGCCAGCGGCTCTTTCTATGGGGTTTGCGGCGGGCTCTGCGGCATTGCGACGTCAAGATGGCTTGGGTTCCAGAGACGTGGACTTGAGTGATGGCAGAGCAGCCCCATTGATTTCTGTGGCTGCTGTTTTGTTGTGATATGAAGAGGCTTCTCTGTCAGGTTTCTGAGGGGCTGTATATCTGATAAAACACACGGCAAGACCGCGAGGCCTCTTTTCCCTCCGCAGCGCTTGGCCTCGGCTTTGCTGAGTGGCCGCCCCGGGCCCCGCCCCCGTGGGCACCACGAGCACGCGCATCACGCTCGCGGGCACGCGTCCCTCCGGGTTTCCGACGGCGTGGGCTGCGGTTTGCCTCCGAGGGCGCTCATTCGGTCTGCTTCGCGCGTCTGTACTCAAGTAGCTGCTGTGACTCTGCGGTTAGGCTTCTGATCTGTTTGTTTCTTGTTTCTTTTTGGTTGCAAACACCTCACGAGACCTCGAGGAGCAGCCCGAGCAGAGCCTCGGAGGGACGGCGACTGGTCCCAGTGGCAGGACCGGGCCCCCGGGGAGCCCAGGGCCAGCATCGGGAGTTCCGGATGTCTCTTCCTCCTCCCGGGAGCCCCAGCGAATCGCCAGGACGTGCGGGGCTGGGGTGGAGTGGTCCTGGCCCCCAGCTCCCCAGGGCCGGTCTGCTTCCGTCCAATCCGAGGCGGGGACACCAGGAACTGTTTCTCTGGGAGGGCGGGCGTGGTCCCGGGACGCGAGAGACCTGGGCACTGGCCCTCGCGTCCAGCCTGGCTGCCCCAGCCATGCTCCGGGGGCAGGTCCGCGGAGGCGTCCAGGCCCCCGTCAGCAGGATCGGTCAGATTGGGCTGTGCTGCCCACCTCCATGGAGGGCCCACGCCCCTGGCCAGCGGTGCAGGCGGCAGGTCCCCCAGAATCTTGCTGGGTTTGAGAATGATGCAGGGCAGGGGGATGAGCAGAAGTCCGAGCTCACGCGTGTTGGAAGAGTGGGGCAGGGGGCGCCTACAGCAGGAGGCTCTTCTGGGTCAGAGGACCATGGCCCCCAGCCTCAGGGCCAGGGCGCCCCTTCCTGGCCGGGGGCTGGAGCGCAAGGCGGGGGCAGCACCCCCTTTCTGTGCCCGCTTCCAGGGGACTTCTGGTTTCAGGCCATTCTGCATATTTGAAAGTGAAAGTTTACACAGTGCCGTTAGCGGGGAAGAACCTGCTGAGATGTAGGAGCCGCGAGAGGAACCGGTTTGATCCCTGGGTCAGGAAGATCCCCAGGAGAAGAAATAAAACCCACTACTTTAAGAAACTGCCCGCCAACACAGGAGACGTAAGAGATGTGCGTTTGAGCCCTGGGTTGGGAAGATCCCTTGGAGGAGGGCACAGCAACCCACTCCCGTGTTCTTGCCTGGAGAATCCCACAGACAGAGAAGCCTGGCAGGCCACAGTCCATGGGGTCCCAAAGAGTCGGACCCGATTGAAGCAGCTGAGCACACATGAACACACCATTACCCTCACACGATATTTTTATTCTGTTTCAAATAGCTGCTGCTGCTTTTTTTTTTTTTTTTTTAGTAGAAATGTTCAAAAGTTATTTGATACTGAAAGTGAGAGAAATGGTCTTAGTGGGAAACAGTGTCTGCACTGGAAGTGGGGCCCTCGGTTCCATGACCCGTGGCCCTGAGCAGCATCCCCAGGCTGTCCCCAGAGCAGTCCGGGATCCGAATCCAGCCTCCTCTTCTGCCTGAGAACTGGGGCAGCTTGGTCACCATGCAAGGAGGCTGGGGCCAGCCTGAGCGTGAAACACGCTTGGGAGGGGGTGGCCCACCCCCTTGCTCACCATGGACTTGCTGGACCCACATGGGGAGCTTGAAACTGCCCTGTCCTGGGCCCTTCTGCAGGGGGTCTGGGTGGTCCTGTGAGCCCTGCCTTCGCCCTGTGAAAGCCGGTAGGGAGGAGCTGAATCCCCCTCTCCCTGCAGCCCTGGGAAGCAGCTCCTGCCTCGGGAGGGAGGGCGCTGACGGGCAGGTTCCCCTAGCCCGTGAGGCCCCGCAACGCCTCCTGTAGGCGGCTGTGCCCGGGATTCGGGGAAGGCCTCTTCTGGGCGCCATCTTGTGGCCTCTTTCTAGTATTGCAACCCTCTTTCCCAAGCCGGGCACCCGTGCTAAGCCACTCAGCCGTGTCCAACTGTGTGACCCCGGGGACTACAGCCTGCCAGGATCCTCTGTCGTGGGATTTTCCATGCAAGAATACTGGAGTGGGTTGCCATGCGCTCCTCCAGGAGATCTTCCTGACCCCGGGATTGAACCCGAGTCTCTTATATCTCCTGCATTGGCAGGTGGGTTCTTGCCCACTAGCACCACCTGACCAAGCCAGAATCCCACAGGTGGGTGGAATTAATTCCACGCTAGCGGCCTCCCTGGGGGCTCAGATGGTAAAGAATCTGCCCGCAGTGTGGGAGCCCTGGTGGCCGGGAAAGGTGGCAGGGGGCTGCAGGCAGGCGTCTGATGTGCCGTTAGGGGCGTCAGGCTGCCCCCAGGGTCCCAGCTGCATCCCCAGGTCTGTGCACCTGCCCGTGGGCTGCACTTGCTGCCGAAGCTCCCCCAGCGCCTTCCATCTGTCTGCTCGCTACAGTCTTTGTTGCCCCACCCCACTCCAGTCCTCTTGATTGGAAAATCCCATGGGCGGAGGAACCTGGTGGGCTGCAGTCCATGGGGTCTCGAAGAGTCGGACACGACTGAGTGACTTCATTTTCACTTTTCATTTTCATGCATTGGAGAAGGAAATGGCAACCCACTCCAGTGTTCTTGCCTGGAGAATCCCAGGGACAGGGAAGCGTGGTGGGCTGCTGTCTATGGGGTCGTACAGAGTCGGACATGACTGAAGCGACTTTGCCAGAGATTTAGAAGCCCTGACTTTTATTTTTCTTCCGCCAGAAGGGAAATTTCTCTGTCCGCTCACTTCACCTTGTCTTGCCTCCTCCCCTTGCTTTGGGGGCCCTGCGGTGGTGCTCAGCGGTGCCCTGGGTGGGGGCGCAGGGGGCTCACGGGTCCTGAGCAGCTGTGCTCCCAGCCCAGCCTGTCCTGCAGGCAGCGGCCGCCACATCACCCCGCACACCAGCGCCTCTGCCTGCTGGACCCTCCTGCCCCCTGCACCGGGAAGATTCTGGAAGATTCTGGAATCCTGGGAGATTGCTCCAGGCCTTCTCTCACCTGCTCCTGCCTTTCTCTTGTGAATCCTGTGTCCCCGGGACTCCCTCACTTTACCACCCAGGCCCCGGGCACAGGCCACAGTGGTGTCTGACTGTGTTGAGTGGTAGGCGGGGGAGCAGGCAGGCTGTGGCGGGCACCTCATGCCTTTTCCGAGAAGCCGGTAAATGATATTCTGTTGTGAGGAGCTTCATTGCTGCGCGTTGCAATTACACTTCATAATTCCACCTTTTTCAGTGTTAGGTAATTAGGTTATAATGAACACCATTAGAGTAATTACACCGTTTGGAAGGCTCACCCAGTAAGCCATGAGAATTGCTTTGAAAAACAAGAAACTTTATCTGATGAAAATTACATTTGAAGAATTTCAATTCTAAGGTGCCAATTCACCAAAGTAAGAAATCCAGAGTGACGTTTACCCCAGCAGGCCCCAGACAGGGCCCTCGTGTTCTCTAGAGAAACGCTTCAGCCCCGGGTTTCGCCCTGTTTCCCGCCGCGCCGTCCCTGCGGGGCCGAGCGCAGACCTAGCCCGGTGCTCGTGCTCGGGGCTGGGTTCCCCCGGGCGCCCCGGTGGGTGTGTCCGAGAAGCCGGGCTGCCCCGCGGTCTCCCAGGTGGGAGTTGGGGCGCGCGCGCCGTTCTGAGTTTATAGCCAGTTAGGTGTCTCGAGTGCCTGCAGGGTTTTCGAAGTCGGGTGTTCAGGCTGAAAGCAGACCCGGTGAGGGAGGCGGGCGTGGCTGCCGTCAGTCTTGTGCGCAGCCTCTGCCGCACGCCGGCCCTGCGCCCGCCTGCCCCTCGCTGCTTTCTAGGCAAAATCAGAGTACCCACGGCTCCTCTGGGTACAGGGGCCCATCTTTTCAGGGAGTCCTGGGGTGGAGAGAGGGAGGCAGTACTGTGGACGCTGCCTGGTGACCCCTCCCTCCTGGAGGACAGGGGCGTCCGCCCCACGTCAGGGAACAAAGGACGGTCAGAAAGGTGGACAGGCTGCCCACTGTGCCCTGATCACCGCCCCCCTCAACAAAGGAGTTACTTCCCAGTTGCACGCAGGGGCTGCATGGGGGCGACCTGGGCTCAAGACGAGGCCTGGGAACTTGGTGGGAGACACGTGTGGAGGCCAGCGTGCGGGTTCCTGCTGGAGGCGGTGGGCGGGCAGGGAGGGGTTGGTCGGGGGCACAGCGGGGCTCAGGGCTCAGCCTGCGTCATGCAGGAACCCTCCGTTTCCGCGTCATGGCCACGTGGTGGCGTCTGGTGTCTGGGTTGGCTTGCCCACAGGGCACGAGCACCTGGGCTGCCGGGTGGGCACTGGGGCAGCCCCAGCCCGCGTAGGCTGCGCCCTGGGTCTCTGACCGGCTGGGGGTGTCCATCCCTGACCTGGTCAGCAGTGAGGGTTCGATTCCTCCCTTTCTTATTTTAGGTTGAGTTATGTAGGTTCTTCACATGGGCCTGAGGCCCTCCTCACGTCGGGGCTGCACGTGGGGTCAGGGCCAGCGGCCAGTGAGTTGACCACAGTCATGCCTTTGTGATGGAACCTCCAGAAACCGCATAAAGGACTGTGACTCAGAGAGCTTTGGGCCGCGAGTGCGAGAGGGCTGGGAGCGGGGCGCCCTGAGGGTGCGGAGCTCTGCCCCTCGCACACCTGGTGCGTCTCCCTCCCCCGGTGGTTCCCGAGTTGTGTCCTTTACGATAAACTACTAACATCCGTGAGCAGTGTTCCTGAGTCCATGGGTCGTGCGGGTGAGTTACCAGCCCTGTGGTGGCAGGGGTGGGGGTCAGAGGGAGTTGTGGGGACCCCGGTTTGCAGCTGGGACTGGGCTGGTATCTGAAGCCGGGCAGCCTCGTGGGACAGAGCCATGACCTAACTCCAGTGTGAGTGTCAGACACGGGTTAAGTCCCAGGACATCTAGTCTGTGTCGAGTGTCGGGGGGCTGGGTGTTGGGGGGGCCTCAGGTTGTGCTTGCTGCCAGGAATGAAGACTTGGACTTGCTTGTGTGCGTTAAGTGCAGATTGCTCACCGATGGACACGGTCCTCACCTACTTGGTTTGGGAGAGTATGACAGACACGTGGGAGCTGCTTCTCGGTGCCCGCGGGTCGACACCAACACCGGGGAGGAGGGCAGGGCCAGGGTGCAGGTGAGCATCCCGGAGGAACCCATTATTGGATTTTAGTACTAGACATTGTTGTACTAGATAAACATACTCATGAAACCGTAATGAAGTGTTAGCTGGCTGGGGGAAGTAGGAACTGCGGGTGAGGGGGCCCAGAACAGCACGTTGCGCGCGTCTGGTCTCCAGGCCGGCCTCTGGCTCTAGCGTTTAATGCCCCTGAAGCACATCCCCCTGAAGCAGATCCCACTGTGGAGACATGCCAGCAGCTGCACGTGTGGCTCCCACCACGTGAGGCTCAGCCCCCGGGCTGGACGGGCACCACCTCCCCTGGGCAGAAGGTGATGGTAAGTCCTGAGCCTGAGTGAGCATTTGCTCCAGGGCCCAGGCTGGATTGCATCTCAAGGACACATCTGAGCGGACTCTGGGCAGCAGACCCTGATGGTGTCTGAGGGGCCCCGGGTGGTCATCCCACCAGATGGGAAAGGATAAGCTGGAAGGAGGGGCTGCCCTGGGAACAGAGAGCCGTGCAGGCCCAGACTCCCTGGAGCAGGGCCCACCACCCCGCCCGGCAAGTGCAGGCAGAGCCGCTGTCCAGTCTGGGGACAGAGGCTCACGATCCGCACCACTCAAAGCGCACTTGATTTTGGGAACAGGCTGTGACAGGAACAATTGATTCTGGTTTTCAGGAGAACGGCCTCAAGTTTCCTTCAGTTCAGAGGAGGTGTAACCCTGCGCCTGCCTGTCTTGGGCACGAGGACGAGGAAGGGGGGACAGGGTGAGAGGCCTCCTGGGGAGCGGGGGAACTCAGCGTCTCCCCAGCACGGCGGGGACCACTCTCGGTTTGGCCAGTGTGGCCTGAATTAAAAAGAATGTTTTCCTAAACTTGGAATTTAAAGAGGAAGTGATTGGCATTCTAATCACTGAGAAAAATGATGTTATGGTCTCAATTATCTGATTTTCAGTTGACCAGGACATTGTATGTTTTGCCCAGGTGAATTTGGGTCTTTGAATTTGATTACTGCCGAACAGCTCTTGTTGGTTGTAATGCCACAAGAAATAAAAACAGAAGTCAATGCTACTTTGGTAGTTTTGTGTTAACTTTTAAATCCCTTCAAAGCTGAACTTCCATCAGAGCAAATTTTCATGACTGCAATTAAGAAAATTTCCCTGGGCCTGATGCTTTAATGATAATGGATGAAACAGAATTGGCTGGAGTTCCGGTCTCCTGAGCTGCTCCCAGGACCTCATATCAAAGCAACTTCTGTTACATGGGACTCAAAGAGTGGAGGCCTCTGAAGAGGGAGTTCAGGTTCTTGTCCACGTTGCCAGAAGGGATGAGTCATCTGCTCTTTATCAGCATCTTTATCAACGTCCCCAGGGCATTGGGACTGGGGATAGAAAGCTTGGAGGAGGTTCACCCACGTGGGAAGTTGAGTCCGGTGGGACTTTCCCGTGAGCTCTGCTCGGGCCTGCATGGCTTGTCCCCTGAGGACCGTCGCTTCAGGGCTGTGCCTCTGGGGCCTTGTGCATGCAGGCACGCTCCAGAGTTGAATATCATCATTTTCCCTTAAATGAAATGTATTTTAAACCTACAGAGTTTGTGGTGAATTTGGACGAGGTGAAGGTTGTTCTCCTTGCCCAGGAGCCCTCGGGGGCTGACGGCCCCTCAGGGGTGGCCTCCGAGACCTGTGGGTGTGCTCCTCGGTCTCGGAGCAGAAACCTCTGCATGCCGGAGCCCCTCCACCCCGCAGACTACGGCGAGGGGGCAGCCTTGAGGCGGCACTGCTGCTGCTGCTTCTGGAGTAGCGGTCTCGGGCTGCCCGTGGCCCCTGCAGCTGGGTCCCTTCCAGTGCCGTCTCCAGTGTGTGCGGCCGGAGGCCCTTACTGGTCCCCGGGGGCCTCAGGCCCTCTGAAGCCTCGGACTGCTTGCTGTGGAAGGCGTGATGGTGCAGACCCTAGTGGTCTTCCTCCTCCGCCTCCCACGCCGCCCTCGGGGCTGTCAGTGGACACAGGCGTGTCCAGCGAGGGTGGATGAGGAGGGCAGGAGGCGAGGCAGGCAGCTCCAGCGTTCACTGTGCAGGACCCTTGAGGCTGGTCAGTGCTGGGGACACAGGGTCCTGAGAGGGAGTCTTCAGAGCGCACTGTCTGCCATGGTCTCTTTCTTATCTGTAAGGGTGCTGCTGCTGCTCCTAAGTCGCTTCAGTCGTGTCCGACTCTGTGCAGCCCCATGTACTGCAGCCTTCCAGGCTTCTCCGTCCATGGGATTTGCCAGGCAAGAGTACTGGAGTGGGTTGCCATTGCCTTCCCCCTGTAAGAGCACAGGCGTTCTCATTTTAAAACGTTCATTTCTCCCATAGTGTTCAAAGTCCTCGACGAAAAGGCACAGCACAAAGTAGGGAGCCTTTGCAGACGAGGGCTTCTGGCCAGGACGGTTCCTTCTGTGTGCTCAGACCTTCTGGATCGTAGTATTTCTCCTACGTCAAAGCACTGAAGAAGCGCTACCGCCCACGCTCATCAGTGCCTCTGCACGTTCCCGGCAGAGGGGACCCGGGCTGGGTGAGCCCTGTGCCCACCTCGGCCTGCCCTGCCGCCCGGGCCCCTCGCTGCCCCATCCCCAGGCTCAGGCTCTGACTCCCGACTGTCAATTCTGTCTTCCCTGCCACATAAGCGCCTTCTCTTGCCTTCTGTCTTGATGACTCTGTTTAGAGTGTTACCTTGAGTTTTGAACTTCAAATTGCATTTCTGACACTCTGACAGGTTTAAAATCGTCTCTTGGATCTCCCGCAGGATAGTCAGTGTCTGCAAGTCTGTGTAATTAGGAAGAACTGGAGCACACGTTGGGCCCAGACTCCCTGTGTCGTCCTGGCAGCTCTGGAGGCCAGGAGTGGGCTTCGCAAGATGCTTGTATTTAAACCCCAGGGTGCTCAGGTTTCTGTTTTGTTGGTAGGAGTGTGTTATTTACATGGCTGCTGTGTCATAGCTTTTCTTCCAAGGAGCAAGCGCTTTTAATTCATGGCTGCAGTCACCATCCACACTGATTTTGGAGCCCAAGAAAATAAAATCTGTCAGGGTTTCCACTTTTTACCCATCTATTTGGCATGAAGTGATGGGACCAGTGGCCATGATCTTAGTTTTTTGAATATTGTTTTAAGCCAGCTTTTTCACTCTCCTCTTTTACTTTCATCAAGAGGCTCTTTAGTTCTTCTTCACTTTCTGCCAATAAAGTGGTATCATCTGCATATCTGAGGTTGTTGATATTTTCCCCAGCAATCTTGATTCCAGCTTGTGATTCACCCAGCCCAGTGTTTCTCATCATGTACTCTGCATATAAGTTAAACAAACCAGCAGCCTTGACGTGCTCCTTTCCCAGTTTTGAACCAGACAGTTGTTTCATGTCTGGTTCTAACTGTTGCTTCTTGACCTGCATATAGATTTCTCAGAGACAGGTACAATATTTCCATATCTTGAAGAATTTTCCACAGTTCATTTTGATCCACACAGCCAATGGCTTTTGTGTGTGTTACTCAGTCGTGTCCGACTCTTTGTAATCCTGTGGACTGTAGCCCTCCGTCCATGGGATTCTCCAGGCAAGAATACTGGAGTGGGTAGCCATTACCTCCTCCAGGGAATCTTCCCGACCCAGGGAATGAACCCAGTTCTCCTGCATTGCAGGTGGATTCTTTACCATCTGAGCCACCGGGGTGTAGGAATCAGAAGTAGATGTTTTTCTGGAATTCCCTTGCTTTTTTGTGTGATCCAATGGATGTTGGCAATTTGGTCTCTGGTTCCTCTGCCTTTTCTAAATCCAGCTGTTCATTTTTTCCATGACATTTCCTAAATGGTAATTCCTTGTTTATTTTTAATTAAAAAAAATTTCTTCCATGCTTATATGTAAATTCAGGAATTTTTCAACTGGTTTCTGAGTCAAATCTGGTATTTGTTTCCCAAGAAAATAACGATTTGCCCAGATTTTCATTAAGCATAGTTGTATATAGTGTATATTTTTAACTTTTGTCTTACAATGGGCTGCTTTACCAAGACTCTTTCATTTTAATAGTTCATTTGATTCTTTGTAATTCAAAGAAGTCAGATGTAAGGACTGTAATGTGGTTTTTGGGAAACGCTTCCATCTTCAGACTAGAGCTTTGGTCCTGGAAGCTTCCCTGGCCCATGCCTTGGTTCTGCTTCCTTCCCTCCTCCTTCTCCCCTCCCCTTCCTTCTCTGCGTGTCTGTCCTGACGCTGGCTCTCATTCTCAGTCTTGTCTGGGTGTCGTCTCCTCCACCACAGCTCCCAGCTCTGTGGTTTGCATGTTAACCAAGCTTTTCATGTTTCCAGGTCTGGCCTCCCTGTGGCCGCCTGGGTTCTCCGTGGGGATGGCTCTGTCCTATGAGTCTGTGGTCCAGACTCCATCATCACTCTTCCCTCTTTTTCTAATCAAACCTCCTGTTTTCTATGAGTCTTCACTCAGCTAGCTTTACATCTGGCCTGTTGTCCTGTTATCTCCTTTTCTGTAGTTGGCATTTCCCTAAATTTTACTGAGAACAAAAATCAGATGCTTTTTAGAGTGTATGGGTTTCTGATAGTAATTGTTAAAAGCACGTTTCTCGCACCAGCCACGCAGGTTTGCCTTTCATGTCACAGAATCATTTTTCACCCTCACGCTCTTGTTTTGGTGTCTGATGTCGACTGTAGCTGTTCTTTATCCTCACGACGAGGAAGCATGTATTCAGGCTGATCCTGCCCAGGGCAGGACATGTGGGTGTCTTGGATCTCGGGGGAGAGTGGTGTCGTCATGGTTGGGCAGCACCCCCCAACCACGAATGCCCACCCTGGCCTGTTTCTTTCATGGCCTCGCCGGGCAGGGGCACCCTGCTCCTGCCCACTGGCTGCTGGCCGGGTGTTGAGGGCTTGGTCCTTGGACACTGGGTGGTAATGTAGCGCTCACAACCCACCTCCTCTTTCTTCACCTTTGTCCCACGCGTTTTTGTCCTAAAATCATCATTCTCACATGGACCCTGGGGCAGAGAAACCAGACCTGAGGTTCCCCACGGGCTCATCCCCACCTTCTGGGTGAACTTGCCTTTCCGAGCTGAGCCAGTTCCCCGACCCTTGTGTGAACCTGTTCAAGTCCGAGGGGAAGAGGACAGGTCTTTGCAGCTTTGGTGGGTTTGCACCGCTGCAGCAGGAGCACCCACCAGAAGCTGGGAAAGGGATGACTTCACCCTCCTCTCCGTGCACGTCCTTATTTATCTTCAAGGATTTTTTCCACCCGCAAACCTGGAGGCAGAAATTAGTTATGTGGCAGCTGGTTCGGATCTGGGCGACCAGAGGTAAAGGGAAAAGCCTCGGAGCCGGCCGCCAGCCCAGTTGGGAGTGAAGATTGATTTAGCAGGAGCATTCCTTGAGCCAGGCCCCCAAACATGGCGAGAGACCTGCCCATAACCGTGTGGCCTCCCGTCCTTCAAACGGCGTTGAGTGCCAGTCGCCAAGCCGCTGCTCTGGCTCTGGTGCGGTGGGGAACGCTGGAGGGGCCCCTGCTGTTCAGGTTGCCATGGCGACCTCTCATTACCGCAGACCTGTCGGGAGAGCGAGCACTCGCGGTGGTTCACGTGTGTCCTGCTGCGTCCTGTTTCGCTTGTGTTCATGTGCATGTGTGGTGCACACTGGCGCACACGCCAGGGCCCTGGATGGGCACAGGCTTCTGGCGCCGCCCGCCCCCACCCCTGCACACTTCAGTCTGCACCCCTGCCCTGGAGAGTAAATACCACGCGGCTTGTGGTTGGAGGAAGGAAGAGAAGTCCATGCACAAAAAACTGTGTAGACCCAAGCTATGGAAATTTATTCCTTTCATTTCTGTGAACCTTTTAAAAAATATAAACACTTTCTGTAGAAAATTAGGGCAGGCATGCAAAAACATCTCACATTTTGCAAATGGGTATTAATTTTCTATAGAATTAAAAGGACTTTTTCTTAACTAACTGAATATTCTCTATCCACTGAGCCCCTAAATATCTCATACAGTCATAATATGATAATTTAAATGTAATGGCTTGTTCTTGGGACCTCAGGAGTTTAGAAGATTGATCAAAAGTACCAGTCCTCACCCTGTTGCTTTTGCCACGACCTGGTGACACGCAGGGGCAAAGCTGGGCTTGAGTTGCTGACCCTCCCGCGGGTTAACTGCGAGCCTGGCTATGGCTGCACTGCCCTGCAGTCAGCAGGGGCCCCAAGACAGCAGGTGCCTGCGGGTGTTTGTCAAGGTCAGCTCTCTGCGGACGCCAGGCGCCTTAGAGGGTGCTGCCAATAGTTTATAACTTTTTGACAAAATTGTAATTCAAAAAGGGTGTGGCCCACTTACACGCTTCCAAGATTATTTAGTTTTGAAATGGACAAACCTGTCACACTCACCACATGCCAGCAGCCAGACTGTCAGCCCCCAGAGCCATTGCCAGCCCTTTGGGCAGAGCCTCGCTTTGCTGTCGCTCGTGCCTCCTTCATTACCGGGCAAGAAAAAGTTTCTGTGTGTGTGCAAGTGTGTGTGTGTGTGTGTGTGTGTGTATATGTGTGTGTGTATGTGAGTGTATCTGTGTGTATGTGTAACTGTGAGTGTATGTATGTATATGTGTGAGTGTATATGTGTGTATGTGTGAGTGTGTATGTGTGTGAGTGTATGTGTGAGTGTGAATGTATATGTGTGTAAATGTGTGTATGTATATGTGTGTATGCATCTGTAGAGTGTGTATAAGTGTGTATGTGTGTGTATGTGTGTGAATGTAAGTTTGTGTGTGTGTGTGTATATAAATGTGTGAGTCTGTGTGTCTGTGTGTGAGTGTGTGTATGTATATCTGTGTGTGTGACTCTATGTACGAGTGCATGTGTGTATGTGTGTGTGTATATGTGTGTATGTATTTGTGAGTGTGTACATGTGTGAGTGTATGTGTGTGTGTCTATGTGTGAGGGAGTGTGTATGTATATGCATGTGTGTGAGTGTATATGTGTGAGTGTATGTGTATATATGTGAGTGTGTATGTGTGTGTATACGTGTGTGTGTATGTGAATGTATGTGTGTATGTGTGTGTGCATGTGTGTATGTATATGTGAGTGTGTGTCTGTGAGTGTATATGTGTGTGGGAGGGTGTATATGTGTGTGTGTATGTGTGTGTATATGTGTGTGTGTCTATGTAAATGTATATGTATGTGTGTATGTATATGTGTGAGTGTGTGTCTGTGAGTGTATATGTCTGTGTGGGTGTACATGTGTGAGTGTGTGTGTGAGTCTATGTGTGTATATGTGTGTGTGAGTCTGTGTGAGTGTGTATGGGTGTGTATGTGTGTGGGAGGGTGTATATGTGTGTATGTATATGTGTGTGTGTCTCTGTGTGCGTGTATGTGTATATGTATATGTGTGTGTGCGCGTGTGTGTATGTGTGAGTGTATGCGTGTATGTATATGTGTGTGTGTGTACATGTGTGTATGCATGTGTGAGTCTGTGTGTGAGTGAGTGTATATGTTTGTGTGTGTGAGTCTGTGTGTGCATGTGTGTCTGCGTGTGCTCTCTGTGCCAGCCTTCCTGTGGCCGTCTGGCTCCGCTGCCCGGCCGCACGGTGTTCTGACGTTTGGTGACGGCAGGTGGAGGCGTCCTCAGCTCTCCACTCTGGGGCTGGGTCTTGGTTGCATCAGAGGAAAGGTCAGGATCAGACGGTGCACAGGAAGGGCAACGACACCAGACAGCGAGGAGAGAGACCAGACGTGGGCGAGGGGAGCAGGGACCGAGGCCGGCATTCAGAGAGAAGTGAGGCTGACCGCAGGGGGATGGTCCGCAGGCCACGCAGACCACCGGGAGCGCTCTGCACCTCCGCCCCTGGCACACCGTGCACCGCCGTCGAGACACCCGGAGGCCTGAGCCGCCCAGAGCCCCGGGTGACTGACCGTGGGCAGGGCAGGCCTGGGCGCTGCCTTCCCAAGGCCCGCGTGGGCTCATCCGTGGGGCCGCTGAGGACACAGGTCCTTCATGTCCACACCCACCGTGGGCCCCACCTGGAAGGTCAGCTGGTCGACTCCCCCGGCCGGCTCCGGCTGGCTGCAGAGCCTGTGCTCAGATCCCGTGGCTCCATGTTGCAGCATCTCGAGAACCTGCTGTGTGTCCCCCGTGGTCTCTGAGGCTGAAAATTAAGCTCAGACTTGGTGAAGCCTCGGTCAGCGGTGCCCAGGGCGTGCTGGGTGTGGTGGGCGCTGGGGCCCAGGCCCCCGTCTGGGGGACTGTTAGTGAGGCCCTGCTTCTGCTTGTGCCCCAGCTCTCGGTTCCGAGAGGACACCCGTCTGTGAGTGCAGGGCCTGGTATTAAAGCTGTCAGAGAGGACAGTGGCTTCCTGCGGCCCTGAGCTAATGAGGCTGGCTGCACACCCCTCTCCTCAGGCACCTGGGCTCTTGCAGGGACTGCCATTCTTAATCTTATTTTAATTTTCAGATAAATTACTTTCATTATCCTCCCATTTACCGTACCACGTGTGCACCCCTGCCTATTAACGTCTGCCAGCTCTTCTGTGAGCTCGGTGTTCAGTGGCCGTGGCGGCAGTGCAGTCATGAAGGACCATGCGTATTGGTTTACAGGGATTACTATTTTTTACTCTTTGAGAAAACATCGTAGAGAGTTGCTAAAACTGGTACTTCTGCTGGACACCATGACGTGTGAGGACAGTGACTATTAGTGATTGTCGGGATGAGGCCCCTACATCTGGCTGGCTCTCCATCAGGTCCGTCCAGGGGCTGCCAGGGGCCAGACCGGTGGTCAGCCTCGCTGGATGTCTCTTTGCCATCAGGAAACCAAATGAAGTTGTTTTTCAAAATTTACGATTTAAACACGCACCCCCGCCCCCCGTCCCCGCCCCCCAGAAGCCACTTTTGTCCAAACTGAAACCATGGCAGCTCCGAGCTGCGTCCTGGGCTGCTGCACTGTTTTCTTGTCTCTATGAGGTCTTGGGTTTAGATGACAAGCCCCGACCCACACATGGACAGCTCTGGACCGTGGGTTCTGGCTCCTTGGCCTTGGGTCAGCGAGGCTACTTCCTCACCTCCAGGCAGCTCTCCAGCCGTCACTTCTTGCCATCTGGAATTCACAGCCTGGTGAGTCTGCAGGCCTGTCCGCATCACTCGTCTCCACGTGGAGAGCTTCTCTGTCCATCATCCCTCATTCTTTGGTCAAGTATTTATCACTCTTTAAGAATCATTGTGAAATACACATGGCATTAAGTTTACCAGGATTCCCTCTTAGTAAGACTGCATTTCCAGTGGTTCCAGGGAGGGGGGCATGTGTTCAGTTCTCTGGTTGGGGAGCTAAGATCCCACGTGCCATGCAGCGCGGCCAAAAGATTAAAAAAGAAAGCAGAATGTTTAGTGACAAAAATGAGATGCACAGCACAATACCATTAACATAGCAAGAACCCACGCATGTAAATAACACACGCCCTTGAAGCTTACATTTAACCTGGACGCACGGTTCTGTGGCTCTCAGCACGTTCGCACTGTCGTGCAGCCATCACCACCGTCACCTCCGGATGCTTCACCTTCCCAAACAGAGCCTTTCTCTTCATCACACGAGAGCCCCCACCCCAGCCGCCGGGACCCACATCTACATTCCGCGTGTGTGAGCCTGATCATTGTGGGTGCTTCTCAGATGGCATAGTGGTAAAGAATCCGCCTGCCAACGCAGGAGGTGCAGGAGACGAGGGGAATGAGTCTGTGCTAACTCCGGGAAGTAGTGGAGGGCAGAGGAGCCTGGCGTGCTGCAGGCTGTGGGGTCACAGAGAGCCAGACATGACCTAGCGACTGAGCCGCAGCAAGCTGCTGGCGGAAGAGGAGTCACGCAGTGCTCGTCCCTCTGCGTGGGGCTCATGCCAGTCAGCCTGACGACCTCGGGGTTCTTTCCTGTTGTAGCGGGGTCGAGGTGTCTGTCCTTCCTTTCTCCGGCTGGCTCGTGGGCGGACATTTGGTTCACATGTTCAGCCATCAGTGGACCCTTGCGTGGCCTCCTGGCTGCTGTGCCCATGCAGGTACAAATATCTCCCTAAGGCCGTGCGTTAGGCTTGGTGCGTTATTCTTAAGTAACTTCCACGGGCCAAGCATTCTGGTGAGCGGGGCGCACCTTCCGTACTGCAGGGGGACAGACGGGTAAGGATGGTTCCGGAGTGTAGGACTCACTGGGCCCCGGGGGCGGCAGGAGAGGGGGTCGTGGGAGAGAGATCCGGGGGCCCAGACTGGGCTCGGGGTGGGGAGGCCCTGGACCGCTGGGCGGACACGAGAAGGGGTGGGGCCTCCCACACGGCTGAGCACGCGGAGCGCCGGGGCGGGCCGGAGCAGAGGGCAGCAGAGCGGTCATCGGCAGCTGCGCGGCCGTTGCTCGGCGCTCAGCTGGTCCGCCTGGGCTCGAAGGCACAGCTGTGGGTGACTCAACGGGTGGGACCCTCCATTCTGAGGAGCTGCCCTCACCCTGTGAGAGTGGAGGGGCCGGGAGGGGGAGAAGAGAAGGGGGGAGGGCTGGGGCCTGACGCTAAGGCTGGTGTGGACGAGTCCCCGCCCCTCCCCTCCCCCTCCCCTCCCCCTCCCCCTCCCCCTCCCCCTCCCCCTCCCTTCCCCACGCCCTGGGAGGTGGAACAGGAGTGGGTGCAGGGCAGGTGATGGACGGCTGTTTCTGAGTGACTGTCAGCGTCCCGATAAGATGAGGCCGACAACTGCTGCTCCCGGGATCCCACATGACGCGTCGTTCTCCTTCACCGCTGCTGACGGCCCGCAGCGCCAGGCCTTTCTATTCTCCTCGGAATAGTCAACGGAACGGTCCAGGCTGATAAGAGGAGCGGCCCCGTTACCTGGCAACGGGCTGGAGCGGAGGGCTGCTGATGGGAAGATCAGCTGCGGCGATAAACCGCCTTCCTTCCCCGCTGCTTCTCTGTGGACCACAGCAGACAGCCGCAGCAGCCCCAGAGACTTGGGCGGAGTCTGAGCTCCCAAAGGAAGCTTACTGCGTGCCCTTGAGTCAGCCTTGGGCAGGTGCCCCCGCCAGGAGGAGCCTGGCTTCCTGGAACCTGCAGCGGAGGTCTTTAAGGAAGCAGGGGAAAGAAGGAAAGAAAGAAAGAAAGCAAGCGAAGTCGCTCAGTCATGTCTGACTCTTTGTGATTCCATGGACTGTAGCCCACCAGGTTCCTCCATCCATGGAATTTTCTAGGCAAGAGTACTGGAGTGGGTTGCCATTTCCTTCTCCAAGGAAGCAGGGGAAGCACCATTGAAATCCCGCAGCCTGGCCGGCATGTCAGCCAGGCCAGGCAGAGACAGCAGCAGGGTGGGCTGGCCTGGGGGCAGAGTCAGCCCCATTGGGACCCTGAGAGCTGGCAGCGAGGCTTGACGATCGGGTGCTGTTGGTGGTTTGGTTCCTCCTTCTTCATGGTCTTTCTTCCAGTAAATGCCTTTCGTGTGGATGAGACCTGCTGGCCACCGCATCAGGACGCTGCCTCCCTGCCCGCAGGCCCGTGTCCACTCCACTCTCCTCTGCCCTTGAATCTTGCCTTTTGTCTGCTGGTCATTCATACAAGATCGTGGAATTTTAGAACTGGGAAAGGTTCAGATCATTTGGTTCTCTTCCGTTATTTTCAGAAACAAACAAAATCCAAACCCCAGACCCCTGAGGACCTGAGAGGTGGCAGCTACACTGGCTGTGTGGGCTCCTCCAGGCCAGGCCCCTGGCTGGCACTGCAAGGCTGAATGACCACCTCACGTTTCCGCTGGTCCACGGGAACGTTCTGTCCTGGTCATTTCATCGGATTTCACGTAGAAAAGGCAAAGGCAATTTGGCCGCTAGAAACTATAGCGTTTTTACTATGATACTCGGCTGCTCAGATACAAGGTGAGCTCCGTCTCCATCACTGCATTTCCTTCTGTGCACAGCTGGTGCAGGTCCAGAGTCTGGCTCCTGACTCTGCTTCCTCTGAGGCCTGCCTGCCGGAACTGGAACTCTGGTTGCCTTTCAGACGGGAGTTTGCTGTGACGGTGTTTGATCATGTTCTGCTTTCCTCTGACGACAGCAGTGAAGGGAGCTGTGGGAGCCTGGTGCGTCTGAGCTGAAACATGATGTCCTCGCTGAGGAGCAGAGGGAAGCAGGCGGCCTGCCGGCGGCTGGAGGGCAACCCCCATGGGCCCCGCTGTGCTGCCTTCGGCTCTCTGTGGGACGAAAGGCCCGGTGCAGGATGAGGGGGTGCTGGCAGGGCGAGCTGCTGCTCAGAAGGGGTGAAGCGGGGCAGGTCCTGCTCTCAGAACAGCTGGAGGCTCACCTGTGCCCAGGGGTTTGCACTCGAGCCCAGAGTCCTCCAGCTGAAGAGACCTTAAGAAAGGTCTGATTTGGTAGTTGTATTTCAGGAACTGGCATGCAGAGAAGGGAGGCCGTGCGCCCGGGCTGCACAGCAGGTTGGGGAAGCACCAGGACGGGGGCCTGGGTCCTGCTGCTGCCTCCTCGCCCTTTAGTGGGGCTCAGGACACGGCGTAGGTGGAGCAGGCACGGTTGTGCCACCTGGGGAGGGGGCCGCAGCTCCAGTCAAAAATCCAGCAAAAAATTATCGATGTTTTCCCTTTCCAGAGGAAGAGATCAGCCTCCCATTCTAGACCCGTGCTAGACTGACTCCACACGAGCCCCTCTGAACTGCTGGCAGCATGCTTGGTCGCCTGGGAGGCAGCCGTCTCGTCCCTGGGGCCTCAGCGTCCCTCCGGTCCTGTCTTGGCACCCACCCGCTCTCCGTCCCAGTCTTCTGCCCTGCAGATAAAGGGGGCTGTGGGTGCGGCCCCAGAATTCCGCTGAGCTCATCAAGCTTTGGGGTCTTCAGTCCTTGCCCGCACCTGTGGCTGCTGTGGTCACTCTGCAGGGAGGTCTGGGGGACTTCCAGACCGTGCTCCCCTGGAGGCCCGTGGGCAGTGCCCGCGTTCTGTGCTCTGTGACACCTCCTCCCAGAACACACCCTGGACCCCAGAGCCCCTCTGGGCCGCACGCCCCCCCCCGTACATGCATGCTCACCTCTGACGAGGCCGTGGGTCTGTCCAGCTCTTCCATCTGCGCTGCCCCACCCTCGCCGAGGCCCCCACCCCCCACGGGCAGCTCCCTTCAGCCCCGCGGCTCCCTGCGTGGAATCGCCCCAGCTCAGCGCCTCCTGCGCTCCTGGAAGACGGCCGCCTCTCCGCCCAGACTCCACCCTCGCCCTCGCGTCCGCCAGACCCACCGCTTACTCTAGCCTCGGAGCTCTGCCCTCTTGGCCCTGGTGACCGTCCATCCCGCTGCCCAGCCTGCATGGCCCTGGCAGCCCCCTGCGGCCGTCCCCTGGGTCCTCCACCTCCTGTGGGTGGAGCAGCTGATGCCCCTCTGCTGTCCTCGAGGCCCGTCCCCTGTTGCCCACATCACAGTTAGAGGTGGATGCTGCTCGTGGGAGGGGTGCCCCTGAGCCCAGAGGCCCCGAGAGCAGAGCCTGTGTCGTCCATTTGCCCCGAGCGCCTGTCCTGTGGCTCTTCTGCCTGCTTGTCCCGCGGGGCGTTAGGGCAGGGCCGTATCCCGGGGTCGGGGCAGCACAGGGCAGCGTGAATGGAGACGAGTCCACTGTGAGAGCAGGAAGGGCCTCACAGACTCGCCATGGACACGGGCCGGACGTGCGCGGCTGTGCTGAGCAGAGTGCAGCCTGCCCGTCTGTGGAGGTGGACAAGAGAGCGCTGAAGCTCTTTGTTGAGGAACAGGTGGGGCGGGGGGTCAGGTTTCTGGGATGAGTGTGGAGGTTGGAAAAGCAGCTTCCTTGTTCTATTGCTGAGTTTGACAGATAAAAAAACGTAGGAGCCTGTGTGTGTGTGTGTATACACACACACACATTCACGTGGACTCACGCGCACACACATTATATTGCTGTTCAGTCACCAGGTCAAGTCTGACTCTGTGACCCCCCTGGACTGCAGCACGCCAGGCTTCTCTGTCCCTCAGCATCTCCCGGAGTTTGTACAAGTTAGTGTCCATTGACTTCGTGATGCCAACCATCTCATCCTCTGCTGCCCCCTTCTTCTGCCCTCAGTCTTTCCCAGCACCAGTGCCTTTTCCAGTGAGTCAGCTCTTCACATCAGGTGCCAAAGGACTGGAGCTTCAGCTACATCATCAGTGCTTCCAGTGAATATTCAGCGTTGATCTCCTTTAGGATGGACTGGTTTGACCTCCTTGCAGTCCAAGGGACTCTCAAGAGACCTCTCCAGCACCACAGTTCAAAGGCATCAATTCTTCAGTGCTCTGCCTTTTTTATGGTCCAACTCTCACATCTGCACATGACTACTGGAAAAAGCATAGCCCTGACTAGACGGACCTTTGTCAGAAAAGGGACACCTTTGGTTTTTTTTTTTTTTATATTTATTTAGCTGTACCAGGTCTTATTTGTGACATGCGAGACCTAGTTCCCTGACCAGGGATCGAGCCCAGGCCCCCTGCACTGGGCACACAGAGTCTTAGCCACTAGACCACCAGGGAAGTCCCAACACCTTTGGTTTTTAATACACTGTGTGGGTTTGTCATAGCTTTCCTTCCAAGAAGCTATCATCTCTAATTTCATGGCTGCAGTCCCCATTCGTAGTGATTTCAGAGCCAAGAAGAGGAAATCTGTCACTGTTTCCACTGTTTCCCCATCTATTTGCCATGAAGTGATGGGACTGGATGCCACGATCTCAGTTTTTTAATATTGTCTTTTAAGCTGGCTTTCTCACTGTCCTCTTTGACACTTACAAGAGGCTCCTTGGTTCCTCTTCACTTTCTGCCATTAAAGTGTTGTCATCTGCGTGTCTGAGGTTGTTGACATTTCTCCTGGCAATCTTGATTCCACCCTATAACTCATCCAGCCCAGCACTTTGCATGATGTGCTCTACATATAAGTTAGATAAACAGGTTGACAGTAAACAGACGTGTCATGCTGTGCAGGGCCACCCGAGATGAACAGGCCACAGTGGAGAGTTCTGACAAAACGTGACCCGCTGGAGGGGGAGTGGCAGCCGCTCCAGAGCTCTTGCCGTGGGAACCCACGAACTGTTTAAAAGACACGCATTATCAGTTCAGTTCATTCATTCAGTTTCCAACTCTTTGTGACCCCGTGAATCACAGCACGCCAGGCCTCCCTGTCCATCACCAACTCCCGGAGTTCACTCAGACTCACATCCATCGAGTCAGTGATGCCATCCAGCCATCTCATCCTCTGTCATCCCCTTCTCCTCCTGCCCCCAATCCCTCCCAGCATCAGAGTCTTTTCCAATGAGTCAACTCTTCGCATGAGGTGGCCAAAGTACTGGAGTTTCAGCTTCAGCATCATTCCCTCCAAAGAAATCCCAGGGCTGATCTCCTTCAGAATGGACTGGTTGGATCTCCTTGCAGTCCAAGGGACTGGCAAGAGTCTTCTCCAACACCACAGTTCAAAAGCATCAATTCTTCAGTGCTCAGCTTTCTTCACAGTCCAACTCTCACATCCATACATGACCACAGGAAAAACCATAGCCTTGACTAGACGGACCTTTGTTGGCAAAGTACTGTCTCTGCTTTTGAATATGTTATCTAGGTTGGTCATAACTTTCCTTCCAAGGAGTAAGCGTCTTTTAATTTCATGGCTGCAATCACCATCTGCAGTGATCCCCCAAAAATAAAAGTCTGACACTGTTTCCACTGTTTCCCCATCTATTTCCCATGAAGTGATGGGACCAGATGCCATGATCTTAGTTTTCTGAATGTTGAGCTTTAAGCCAACTTTTTCACTCTCCTCTTTCACTTTCATCAAGAGGCTTTTTAGTTCCTCTTCACTTTCTGCCATAAGGGTGGTGTCATCTGCATATCTGAGGTTATTGATATTTCTCCTGACAATCTTGATTCCAGCTTGTGCTTCTTCCAGTCCAGTGTTTCTCATGATGTACTCTGCATATAAGTTAAATAAGCAGGGTGACAATATACAGCCTTGACATACTCCTTTTCCTATTTGGAACCAGGCTGTTGTTCCATGTCCAGTTCTAACTGTTGCTTCCTGACCTGCATATAGGTATCTCAAGAGGCAGGTCAGGTGGTCTGGTATTCCCATCTCTTTCAGAATTTTCCACAGTTTATTGTGATGCACACAGTCAAAGGCTTTGGCATAGTCAATAAAGCAGAAATAGATGTTTTTCTGGAAATCTCTTGCTTTTTCCATGATCCAGCGGATGTTGGCCATTTGATCTCTGGTTCCTCTGCCTTTTCTAAAACCAGCTTGAACATCTGGAAGTTCACGGTTCACATATTGCTGAAGCCTGGCTTGGAGAATTTTGAGCATTACTTTATTAGCATGTGAGATGAGTGCAATTGTGCGGTAGTTTGAGCATTCTTTGGCATTGCCTTTCTTTGGGATTGGAATGAAAACTGACCTTTTCCAGTCCTGTGACCACTGCTGAGTTTTCCAAATGTGCTGGCATATTGAGTGCAGCACTTTCACAGCATCATATTTCAGGATTTGAAAGAGCTCAACTGGAATTCCATCACCTCCACTAGCTTTGTTCGTAGTGATGCTTTCTAAGGCACACTTAACTTCACATTCCAGGATGTCTGGCTCTAGGTGAGTGATCACACCATCGTGATTAACTTGGTCATGAAGATCTTTTTGTACAGTTCTTCTGTGTATTCTTGCCATCTCTTCTTAATATCTTCTGCTTCTGTTAGGTCCATACCATTTCTGTCCTTTATCGAGCCCATCTTTGCATGAAATGTCCCCTTTGTATCTCTAATTTTCTTGACGAGATCCCTAGTCTTTCCCATTCTGTTGTTTTCCTCTATTTCTTTGCACTGATTGCTGAAGAAGGCTTTCTTATCTCTTCTTGCTATTCTTTGGAACTCTGCATTCAGATGCTTATATCTTTCCTTTTCTCCTTTGCTTTTAACTTCTCTTCTTTTCACAGCTATTTGTAAGGCCTCCCCAGACAGCCATTTTGCTTTTTTGCATTTCTTTTCCATGGGGATGGTCTTGATCCCTGTCTCCTGTGCAATGTCACGAACCTCATTCCATAGTCCATCAGGCACTCTATCTATCAGATCTAGGCCCTTAAATCTATTTCTCACTTCCACTGTATAATCATAAGGGATGTGATTTAGGTCATACCTGAATGGTCTAGTGGTTTCCCTACTTTCTTCAATTTCAGTCTGAATTTGGCAATAAGCAGTTCATGATCTGAGCCACAGTCAGCTCTTGGTCTTGTTTTTGCTGACTGTATAGAGCTTCTCCATCTTTGGCTGCAAAAAATATAATCCATCTGATTTCGGTGTTGACCATCTGGTGATGTCCATGTATAGAGTCTTCTCCTGTGTTATTGGAAGTGGTGTTTGCTATGACCAGTGCGTTCTCTTGGCAAACTCTATTAGTCTTTGCCCTGCTTCATTCCATATTCAAAGGCCAAATTTTCGTGTTATTCCAGGTTTTTCTTGACTTCCTACTTTTGCATTCCAGTCCCCTATAATGAAAAGGACATCTTTTTTGGGTGTTAGTTCTAAAAGGTCTTGTAGGTCTTCATAGAACCGTTCAACTTCAGCTTCTTCAGCGTTACTGGTTGGGGCATAGACTTGGATTACTGTGATATTGAATGGTTTGCCTTGGAAACCAACAGAGATCATTCTGCCGTTTTTGAGAGTGCATCCAAGTACTGCATTTCAGACTGTTTTGTTGACCATGATGGCTACTCCATTTCTTTTGAGGGATTCCCGCCCCCAGTAGTAGACATAATGGTCATCGGAGTTAAATTCACCCATTCCAGTCCATTTTAGTTCGCCCCTCCTGACCTTGAACATGAAATAGCTCCTCTAGGCCCTCCTGTGCCCGCGCAGCCACGGCTCCTTGGACGTGGGGTTGCTCCTCCTGGCCGCCACCCCTGGCCTCGGGCATGGGGTAGTTCCTCTCAGCTGCTCCTGTGCTGTCGCAGCCTGGCACTCTCGCTGCCGCCCCTGACCTTGGACGTGGGGTAGCTCCTCTTGGCCTCCGCCCCTCGGGCATGGGGTCCTCCTGGCTTCTGCCCCTGACCTCGGACGTGGGGTAGCTCCTCTCAGCCACGCTATGTGCGCTTTTGCAGCCGCCTGCGCTCTGTGTATGTATATATATATATATATATATATATATATATATATATATATATAAATTTAAAAGAGAGGTTTCAAGAAAATCTAATTGATGTTTCTCTTAGAATATATTTACAATGCTATCCACCACAAACCAAATTTAAAAATGATTCCATTATACTGCAGACCGGAAGTGACTTACAAGGGGTGTTCCAAAACACATAGGAAATGTCTCTGCGCGTTTCCCTCCATGCCAGCCTGCGTGTGGGGTGTTTCCTGTGGGTCTCAGGTGGGTCCTGGAGGCCTGGGGCCCCGGGTGGCTCAGCTGCTGGCGGCTGACCTGCTGACCCCTGCCTGCACTCAGCTTTCTCGTCTGTAAGGTGTGGGGCCGATGCATCCCAGTGCTGCTTCAGGTCCCTGCTTTCAGGGTATTTGGGGTCAGAGCGTGACGTGGAAGCTCCGTGTGTTCTGAAGAACATGCTATCTCGTTTCTCCTCCCCGACGCCACCCACAGCACTGACTGGGGTTCCAGAACCCCACGCACTGTCTGAGTCCCGGCCGTGCAGACTGTCCACCCTGCCGGCGACGGTGGAGACCCTCCCTCAGGGACAGCAGGGCCCCAGCCCCTGGTGGCAGGCAGGTTGGTTTTAGCAGCGCTCAGAGGAGGGGCAGTGGGCTGGTCCGAGAGGGAGGCAGAAGGTTGAGCTCCACAGCCAGTTGGGCAGCTGGGCAGGTCGCTGCCTGGATCCTCCGGGCTTGGCAGAGGCCCCAGAAATCCAGGAGACGCTTGCAATACTTTAGATGACTTTCTGCCGCTCCAGTGGGGCATCTCGGCGTAAGCACGTGTAGTGCCCGACCGGCAATTGCCCACCAGCCCGGCCCGGCAACGTGCTCCTGATAATTAAACGGGCCGCATGTGAAAGGCTCTCCTCTGCTGCATCCCTGCAGTGAGACCATGTGAACAACGGAGGCGCCTTCGCCTGCAGCCGGCAGATGCACCGTGTGAGGCCCTGGGCCCTGAATTAGCCTTTTGTACCCAAGGCAGTGATTTGAATGCTTGAACCTCCACAGGAAGCTTGTCTCAAAGGGAACAATTCCCAAATAAGGGCTAATTAGGGCCTAAATTAATTAGAAGGTGCGGTTTGAAAAGAGGTTGAGGAGCAGAGTCTGTCATTTCAGACAAATGGGACAGAGCGGGATAAATGGGGCCCCACTAATATCTCACTCTTCCCAGAGCCCCCCTTCCCCGCCGTGTTCTCAGGAGGCCCCCGGAAGCAGCCCCACTGGCCTGGTGGCCCCACCGCCAGCACCTCCGGCAAACCAGCGCATCTGCCCCTGGCGGTCCCATCTCTCCCCTGGAAACCAGCCCTGAGTGCTGAACACTGAATGGTCACCGGACCGTCAGAAGCAAAGCTTCACATCACAAGTGTGACGGTCTCAGGCTGAAAAGGACAGAAAGGCGGGGGGTGGGGGTGTGAGGGCGAGCTGGAAGGCAGCCTGGAAGCCACGCTGCACTGGGCTCACCTTTGCGTTTGTGGTTTTCACGATGAGCTGCTTTTTGTTTAAAACCATTCCTTTCCATTAGGCTTCCCTGGTGGCTCAGATGGTAAAGAATCTGCCTGCAATGCAGGAGACCCGGGTTTGATCCCTGGGCCGGGAAGATCCCCTGGAGAAAGGAATGGCAACCCACTGCAGTATTCTTGCCTGGAAGGTCCCATGGACAGAGGAGCCTAGCAGGCAACACCCCATGGGGTCACAAACAGTCAGACACGACTGAGTGGCTAACACACCACACACTCATTCCTTTCCGAGGGTTTCTGATCCTGGCAGCTGCTCGGAGCTGTGCCTTGGGCTCGGCCAGGGCTGTCCGCCCATCTGTCTGTCACCCCCTCACGGTCTCTCTTCTCTGCCTCCCTTCTCGCAGACGGAGTGTTCGGACGGTGTCAGGAGTTTCCGGCTGTGGACGCGCTCCGCTATGAAGTGTCGCCGGGGGTCCTGCAGCACCTGACAGCCACCCTGCAGAAGCTCTCCCGCACAGGTGGGTGGGCCCGGCCCATCCGCGTCCTCCCGGTGCTGAGGCCTTAGACAAAGAGCGGGTCAGCCAGCCAGCGGCGGGCAGGGAGAGGCGGCCTGGGTCCCTCCCGGCAGCTGTGGCCGATGCTGTGGGTCAGTGGCAGTGGAGGGCTGGCCACGTGCCCAAGAAGATGACCACACTTCTGAAGCCCCAGTCCCAGTGTCTCAGCCCCGCCGCCTGGCTCCTCAGGGCCAGTGGTCAGGTGCACGTGGCCTTGGCTGAGGCCCAGGATCAGGCAAGAGCAGCTCCTACAGAGGAGGGGAGTCTTCTCCAAAAGATGTCATGCATTCACGCCCAGACCCCAGGGGTCTGCACTGTAGGTTTAGCTGCCGCGGCCGCCCAGGCTCCACGGCGTCCTGTCTGCTGCCGACCCTCAGCACAGGCTCCTTACCTGTAGATGTGGGCCCAGGCTATGGAGCGTGCATGTGAGCCCATGGCGGCCTCCAGCCCTGTGTCCTCGGTGGCCCCATGTCCCCTGCATGAGTCTCAAGGAAACAGAGGTGATGAGCCCCCGAGCCCCAGAGGATGCCAGGGCCTGGAGTGCTGGCAGGAGGCAGTCGCTGGGCTGGCAAGCAGAGAGCGGGTCGCCTCTGGTCTCCACCACTCTTAGCAGCAGCAGCCGGGCCCAAGGTGGGTCCCGTCCTGGAGCTGCAGCCGCTGACCCCAGGGCCCGCTGTCTGCAGACAGCGTGTGTGTTGGGGGCCATCAGCCCTCCATGATGGCAGCCCCAGCCCCTGCCAACCCCCTTTGGATTGGCTGCTGCCTTTGGTCTGCGAGCTTGTCAGTGGAAGTCATGGCAGGTGGTGTTGAGTGGAGCAGTTTGGTGCCCTTCCACCTCGACGACCCTCACCCCACAGGTCAGGGAATAGGGGGCGTCCTGTTGCTACCGAGCTAGCTACCGAGTTCATGCATTCCAGACCAGGGAGCAAGCCCAGGACGGCTTTGATCACTGGCCTTTAAGCCCCAGGGTGTCTGGTGGACGCTGTGAAGTTCAGGGTCTTCTGGTGTTAGTATCAGCTGAGGGCCGGTCCAGTGGTCACTGGAGAGTCTGCTGATGTCCTTTCCTGGTCAGAGGCGTCCCTTTAGCGGGGCCTAGGGGCAGACGGAAGGATGAACATTGGCTTGTGTAGCAGGGCCTTTCCTCCAGGGCCCCTACCCCCACCCCGCCATTCCCGGGCTCTGATCTGTGAGGTGAAATTCCTCCGTCTGGAAAGTACAGGAGGGGCCGTGACTGTCCTGCTGCCTCGGTGGACGCAGGGCTCTCCTGCCAGGCAGGCCCTGGGTGCTGGCGGAAGGCCGTCCGGTCCACTCTGGGAAGACTGTAGTGGCTATGAAGCCCCAGGTCTCTGCAGTCCCTCTCTCATGGTCAGCGCTCCGTGGTGGCCCCATGCCTTCCCCTCAGTGCTGAGTGCCCCCGCCTGGGCCATGCCTCCCCCAAGCGGTGCCCCCAGCAGTCCCGGTTGGAGGCACACAGCGCCCAGTGCATTCCTGATGTGCAGGGCCTCTCCTGAGCTCTCAGAGGAGGCCGGGCCCATGGACTTATTCCTCGTGACTCCAGGCCTTCTGGAGCATTGGCATAGTGTGAGCCTGTCGTGGGACGAGGAGGCTGCGGTGTGTCCAGCTCACTTCACAGAGGCCCCGTGTCCCTGTGTGTGTGGGCCAGCGGCAGAGAGCCATGCTCTGGGCCCGGGTCAGCAGGCCCGTCTGGCCCATTTCCATCCGTCCCCCTTGTCTCACGCCCTGGCTCCATGCCCACAGGTGTTCCTGCTGCTGCAGAGCGGCCCACACACAATTCTTCCGCGTGCTCTGCTCTCATGGCCGGGCCTCACCGTCTGGGCCCGCCGCAGCCATCCAGATGCGGGCGAGACGCTGTGTCCTGGGAAGGTCTGTGGGCCGCAGGACCACCACCTGGGGGTCAAGGTTCCTCAGGAGAGGGCGGGTGCCCTCCCCTGCAGAGCAGGCTGCGGGGCCCCGTGTCTCAGCTGTGTCGGGATGGTCCACACCCGGGTGCCCTCCCCCTGCAGAGCAGGCTGCAGGGCCCCGTGTCTCAGCTGCGTCGGGATTGTCCACACCCGCATCCAGCACCCTTCCCGTCGCAGCCTGATTGCGGGCTCAGACTCTGGGCTCCTTCCAGAGGGAATTCGAGACACACGGAGGGTGCTTCATGGAGGAGGCAAAACAGAAAGGAAGTACGTTTTTAAATGCGTAGATGTCCTTGTTGAGAGCAGTTTTAGATTTACAGAAAGGTTGAGCAGAACGAGTAGGGCTTGCATACCTGCCCCCCGAAAGGCTCTCTGACCTTGGGGTGGCACCTGGATTGGCACTGGGCGTCGGTATTTATGATCAGTGCATGCCCATGGCTCACTCTAGGGTTAACTTTGTCCTGCACATTCTGTGGGTTTGACAGGCATGTGATGTCACGCAGTGCCGTTCTGGGTCTGGGTGGGGAAAGCTCGCTGCCCTAACGGCCCCGTGTGCGCCTGGTCATCTCCCCCACTCCCCGAGTCCTGACAGCCACTCCCCTTCCCACTGCTGTTTCCAGAATGTCAGTTAGCTGGGATTGAGCAGTGTGTAACCTTTTCAGACTGGCTTGTTTCACCTAGGCCTGTGCTTTGAAGTTCCTTCCATGACTTTCGATGGCTTAATAGCTCACTTATTTCTAGCGCTGAATGACAGTCAGCTGTCTGAATGGACCAGTTTTTCAGTTGACCCACTGAACGATGTCTTGATTGCTCCCAACCACTGGCAGTGGTGAAGAGAACTTCTATAAACGTCCATGTGCAGGGTTTTGTGTGGACAGGACTTTTGAACTCCTTTGGGTAAATACCAGATCTTACCGTAAGAGCACATTTCGTTTTGTAATTGACTGTCTCCAAGCAGCAGTGTGGCCGGTGAGGGGGCGGGGGCGGTGGGGGACTTACCAAAGCTCTTAGAGGTGCAGTTTCTTCATCGAGTGAATGTGGACGTCAAAACAGGGCCATCGTGAAGGTCAAACGATGACATCAAGTAAAGTACTCTAAACGTGTTATAAAAGTGCTTCCAAATGTTGGCTATTATTCATTTGATGCTCTGTCCCGATTTATGGAGCTTTTACCCAGTTCACCGGAGAAGACAATGGCACCCCACTCCAGTACTCTTGCCAGGCTCCTCTGTCCATTGAATTCTCCAGGCAAGAATACTGCAGTGGGTCTGTTCCTTTCTCCATGGGATCTTCCCAACCTAGGGATCAAACCCAGGTCTCCACATTGCAGGCAGATTCTTTACCGTCACCAGGGAAGCCCAAGAATACTGGAGTGGGTAGCCTATCCTTTCTCCAGGGGATCCCCACCTGCCAGTGTAGGAGACGCAGGTTCGATCCCTGGGTCAGGAAGATCCCCTGGAGGAGGGCATGCCAACCCACTCCAGTGTTCTTGCCTGGAAAGTTCCATGGACAGAGGAGCCTGCTGGGCTATAGTCCATGGGGTCACAAAGAGTTGAACACGACTGAAGTGACTTGGCATGCATGAATCAACCAGTTCATACCCACCTATTTCTTTTCCAGTGGGAATTATTGCAGAGTTTCTGCTGAGGTGGTTAGCTCTGTGCATTGACTCTAATGCCAGAAGGGCAGCCATTTCTCACAGGACACAGGTATGCTCTAGCTCTTTCCTCACATCAGTGGTGGTGACCATGATGATTCAGGTCGACTCACTGACAGGTGAGGGTGGCCGTGCCTCAGGGGAGCCTGTCTAGACCGCCAGCAACGGGACAGGCAGGATGTGCCCCCAGGCCTGGAACAGAACCCACGTCCTTCCCTGAGCCCAACTCAGCCGTCCTTGGACACCCATTCCCTCTGTGGAACTCCTCCCCCTCCCCCAGAACACACCTGTTTTTTTAAGCTTTATATTTTCTTGGGCTCCAAAATCACTGCAGATGGTGACTGCAGCCATGAAATTAAAAGATGCTTGCTCCTTGGAAGAAAAGCTATGACCAACCTAGATAGCATATTAAAAAGTAAAGACATCACTTTGCTGACAAAGGTCTGTCTAGTCAAGCTATGGTTTTTCCAGTGGTCATGTATGGATGTGAGAGTTGGACTATAAAGAAAGCTGAGCACCAAAGAATTGATGCTTTTGAACTGTGGTATTAGAGAAGACTCTTGAGAGTCCCTTGGACTGCAGGGACATCAAACCAGTCAGTCCTAAATGAAATCAATCCTGAATAGTCTTTGGAGGGACTGATGTTCAAACTGAAGCTCCAATACTTTGGCCATCTGATGCGAAGAGCTGACTCATTGGAAAAGACCCTGGGAAAGATTGAAGGCAGGAGAAGGGGGACGACAGAGGATGAGATGGTTGGATGGTATCACCAGCTCAGTGGACATGAGTCTGAGCAAACTCTGGAGATAATGAAGGACAAGGAAGCCTGGTGTGCTGCAGTCAATGGGGTCACAAAGAGTCAGGCACGACTGAGCAACTGAACAACAATTTTGTGTTGAGGTGTAGCCGATTACCAATATTGTAACAATTTCAGGTAAACAGCAAAGGGATTCAGCCAGACATATACATGATCCATTCTCCGTGAAACCCTCCTTCCATCCAGACTGACACTTAACACTGAGCAGAGTTCCCTGTGCTTTATAGTAGGTCCTTGTTGGTTATGCATCTTAAATAAAGCAGAGAGCACCTTGTTATTAAGTTATCTTCCACCAGCCAGTCCCAAGCAGGTTACGCTCAGTGTCTTGGGACCCACATGGGTGCCTCCCACAGAAGCTGGAGCAGTTCTTCTGGGCTTGGAGTCCTGGCGGGGACAGCATTTTGGCTTCTGCTGCTGGGCCACCAGAGGGCGTGTTGGAGTGCCTGGATGGGCCCAGCTGCTGTACCTGGTGGCAAATTGCATTTCCTTGTGTCTCCAAGGCACTGGGGGCTTCCCCGGTGAGCCAGGAGATGTAGACGTGAAATAAAGTTTCATAGGCTTGGTTGAAAAGCAACATCGTGGGGACACTTGTGGTCTCCTGAACTGCATATCCTAGCACTTTCCGGAAACGATCTTATGTTTCTCTCTGGACCCGTCTGCCCGCTAACGCTGTAGCTCTCTGCCCTCCATGCCTCTCCCCTCCTGGGCCAGCCCACTGGAGGTGGCGGCCCCAGGCCTTAGGGGTAGACTCCTGTCCAGACTCCCATCTCCCTTGGGTGTGAGGCTCAGCTTCTGCAGGTCAGACCTGCAGTTCTTGTACGGTGTGATGCTGGTTCCTGGGGAAACTCATCCTCCTCTTTGTCGGGGGTTGGTGGTGTCCTGTTTTCACCGTCTCGCGTGGAAGACCTCAGGATGCAAACTCCCTGCCATCCCGTGGGCTCGGCCGCGTCGGGCAGAGTGGGCGGTGCGTCTCCCCTGCCCCGCTTCTTCACGGCCACACCCAGAAACACAGGCCTGGTCCCAGCGAAGGCGGCTGCTGGCAGGGCTGTCAGGAGCCTTCCTTTTGAAGAAGGGAAATGGGGCTTAATTGTGCAACATAAATATACACATGAGAGAACAGAAGATGTTCACGTTTATTCACTACTCTTGTCTCCTGCTGGCAACATTGTTTCGTGAGTGGATACATTGTTCTCTCATGTATTAAAGTTTTAAAAAACGCATTTCACTTCTGACACTTCATTAAAATTCAGCATGTAGATGTCACTCGTTGGCACGTAATTTGCTGTCATAAAAACAACTTTGGATTTACTTCCTGGCAAGAATCTCCTGATATATTGAGCTGTATGTCAAAAGCAAGAAACAAAAACGCAAAAAGTAAGAATCTAACACAATGTCACATTTCCTTAAAAGAGAATGAGAAGAAATCCCCTAATGAAACGGAGCAGAACGCAGGAAGCCAGCACGGGCGGCAAAGGAGGCCCGACGCGAGTGCGGCCCGCAGTGCCGGGGCTGCGCGGGGCGCGGTGGGCGGCTCCCGCCGTCAGCGGGCTGAACTTTGACCCCTGCTTGGCAGCTCCCCAGCTGCTGGTGCTGAGAGCGGTCGCCCTTGCCTGTGTCTCGCCCTCTGCGCTTGCGCACTTGGCATCCCACCTGTGTGCATGGCTGTGTCTGTGGACCTGGGTGCCGGGTCTCTCGGTGAGTCTGAGCTGCAGTCTCCCCGGGACCCGCGTTGACTCCCGAGCCCACAGGAGCCGAGTCACTGCCCTCTGTCGCTCCGTGCGGCCTGCTTTCCCGTTGCTGGCAGTCCTGCTACTGCTCCTTCTTTTCTTTCTTGCCTCCTGGCAACTTGTTACGGGATTTGATGCCTATAGTCTTTCTTTTTTTGCCCTTTTAAAAAATGTGAACTTAGTTTCCCTGAACATTTAGAAAGAGGCTGGGTTCCTAAAGCTTTTCTAACTCTGTGGAGCTCACCCTTCTGCGTGTGTGTGTGTGTGTGTGTGTGTGTGTGTTTTGGTGCAGTGTCAAAAACACGTGGCAGGTCACTTTTTTATCATCGTGATAGAATTTCATTATCGTGATAGAACTGACAGGCCACACATGAACCCTTTGGAGGTGTATAGCTTAGCAGTTTTTAGTATGTTCAGATATTCATCACCACTGTCCAATGTCAGAAACTAAACCTCAGCGATGACTCAGTCCTCACTCCATCTCCCTGCCCCGCTGCTCCTGGCTACCCTGATCTAGTTTCTCTCTTAATGGATTTGACTGTCTTAGAGATTTCATACAGATGAGTTCATGCAAATATGACCGTTTTGTGTCTGGCTTCTTCCCCTTGGCATAACGTTTTCAAGCTGTGTTCATTCTGTGGCATGTATCAGTTCTGTGCTCACTTTTAAGGCTGAACAATATTCTTTTGCCTGGATATACTGTATTTTGTTTCTCCATTCGTCAGCTGTGAAAGTGCTGCACTCAATGTGCCAATAAATCTGGAAAACTCAGCAGTGGCCACAAGACTAGAAAAGGTCAGTTTTCATTCCAATCCCAAAGAAAGGCAATGCCAAAGAAGGTTCAAACTACTGCACAATTGCATTCATCTCACATGCTAGCAAAAGTAATGCTCAAAATTCTCCAAATGAGGCTTCAACAGTACATGAACTAAGAACTTCCAGATGTACAAGTTGGATTTAGAAAAGGCAGAGGAACCAAAGATCAATTAGCCAACATCCTTTGGATCATGGAAAAAGCAAGAGAATTCTAGAAAAACATCTGCTTCTGCTTTATTGACTACACCAAAGCCTTTGACTGTGTGGATCACAACAAACCATGGAAAATTCTTAAAGAGACAGGAATACTAGACCACCTTACCTGCCTCCTCAGAAATCTGTATGCTAGTCAAGAAGCAACAGTTCGAACCAGAGATGGAACAATGAACTGGTTCCAAACTGAGAAAGGAGTACATTAAGGCTGTATATTGTCACCTTGCTTATTTAACTTATATGCAGAGTAGATCATGTGAAATGCTGGGCTGGATGAAGCACAAGCTAGAATCAAGACTGCTGGGAGAAATACCAATAACCTCAGATATGCAGATAACACCACCCTTATGGCAGAAACAAGGAAGAACTAAAGAGCCTCTTGATGAAAGTAAAAGGTGAGAGTGAAAAAGTTGGCTTAAAACTCAGCATTCAGAAAACTAAGATCATGGCACCCAGTCCCATCACTTTATGGCAAACAGATGGGGAAACAATGGAAACAGTGACAGACTTTATTTTCTTGGGCTCCAAAATCACTGAAGATAGTGACTGCAGCCATGAAATTAAAAGACGCTTGCTCCTTGGAAGAAAAGCTATGACCAACCTAGACAGCATATTAAAAAGCAGAGACATTACTTTGCCAACAAAGGTCTGTCTAGACAAAGCTATGGTTTTTCCAGTAGTCATGTATGGATGTGAGAGTTGGACTATAAAGAAAGCTGAGCGCTGAAGAATTGATGCTTTTGAACTGTGGTGTTAGAGAAGACTCTTAGAGTCCCTTGGACTGCAAGGAGATCTAACCAGTCCATCCTGAAGGACATCAGTCCTGAATATTCATTATTGGAAGCACTGATGCTGAAGCTGAAGCTCCAGTACTTTGGCCACTTGATGTGAAGAACTGACTCATTGGAAAAGACCCTGATGCTGGGCAAGATTGAAGGCAGGAGGAGAAGGGGGTGACGGAGGATGAGATGGTTGGATGGCATCACCGACTCAGTGGACATGAGTTTGAGCAAGATTTGGGAGCTGGTGATGGACAGGGAAGCCTGGAGTGCTGCAGTCCGTGTGGTTGCAGAGTCGGACACGACTGAGCAGCTGAACTGAACAGAACTGATCTATCATTTGTGGACTTTTGATTGTTCCATTTTTGGCCATGATGAATAATATTGTTGTGAATCCTCAGTACACATCTTTGTGACAACATATGTTTTCAATTCTTTTGGGTTCACCTGGAGTGGGGTTTCTGGGTCATATTTAGTAGCTTTATACTCGTTTTATGGCCTAAAAGTTTGTCTGTGAGACCCTTCCTGGGCATTTGTAAAGAAAGTGTGATCTGCTCTGTGGTGTGGCATGTTCTGTTAGGTCTGTTGTGTGGAATATTTCCCAAGTCCTCTGTTTTCTTGTTCATCTTTTCTTTAGTTTCTCTATCCATTATTGAAAGTACAGTATTGAAATGTCCAGCTATCGTTGTCTATTCTTCCCTTCAATTCTGATGGTCCTTCTTTTTGTATACAGGAGCTTCATTTTTAGGTGTATATATATTTGTAACATGAGAAACGCTGGGCTGGAAGAAGCACAAGCTAGAATCAAGATTGCCGGAATAAATATCAATAACCTCAGATATGCAGATGACACCACCCTTATGGCAGAAAGTGAAGAGGAACTAAAAAGCCTCTTGATGAAAGTGAAAGAGGAGAGTGAAAAAGTTGGCTTAAAGTTCAACATTCAGAAAACTAAGATCATGGCATCTGGTCCCATCACTTCATGGGAAATAGATGGGGAAACAGTGGAAACAGTGTCAGACCTTATTTTTGGGAGCTCCAAAATCACTACAGATGGTGACTGCAGCCATGAAATTAAAAGATGCTTACTCCTTGGAAGGAAAGTTATGACCAACCTAGATAGCATATTAAAAAGCAGAGACAGTACTTTGCCAACAAAAGTCCATCTAGTCAAGGCTATGGTTTTTCCAGTGGTCATGTATGGATGTGAGAGTTGGACTGTGAAGAAAGCTGAGCACCAAAGAATTGATGCTTTTGACCTGTGGTGTTGGAGAAGACTCTTGCCAGTCCCTTGGACTGCAAGGAGATCTGACCAGTCCATTCTGAAGGAGATCAGCCCTGGGATTTCTTTGGAAGGAATGATGCTAAGGCTTAAACTCCAGTACTTTGGCCACCTCATGCGAAGAGTTGACTCATTGGAAAAGACTCTGATGCTGGGAGGGATTGGGGGCAGGAGGAGAAGGGGACGACAGAGGATGAGATGGCTGGATGGCATCACCGACTCAATGGACATGAATATGAGTGAACTCCAGGAGTTGGTGATGGACAGGGAGGACTGGCATGCTGCGGTTCATGGGGTCGCAAAGAGTCGGACACAACTGAGCGACTGGACTGAACTGAACTGAACTGATATCTGTAACTGTTGCACATTCTTGGTAGCTTGCCCACTGGTCTCTAGTAACAGCTGTTGTCTTAAAGGTGATTGCATCTAATGTTAGTTACACATTCCTGTTCTTTTTTTTTTTTTTTTTTTGTTACTATTTAATGAGATTTCTTTGTATAATCCTTTTAATTTCAGCTGTTTTTGTCTTTAGAGATAAACCATGTTTCCCATAGCATATTTTTGAATAATGCTTTTTAAATCTATTCTAAGAAGCTCTGACTTCTACGTGGAATATTTAGCCCATTAACATTAATGCAGTTACTGATTAGATAGGATATATGTCTTCTATCTCCAGTTCCAAAGAAGGGCAATGTCAAAGAATGTTCAAAATATACAACTGCACTCATTTCACATGCTAGCAAAGTAATGCTCAAAGTTCCCCAGGCTAGGCTTCAACAGTATGTGAACCAAGAACTCACAGATGTTCAAGCTGAATTTAAAAAGGCAGAGGAACTAGAGATCAAATTGCCAACATCCACTGATTCATAGAAAAAGCAAGAGAATTCCAGAAAAACATCTACTTCTGCTTCATTGACTATGCTAAAGCCTTTGACTGTGTGGATCACAACAAACCATGGAAAATTCTTAAAGAGACAGGAATACTAGACCACCTTACCTGCCTCCTCAGAAATCTGTATGCTAGTCAAGAAGCAACAGTTCGAACTGGACATGAACAACAGACTGGTTCCAGACTAGAAAAGGAGTACTTCAAGTCTCTATATTGTCAGCCTGCTTATCTAACTTATATGCACAGTACATCATGTGAAATGCCAAGCTAGATGAAGCACAAGCTGAAATCGAGATTGCCAGGAGAAATATCAATAGCTTCAGATATGCAGATGATACCACCCTTGTGGCGGAAAGTGAAGAGGAATTAAAGAGCCTCTTGATGAAAGTGAAAGATGAGAGTGAAAAAGCTGGCTTAAAGCTCAACATTCAATAAACTAAGATCATGGCATCTGGTCCCATCACTTCGTGGTAAATAAATGAGGAAACAATGGAAACAGTGATGGAATTTATCTTCTTGGGCTCCAAAACCACTGCAGATGGTGACTGCAGCCATGAAATTAAAAGACTCCTGCTGCTTGAAGAAAAGCTATGACCAACCTAGACAGCCTATTAAAAAGCAGAAACATTACTTTGCCAACAAAGGTCCATCTAGCCAAAGCTTTGGTTTTTCCAGTATTCATGTATGGATATGAGAGTTGGACCATAAAGAAGGCTGAGCACCAAAGAATTGATGCTTTTGAACTGTGGTGTTTGAGAGGACTCTTGAAAGTCCCTTGGACTGCAAGGAGATCAAACCAGTCAATCCTAAAGGAAATCAATCCTAAATATTCTTTAGAAGGACTGATTGTCACACAAATTATATTTTTATACAACATCTATCTTTCAAAACAGGTTCATAATTATTGCCTTGTGTAGTTATTTTTAATTTGGGAGCAAAAAAGTTAGATACACAAAATATACATGTTCTGTCATTTACATTGCTCACAGTTATCTTTTACTGTGCTCGTGATTTCTTCATTGGGATGACTTATTGTCTAGTTTCCTTTTGTTTTTGTCTGACGCACTCCCTTTAATATTTATTTTAGGGAACATCTACGAGCAGTGGATTCTCTGTTTTGTTTGCCTTAATTTTGAAAGATAGCTTTGCTGGGTATAGAATTCTTGACTGACAGTCTTTCCTTCAGGATTTTGAATATGTCATCTCACTGCCTGTGGTCTCCACAGTTTCTGATGAAAATTAGCTGTTGACATTGTTGAGGATCCATTGTATGGGAGGAACTGCTTCTCTTGTGCTTCCAGGATCCTCCCTTCGGCTTTTGTCAGTTTGATGCTGACGAGGTTCTCTTTGAGTTTGTCCTACTTGGAATTTCTCAAGCTTATGGATGTCTAGATTTATAGTTTTTATCAAATTTGGCGGGTTTGGGTCATTATTTAAGTATTCTTTCTGCCCCCTCTCTTTCTCCTCCATCTGAGACATCTGTTATGTGTATATTGGCACATTTGATGATGCCTCACCAGCTCCGTTCATTTTTCATCATTCTCTTTTTCTTTCTGCTCAAGCTGGATAATCTCAACTGACTATCTGCAGTTCAGTTCAGTTCAGTTGCTCAGTCATGTCTGACTCTTTGCGACCCCATGAATTGCAGCCCGCCAGGCCTCCCAGTCCATCACCAACTCCTGGAGTTTATCCAAACTCATGTCCATTGAGTCGGTGATGCCATCCGACCATCTCATCCTCTGTCGTCCCCTTCTCCTCCTGCCCTCAATCTTTCCCAGCATGGGGTCTTTTCAAATGAGTCAGCTCTTTGCATTAGGTGGCCAAAGTATTGGAGTTTCAGCTTCAACATCAGTCCTTCCAATGACTATATTCAGGATCACTGATTCTTACTCTGCCTGCTCTGACACTGTTGAGCTCTTCTGGAGAACTTTTCATTTCATTTTTTATAAATTTTAACTGAAGACTTTCTATTGTTTTTTAATATTATTCTTATCTCTTTATTGATATTTTCTATTTGGTGACTCATTTTCATGAATTATTTAGACATGGCACCTTTTGGGTTTTTGAACATCTTTAAAATAACTCCTTTAAGCTCTCTGTCTAGTAACCTCAGCATCCAGTTCCTTAGGGACAGTTTTTATTATTGTTTTTCCCCTCTATGTGTGAAATGTACTTTCTTATTTCTTTGCATGTCCCCAAAATTTTCATTAAAAACTGGATATTTTAAATAATACAGCCTGGCAACCCTTGAGATCAGATATTCCCCCCACTCAAGGTTTGTCGTTGTTCCCATTTGTTTAGTGAGTCTAGTAAACCAATGCTCTTAAGCCTGTACTCTGTGTCACGTGTGGCCACTGAAGTCTCTGCCCAGCTAGCTTAGTGGTCAGAAATGATGGGACCAGGTCCCTTGAACACCTGAAACCAAGTCTCTAGGCCTTGCACTTCTGTGTGTGCTGGGCAGGCCTGCATTGTTCAGCCAGGCAGTTGGGAGCTCTGCCTTGGCCTTGCTTCCTACCACCTCAGAGCCTGAAGGTCACACAGAGGTGAGCTTCTTGTGGCTTTCCTGAGCACGTGCCCCATCCTGCACATGCTTGTGGCCATGCTGAGTCCCAGGACTATGGAGAGCTCTACAAAGCCCTGTGGGTGTCTCGTTTCCACGTTTCTCCTTTACAGCTTCTGCTTAGTCTGCTGTTTGCCCCACAGTTACCCCTGCCCTCAGCTGCTGAGCAGCTCGGTACACCTCTAAGTATTTTCAACAGCTGCCCTGGGGATGAGGCTTTCACACACGGTGAGCTGTGAGTAGACTTAATAAAGACACGACTGCTCATCTAGGGAACCACAGGCAGGTCAAGTAGCGAGGCTGAGAAGGAGCTCCAGCCCACCCCGCCCTGTCCCACGGCTGCCAGCCTTCCGTTTCTGCTGCGGCTGCTCAGTTCCAGGCTATGGCGGAGCTGGAGAGGCTGGTGGGAACAGGGCAGGTTACAAAGCCGGTCAGTTGAGGACTTGTACTGAGAATCAGCCATATTTCTTGAGTAACTGCTGCCTCCCCACCAATTCATGCCAGCCTTTGATTGCCAGAGTTTTGAAAAGGCTGATTCTGACCATTTTTGATGGTTTTCTCATCATTTTATTTTATGAAGAACTGACTTTTTTACTATGTCCAGAGCTGGCTTCTTAAGGTTTCTCATCTCCAGTCCTTTTTCTGGACATCGTCTTGGGGTTATCTGTCCTTGGAGATGACTTCACTTAGATTTGATTTAAATATGCTCCTGGATTTTGCTCACTACCTAGTCCCTATCTCTACTTTTATGTGGCAGTTGGGGATTATCTAAAACATTGCTGCCATCGCCACATCCATCTTCCCAGGATCAACTGATCACTGAACTGATTTATATCCCCCCCCCACCATGTATATGACAGGATATGTGTCCTCCCTCAGTTGCCCAACATGGACATGAATGCCTGTTTAATGCATGGCCCTTTCCTTGGTGGGAGTACCCACTGCATCACTCTGCATGCAGGAAGTGAGCCATTCTGTCTCCAGAGCATGTCTCAGCCTTGACCTCACACAGCATAACTCAGGAGGCCTCAAAAAAGAGGATGTCTGAGCCTTACTCCAAAGAGCCTAACCTAAATACTTTCATAGCAGGCCTGCCTTCAGCAGCTCTTAAAAATTCCCCTGGTGATTCTGATGTCTTAATCTCTCTCTCTCTCTTTTTTTTTTTTTCATATAAAATGGGACTAACAGTCTCTGAATTACCTAGAACTTATTTAAATACAAACATACAAATCACTTTTTCCCTATTCATGTCTTACATTTTTTATCTGAATGTTCTAAGATTTTCCAGTTGCACGTTTAATGGCATTTTACTCCTATAAGGTACATTAATATGGTATATTGTTATAATTTTCAAAGAATAATGGAGACTAGCAATACTTGGTATAGTACAGTATAATTTTTAGATAGTTACAACTTCAGTATTCAGCACAAGCTTTCTTTTTGCTGTAAGAAGAATATACCTTTTTATTTAGAAGATTAAAAAAAAAAAAAAAAACACAGAGTGATTGAAGGATGTTCCCAGTGCCATGTAGTTGGAGCATTGTTGGTGCTAGAACTCCCAACAGCAGAGTGTAGAACAAGACTTCTCAGAATTCTGACCTCAGGACATCTTCATACTATTAAAAATTATTGAAGACCCTAAAGAGCTTGTGTTTTTTGTGGGTTAGTGCTATCTGCATTTACTGTCTTAGAAATTTAAAAATTGAGAAAAATTAAAAAGCTACATTTTAATCCATTTTAAAATTAAAATAGTCATAATAAACTTGATACATAATAACCACAGAAGCTCTGTCTTCCAAAGTATTAAAGTGGTGGGATGCTTTGTTAGGCATTTTTGCATATTTCCTTATGGTTTGTCTTCAGAGGAAACAGCTGGGTCCTCCTGTCTGTTTCTGCACTCATGCCAGGCAGTCTTGGCCCACAGAGCCCTGGAAAACTCCAGTGTAATTGAAAATACAATGAAGAGGAAAGCAGAGCCTTAGTATTTTATGAAAATAATGTTGACCTGTTTCCCACTTAGAGCCCCAGGGACCCAACGGAGGCCCTCGGGTCGCACTTTGAGAACAGCTGTAGAGAAGAGAGTGTGGGTCCGGAGTCAGGAGCCAGCGTCCGCTCCAGCTGTGCCCTCAGTGGGCCCTGTCGGCTCGGCGCACACGTCCTGACAGCACGCAAGCTCTCCCGGTTTCTCTGCCTGTGAAACAGGGGCAGCCCTGCTCGGGGCATCACACCGGTGCAGGTGGCAGGAGTCAGACCGGGCAGAGGGGAAAGAGACAGGCGTGCCCTGCAAGAGCTCCAGGTCTGGAGGCACCCCGTGAGGGCGTGGGGCTGGGCCTCTGTGCCCCAAGGGGCATCTGGACTGGACACGCTCTGCCCAGGAGGAGGTGCAGGGTGGGGCCTTGGGAAGGGGCAGTTCCGAGGCCCAGGCGGAGAGCTGCCGGCCGCCGGTGTCAGAGCCGGGTTTGGGGCGGGGGGAGGCCTGTGCAGCACGAGCCCCGTAGCCACCACAAGGTGATCACTCCTTTCTCAGAAGCACTTTGTGTTCACACGTTAACACCCCTGAAATCAGCAGCATGCATCGTATATCAATGGCGCATCGTCGTTTAACTTGCAGCATCTTGGCTTTTTCTTAGTAAGACTTAAATCGACGATTTCTTATCTTGGATGAAATGTAGTAATAGCATCTCATCGGGTTGCTCCTTAGATGAAGTCAGGCGGTGCTATTCTCTAAACACTCAGGAAACGCCCTTCCACGAGGGCGTGAGCGGGGCGGCCTGGGCAACAATGACCGTCCTCAGCTGGCTGAGGTGACCATCTCGTGGGCCAGTTAATGAATCTAGAGCGTTTTGCTAAGTGTCTCAGGAGCTAAAACGAAAAACCAGAATTGGGAATTCTGGTTAGCTGCTTGTGACTCTGAATGAATATATTTGTTCAGCTTTTTACAACTGGGCGCAAACTAGCACAAGCAGATCGTTAAAGGAAGGCAAAGGTGCGGGGCGTCTCCGCGCAGAGCATCTCAACACCCAGCCCAGAAGCAGCGCTGGGCAGGGCTAACGTCTGCGCATGCTCGGCCTGCGCCTCCGACGGCCCCGCGCCGGGGAAGGGTAGGGGAGTCTGCGCATGCTCTGTCGGCTCCAGCTCCGAAGGCCCTGCGCCCAGGAAGGGCAGGGGAGTCTGCGCATGCTCGGCCTGCGCTTCCGAAGGCCCGGCGTAGAGGGCAAGCAGGGGAGTCTGCGTAAGCTCTGTCTGCGCCTCCAAAGGCCCCACGCCGGGGAAGGGCAGGGGGGTCTGCGCATGCTCGGCCTGCGCTTCAGAAGGCCCGACGCCAGGGCAGGCGGGGGAGGGACCCCGCAGAACGGGGTCATGTGTCCCCTCCACCTGCTCTGGTGTTAATACTTGCTGTTCAGCGTCATTCTGAGTCAAGAAAAATTATTAGCATAGACTTTTATCATTCATCTTCATATTGTGCAATTCTGGTTTTAAATGCAAGTGGGTGGCACACTGGTTAAGAATCTGCCTGCAGTGCAGGAGACAAAGTTTTGATCCCTGAGTCCGAAGACCCCCCTGGAGGAGGGCATGGCAGCCCACTCCAGCATTCTTGCCTGGAGAGTCCCATGGGCAGAGAAGCCTGGCGGGTTACAGTCCATGGGGTCGCAGAGTCGGACAGGATTAAGCGAATGAGTACAAACATAAGAGCATATCATTCACACCCAAAACCACCACAATTATCCAACTCCACTTTACGGCTCGGACGTGCGTGCAGCTCGGAGATGTTAGATGGTGGAGAAGCTCTGCATCACTTCCGGATCCGCCTGATCCGCACCCTGGGCTCCCGATGGGCGCGAGGGTGTGGGGACTGTGGGCCCTACCGGCCCCTCCTTACAGGTCCTCACTCAGCATCAAGGCCGGGAATCTGGGAAGTCGCAGGAATCTAAGATGGAGACCCGGGTGGTTTGTGTTTCTCAGAACACCGCTGCTTGCTTTATGCGTGGGAAGCGGTTATGGGCGCTACAGAGCTGGTCTCTGGGAGCCCCCTGGGTTCTGAGTTGGGGGTGTCTCCGAGTCCACAGTGTGAGCGGACCAAGAAGGGCAGTGGGCACAGAGATGGGGCACCCCCCCCCAAACAGTCACTGAGCATGTGTCTCTAGGAATGCTTGCTTCTGCCAGGGCCCACCTCCTAATTTCAGAGGCAGCATCTGTGGCTCAGAGGGACATCAGTTGTTTGCTGCGAAAGCGGCCCAGGTTTCACTTAGAACATAGATCCCTTGACTCTCTGATTCTGGGAGGATGTACTTCCTGGAGGAATGGGGGCTTGTGCCGTCCACCTGACCCCACGAGCCCCTGGAGGCTGACTCTGGGAAAGGCGTCTGGAGGTCTCGAGGCGGTTCTAACTGGAGGAGGGGGCGTGAGATGGGGGAGAGGACGCGCATCCCCTGGTGGGCTCACCAGGAGCTCCATGCGGGCGGGGTGGGGGTGGGGTGCACCGCTGGGGCTGAGCGCAGGCAGCGTGGGGGACAGGTGGGGTGTGTGGGGCAGAACGCAGGGCTGAGGGTGTGTGGTGGGGGGCATGGGTGGGCGTGGCCATGGGGCCAGAAGGGCCTTCTTATCAGACCCCTTGCCTATAAGAGCACCCTGGTCTGGAGCAGGTCAAGTATGTGGGGAGGAGACTAAGTTCCCTGCTGAGGCCACTGCCGGAGGATGGGAGTGGGCACAGGCCCACTCCTCTGAGCTGGAAAGAGGTCCCGGCTTTGTGAGTTTTTACACATGTGGCCAGCAGGAGTGGGCAGCCATTGGAGAAGGCCCCCACGTGTAGGTGATGGGGGCCCTGCCAGACGGGCTGGTGGTTGACCTGCCCCTGACACATTTGTTCCTGACCCTGACTCTCTCCGGCATGGCTGAGAGCTTGGCCCAGAGCCACTGTGCATGGCTTGAAATCACACGCAGGCCAGGGAAGCATTTCAAAAATTAGCCAGTGGTCTATCAGGTATCCTTAGATTACATGGTTCACTCTAGATTAATGTGAGTTCTCTTGAAAAGTTAATTTTCTATTAAATGAGTCAAGACAGAGCAGAACAATTCTGTGTTTTAGTCTGGCTTCTTCTGGAGATGGTGGTGAGCATTAGTTTCCTCTATTAATGAGCCTTCCCACTTTGGTTTCAAAACCAGTGATGCCCTCGGACTGATCCAGGCGTTGAACGCTGGAGAGTGGTCAACTCCAGGGCGGTTCCTGAGAGGCTATCGCATGCTTATTCCCAGCTGAGCTACCTCTGTTAATGGCACTGTGGAGGCTGTGCTTGAAAATGTGACCAGAGATCAATCTGCCTATTTAAATGTTCACTGAAGGAGAACAGTTTATGTGTGGAAAAATATACGGCAATTTTAAGACATCTCAATGTGCCTTGGAGTTAAGTAAAACAATCAGGAAGCCTTTCAGTGAGAAGCAGCATTATACAATAAAGAATATGCACTATTTACAGACAATTATAAAGGCAGCTCCTGAAGAAAGCCTCTGGAGTTACTCTGAAGGTTGGCATTTCTGCACGCGTGATTGTGCTGTCCTCCTCAGAGGACTGTGTTTATTGGATAGTTTTTCAACTGCTGAGGTCTCAGAGGCCAGTGGAGGCCACGCCTTCCTGACTCTGGATCTGGGGTGAGCTGGAAATCCTGATTTAAATGATCAAGAAATAAAGATCACAGGAAGAAATAACCCAACAGGATGAGCCAGAAGCAGCAGCAGATAAAAGAATCAGATAGAACAGAAATCATGGAGTAGGGTGAACACTGCCTATTCAGTGTTTGAAATAATTAAGGAAAATGCAGCAGAATGAAAATGGAATGAGAGGTTAAAACAAAATTACTAGAACTTATGGAAACAGAAAATGTGGGCCTGGAAGCTAGAAACTCTGTGGATGGATCAGATGGCTGGTCAGGTGCCCATAAAGTGGGGGTTATTGAGGTGCAGCGTGGCTCTGGAGAGATGATCCCAAGTGCGGCATCCAGAGCAACAGGGGTGGAAACGTGCGGGGCTGGGGAAGGATGGACAGTCCAGGTGGCATGATGTGTGAGTTCCCGAAGGGGTGGAGATAGGAATGGCAGCAGAGACCCCAGAAGGGCAAGAAGGTGCCAGGCTGTGTGTTGCTGGAAGTCACAGGTTCCCAGCAGGATGTTCCAAACCGGACAGTCAAGGTGGGATACATTGTAGTGAGCCAGCAGGACCCCAAGGTCCAAGAGATGAGACAAACTGCGTGGGGAAGGGTGACGTTCAGGCCGCGCCTAAGCATCAGCGGCGAGGGCAGTGGGAACAGCGGGGAGTCCTTCCAGACTCCGAGAGCTGACTGTCGCCAGGAACTGTATGTCCCCTGAAGCTGTAGCGAAGAGCAAAGGGAGAAATGACAAATGGAAACCGAACTCCCCACTAACAAACCAGAGGCACGTCTAAAGCGTTTATCTCAGGAGCAGCGCAGGCCCCAGAAAAGATGCTGAGGTACAAGCCGAGGAGGAGCGGGGCGAGAAGGGACTGGAGCATCGAGGCAGAGAGCTTTTGTGGGGCACCGCAGGAGGGGAGCGTGGAGAAGGGTGTGGGCAGACGGGGATCCCGTGACGTGCACCCGGCCCCGAGGAATGCACGCCAGCCAGGAGGAAACGGAGGCTGCTCAGGCTCACCAGAGATCCCAGAAGGTGAGGCTGAAATCACAAGATACTATTTCATTAACTGTTCAGACCGGCAAAGGGAAAGACTGACAGCCTCAAGTGTAGCCCAGAATCCGGGGCAAATTGGAAATTCTTAGACGCCGCTGATATAACCCTTTCAATGCTGTTTTGGCAACGACAAAATGCAGTGATTGTGTGCAAGCCCTCCCTGAAGCTCCATGCGCAGGTGTTCCCGGCTGTGTTCTGGGCTCTAGGACAAGCCCATCCCTAACGGTCAGTGCCTCGTCCGTCCTGACAGCAGTCAAACGGGAGTGCCCGCAACTGCCCTCAGCCAGAGAGGAATTCAGCACCACAGCCGCTGGGAGGCACTGGTGCCCGCATGTCTTGTCGCAGGGCTGGGGAGACACTGAAGCACAGAGCGGGAGTGTACGAGGTCAAGAGCAGCCACTCTGCGTGCTGTTTAGGAGAGCTCGTGCACGCAAGCACAGTCCCGGGGCATGGGGGGCATGGAGTGTGGGAGCTGGGCAGCGTCAGCTCTGGGGGAGGAGAAGAGAGGGGCACCCTCGGCAATGGTTCACTTCCTCCACAGGTCAGTGATGTCCTTGGGCTCTTCCGTAGGTTACTTTATTCCTCGGTGACCCCCTGAAACAGTTCATAATACAGAGGTAAAAGGCCAAATGAGCAAGCAAAAGACATTAGAAAGAGGGACATGAAGAGAAGAGCAGAAAATGAGAAATAGATGGAAAGGCAAGCATCGAGGAAACAGACAAACAGAAAGCCCGGTTCTTTGAAGAAGCACCTAAAACAGACCTCTGACCAACAGTAGTAATAAAGGGCACACACGCACTTATCAGGGGAGAGGGGGTGTCGCTCTCGGTGGGCTCAAGAGGAAACTGTGAAGACTTATTCTGAGAAATGTGAAAAAGCGACTTAAAAACTGTAAGCCAATAAAAGTGACTCCAAAAGGTCACTTTTGAATAGGCTTATAATTCTTAAAAAATCAGTAACCTAAATTTTCAGAAAGTTGTTTTTGAGGATTCCATGAGCGCAGTCTGCGTGCGCAGTGGGAAATGCATGTGGTCCCCAAACTGCACTGTTGTAATGACTCCCCAGACCTGGGACTGGCTCCCAGCGGTGAGGCGCATGGCCGCTGCAGGTCGTTCCAGCCCAGCCACGGGGCACGTGGAAACTTGGATTCTGCAGGAGTCCTCGTGAAACTGAGCAGTGGCCATCATCTCCTGTTTGGCAAGAAAGCCCTGAACCTTATATTCTTCTAGGTCCCTGTTCTCTTGTAACATCTCCTTTTTGGCTCTAAAGGACCTCTCCTTATTGGTGGGTTTTGCAACAAGAGCCTTAATTCAGTGAAGACCTTTCTAAGACAAATGCCTCTGTGTCTCTAAAGAAGTAGAAAGAATGGTCGAAGGAGCTCACTGTGTCCTGGGCTGAGGGTTGCTGAACCGAAAGGAAAGACAGTGTCCCAGCCGAACACCTTGGCGACCTCATCGACGTTGCAGAGGGGCGTCTCAACACATTCTCTGCAGGTTCCCTTTGAGTGACGCGCCCTTGGAACATTTCAGATCCTGACCCCAGGGCAGACATGTGAACACCAGAGAGCTCACAGCTAAATGTTACCAGCCTGAAAAGAAGAGAGAGCTGCCCTGTGGTTACAACAGAAAACTCGATGGGCTTCTAAAGCTCCCTGACCAGCCCTTAGAGCCGTGATTCCAGAAGCGGTGCGCGCTGCACCCCAGGTCCTCTGGGGCGCGGTTCTGAGAGAAGGTTTGCTTTGCACATTGCATTCTCAGTGTTTCCCCTGAAGGAGCAGAGTAGCCAGGAGGCCCTGTGTCTGTGGGGTGGGCACCTGAAGCAGCAGAGTAGCCAGGAGGCCCTGTGTCTGTGGGGTGGGTAGTGCGAGTTTCCTGTGACATTTGAGGACTCCCAGTGTGTTGCTGTCTTCGAGGCCCTCGCCAGGCCCCCAGCCTGGCCTCTGGGGGACTCAGCAGCATGTCTGTCGGGGTGGGGGGCCCCAGGCAGGGGCACAGGGGCCACAGACCACAGGTTCTGCCCCATCAGATGCCGCAGAAAGACAGACAGTGAGCGTGAGGGGAGGGACTGAGGGGGCTCGGGGTCATCAGCACAGACTCACCCTCCGACCTCCTTGGTCCTGTGTCTGAGAGTCGACGGTGAGACTTGTAGGTGGCACCAGCTGTCTGCGAACGAGCCGGTTACCGTGGAAACACAGGAAGGTGCTGACAAGGCCAGTCGGGGACACTCCACCTCGGGTCTCAGCCAGAGGGCGCCCTGCGGACGTGTGCCCTGGGGCCCCCCCAGGGTCCTCGTCACCCTCCTCACCAGGCTCTCTGCTCTGGCTCGCCCCCGTCCTGTCCTGCCACGGGCCCGGGGGGGTCCCTGCAACCACTGGGGATGACGCAGACGCATTTCTGAGGCCGCAGTGCGTCTCTCTGGGGTGGATGGCTGGGATCGCATGACATACCGTCATGGTGAAAGGGCGCCCTGCCACCCGAGGTGACCCCTGGGTGAAGCTCGAGGCCACACGACAGACCCGGAAATGCAGACAAAAGTCTCCCAGAAGTGTCACTGCTCTGGGGGCAAACCAAAGCCATTCTTATTTGTTAACATACGTATTTGAGAGGCAAGTTTTTATCTCTTAGGGGATGCCGAGGTATCCCGATAGGTTCAAGAAACATTGACAAATGGTATACTGTTCTTATAATTAAAGCTAGATTTCTTAACTTTGAACACTTTAAAAGTTTGCATTTTCTTCTGAGGCAAGTTAGAGATTTTTGCTTTTAATTTGGTCATATGAGGTCAGGTAGACTTCATCTGCACTGAAATTTAACAAGCGGAGTGAAGGCTTGGTTCAGGGTGTGGCTGAGCATTAATGGAAGTGATGAACAGGGAGGCAGGCAGGCGGCCATCTACCTTTGAACACCCTGGAGTGGGGTCTTTCTGTCCAACACGACAGGGTCTTCACCCTCAAGAGAACTGGATGTCACAGCAGAGGCGGAAGCGGAGACCCCCAGAAACCTGGACACTTCCCAGACGGTGCCGCAAACCCCGCATTTCTGAGAGCGGTGACCCATTTATGGGCTGTATGGAATGTAGTCTTGTCTTAAGCCTCACTGAAAGCAATATGGGTCATGGAGACAATCAGGCTTTTATTCTTTGAAATAATTTACATCACAGGCTTGCGTGTTACTTGCCTTATCAAGTGAGAGCCTTCACACTTGCGTGGGCGGATGATCGCAGATGATGTCTGGGCCTCTCGTTTGCCCCCCTCCCCTTCTTCCTCTCCCTCTCATATCCTTCTCCTCCCCAGTTAAACTCTGTGGTCACCATAGGGTTCTGGGGCTGTTAGCCGGCCATATGAATGAATGGTAAAGCTATATGAAATCAATTGTATTTGAACCCGGGAACTGAATTACAAAGCGCAGGAACATGGGTGCAGGCAGAGACTTTCTTCTAACACTGGGTTCAGCCTCTGAAGGATCCTTACAGGCCGGAAGCAGTAAGCCCAGCCCCAGAGGTGCTGGCAGCGCCTGTCACAGTGGTTCCGGGCTGCGTTCTTGACACAGGACTTTTTCTTACTCACCCCATCAAATCTCAGGTTTCAAGACAAAAAGAGGTGGACAAACACCTTTTGTAAAACACTAGAAACCAACCAAAATCTAGTTTATTCACCAAAGCAAAGTGCGATCAATCCTGGGTGTTCACTGGAAGGACTGATGATGAAGCTGAAACTCAGTACTTTGGCCACCTGATGCGAAGAGCTGACTCATTTGAAAAGACCCTGATGCTGGGAAAGATTGAAGGTGAGAGGAGAAGGGGGTGACAGAGGATGAGATGGTTGGATGGCATCACTGACTCAATGGACATAAGTTTGAGCAAGCTCTGGGAGTTGGTGATGGACAGGGAGGCCTGGCGTGCTGCAGTCCACGGGGTCGCAGAGTTGGACACGACTGAGCGACTTCACTTTCACTTTTCACTTTAATGCATCGGAGAAGGAAATGGCAACCCACTCCAGTGTTCTTGCCTGGGGAATCCCAGGGACGGGGGAGCCTGGTGGGCTGCCGTCTCTGGGGTTGCACAGAGTCGGACATGACTGAAGCGACTTGGCAGCAGCAGCAGCAGCAGCCCTCAGACTGAAAAACAAAATGAAACAGAATGAAAGTAAGCACTCACGTGAACGAAGGCTCCATTGTCTCCCAGACCCACAAACATGTCCAGTTCTGTCCCACAACTCTGTCTAGAACCCTCAGAAGCGTTCGGATGGTCAGACGTGGTCAACAGTACAGAGTAACATGGCCGGACCCACAGCAGAGAGTTGTGAGGACCCACGGGTGGGAGTGGGTGTGTGCCCTAGGAGCAGCACAGGGCAGGGGTGGCCCTGTGGGGGCAGTGGAGACCCCTCCCCAGCCGGGCTCTGCAGTGCTTGTGCTGGGTGGTTGCTGCGTCCTGCTCGCCCTGAAGAGGCACACTCTGTTCCAGGGCCATCTGCCTCACCTCAGGCTTCAGAAGCAAAGTGCGCTTTCCCCTCTGCTGGTGATCAGTCACTTCCCCAGACAACAGAAAGAGGCAGGTGACTCAGGCGTCGTTTCTAGGATTATCTGCAGCTCACGCTGGTAGGAGTCTGCAGAAACAGCAGAAAGGCATGCAGGGGCAGCTGGATTGTGAACCATAGGCTCTCTGTCAACAGGAGCAACTTGACCGCATGAAAACCTTTCAGGGCAGGCTCTGGGGCCCCCACGAGGCCGAGGCCGGGGCCCGCTCACAGAAGGCAGCATCCGCTCACCCTGGACGGCTGAGCATTTCCACCAGGCCACGGAGCCTGGGAGGCGGTGGCTGGGAGGCAGTGTCCAGGCCTTGCATTCCGTTAGCCGCGATGCACTGTGTGGGGTCGGGCACTTGAGACCCTCGAACCTCAGGAGAACGATCAGGATTTCTCCTGGTTTATCTGTTACTGACTCACCAGCCTGCACGGAGGGCTGTCTTTGCCAGGAGCGCAGATGGGGGGCAGTGGCCCCGAAGGGCTTGGATTCCCGGGCAGGTTCCTGTGACCTCGGGGCGAGTGGGGAGGAGAGCCAGTCCTCTGGGTCCAGCACCCAGCTCCAGTTCGGCTGCCCCCACTCCACCCGCGTGTGTCTGATCAGGGGCTCAGTCTCCCGTCTCATTTGGCAGGATGGTACTTTGTGGTGACAGCCCCTGCCAGCCTCGGGGTCGGCTGGTGACCCCGTTCTCTGGGGGAGGACAGTGAGCTGGAGCACGTGCACTCAGGTGGGAGCTGCGTGCCGCTCCAGTGTCGGGACCCCACGTGGCCGGTGGCTCTGGGGCTCCTCCTGCCGCTGACCCCCCACTTCACGCCCCTCCTCTTAGGCTTGGCTTTTCATTTCTTAAACTCTCTCTGCAGAAAACACTCCCATTGTTCCGCGTTTGGGAAAATTTTTAAATTGATAATACGGCCCTTGAAGGAAAGAGGTCTGCACTGTCCTCTGGTTGAGTTAACGAAGCGGCTCTGAGATCGGGGCTGGAGAGCCCAGGGCCGTGTCTGGCCTGCACGCATCCTCATGGGCCTGCTTTTGTTGTCCGTTCCTCCTTTCATCTCCTGCTTCTCATTTTATCTGCTCTTTCCTCTCGTGATAAACCCCTGCTCTTTCGAGCTTTATCTCAACACCACAATGAAAGATCTTCAAAGAGCTAGTTTCAAAAACATCCCCCAGAGAGAGCCAATTAAATACATGAAAATGGTTTGTGGTGGAGGCTGGAGTCTTTGGGATCATAAGAGTGTCTGGAATTTGCAGGTGAAGCATGGAAGCTGGGGGCATCCCCCCACTCCCCTGCCTTCCCCAGCAGAGAGCTAGAGCCCTGCAGGCTCGAGGGACCGGTCCTGTCCTGCACACGGCCTCCCTGGCTGGGCAAGGTGTCTTCAGCTGCCAGTTGGCACATTGAGGAGAAAGCACGGCTTCTCTGAGCTTCACCTTCTGCTCAGGCCGCTGGCTGGGAAGGCTGCAAACCAGGGCCTATGGATTCAGGGCCCGTGGACCCGGGGCCTGTGGATTCAGGGCCCGTGGACCCAGGGCCCATGGACCCAGGGCCTGTGGATTCAGGGCCTGTGGATTCAGGGCATGTGAACTCAGGACTGTGGATCAGGAGTGGAAGAACCCAGAGGCCACGTCTGCACAGACACATCAGAGCCTCCTGTTCCCTGGGCTGGAATTCCACCAGCCCCTCCCGGCTTCGTGTACTCAGGGTGGCCCCGCTGGCTTGGGTTTAGTCAGATTGGGAGGTGGTGGTCTCCTTAATCACAGCGACTGATTCAGTGGTGACCCTTGACCTTGAATTCCTTTCTTCTTGGGGGAGGCAACCTGTGGGAGGCAGCCGGTTCCTGCTGCTTCACCCATGAGCAGTTGCATCTGGGAAGGAGTGCCGTCCTGCTGGGAGCATCCATGGTGAGGCTGGAGGAGCAGGCTGACTGCCCCAGGAGCTCTGAATCCCACACGTTTTTCTGGACAGACAGCACCCTCATCGAGGGAAGGCGGTGGCCACCTGGCCCTGCCGGCTGCCTTCTCTCCTGGGAGACCCGGCCCGGGGGCACCGCCCACGGAGGTGCCTCAAGGGAGGCCCAGCCTGGCCAGGCAGCAGAACACAGCACCTTGCCTCTCACCGAAGATCAAAAATTACTCCCAATTACATGCAATTAGCTATTTTAAATTATTAATGGTGGTGAAAGAATGTGTCTATTCAACAAGTAATTTGTGATAATTTTTAGTTAATTGAAAGTGATTTCTAGCAATTAAGTCCTAATTTAGTGCATTTTCGGGTGATGCTTTTTTCCAGGGGTGCCTCTGAGTTGCATTGCTGGGGCTTTTCTCTAGGCACTTTGTTCGGTAAATTTGCCAGCTTGGGTATTTGGGGGAGCCCAGTAACCGTGGTCTGGGGGAGGAAGAAGGAACAAAGGGTTGACCCTGGCTAACACAGGGCAACAAAGGTCCGCCTAGTCGAGGAACCGAACCCCCTGCTCAGTGGTGTGGGGAGAGCTGGGCTAGTGAGGGCAGGAGGCTCCTGTCTCACTAAGTCAGCCTCCTTGAGGTGGTCTGCACATGGGCAGCAGGCAGGAGACCATCTCTGTCGACTGAGAGGGGACCCTGTCCCCAGGGAACTCTGCCCTCCTTTGTCTGTGGCAGGTAAACATTCCGAGTAGTCTTCAGAAATGAAATGGCTATGGTTTTGCCAGTAGTCATGTATGGATGTGAGAGTTGGACTATAAAGAAAGCTGAACATCGAATAATTGATGCTTTTGAACTGTGGTGTTGGAGAATACTCTTGAGAGTCCCTTGGGCTGCAAGGAGATCCAAGAAGTCCATCCTAAGGGAAATCAATCTTGAATACTCATTGGAAGGACTGATGTTGAAGCTGAAACTCCAATACTTTGGTCACCTGATACGAAGAGCTGACTCATTTGAAAAGACCCTGAGCTCGGAAAGATTAAAGGTGGGAGGAGAAGGAGAAGACAGAGGATGTCATGGTTGGATGGCATCACTGACTCAATGGACATGAGTTTGGGTAAACTCCGGGATTTGCTGATGGACATCACGTCTGGCATGCTGCAGTCCATGGGGTCGCAGAGTCAGACACGACTGAGCGACTGAACTGAACTGAACACAGGGTCCCCCATGGAGCACCCCCTCTTGGTGTGTGCAGAGTCACCTACGGAGCTTGGTCTACTGAGAAGCCCCAGAGCCAAGCTGGCCCTTGGAGCACCTGCTCGCCAGGTCCCAGGATGCAGGCCAGGGCGGCCGCTGGCCCTCTGGATGGCAGACTGGAGCCGGGCGGCCCAAGGGGCCAGGTCTCCTTGCCATCTTCTGCCTTGACTTCCAGAACTACCCCTGCTCAGTGGTGTGGGGAGAGCTGGGCCAGTGAGGGCAGGAGGCTCCTGTCTCACTAAGTCAGCCTCCTTGAGGTGGTCTGCACATGGATGGCAGGCAGGAGACCACCTTTGTGGACCGAGAGGGGACCCTGTCCCCAGGGAACTCTGCCCTCCTTTGTCTGGCAGGTAAACATTCCGAGTAAAATCTTCAGAAATGAAATGACTTGGGTTCCTCTGGAAACCTTGCAAACTGATCATTTTAACCGAGACGACGCCTGCGCCTGGGTGGAGGTTGAAACGTGAGTGTGGTTCCTGCCCGCCCGGGTTTATTTTCTGTTAAGATAGGTGGGAGCAGCCTCCAGAGACCAGAAATGAAGGGCACCCACGGTTACACATGTTTATTTCTCCCAAGCAAACCCAGGGCCAGGGTGACCCCTCCTCTCCTGGACGGCCACCCTGTTCACAGGACCAGCGGTGGCCTGGGCTCGGGGCCGCTGCCCACCCCCCCACAGATGCCGGCGTCCCCGCCATCCCAGCGTGTCCTTTGCAGAACCCACAAGCCCCCCTCCCTGGAGCCCCTCAAGTCCAAGTCACAGCCGCTGCAGGAAGTCACGGTGGGTCTTGTGTGGCTCAAATGGTGAGGTTCAAGCTTCACCCAGATCCCGGCCCTCTTTATAACAAGTATTTTGTAAGCCCCTTTTACTACCCTGAAATAATAATAGCACCGCATCACACAAGAAGTTACAACAGTGAAACACTGTGATATAGAGGACAGGCAGGGGAAACGAGTGACAATGAAGCGTCACGGGTCTGGATCTGTGCACACCTGCGCCTGGCGGGCCCGGGGTGGGAGACGGCGCCGGGGCAGGTCTCTGGGCCAGCGTGCTCCTCTGGGCGCTGGGGGTGCAGCCCCGAGTCTGAGTTGTGACAGGGCCCCAAAGTGACGCGCAGAGATTGACGCTGCATCCTGCCCGAATCTGCAGAGAGTGACCGGGACCCCGAGGAGCAGGCGGGGTGGGTCCTCTCGGGTCCTCCGTCCCGGCGGCTCAGGGAAGCCTGAGAGCTGAGGCGGGGGTGTCTTGGGAGGGCCTCGGGGAGGCCGAGCTCCCGTGTGATGGAGGCCGGACACCAGGTCTTCTCCCACCGGCCATCTGCCCTCGGACCCAACGCTGCAGACGCAGAGCCTGGCAGCATGAGCTGCTCCCCGAAGGCTGGCAGGGGCCGGGTTTACCAGCACGAGGGCCTCCAGGACGCGGAGAGGCCTGGCGGCCACCTGTTCCCTGGGTGGCTGGGTGGGGAGCTGGGCCTGGCCTTTTCCGCTCGTGTCAGCCGGTCTTTCCCAGGGGACACCTGCCGGCATCGCCTCAGGCAGAGCGGCTGGCGTGAAGGAAACAAGAGCGGTGGGATCCCTGCAGATGCCCTAGAGGGGGGAGGGGAGGGCTGCAGGTGACAGAGGGTGACCCTCAGGGGTGACCAGCGGGGAGGCCGGTGGAGTGACCAGCGGCGATGCCTCAGGTCCTCTGTCGGTCGTCCTGACTCTGCTCCACCCCTTTCCAGTTAGCGCTCGCCATCACGCCCACAGGCGCCCAGGACAGCCTCCCTGGGCACTTGTGAGCATCACGTTGCAGCTCATGAAGGCAGGTCTCATTGCAAAGGGCTCCCTGGCCCGCAGCAGCTGCTTCAGATTCCCAGCTCCCGGCACTCAGAGCTTGGGTTCCACCCCTGGTGTTGCTGTGCAAGCCTCGTGTGCCGTGTGTCCTGTGCCCTGGATTGTGCCCTGGAGGTGGGACCACGTACTGGAGTCAGGGGGCAGGGTGAGGGTGGGGAGGACGGCCTGACCTGGGGAGCGGGGCTCTGTCTTCCAGCAAACCTGTTGAGTGTCTTAGTGACCAGGCCCGTGAGCAGGACCTGTGACTCGGGGTCCCTCCCCGCTTCTGCCAAGTGACACTTCCAAAGTCAAAATTGGATGCACTTGGTGTCCTGCCCCTAGATGTTTAAGGGTCTGGATGGTGGAGTCTGTTGTACCAGCTTCCCTGTGACTTTGCAGCAGAGGAGGCAGCAGGACCAGGGACCAGTGTCCTGCCCCGACCAGGGGCCAGAGTCCCTCGTTCCAGCTTTCCTGTGACTTTTCGGCAGAGGAGGTGGCGGCCAGGAGAAGGAAGTAGTTCCGGCAGCAGGGGCCCCTCCAGCAGCGAGAACCAGAGCCCAAGGCTTGCTGCGGAGAAGGCGGCGCCTCGCCGGGCTTCCCTTGCTGCCCTGGGTCGTGTGCAGTGCTGAGCACCGAGAGGTGCGTGTGATGAAGTCGTTCAAGCAGTGACGTGAGTGCGACCTTAACTTTTGGAAGGAGGACAGACGGATGCAAGGGAAGGGGGAAAGGACCGTGGGACTGGGTGTCTGCGTCCTGGGAGGGCAGTTAGGGCCGCGCTCTGCCCGGAGCTGCCCCCACTGCGCCGTCATCCGCTCTCCGAGACAGGCCGCCTTCGGGTTCCGGCCTCTCGCATTTAGCCTGAGCGGTCCCCACGGACCCCCACCTCCTCTCAGCGTCTCTGCGTCAGAGGGCGGGGCGCTCCTGACACCTGGCGCTCTGTGGCCCGGAGGCCGTGGCCTCTGCACACACTCGCCGGCCGGCCTGAAGACACGGGGAGCGCGACGTCCTGCCTCCGCGCGCCTCTGCCTCAGCGGGTCCCGGAGCTCTGCGGTCCGGCCTGGCCAGAGGCCAGCACCGCCCTCCCGGGTGCCCGTGGTGAGGCGCCGGCTTTTCTGAAGCTCGTCAGTTAAGGGGCTTCCCGGGCGAGGGCTGGCGGAGGCTGCGCGGGTGGGCTGTGTGCCGGGTGAACCGTCGGGAAGGAGGCGTGGGAGCCAGCGAGGCAGCTTTGCTGCGGCGCTTCCACCGTCAGCAGCCGGGAGACGGGAGGACGCGGGGCGCGGGCGGGCCCGCGGAGGCGAGGCGGCCCACTCCTGGTTCACAGAGGCTTACGGCCGCCGCTCGTTTTGACAGTTGGGGCCTGTTTTCCTTCCCTTTGGTGCGGCCAGTGAATGAGTACTTCTAAAATCTGACATCTTTGGCTCCACCTTTGAATGTCGCCATGTACGATGACTCTTAGAGCCCCTGCGCCGTGAGTTCCACCTTCACAGATAGAGCTTCACCCCTGCTCTGACGGCGAGTGCGCTGTCCCTGGCGGAACCTGCGAGGCCCCCCTCAGAGCCCTTAACTGTGCAGAGTCAGGCGCCGCCCACGGTCCCCCGCCCCTGACACCTGGTTCCCTCTTGCCAGACGCCGCAGCTGAGCCAGGAAGGTGCCTGAGGCCCGGGACGCGTAGGCTGCGTGCCTCCTGGAGACGTGTCTGAACCACCATCCGCTGTCCCTTCCCCTGACCTCCAGAGCTCCTGACACCTGCCGTGTGGGAGCGCCTGCCCGAGGCTGCCCGTGTCGCCTGTCCAGGGCCACGTGTGCCCGTGTGACACCACCCGCCCAACCGCCATGCCTGGCAGGACCCCAGGCCGCCGGGGGGGGGGGGGGTGGGAAGCCTCAGCCAAGGCGGGTAGACAGTGCTCCACGCCGGCCCGGGGCTGCTTAGGGGTCCCCTGCAGAACAGCCCGTGGGGCCTGGAGCCAGGGCCCCTGCGGTCAGAGGCAGCGCTCTGGTGGGGGGGGTGCTCCGCTGGGAGGAGTGGCCTTGGGCCAGGGGCGCGCCGGGCAGAGAGCCCGAGGTTTGTCAGGGGGGCTGAAGCAGAGGCAGCCTCTCGTCTGCCCATGGTGAGAGGGTGGGGGACGGGGCTGTGCACACAGGGAGAAGCAGCATGGAAGCAGGCATGGGACCCGCTGGGCCCCCAGCGCTGTGAGGGAAGTGCCCAGAGTGGACGGGGCCCTGGTCAGGCGGAGGTCAGGCTGTACAGAGGGAGCTGGGCACCATTCGAGGGCTTCCTACCAGGAAGGCATGTGGCACAGGCCACCTTCAGAAATTGGCAGTCTGCAGCCGAAGAAGGGTTTGGAGCTCTGGTGCGGGCAGGGGTCCTGGGGAGAGGCCTTTCCTGCCAGCCCTCGCCTGTCCCTGTGGGATTTGGAACTGTGTCAAGGCTCCATCCAGAGGCAGCCTCTCGTCTGGACTGTCGCCCCTGAAGTCACCTCCCGCCGCCCTCACCTGCCGGAGCCTGCACAGGACGTGCTGGGCAGCCTTCCTGCCCTGAGCGTGCCCGGGGAGGCCGTGGCGTCCTGGGGATCATGAGCGTCCAGCGCCAGGAGTGGACTCTGCGTGCGCCGTGTGCAGTAAGAGCCCAACAAGCATCACGCCTCGAGTGTGACGCGACTTACACGCGAGTGTTGGCAGCTCGCGCAGTGCCTGCGCATCTGGCTTCTGCACCGTGTGCGTTCATCTCCATCAGAGTGCACATAAAATGCGACGTGCGTGTTCATGTCTCTGCTGCGCTGGGTGGTTTTATTCCCCGCGTGGGAGCTGGTGCCCTCTGAGAAGATGACTGTGCATGTAGTGGTGACACGTTATCGATGGGGGCAGTGACGGCAGGGGCTCAGAACTTGGGACAGAGTCACCTCTTCAGCGTCCAGCCTCCTTCCGCTTCGCCCTCCCCAGGATGTAAAACATTGGGGTCGGAGGGCAAGTGTGGGGAGGCCAGACCTGGTCTGACTTCAGGGAGGGAAGCCAGCATCAGTCAGCTGGTCAGTGGGTTGCCAGTCCCCGTTAGCTGAGTGGACAGCTCTAGGACGTGCTGGGGAGCCTTGGCATCGGGTCAGCTGTACTCACACGTTTCTGAGCATTTGTGGAATCAGTGTGACCGCACCTGGTGCAGGAGAGGCTCCCAGCTGGATGGCAGGCTCCCAGCTGGGGGAGGGGAGGCACGTGTGCTGTGCCGTGTGCACCTGTGTGTTTGGGTGTGCACCTGTGCATGTGCACAGGTGTGTGTACCCGTGTGTGCACAGGTGTGTGTAACCCGTGTGTGCACAGGTGTGTGTAACCTGTGTTTGTGTGTGCACAGGGGTGTGTGCACACATATGAATGTGTCTGTAGGTCAGGGTCGGGGGGTGAGAGCCCCGAGGCCCTGGGGTGGTCACTTCAGCTGTCAGGCCTGAGGAGACAGCGCCTGCCCCATCAGCCTGCAGGTCTCGGGCTCTGAGATGCTGGGCCCTCAGTGTCGCGTGCCTGAGAGCAGGGAGCCCAGGACTCCTGGGGGTCGGGGGTGAACTGCGGTGGTTTTGGGTTTGAGGTAGTGTGTGCTCCGAAAGTCCTGAGTGCTGTGTGTGGAACTGGATTTCCCCGAAATAGTGGAAAACCCACAGAATATTCAAAAGGCAGAGGACACAGCCTAGAGGCCAGATCTGAAACGTTTCCTGTGTCCTCGTCCGAGGGAGCACTGGCGCTGGGCTCCCGGGGAACAGCCTGAGTCCGGCCCATTCTGCCACTCTGTCTATCCCCATCTTGGGCTCTGCCGGGCCAGGCTGCAGGGCCCCAGCCTCTCCGCACTCCACCCCTTGTCCCTGGGCTTGGCCCAGCGCTGCTCGAGTGTGCCCAGGCCTCCGCAGGAACTCACTGCGGGGTGGGAGGTGTCTCTCAGTTCTACACACTGCTCCTCTTTGCTGGGTGACCTCTTCCTAGTTGCAGGGGCTCCCTCGGGCCCTGCGTGGGGACCCCTGCAGCCAGCCTTCGTCCGCAGCTTGCTCACCAGCCCTGGTCTCGCCTCCTGTCCTCGGGGTCACTTGGCCCCTTGCACTGCGTCCTCCAGGCAGGGCCCACCCGTCCCTCTCGGCCACCCTCTCCATGGCTTACAGAAGCATGAGCTGTCTAGCTTGACTGGTGGCTCCCTGCTCAGATGCCCAGATTCCCGCTGGAAAGAAGCGGCTCAGTGGACTCACTCCCGTTCACCCCAAGGGCGCTGGACCTCGGAGCTGACCTGGAGGAGCTGCGGTCGTGGCTCAAACGGGGCGGAGCTGTGTCCGTGGCTCCCTGTCCCCTGCCTGAGCGTCCTGGCCTGTGGACTTCCCAGACTGCTCCTCCTCCTCTGCGGAGGAGCGCAAGCGTGGCCGGTCGGAGGCCTTGCTGTCGACAGGCCCTCCGGCAGCACAGCAGCAGCTGCTTTGTGCCCGTGGGTGAGAGTGCTTCTGGGCCATAGGACGCCAGTCGCGGTGTGGTGTCTCAGAGCCTGTGGGAGCACACCCTCTGGAGTTACCGCCCTTCTGGGCTCTGTCCATCCAGACGCTGGTCTCTCTGGTCCTCAGGAGAAGCCACACCCGGCTGGGCGCACGGTTTCTCTACCACAGTGTACAAGCGCTCACATCACCATGCGTCACTGACAAAATATTTATAAAACAAAGTTTTGTGTATAAAATCTTATTTCCCTGTGGAATTATTTAATGAAATCTGAGCAGCGCTGAGGAGGCAGTCTTGCAGGTGGTGATACGATGGACATCGGAAGGCAGCATCCTGGCCCCTTTGGTATTTACTCGACTTTGCTGGGTTTAGAATGTCTGGTGGATGCACACGTGTGCGCCTCCAAGCCTCATGGATGGACAGCAGGCCTCTTGTCCATCAGGAGTATAGGTGTTCTGTTTCCACCTGCAGACTCTAATCCCCAGCACATGTGTGCTCATGCACATACACACACATACACAAGCACAAGTGTGCACACATGCTCAGATGTGCATACACACACACGAAGGCACACACACATATACACATGCACACAAATACACACACGTGCAAACACACGTGCAGACACTCCCGCACAGCTGTGTCTGCTCCCTGGCAGAAGTTACAGGGGTGCATCCCGCTCCCCCCAGCGAGGATCCCCCACCGTCTGCGTGCAGAGAAGGGGCCGTGGGGGGGGGGGGCGCCACCCTGGGGGAGGGGATGCTGGGTGGCATTTCTGGAAGTCTGGGCTCCGGTGGGTTTGGGACTGGGCACTAAGGCAGAGAGAGTGGAGAAGATGCTGGGTGGGGCGTCTGGCAGAGTCACACAAGGAACATCAATTGAGAAAGAATCAGGGCCAGTTCTTGATGAACCTACTTGAAGGCGAGTTATATGTGGGGTCTCTCAACAAGTGGCTGGTTTCTTGAAGTGGGGTTACTGCTCCACCTCTAAAGTAAAAGCTTCCACATAAATGACCTGGATGGGAAAGAATGACTGGAAAGCAGCCATAATAGAAATGCATGATGCTCAGACTGCTGGGGTGTGGCTAAGGCAGCACTCAGAGGAAGAGTCGTAGCCCTCACCGCCCACGTTGCTTTTGCAGGCAGGAGCACTTCTAGGTAAGTGGAAGGAAATCGAGTGGTGGGCTGCAGTGCAGGAAGTTCTGGTCTCCCCTCACAAGGAGGCTGGGAGTAAACGTCTGTTTACTGGGCCACGACATTGGTTCCGACCCAGACTCCTCATTCAGAACTCCTCCAGGGTCCTCAGCATGCCAGCTCTCCTCTCTCCCCCTTCTCGCCCTATCCTTGTTGCCTAATGGCCCCAAGTGCCTCCCGCAGTCCAGCCATGACATCTGCGATGAAAGAGGGAGAAAAGAGACAAAAGGAGTTTCCTTGAGTGGCTCCTTCCTTTCACAGCCAAGGAACTAATTTCCACCCCAGCCCAGCACACCCTCCCTGGGTGGACTCCCGTCTTTTCCAGTGGTCAGAGCTGGTCCTGTGTGACCCAGAGGTGCCTGGTCAGTTCTTCTGGCCTTGGTGGGAGCAGTGATGACCCGGGCCGGCTGAGCACGAGAGTCCTCACGATGCCGGCAGCAGAAAGGCCGGGAAGATGAGCGAGGCATTTGTTGAGAAGTTAGAAAAAGGAGACACACTCGGGAAGATACGAAGTAAACAGAAATGAAGACGACAAAGCAGAAATTAGTGGGTTAAATACGGAAAGCCAGGAAAAGTTGACAACGTTAAGAGCCAGTTCTTTGGGGAAAAAGAACAAGAAAATAAAGGCTGGCTAATCAGGATAAAAGAGAGAGAACACAGACATACAGAATTAGATGCAAAAAGACAGATGATCAGAACAAAAAGCGAGTGCTTTGTAGAAGCATACAAGTACATTTAACATCAGAGCAAAATAAAAACGGTATTAAACCTGATCACAGAAGATGGGGGCTACCTAAGCAGGTCCCCGGTAGTGGGAGACCAACCAGTTACACACAGCCCCGCCCACCTCCACCAAGGGCCAGACTAGTTGGATTCACAGGTAAACTACTTCAGGTCTTCAAGAAATGGACAGTTTCAGTGCTATGTGAACTAGTCCAGAGTACCTTCTTAGAGAAGCAGAGGAGAGTCCAGAAATACACTAAAATATGTATGGAGTTTGAGTCTGATGAAGATAGGGTTTTAAAACAACAGTCAGTTCAGTTCATTTCAGTCTCTCAGTCGAGTCCAACTCTCTGTGACCCCATGGACCACAGCACACCAGGCCTCCCTGTCCTTCACCAACTCCCGCAGTTTACCCAAACTCATGTCCATGGAGTCGGTGATGCCATCCAACCATCTCATCCTCTGTCGTCCCCTTCTCCTCCTGCCTTCAGTCTTACCCAGCATCAGGGTCTTTTCCAATGAGTCAGTTCTTTGCATCAGGCGGACAAAGTATTGGATAAAGATAGGCTTTAAAATCAACAGATAGATTGGACAAAGATAGATTTTTAAATCAACAAGAAGACAAATTGTTCAATAAAATGTGTTCTAATGTTTTGGGAAAAAGTATTTGAATTCTTATTTCTTTCAATAAAAACAAATTTGCAAAGGATCAATAACTTAAATGAAAGTGATAAAAAATGCCATAGAAGAAAGCATGGTGAACTTGATTTGTATCATAAAGCCCCTTTTAAATTGTGATGCAAATTTTAAGAAGCCGTAAATGGAAAGAGTAATAAATTTGACTACATAAAACTTTAAAAAATTTGGGTGGAAAAAATATCATAAAAAAAGTCTCAAGACACACGTGAGCGGCAGAAGCTAGACTTCTGTGTCGGTCACACGTCGCACACACGGGTGCGGAGAGCACAGACCAGCTGACCAAGAACGGCCCGGGCCACGAGCAGGAGGCTCGCAGACGCAGGCGTGCGAGTCGGCGGCAGACGTGAGCCCCAGCCTCACCGCCGTAGAGGAATGGACGACACGACGCCTGGAGCCCCCACTCAGTGAGGCTCTTGCTGGTGCCCGATGCCCGGAGAGGTGGGACGAGGCGCCCTCACACACGACCAATGGGGACTTAAACCACACGCTTTCTGGGAGGAGAGGCTGTCGTCTCTTCTTTACAAGCTCACGTGCCTTTAGACCAGCGTCCCTGCCGCGGGGATCGACCTCTGTGTCCCTGCAGTGGGCCCGCGGGCGTGCGGTTCCGGATGCACTTCTGGCCGGAGCTGAGACGAGCCAAGGGTTTGTGGCAGCTGGGGCTTCTGCTGGAGTGCTGTTCAGAGGACCGCTGTGCCCCGCAGCAGGCTTCTCGTCCCTCCTGCCCCCAGCAGGCTGGCGAGGCCCCCTTTGCCCCCTGCCCACCCCTCCTCTGCAGGCGGCAGGCAGCCACGCTGGGCCCGCCTCCCCTCACTCGGCCTCTGACAGCCTAACCCACGCATTTCCTTTAGGCTCATCCAAAGTACTTCTTCTGACCCCGAGTCCGGGCTGGGCAGTGGGGGCAGCCGTGTGTGTGCCAGCGTGCTCACGCACCACTCTCTGCTGGAAGCAGGGCCCACCCTCAGCTGTGACACATGCCTCTGTTCCGCCCTGGTCTCCACCACAAACTCCCGGGTTCAGGGCTGGTGGAGCCACAACGGACAGTCATGGTTCAGATCCCAGACAGCTGTGCCAGGTGTTACTGGAGGAGGCGTGGGGCTGGCGTTTCTCCCAGCAGGCGGTTCTCTGCGCACCCTGAGCAGGAGGGCGGGCTTGGCGGGGCTTGTTCTGAAGGGTCAGCAGCACCATAGCCCCCCAGCCAGAGGCTCCTGCACCCAGGGGGCAGCTCGGCCGTGGGTCCAGCGGGGCAGCCTGGGGACCCTGCAGTCGTGGAGGGGGGCGGCCTGGTGACCCTGTTGGGGGACAGCCTGGTGACTGTGTCGGGGGGGGCAGCCTGGTGACCATGTGTGTGGGGGAACAGCCTGATGACCGTGTGGGGGGCAGCCTGGTGACATGTGTGGGGGGTCAGCCTGGTGATGTGTGGGGGCAGCCTGGTGACCATGGGGCGGGGGTAGAGCGTGCCTCGGGCGGCCGTGGCCTCTGGGAGGCAGGGAGGCTCTGCAGGACTCGCAGAGCTCGGTGCTCGGGACCGCAAGCTGGCTCATCAGTGTCTGTGAGCAGAAGGTCCCGGAGGCCAGTTGCAGGGCATGAGGCAGGGGGCTCCAGGGGCGCAGCCCGCCCCCTCCTCTGCGGGGCTCCCCAGCAGCCCCTGCCCCATAGCCCTCCCCAGCAGCCCCTGCCCCGTCACCCTGCCCTCGCCCCACCCCCGCAGAGTGGCTCAGGGGCCAGGCCCCCGGGTGAGAGGAGACACAGCCATTGGGCCACTCAGGATGGCCCTGCTGCGGCTGGTCCAGTGCGTCTGAGTCCAGGGGGTGACGTGAGGCGGTGACTCTGAGGACTGCCTGAGGAGGAAACCTGAGGCGGGGCTCCTCTCGAGGCTGCCCTGAGTGTGGACCCTCTTTTTCTCCAGGAGCTTGGCCCCCCCAGGCGCTGAGCGCTGTCAGTCAGGGCAGGTCCATGCGTCTGTGTTTCTTCTGTGCTGTGACCTGCAGGACGCTGGTGGGGAGGGTCAGACAGGCCCCGGTGTTCCTCCAAACATGCTCCACTGGAACCCATTCTTGGCGTTCTTCTGGGGGGAGATCGCAGCTTTGGGCGCCCTCTGTGTGCGTGTGGGCATGTACGTGTGTTCATGTATGCTGCGTGTGCACACTATGCCTGCACGTATGTTGTGTGTGTCACGCGGTCACGCGTGCTGTGTATATGCACGTGTGCATGCTTTGCACACGTGTGTGCGTGTGGTTCGTGTGCGTGCGTGTTTCACATGTGTGTGTGTGCACGTACGTGTGTGACACGTGTGTCACGTCAGGCATGCCTGGGCTCCTGTGTGAGGCGCTGGGCGCTCTGACACTGGGCGTCAGGAATGGACAGGGCCCCGTGGAAGGAGGGGCTGGAGGGCGGTGAGGAGGGGCACGCAGGTAACAGCCTGAGCGTTGGGTTTACATCCTCCACAGGTTTTCCTGGCACGAGCGCACATCTCAGGGGTTTCCCTGTCACTCAGCAATTCCTGTTCCTTGTTTTGGGGTCTGTTTTGCTAGACACAGTATGTTTGTCTGTGAAATAAATGTTGGGGCTCAATGAAGTTGAAGTACTTGGTTTTCCAGGAGCAAAGGTGACTGAGGTCGCCCCCTCTGCCCTTTGGGGAGCTAAACCCACGCCCTCTCCTTCCCTAACGTGGGGTTCAGGGCCATCCGTGCCCTCGGGCAGCGGCGAGTCTTCGATCCTCTGAAGCCCCCTGCGGTGCTGGGCGTTGTGCCGAGTCCTCCCTGGCAGGCGGGTGGGGTGTGAACCCCTGCGGTGGCGTGTTTGGAGCTGGCCCAGCCCTCTCTGAGCTGTTTTCTCGGTGTCTGCCTCCTTTCGAAGCACCTTCAGCACTGGCCCGGGGAGGTCCCAGATCCTAGCCTTGGACCTGCCAGCCGCTGTGGGCAGGAGCAGGGTCAGCAGGCAAGCTGTGCTGTGCTGACCGGGCCGGTGCCATGTGCGGGGGGCAGCCCACCCGGGGGGCAGTCTCGGGACATCCTGGTCTGTGCAGGCTTCTTTGTAGAAGCAACACATGTGCCTGGAATCATGGGACCCGCCAGGGAGTGGGGTGGGCGCTGTTTGCGGCTCTTCCCTCCCTCCTTTCCAAGAGTCCTGTGAAGGGACGGCCTAACAACTGACCAGCTAGCTAGCTCACTGGTGACCGGTGACCGATCCCCTCTGGTTACTGGCTCAGCCTGGGCGCCTGTGTATGCCCAGGTTCAGGTGACTAGACGTGACACGGCCTGACCGAGGAGGTCAGTTAATGGGAGCAAAGATGGTGAGTTTACGTTAAATTCTCCCGGCATTAGCGCCAACGCGTATCTGAAGGGCTTGGAATAAGGGGTAGGACACTTCTGCACAGTTCACATGGTGAGGGGGAGCCGTGCCCTCACCTCCTCTCTGGTTCTTGGGTCGTGAGGGGGAGGTGAGGGACCCCGGGTCAAATGGACCCCTCCCCAGCGAGCCTCAGTTGCGGGAAGAAAGGCAGGCCTCCCTGAGTGGGCGGGGTCCATCCGGCAGCGGGTTTGTCTGTCTCCTCTCTGGGCAGCATGGTGGGAGGGCAGGGTTGGGGCAGGCAGAGGCCCACCTTGGGTCTGCACATCACATCACCCACCTTGTCTACGGAGCTTGTGCTGTTTCCCGGCCAACACTTCTCTGGATCAACTGCCCAGCATCCCTCTATTTCCACACTCAGCTGTGACCACGCACTGATCCCTCCTGTCCTCTGTAGCCTGCCCAGGGCCCATGGCTGGGGCTGGGCGCGGGGCTTGCGACCCTCGAGATGGTTGGGGAACGCGAGCGTTGTTCACTGCCTTAACCAGAGGGGAGGTGCCGGGGGGGTGGGGGTGGGGGGGCAGCTCTGCTCTGCGGGCGCCAGGAACTGCGTGCAAGTAACCGAGGAGCAACAAACGCCAGTCCACCCGCGCAGAGCTGTTTGTTCCCACCGCCTGGCCCACCCAGAGGCGTGGGGGCAGGGCGTCATTGGTGCCAGGGAGCCAGCTCGGCCCCTGCCCCGGCCCAGACTCTGCGGTGGACGTGGCCGTGAGGCGGATGTGCTGGAGCTGGCGAGCTGTGGAGTCCAGGCTGCAGACCCCACCCTCTACCCGCCCCAGGGGCTAAGGTGCTGGGGTTGCCATGGCAACGGAGATCCTGGTGACAGGATCTTGGACTCAGGCCTCCTCTCATGTGGAGCGCGGGTGTCCTGCGAGGTGCCCGGGAGCCCAGACCTTGGAGTCGTGGCCCTGGCGTGGCTGTGACCCTCGGGGCCCCTGCCCCGGACCAGCGTCCGCAGCTCACACCATCCTCGGGACCCACACGCTCACCGTGCTCACTGAACATATTCCACCTCCTTCCTCTCTGAGTGGAGCCCCAGATGGCGCGGAAGCTGCGCACAGTCTGGGGGCCAGAGGTCCAAGGTCAGGGCGCCCCGCTTTGTCGCTGACGCGGACGCGCGTTTTGTCTTGCAGAGGGCGCCTTCCCTCCGTCCTGATAAGCCGGCAGGGGGCGTGGTCCTCCTCTGCTAAGGGCTCTGGTCCCACCAGGTGGCCTCCCCCAGGGCCCTTATTCCCGCCCCCAGGCCCCGCCCCCCGGGGACGCCCCACGGGGCTAGGCTTTAGCACGTGGATTTGGGGGACGCAAGCCCGCAGCCCACGACACCTCCTGTTTCTCTTCATCGCTCACCCCAAGGAAGCTGCCTCCAGGTCACAGGAGCCCCCCACCACACTGGGCCTCCACACATGGTCATCCGCAGAGCCCAGTCACACTCTAGTCTCCGCACGCTGGTGCCTAACCCCTTCCCGTAGGCGCAGACTTTAACTTCTGTGGCCATCTGTATTGTGCTCCATGTACCAGTGCGCGAGCCCTGGGTTCGAACCCTGGGTTGGGAAGTTCCCCTGGAGAAGGGAACGGCTACCCACTCCAGTATTCTTGCCTGGAGAATTCCATGGATTGTGTGATCCGTGGGGTCGCAAAGAGTTGGACACGACTGAGCAACTTTCACTCACTCTCTCACTCCATGTACCAGAGGCAGGAGGAAGTGTGTCTTGCTGCTGCTGCTGCTGCTAAGTCGCTTCAGTCGTGTCCGACTCTGTGCGACCCCATAGACGGCAGCCCATCAGCCTCCCCCGTCCCTGGGATTCTCCAGGCAAGAACACTGGAGTGGGTTGCCATTTCCTTCTCCAATGCATGAAAGTGAAAAGTGAAAGTGAAGTCGCTCAGTCGTGTCCGACTCTTCACGACCCCATGGACTGCAGCCCACCAGGCTCCTCCGTCCGTGGGATTTTCCAGGCAAGAGGACTGGAGTGTGGTGCCATTGCCTTCTCCGAAAGTGTGTCTTAAACAAGTCTAATAAATAAAGCCGCTATCTGTGCCCGAGCCTCACCCACATTGTCCGCTTGTGCGGTGTCCTGACCCGGCACCATCTGTGCCCCACGGAGGCAGCGTCGTGCACACTTAGGGCTCGGGGAGGTGGCGCCCCAACCTCTGCGTCCCTGCCTCTGTCGCTGCGCCTCGACGTGGCCGAGGTTGTGTTTCCCAGGCGGGCTCTCTGGGGGCGTCGGGTGGGGGCACTGCTCAGGGGGTGCTCGCGGTGCGGGGCGGGTGGTAACGGGGACCCTGTCAGGACCGCGAGTCCTGTGCCCGCCCCTCCTGTGCGGCCTCCAGGTCCTTCCCACAGCCGGGTGGGTCCATCGAGGTCTCAGGAGAACTGGCACTGCTGCTGTGCCCTCGGTGTACCCGCCAAGCAGGTCAGTGTGGGGCTCCTTCAGGGGGAGCCGTTCTGTGTTGAGGGACCTGCTGGATCAGGCTTCTCGGATGAGGCTTCTCTGCTGGGGCTCAGGCTGGGGCTCTGACCCCCCGAGGAGGACGTCACCAGCACCCCTCGGGCCACACGCCCAACCCGTGACCGAGCGCAGCCTGGAATCTTGCGCCTGCTGGGAGCTGCCTGTGGGTGCCTGAGATGCGGGGGCTGGGGCCTCAGCCGCTTTGGAGAGGTCAGACTCCCCCTCATGGGTACCCTCCACCTGCCGTTGCCATGGGTACCTCAGTTACAAGGCGGCCACATGCCGGTGTGAATGAAACACATTTGGTCTGATATCTCACTTATGGCAAATGTGAGATGGTCCTTTTACACCTGAGGGAGCTGGTCACCAGAAGGGTGATGTCCCTGCCTGGAGCCTACAGCCTGAGGCGTGGGCCTCCCCCTGCTCCTCCCCCTCTCCCTCCTGGTGTCACCCCTCCTCCTCCTCCTCTTGGTCTCACTCCTCCCTCCCCTACCCCATCCTCTCACTCCTCCCGCCCCTCCCCCTGCCGCCCCTCCCCCTCCTCCTGCTCCTCCCCCCTCCTCCCCTCCTGATCTCACTCCTCCTCCCTCCCCTCCACCTCCTAATCTCACTCCTCCCCCCCTCCTGCTCCTCCCCCTCCACCTCCTAATCTCACTCCTCCCCCCACCTTCTGGTCTCACTCCTCCCCACCCCCTCCCCCTCCTGGTCTCACTCCTCCCCCTCCCCTCCCCCTCCTGATCTCACTCCTCCCCGCCCCCTCCCCCTCCTGGTCTCACTTCTCCCCTGCACACAGAACCGTCCTGCTCAGAATACTGTTACGGCTCTGTGCTGCATGCAGAGACTGCCAGCTGTCCTGGTGTGGCGTCCAGGCCTGTGTGGCCTCACACCAACCCCCCAGCCCCTTCTCTGCCCCGGCTGGAGTTACATCCTTGCCGATGGCATCCCGCCCTGGCCGCGCTCTTACATTTCTGCTCAGCCCCTCTCCGTCCCTCAGAATTCTACGTATCCTTCCAACGTGGCTCGAATACCGCTTTTCTCTGTGCAGTTTCTCCCAGTTCCCCATCCCAGTGAGTCTCTCCTCTCTATTTTCCACAGATGTTTGCTGATAACTTTATTATACAGTCATGACAGTTCAGGTTGGATCCTAGCTGACTGTAAGGGCTCGGGTCAGGCGTCTGGCTGGCCTCTGGAGTGCCTGTCTTCGGTGGAGCAGAGCAGGCCACGTATGTTGTGCGAGTGAAGCCGCGCAGCGTGTGGCTGTTTTGGCTTTTTTCACTCGGCACGATGTTGTGGCTGGTCTGTGGTTCCTCCCTTTTGCTCACTGGGTTGTTGTTATTGCTGAGAACTAACTAATCCACAGGATGGACAGACCTGCTTGGTTCCCCCTCACTCGTTGGGCAGCATCTGAGCTATTTCCGGTTTGTTGTTCAGTCGCTCAGTAGTGTCCAGCTCTTTGCGACCCCGTGGACCACAGCATGCCTAGCTCCCCGTCCATCGCCAGCTCCCGGAGCTCGCTTTCAGTCGCTCAGTAGTGTCCAGCTCTCTGTGACCCCGTGGACCACAGCATGCCTAGCTCCCCTGTCCATCGCCAGCTCCTGGAGCTCGCTTTCAGTCGCTCAGTAGTGTCCAGCTCTCTGCGACCCCGTGGACCGCAGCATGCCTAGCTCCCTGCCCATCAGCAGCTCCCGGAGCTCGCTTTCAGTCGCTCAGTAGTGTCCAGGTCTCTGCGACCCCGTGGACCACAGGATGCCTAGCTCCCCCGTCCATCGCCAGCTCCCGGAGCTCACACTCATGTCCGTTGTCAGTGATACCCTCCAACCACCTCACCCTCTGTCTCCCCCTCTCCTCCCGCCTTCAGTCTTTCCCAGCATCAGGTTCTTTTCCAACAAGTCGGCTCTTCACATCAGGTGACCTAAGTATTGGAGTTTCAGCTTCACCATCAGTCATTCTTTCCAATGAATATTCAGGACTGATTTCCTTTAGGATGGACTGGTTGGATCTCCTTGCTGTCCAAGGGACTCTCAAGAGTCTTCTCCAGCACCACAGTTTGAAAGCATCAATTCTTCTAGGAGTTTTTGGTAGATTCATTGGAATTTTCCATGTGGAAAATTATGTTATCTGGAAATAGGCACAGTTTTGTTTCTTTTTCATGTGTGTGCCTTGTATTTCCTTGACTTGCCCCATTGCCCTGCTGAGAACCTTTAGCTCTGCTGTGATCAGTGCTGAGAGAGGACGTCCTCGCCTCGTTCCTGATCCGAGTAGAAAGGGGTCTAGTTTCTCACCATTAGGTACAATGGCAGCTGAGGGCCTGAGTGGATGGATGTTCAGTATCAAGTGGATGAATATTCATCATAAAAAGGTGCTGAAGTAACTGATTTACTTCGTATTAAACCAGTCTTGCACCCCTTTAATAAACTCCATGCTGTGTAATGGAGTTGCATGTTAATATTGCTGGATCTTGCATGTTAATCTTATCTTATGGATCTTTATATCAATATTCACGAAGGATGTTAGTCTGCAGGTTTCTTTTTTTGTGTGGTACAGTGTTTGTCTGCTTTTGGTTCAGGTTAATATTAGCTATTGCTGCTGCTGCTGCTAAGTTGCTTTAGTCGTGTCCGACTCTGTGCAACCCCATAGACAGCAGCACACCAGGCTCCCCCGTCCCTGGGATTCTCCAGGCAAGAACACTGGAGTGGGTTGCCATTTCCTTCTCTAATGCATGAAAGTGAAAAGTGAAAGGGAAGTCGCTCAGTCGTGTCCGACTCTTAGTGACCCCATGGACTGCAGCCCACCAGGTTCCTCCATCCATGGGATTTGCCAGGCAAGAGGACTGGAGTGGGGTGCCATCACCTTCTCCTAATATTAGCTACATAAAGTTAAATGGAAACTTTTTCCTCCTTTTCTATTTTCCAGAAGGGATTCTGTAGAATTCATACTGATTCTTCCTTAGATGTTTGGTAGAATTATCCAGGGAAATCATCTGGGTTAGGAGATTTCTTTTGGGAAGGTCTTAAATTAAGAATTCAATTTTTCTAATAATTATAGGGCTATCAAATGATCTGCTTCATACTGGGTGAGTTGTGGTGGTTTGTGTTTCCAAGGGATGGGTCCGTTTGATCTCAGTTGCTGTGTGTGTGTGGTGGGGGGTCCGTTTGATCTCAGTTGCTCTGTGTGTGGGGGGGAGCTTGTCTGTTGCCTTGGAGGTCAGCAGAGTCTGTACTGCTGTCCCTGTTTCACTGCTGATGTTCATCGTGACTGCTCTCCCTTTTTCGTTGTCAGTCTTGCTAGAGGTTTGCCAATTTCACTGATCTTTTCAGGGAAGCAGCTTTTGTTTTCACTGACTTCTCTATTTTTATATTGCAGTTTTATTGATACCTTCTCTTTCCTTCTTTGGGTTTATTTTGCTCTCCTTTTTCTAGCTTCTTCATGTGGGGATTTATATGATTGATTTGAGTCTTTTTAATCTAGGTATTTAGTGCTTAAACTTTCCCTCAGTGCAGCTTCAAGCACAGATTTTGGTATGCTGTGTTTCCGTGTTCACTCAGTTCAGTGTATTTTCCCCTCGGATTCTTTTTGACCTGTGGCTTAGTTAGAAGTGTTGTTTAAGTTGCAAGTGTTTGGAGACTTTTCTTGTTATGTTTATGTTTTTGATTTCCAGTTTGACTCCATTGTGACTGGAGAACATACTCTGAATGATTCTGGTTCTTTTCGTCTTGCTGAGTTTTATTTGTGTTCCAGGACATGGTCCACCTTAGTTGGATGAAGACGCACATGTTTAGGAGGGTAATTGAGATGATGAGAGTTTCTGCTTCTCCTATTTGCAGCTCTGGTGTTCGGTATGTATACACTTAGAATCGATGTATCTTCTTGGCAAATGTACCCTTTCATCATTATATTATGTCTGGGTCCCTGGTAAGTTTGTTTGTTTTGAAGACTAATTCATGTGCTATTACAATAACTGCTGCTATTTTTCTTTGATTAATGATATATGTTTTTTTATCCTTTTACTTCCACTCAAATATTGGAGTGAGTTTCTTATAAACAGAATATAGTTGGGTCATGCGTTTTTAATCCACTCAGTGTCTATCTTCATTGGTTTGCTTAACCTATTTATTTATATTTAATGTAATTATTGATTTATTAAGACTTAAAGTCCTATTTTTCGTTTTCTATGTGTTCTCTTTTATCTGTATTCTTTTCCTACATTACTTCAGGCTAACAGTCTTTACAAATCCATTTTAATGTATCTGTAGATCTGCCTCTTGTTAACCTTTTTAGTGGCTGGTACAGATAGTACATTATATATACAAAAGTCTCACCGTTTACTGGTGTCATAATTTTACCATTTTGAGTGGGGTATAGAACCCTTACCTCCCTTTATGATTCGTTCCCTTGTTTTTTATAATTATTTTAAATATTTCCTCTGCATATACTGAGGAGCGCATCATAGTGTTGCTTCAACTGTCCAACATACCTTAGAAAGCTCAGAAGAGGGACGCTCATCACAGTTACTCGTGTCTTTGCTTTTCATGCCTTTTCCCCCTGGATGTTCCAAGGTTCCTTCTGCCATCACCTTATTTAGGGAAGTTCCTTCAGCAGTACTTTTGGGGCAGGTCTGCTGGTAAAGTCGGCTCTCATTTTCACTTATCTGAGAATGTCTTCTTTGCCCTGTCATTCCTGAACCGCACTTTTGCCAGGCATCTGGATTGGCTGTCTGTCAGGATTCTGGACTGACAGCTTCTTCTTTTAGCTCTTGAAAAATGTCATGTGATTTGACGTGGCCTGCCTGGTTTCGGGGTGAGCCTGGTGGGCTGCCGTCTATGGGGTCACACAGAGTTGGACACGACTGAAGCAACTTAGCAGCAGCAGCGGCAGCAGCAGCAGCCTGGTTTCTAATGAGAAATCCTCTGTCATTTGAATTATGTTCCCCTTGTAGCTAAGGCATCATTTCTCTGACTATGTTCAATATTTTTTTCTTTGCATTCAGGTCTCAGAAGTTTAATTATCAGTGTCTTGGAGGCGATTGGGGCTCATCCTGCCTGGGGTGCTCAGCTTCTGGGCTCTTTTGGTTTATGTTGCTGTTCGGTCACTGAGTCGGGTCCAACTCCCTCCGACCCCATGGACTGCAGCACGCCAGGCTTCCTTGTCCTTCAGTGTCTCCCAGAACTTGCTCAAACTCATGTCCACTGAGTCGGTGATGCCATCCAACCATCTCACCCTCCGTCGTCCCCTTTTCCTTCTGCCTTCGATCTTTCCCAGCATCAGGGCCTTTTCAAATGACTGGCCCTTTCCATCAGGTGGCCAAGATATTGGAGCTTCAAGTTTATCTCTTGCCAAAACTGAGAAATTTTCAGCCATTATTATTATGTTTTGAGTAGATTTTCAGCCCTGCCTTCTTTCTCCTCTTCTCCTAGGACTCCTATATTACCTTAGTTCTTTTGTTATAGCCCCACAACCAGAGGCTCTGTCCTTGTTTTTCAGACTGTCTTCTCTCTGTTGCTGGCATTGGGTGGTTTTTATTGTCCTCTCTTCCAGGTCCCTGATTCGTCTCTCTGTCCCCTCCATCCTTCAATGAAGTGCGTCCACTGAGCTGTATATTTTGGTTGTTGTATTCTTAGTTACAACATTTTCACTTGGTCCTTTTTATATTCATTTCTTTACTGAGAATTCCCACTTTTCACTTGTTTTCCAGAGTGTTCGTGATTATTCCCTGAAGCATTTGTATCGTGGCTGTGTTACATCTTTGTCAGATAAGGCCAACATCTCAGTGTTGGTGTCTGCGGACTGTCTTTTTTTCAGTTTGAGGTTTCCTTGGTTTTGGCGAGAGTGGTTTTCTGTGGAAGCCTGGGCGTTTGGGATTATATTATGAGACTCCGCATTTCATTGAAACATGTGCAGTAGCTGCCTTTTCCTGGCACTGCTCTGCTGAGGTGGGGTGGGGCCTCTGTTGCTGCCGGTGGAGGTGGAAGCCCAGGTGCCCCCCGGAGCTCTGCGGACCCCTGAGGGCCAGCTCCTGTCCTCACTGCTGGGCAGTGGGGTCGGTGGGAGTCTGAGCCCCCGCTTGGTCTCCACTGGGGCCCGCGGAGCTGTGACCCCCCAGTGGGGAGGAAAGACCCCTCCCCGTCAGCTGCTCTGCCGACACTGGCAGGGGCCCTGGCCGCAGGAGGAGGACGCCCAGGCCCCCTGTGGGCCTCTGCGGTGCTTGGTGGGAGTGGAGCTGTTCTGTCTGCAGCTGCTCAGTGGCTCCTCTCCTGACCCTCTCATGGGAGCGAGGTGGCTTCACTGGGGCCTGGCCGGCACCCGGGCTGCTGGTGACTCAGCTCTAAGCCTGAGATCACAAGCCAGGGAGGCCCCGGGGGCCCAGCACCTGCTTCTTGGCCCCTGGCCGTCTGCTTTCCGTGCTCTCAGCTGCCCATGTGTGCTTTCCAGGGACCGGCTGTGCTGCAGGGGCGAGCGCGGCCCACGTGTCTCATTGTCTTCCAGACGGGGACGGTCTCTCCCAGGGACGCCCAGCGCCCGGAGCTGCGCCTTCCTCTGACTCTCTACCCAAGCGCCCCGTTTCTGCCCGCGCCAGGACAGCTGAGCGGTCTGGGCTAGAGGTTCAGCGCTCTTCTCTGGCCCATACAGACCCCAAAGTTGGCATGACTCAGGCTGCTGCGCTCTTCAGATAAAAATATTATCAAAGCTCTGTTATTTAAATTTTAACTTCAACTTTTTTCCACCGAAAGTTCTTTCTGTGCTCTTGACTCTTTCTGTTCCTGGTGGACGTCAACGCGGAGACCAGACTTTGGGGAATAAGACCAGGCCTGTTTTCCGGGTCTGAGGTGCTAGATACTACGCTTGTGTTGCAAATGTGCTCTCGTTTGTGGGTCTTCTGGGAACGGGCCAGTGACAGCCACACGAGCACGTTCCACGTGGGGTGCTTTCTCGCCGTGCCTGTCGCGTGGAGCACGCTTGCTGACAGTAAGCGTATGTAATCCTGAAGCAAGGGTGGCCGTGCCTCTGGGGCTGGTCTCCCTGCAGCGACCTCCCCCGAGTTGTCAGGGCAGAAGCTGAGCTGCCCACGGCTGCACTTCCTGCAGCTCCCGCTCAGGATAAGGCCACGGGCTTCTGAGACTTAGAAGTGATCCAGCTGTTTGAATCTTGCCGTTCGTAAATTTTAAAAAATGTTAGGTTTGCATTTGAAAATTACTGAAGTGTGTTCATGAAGGCAGCTTATGTGCGAGACGTTCTTCTAATTCTGCCCAGAATAAGTGTTCTCAGCGAGCTGTGGACCTGCTTGCTCCCCGCTCATACACACACGCAAACAAGCACAGCCGTCCTGTTGCGAAGGTTTTTGGTAATGTGTTTTTGTACAGGGCATAAAAATATATCTCTGTAATTACATGATATTTAGTGATTAGATAATTATGGATAATTGCACGGGGTAGTTCTAAGTGCTAAAGTGTTACCATAAGATCTAAAATGTACAAATTGCATAATAATTATTCTTGGGAGTTATTTGGTAATTCTGAGCATAATTATCATGTGATCTGCAGTGCATGTAATTAATGCATAGGCACATGGATTTTGCCTTCATAACTACTTCGCCCTTGTTATAAAGCTCTTTGTCATAACATTTGAGTATTAAATATAACGTAATTGGCTCCCAGATACAGTACATTAAGCCCCATGATAATTGCTTTCATAGTAACAATAACCCTTATTTCATTTCCAACATGTGGCTCTTAAGCAGGTCAGGGTTGTGAGGAGCAAACAGCCAGGACGTGGCAGCCGCGAGCAGGTGGAGCGGCGCGGAGCACTGGCCACTGGCTCACTGTTGGGTGAGGAGCACCTCCTGTGGCCAGGCCTCCCCAGGCAGAAGGGTCGCATCTTCCCCGTGAACAGAGTCTGTCTGCTGACCGTGGCGCTCACCTCCTGTCCAGCCCGGCCCCGCCCCGCCTGTGTTGTTCATATAGCAAAGCACCCACCACGTTTCTGGTCTAGGCGGAGGGCTGGGGTTTGATAAGGAGAAGAGCTCATAAGAAACCGCAGAGAGGGGCCTTGGCTGATTGGTGAGATTGCGGGAGAGCACCCCAGCAGTGGCTCGGGGACCGCAGCAGGGCCTCCGGCTTAGCCTCCACACTAACACGGTGCCCGCCACTCTCTCCCCAGGTCTCACGTGGCAGGATGACTCCACCCAGCGTGTGATGGCCCGGGAGCTCGCCAGCCTTCCCCAGACCCACCCGCGCCACCCCGAGGCGTCCAGCCCCGCCAGGTAAAGCGGACCTGTTCGTGTCTCTTCCCTGGCCCGTGTCCACCAGCCCTCTCCTTGTTTCATGGAGCGAAGAGCCCCGTCTCTCTGGTGTAGATGCTCCGGAAGTTGGGATGTGGGGAAGGGGAAGATGGGACTCCCCCCACCACAGGGTTCTGGCCCCCGGGGAGGGTGTGAGGGGGACCCTCCCACAAGGGATTGGTCTCAACAACGGACGTGCCCAAGGGTCTATCTCCCTTCCCGGGACCCTTGGAGAGTCTGCGTCTCCAGAGCCTTGGTTAAAAGCAGGAGGGTCAAGAATTCTCATTTCCCAGTAAGAATTTATGCTCAGTTTAGTACAAAAAGCAAATTAAACCATGGAAGCCGCGTTCGGGCCCCCAGCACAGCAGCCTGTGAGAGCCGGATTGTTCCACCTTGTCGTCTCTGCACACGTGCGGAGGGTGTGGAAGCTTTGCCCACTTGTGCAGGAGGACACCGGCCTGGGGAGGGGAGGGGCGGCCCATGGGCAGCGTGCGGGAGCTGGCTGCCGTCCCCAAGCTGACGGGCAGCTGCTCCTCAAGGTCAGACAGCAGGGAAGGGACCGCCCCTTCGGCTTAGCGGGGAAGCCCACCGTCTGCCCACAGCCTCGGGTAGAGAAATCCCAGTGCAGAAGCATCGGCCTCCTCCTTCCTGCTCAGTCCGTCCAGCAGAGGGGCAGCCAGGCCGCCGGGTCCCACAGAGTCAACGCGCCAGACGTGAGAGCACGTGCACCGGCAGCCCTCCCCGGCCAGGCTGTGCGCGTCTTGAGGGGAGGTGGGAGCTCTGCCTTGTCATCCTCACTGGTCTGTTGAGCTTCATCAATGAGAACCTGCCTCGGGAGTCTGTTCTGCAAAAATAACACTCAAAAAGCAGTCAGGCTGTCCATTTTCATCTGGGCGGGTTCACACTCTTCGCGCTGGTCTTTGAGCGACACGTGGGCGCTTCACACAGCCTGCGGCGCCTTCCTGCTGGCGCCGAGGCTCCTGAGCGGGCTGCACTGTCCCAGGCAACCTCGGACGCCATGGAGGAGGCCACGGCGCGGGGGGTCAGGAGCGCCAGGAGGCAGAGCAGAACAGCTGCCCCGGCTGGACAGGCGCCGAGCGTGGGGAAGGCCAGGTCGCCTCACAGAAAGAGAGTTTCCAGAGAGAACGCCCGAGAAGTCAGACGAGGGCCACACCCAGGTAGCCACGTTCTTACCACTGGTGATGCTGTCATTTAAAACAGTTGCCCATTTGCTGTGAAAAATAACGTGGCTTTTTAGATTACAAGTGAGATTAAAAGTTTAAAAATGCACATGTGAAGAGGTTGGAGTTTTCTATATGAACTTCCTGTGCACGATCTGTGTCCGTATAGAAGTGTTTCTGTATGGTCCTGGGCTGTTTCTCTCCATATGGAGTCTTCTGTGTGAGGCTGGTAGCTCTTCATGTGCCCCGTTCTGGAGAAGCAGATTTGTGGTCTGTTCCGCCCGTGAACGAGGTGTGGTCGCCAGTGGAACTGGGCTCATAGCCTCCTGGGCTGGACGGATCATGTCTTTCTCGAGGGTGTTGAACCCGAATAAACCAACCGTCTGGCTCTAAAGGCAGAGCCTTGTGCCGGGGGTGGCACTCTGGGATGCTCCCCAGTAGCCGCCCCACCATACTCCACCCCAGGAGACGTTGGCTTCCAGCAGGCAACCAGCAGGCGTTGACCTCAGGCTCGGCGGGTTGGGGTAGACTCACCCCCAGCTGGCAGGCAGGGCTGGCAGCACAGCCACCTTTCTGCCAAGGCCACGGCCACTTGGACCCCCGCTCTGCCTCTTCAAGCCCTCCCTCCCTAGACCCAGCCATTCTCCGCCGTGAGCTTGCGGTTCTCCTGGTCCTGCGGTGTCTCTGCAAGCGGCTCCCTTACTGGAGATGCTGCGCGTCCCGTCGGGCATCTGCTGGTGACTCAGCAGCCAGCACGGGAATCCTGGCCGCCCAGGCTCTCCCTCAGTGTTTGTCAGGAAACATACACGCGGAATGATGCACATAGATATGCATGGAATAATGTTCCTTCTTTTCGAAAACCTCCTGCTAAATTTTCTTCAGTGTTGAATTGTCTGCTGCCCAGTATATATTTTAAACGATCTTTCTGTGTGGTTAAATCCCGTACCACTCCCACTGTCTTCTCAGATCATTGGTGAAATATGCTCACAGGTCTCACTGTGTGAATTTGGAGCCTTCACATTTCTGCAGAGCACTCTCATCCTTTCCACAGGGATTCCCAGTTGTGTTGACTTCGTGTGATCACAGTGCTGTGTTATCACTTAAAACTTGCTCATTGCACGCGTGGTTATTACACTTTGCCATCCACGTCTATCTTTACCCTTTAACACAGTTTATAAAAAGAGTTATCTCCTGGATTTTCCTCTTTCTACTATCATTAGACGTATTTACTGTTTTGTTTTTTTTTAATGAAGCTCTTGAGCTGAAAGTTTTGTCCTTATCTTTTCATCACTTGCGGCTGTGTGTTCGCCTGCGAGCGTGGTTCTGGCGTCGTCCTGCGATGTCGACAGGCCCGTTTGCCTGTGTTCTCGATTATCTGCCACTGTAGCTGTGCACCCTGTGGGAGCAGTAAGTGCAGGCTCGCATTTCGTCCTACTCATGTCTTCTTTAGACTTTAAATTACTGTCTACTTTTACTGCATTTTCATCAGAGAATGTGACATGTTCAGCTTTTTCTTTTTAGAAATTTGGGATTTCTTTGTGGCCTAGTTTATACCACATGTTTATTAATTTTCAGTGGATACTTAAAAACCTTGTATCCACTATTAAAGAGCACATTTTTATAGATGGTTAGACATAAAATTTATAACTATGTATAAATTACTCAGAGTCAAATTCTTTATTTATATTTTGATTTATTGAAATGTCTCAGGCAAAAGCCTTATTTCCATTTGTATTTTGCTTCACACGCGTGGGGGTCTGACACCCAGCCCAGCTCCCGGCATCTCCTCCTCACTGAGGGCGTCACACCTGCTGTGGTTAGATGGAGCCTTGCCGTCTTTATTGCTCTTTGTCTTGACCCCACTTTTCTACGATTGGTATTGCCATGCCTGTGTCCTCTGGGTTCTGCTGCCTCACTCACCCTCTGAAAGCCTGCCCTTTGGATGCTCTGACTGGCAGGTGGCTTTTACAAACAGTGTCACGTGGCATTTTTGGAGCCCCTGGGCATCTCCGTGAGACCCCTGACTTCTCTGCCCTTCTTCCCCCCGTGACCGTGGCTCTGCTTCCACCACCTCTGGCGTTTGTAGCCGAGCCTCTCACTTTACACTCAGTCTGCGGCCGTCGCCTCTTGGCTCTCCAGGGAGGTTTTGAAGTGACAGGTCTGAGCCCCACCTCCATCCCGGCACGGCCCTGGCAGCTGGCATGGACCGTGCCCAGGGGGCGTCCAGCCCAGAGCTGTTGACTAAAGAAGGAAGGAGCAGGTGAAAGACCTCGTGGCACTTGGTGACTACAGGAGTCATCGCAGTGACCAGAATCCTGCCGGCCCTTCGTTCCTCAGAGGACGTGACTGAGCTGTGAGCTCTGCTTCCGTGAAAAATAAAATGGTTAGAAATAACCATTTCCAAAAGTAAATGATGGTTAGATGGGTTAGGCTTGTGGACAAAGGGAGTGAGAGCCAGGCTGTGGCGTGCTCTTTGCAACGATTCTACTTATAATTCGGAGTCTTTCCTGTAGCAAACTGGGGGACACCGTAAAGCAGCCTGTGTTATTGGAGCCTGAAGGTCAGTGCAGGGGGTGGGAAAGTGACCAGTGGAGACGACACGCTTGGTCTTCCGAGGTAGAGAATGGACGCTTACAAAGCTTTGATCTGCTTCAAGAGAATGACAGGGCAGAAGTCAGGCTGCAAGCTAATTCCTGCGACGTCTCAGCGTGGTGACGGCTGTGCCCGTCGCTGTTACGTGTTAGAGTGTCGCAAACAGTCCTCCAGCACAGACCCCCGGGAAGATGAATAAGACAATTTAAAGGCACATTTATGAGGCGGTTCTATTTGCATTGATCAGCAATTAGTGAGAGAAATAGACAAAGGACCAGAAACGTAAACTGACTTCAGTTAAATCACACTGACAACACAGAGCATGAAATCTCATCCATTAAAAAGTGGTCAGGTAAGCGATAGCCATGATTTGAGACGCAAAGAACCGTGTGGCTCCTGATCCTTTACATCCTATTAAGTCTGAGCCAATGTAACTTGAAAAGGCTTCAGAAATAATAACAGGACAGTTTTGTTAATTGTGATAATTAAGCTCAAATGTGGAGATTTTCTGTAGGTCCTAGTTCATATGAAATACACATGGGTATCGAGCCCCTCACATCAGTGGCCTGTTCTTAAGAACCAGACTTTCCCTGTGAAAACAGTGGCCAGGAGCCTGTTCTCCGTGACCCCAAGTGGGAAGTCACACCCATCTGCACCCTGTGCACTGCTAGAGTGTCAGTCGCTCAGTCTGTGTGTGACTCTTGCGAGCCTATGGACTATAGCCCACCAGGCCCCTCTGTCCATGGGACTTCCAAGGCAAGAAGACTGCAGTGGGGAGCCATTCCTTTCTCCAGGGGATCTTCCCGACCCAGGGATGGAACCCAGGTCTCCTGCACTTCAGGCAGATTCTGTGTCATCTCAGACACCAGGGAACATTCCTCGACTGTGTCTAAACCACAGTAAAGACCCACATGTAGGTAACAGATGTTTGTTACCATGTGTAGGTAACATTCACGCTTGGAGTAAAGTACTTAAAACATTGTTCCCTGGTCACTGAAAGTGGATATGGTTGTTAGTAACACAGCCTTACCCAACACCTGCAAAACACACAGACACACACACATGGCTACATACATGTACACACTTACGAACACAGACACACACGCAGATACACACACACAGAGCTACACAGACACACACACTTAGATACACATTTGGGAACACAGATACACACAGACACACACACAGACACATAGACACAAAGGCACACACACTTAGGTACACATTTGGGAACACAGATACACACACACACACAGACACACACAGACACACAGACACATAGACACACAGGCACACACACTTAGATACATACACACACTTAGGAACACAGACACACAGATACACACACACCTAGACACCCACACGAGACGCGCTCATAGAAGCAGCTCGGCTCTGCCCGCGGCTTCCAGGCACAACCAGAGCTGGCGTCGTCGTGAGACCCAGCGACGTGCCAGGCCTCGCCCTCTCACCTGGATGACGGCCAGATCCCTCCTCTTCAGGTTGCTATCTGAGAAGACACCAGGCCGGGGGGCAGGGGGCTGGGCCCTCGAGCCCAGCGAGATCCTGCCCGGGTGCCCAGGGAGCTCCCCTCGGTCGGGCCTGAGCTGTGCAGGCTCTGGTCCCGGGGAGTTCGGAGAAGGGGCGGTGGTGATGACAGGCTCCAGAGCCCTGACCCTCGGGGCTCCGGGGCTGGCGCGGGTCTCCCACAGGAGACCCAGGCAGCGGGCAGTCTCTTCTGCACACAGGCTGCAGGCCGCCTTCTGGCTGCAGAGCGAGGCCAGCCCTGCTCTCAGCTCCGGGCGCACAGAGGCAGCCCGTTCTCTGTCCCTCGCCGTGTCCACGGCCTTCCCGCATGACGGCCGCCCACCGCGCCTGGCTGGGAGCGCCGCAGGCCCATTTCTGCCCACCCTTTCCTGCAGGTATCACGACTTTTACCGTACTTGATGCATTTGTAAGTATCAAGTAAGTATTGTAAGTATGAAAATCCAGCTGTTCCTGAAAACCCACGTCTCTGCAAACACAAACACCAGGGGAAGGACGGGAGAAATGAGGCAGTCAGCAGACAGGCACTCACCCTCGGCCCGGGCTGGGAGTGCTGCCTCTGCTGGGGGCCGGGCTAGCCTCCTCCAATCTCTGGGGCACTTCCGGCAGTTAATGCGAAACAAACACAGGTGAAACCCAGCGTTTACTTGTGTGAGCGGCAAGCGCACGTGGCAGCTGCGAGGACGCCGGGGCCTCCGGCCGCAGTCTGTGGCTCTCGGTTGCCGCCCGGCTGCCGAGCTCCCGCAGAGCACACTGTGAGCCGTGTGCAGCTGCCTCGGAGCCTGCCCACTCCTGTGCCCACAGACGGCGTCTGCAGTTGTCCGAGTCCAACGGGGGCTGAGTACTGTGTTTTACATGATTTTAAAATGCATTGTCATTAAAGAAAAAGGAAACAGGACATTTTTTTTCCCAAGTTCATGACCTGCGTCACTGCCATTCACCGCAGGCAGCCACTGGTTGTCCTGAACTCACCCCCAGTGACAGCAGAGTCTGGTCACAGGGCTGCCCTTCCTGGTGCTGGAGAGGCGCCCTCTGCGAGGTCAGCGGTGGGGACACAGGTTCTGCGCTAACTCGGCGTCACCTGAGCCTACCACGTGTTTCCAAGCTCATTTGTTCAGCGGACACTGTTGCCAGTGCTGACTGTGGCTGAGGCCCCATGCAGATTCTCAGGAGAGCAAAGAGCAAGAAAACCCACGAGAACAAGGTCCCTTCCTCCAGGCAGCTTCCCAGGATTGCTGCCTGCCTTTTGTGGTCACACTGGGGCGCCAGGAGGGCCCGGGGTCATCTCCCCGTCAGCTGACTAGCAAGCCAATGCCCTGCGGACCCCTGTGTTCCCCTCTTCCGGGAGGTGGGTGAGCACGACCTTCTCACCCTCTGTGCCTGCTCCTTGGCACCCGGCAGGGAGTGGAGGGGAGGCCGCTGACGGAGACAGGCCCAGAGCAGGGGGCGGCGGGCCCAGCGCTCGCCAGTCTCCCCTCCCTGCCCGGGAAGCCTCTCTGCCGCTGAGGTTCTCCCTGCACTTAGTAAGTCCTGGCCGACTCCCCATTCCGGCTTGTCTCTGCCCCCAGTGGTGGGGCGGCTGTTGAGAAAGTAAGTCAGGGTTCGCTCACCAGGTTCACCTGTGTCCCAGCACCAGGCTTGGGTGCAGACAGGGCACCACCGTGGGCGGTGTGAGCGGCGGGTCGGGCCCTTGCTGCCAGCCCTCGCCGCCTGGCCTGGTGCCTGAGTGCCTGCACAGCCCTGCTGCCCCCCTGCCCGCTGTGGGCCCTGAGGGCAGAGCCAGCACTGTGCCTGAGGACCGCCTGACGCCTCCCTCTCCTTCCCAGGAGCTCGAAGCAGAGCGTCCCAGACGAGCGGAGCCTCAGCCTGGAGGGTGGCGTGCTGGCCGAGGCCCTGCAGCACTACCTGCCCTACCTGGAGGCCCTGTCCCAGGCAGCCGCCGCCGCCGACGCCCTCCCAGGGCCGGAGCTGGACAGGCCACCTGCCCAGGTGAGCCTCGCAGCCCTCGGGTCGGGGCGGTGACCCTCGCGGCCCTGTGCTCGGGGTGTTTCGTTGTCCAGGCGCACACAGGGGATGTTTCCCGTGCCTGCGGCCCCTCTGGGCTCTCCCCACCATGTCCCGGGCGAGTGGTGGGCGGGGTGGAAGGACGGGGGGCCTCCCCGCCCCCTGGAGGGCCTGTGTGCACCCCTGTCTTCCTGCGCCCCCTGACAGCTGTCCGTGGGCACCGCTCCTTCGGGGCGTCCTGTGTGCCAGCTGTCAGGCCCTCGGGTGGGAGTTCCTTCTGCAGCGGGGCCAGTCTGCTCTGGAGACCTCTGGGACTCGAAGCCCATGGAAAAGAACAGTTTACAAACGCATCGAGCAGTCTCGTAACCTTCTGGATGGGAAAGGAGGTGTGCTTTCATGACAGCCGGTTAAAGCGGCACTGCCAGCTGTTCACTTGCCTGGGGGAGCAGGGCCTAGAGGTGGCGTCCGGGGCCCTCACGCATGCCGAGGAGGGGCTCTGGGGGCAGCACCCAGGTCCGCGTGCTCGGGAGGGCGGGGTATGTGACAGCCGCACTCCCGCCGCCTGCAGAACTCGGCCTTGGGTCTGACCCAGAGGCTGCCCAGAAGGCGGATGAACACCCCCAGGTTTGGTCAGGTCACTCCCCAGCCCCACCCCAGCCCTGCCCCAGGCCGCGCGCCGGAACCCCGGGCCGGGTTGGGTTGCTCCGCCAGGCTGTGTCCCTCTGCCACGCTGTGCCCTGGGTGTTGGTGGCAAACACGCCCCTTTCCACAGCCTGCTCGTAGCTCCTGGAGAAGGGGCACTCACTCGGTTCCCCAGGTTCTGCAGCCCGAGCGGCCCGCGTCAGCCCGGTTCTCAGCCCGGTTCTCAGACCCCTCCCGGCTTTGGGCTCTGGGGCCCGTGCAGGGCGGCCGTGTGGGGCACGGGGCGGCCGAGCGCAGGCCCCGGAGGGGAATCGCACAAAGAGGGAGGGTCTGCATCCCCACTCCAGCCCTTGGCCCCCTGCTCCAGGGAGCCGCCTGAGCGGGGCAGGGTAGGGGGTTTGAAAGCTCTCCTGTGAGCCTTCTGCAAGCTCCTCAGCGCAGGCCGTACCCCTGCTGACCCGGCTGCACTGACGCTGTTTATTTGGTGGATGTGGCAGCCCACTCCAGCATTCTTGCCTGGAGAATCCCGTGGACAGCGGAGCCTGAAGGGCTGCTGTCCATAGGGTCGCACAGAGCCAGACACGACTGAAGGGATGTAGCACGCATGCGGCGCTGCTGAGGCGAGCACCACACTGTGTATTTTAATGTTAAACTCGGGTTTTCCACCTTGCACTTTCTGTGAAGCAGACACCAAGCTGGGTACCATGGGGCTGCATCGACGCCAGGACCCTGTCCTGGCGGCCGGCAGAGGGCAGCGCAAGAGATGCCCGGGGTTCCGACGCTGCGGCTCCTCCGCTGGTGCTGTGCTGCCTTGGGAGGCCGCTCCCTTTCTCTGTCCTCCCGGGTCCTGCCGTTGGGCAGTGATGGTCTGGACATCAGTGGGAGGATGAAGCTCTCAGCCCAGGGCTCAGTTCATTGTAGTTTCTAGAAGTAGTCATCCCTGTTTTAGAGGCAAAACGGAAACCAGGTCAAGTCTGAAAGCCATCTGCTGGATGCTCAAAGGTGTGCTTGGCTCCATGAGAGACTCACAGGGGTGCGGCCTGCTCACGAAGAAAATCTGATCTGTGCCCCCACCCGCCCAGCACCCAGGGGCGAGGCTGCTGCCCGGCACACCGCCGGCAGGACGGACTCCGTCTCCTCTCACAGCAGAAAGCCAGCCTCGCTCCTCGCTCTCTCGATGCTGGGGATTTGAGAATGTAAAACAGAAATCGTCTGGGGCTCCCTCCAGTGGCCCGGCGAGTCTTTACCAGCCCGGCCTCGGCTCCGGCTGTGGGCATCCCGACTCCGTCGTGGGGACCCCGGGGCGGGTGCCTGGGCAGCGGGCATGAGCAGTCGGTAACGAGCGACCGGCGTGGAGTGCACGCGGCGAGAAGGCGGGGACGAGGCGCTCGGTCAGCGACAGGCGAGGGAGAAGTCTGAGCGGAAGGCGTTCCGGTGAAGTCTCCCCGTGAAGCAGTTGGACGGGCCTTCCTGATGAGGTGTTGGTGGCGCCGAATGAAGCCTTGAGCCCAGGTCCCAGGCGGGCCGGCGGCTGCTCAGCTGGGCGGCGATGGCCGCCCGTGGTGGTCAGTCCTAAGCCTGCCGGCCCGTTTCTCATTCAGGTTTGGGCACTCTATGGCGTGAGCTCTGTCTGGCACCAGACTTGGAAACACACGTGGGGCAGCCTTGCCCCCTGGGCCCCGGGTGGCTGTCAGCGCCCAGGAGACTGGGGTTAGGGGTGATGGTGGCCTGGTGGGGAATGGGAGGTGGGGCCTTGGTCCTCTGGGAGGGGCCCTGGCGATGCCCAGGAGTGCGGGCTCAGCTCTGCCCACCTCTCGGGGCCCAGGCTCTGACCCTGGGATGCCTGCAGAGCCTCAGTGCCCACCCCAGCTCAGAGGGCCCAGAGCCGGGCGGGCTGTCTGGCACCTGCCCCATTGAGGGGGAGCCACTGCTCTCTGCTGGCACCAGTCATTCCTCCAAAGGCTGCACCCTGCTGCCCTGGGCTGCCCACGAGACGACGCCTGTGCCCCAGGCCTCTCTCTGTCTCTGGACACACGGCTGCCGACACACCGCGGTCCTGTCCAGCCGCCTTCAGCAGCTGCCACCTGCCAGCAGGTCTGGCTTCTGCGGTCTTTGAGAGTCCCAGCCGGGAATGAGGCCCTGGGGTCCTGCCTGGGCCGGGCTGGGTGTGCTGCTGCTCCTTGCAATCCAGCAAGCCCTTCGCCTCTCAGAAGCGCCCAGTTTGAAGAACGGATTCTGTGCTCGTCTCACCGTGCGGCTGTTTGAGCATGATGGTCACAAGGATGGTTCAGAAAAGGAGCACTCGGCAGCTTAGGGCTCAGGTATTTTTATGCTGTGTTGAGATAGCGGCTTCTCAACATTGGCTTCTGGCTCAGGCGTTTTTATTCTGTGTGAGATAGATGCTTCTCATTATGTTAAAAAAGGTGCAAAAGTCTAGAAATTATCTTCTGTGTCCAGGGTTTAACTGAGGAGAAAGCCCTGGTCATCTCTCCGATGAGCTGACATGGACTCGGGTGTGAGAAGCGTTTGTGCAGACCCGGCCAGGGCTTTGGGCAGCGCTGGCCGATCTCCCCACCCGTCAGCTGATGACATGTCTCAGTTGGAAGCGTAAGCTTTCGACATTGGTGATGCAACCAGTTTCCGGTGGATTACTTTAGGAATCACCTTTTCTGTGTATGTCATCAAGCATGTAGCTGTCATGATCGTCAGAGAAGAGCTCTGAATTTATGGTGCCGAACTGTGTTGTTTAGTACTAATGACTGGCTGAACTTGAGCCGGAAGGGCACATGGGGTCAGGGGCTTCCCAGAGGATGGGTGTTGGACAAACACCCAGAAGTCAGCAGTTGAAGATGTTTGGATCATCTCGAAGGGCAGAACGTCAAGAGGCCACCCCAGTCCACTCTGACAATAGGAACAGGCCAGGTGAGCTGCTAAACCATAGCCTTAAAGGAAAAAGCCCACGGAGCTAATACAAAGAGCCCTGAATGAACTAAATTCAGAAAGGGAGGAGATCCTTCTAGGGAAGAAGAGACCACAGAGACTTCCCTGGAGGCAGGAACCATGGGGGGAAGCGGGGGAGAATGCAGCTGAGGTTTTTAAGGAGCCGTTTTCAGTGGAGACTAGTGTGAGGGTAGAGCCCAGAGTCAGGCTGCACAGAGCGCCGAGTGCCCGAGACGGGAGCTGGGAGACGTCCTTCCAAGGGGCGCCAAGCCCTGCTGAGCACACCTCACCCCTTGAAAGTTTTGGACGAGGCAACGTGGTGGAGAAAGATTGATGTGTAGAGTGCAGAAAGCCAGGAAAAGAAGTGTCTTGCACATGTCGTGTGGGGCTGTGAATCAGAGAGAGCTCCAGGTTCAGAAAGCTGGCGGCTGACTGCAAAGCGCGAGGCAGCGCTCGAGGCTGACTCCAGCTTGGACCTGAGCCTGAGCCTACCCTCAGCATTACTGTGGGCAGGAGTGACCGAATCTGACCGACTCGGCTACAAAGTCCACACCATTTCAGTGACAGATTCCACGGACTCGGACGGAGAGAAGACGGGTTAAATATGATTTGCTTTGGTCTCCATTGCTCATTCATGCAATAATCAAACGTACAATCCCAATTATGTATGACTGATCCAACATGCAATCAAAAGTCGGGAGACCCATGAAGGACAGCAAAACGCCACTCTGGTCGAGAGAGTAAAGAGTGGATAGGAGGAGACCCAGATATGACTCAGGTGCTGGAATTATTAGAAAAGGACATCTTAATAAATAAGATAAATATGTTAAAGGATTGAGTGGGAAAGGTGAAAAAACATAAATGAACAAATGGGAAATTGCAGCAGAGAGATGGGAACAGTAAAAAAAACCAAATGGAAATGCTAGAAATTAAAGGAAGCTCAGAGGTGAAGGACTCATTTGAGAAGCTTAATGATAGACTAGCCACGTGGAGAGAAGAATCAGTGAATTTCAAGTCAGGTCAGTAGACATAGTCAAAAATAAAAGAAAAAATACAGAAAAAGAGTGTGAAATGGAACAAAGCACCCAGACACGGGGCACAATGCCAAGTACTCTAACCTGCACGGTTGGAATCCTACATGGGAGAGAGGAAGCAGAAGAAATGGTTAAAGAAGTAGTAGTGGCTGGTGTTTTTCCAAAAACTGATAAAGCTAATCAAAACATAGATGCAGGAGACTGGCTGAGCCTCAGGCAGGATAAATACAGAGAAAACAAAATCTAGGCATATCATAAGCAATTGGGGGAAAACCAAAGATAAAGAGAAAATTTTAGCGGTATCCTCAGGTAAACAGATGCCTTACATCCGGGGGCTGTTGATAAGGACGATGTCTCGCGTCTCGTTAGCAGACCAGACAACAGTGGAACCAACAGAAAGGGCACAAAACCCCGTCGCCTTGGATTCTGCACTGTTCACAACTGTAGGGGAGCGGGAAGCACTCGAGTCTGCAACACTCGTGCCTCGGATGCGCTGAAAGACATTCCTCAGCTTAAAGAAAGTTGACGCAGAGACGCCAGTATCTGCTAAGGGGAAGAAAAGAACCAGAAATAGTAAATTGGCAAGTAGCCAGGAATGAGAAACCCACATAATATTTGTAAATTTCTGGACAAAAACAATTGGATGTTTAAGGCAAAATAATTAACACGGACTGTGAGGTTTTTAGCTTACGTGGAAGGAAAATACATGATGGCCAGAGCACAAACCTCGGAGGAAAACTGCAATTAGGTGGGAAGCACAGGAACTCGGGCCTGGAGCTGTTGTCCAGCTTTCACATGTTAATTTTTTAAGCCAAAGCGAGGTCCCCAAGTTGCCTCCTCCAGACCCAGCTGAGCGCAGTTCTGCATTTTCCAGCAGGCAGCCTGCCGGTGGGGCCACTTCCCTGGGGCCCCGCCTGAAGCCAGGCCTGGGGCCAGATCCCAGCTGGGCCCCTCCTCCCCGGAGAGCTTGTCTCCTAATCCAGGAAATGAGGCTAGTGGTGTCTCTAAGGTCCGTCTAGTCAAGGCTATGGTTTTTCCTGTGGTCGTGTGTGGATGTGAGAGTTGGACTGTGAAGAAGGCTGAGCGCCAAAAAATTGATGCTTTTGAACTGTGGTGTTGGAGAAGACTCTTAAGAGTCCCTTGGACTGCAAGGAGATCCAACCAGTCCATTCTGAAGGAGATCAGTCCTGGGTGTTCTTTGGAAGGAATGATGCTAAAGCTGAAACTCCTGTACTTTGGCATCTCATGGGAAGAGTTGACTCCTTGGAAAAGACTCTGATGCTGGGAGGGATTGGGGGCAGGAGGAGAAGGGGACGACAGAGGATGAGATGGCTGGATGGCATCAGTGACTCGATGGACGTGAGTCTGAGTGAACTCCGGGAGTTGGTGATGGACAGGGAGGCCTGGCGTGCTGCGATTCATGGGGTCACAGAGAATTGGACACGACTGAGCGACTGAACTGAACTGTGTCTCTACACAAGGGTGGCTGAGAAGGTCAGAAAGAAGGGAAACACGTCAAGTCAAAGCCCGGCCTGGCCCTGGCAGTTGGAAAATGCCACCCATGCTGCGACCGTCGTAGTCCTCCGGGCGGAGCACGCATGCCACCCGCCTCGGGCTGACCCGGGTGCACAGGAGGCGGCGGCTGCCTGCTTTGGAGCATCCCCTGGGCCTTCTGACCGCAGGCGTGAGGCCGTGGGTGCGGCTGCGGAGGACAGAGCGGGAGGAGAGTGTGCTGGAGCAGAGGTGAGGGAGGGCTGGGGTCGGGGGGACACCACACACGCTTCCTGTCATAAGTGGTCTTCGAGACCAGTTCCAAGCTACTTAATGTGACATCATGGCCAGATGTTCGGAACTGAACACCCAGGCTTCGCATTGCTGTAAGCCTCCTGCGGAAATCGTCACCCCTGTGGTTTGGAACTTAACACCCCTTCAACCTCAGATTTCGTGAGCTCTAGAAGCTGATAGCAGAGACAGCACAGGCACCATGGTCAGACAGGGGCCAGCGTGAGGCTCTGGACGGAGGGATGCCTGCCCTGGTCACAGCGCTGCCATGGTCAGAGAGGGGCCAGTGTGAAGGCTCCAGACGGAGGACGCCTGCCCTGGTGACAGCACTGCCGTGGTCAGAGAGGGGCCAGCGTGAGGCTCTGGACGGGGGGACGCCTGCCCTAATCACAGTGCTGCCGTGGTCAGACAGGGGCCAGCGTGAGGCTCCGGACGGAGGGACGCCTGCCCTGGTCACAGTGCTGCCGTGGTCAGAGAGGGGCCAGTGTGAAGGCTCCAGATGGAGGACGCCTGCCCTGGTGACAGCACTGCCATGGTCAGAGAGGGGCCAGCGTGAGGCTCTGGACGGGGGGACGCCTGCCCTGGTGACAGCGCTGTCAGTAGGAATAACATCTTCTGGCTGCCAGCGTGGGGAGTGGGCAGGGCAACTGGAGCCTGCAGTGTGGGGCGCTGCAGCCCCTCCCCTGTGCTGAGAGACCAGGAGCGCCTGGCCAGCACTGCCCTCTGTGGCCTAAGCGCAAGCAGGCAGGGCAGGCACCCCGTTCCTGCTCAGCCCCCAGACTTGCCGCCGCCGGTGGCACTGTGGGGCCCTCGTTAGGCAGCCTGTGGACACCGCCACCGCTCCTTGCTTCGTCACGCCTGCAGCAAATGTGTCTTGATCAGCGTGCTTGTCAATGCTGCCTTCAGGCTGTGAGACAAACTGGAGGAAATGTTTGTTATGCGGTCAAAAGATGGCCCAATTTGGGCTTCCTAATTTGTTTTGGATGCTTGGCACAAGAGAATATCTGACGAGCGTGAGTGACCAGTGTATACATGAAAATCTCCTTCACTCAGCGTCAGCTGGCATGTGGCACCCGAGAGCCTGCAGGCTCTGGCAGGCTGAACTCGTAATTGAGTGATCTGGGACTGGGGCCGGCGGACTTCCGTGGGAGGAAGTAGCCCGACGTTCGGCTCCAGGACCCCGGCCCCAGCACGGCTCGGGGCAAGGGGAGACGTCCAGGCAGGGAAGCAACGCGGACTGTGGCTCCAGGAAGCGGCCGTGGTTTCCCCAGCTCAGGATGACTGCTGCCTTCCAAACTGCCTGTCACCAAACCTCTTTGATACTCTTTCCACTACCAAGTCTGTGACTTGACCCCATTTCAGTCGGCAAGCTGTTTGAAGACAGGCCCATGTTTGAGGCGTTCCACCCCCCACCGCCCCCCACCCCAGAATGTAGAACGTGGTCCAGAGCTCAGCACACAGCAGCGGTGATGGCTGTGATGGTGGTGATGCTGGTGATGCTGCTGATGGTGGCTGGAGCCTGGCCAGTTCTCCTGCTTTTCAGTTGCTAATCTCCTGATTTGGGCAACTGCTGTCTTAACGATTACTCAGTGTTATCTTAGGAAACCTGAGGTCATAGGTCTGTTGAATTGAAGTTTAAAACACCTTCAAAACAGGGCTTTGAGAACTGTCCCAGAATCTTATTGACTCAGAGGTGCGAGTGCACAGAGCCCACCAGATCACTGCCCCAGGGCTTGTGCCCGGGTCCCCGAGTCTTACAGGACGCGCAGGTGTGAGATGGTAAAGAGAGCGACATCACTGGTGTGAGCGGGCCGGGGGCTAGCCGTGAGGAAGCGGGAGCCCCTCCACGTCTGTGCTGGGTGCCACGGCCACCCCCACTGCACTTGGAGTTAGACGACCCATTAGGGCAAAGGCCACTGAGAGCAGAAGCGGGATCCGAGCCAGGGGCCAGCGCCCTCTGCTCGCTCGCTCAGTCAGGATGTGAAGCCGCAGGCGGGGGGTGACCGTGAGGACGCTCCCTGTCCCCAGCCCGTGCTGGCCTGGGCACCCGGCGGCAGGGTGCACAGTCCCCGACACCAGGGCCCCCGCTGTCCCTCACGGGACCCGGTGTGACTTGGGAGAGCTGGCGTTTCTATTATTTCAGTCTGCCTGCTAAAACCCTCTCTCCCTCTTCACCTTAACTTGGCTGAGAGCACACAGGACCCCACAGGCTGTTCATCGCAGTCGGTCCCAGAGCTCACTGGCTTGACGGTCACTCACCCGGAGGGCCTGCGGGGCCTCCACCCGCCTCTCCACCGACCGTAACAGAAGGCCCTTCGAGCAGAAGCTGCCTTCACACATAGGGAGCCGGTGCTTCTGGCAGGTTGATGAGCCTCTCAGAGGCTGTCCAGCCCCGCGCTGGGACCCCAGGCGTTCCGAGGCAGCCTGCTCAGCGGGAGTTCAGCTGAACTTGAGATTGAGCCTCGCGCCCAGTTTGTGCAGAAGTGCTAGAGGGCCGTTTGCTGTGGAGGCGTCTTGTCTCCTCCCCTCCTTCTCTCCCTTGTGAATCTTTTCTTCCTCTAAAGGAAAAGCAGTTGATTTCAGCCAGCTGGATGGAATTAAACATTTTGATGACAACTACAGTTACATCCCTGGTGGCTCAGCTGGTAAAGAATCCGCCTGCAACGCGGGAGACCTGGGCTCGATCCCTGAGTTGGGAAGAGCCCCTGGAGAAGGGCAGCCCACTCCAGTATTGCCTGGTGAATCCCCATGGACAGAGGAGCCTGGTGGGCTGCAGTCCATGGACTTGCAAAGAGTCGCACACGACTGAGTGACTAAGCACAGCACAGTTACATCATTTTAGAAATAAACGCAATGTGACAGATAGTGGTCAATCTCCTGTAACAGAGGAAAACCAACTGTCAAAACGTCAAGTGATTGGCCGAGCTTCCTACGTGAGAAAGGAGAGCAGCACGCAGAGCAGCGGGTTCCGGATCCAGGCTCGCTGCCCCCAGATCTGTGCTGTAGGCTGAGCCCCAGCATCATCATTGGTAGAAACAGACAGCAGCCTTGGGAGTCTGAACCACCGTTGTAGGTTCAGTGGTGGCTGCACGTCTTAGCTGGGTCCCCAGGCACGTACCCCTGGCCCGATACTGTGCCCCGAGGGAGGGGCACGTGGAGAACGGGAAGCCCGAGATTCTGAGAGCTTGCGGCCCCGCACCCCACCTGGAGCGCACAGTGAAAGCCGCGCCGAGTCAGACCCTCGTGGGAAATTACTGTTTGTCCTTGAAATTTTGATGACGTGTCAGAGGCAGGACACTGAGACTTCTAACGTTTGTACAGCTGCCCTCGAGGTGAGGAAACTGGGCCTTGTTCTGTGGGCAAATCAGAATGTGACGAGACCACATGCTCCTGGGAGAGTCCTGAGTGAGGAGGGAAGGCAGGGGAGGCCAGGGAAAGGCCTGGATCCACGCTGTGTGTGAAACCAGGCGCCCCGGCAGCGTCAAAAGGATCAGATTCAAAAGGGGTTTCAGTGACCAGCGAAAAAGGGAGCTGCAGGGAAACTGACGTCAGACACGGGGTGCAGCCCTGGGGAGCCCCTCTGCGGAGCCACAGCAAACCCCCGGGGCAGGGAGAGGCCTAGGCGGACCTTCCCCGCCGAACACACAGCCCGGGAGAAGGGGTCGGCGTAGCTCCGCGGCAGGAAACGTAGACCCGACCGGCAGGAACCTCCTCACGGTGCAGGGCGGCCGAAGGCAGACAGCGCTCATTTCGGTAGAAGACGGTGAGCGCGGACACCAAGCCGGCCGGCGGGGACACGGTCCGCGGCTCCTGCACAGTTAGCGCAGGGCCACCCACCGGTCAGCCAGGAGGAAGAACCCATGTTCACACGCAGGCTTGTACACGGCTGTTCACAGCAGCGTTCCTCACATCGGCCCCAAAGCGGAAAGAACCCGAAGGTTCCCCAGCTGATGAATGAAAGCGCAAGCGCGTTTCCTGTCCTTAGAGCAGACTTCAGGGGTACCAGGGAGCGCGGCACCTACCGCTGCCTGCTGGCGCGCCTGGGGTGGGCATGCTCGGGGCGAGAAGGGCGGCAAAAAGTGACAGTCGCCCAGTCGTGTGGGACTCTTTGCGACCTCACGGACTACACAGCCCACGGGATTGTCCAGGCCAGAACACTGGAGTGGGTAGCCTTTGCCTTCTCCAGGGGATCTTCCCAACCCAGGGGTGGAACCCAGGTCTCCCGCGTTGCAGGCGGATTCTTTACCAGCTGAGCCACAAGGGAAGCCCGCTCCTTGCAAGAAGCAGACACCAGAGGCTGCGCGGCGCTGCCCTACAGGAAGCGTCGGCTCGGCACATGCGGGAGAAGGACGCAGGACGCGGATGAGCCGCTGCCTGCGGGAGGGGAGCCCGGAAGGGGTGCGGGTGTCCGGGCGGCAGACAGGTGGTGTCCGCGCCGCTCGGTGGAGGCGCTGAGCACACGGATGGGTCGAGGCTCGCGGCGCGCGGGCTGCGCTTCAGTAAAGCCGCTGTGGAAAGACTGCGGGAGGACCGCGGACGCGCCCGCCCATCGGTGGAGGCGAACCTGGGCGCGCCTGGGGTGCTGGGACGCGCCTGCGGCCCAGACCCGGGGCCACTGCGGGGCGTGGCTGGCGATGGGCGCTCACCCGCTGTTTGTCCCCCGCCCCTGCAGGGTGAGGACCCCCTGGCCGACAGCGTGCTGACCTTCGTGGCTCAGACGTCCGCTCTGACCTACGCTCCCGCGGCGCGCGCGGACCTCGCAGGGGGCCGCCCCCTGCGCACGCTCCGCCGGCTCCAGCCGGACGAGCTCAGCCCCAAAGTGGCCGGCGGGGTGGACAGGCAGCGTCTGGTGGCTGCGCTGGGCGCCTACGCGGCCCGAAAGGCCCCCGCGCCCGCCAGGGACGGCGACCCCGCGCCCCGCGGCCTTGTGCGCGCGCCTTGGAGAGCGCCTCGGGTCCTGTCGGCGCCGGCGGCCCCCCAGAGATGGCCTTCGCCTACGGACCCCAGGGATGCCCCGATCACAGACGATGGTAAGCACCCTGCGCCTTTTCGGGGGCTCCAGTCTTTCTCTGGCGCCTGCCTAGGCTGGACCTTCGAGGGTCTCTTCCCCTTCCCGAGGCTCCCCCTCAGAGAGGGGCGGGGTGTGGGGAGGTGGCCAGGCTGGTCCTGTGGGGAAGGGGTGTCAGACTCAGGGGGCTCAGTGTAGGTCTCCTGCCCCGGCAGCCTCGCTGTTCCCTGGCCTTGTTGATGAAGATGCTGGGGGGAGGGTCACAGGCCCATCGGGCCCACGTGGTGTCTGCAGGGTTGACTATGAAGGGGCGTCACTGTTTCTCAGGCCTCCCCACTCCCGTGGGCAAGCTCACGCTCAGCTGCTTACTCTGTGGGTATCACGGGTCCCCAGGAGACCCCAGCCTAAAATGAGTGCTGTCCCAGTTGCTGGAGGGAACTTGGGCCTGTGAAGTGACCGACCCCCAAGCCACACCCCAGCACCCTGATGTGAGTCAGCCCCGCAGTGGTCATCGCTGGGGGACAGATGACCGCTGGCCTGGCCTGGTCTCTACGACGCCCGGGGCCCTCATCTCTTCTAGCAGCCTTTCCCTGAGACCGTAAAATGTAAAGTGAGATTGCGATCAAGTCTGACTTCTCCTTTGAAGATATGCAAATCATAACATCAAGCAGGTAGCAGATTAAAAAAAACAGGGACTGCGAACCTGTTCCGGTTAGCGCTCCCCCTGTGAGCAGAGGCGTCATTGAAGCCACCGTGAGTCCCCTGTTGCCCACATTGTGCCCTTCAGCTGGTGGCTCTCTCCTCAGCCCCCCTTTGTCCAGACGGCCGCTGTGGTGCTGCAGCTGGAGGGGGTGCAGAGCTGTGACTGCGGGCAAGGGTAGGTGGTCATCGGCCTCTCCTGTCTCGGGGAAGAAGGCACACTGGGCTCAGGTGGCCCTGGCGGGCGGCCTGCCGGCAGCGGCTCCTTTGCTCCCCACGTTCCCCTCCCTGGGCTGTGCCCGCTCTAAACCGCAGGCTCCCCGGGAACCCCTCTCACTGGCCTTGCCGCCTCCCGCTGCCCGTCGTTCCCCAGCGCTGTGCTTCCTGATCTGGCCCCGCTCAGCACCCATCACCACTGTCCACACGCTGCCGACGGCCAGCCCTGCCCTCGATGGGCAGGCAGAGGCCTGTGTGTGGACCCCTGCCCCTCTCCATGGTGCTGACGCCAACGCCCCTGCTGCGTGTGCCCACCCAGCCGAGCGTATAAAGTCTGAGCGCCCCTTCTCTGGCTCCTTCCTCATCGCCCCCAGCTTAACACAAGCCCCGTTTGTCGACTGCTTCTGCCCCGGATGTTGGAACCGGGAAGAGAGAAATACCGTCTCAGGCGGCAGGTGGTCGGCTCCGTGTGTCTGTTGTGCCCCCCGCCCCGGGGTCAGCTCCACCCCCCATCACTGGCCCCTCCTCGCTCCGCACACCCCGAGGTTCGGGGCTTCCGGAACACCCGCCGAAGATGCTTCTCCTCTCTCCCGTGACTCACTACCGGCGTCTCTGGGTTGTGGTTTTTCCTGTGCTAAGCTGCAGTGTCGGTTATCTTTTTATATATGTTGTCTTCCCGGCCGCACCGTGTGCTTTAAAGGGAGTCATGTAAGATGTCAGTCATGGAACAAGCAGAGAGCCTTGTAGGACGGATGCTCACACACGCCTCGCTGGGCTCCGACAAGCAGCTCCTGGCTCCTCTCGTTGCTTCTGTGACCCTCCCCTCCCCTGCACGCCCCCATCAGATTTCGTCTGTCACGCATGGCACTGCATTGCCCAAAGATGCGGCTCTCGAATAGACCTCACCGAGTAGCTTTATCACGTGCTAGAGTTGATGCTGATGTCTTCATATCACCAAACAGCTAATCCGTGCTTAAATTTTTCAGTTGAAAATTTTCTTTACAGTTGGTTCTTTGAAGTCAGATCTGAAGAAGGCTCACTGAATAGGTGGATGTACCTGTTAAGCCCCTTTTAAACTACAGAAGCTTCCTCCTCCCTCCTTTCTCCCCTTCCATCATTTTTTTTTTTTAATATCTGAAACTTTCAAGTGCACAACATTTTAGTAGGAAACCTGTGTGCACTGCAGAGTGATTGCCACCAGAGGTCCGATTGCACCCCTCCCCATGCAGCTCACCTCTGCACTCATCTCGGGCCCCCCACCGCTTCTTCTCTGGTAGGCACTGATCTGTTCTTTGTATCTATGAGTTTCTGTTTGATTTTGTTTGTTTTGGATTCCACATATGAGTGAAATCCTGTGGTTTTTGTCTCTTTCCGCCTGACTTGTTTTACTACCTTAATACCCTCTAGGTCCATCCATGTTGGGGCAAATGGCATGATTCCATTCTTTTTCGTGACTGCGTAGTATTCCACTATATAGATAATGGATAAAGATGCGGCGTGACACACACACCCCACCTTATCTTTATCCATTCATCTGTTGATAGACACTTTGGTTGCTTCTGTATCTCGGCTGTAGTAAACAATGCTGAACATGGGCTGCATGTTATACATATTTTTTGAATTAGTGTTTTTGCTTGCTTTGGGATGAATACCCAGGCGTGGGATTGCTGGATTATATGGTGCTCTTTTTCCTTAGTTTCTTGAGGCACCTCCATGCTCTTCACTAAAGCGGCGGCACTGGCTGCGTTTCCACCAGTGGCCACGAGCGTTTCCTGTTCTCCACATTCTGTGCAGCGTTTATGTTTCTTTCTTTTCAACAACAGCTGCTCTGACAAGCGGGAGGTGATAGCGCAGCGTGCTTTTGATTTTCTTTTCTCTGATGATTAGTGATGCCGAGCGTCTCTGTACATCTTCCGTGGAAAAATGACTCTTCAGATCCTCAACCCATTTTTAAAATTCAGGATGTTTGGCGTTTCTTGTCGTTGTTGAGTGTATTAGTTCTCTTTGTATTTGGGGGATTAAACCCTTATTGTTATATGCTTTTAAGATCTCTTTTCCCTTTCAGGAGGGTGCATTTGGATTTTCATAATGGTATTCTTTGTTCTGTAGAAGCTTTCTTTTTATCTAGGAATCAGCGAACTAAAATAGACTGGAATGGGTGAATTTAACTCAGATGACCATTATATCTACTACTGCGGGCAGGAATCCCTTAGAAGAAATGGAGTAGCCATGATGGTCAACAAAAGAGTTCGAAATGCAATACTTGGATGCAATCTCAAAAACGACAGAATGATCTCTGTTCATTTCCAAGGCAAACCATTCAGTATCACGGTAATCCAAGCCTATGCCCCAACCAGTAATGCTGAAGAAGCTGAAGTTGAACGGTTCTATGAAGACCTGTAAGACTTTTTAGAACTAACACCCAAAAAAGATGTCCTTTTCATTATAGGGGACTGGAGTGCAAAAGTAGGAAGTCAAGAAACACCTAGAGTAACAGGAAAATTTGGCCTTGGAGTATGGAATGAAGCAGGGCAAAGACTAATAGAGTTTTGCCAAGAGAATGCACTGGTCATAGCAGACACCCTCTTTCAACAACACAAGAGAAGACTCTACACATGGACATCACCAGATGGTCAACACTGAATTCAGATTGATTATATTCTTTGCAACCAAAAATGGAGAAGCTCTATACAGCAGCAAAAACAAGACCGGGAGCTGACTGTGGCTCAGATCATGAACTCCTTATTGCCAAATTCAGACTTAAATTGGAGAAAGTAGGGAAAACCACTAGATCATTCGGGAATGACCTAAATCAAATCCCTTATGATTATACAGTGGAAGTGAGAAATAGATTTAAGGGACTAGATCTGGTAGATAGAGTGCCTGATGAACTATGGATTGCGGTTCGTGACACTGTACAGGAGACAGGGATCAAGACCATCCCCATGGAAAAGAAATGCAAAAAACCAAAATGGCTGTCTCAGGAGGCCTTACAAATAGCTGTGAAAAGAAGAGAAGCGAAAAGCAAAGGAGAAAAGGAAAGATATAAGCATCTGAATGCAGAGTTCCAAAGAATAGCAAGGAGAGATAAGAAAGCCTTCCTCAGTGATCAATGCAAAGAAATAGAGGAAAACAACAGAATGGGAAAGACTAGAGATCTCTTCAAGAAAATTAGAGATACAAAGGGAACATTTCATGCAAAGATGGGCTCGATAAAGGACAGAAATGGTATGGACCTAACAGAAGCAGAAGATATTAAGAAGACATGGCAAGAATACACAGAAGAACTGTACAAAAAAGATCTTCACGACCCAGATAATCACAATGGTGTGATCACTCACCTAGAGCCAGACATCCTAGAATGTGAAGTCAAGTGGGCCTTAGAAAGCATCACTACAAACAAAGCTAGTGGAGGTGATGGAATTCCAGTTGAACTCTTTCAAATCCTGAAAGATGATGCTGTGAAAGTGCTGCACTCAATATGCCAGCACATTTGGAAAACTCAGCAGTGGTCACAGGACTGGAAAAGGTCAGTTTTCATTCCAATCCCAAAGAAAGGCAATGCCAAAGAATGCTCAAACTACCGCACAATTGCACTCATCTCACATGCTAATAAAGTAATGCTCAAAATTCTCCAAGCCAGGCTTCAGCAATATGTGAACCGTGAACTTCCAGATGTTCAAGCTGGTTTTAGAAAAGGCAGAGGAACCAGAGATCAAATGGCCAACATCCGCTGGATCATGGAAAAAGCAAGAGATTTCCAGAAAAACATCTATTTCTGCTTTATTGACTATGCCAAAGCCTTTGACTGTGTGCATCACAATAAACTGTGGAAAATTCTGAAAGAGATGGGAATACCAGACCACCTGACCTGCCTCTTGAGATACCTATATGCAGGTCAGGAAGCAACAGTTAGAACTGGACATGGAACAACAGCCTGGTTCCAAATAGGAAAAGGAGTATGTCAAGGCTGTATATTGTCACCCTGCTTATTTAAATTATATGCAGAGTACATCAGAGAAAGGCTGGGCTGGAAGAAGCACAAGCTGGAATTAAGATTGCCAGGAGAAATATCAGTAACCTCAGATATGCAGATGATACCACCCTTATGGCAGAAAATGAAGAGGAACTAAAAAGCCTCTTGATGAAAGTGAAAGAGGAGAGTGAAAAAGTTGTCTTAAAGCTCAACATTCAGACAACGAAGATCATGGCATCTGGCCCCATCACTGCATGGGAAATAGATGGGGAAACAGTGTCAGACTTTATTTTTTGAGGCTCCAAAATCACTGCAGATGGTGATTGCAGCCATGAAATTAAAAGACACTTACTCCTTGGAAGAAAAGCTATGACCAATCTAGACAGCATATTAAAAAGCAGAGACATTACTTTGCCAAGAAAGGTCTGTCTAGTCAAGGCTATGGTTTTTCCTGTGGTCATGTATGGATGTGAGAGTTGGACTGTGAAGAAGGCTGAGCGCCGAAGAATTGATGCTTTTGAACTGTGGTGTTGGAAAAGACTCTTGAGAGTCCCTTGGACTGCAAGGAGAGCCAACCAGTCCATTCTGAAGGAGACCAGCCCTGGGATTTCTTTGGAGGGAATGATGCTGAAGCTGAAACTCCAGTGCTTTGGCCACCTCATGCGAAGAGTTGACTCATTGGAAAAGACCCTGATGCTGGGAGGGATTGGGGGCAGGAGGAGAAGGGGACGACAGAGGATGAGATGGCTGGATGGCATCACTGACTGGATGGACGTGAGTCTGGGTGAATTCCGGGAGTTGGTGATGGACAGGGAGGCCTGGCGTGCTGCGATTCATGGGGTCACAAAGAGTTGGACACGACTGAGCGACTGAACTGACTGACTCTTCGTTGTGTAGAAGCTTTTCAGTTTGACATTGTTCCATTTGTTTAGTTTTCTGCATTTGTTTCCCTTGCCTTTGGTGTCAGATCCACGAAAATGTCTCTAGGATGTCATGAAGTTACTGTGTATGTTTTCTTCTCGGACTTTCAGGCTTTCGGGTCGTACCTTCAAGTCTTTGGTGCGTTTGAAGTTGATTCCTGTGTGTGGCGTAAGGTTGCAGCATAGTTTCACTCCTTTACATGTGGCTGTTCCGTTTTCCTGACACCATTTACTGAAGAGGCTGTCTTTTCTCCATTATATATTTTTAGCTCCTTTATTGTGGATTAATTGACCGTACAAGCTCTCGGTTTTGTCCCATTAATCTGTGTGTCTGTTTTTGTGCCAGGAGAAATACCACGCTGTTTTATAACTGCCTGCATGAGTGGTCAGTGGTGTCCAATTCTTTGCAGCCCTGTGGAGTGGGGCCCAAGGCTCCTCTGTCCATGGAATTCTCTAGGCAAGAATCCTGGAGTGGGTTGCCATTTCCTCCTCCAGGGGATCTTCCCATCCCAGGGATCGAATTGACATCTCCTGAGCCTCCTGCATTGGCAGGCAGCTTCTTTAACCACTAAGCCACCTTGGAAACCCCTTGGGGTAGTATGAACAGTTAGCAATGTTAATTCTTCTGACCCATGCACAAGGAATGATAACCTTGCCCACTAGAGAATTCTTGGTCGGAAGTGGTTTCCGTTCAGCACTTTGAACATGTCATGCCACTCCGTTATGGCCTGCAAAGTTTCTGCCAAAAAACCTGCTGACAGCCTCGTGGGGGTTCCCTTGCGAATAACAAGTTGTTTTTCTCTTGCTGCTTTTAGGATTCTCTCATTATCCTTAACTTTTACTGTTTTCATTATAATATGTGTTGGTGTTAGTGGAGGTGATGGAACAACGGACTGGTTCCAAATTGGAAAAGGAGTACGTCAAGGCTGTATATTGTCACCCTGCTTATTTAACTTATACGCAGAGTACATCATGAGAAATGCCCAGCTGGATGAAGCACAAGCTGGAATCAAGACTGCCGGCAGAAATTTCAGTAACCTCAGATATGCAGATGACACCACCCTTATGGCAGAAAGTGAAGAAGAACTAGAGAGCCTCTTGATGAAAGTGAAAGAGGAGAGTGAAAAAGTTGGCTTAAAGCTCAACGTTCAAAAAACTAGGATCGTGGCATCTGGTCCCATCACTTCATGGCAAATAGATAGGGAAACAATGGAAACAGTGAGACACTTTATTTTCTTGGACTCCAAAATCACTGCAGATGGTGACTGCAGCCATGAAATTAAAAAGACACTTGCTCCTTGGAAGAAAAGCTATGACCAACCTAGACAGCATATTAAAAAGCAGAGACATTATTTTGCCAACAAAGATCCATCTAGTCAAGGCTATGGTTTTTCCAGTAGTCATGTATGGATGTGAGAGTTGGACTATGAAGAAAGCTGAACGCCAAAGAATTGATGCTTTTGAGCTGTGGTGTTGGAGAAGACTCTTTTGAGTCCCTTGGACTGCGAGGAGATCCAACCAGTCCATCCTAAAGGAGATCAGGCCTGGGTGTTCATTGGAAAGACTCATGCTAAAGCTGAAGCTCCAATATTTTGGCCACCTCATGCGAAGAACTGACTTCTTAGAAAAGACTCTGATGCTGGGAAAGATTGAAGGCAGGAAGAGAAGGGGACAACAGAGGATGAGATGGTTGGATGGCATCACCGACTCAATGGACATGAGTTTGAGTAAGCTCTGGGACTTGGTGATGGACAGGGAAGCCTGGTGTGCTGTAGTCCATGGGGTCTCAAAGAGTCAGACAGGACTTAGCAACTGAACTGATGTGCTGGTGTGTCTCTTTGGGTTCATCTTCTCCAGAATTCTGTGCACTTCCAGGACCTGCATATCATGTCCAGTTCTTTGCCATCCTGTGGACTGGGGCCCTCCAGGCTCATCTGTCCATGGAACTCTCCAGGCAAGAATCCTGGAGTAGGTTGCCATTTCCTATTCCAGGGCATCCTCCCAACCAAGGCATTGAACTGACATCTCCTGAGCTCCTGCATTGGCAGGCAGCCTGGATATCTGTTTCCTTCCCCAGATTGGGGAAGTTTTTATCACTATTTCTTCTAGTAATCTTTCTGGCCCTTTCTCTCTGTCTCGTATCCTTCTGGAGTCCCTATAAAGCAGACGTCATTTCACTGGATGTTGTCCCAGAGGCCCTCTGGGGTGTCTTCACGTGCTAGGACCCCTTTCGTTTTGCTGCTTTGTCCGGGCGAGCTCCGCTGCTTGTCTCCAGCGGCTGACTCCTGTTCTGCCTCATCCAGTCTGCAGTTGGAGCCTTCCAGCAGATCTTTCTGTTCCGTTATAGCTTCTGTTTGGCACTTTCTTGCAGTTCCTACTCCTTTGTCAATCCCTGGTTGTATTCCTCCGTTCTCCTGACTTCAGTGAGCGTCTTTATTGTTTCACACCCTTCCAGGCGAGTTGCTTCTCTCTGTTTCCTTGAGTTCTTTTTCAGAGGTTTCGTCTTGTTCTTTTCATTGGAACGTAGTCCTCCGTGTCTTCATTGTTTGGCCTGTATCAACCACCTCCCCAGTCTTGAAGGAGCGGCTGTTTGTCAGAGGCGTCTTGGGGGCTCACACATACAGCCCTACTGGCCACCAGAGCCAGGGCTCAAGGGGTGTTGCATTGGGGTCAGGGTTATGATGGGACACTGGTGGGCAGCATTATCACCCAACTGGCTGAGACCCCCAGAGGTGCTAGGGTGACCCTACTCTCGGCACGCTGCTAAGGGTTTAGGTGGCAGATTTCCACGCTGGCGCCCACAGTGTCTCAGTCCCTGGGGAGCAGCCCAAGTGGTCTTGTCCCTCCAGCAGGTGCTTCAAGGTCAGTGAGTGGGTGCCCTTCCTCTGTGGCTGTGCTGCGCACCCAGAGGGCTGAAGCGCAGATGAGAGATGTGGGTGACTCAGAGCAGACACCCTCCTGCAGGACGGCCGAGTCCGATTCGTGGCTGTCATGGCTCAGGAGAACCCATCCCTGCTCCAAATACAGCAGTCTGACCACAGATTTCATGTGTGTGGGGAATGGGCATTTGGTAAAAACTTAGACAAGAGACCCTCTTCCTTTGTTTATTCACTATTTACACCTTGTCCCTGTGAAAAAGCTTGAATTCACATAACATTAAAAGCCCCGCGTGCCGGACCCTGGGGAAGGGCGTGTGCTGGGGCGTGGGGTGGGCTGCAGCCACCGGGCCTGCATCTGCTGTCAGGATGGAGCCCTGGTCGGCAGCCGGGAACGCAGCTCACCGAACGCTGCTCTCGGGTTCTGTCTTCGGCTCGCCACAGGAACCAGAGCCTGTGAAGACTGTTTGCTGTGCTTTTAACCAGTTGTGAAAGTAGTGAAGGTTACGGGGAGACCCAGAGTTCTCCACGTGCAGAGAGCCCCGGCTCAGTGCCATGCACACTGCTGTGTCCTCCGGTGCCCGGGCGTGTTTGCGAGGCCTCACCCGCCCCCCAGCCCACCCGGGGCACGGCCCACTGCTCCCCACCCTTCCCCAGTCCCTCCAGCTCATCTGCCGGGCCTTGCTCTTCCTCCAGCTCTAGGTGAAAATTCAGGCGAGGCTCATGAACCCCGGGCACCCTTAGGTGATGAAAACTGCCCCGTCCACTTTTTGTCTGTAAAAGCTGAGGTGTATGCACACTGGCTCTGGTCCAGATGCAGCTCTCAGCTGCAGAAGTGCAGTGTGGAGCTGCACGCCTGGACACCTGCCATCCAGCCTTCGCTCGGAGAGGGTTCACAGCTCTCACACCCAGAGCGGATCCTGTGAGTGGGATCCAGGCCCCTTGTGGGCTCAGCCCACTGAGCTGACAGACAGGTTACCGGGGCTGGTCCCGGGCAGCCCTTCCCGTGGCGTTTTCTGCTCCAGGCTGCATTTGCCCCCCAGCACGTGTCTAGGATGCTCGCCTGAGGGTTCAGCCTCACGTGGATCTAAACGAGGCATCCCTTGGCAACACTTGGACTCCAGCCCCACTACCAAGTGAATCACGTGAGTAAGGCCGAAGCTGATCTGATTTTTTGTGCTGCGACTCAATATTACGTGTTTAGAGAGAGGCTGGTGCCTGCGGTCTGCGAGTATGACACCGTGGCCTCTGTGGGTGCTGGGCGCTTTATCCCAGCTGCGGGCCGGGGTTTTCATTCAGCCTGAGTGATGCGTGCCACCTGGCTGGGACACCACAGGCCCCAGGTTGGGAGGAAAACACAATTTACTTGTGCTGCTTTCAGTGAAAATAGATAGGAAGCCAACGCGTGATGATTATGCCCAAATCTCCTGGGTGGAGGCCCAGGTGAGGTCAGGATAAAATAATAATCTCTCGTGGAATTTGTCTAAACCCATCGCAAAATACCGGAGATGGACTCTAGCAATTAAATGAATTGTATACTTTCTAAACAAAAGGAACGCAGGAAATTCCCCCTGATGATGGTGGTGGTAGTGATGGTGATTATGAGGGTGATGGTCTTTACGGTGATGATGGTGGTGGTGATGGTGGTGATGGGGATGGGGATGAAGGTCATGGTGGTGGTGGTGATGAAGGTGATGAAGGTGATGGTCATGGTGATGGGGGTCATGGTGATGGTCATGGTCATGGTGGTGGTGATGATGGTGGTGATGGTGGTGGTGGTGATGAAGGTGATGGTCATGGTGATGGTGATGATGGTGGTGATGGTGGTGATGAAGGTGATGGTCATGGTGATGGTGATGATGGTGATGATGGTGCTGGTGGTGATGAAGGTGATGGTCATGGTGATGGTCATGGTCATGGTGATGGTGATGATGGTGGTGATGGTGGTGGTGGTGATGAAGGTGATGGTCATGGTGATGGTCATGGTGATGGGGGTCATGGTGATGGTCATGGTGGTGGTGATGATGGTGGTGATGGTGGTGGTGGTGATGAAGGTGGTGATGGTGATGAAGGTGATGGTCATGGTGATGGGGGTCATGGTGATGGTCATGGTCATGGCGGTGGTGATGATGGTGGTGATGGTGGTGGTGGTGATGAAGGTGATGGTCATGGTGATGGTGATGATGGTGGTGATGGTGGTGGTGGTGATGAAGGTGATGGTCATGGTCATGGTGATGGTGGTGATGGTGGTGGTGGTGATGAAGGTGATGGTCATGGTGACGGTGGTGGTGATGATGGTGGTGATGGTGGTGATGGTGATGAAGGTGATGGTCATGGTGACGGTGGTGGTGATGACGTGTGTATGTGGACCAGCCTGAATGGTGTACTCTCGTGAACACGTGCTGACAGAGGCACTTAGGAGTAGGTCTGGCTGCCTGAGTTGCACCCTCTGTTTGTGGCTTTGTGGTAAGGCCAGCTGCTCGCGGCTGCATCTCCTCTGGAGCTGCGGCATGTGTCGGGGGCCCTATTCAGACGTGTGCTTCCCGTGGGTCGGGCCCGTGGGAGCTGTGCAGGGAGCTGGTCTCCTGCTCCAGGCCCCCCATATTTGATGTCCTGACATTTCATGTAATTGCTCTGCTAGAGCCCACTTGGCACACTGAAAGCTACTTACAGTGTCATGATAAGCCAGCCGGATCTCGGAATTACCTGGTGCGGCTGACGGAACACAGTGTTCCGCTTTGATGCGTGTGGCGTTTGACTGTGCTGCGGTTCCTCCTCAGGCCACGGGGCCGGCTGGACTCTTTAAAGAGGGTCTCCTCGCCCTGCTCATCTTCAGAGGCTGACAGCAGACACCTCTGTGCTGACTCAGCGTGGGTGGCGCACTCCCTTGGTGGGTGATCCCTAACTCCCGTTGATCACTCTCCTCCTAAATGGCCAGCCGCTCAGCTTCTCGCACTGCACACCTAAGGGTTTCCTGGTTATTTTTCACTTGTCATCTGAAAAGTCTCCCTTTTGCATGAGAAGAGACAGTGTTAGCGATTTATTATTCCACTTTGAAGGTGGGTGTTTCTTACTGTAGTCACAGAGGCCCGTGGAAAGTCCCTCCCGTTCATTAGTCTTTAACTTAATGAACACGAGCTTTTTCATGCTGCGCTTCCCTCCAGATAAGGAGACGAGAGCTGAGGGACGTCAAAGGGAAGACGTGTGGTGACCTTAGGGAGGCTTTCCTTAGCTGTTACACATCAGGACAGGCCGTTGGAGGAGTGCACAGCTTCCGCCTTCGCTCTGCTTGTTGGATATGGTCGACAGTCTGCACATTTGATTCCGTTTTCTCTGTAACCTCTTCCAGTGGGAATCCCTGCCTCGTCTACACAGGCAGGGCGGAGACCGGAGGGGTCTCTGCAGGGCACTCTGTATCCTTACACGATCGTGGCCCTCGTCTGTGGTGGGTCTTCTAGGCTTTGTGGCCTCACTTGCCCTGCGTGGATTGCATAAAACATCCCACCACTCGGTGGGATGCTTTGAGGGGCTGTCGAGGGCCCCAGGTTCCCAGATGTCGGGAGCTGACCTCACAAGCTCCAGCCTCGCCATCAGTCACTGTCTGCTGGGCTCAGCGCCAACTCCTGCACCCACGTCCAGCGCGCCCAGCCCTGCCACAGAAGCCCACTCGGACCCCTGCAGCTCCGCCTGCCCCACGCCATCCTGCTGGGTTCCTGCAGGAGCCCCATGCGGCCACCCTGTCTACCCTGTCTCAAGCCTGCAAGCCTCGTATGTTGTAAGTCAGTTGACGGCTCACTGCTCAGACCCGGCAGGGGCTTCTCATCCCGCTCAGCAGAATCCCGGGGCCTTGCTGTGGTTTGAGAACCTGTGAGCCCCCTGCGCTGCCGCTCCACTGCTCTGGGTCACCCTCTGGCCATCCTCCGTCCTTCCAGCCCCGCTGCTCAGGGCTTTGCACTCGTCTCCTCTGCCCGCAGAGCGTGTCCTCTGGGCGGTCCCTGGGCTCAGGACCCCCTCTCTGGGTCTCTGTGAGCTTTTCTCTGACAGTCCTGTCAGAGCATCTGCCCTTCCCACTGCCCTGGCCTCCAACTCTGGGTTATCATTTCCACAGCCCCATCAGCACCAGGCCCTTCTCTGGTGGCTCAGACGGTGAAGAAATCCACCTGCAGCGCGGGAGACCTGGGTTGGATCCCTGGGTTGGGAAGATCCCCTGGAGGAGGGCATGGCAACCCACTCTAGTATTCTTGCCTGGAGAATCCCATGGACGGAAGAGCCTGGCAGGCTGCAGTCCACGGGGTCGCAGAGTTGGGCACAGCTGAGTGATGGGGCACGTGCAGCACATCACCGCCAGGTGTGTGTCCTGCTTCGTCTGCTTTGTCTCTCCCACGATGGGCGAGCACTCTGTGGTAGCAGGGGCTTTGCTGACTGCTTTGCTCCTGCTTCCTGACAGACCCCTGGGCACAGAAAATGCACAGAAGCATTTGAGGAGGGAAGGAGAAGAGGGCAGGGCGGGGGGAGCCCTGCTCCTGAGCACCACGGTTTAGCTGGAGCCCCTGGGAGGCCTGGGTCTCATGCTCACAAGCCTCCCTTGTGACCTGGCCTCTGGCAGCCTGAGAGCCCAGCAAAGGGATGCGTGCGGGCAGAAAGGATGGAGAGTCTGCTGCACGGGGAGCTGAGACCCCGGCCGCCTCCAGGGGGGCGGGCACCAGGGAGGCAGGGGACGTGGACACTGCCACCCGCCAGCCAGACGTGCCCGCGAGACTGTGATGCCTCAACTTCTCAGCTTTGTCCGTGGCCAGTTTGCTGCAGCCCAGGGTCTGAGCTGTTGCCCTGACCCTCTTGTGCTCCGTTCTCATTACGGTTCTGACATGGTCACCCCACCCGGCCGTGCTCCAGGTCTGGAGGTGGGGCCGTGGACGGGTGCTGGCCCACAGTCTGTCAGGAGCCAGGCGCACAGCAGGAGGGGAGCGGCGGGCAGCGGGCCCAGCTCCATCTGCAGCTCCCCTCGCTCCCTGTCACTCACATCACCGCTTGAGCCATGCCCCCGCCCCATCCATGGAAAACCTGCAGGAAACTGGCCCTTGGTGCCAAACTGGCTGGGGACTGCTGCGGGTGGGAGGGGCTGGAGAGGAAGATCTGAGAAGGGAGGCCGGCCATCAGCATGGCTCGGGGGCGTCACTGGGTCGTGAGACGTCCTCGCAGGGCACAGTTGGGGCGGGGCTCCGCCTTTTGTGCCCTCACTGGGATGGGCGCCACCCTGTGCCAACCCGGAGTAGATCCCCGGTGAGCCCGGGGCCTCAGCAACACAGCATCATCCTGGGCCGCCTTTCCGGGTTAAGTGTGCATCCAGCAGAAACGCACGTGGGATCCAACACTTGTCAAGACCTCTCGTTTGTGGACTGATCCATTTCCCGCCGGGGTCAGTGTGCAGGATGCCGTGGTGGGTCCGGCACGCTCTGGCCCCTGGGGGGATGGCGCCTGAAGGGCCTGTCCTGTCCTCTGACCCCAGGCCGTGTGTCTCCTCCCCTCTTCACCCTGGCCGTGACCAGACTGAAAGGCGACGTGTGTGTGGGGTGGGAGGCGTAAGAAGCCGCTGCACGTTGTTCCTCTCGCTTTTCACTGTGCCTCAGTTTTTCTCTTGTCTGTAAAACAGCAGGGGCCCTTGTCAGTCCAGAAGAGCGGGACTCCTGACCCTGCCGTGCGTGGTGGGCGGGGTGGTGCTCACCTGGAGCCCCCATGCCGCTCTGTGCCAGGCGCACTTCTCTGCGTTTCACAGTGTTTGTGGGAAATGGGACGTGTTCTCCCCGTTCACCCCTGGAGGTTATTTCTGAGCGAGCGTTTGGTCCCTGAACGTTCGGGGGCGTCTGTGGGGCTGCAGGTAGGGCTGCGGGGGCAGGGCCTCCCCAGGGTCTGGGGCGTGGCCCCTGGGGCAGCAGCACCGGGAAGGCGTCCAGCTCACTTCCTTCCAGGGGGAGCTGTCTCGAAGCACAGGCTTTATTACTGTCCCGGCCTGGTGAGACCAGCAGGTCGGGAGAGGGTTCTGATGGAAGGTGCTGGCGGGGTGGAGGCAGGGAGTCGCGGCGGGGCCTAGCGGTGGTTTTGCAGGAAGTGGGTGAGGCGGGCAGGGTTCGGGGGCGCAGGTCCGGCAGGTGAGAGTGAGCCCGGGGCTCTGGGGCACAGGGCGGCCCCAGCTGCTGGGACCTGGGCTGGGGTGGTCAGAAGGGCCGGCGGCCCAGGGGGGTGGGGCCTAAGTCTCTTTTTCAATAATGTGAAAATGAATGTCTTTCTTCCACTCTGGCGTTTGAAGAATATTTTTGCTGGGTAACTAGACTTCTGAATTTAGACATCTTCCCTTTCAGTGGTTCAAATGCGTCCCTCATGTATAAATGGCCCAGTGTGTAAGTGTGCATCACGTCACGTGTGTCAGTTAACACGTGTGTAAGTGTGCGTTCCCTGTCACGTGTCACAGTTACGTGTAATTCTGCATCATGTCACGTGTCACAGTTACACGTGATTGTGCATCCCGTCACATGTGTCACAGTTACGCACGTGTGTGTCCCATCACATGTGTCACAGTATTGCGTGTGTAAGTGTGCATCATGTCACGTGTCACAGTTATACATGTGTAAGTGTGCGTCCCATCACGTGTGTCACAGTTACGCGTGTGTAAGTGTGCATCATGTCACATGTGTCACACTTACGCGTGTGTAAGCGTGCGTTCCCTGCCACATGTCACAGTTATGCGTGATTGTGCATCCCGTCACATGTGTCACAGTTACGCGCGTGTGTGTCCCATCATGTGTGTCACAGTTATGCGTGTGTAAGTGTGCATCATGTCATGTGTGTCAGTTAACACGTGTGTAAGTGTGCATCGTGTCACATGTGTCACAGTTACACGTGTGTAAGTGTGCGTCCGGTCACGTGTGTCCTGCTTCCAGGGCAGGGACATGTCCTGGCCCCTGGGCGGTGTAACGTCTCGTCCACCTGGTTTTCTGGGGGGAGCCTGGCCGTGTGCTGCTCTTTGTTCCTCTTCCTGGAGCTGACCGAGGGCCTTGAGCCTCGGACTTGATGATGGTCGTTGGTCCTGGGGGTGTGTGGGGTTGGTGCTGGTCGCTGGTCCTGGGGGTTTGTGGGGTTTCCCTTCCTCTGCCCCTCCCTCTCAGGTCCTGTCTCACCTCTGCTACCCACTGCCGTGCCCAGGCGCCAGGGTTTTCTCTGTCCTGCTGATCCCGGTCCTTCCTGCGGTCTGCCCACAGACTCCCTGGCCCTTGTTCCCCATCAGTCTGCCGGCGGCCTGTGCAGGGAGCTCTAGGCTTCAGACGCCCTGCTCCGCCCCCACAGAACTTCCGCTTGGGGGTCCCTGCTCCCACTCCATGGCTGTGCGCATCGTCCACCCGCCTGCTCCTCCGCCGGCCTCGCCTCCTCGTCCTAACGCTGCCCTCGCCTCCGTGTGTCTCCCTTTTGCGTGTCTGTTTAGAAGCTCGTGTTCAGATGCTGCTGAAGGACCTGCAGAAGCGCCCAGCCGGCGTGGACGGTCTGAGTGCCCTGGACGTAGATGAGGTGGTCCGCGCCCTTGCGATCGCGGTGCCGAGTGGGGGTGTGGCCGGGGCGCCGGGCGCGGCCGGGAGAGCCGGCAGACGCGGAGCGGAGATGAACGGCGCAGGGGCCGCGCTGCACAGAGACCGCGTGCCAGGTGAGCTCACACGCGTGTGCATCTGGGCCCGCGGCCGCAGGCTTGCCGCATGGTGCTGCCTGCTTGCTGCTGGGAGGTGGGTCTGCAGTGACGACTTTGGTCCGTGTGACTCTGCCTCTGGACGCTCTCCTAACGGGCTGAGCTTGCAGGGCAGGCGTGTTGGAGGGTGGGCTGCACTCTGGTGAGGGAGGGCAGGTGCCTCCGTGCAGGGGCAGGGCGGATGGAAGCGCTTTGTGTGGGGTTTGTGAGTTAAAGTTAGAGTCAGATACTCCAATGGTCAAGTGAAAGGGTCTGTGCGAGGCTCACACCCTCCTCCGAGGGGCTCCAGCGAGAACGCAGAGACCCTCACACCACAGCACACACACATCCTTCTCACACACTCACACAACCCATATCACATACACAAACTCACCCACACAGTCTCACACACTTACAGATACCCCCCACCATATACACGGTCACACAACCCACATCACCCACACGCACACACTCACCCACATACAGTCGCACACTCACAGAAACTCACCCACCACACACACACACACACAACCCACATCACACACTCATACACAGGTACACTCACACACATATAGACACACACATAGACGCACAAACTCACACGGTCTCACACACTCACACACACGCACACACAGAGACACTCCCTCACACCCCCAGCACACACACACGTACACAAACACCCGGCAGCTCACGCACATGCACACTCATGCCCACTCACACACACTCACAGACAGCGGCCCGGCCCTTGGGGGTGGAGGGCTGACCCGGGCAGGCTCGTCTCCCCGTCTGGCCTGTTCCCAGGGTCAGGCAGTGACCCTGACCCCTGGGCGGAGCCCTGCACACAATGGGCCCCAGGAGGAGCTGGGGAGGGCGCAGGCCCCCCTCTCGTGGGGGGACGGGCTCAGCTGGTGCAGGAGAGGATGCCCGTCGCTGTCTGGAGGAGGTGGTCTCGGGCAACGGTCCCTGTGCTGGGCTGGGGGGTCTCGAGGGCGGCCGCCCGGAGGAGCCACGCACCAGCTGCTGCTGTGTCTTTGGAGAAACGGCCACCGCAGAGAAGTAACGCGGCTGAAGGCGCCTCCAGCTGACACGGCTGGGCCCGCACTCCGTCTCCCTCCTGTGACTGCTCTCTGCCCCACCCGGCTGCTCTCCCCACTCCGAGCAGACGTGAAGGAGCACCGTGACTCCCTGGCTCTTGTGTCCCGGCCCCTCAGCCGCCACCCCTGTGCCATGGCGCTTACGGAGGGCGCGCCGTCCCTGGTCTGTCGGGGGCGTCGGCGGTGGTCCTCACGCCGCAGCAGGACCCTGGCGTCCACCCCGGTGTGCAGTGACCTTGTGCTGTGTCTTCCACAGAGAGCAGACTGCGAGACAGCGACGAGGGACTCTACCGGGAGGTGAGGCCCGCCCCGGAGCTCGGGCCCCGTGCAGCGTGAGCTGCGTCGCCTGCGGTTCAGGAACATGGGGGAAATATGAGAACTCTTTTAGGAAAAAGATAGAAAAACCCTCATAATCTCAAAACTGAGAGAAATCATGAAGAGTACACACAAACTTGTATGTATTTTAATATATGCTGTTGTCTGTCTTCAGATGAGATGCTAATATGTATCCATTGTAGGAGTATGGAAAAGGGTCAATACAGGCAGCATGTTAATTCCCTTAGAACTTCCCACCCAGGGAGACGGGGGTGACGTCATGCGACAGCACCCCACGCCCGCCTTGTCGTCAAGGCCGCCCTGCGTGTGCCGGTCACCGGGGTCCCTTTAATGGACATTAGCAGCCTCTGGATCCTTCAGGCCTGTGCTGTCCACATGGCAGCCACCAGGCACGTGGGGCTGCGTGGACTCGAATCCACTAAAATTAAGTAAATAGAAACTCAGTTCCCCAGCAGGGCAGCTCCTGGTAGACGGGGGGTTGGGGGTGGCTTCCATCGTGTCCAGGTTTCCACAGCAGCGCTGGTCAGGATGGTCTGGAAAAGGCTGGACGTGGATGACACCTATGCACCATGGGGCCTGTCCTCCTGCTGAAGAGCCTTTGCTGGCCTGTCGTCGTCTTACGGACGCAGGAAATCTGTTCATAGCCAAGGGCAGTGCTGTGGCTCTAGACGCTCTGTTCTGTGGGTTGGAAAGAAGACCGTCTCGGTAGCGCTTCTCCACAGGTTGTGTTAGCGGATCCTAGCTCAGTGCCTGAGCATGAGTGGGGAAGAAAACACCCACGATTGTTCTAAATGTCCATCAGAAACACACCGTGGAGGGAGGTGTGGGGTCTGGGGACACGGTTCCTAATTCCAGTCACAGGGGACTAGGCCAGCGGAGCTCGGGGTCTCCAGACGAGATGCACACGGCCAGACCCTAATTCTGCCCCCTGTGGCCCTCAGGCCCACATACACGGCACCCCATCCCCTGAGCATCCAGGACAGACGGTCTCTCTGCCGCTCAGGGCATGTTCCCATGCTGGTTTCCTTTCCACCAGGTGAACCGTCTGGGTGTCCAACTGGGGGACCTCCTGCAGGGCCCTGGGTCTCCGTTCCTGCCTGCAGCCCCCCATCTCACAGAGCCCTTCAAGACGGAGAGCAAGAAGGGGGATGACGCCGAGGCCTCCCTGTCTTCGGAGGAGGAGCACGCGGGCGTGGAGAACGTGCGGAGCCAGACCTACTCCAAGGAGCTTCTGCAGAGGCCGCCGCAGGCGAGGCCCGGGCCGGGCACGGCCCCGCAGGAGGCCCTGCGCCTCGGGGCCGGCGCACAGGTACCCCCCGGCCCAGGCCTGCGGCTGCAAGTCCAGCCCCCCGAGGAGGAGTATGGCTACATCGTGATGGAAAATGAGTGAGTGGGCGGTTCCATCTCTCGTGGGCGTGATCTGGCGCTGCAGGCCAGGGACATGCCCTCGCTTTTCCGTGCTCACCTGGAGGCAGCCCCGCTCCTGCAGTGTGGGATGACGGTCGGCAGTCAGTCTGTCCCCTGGGGCCGTGTTCTGGGCGGGGACCCCAAGCCTGAGGTCAGTCCTCCACTAACAGCCCAGACAAAGCCCTGCAGCTCCCTGGCCCTGCCCACCCCCCCCACCCCGCCGTAGCTCAGGGCGTGGGGCGCCTGCGGGGCCGGAAGCCCAGCAGGGTGGATGGGCCTGGGGTGCCCAGGGCAGCGGGCAGGGTGGGGGCTGTGCCGAACACTGGCTCCACACCCAGGAAGCTCCAGAAGCTTTACACCAACCGCATCCCAGGGTATGCGGTGCCCTTCAGGGGAAAGACGTGCCTCACGGCATTGATGTCCTGGCCTCGCCTTAGTTCTGATGGGAGCTTGACACGGGGCAGGGTGCAGCATCGCGTGCACAGCGAGCAGCGGGGTCGGGCTGTCCCCAGCCCTGTCACTGATGAGTCTGATGTGGACGCCATGCTGTGCAACCGTGTGCTTTCTTCAAGGGACGGGGGCAGTGTGTCCAAAGGGAAGCGTGTCTGTCTGTCTGCGTGCACAGGCATGTGTACAGGAGCGTGTTGAGGGGTGTGCAGGTGTGTGTACAGGTGTGCGTGCAGGTGTGCACACAGCCCCACCTCGCATTGGGTCAGGGGTCGAGCGTCCTTCCGGGCTGACCCCCATGGAAGGGGCTGTGTTGGAGCCGGGACCCTCTCTGCTGACCCCGCCGTGGCCTCTGCACTCTTGCCTCCATGCGTGTTTGCTCTCGCTGCACCGCATGCAGCAGACCCAGCCCGGGTCAGAGCCAAACGGAGCTGAAGGTGCCGTTCTCGCCTGGGTTGGGCATCGTTCTCGGGCTGGCATCTCTCCAGGCCTTTTCTGAAGACCCGCCTGCCCACTCTGGCCTTGTCACCTCCAGACAGAGACTGCACTCTCTCTGCCTCCACTCTCTTTGCTCAGAACTGTTAGCTCCTGCTGCGTGTGTGAGAATCACGTGTGACACAGACACCCGGGGCCTGGACGGTGGTCCTGCCGAGGGCGCAGCTCCAGTTGTTGAGTCAGACCCTTCCGGCTGCCCGGTCAGACCTGTGCTGGGGGTTTCCATTTCGTGGCAAACCCTGCTGCCGTGTGCATGTGTGTGCTCTGTGTGTGTCCCTGTGTCTGTATGTTGTATGCGTGTTTCCATGTCTGTATGTTGTACGTGTTTATGCGTGTATGTGGACACATACGTTGTGTGTGCTGTGTGTGTCCCTGTGTGTGCCGTATGTATGTTTCCATGTCTATGTGTGTGCGTACACGTGTGTGTACACGAGTACATGTGTGTGTCCCTGTGTTTGTGTGTCGTTTGCATGTTTCCGTGTCTGTATCTGTGTATGTGTGTGAGTACTCGTGTGTGTCCATGGGTACGTGTGTGTGTCCCCGTGTTTGTGTGTCATGTGCATGTTTCCGTGTCTGTATCTGTGTATGTGTGTGCGTACACGTGTGTGTACATGAGTACATGTGTGTGTCCCCGTGTTTGTGTGTCGTGTGCGTGTTTCCGTGTCTGTATCTGTGTACGTGTGTGAGTACACGTGTGTGTCCATGGGTACATGTGTGTGTCCCCGTGTTTGTGTGTCGTGTGCGTGTTTCCGTGTCTGTATCTGTGTGTGTGTGAGTACACGTATGTGTCCATGGGTACATGTGTGTGTCCCCGCGTTTGTGTGTCGTGTGCGTGTTTCCGTGTCTGTATCTGTGTACGTGTGTGAGTACACATGTGTGTCCATGGGTACATGTGTGTGTCCCCGTGTTTGTGTGTCGTGTGCGTGTTTCCATGTCTGTATCTGTGTGTGTGAGTACACGTGTGTGTCCATGGGTACATGTGTGTGTCCCCGTGTTTGTGTGTCGTGTGTGTGTTTCCGTGTCTGTGTCTGTGTACGTGTGTGAGTACACGTGTCTGTGTACGTGGTTACCTGTGTGTGTGTGTACCTGGGTGCGTGTGTGTAGTGTGTGTGTGTCCCTGTGTCTCCATGTGTCGTGTGTGTGCACGGCCACTGGTGGAGCCACCGCCCGCTGCTCTGCGTGCTTTTCCTCCTGCCAGCATGTCCTGATGCTGGAGGACTGGTCCCAGCGTGGGTGCAGGGTTGCTGCTCTCTGGGGCGTGAGTGTGAGTCGTGAAAGTGCTGGAGGGGCTCCCGACCTCGGGAAGACTCTGAGTCTCCATGAACCATGGAGGACGGGACGGTGGGCTTCAGGGCGGGACCCTCCAGGCCAAGCGTCCTCTGCATCACAGGACGTCCAGAGTGAGCGGCTGGCACCTGGACACAGGGGGACCCTCACATCGGGCTCGCCGCTTGCTCTCACTGACTTTTGTGTAAGAGGGAACTGCTGTCGGAGGGTCTGTTCTCTGCATCCGGAGTCCATTTCCTTGGCTGCACCTCTGGGCCTGAGCACTTACCTGCTCTGAGCGGCCAAAGTAAAAGACCCTTGTTTTATCGTGGCTTCTTCTGCCAGGTGGAAGATCTTTGGTGCAGACGAGAGCTCTGTGTCCTTAACTCGGTCTGCCCCGAGTGGGATGCTCACAGACACACAGAGTCTCCCCTCTGTTGTCAGATTATTGGGGATTTGAGGTTCTCTGGGGCGGGATTTCACCAAGTCTCAGCTTAAGCCTTAATGGATCAGCTATTAACTGACAAGAATCCGACACCATTCTTTTTTTTTTTTTTTTAATAGAAAAGGACTTTGTATGTTTGGTTGTTCACAAAAGGAGGAGCATGGTGGGGAGCTTGCATTCTCTCTGAGGCTCACGGGGACCATGCCACTGACCTCACTGCCTGCCTTGCCCTCACTCGTACGTTTCCGGATGGGCGGGCAGGAGTCTGATCCTCCCCGTTTACGTTTTCACACTTGTCACAAACTGGGTGGATTCAAGACGTGTGAGGGGCAGGGTAGCCATCCCTGGTCCTCCCACGGTGATTTGAGAGTTATTTCAAGTCAGGCTGACGGCAGAAGACCACGGTGGACAGTGTGTGTAAGACAGAGAAGAGCCCGCATGCACGGCGGCTGAGCAGGCGCTGGGGCCCCCAATTCTGCACGGCGGCGACGCAGGTGCTGGAGCGCCGGCCGGCACGAGTCCTTCAGGGACCCCCGATCCTGCACAGGGGTCATCCCAGCTGCGGAGCCTGAGTTTGGGGAAGTGAACCCGTGGCCAGGAGCATGTGCAGAGGTCCTGCCCACCTCGAGTGGTTTGTGGATGAGGAAACCGAGGCATGGACCCTGCGAGCCCAGCAGCCTTCCTGTGGCTGCACTCCAGGGGCCCGGGAGGCATCCCCACAGCCTGGGCTCAAGGACTCGGGAGCCCCGGTAACGGGACAGAGTCATGGGTCCCTGTCCGACTGGCTAGATGGGGGAGCAGGTTTGTGTTCCTCTTCTTCGTGCAGAGTTGAAACGCACACGAACAGGATGCTGACCCAGGCCCAGAGGCCCGGCCAGTCACCCACCCACTCCCCACTCTCCTGCTGCTCTGACACAAACCCCAGCTATGGTGTCTCAGAGGCGTGCCGTGAAGTACCTCTAAAATAGCAGGATTCTTCCTTTCCAGCATACCGTGATGCCACGTCACACCTGGAAAGGAGCCCAGATCCCTTACTATCATCACACGTGGAGCCCGTTCCCATGTCTGTGTCCAGAACTTGTGTGTCTGCTGGGTGACCTGGGAGGCAGAGGAGGTGCCCCTTGTCGGTGGCTCTTTGCTCTGAGGTGGCCCAGGAGCCATGGGCTCATGTTCAGAGGGTTCTAGAGCTGGGCTGGGCCTTGCAGGCTGCTGTCGGCTGGAATTCTAGAAAGAACTGGAGGATATTTCACGTTGTCTGGGCTCTAACCATGGTGGTCGGGAAAGTGAGAAAACGCCATTAAAGTGCAGTTATGACAGTGTCCCTTGGGCCCCAAACTTTCCAGGTCAGCGTGGCCACATCTGGCTGCCAGAAGGTGCCAGGATGAACGGTGGTGTCAGGGGCTCTTGTGGTCTCTGACCGTGAGCCCCCTGCCCCCATTGGATCCTTCTGCTGCAGCAAAGGTCTGTCATTGGGGTGGGGTGGGCAGGGGACGGAAGCCCGGCCCAGCCCGCCAACCGGGCCTGAGCCTGGCCTCACCCTCTATCTGTGTGTGGTCCCCACGCTGACTCCTGCCGGCAGCTCTGCAGCTCAGACTGGGAGCATGAGATGGAGCAGGCTCTTAGAGGGTTCTGGCGAAGTGGGAACCCTGTTCTCCTCTCGCTGAGCGGAGATGGTGGCAGGAGGGAGGTCGCCGTAGACACGTGCGCCTGTGTGTGTGTCCCCAGTGTGCCGCGCTGGCTCCTGTGTCTGTTCACCCGCATCTGTCGTCTGCTTATCTGGATCACCTGTACCTGCGTGTCTACAGCACGGGTCTGTCTGTGCCGACACGTCCGCGTCTACATCTGCACCCCCACTCATACCTGTTCCTGCGTCTACACCCGCACCTGTATGTCCACACGCACATCTGTATATTTATACACATCTGTATGTCTACACGTACATCTGTATCATCTCTATCTGTATATACACCTGCACCGCAGTCTGTTTGTGTACACGCACACCTGTATGTCCACACGCACATCTGTCTGTCTGCATGCACATTTGTATGTCTACACACACGTTATGTCTACACACATACCTGTGTGTCTGCACGCACATCTGTATCGTCTCTGTCTACCTGCACCCACACCTGCGTGTATCCACACCTACCCGTGTCACCTACATCCATATCCACACCTGTATCTACCCAGCCATCGGCTTTGCTGTTGGATTTCCATAATCATCGGGAAAGTTTAGCTTTTCATCTTCAGTGGTGCCCTGAGCATCCACGGTAATCCCCACAGGCCCTCACCCTCTCACCCCTGCAATTGATTTTTTGCAAAGTGTGGTCTGTGTTATAAATGGGCTGAGACTAAATCTGCAAAGTTAAGAAGTTTAAATTCCACTTCTACATACAAAGGAGTAGGAAAGAGGGAGAAAATATGAAAAGATGAGATTTTCTTTGCTGTCAAAATAGTAGTAAGTCTGCAAACGAATAATGAAGCCAGAGGGAAAAGGGAAAACGGAAAACACTCTGTCCTGAGATGGCAAGTGTCCATTGGAAGTGCTGGCCCGTGGTCACATCAGGGTCGGTTTCAGGCTTCCGATGCTGGACGATCCCCCTTGGGGTCGGGAGGCACAGGCGGGTGCAGAGGTGCACAAAGGCCCCGCGTGACCCTCTCTGGGCAGGAGGAGGCTGGGGAGGGCGGTGCTCCCTGACAGGCGCTCCACAGTCTGGGACACACGGTGTGTCTGGATCGCATCGTCGTGGAAGCAGGTGAGAGTGACCCTCTCAAGAAGAAAAAGGTCAATTTCCTTTAGCGGTACAAACTCCTAACAAAGCAGGTGTAGAGGGAGCATCCTCAGCACAGTAAGGGCTGCAGCCACAAACCCCGGTAGCACCACACTCAACGGGGAAAGGCCGAAAGCTTTCTAAGATTGCACTACTGCTGACTGTGGCTCTGCGGTTACCATGAGGCTTACATAAAGCGTCTTATATTCACAGGTCTGTGTAGGTTGATAGTAACTTAACTCTGAATGCATACAAAAGCTTTACATTTTTACATTACTCCCTTTTATGTTTTTGATTTCCATGCACTTTTTATAAAGATGACTCTAAGACGTTTTGTACTTAGATTTGTATTAAGCATTTGGCAGATTTTTTTCCCCTGGAGAGTAAAATTGTTATGGAGACTATATTTGTGGAGAATATGTTTATTCAAATGTCGTATGGAGAACATATTTACTAAAATTTTGAATATATTTATGTTGAGAAGCACAGTCTCATCTTGATGTTAAAAAATGATGTTGGAAAACAGCGGTTTTTTTCTTACAATTTCTTTTTTTACCTCTGAAGAGTTGATGGTTGTTAGCAGTCTTTTAGGAGAAGGCAATGGCAACCCAGTCCAGTACTCTTGCCTGGGAAATCCCATGGATGGAGGAGCCTGGTAGGCTACAGTCCGTGGGGTCTCGAAGAGTCAGACACGACTGAGCGACTTCACTTTCACTTTTCACTTTCATGCACTGGAGAAGGAAATGGCAACCCACTCCATATTCTTGCCTGGAGAATCCCAGGAATGGGAGCCTGGTGGGCTGCCGTCTATGGGGTCTCACAGAGTTGGACACACTAAAGTGACTTAGCAGCAGCAGCAGTCTTTTAAGGCTAATTTACTGAGTCGTTCAGGACTGTTAGAGACTCAGGAGTCTGCCTGTGTTCGGCCCTCATGGGAGTTCAGTTTGGCCCACAGGTTATCATGGGCTCACTCACCCCTGCTCTGAGAAGTGTGGTCTTTGTTAGACTTCCGCAGGGAAGGAAGGTGGTGCACCCTGGAGCTGGAATTCTGAATTATCACCGTGGCCTCCACCTATATCCCTGTCCTCGTCAGAAGCATCACTCGTCTGCACTAGAGAGAATTCTTGTGGGTTAACGAAAATGCTAGCTACCTTGAAAGATGATTTTAAAAGATAAACATCATAATTTTTATAGAACAATCGGTGAATCCCATGAAAGTCTCATTTTATTGACTGATTTCAAGTATCTCAGCAAAAACGTTGGTATCGAGGTCGACTAGTTTTCGTGTTTTGTGATCCATCACTCAGTTAGTTCCCGACCTTTGGAGAATTTTTGAATAAACCGTGACATGTTCACAGTTGGGAAGTGAAGCAGCCGAAGCCCCGCCAGCCCTGGGATGCAGCACCCCCGAGGTGGACGTCTGTGGGCGGGAGGGACAGACCGCTTGGAGATGGATCTCATCTGTCTCAGAAGAGGCGGTGACTCTAGGAAAAGACCTGAGGGACTGCGGGAGCGGACGCGGTTCCGTCTGCTTGGGGTCGGGGAGCCTTGGGGTGGGGGAGCCTTGGGGTGGGGGGCGTGGTCTGGTGAGGGCGTGGTCAGGGTGAGGGCGTGGTCAGGGTGAGGGCGTGGTCTGGTGAGGGCATGGTCAAAGTGAGGGCGTGGTCGGGTGAGGGCATCGTCAGGGTGAGGGCGTGGTCAGGTGAGGGCATGGTCAGAGGGCGTGGTCAGGTGAGGGCATGGTCAGAGGGCGTGGTCTGGTGAGGGCATGGTCAGGGTGAGGCATGGTCAGGATGAGGCGTGGTCAGAGTGAGGGTGTGGTCAGGGGAGGGCGTGGTCCGGGGGAGGGCGTGGTCAGAGGGCGTGGTCTGGTGAGGGCGTGGTCCGGGTGAGGGCGTGGTCCGGGGGAGGGCGTGCGGGCAGGATGCGTGCTTGCCCCACAGTCCCGAAGCTGACACACCAGGGTGCACTTGACCCTTTCAGTTTGTGTCTTTCTTTGAGGATTTACTGGTAGTGTGATCTTCGGCACTGAATTTAATTCCTGGAGTCTCAGTTTCCACCTCTTTGAAGGAAGGTTAATACAGGCCCTTCCTTCCAGGTTTGTTGTGAGCAATGAATGAGATAATTTCCGTAGAACCCCTTGTAGTTGAGGGCGGAGAGTTGCTTTTAAGTTCTCACTGGTCTTAATGTTTCTGAAAAGACCCTGATGCTGGGAAAGACTGAAGGCAGGAGGAGAAGGGGACGGCAGAGGATGAGATGGTTGGATGGCATCACCGACTCGATGGGCATGAGTTTGAGTAAACTCTGGGAGTTGGTGCTGGACAGGGAGGCCTGGCGTGCTGCAGTCCATGGGGTCACAGAGTCGGACACTACCAAGCGACTGAACTGAATGTTTCTGACCCTCAGGTCATGGTCCCTAGTCTTTGTTTTGAGAATGGCCTCAACACTCCCCTGACAGACTTGGATTTTCTCATTTTGACCCAGTGGTGATCTAGGCTGTGCAGGGGTGGGGCAGCCTCTCGCATGCTTCCTGTCCGGGATTACGGGGCCCTTTCCCCGTTTTGCTGATGTACAGGCTCCCCAGCACACGCCTCGCTTAACGAGCAGGCTGTCTGAGGAAGGAAGAGGAGCCTTAGAGGGGAGGCCCGCCAGCTCTTGACGGTGACCCTTCCTGCCCTAACGGCGCGGCAGGCGGAGCACCCGCCGCCACTCCCGCTCCGACATCTGACCTCCAGCTGCTAGAAGCGCGCCGTCTCTGTTCCAGGCGGCAGGTGTCCAGGAGACCCCGCGGCAGGTGTCACAGTCGGGCCCTGGAAATTACAAGTGTCCGTCCAGTGATTTTTGAGATTAACTACAACTACTTTCTAAGGAAGTTCAGACCATGAAGTGACAGATGATGGCCACGTAGTTTAAAAACAAAAGAGAAATAATTGCGTGCTGGGTTTGAGTACAGTCGACAGCCTCTCATTTGTCTGACTTGAACAAGAATGGGGCCACCGTTGTCATGAGCCATTTGCCCTGCCTGCCCTGACAGTGCAGCAGGAGGGGCTGAGGTGTCCCCCTGCAGCTCCTGGGAAGTGTCTGTGTCTACAGGTGTGTGTGTGCACACCTGGGGAGTGGCCATGTCCGCAGGGGTATGTGTGCACACCTTGGGAGTGACTGCAGGGGTGTGTCTGTGTGTGCACACCTGGGGGATGTCCTTGTCTACAGGGGTGTGTGTGCACACCTTGGGAGTGTCTGCAGGGTCGTGTCTGTTTTTGCATACCTGGGGAATGTCCTTGTCTACAGGGGGGGGGGTGTGTGTGCACACCTTGGGATACACACCCGGGGAGTGTCTGTGTCCGCAGGGGTGTGTGTGTGCACACCCGGGGAGTGTCTGTGTCTGCAGGGGCGTGTGTGCACACCCGGGGAATGTCTGTGTCCGTAGGGGCGTGTGTGCACACCCGGGGAGTGTCTGTGTCCACAGGGGTGTGTGTGCACACCCGGGGAGTGTCTGTGTCCACAGGGGTGTGTGTGCACACCCGGGGAGTGTCTGTGTCCACAGGGGTGTGTGTGCACACCCGGGGAGTGTCTGTGTCCGCAGGGGTGTGTGTGCACACCCGGGGAGTGTCTGTGTCTGCAGGGGTGTGTGTGCACACCCAGGGAGTGTCTGTGTCTTCAGGGGCGTGTGTGCACACCCGGGGAGTGTCTGTGTCCACAGGGGTCCGTGTGCACACCTGGTGCATCCGTGGCTGTCCTCAGTTGCCGCCTTCTGGGCTCAGCCCCACCACAGAGCCAGGGCTGCAGCTGTGGTTCTGTTCAGGGCAGCCGGTGGGACGACTCTAGGGTAGCCACACATGCAGATGCACCACTTTTAAAACATTCTTATTTAAAACCTGGTGACATAAAAGCCTGTGGAGAGTGTGTCTGGGAGGTTTGGGGGTCTCATCCATCCTTGATGCGTGGGTTCCCAGCCCTGAGGGCTACTCACTGTCCCAGGAAGCAGGATGGTGGGGTGGGGCAGCCCCCAGCGCAGAGGGGCCAACCTGCCGCTCCCGGCCCATCCCCCCCACACACCCATCCCCCACACCCATTCGCACTGTGTCGCTCCTCTTACTGGTTTAAAGTGCGGCGATTCGCCCCGGCTGGAGAGACGCCTGCTCCCAGCTGCCCCCTGCCCCACCCCAGGCCGCATAATGGAAATGCAGGCAGGGCGGCTCTCGGATCAGCACGGGCTTGGGGCGCGGAGTCCCAGGGGGTGCGGGGTCGGGGTCCTCAGAGTGAGGGGGCGGGAGGGGGCGGGGCCCCGTTCCTCGCAGTGAGGGGGTGTGGGGGTCACGGAGCCCTGTTCCTCGAAGTGAGAAGCCCACCGGGTAACCCTGCCGTCTCCCCACAGCTCCCTGAGCCTGGACGAGGGCACGCAGGCGCTGGAGGGCGTGGCGCGGCTCCTGGAGGTGCCAGCGGGCGTCTTCACGGACGTTGAGTGAGTGCGGGTGGGGCTCGGGTGGCTCCTCCTTCTGAGTGTCCCTCCAGCAGGTTACCAGTGGGGTGTGTTCAGTGTGCCACAGAGGCTGGTGCTGGAGGAAGAGAGGGGAGCATCTGGGGGGTCCGGTTAGCTCTGTAAGCGCAGCAGAAACCCGAGTGTCAGCAGGAGGGCGATCCCGAGAGGGCCCCGCTGACCCGGAACCCCCGGGGGCTCTGGATGGTGGGGCGGGCCCACCGCAGGTGTGCCAGGGCCTGGGGAACCACTGGGGCTCTGGATGGTGGGGCGGGCCCACCGCAGGTGTGCCAGGGCCTGGGGAACCACTGGGGCTCTGGATGGTAGGGGGGGCCCCACGGCAGGTGAGCCAGGGCCTGGGGCTGGCACCTGCAGTGTGCAGGCCCCAAGGAGTGGGCCCTGAAGTCCCCGAGTGCCCCAGCCCGCCTCGCCCTCAGTGGGCTGGGTTTTAGAAAGAGCTGGTGACACGGAGGCCAGGGCTGGCACGTGACAGGTGCCTGGGTCTGGGGCCCAGCCCTGTTTCCTGATGGGACCCTGAGGTGGGAAGAGCGTGAGGGGCCGTCGGAAGTGCACTGGGGCCCGGGGCTCCGGTGGGAGGGGCGGGGTCTGGGGTCTCCAGGGGGCGGGGCGGGGCCCGGGGGCTCTGGTGGGAGGGGAGAGGCGGGCCACAAGGGCCCGAGGGGAAGGGGCGGGGTCTGTGGGATCCAGGGGCGGGGAGAGGCGGGCCCAGCACTTCGGGAGGTGCAGTTTTGACCTGGTGCCTCCTCTCCGGCCCCTCACCTTGCTCTGCTCCTCACTTCTTGGCTCAGTCCCTCCCAGACACACCACCTCCAAGTCTGGGGGTATTGGGAGTTTTCCCGCCTTCAGAGGTGGGCTGGTTATCAGCTCAGCTCTTTTGTAAATACCACTTGCTGGGGTCTCTTTCTTGCTTGGTGAACGCAGGCCTCCTGCGTCCCCTGGGGGCCACAACGACGCCACTGCCCTCTTTCAGCCTCTGTCAGTCTTGGCCACAGCTCAAGGTCCTACCCCGAGGCCTCGCCCTGCCCTGGAGCCCCGAGCCAGCCCGCACATCTGTGCCTCGGGAGCCCGGGTCCTGCCCAGTTGATGCGGGGCCGGCACCTCTGAGTCTTTAATGCTGCACGCGTGTGGGGTGCATGTGGCATCCCAACGAGTCCTGTATGTCGCCCCCAGGACACAGCACGTGCGGGTCCACAGCACCTGCAGGGGTGACCGGGCAGGGCCCTGGAGGGGACGACCGCACGGCCGCAGGGGGTCTCTGCGTCGCGTTGCTGGCGCGGCAGATCGTGGCTCCTGGAGAGGTGTGGAGGGCGCCGCTTGGAGCGCTCTTTCAGGGCTGTGTTTCTGTGGAAGGACTAGTTATGCTTAATATGTTTTGTTAATGGCTCTGTAGCTGTCAAGTAAATTCCATTATATCTTACTACATCGTTAGAGGCCATTAAGACGCCAATGGCATGCCGCTGTAATTACGCCGGCAGATGCCCGGCCACCGCTCTTATGGTTTTATAATCGAGTCCCGGCTGTCGGTGGTGCCGATGGATGCGCTGCTCTGGGCTCTCGCCGGGCAGGCAGACAGGAGGCCGTCTGCTTACTGGATCCCCAGCCCGGGCCTTCAGCTGAGCCCGAGGCCAGCCCGGGCGGCCGGCGCTGCCTCAGCCTGACCGCTCCCCGAGTTTGCAGCAGGCCAGCAGGGTGCGGTCTACTGTCTGTGTGGTGTCCTGCGTGGTAGGAGGGCAGTTCCTGAAGACAGAGCGGGAATTCACCACCGGACTCGTCGGGAGGTCTCCTGTGTGCAGGCCCAAGGCTCCCTCCTGCAGGGGCCCGGCCCCCACCCCGCCCCTCCCTCCACGTGAGGACCCCTGGGGGAGGGAGGGTCCCCGAAGTCGAGTTTCAGTTTCCCGCTGCGGGGTCTGTGCTTATTTGCCCCGTATTGTCTCCCTGGCGACTTGAACCACCTCCCGTTTTACAGCTGAGCCTCCGGAGGCCTCGGAGCTTAAAAGGCTCAGCGGGGTGACAGGTGGTGACCTGGGACACGGACATGCAGATATTTCTGTGCAGAGACTCCATGTGCCCACCCAGAAGAGCAGGTGCAGGGAGAGAGCCCTGAACTCATGCCGAGGCCAGCCGGGAGGTCGGATCTGCCTGGCACGGCTGGTCATCTTTCCTTCCTTTGCTGACGCCAGGGCAGAGCTCAGCCACATGGGGCTGGGCGGTCAGAGACGCGGAACCTCCCTTCACGGCATGCTGGGCTTTCCACGCTGGGCGGTCCCAGGGTCACTGTGTGCATGTCCTAAGGCCAAGTGTGCAGCATCCCAGGGTCATGTGTGTGCACGTCCCAGGGGCTTGCACATGGTGTCCTGGAAGGAAGGAAGGAAGGAGGGCGGGCCGTGGTGCTGCAGGTGAGGACAGGTGAATGAACCGCATGCTCTGTATTTCGGGAACTAGGAGCGCCCACTAGATCTTCAGAGAACACTCTCAGCACCCAAGGGAAGCTTAGGTTTGGGGGGCCCTACTTACCTGGGACTCTCCAGATGTAGGTTAGAGTAGAAATGTCACCTCACTGGTCACCAGAAGAGCAGCTATCCTGAGGGCCCTCCTGGTGGCAAGGGCCACTGGCGTGGTTCCCGCTCCTGGCACACCAGCCCCTGGGGCGTGTCCAGGGGGTGACGGGCCAGGAGACGCGGAGCTTGGGGAGTCCTGATGGAAACAGCCTCCTGCCCCGCCAGACAGATCAGTTGTTTAAAAACGGACTCACTTTTCAAAGTCATGTTCAACAAAGTATTTAAAATGCTTTGAACAGTCTTGATAACTCCTGGCAAGCAGTCCCCTGCCAGTTATTTTTATACTGAGTAGTTCTTAAAGATTTCAATAAGTTTTCAAGAGAATTTTAAAAACACTTGTCTCTTTCCTGTCTGTTCTTGGCTTCTGTGGCTCCCTGGGGAACTGACTACTAAAACCTGTTTCCATAACAATTTTCTTTTTCCACACAGGAGTGTCTGCTGGTTACTGTTGGTTTATTGGGGTTGATTTGAATTTTTTTGTAAGAGCCCTGCCACATGTATTTCTAGAGTAGCAGAGCCTGTGGGCAGAGCCCCTAGGACCCAGGGTGGCCCTGGGATGTGTGGGGTGCCTGAGCAGTCCTGACGCCTCCTCAACGGTCTCTTCCAGGGTCGAGGGGCCAGCAGTGACCTTCAGGGTACGCGCCAACGCCCAGAATGTGACTGCAGCGGCGGCGGCGAAGGCGGCAGGTAAGGCTTCTGCGAGCGCTGTGCTGGGCACAGGATGCCCAGGTGTAGCACAGAGTGACTGTTTCAGCCAGCCTCAGCCAGTCCTGTGCGTCGCTAAGCATATAAACTACTTTAACGGAATTGACACTTCCTCCCAGGGTGCAGTGCAGCGCGGGTCCTGGGTGACTGAGGGACAGTTCCTGGCAGTTGAGGTGTCGTCATATTGTGTCTGTTAACTTAAAGTTTCTTTGTCCACTGACAGTAAACAGGCATAAAACAGTGGTTATGCCCCCTTTAGAGGAACAAACCCCAGGCCGTCTTGATCTCGGTTGCTGCTGGCTTGTACTTGCAGGGATTCTGGGGCCCTTGGTGGCGCTTGTTTGTTCAGAGTGATGATTGGGGGCCTCCCAGGTGGCGTTGGTGGCACACATCCCACCTGCCAATGCAGGAGACACAAGAGATGTGGGTTCCATCCCTGGGTGAGGATGCTCCCTGGAGGAGGAAATGGCAGCCCGCACCAGTATTCTTGCTGGAGGATCCCACAGACAGAGGAGCCTTGCAGGCTACAGCCCATGGAGCTGCAAAGAGTCGGACAAGACTGAAGCAACTTAGCACGATGATTCTGGGGACAAGAATTGTCGGTTAAATAATTCCTTGCACAGTTGTACCAGTTCCCATAAATCTGACAGATCTGCCTGTGGAGACTGAGCCTGCTCCCAGGCTTCATTCCACTGCGGGGGTGGAGCTCGGGGTGGACCGACCCGGCCGGGCAGTCTCCCCGTCCGGCAGAGCGGCCAAGCGGGCCCTGGGGAGCGGGCAGCAGACTCTGGTCTGAAGTCTCTGCGCCCAAGTGGCCACGGACCCCCTCGCTGCATGGACTGGCTTCATGCCCCTCCTTCCTCAGTACAAGAGGTTACTGAATATGCTTGAGTGGACTGGCTTCATGCCCCTCCTTCCTCAGTACAAGAGGTTACTGCATATGCTTGAGACCAAAACAAGCATCATTGTTTTACCCAGATATGCACTAATCGTTCCGTGAGTGGCAGTTCACCCCAGTACTGGGAAATGATACTTTCAGAACTGGATTTGTTGGAACCTAACGACAATATGAATGGAACGAAATGAAATGAAATCTTTTTATCTTTTTAGATTTGTGACCATGTACTTGTGACAATGGCCTTTCATTATTTTGTCACTCTCTGGGGGAAGTGAGGTTGACTGTTTGAAACCTGGCGTCTTGGTTTTGTCTCATGTGTCCGTGTCAGGCGTGGAGAGGGAACGGCACCTGTGGCTTGAGCGTTGTCACGGCCTCTAAACTCAGATGTCTACATCACACCAGCGTGCCCGTGAGCCAGCGTGGGGCGCCGGCCGCCGTGTGTCCTGCAGGCCCTGCAGGCTGGGCAATGACACCTGTAGTTTTAAAAACGTGGCTCCTTTTTATATTTTAAGTACTTTCATGATGTTCTGAACGTACTTGATGCTATAAGGGAAGGACTACAGAGAATTAGCCTGTGACCACAGGATCGTAGTATTTGGTGCTGAAATACCAAACTGCACAGTCAGCTTGACCCCCTCCGACTTGCGGGCATGTCTGTGGTCACCGGCAGACGAGGCCTCCCACCGGTACAGAGTCCACACGGGGGTGGACTTGATCCCGTGCTATCAGGGAGGTTAGAGCCCTGCTCAGGAGGTTCCTGATATAAGTGGATTGATCCCATGCTGTGAGGGAGGTTAGAGCCCCGCTCGGGAGGTTCCTGTGATGACATGTGGGGCTGCTCCCTCTTCATACTTATATGATGATGAAATTGCTTCTGTTTTGAAAGACTTGAAGGCGCTTCTGTAATGAGGCTCCTCTCTCATCCTCAGCCCCAGGCAGGTATTGGGGCTCCTTGTTCATGTCTTCACCACTGCTGGAGCCCCCACAGAGCGGATGGGAGGGGGACGGGGGACCTTCAGGGCTGGGGCCTCACTTTCCTCCTGGAATCCTGGTCAGGTGTTGGATGCCGTCAGGGCCGAGGGCTGTCCATGGGCCCCGTCGCTCTGGACCGAATGCTGACACAGGTGACCCTGTGGAGGGGGAGGTGGAGTCGGGGACGGCAGTGGGGACCAGCTCAGGGCTCCTGGAGGTCAGGCCCGTGCAGGTCCTGGGCGCTGCAGCCCTGCCGGGGCTGGGCACGTGGACCCTGGCTGGCACGCCTCGGGCCCAGTCACGTGTGGGTGCGGAACTGGGGCATGGGGAGGGGCTGGCGTAGCTTCAGGGTGTCCACGCCAAGGATGCTGAGCCTTGCTGTCTCTGAGGGCCCAGGCGTCTCCTGGAGGTGCCTTCAGTCGAGGCCAGTCCCCCCCTTAGGGATCGTTGGTCAGTACCAATGTGGTTCGGTTGTGCCAGGCCCTGTGCGGGCCGGGGTGTGCTGCGGTCTGACCGAACAGAGACTCGGCCCTGGTGAGGGTGCAGCCCCGCGGGGAAGGCGAGGAGGGGGCAATGTGGAGCATAAAGCGATGCCGTGTGGCTGGGGACGCAGCGTGCGCTGTGTGTGATCGGCGAGGTATCAGTTATGCGAGGGAGCCTCACACGTAACATGGCGAGGTATCAGCTATGCGAGGGAGCCTCACACGTAACATGGCGAGGTATCAGCTATGCGAGGGAGCCTCACACGTAACATGGCGAGGTATCAGCTATGCGAGGGAGCCTCACACGTAACATGGCGTAATGTAGTGACGCTGTTCCGTGACTGCACAGCGTTGCCTGACGTGCTGTATAACACGTGGAGAGCGTGGCACGGGGCGTGGCGTGGCGTGGTGAGCGGCTGCGTGCGGTGGTGAAGCGCGGGGCCCTGTGCTGTCGTGTGGTGCCCATCGCATCGTGTCAGGACATGGAGAGGGTTCTGAAAAGACACCAGGCCACAGTGGGCCTGGACAGATGCCGGCCAGCCGAGGCCGGGGCTGCCAGGCACCGGGGGGCTGGGGCTGCGCTGCTCGGGGACACGGCGGGGAGGCTGGGTCGGGCGGCTGGGGAGACGGCGGGGAGGCCGGGTCAGGAGGCTCAGGGAGACGGCGGGGAGGCCAGGTCAGGAGACTCGGGGAGACGGCGGGGAGGCCGGGTCGGGCGGCCGGGGAGACGGCGGGGAGGCCGGGTCAGGAGGCTCGGGGAGACGGCGGGGAGGCCGGGTTGGGCGGCCGGGGACTCGCCATGCGGGGCTTGGGCCCCCGGGGACGAGCAGCCGGTGTCTGCGTGGGTGGCCAGGCCTGACTGGGAGCCGGCAGCGTGGCGCCCAGCCCATCCTGGAGCCATCTGTGGTGTCCAGGCGGGTTTTGTAGTCTCGCCTTCATTGGCCCCTCACCTTCCTTCTCTTTCTGGCTTTGTGCTGAGTGCCACGGGCCACAGAGAACCAGACAGAACCACCCTTGTCTTCACTGGGCCTGCAAAGAGACGTTTGGGCCCAGACATCCTGAAGAGGCAGGGAGGGCGTCCTGGAGGAGGCAGCCTGAGGAGAGAGCACTGGGGCTTCACGGGCGACGGTGGGGTGGGACCTGCAGTGTTAACTGTGATACTCGAGACATCGGACAGCTCCTGGCTTCCGCATGAGGGACATCCGGTGGGTGGGGTTGCCTGGCGGGGAGACGGGAAACACTCTCGAGGCATCTGGGTGATGGGGCCTCGCGTCACGGGTGGGACATGGTGGCATCATGGATGAGCTCGGTGCCGAGGAGCTGGCTGCGGGCCCTGGAGACACAGCTGGCGTGTGCTGGCATGCGGGAAGTGCCCAGGCCGAGGGCCCCTTCTCCGGCTGGGCCTGCTGGAGGGGAGCTTGTCAGGGAGGCAGGAGGCGCCGTGCGGACGGGCACGTGCAGTCTGGCCGTGTTCTCTGGGGCCTCGAGTCTCTGAGATGAGACATGCCCACGTGGCTGGAGAGAGGCGGCCCCTGTGGGTGAGCAGGTGCCCAGCGGGGTCTGCGTTGAGGCTCGCAGCCTAGCCCTGCCGGGCTCCACTGGCGCCGGGCAGGGGAGCCTGGGCCCATGTGGGAGTGGGGCTTCCTTCCTGACACGAGGTGATGCTCAGGTCTTTGATTCTCAAATCGTTCCGATGCGGTAACTTCAGAAGCCCTGTGACGCCCAGCTAGTAACATCTAACGGAGTCTTCCCACGGGCGCGTCGGCGTCAGCAGTCCACCCGCTTTCTCCTGGCCTTACCCGCAGCGCTCAGCCCGCCTGGTCACCTGGCTGGCCGGGGCAGGGCCTGCGGATGTTGACCCCCTTTCTCCTGGCCTTACCCGCAGCGCTCAGCCCGCCTGGTCACCTGGCTGGCCGGGGCAGGGCCTGCGGATGTTGGGACGAGCGACAGGGAGAAGCGCCGCCCGCTGAAGGCCTGCAGGGAGGGGGCCGGGGCCCCGGCCTTGGGGGCCAGCCTGAGTCTGTGGCGCTCGGCAGGAGGCCCTGGGGAGCTGGTGGGGATGGTGGGCACAGGCGGGTCTCGCTGTCAGGTTGCTGCGGCCAAGGCTGCCTCCCGGGGCTGGCTCCCGCCACTCGCTCATTTCCTCCCGCATAGCGGCCCTGATGCTCCGACAGCCATTCCTGAAAGTGAACTTCTAATTCACAAGGCACGCCGTACCCCAGGTTCACAGGTCACGCTGCACCCCAAGTCCACACAGTTCACAAGACACGCTGCACCCCAAGTCCATGTATCTCACAGGGCATTCTGGTACCCCTGTCCATCTAACTCACAGTGGACACTGACACCCCCAAATCCATCTAACTCACAGGGGACGTTGGAACCCCCGTCATCTGGCCCTGAGACACAACTCTGTGACAACTCAGCATGTGCCTCGGGGCATGAGGGTGACTCTGCGTGGCCATGTTATGGGACCACACTCTCGGGGTGACGCTGAATGTGTGAGACGCAGATCAGTCAGCAAACGAGTCGCCCATGGTCCGCAGGGTGAGGGCGGCCGCCCACGGGAAGAGCCGGGAAGCAGGCCCACAGGGTCGGAGCCCTGGGGCTGATCCAGGTGCTTGTACGGCGGTTCCTTTCTCCTCTGAAGACGGTTTGCTCTTGGTCAACACCTCACATTATTACAATTGCACAGTCAGAAAAAGCCAACTCAAAATGAAAAGTCTTCAGCAAAAGCAGCGATAGGCTTCCCTCCCGCGGGATGAAGCAGCATAGGTAGTCTCTCAGCGTCGCAAGCAGCCCCACGTCCTCGGGGAGGCAGCTCGAGCTTGCCAGGGGAGACCCGGCGGTGGTGAGCCAGCGCAGCCGTCCCCGCCCGCGACAGCAGCCTTATCCTGCGGGGCTCACCCGGCGCGGTGACCCCCGGACCTGTGCCTGGGCGTGGGCAGCGGCGCCGTCTGCGAGCCTTCCCACGGGGCGCCAGCTCCTTCTCCTGGCTGCCGAGCCTGGAGCAGGGCGCGGGTGTGCGCCCTCTGTGACCTTAGGGCCCTCGGCAGGGGGGGCAGACCGCGGGGCTGACACGCACAGCCAGTTTTCCCCCGCCTCCTTGTTGCCTTCCCTTGAATGTCCCGGGGTGAAAGTGAGGGTCGGGCGGGGCCCAGCGCCCCTGCTGGGGTCGGGGGGGGCCTGCTCTTGGGCTCTGCCCAGCCAGGCACCCACTGTCCTGCCCACCGTCCACTGGGAGGCCGCCAGCCCTCCCTGCCCCTGCCAGCTCTTCCCCCAGACCCCCCGGAGCCACTCGACCATGTCTGCAGCCCATCCTCCCCAGGGCAGCCAGACAGAGGGTGGGCAGTGCGGAACGGGCCCATGCAGAGACAGGGCCCCGGCCACAGGGGCCCGCAGAGCCGGGTGCCCGAAACGAGGCTGCCGGGCAGGCAGAGCTGGACGGGGCCTCCCTCCTCGGGTTGGTTACAAGCGTCCCCCCGACCACTGACCACCGTGGGGCCGCTGAGCAGACGTAGGAGTGGACCTCAGGCCTCTGCCTGGACCGGCACCCGGACTCGGAGCACAGACGCGGGCAGCTGGTGAGGCCTGGGGGCTGGCAGGCTGGACGGAGGGGCAGAAACGCCGGGCGAATGGCGCACAGGCTCCCAGGTTTGTCAGCAGGCACATCCGGGGGTGTGTCAGTCCAGGGTGCTGCCTGCCATGGGGCCCCCATGGTCTCTGGCTGCTGGAGAGCTGTGCTGCCCAACAGGCCTCTCCCACCAGCCACGGGAGGTGTTCAGAAACGTCAGTCAGCTCAAGACTGCATCTCAGAGTGATTCCACATCTAAGACTAGACGCAGGGGGCGGTGCGGACGTGAGCCCCGCACAGCCCGACGGAGGGTCCACTCCCCCAAGCCGCCCCGGAGCGGGGCACCCACCGCCGTCGTCCTTCCTTGAGTGGTGGGTTTCCTCCTGGTTCTCAGGGTGCGGACTGGCCGCAGCAGCCCTGAGTGGAACAGGTGGCACTGTGGGGCAGGCGGGCCCCGTGGGGCAGGGGGCTCCCTGTGGGGCGGGAGGCCATGTGGGGCAGGGGTCCCATGGGGCAGGGGCTCCTCCCCAGGTGCTCCCCATCCAAGGACCCCATCCAAGCCCCCTTCCAGCTGGCATCCTCCCCACAGGGCTGCATGCTCGCGCTGGGGGTTCCTCATATCCTCCGCTGGGCTCACACACCCTTTCCATGAAGAAAAGCTTCCTTACGGCGGCCTCCGGAATGCGCCTCTGCTCTGTATGAATGCTCTTCTTTGACCACATTAAACACGTTTAGCCCCTTTGGTGGCGGTTTAGTTGCTAAGTCGTGTTCAACTCTCGAAATCCCGTGGACTGTAGCCCGCCAGGCTCCTCTGTCCATGGGATTCTCTAGGCAAGAATCCTGGAGTGGGTTGCCTGCCCTCCCCCAGGGGCTGTTCCCGACCCAGGGATCAGGCCTGGGTCCCTGCACTGAGGGCGGGTTCTTGGCCACTGAGCCCCCGGGGAGGCCCTGCTCCAGTCTGTAATGCAGCTCACCGGGCAGCATGTCTGCATCTGGGCGCGGTGCTTCTCTCTCCGGAAAGCCCACTGGGGCAGAAGATGCGTCTTTCTCTCTTCCTTTGGAATTCTCTCTTCTCCTCTGTCCCACTCGCTAGCGACCCTCCCCCAGAGCCACCCAGCGTCACAGGCCCCCTGCTGCCCTCTCCTGTGGGGACTCCCAGAGCTGCCGCAGTGCTGGCCCTGAGCCCACGGGCACCGCTCTGTCAGGTCCTGAGTGGGTAGGAACGGAGCAGGGTTAACAGCCACCCACAACGTCTGTCCCCATCCAGGAATAGCCAGGACCCTGGACTTAGAGGGAGGACTGGGCCGCCAGCTGGCCGTGCCTCTGTGGCAGGTCCCCAACAGAGATCAGAGACCCTGGGGGTGAGGACACCCGCTCCCAGTGGGCAGGACCAGCTCTCCCCCAGGTTGGTGGTGAAGGAATGGCTGAACCATTTCATCAGTTTAAGAATCTCCCCCAAATCACTCGCAGACCCCTTAGTCACTGATTTTGGAGGAATCTAGCGAGGGCTGTCCGTTCTTCCTTAACTTTCAAAGCCCAATTTCCAGACTCCGTTTTTGCTCCCTTCTGAAGAGAAAGTCGGAAACCAGGGGACAAGCGACCAGGAGGTCAGAGATCACTTACATTAGAATATGCTGCCCATGATAAGCATTAGCACCTGCTCGGCAGGGAAACCTGCTCCTTGGCATCGTTCCCGCGTTCATGCCGCTGTCTGCGAGAACGTCCTTCCTCTGAACCAGCCCCTCGATTTCTCTGCCCGGGACTCTCTGATCAGAGGTCGAGCGTCCACCCTCAACAGGCCCGTCCAAGGCAGCTTCTGATGCAGGTGGGGACCCTTCTGCCAGAGATGGAGAGAGGCTTGCGCATGTCTTCATGCCTGCCCTTTGCATGAGTGATGCCCGCTCCAGGCCCTTGCTCCCTCGCGCCAGGCACTCACAGCAGAAGCAAACTTCAGCCTTTGTGTTTGGAGCTGGCTGTGCCCACGAGAACTGTTTAGGGAGGCCTGGAAGCCGTGTCCAAGTTCAGTGTGTTTTGACATGTAAATTCACACGAGGCATATTTAATCAGTCACAGTGATACGCTAATTGGATTCATCTGTGGACTGAACGAGACACACATTTGAAGAAAAATGAAGAGAACACATTGCCAGCTGAGACAGTTTGTAACCAGTGCTGTGCATCATCAAAGTGCGAGAAGGCCAAGGCGCCAGGTACGTGTGGGGCCTTGGCTGCGTGTCCTGCCTCACGGCGCACGGCGGGGCCGTGACGCTGTCCGCGGTGCTGAGTTTAGGAGCCCTGGGGCGCCTGACACCCCGGAGACCCAGGAGTCCATGATGGAGTGTGTGTGTGAGCACAGCCGGAGACACCACGCAGAGCATGGGCATGAGTGTGCAAACCCAAGTGCGTGCATGTGAGAGTGTGCGAGCACCAGTGTGCAGGCCCGCAGAAGTGGAGAGGAGGGGGTGTCGCCGCCTGTCCCAGCGTCTCCCTGGCTCAGATGGGGCTCCTGCCCTCCACATACGTGTAGCGTGTTCAGAGGGGCCTGGGGTCCCCCTCAGGGAGGTGCATGGGGGCCGCGGGTGGTCTGCCTGCATCTGGCTCGGGGGTGACAGTGACCGCCCTTGCCCCTCCCAGCACGCCCTCCTGTGCCACCGTGGGCACCCTGCTTACCATCACGTCTGCCTCGTGTCCTTTCGCACGGGCAGAGGGAGGCTGGAGCTCTCAGGCGTGAGGGCCCCTGGGCCCGGGTGCCCCATGGGGGCAGCATCTCCGGGTCCCACCCTCCTGTCCTTACCAGCCCCCCGCACACGACCGCAGGTGGGGGCTTACCGCGCTTTCCCCTGCAGCAGAGGGCAGGGCGAAACTTACCCCGCGAAGCCGTGGTGCACAGGGAGGGTCAGTGCAGCCAGTTGGAGCCGGGTTGGCGGGGCCTCTGCTGTGTTGAGTGTCTTTTTGCAAGAACAGGGGTGCATGAGCGATGAGTAGGCTTTCCCTTTCTGGTGGGCAGGCACTCAGCAAACAGACTCACCCAGCCAGGAGCAGGCAAGCAGGGTGGTGGGGGGTCAGGGTGGGGCGGGGTCCGGGCCATTCTCCACAGGGGATGCCTCTGAACCCTGTGGAGGAAGGAGCCCAGCCTGGCTGCAGAGACCAGGAGGGTGTGCGGGGGGAGGGGGGAGCCTTAGGGGTGGGAAGCAAGAGGCCAAGAAGCAGGTGCATAGCCTGTGGGTGGTGGGGATGCCCGGGAAGAGGGCCTTGGGCCGGTTCTCCATCCCCAGAGGACCCGGAGCAGCAGGAGCTTCTGGAGTGGTTGGCTCCGGGCCCGCGGGGTGAGTCATGCAGGCAGGTCAGGGTTGCTGCCCGATTCCTTTCTCTGGTTGAGCGAGAGGGCACGTGTGGGCGTGGTGCCCCGGGTAGTGACCGTGGGGTGTGGGGCAGGGCTTTTACTTCCATTCAGAGAGGACAGGAATAGAAGCATGATTGCTGCAAAACACGCGTGATTCATGAAAACCTGCGTTCTGGGTGGTTCTACTCTTCAGAATGATTCTGTGCGGTTTTCACCGTGACTCCTCTCAGGCGATTTAAGCCGTGGTTTGCAGGGACAGTCTTCCCAGGGATGCGCTTGCTCCAGGTCTGGGCACCCGCTGGGGCGTTCGCAGGGGTTCCGTGTCCTCGGCGCATTAACTCCTGGGCCCGGGAGGTGGCCGGGCACCAAGAGTCTGCCCAGAAGCGAGGAGTCGCCCGGCTGTGCGGGTAAGCCTGAGCCGGGCGCTCAGGGCTCAGCCGCAGGTTGAGCCCCAGGCCTGCTGGGGCAGCCGTTTGAGGGTCTCCGTGAGCAGGCGCAGACGGGGCAGCGACCGCCAGGGAAGCTGAGGGCCACGGGAGCTGAGACAGTGGCCCGGAGGCCGCGGGGGCGGCCGGCTGAGGGCGAGGAGGTGGGCAGGCTGCAGTCCCGGGAGCGGCCGGGCCCCGCGTGGGCCGGCAAGACGTTGGGGCCTGGGCCGCTGGCAAGAGGGCACCTGCCCTGCCTGCTTCACCCACCCCGGCCCCCAGCGCAGCCTCCTTTGTCCCCTGTGGCTCAGGGGCGTCTAGGCGCCCGGTGTCCTGCGGAGTCCCGCCGTCCGTAGCTCCGCCCCTCGTCCCGACTCCCCTTCCGGCTCCGCCTCTATTCCCGGGCCCTCCCGGTGCTGCTCTCGGTGGGATCACTGGGCTGGGCGCAGGCAGGCGGGATGCTCCAGCCCCTCCCGGGCTGCCCGCGCACCTCGGACCTCTCTCTCTTTCTCGTGAGCGTCCGCACGGCTGACCCGGGCCGGCCCCACGGGTGATTCGGGGTGCCTCCCCAGCGTTTGCGTGCACGGTCTTTACCGCTGGAAGGTGGAAAAGTGGAAATCCGAAGAATGCAAACATCTTTCCAGTTTTCTTTATTAAAAATAAAAGCAATTATTTCTGCAGCCACTTGGAGCCGCCTGACACGGAGGCTGGCTCAGCTTCCCTTGTTCTCCGCGTCTTCGCCAGAAATAGACGCTGGTGCTGCAGTCCAGGTTTCTGAAAAGCCTCAGCTCTTGCGAGGCGGGTCCACACCCCGAGCTGTGCGTTCGGGTGGTTTCAGCGTGAGCCGCTGGTGGATGTTGGGGTCGGTGCTCGGGTGTGGGCCCGGCACCGGGCATTCGACAGGAGGCCCCTTTGGTTCTGAACGCGGGAGGTGTGCTCAGAAGTCGCCCTACAGGGCTCATCTCCTGTGGTCCTGCTTCTCCTCTCGGCTCCTGCCCGCCCCACTGAGAGGGAAGAGCGGCCCCGGTCTCCTCCTCAGGGCTTCCTCTACTTAAGCCGAACGTCTGGAGGCTTGTGTGCGGCACCGGAAACCTTCCCTGGGCATCCGACACCCCACCTCCAGCGCCCAGGCCAGCCCCCTCGTCTGGGTTGGGGTGAGGATTAGGGTCATCTCAGCTTCTCCCCTGTGCCTTGCACTCCACTGATGAGTCTGATTTAATAGGCATCTTTGCAGTGATAGCTCAGCTGGTAAAGAATCCACCTGCAATGCAGGAGACCCCGGTTCGATTCCTGGGTTGGGAAGATCCCCTAGAGAAGGGATAGGCTACCGACTCCAGTATTCTGAGGATTCCCTAGTGGCTCAGCTGGTAAAGAATCCGTCTGCAATGGGGGAGACCTGGGTTCAATCCCTGGGTGCGATCCCTGGGTTGGGAAGATCCCCTGGAGGAGGGAACAGCTACCCACTCCAGTATTCTGGGCTGGAGAATTCCCTGGACTGTACAGTCCGTGGGGCCGCAGAGTCCGACAGGACCCAGCGACTCTCACTCACTCGGCCCCAAGTCCTCACGCAGGGTCATCCTCGGCACTGGCTGAGCCCTCCTCCCAGCCCCTGATGTCTGTTCTCCCCTTGGGGCTGCGAGTGATTTAAACCCGGGAGCCGGAGAGACCTACAGGTGGGGCGCTCTTTGCTTTGCGTTTCCCGGTTCCTGCAGAGGGGCGGCTCCTGGGGGCGGGGCGAGGGCAGACGCGGATGGAAGGGTCACTGGCGCTCGCAGCCCCGCCCCCTTCCTGTTCTGCACGCTTCATCCTGCGAAGTGCTCCTGACGCGTCGGCGTCATGACTCCTCTCGTTTCCCGTGCCACTCGATCACTTTTTATTTAACCAAAGACTGCTTTGGGCATTTCATGGGCTGTTGGTTTGTCAAACCTTGTAACTCAGATGAAGTGTTTTGAAGATTTTCTGATCTTAAGGATCCTATGGGGTGCTTTGGGGGTTAGTTAACTGTATGGAAAGTGTGTGCCTGGTGGTGCGACAGCAGTGTGAGGCGCGGTGCTGGCGGCCGGTCTGTCCTCTTCCCAGAGTCCTCCCCCTCCCCCCACCCCTGCCCCTGTCCCTCCCCCTCCGGTGCGCAGCGAACCCTTCTGTGAAAGAAGCAAGTTAACCTCATAGGTTCCACGGAGACTGCGCTGGCCTGCCATGGGTCCTGGTGGGGGCAAGTGTCTTCTCAGGTCGCGTGTCCAGCTTCAGGATCTCTTGGCGTCTTTAACTGCATGTTCCTTTCAGTTCAGTCTAGTCGCTTAGTTGTGTTCAACTCTTTGCGACCCCATGGACTGCAGCACGCCAGGCCTCCCTGTCCATCACCAACTCCCGGAGCCTGCTCAAACTCATGTCCATCAAGTCGGTGATGCCATCCAACCATCTCATCCTCTGTCGTCCCCTTCTCCTCCTGCCTCCAATCTTTCACAGCATCAGGGTCTTTTCCAGTGAGTCAACTCTTCCCATCAGGTGGCCAAAGTATTGGAGTTCAGTTTCAGCATCAGTCCTTCCAATGAATATTCAGGACTGATCTCCTTTAGACTTGCTTCTGTTGACTTTGCTTTCCAGGAGGCTTCTAACAAGTGCTATGTATACAGGAAGCCCCCAAACCGTGTGATGAGTAAGAGCTTTGCAAGATGGAAGCATTAATAAAGGAGCTAGTAGTAGCCTGTTAGTCGCTCAGTCGTGTCTGACTCTGTGCAACCCCATGGACTGTAGCCCACCAGGCTCCTCTGTCCATGGAATTCTCCAGGCAAGAGTACTGGCATGGGTTGCCATTTCCTTCTCCAGGGGATCTTCCCAACCCAGGAATCGAGTACCTGTCTCCTGCACTGCGGGCATATTCTTTACTGTCTGAGCTACCTCCTCAAACACGAGCTTAGTCATTGGCAGGAAAGGGTGTCACTGGGAAAAGTCTCGTGACAAAGACTTAGGAAGGGCTGAGAGCTGACCTTACAAGAGCCAAATCCACAGAAACTTGATTCCTTTTTCTGGACCTAAGTACTCAGGTGTCTCTCTGGCCAGAGGTTTTCCCAGAGAATAAATATTGACTATTTGTAGCTTTCGATTGTTTCTTTATATTAATGGTATTAAGAACCACTTCAGGGGAAAGCAGGCAAGACATTTTAGGGGATAATGTACTTTTATCCTTGCTTTCCTCGGCCCTTAATAACGAGCAGGTGCATCTCAGCTTCCGGGTCCTCCTCGGACGCTCCTGGCAGGCTCCCTCGGGCCCTGCAGGCGCCTCCCTGACACTTGCATTTCTTTACATGGATTCAAGTTTCTCACCGACTTCACAGAGCAATGGGCTTCCCTGGTGGCTCAGATGGTACCGTGCCTGCAACGCCGAAGACCTGGGTTCAATCCCTGGGTCGGGAAGATCCCCTGGAGAAGGAAATGGCAACCCACTGCAGTATCCTTGCCTGGAGAATCCCATGGACGGAGGAGCCTGGTGGGCCACAGTCCGCGGGGTCGCACAGAGTTGGACGCGACTGAGCGACTTCACTTTAAGTTTCTCACCCACGTCGCTTCCCTTCTCTCTAAGGAGCTTCTTTCAACGTGTCTTTCAAGGCGGCTCAGCTGTTGGCAAGTTCGCTGCTTTCTCACGTCTGAGTCTTCGTTTCTGCTTTACTTCTGAAGGACGCAGAGCTGCGCGAATGGTGCGGGTGCCTTCTCTCTGGCTCACTAAATGCTTAGCTCCGTTCTCTGCTTGCTCACGTGGGGCAGGTCTCTCCTTGTGCCCCGGAAGCTGCTCTTTCCTGTCTTGGATGTTGTGCAATTTGCGCTGCCGTGTGACTTTGAGGGCGCGCGCCCTGCTGGGTGCTCCCTGAGCTCCCTGGGTGTGTCCCGTGGCGCGCTCACTCGGAACCTCTCCAGCTGTCCCGTCTGCAGTGGCATCCTCTCCCTTTCGGAGGTGCTCCTGTGCAGCCGCCCCTGGCTTGCCTCTCCTGTCTCTCTCTCTCTCTCTCTGCAGAGCAGCTTCGAGGCGTCCCCCTCAGCCCTGTCCCGCCCAGGCGTTCGACATCTCCACTGCAGTGCTCCAGCTTCCAGCATTTCTTTTTGGTTCTTCTTGAGCATCTGCATTTCTCTACTTTGCCCAGCGGTTGTTACACGCTATCCCTTTTTCCATTAGCGACCTTAGCAAATTGATGACAGTGATTGAAACCTGTGGCCTGGTCGTCCCAGTCTGTTCTGCCTGAGTCTCGTTCTGATCTCACTGTGTCTTTTCAAACTGTGATGTTTCTTTCTGTTTTGCTTTGTTTGCCGTGTAATGTGCTTTGTAATTTATTTGTTGTTGTTGGAAGCCAGCTGTGCGTGCGTGCGTGCATGCTCAGGCCTTCAGGCGTGACTGACTCTGTGCACCCCCGTGGACTGCAGCCCGCCAGGCCCCTCTGGCTTCTCCAGGCAAGAACACCGGAGTGGGTTGCCATGCCCTCCTCCAGGGGATCTTCCCGACCCAGGGATCGAACCTGTGTCTCTTACATCTCCTGCATTGGCCACCAGGTTCTTCACCGCTGGAGATGGGGCAAAATGGCCCAGGGTGCATAAGCCTTCAGCGTGAGGCCTTTGCCCCTCTGCGTGGGTGTCAGGTGGGGTGCGCTGTCGACGCAGCCGCGGCCGCCAGAGCTGATAGTTTTCCAGTGTCTTTGTTTTCTCTCTGTTTCCTTTGGGTCTCCCTCGGGGATCCTCCTTCTCAGGGGAGTCTGAGATGCACACTGGCTTACCTGCGATTCCCTGCGATGTGGGGGGTGGGCAGCCCAGGCCCTGGCCTGAGGGTGAGTCTCGGTCTTCAGTGAGCCTGGGCTGTGCGCCCCACTCAGCTGCTCCGTGTTTCTGTCCCTGAAGGGAGGCACGAAGGCTGCAGGGGCTGGAGTCGGGAGCACGTGGGCACACTTGGTGTCTTATCTGTGGTGCACACATGGGATTTGCAGCGTCCTGTATATTACACGACGTGTGCATTATCAGTGCTAGACACGTTTTACATAAGCACACGAGCTCACCCTTGAGCCACGTGCGAATCATGGTGCCAGTGCTCCCACAGGCGAAGCTCTGCAGGTGACTGAATAGTTGCTCCATCGTGTCTGCGGATCCACTTCTATGGCTGAGCCAGCCACCACCCTCTGGTATTCACCACCGAAAACCCTGCAGTTCAAGCCTGTGCTGTTCAAGGGTCAGCTGTATTTTATTAAAATATGTAAGTTTGACTTACGTACAAATGTCATATACTTTTACATATACTGTATATTGTATATAGTGTAATACTGTTAGATAATCATACAAAGTACCACATATGACTACTAATTCTTTTCAGTTCACTCTATATGTTACAAAGATAAACATATAGCTTAATTTTTACCTATTTATATGGTATCTTCTTACTGGATAGAATTTAAAAATTAATCTCATCAAGCCTATCAGTATTTTTCTCTATGACGTTTCATTTTATGTATATGCATGGATTATTATTCAGCCATAAAAATAAGGAAGCCCTGCCACTGGCAACAGTATAATGAAGTTTGAGGGTATTACGGGAAGTGAAATAGTCGGGCAGAAAAACACAAAATACAGCGACTGTATGATCAATCGCTCCTCCTCGTCGTTTCCGGAACACCAAACCTGGAGAAACAGTAGACTGCCGTTTACCAGGGTGGGTGGGGGCAACAGGGAGATAGGCAGAGGCTGAAGTTTGCAGCTGGAAGATGAGTAACTGCTGGAGACCTCGAGTCAGCCTGGTGAGCACGGTTGCAGCGTGTGTTACAGACGCGTGTGCTGACAGCAGGGCTCACGTGCTCCACCACACACGCACGCACGCACGCACGGTAACAGTGTGAGGTGGTCACGCCTGCACGCACGCATGGTAACAGTGTGAGGTGGTCACGCACGCATGCACGGTAACAATGTGAGGTGGTCACGTATGCACGCACGGTAACAGTGTGAGGTGGTCACGCACGCACGCACGGTAACAGTGTGAGGTAGTCACACACGCACGCACCCACGCACGGTAACAGTGTGAGGTGGTCACGCACGCACCCACGCACGGTAACAGTGTGAGGTGGTCACGCACGCACACACGCACGCACGGTAACAGTGTGAGGTGGTCACGCACGCACGCACGCACGGTAACAGTGTGAGGTGGTCACGCATGCACGCACGCATGGTAACAGTGTGAGGTGGTCACGCACGCACGCACGGTAACAGTGTGAGGTAGTCACACACGCACGCACCCACGCACGGTAACAGTGTGAGGTGGTCACGCACGCACCCACGCACGGTAACAGTGTGAGGTGGTCACGCACGCACACACGCACGCACGGTAACAGTGTGAGGTGGTCACACACGCACGCACACATGGTAACAGTGTGAGGTAGTCACGCACGCACGCACACATGGTAACAGTGTGAGGTGGTCACGCATGCACGCACACATGGTAACAGTGTGAGGTGGTCACGCACGCACGCACGCACAGTAACAGTGTGAGGTGGTCACGCACGCACGCATGGTAACAGTGTGAGGTGGTGGCGTGTTAACTAATATTATTGTGGTCACCATTCCACAGTGTGATTGTACATCACATCACCACGTTGTACACCTCAAACTGAGACAATGTTGCTTGCCAATTATGTCTTAATAAAGCTGGGGAAATAGTAAACATTCAGTTCAGTTCAGTCGCTCAGTTGTGTCCAACTCTTTGCGACCCCATGAAGCGCAGCACGCCAGGCCTCCCTGTCCATCACCAACTCCCGGACTTCACTGAGACTCACGCCCATCGCGTCGGTGATGCCATCCCGCCGTCTCGTCCTCTCCGTCCCCTTCTCCTCCTGCCCCCAGTCTCTCCCGCATGATACACAGTAGCTCACCTGAGAGCAGGATGCAGTTATTTCTGTCTGGTTGTTGCTGGTGTGCAGGCGCGTGGTTTTGTATTTTGACCTTGTGTCTTTCATCCTTGAAAAAGGCCTCTTAGTAGTTATACTTGTCTGATTACAGATTCTCTTAGTGTTTTCCAGACAAACATATCATCTACAGCTAAGAATATTGGTTTTCTTCCTTTCTAATCCTACATATCTTGTTATTGTTGTTCAGTCGCTCAGTTGTGTCCGACTCTTCGACCCCATGGACTGCAGCACGCCAGGCCTCCCTGTCCATCACCAACTCCCAGAGTTCACTCAAACTCATGTCCATCGAGTCGGTGATGCCATCCAACCATCTCATCCTCTGTCACCCCCTTCTCTTCTTGCTTTCAATCTTTCCCAGCATCAGGGTCTTTTCAGATGAGTCAGCTCTTCGCATCAGGTGACCAAAGTACTGGGGCTTCAACTTCAGCATCTGTCCTTCCAAAGAGTATTCAAGATTGATTCCCTTTAGGATCGACTGGTTTGATCTTGTAATTCTTCTTACTTTAAGTCTTGTTGGATCCTCTGTTAAATAAAAGGACTCTACTCACCCATCACTTTTTCAGTGTTTCATTTTCCAAAGGAATGAGGTTTGCTGAACGATTTTTAGCCAAAAACCTTTATTGAATTAAGGAAGTTGTATTCCTAGTTTCTTAAAATTTTTAAAATTCTGAATGGATGAAATGCTTATTCTTGACCTCTGGAGTGTTGCTGGATCTTTCCCCTCTTTATCTCTTGGTAAAACAAACGGCATCGACACACTTCCTGCTGTAGGAGTATTTTTGCAAGTCTGCGTTAGACGCTTTGGTTATGAACTTTTGTTGAATTCAGTTGCTAGTATTTTTTGAGGAGTGAGATTCACTTATTTTTCTTTCTCATGTTTTTGTTGTCCAGTTTTACTATCCAGGTGTCTCCCGACTGTGGGAAAACCCGAGTAAGACAGGGAACAGATGGTACTGGGGTGCCGGCCCCCCGGGAGCCGTTGGGTGTTGTGACAGCAGTCAGGTTCTAGTCTCCTCAGTTCAGCTTTGGAACTTTGCATTTTTTCCTGAAAATGATTCATCTCCTTTATGTTTTCCAATTATGTTTATTTTGCATTATTTACAATGTCCTCTCATGATTTTGAATCTCTGCTGTGTCTGCTGCCACGTCCTTTCTTTGTTCCTGACGGTGCTTATTTCTGCTTTCTCTTCTCTCCTGATAATCCTGATTGGATGTCTTCTGAGTTTACTGTTCTGTCGACCAGCCCTGGGTTTCTGTCAGCGTCCTCTATTGTTCACATTTTCATTAATTTCTACTGTCTGAGTCTCTTTCAGATGATGACACTGTCTCAGTTTTATGGTGTTAATTGTCCTGTTTGCCTTTTCTTTTGAATCTTGCTGACATCTCCTCTTTATGGTTCATGTTCCGTGTGGCTTATAATTTTCACTGTAAACTTACCTTCAGTGTTTCCCTTCTTGGGAGAATCATCTGGGAGACCCCAAACCCCTCACTGTTGGAAACGTTCCTCCAAGTGGTTTTAAGGAGAGTGATTCCAGCTGGAGTGTTAAGTACACGAGAGTCCTACTGTGTGAGGACGTGATTGCCTGTGTGGTGCACATACTGGGGCTCTTTCCCACCAGAGAGATTCCTGCTTCCATCCAGAGCCTGAAGACAAGGGGCCCCCAGCCCAGCGAGGGCAGGCCTTTCTGACCCACTTGTGGGTGGAGGCAGTGGTTCCTCCCTTGCCTGGCATCCCCGAGGCCATTGCCCACCTTCGTGTAGGTGTCAGGACCCACGTCTGCACCCCCTGCCTGTCAGCGCCCCGCCGTCCGGGGCCTGGAGCCCCTCGTGCTGACTAAGTCGCTCCAGTGTTTGGCTGCATTTCTGGTGCTTCCGGGAGCAGGGCCACAAGCTTGGCACTATCGTGAAGGGCAGGACAGGCCCTGCTTGTCCGAGACCCTTGTGTCTTGCTGTGTGATTATTCTGGTGAATATTTAAACCACAGACACCGGAGGACTTGTTTAGAAAACACACTTTGGGGTGATTGATTCGTAGAGCTGTATTCTGTGTGCATTAAGTGGATGGTAACCTCAAGCATCTGCCTGGCACTGCGTCCTCCTGGGGCCGAGCTAGCCGCCTGTTCTGTGGCCTCGTCATTTAATTGTAGGTAAGCTGGGACCTTGTGCCTGAGTTTGGGGCATGTCTAGTGCAGCTGGCGGAGAGCAGGGTGGTGGCTGCACACATGTCCTGGGCTTCCTCCGGGTCCCTCTCAGCCCAGGAGGACGTGTCCTCTCGGACATCACTCCACACTCCTGCCAGGACTCTCTCAGGGGCCATGGACCTATATCAGAGCCCCCACCACTGGCCTCTGCCCTCCCGAACCAAGGGCATCTCACGCCCCAGGAGAGGCAGTGATTACAGAAAACAGACACCCGCCGGCTCAGATGCTCCAGAACGCGAAGCGGAGGAAACCGAGGAACCTGAAGGGTGTCTGTGGGTGGCACCCCCAGCCCTCGGGCCCTCCTCGTCTGTGGTTTCACCGGGACGTGCCTGACAGGGTCGGTGTCCTGATGCGTGGAGACAGCCCGCCCACACGTGCCAGCCCCTTCTCCACACGGTATATGTAGCTCCTGTCGTGTTATTTAGTGACTCCTGACCTTGCTTCCTTTCCCTTTTTAAAAAAATGTGAATAGTAATAAGCATTTCTATGTGACTCAACCATTACTATGAGGACTCAAGCACCTTTTGAAGGTGTGAGGACGCTGTTCCTACAAATAGCTTCTGCCTCCCCTTCAGTTATTTTATCTGAAGTCAGAAAAAACATCAATTTACCAATTCCTGAATGTGCATTGCTAGTGTAACTTTTCATTTAAAAAATAAAGCAGCTTTTACACACTCTAATTTGTGGACAACATTTTATCTCAGAGCAATGGTATTTCATGCAAACACATTGCTTATAGGTGAATATCTTATTATAATTAAGGACATTTCTGTGGCTTTACTGTCTGCTGTTGTACCCTTGGCAAGACCCATCCTTCCTTGAAAACAAAGTATTAATAGACCTCAGGTGTCAGACATGGGAACCTCTGAGTGCAGAAATCAAGAAAGCTCAGAAAGGTGTGATAGAAGATTTATTGTGCTGGCGTTGCTGTTTGTGTCACTGCAGGATCAAGGCTCCTGTCAGATCACAGTCTTCCAGAACAGATGTTTGGCTTTGCTTCTGAATTTTAGCAAAGCCAGGCAGACAAGGGAAATATTAAAGAAAGCAGCGGTTCAGTAAGCAAGCCATGTTGTTTTCCATTCTCCACCCACGGCTGGCTGATTAAATGCATTACCTTAGATCTTGGGCGTATATTGTGAAATACTCAATGGCATTATTTAATGTAATTCTGCTTCCAGCTTGGAATTTTCCAGGCAAGAACACTGGAGTGGGTTACCATTTCCTTCTCCGGGGATCTTCCTGAGTCTACCCAGGGATTGAACCTGGATCTCCTGCATTTCAGGTGGTCTTCTGCATTGCAGGCCGATTGCTTACCAGCTGAGCCACGGGGAAATCCCTGACCACCACAGGGTGGAACGTAAGGCGAGACCCTGGAAGGGAGCAGCTGTGGGCCAGGAGGCGGCCCCGGGTGTGGGTGGGGTGGCCGCGTTGGCCCTTCCGCCTCTGTGTCTGTGGTTATATTTGAAATTGGTTCCCGAAGGGTGGTTTACGCACATCACATCCTCCCAGGCATCTGACTGCTGATCTGGGGGTTGTGCCCGGCGGGCCGAGGCACCCAGCGCTCCCCGCACGTGTGGTCGGAGCTCATGGCCGGCCGGGCTGTGCTGGAGGCGGGTGTCGGTGCCTCACACGGGCCGTGTGCTTGGTCCCCTTCTCTTCTCGGGCCGACTGAGCTTCGCCCCCATTATATTCCACGTTCTAAAGGACACAACTCGGGGAAATGCAGACGGAGGGGCGGGGACGGGCAGGGACGGGGCTCCAGCCCCCATCAGCACCGCCCACCAGCCCGGCCAGTCCTGCGGTTGGGGGTGTCCTGGACTCCTGTGCTGGATCTGTGACTGACTGGCTGTGTGACGACCGGACCCCTGCTGTGGTGCTGAGCTCAGTGTCCACCCTGTGCCCCAACCCCCAGACGTGGAGGCTGCAGCTGAGAGTTCAGGCTTCCGATCGAGGTTTACTCTCTCTGGTGACCAGCCTGTCCTGAAGCCCCCAGGGACCCCGAGAGCCACCGCGTTAGAGCAGAGGTGCCGTCGTCCTTGTCCCTCAGGAAATGTGGGGGTATTAGGAGCTTGTGTCTGGAAACGGGGGCATGGACCAATATCCTCCCCTGAAGCAGCTTCAGGCTTCAGGAGGGCTGGTGCTGAGATGCACGCAAGGCTGCTTCCCCCTGGGGTCGGGGGCGGTGCTGGGGGAGGAGGGCCACAGGAGCGCCTCTCTGTTGAGCGAGGCACCGAGCAGACAGGACGGGGCCAGGGACTTGCCCTCCTAGAGGCGGAGGGAGGGCTGTGGGCAGTCTGGAGCAGTTTGGCCTTTCCACCCAGTTGCTGGGGCATTTGCTCCCAGTGGATGACTGGTCTGAGCCCACAGCGGGATGTTCTGATGGGGCGTTAGACAGCTGGTTTCCCACGGTTGATGGATCTTCGACCAGGTGGGCCTTGTGTGGTCCTCACTGCTTCAGGGTCCTTTCCCCTGCTCGGGAAGGGGGTCTGGCTCCCTCCATGCTGCTGTGTGCTGCTCCCCTTCCGTGGATCGTGATTCCTTCCTGAGGGGCTGGTTTAGTCCGTGATCCCTGCTGCCCACCCATCCCTCGAAGGTGGTGACCCTGGGGCAGGACACACAGGTCTGAGGGGAGAACAGCCTATGGGTCAGTGTTTCAAAAAAATGCAGGGCCTTCTTCCTAAGCTTGCAGTTCAAAACTGTTTTTTTCTTCCAAAACTTTACTTGAAGCCGACCCCAATTCCTTTTAAAGTTCACATGAAAACTTAGCCACCACCTGGGGAAAGGATGTGAAACTTGTAACCTCTGCCTGGGACTGGTGTTTGAACACAGAAGCTGAGGCAGCTCACCAGAGTTAGACGTCTGTCCCCTGAGACATGCGTGCTGAGTGTGTTGGTGTAAAACCTCCAAAGACCCAGCGCTGTACCACTGCGGGCAGGATCCGTGTTCCCTGTTCAGTTACCGGTATTTGTCTTCCTGTGTTTTCCGTAAAGACTTCCTGTATTCTCTTTCTTAACATGCAGTTGTCTTGGGCCACATCACGGATTCTCTTGTCATCTTGTTCTGAATTAGGAAAGTTGTCGTCTGTTGGTCATTATTGTGATTTTTCTTCCTCTCCCTTTTCCCTGGTTTCATTCAAGGCTTTTGAACTTGGTTCCCTATGATTACTGTGGCTTGAATCTCATCCAACTTCTTTCTGATACCTGCTGTGTCCTAACAAGTAAATACAAGCATTTAAAACCTGAGAAGCCAAAAAGGATGTCGGCGAATTGGAGGAAATTCAGAGCAAACCACAGAAATGATTACGAGGTTGGAAGGTCGACTTGTGAGGAAGCTGTGGAGGAGTTGAGTGTGTCTGCCTCGGCAAAGCCGCAGCCGCGGCAGCAGGAATGCCGTGGGGGGTGTCGAGTGTGATGACGCAGAGATAGACGGCTGCGGGGCTGCAGAGGGCGTTTTGTGATGGAGAGAGACGTGTGGAGGGAGGTCTTCTGCGAAGGTGGGCCCGGCAGAGGGGAGGGGGCATGGGGTGGGCCCGGATGTGGCGGGAAGTGAAGTCGGGTCGGGGGTGACGGCCTTACTGAGTGTGCCCACCCGCCCCTGCTCCTCGGGGCAGAGGAGCCCTCTGCCTTCACCTCCTGCAGAGCACACTCCTCAGCCCACCCCCCCACCCCCAGGCATGGCTTCTTCCTGCTCTGCCCTCGTTCCCTGTGAGGATCATTTTTGCCGTGGTCTTGGGAGCGCTGGCGAGGCGGGTTTGGTGCCCTCAGCACACCACGCTGACGTCGGGCACGCCATGCTGACATCCCCTTAGAAGGACCCTGTGCCAGCCTCTCAGCTGCCGACCCAATACCGCGTGCAAAGACATACCCCCCCCCCAGTCTTGGCCAGCTCTTCGCAGATCAGAGCCCGCCGGGGGCCGCTGGACGCAGATGGAGCCCCAGGGTCCCCACTCCTTCCCGGGTCCCTTCCCAGGCTCCCAGCAGCCTCACGTGCTACGTCGCTCCTCCAGGCTTCGACCCTGGGGGTCTCCTGCCCGGAATCCGCCCCCTACTCTACCCTACCCTCCCTGAGGGAGCCACTGCTGGTGTCGGAAGCTCAGTGCGGGCAGGGCAGGAAGACCTCCCAGGAGCCCGGGGCACGTCAGAGGTGGCTGCCGTGGGCCCCTCGCTCTGCGGCGTTGCCCCCAAGGAGGAGTCGCACTGGCCCGTAGTGGAAACAGCACAATGTCACGGGCAGGAGAGGGCGGCGCTGGACACTCAGGGACACCACTCGGTCCACACAGCACAGAGGAAGCGTGGGGCCCAGCCCCGGCCCTCTGGGCGGAGGACTGTGACACAGAAGTCCCCGGTCAGCACAGCGCTGGAATTCCCAGCGACCCTGGGCCATGGCCTGGACGTGAGGGTCAGGGTCCGGCCTGCACAGCGTGGTCTGGGGAGGCCAAAGGGACGGTGGGAGCAGCGGAGGTCCTGCACCGGACCGGCCTGACTCCCGGAGGCTCCTCGTCCGCCGTCAGCCTTTGCCGCCGACCCGGCCGGCGAAGGTGTTTAATGGGCCTGTGGGCGGAGCCGATGAGACCCGCTTCCGTCAAATGTGTGTCACACACTCCCCAGGTGGTCCGCGGAATTCGAGTCTTCTGCATGCGAGGCTTTCGGGAAATTCTAGTTTCTCTGCTAATGTTATGTAAGCTCCCCATCTCGTCCTTGGAATTCTTTAGAGAAAAGAGACCAAGGAAGAAAAGAAGCCTCATAAACACGATCACTCTGCCGGTGGGTCCCGCAGGCTCACTGCTCTCCGGCATCCTAACCTTCAGCGGGGGCCCGACCACCGGGACCCTCCCATCCCCAGAGTATCTTCACCCATCTTCTGTGCCCACTCCCAGAGGAGGGGGGCTTCAAACACTCACCGTCTCCCCGCTGCCCTTACTTATGTCCAGTCCCTTTGCTGTTTATTTACAGTGCTCATTCATTTATAAATATTTGTACATGGAAAACACGGACACAAAATACGCATTGTTACAACCACAGACTCAGTCCTGGAATCAAGACGGCGTTCCCTGCGTCTGGAATGCGTGTGGGCTCTTGTGTGCAGGTCAGGATGACCTTTGCCCTTGAGGTCCTTTCTGGGAACAACTCGGTGGGTGGACACTGGCCCGAGGCCCTCTCTGTGTTTCTCCCCGCAGCTCAGAAGGATCTAGACCACTTCCATCACCCTGTTACAGATGATCACACTCAGGTTGTAACATGTTATGCTTCCTCATTTTAGTAAAGTAATTTAACTGGATTTATTCTTTTCTTATATTCTTTAAAATATTTTTTAAAAATTTTATATAACTTTATGAATTGAGGTATAGTTGATGTACAGTGTTTCAGATACAACATAGCGTTTCACGACTTTTAAAGATTACACTCCATGTACAGTTATCATCAGGTAGAGGCTGTGTTCCCTGTCCTGTATGATGTCTCCTCACAGCTTATTCACACATAGTGGTCTGGGCCTCCCGTCTCCTGCTCCTGCCTGGTCCCTGCCCCTCCCACCCCCACTGCGACCCACTGGTTTGATCTCTGTCTGTGAGTCGGCTCTGCCTTGTTAGAGTCAGCCAGTTCAGTTCAGTCGCTCACTCATGTCTGACTCTTTGTGACCCGTGGACTGCAGCACACCAGGCCTCCCTGTCCATCACCAGCTCCCAGAGCTTGCTCAAACTCATGTCCATGGAGTCGGTGATGCCATCCAACCATCTCATCCTCTGCCATCCCCTTCTCCTCCTGCCTTCAATCTTTCCCAGCATCAGGGTCTTTTCCAATGAGTCAGCTCTTCGCATGAGGTGGCCAAAGTATTGGAGTTTCAGCTTCAACATCAGTCCTTCCAATGAACACTCAGGACTGATTTCCTTTCAGATGGACTGGTTGGATCTCCTTGCAGTCCAAAGGACTCTCAAGAGTCTTCTCCAACACCACAGTTCAAAAGCATCAATTCTTTGGTGCTCAACTTTCTTTACAGTCCAACTCTCACATCCATACAGAACTATTGGAAAAACCATAGCATTAACTAGATGGACATTGGTGGGTAAAGTAATGTCTCTGCTTTTTAATATGCTGTCTAGGTTGGTCATAGCTTTTCTTCCAAGGAGCAAGTGTCTTTTAATTTCATGGCTGCAGTCACCATCTGCAGTGATTTTGGAGCCCAAGAAAATAAAGTTTCTCACTGTTTCCACTGTTTCCCCATCTGTTTGCCATGAAGTGCTAGGACTGGATGCCATGATCTTAGTTTTTGAATGTTGAGTTTTAAGCCAACTTTTTTACTCTCCTCTTTCATTTTCATCAAGAGGCTCTGTAGTTCTTCTTCACTTTCTGCCATAAGGGTGGTATCATCTGCATATCTGAGGGTATTGATATTTCTCCTGGCAATCTTGATTCCAGCTTGTGCGTCCTCCAGCCTGGCATTTCGCATGATATACTCTGCATAGAAGTTAAATAAGCAGGGTGACAATATACAGTCTTGACATACTCCTTTCCCAATTTGGAACCAGTCTGTTGTTCCATGTCCAGTTCTAACTGTTGCTTCTTGACTTGCATACAGATTTCTTAGGAGGCAGATAAGGTGGTCTGGTATTCTCATCTCTTTAAGAATTTTCCAGTTTGTGTGATCCACACGGTCAAAGGCTTTGGCATAGTCAATAAAGCATAAATAGCTGCTTTTCTTGAACTCTCTTGCTTTTTCTGTGATCCAGTAGATGTTGGCAATTTGATCTCTGGTTCTTCTGCCTTTTCGAAATCCAGCTTGAACATCTGGAAATTCACAGTTCACACAATGTTGAAGCCTGGCTTGGAGAATTTTGAGCATTACTTTGCTAGCATGTGAGATGAGTACAAATGTGTGGTACTTTGAGCATTCTTTGGCATTGCCTTTCTTTGGGATTAGAATGAAAACTGACCTTTTCCAGTCCTGTGGCCCCTGCTGGGGTTTCCAAATGTGCTGGCATATTGAGTGCAGCACTTAAACAGCATCATCTTGTAGGACCTGAAATAACTCATCTGGAGTTCCATCACCTCCACTAGCTTTGTTCATAGTGATGCTTCCTAAGGCTCACTTGACTTAGGACTCCAGGATGTCTGGCTCTAGGTGAGTGATCACAGCATCATGGTTATCCAGGTCATTAAGATCTTTTTTGTACATTTCTTCTGTATATTCTTTCCACCTCTTCTTAATATCTTCTGCTTCTGTTAGGTCCATACCATTTCTGTCCTTTATTGTGCCCATCTTTGCATGAAATATTCCCCTTGGTATCTCTAATTTCCTTAAAGAGATCTCTAGTCTTTCCCATTCTATTGTTTTCTTCTGTTTCTTTGCATTGATCACTGAGGAAGGCTTTCTTATCTCTCCTTGCTATTCTTTGAAACCCTGCATTCAAATGGGTATATCTTTCCTTTTCTCCTTTGCCTTTCGCTTCTCTTCTTTTCTCAGCTATCTGTAAGGCCTCCTGAGACAACCATTTGCCTTTTCGCATTTCTTTTTCTTGGGGATGTTCTTGACCACTGCCTCCTGTACAGTGTCACAAACCTCTGTCCGTACTTCTTCAGGCACTCTGTCTATCAGATCTAATCCCTTGAATCTATTTGTTACTTCCACAGTATAATTGTAAGGGATTTGATTTAGGTCATACCTGAATGGTCTAGTGGTTTTCCCCACTTTCTTCAATTTAAGTCTGAAGTTTGCAACAAGGAGTTCATGATCTGAGCTATAGTCAGCTCCCGGTCTTGTTTTTGCTGACTGTATAGAGCTTCTCCATCTTTTGCTGCAAAGAATATAGTCAGTCTGATTTCAGTATTGACAATCTGGTGATGTCCATGTATAGAGTCTTCTCTTGTGTTGTTGGAAGAGGGTGTTTGCTATGACCAGTGTGTTCTCTTGGCAAAACTCTGTTAGCCTTTGCCCTGCTTCATTTTGTACTCCAAGGCCAAACTTTACTCCAGATATCTCTTGAATTTCTACTTTTGCATTCCAATCCCCTGTGATGAAAAGGAAATCTTTTTCTGGTGTTAGTTCTAGAAGGTCTTGTAGATCATCATAGAACCATTCAACTTCAGCTTCTTTGACATTAGTGATTGGGGCATAGACTTAGATTATTGTGATATTAAATGGTTTGCCTTGGAAATGAACAGAGATCATTCTGTCATTTTTGAGGTTGCACCCAAGTACTGCATTTCCGACTCTTTTGTTGACTGTGAGAGCTACTCCATTTCTTCTAAGGGATTCTTACCCACAGTAGTAGATATAATGGTCAACTGAATTAAATTTGCCCATTTCAGTCCATTTTAATTCACTGACTCCTAAATGTTCATTCCTAAGTGTCAGTGTTCACTCTTTTCATCTCCTGTTTGACCACTTCCAATTCACCTTGTTCCATGGACCTAACATCCCAGGTTCCCATACAATATTGTGCTTTACAGCGTCGGACTTTACTTCCATCATCAGTCACATCCACAACTGGGCGTTGTTTTCACTTTGGCTCCATCTCCCACAAGTTTGTTTTACTTCTTAGGTTTCATGTGTAAGGGACACCATATAGTGGTTGTCTTCTCTGTCTGATTTATTTCACTAAGGATTATGTTCCCCAAGTCCATCCATGCTGTTGTAAATGGCAGAATTTTTCCCTTTTAATATCTGGGTACTATTCCATTCTTTATGTTGTACACACCCCACATCTTTATCCATTTATCTGTCTGTGACACTTTAGATGCTCCCGTGTCTTGGCAGTTGTAAATGATGTTGCAGTGAATGCTGGGGTGCATGTGTCTTTTATAAGTAGTGTTTTCATTTTCTTCAGGCAGATACCCAGAAGTAAAATTGCTGAATCATGTATTAACTCTATTTTCATTTGTTTGAGGAACGTCTGTACTGTTTTCCACAGTGGCTGCACCAACTTCCATTCCCACCAGCAGTGTAGGAGGGTTCCTTCTCCACGCTCTCTCCCACATTTGGTATTTGTAGGCTTTTTTTTTTTTTTTTTCAGACTGCCATTCTGACAAGGATAAGGTTGTACCTCATTGTGGTTTTGAATTGTTTTCCTCTGAATATGTTGGACACCTTTTCATGTGCTTGTTGTTAATCTGTGTGGCTTCTTTGGAAAAATGGCTATTCAGATCATCTGCTCATTAATTGAGTTGCTTGCTGTTTTGATACTAAGTTATATGACCTGTTTATATATTGGGGATATTAACCCGTTATTGGTTATCTCATTTGCAAATGTTTTCTCCCATTGAGTAGGTTGTCTTTTGGTTTTGTTAATGGTTTACTTTGCTGTACAAAAGCTTCTAAGTTTAATTCGATCCCATTTGTTTATTTTTGCTTTTATTTCCTTTTTCTTTGGAGACAGATCCAAAAAACACTGCCATGATTCATGTCAAAGAGTGTTGTGCCTGTTTTCTTCTGTGGTTTCGTGATTTCTGGTCTCACACCTAAGTATTTAATCCATTTTGAGTTTCTTCTGCATGTGGTATTAGAACATGTTCTACTTTCATTCTTTCACATGAAGCTGTCCAGTGTTCCCAGCACCACTTGCTGAAGACACTGTCGTTTCTCCATGGTGTATTCTTGCCTCCTTTGTCATAGATTAACGGGCCATAAGTATCTGAGTTTACTTCTGGGCTTTCTCCCCTGTTCCACTGATCTGTGTGTCTGGGTTGTGCCATACCATGCTGCTTTGGTTACTGTAGCTTTGTAGTATAGTCTGAAGCTAGGGAGCATGATGCTACCAACTCTGTTCTTCCTTATCAAGGTTGCTTTGGCTATTCATGGTCTTTTGTGTTTCTATGTACATTTTAGAATTTTTTGTTGTAGTTTTGTGAAAAATACTATTGGTATTTTGCTAGGGATTGCATTGAATGTGTAGATTATCTTGGGTATTATGGTCATTTTAACAGTATTAATTCTTCCAATTCATGAGCACAGCGTATCTTTCCATCTGCCTCTCTTGTCTTCAGCTTCTTTCATAAGTGTCTTGAAAGTTTTCTGGGTAAGATCTTTTATATCCTTAGGTAAGTTTTTCCCCGGGTGATTTATTTTTTGGATGTGGTCGTAAACGGGATGTTTCCTTGATTTCTCTTTCTGATAGTTCATTGTTTGTGTATGGAAATGGAGCCGATTTCTGTGTATTAGTTTTGTATCCTGCAGCCTTCCTGAATTCATTGATGAGCCCTAGTATTTTTTTTTTTTTTTTTTTGGTGGCATCTTTAGAATTGTCTGTGTACAGTATCATGTTATCTGCAAACACTGACAGTTTTATACCTTCCTTGCCAATTTGGATTCTTTGATTTGTCAATGTTGTCTGATTGCTATGGCTAGGACTTCCAAAACTGTGTTGAATGAAAGTGGTAAGAGTGGGCATCCTTGTCTTATTCCTGATCTTAGAGGAAATGCTTGGTTTCTCATCCTTGAGTGTGATGTTAGTGATTATCTTCAATGGCCTTGATTATGTGAGATATATTCCCTTTATGCTCACATTTGGGAAAGTTTTTTTAATCATAAATAGACGTAAATATTGAATTTTGTCAGAAGCTTTTTCTACATCTATTGAGATTATTGTATGGTTTTTATCCTTCAGTTTGTTAACATGGATTGATTTGAAGGTACTGAGAAATCCTTATATTTCTGGTATAAATCCCACTTGACTGTGGTGTGTGATTCTTTAAATGTACTGTTGGAGTTGGTTTGCTGAGACTTTGTTGATGATATTCGCCTCTGAATTCATCATTGATATGGGCCTGTGATTTTCTTTTTTGAATATCTTTGTCTGGTTTTGATATCAGGGTGATGCTTGTCCCAGAATGAGTTTGGAAACATTCTTCCCCTCTTAATTTTGTAGAATAGTTTAAGGAGAGGCATTAACTCATCTATTGGGTAGAATTCACCTATGAAACTATCTGGTCTTGGATTTTTGTTTGTTGGGAGTTTTTTTTAAATAACTGATTCAGTTTCATTACTGGTAATTTGGTCTGTTCATACTTTCTACTCTTCCTGGTTCAGTCTTGGAAGATTCTCTGTTTCTCAGGATTTTTCCGTTTCTTCTAGGCTGTTCCTTTTCTTGGCATATAGTGCTTGTAGTGGTGTCTTATGATCCTCTGTGTATCTACGGCATAGATTGTAACTTCTGCTTTTCTATTTATGATTTTATTACTCATTCTTCTTTTCCTAGTTCCTTTAGGTATAATGCTGTGTTGTTTATTTGAGATTTTTCTTGTATGCTGAGACCAGCTTTATCGCCCTAAACTTCCCTTTTAGAATTGCTTTTACTGTATCTCATAGATTTCGGATCACTGTTTTTGTTTTCATTTGTCTCTAGGTATTTTTTATTTTCTCTGTGATTTCTTCAGTGACTCATTGGTTGTCTTGTAGCACATTACTTAGTCCCTGTGTGTTTGGGTTTTTTTGAAGTTTTTTTCTTATAGTTGATTTCTAGTCTCATAGCATAGTGGTCATAAAAGATGTCAGAGATGATTTTAATCTTTTTAACTTTATGGAGACTTGTTCTATGGCCTAGCATGTTATCTATCCTGGAGAATGCTTCATATGCTGTTGAAAAGAATATGGATTTGGCCGCTTTGGGATATGGTGTTCTTTATATATCAGTTAATCTCATTTGGTCTAATGTGTCACTTAGAGCCTGTGATTACTGATTTTTTGTCTGGGTGGTCTGTCCTTAGATGTAAGTGGGTGATGAAGTCCCCTCCTGTTACGGAGTTACTGTCAGTTTTTGCCTTTATGTCAGCGAATCTTCCCTTTATGTAGTTAGGGGCTCCTATGCTGGTTGCACATATGCTTACAGTTGTTATATCTTCTTGGATTGATCATTTGATCATTCTGTAGTGTACTTCTTTGTCTCTTGGAACAGCCTTTGGTTTAAAGACCATTTTGTCAGATATAAATATTGTCAACCTGGTTTTCTTTTGATTTCTATTTGCATGGAGTATCTTTCCCATCCCCTGACTTTGAGTCTCTGTGTGTCTATAAATTTGAAGTGGTCTCTTGTTGACAGCTTATATGTGGGTCTTGCTTTTATAGCCATTCAGCCAGTCTGTGCTTTTGGTTGGAGCATTTAGTCCATTCTCATTTAAAGTAATTGTTAATATGTTATGTTTTTATTGCCATGTTGATAATTGTTTTGGGGTGGTGTTGTAGTTCATTTTGGTTCCTTTCTTCTTCAGTTCTCTTGTGATTTGATGATGATTTTAGTATTATGTTTGGATTCCTTTCTCTTTTTGTATAAATGTATCTATTACAGATTTTTGGTTTGCAGTTACCATGAGGTTTATATATAGCCAGCTATTTACATATGTGATTGTTTCAAGTTGCTACTTCTTAATTTCAAATACATTTAACAATCCTGCATTTGTGCTCCCTTCCCCTCATAATGACTGTTTGTATCATATTTTTCATCTATTTTGTTTATCCCTCAACTACTTGTTGTGGATATAAATGATTTTGCTACTTTTGTCTGTAACCTTCCTACCAGCTTTCTGTGTGCATGATTTATTACCTTTACTGTGTATTTGTCGTAATCAATGAACTTTTCCTTCATAATTATGGAATTTCTAGTTGTAACCTTTTCTTTTTCATTTAGAGAAGTCCCTTTATCATTTGTTATAAAGCTGGTTTAGTGATGCTGAATATTTTAGCTTTTTCTTGTCTATAAAACTTTTACTCTGTCCATCAAATCTGAATGAGAACCTTGCCAAGTAGAGTGTTGTTGGTTGTAGATTTTTCCTTTCATCATTTTAAATGTATGTGCCACATGCTTCTGGTCTGCAGAGTTTCAGCTCACAGGCAGCTGATAGTTGACTACAAGGCAGTTCCCTTGCACGTTATTTGTTGCTTTTCTCTTGCTCCTTTTTATCTTTAGCTTTTGTCATTTAAAATACAGTGTTTCATGGTGTATTCCTGTTTGGTCTAATCCTGTTTGGGACTCTGTCTGCTTCCTGGACTTGGGTGACTGTTTCCTTCCCCAGGTTAGGGAAGTTTTGCAGCTATTATGTCTTCAAATATGTTCTCAGCCCTTTTCTGTCTGTCTTTTCCTTCTGGGACCGCTGTAATGTGAATATTAGTATGTATGATGTTACCCCAGAGTCTCTTAAGTTGTCCTCTTTTCTTTTCATTCTTTTTCTTTTTTTCTCTTCAGCAGCACTGATTTCCACTGCTCTGTCTTCCAGTTCACTAACCCTTCTTCTAAAAACTTGGTCTGCTACCGACCCCTTCTAGCGTGCTTTCCATTTCGGCTATTTTGCTCTTCACCACTGCTCTTCGTATTTTCTTTTCTTCGTTAAGAACGTCTCACTTCTCACTTTGTGTACCCATTCTTCTCCTGAGTTCCTTGACCATCTCAGGTAGGAGGCCTATCTCCACTTCACTTAGTCCTTTTTTCTGTGTACACGGCAGGTCATTTATGTTTCTGACCTTTTGTCTTCACCACCTGCTGTGAAAGTCTGCAAAGCATTGTCCATCTTGACCAGATGATCAGAACTCTGCAGGAGCCCTCCAAGGCCTCTGGGGCAGTGATGGCCACACCTCACACGGGCACCCAGGAGCCCACGTTGTAGGGATGCTGGGGAGGATGCACCATCACTTGGGCTTAAAACCACTTACCTCCTGTCTTCACAGTGATGTTTCTGCAGTGAGAGAAAACAAAGAGAGGAAAGCAGTTTACTGAGAGGCAGTTTGTTGGCACAAATGAGTCACGTTTGTCTCCCATCTCTGTGTCAGGTTGCCTGGCCAACTGGTTGCTTGCGTGTCAGTTAGAAAAGATGGTATGTTCATACATGGGGCAGACATGGTGCATATGGGCTTCAGAGACCTTCTGTGTGAGGTCAGATTGCTGACACTTGAGTTGGAGGGACCATGGGGCTGTGTCCCTCCCGCCTTGCTTCCCCATCCATCTCCATGGCCTGCTTTTTCTTGGCTTTATTAGGAAATCATTGACAAACAACATTAAAATATATGATGGTTTGACATATGTATACATTGTGAAACTGTTCTCCAAGTTAATTAGCACTTCCATCACCTCACACCATTGCCTCCTACACTTTTCTTGGTGAGAATGATTGCAGGCTGCTCTCTTGTTAGCCCATTTCAAGGACATGACTCAGTGCGGTTAACCAGTCTGCGCTGCATCTGCAGAACACCCAGCCACTCACTCCTGGGACGGGGCCCCAGTGACCCCTGGGAGGGCCTTCCGCAAGGACCTGGCGTCCAGATGAGGAGTGAGGGCAACTGCCTGCACCCTGCCCTTTTCTTGGTTCCTGGCTTGTTCCTCAATCACTGCCCATATACTGTAACATGAACTTAGGCAGAAGTGGGGCAGGTAATTTGAGAAATGAGAAAAAGAGCATAAATCCTTCTGAGGCACTTTAAAACCAAGCCTAACCCAGATGTGGCCACCCCCCCAGGACGGCTTCTCCTCAGACCTGGACTCGCCATTCGAAAGCCCTGAAGCAGCGCCAGTGTGGCCAGGAGACCTCTCTGTGTCCTGGGTCTGGGTCCAGAGGTCCACCCGTCCCCAGCCTGGCTGCTGGGCGCTGACTCAGCTGGCTCCCAGGACCTTCCTTCTCCCTGACTCGAGGATGGCCTCTCTGTCTGATGTTTCTCGTTGGGAAAATCAACAGTGGATAATTATCACAACCTTTCTTCTCTAACAAGTTTAAGCCACACTTGTCAGGAGGCGCTGGCGTTCATCTGCAAATGCACCTTTCTGTAATTCTGAGGCGGAAAATGCGTTTCAAGAGACACCATCCCGCCCTTTGCCTTGGTGTTTGTTAACATTATTAATCTGATTTAAGTGAAGATTATCCTTTATATTGCTTCCCACATATGCACATTTTTCCCTTTAAAATTGGGAGGTTATGCCAAATGCCATGTTGTCCTTTCCTGCGAGGATGTACGGAGCTGTTTTAACACAGATTAGTCCGAGTGCAATAGCAAAGCTCTGTAGGTGGTGAAACTCACTTATCATTTGTATGATTAGTTTCACCTTGTAGCTGTGTCTCCGAAAATGCAATTAACAGTTTCATATTCAGCTTAGCCAGCTTTTATTTCTGCTGCATGCTGTGCAACATTTGCATCATAAAAAAAAACTAATTGGTAAACACAGTCTTGCCAGCTTCTCTGCAATCCACCCAATTCTCTTCACGTTAATTGGCTCAGCTTCAACACACACTGGATGGAATTTCAAAGGCTGCTGCAGATGAGAGAGCTCGGCGAGCACTTGTGTTTCACAGAACCGACTCCAAGGAGACTGGGGGAAAGTATTTTAAATTAATGCCGAATACAGGCAACTCTTGTCCAGCCGTTGCTATGGAAACCATTTTGTCTGCTAATCTGATGGGGGTGTGTGTGTTTACTGGGATTGGTCCCCAGTGACCTTCAGAGAGGAAGTGGGCTCCAAGGGCCCCCTGCCCTTGGCTGCTGAGGGGGGACCCTGGACCCCTGTGTGTCTCTCAGAGGCATCCTCTCTGCCCCAGCTCAGCCCAGGAGTGCACGGCCAGTCTGCCCGCGCGTGACCCCAGGTCGCAGCGCTGCAGTGGAGACACGTCCATCCACATGGAGACGCGGTTCCCTGGACAGCACCATCGCCCGCTGTCCCCTCCTCTCCATGGCCCTCCTGAGAGCTTTCATGGCACCATTTGGCGCCGTAGAGATATGCTTGTGTTTTCTTTCTCGCAGAGAAATGCTGATGGTTGGCCAGAATGGGCCAGGTCTTGAAAGCAGTTCTCAGTCCTTGAGTGGGGGCTGGCCTGCGGGACGTGTGCTGTGTCTTCCGCGGAGCTTCACAGAGCCTGAGCGGCTGTGGCGAATGTCCACTCAGGGTCATTCCCTGCAGCCCCGAGGCATTCAGCAGTGCCTGATGATGGGAGAATCCGCTGGCCTTAAAGTTAGACTCTTGTCTGCTGTCCTGCCCTCCTTCCCGCCCCATCCCTCCCCGTGGCTCCTCCTGCTCCTGCCTCGTAGACCCTAGACTCTGTGCTGCTCTGTCTTAATTGCCAGGATCTAAGGAATAGATGTTTTCCCTGACGGTTTACCATGAGGACTGTCAGACAATTGTAATAGATGTATTTGTTGTCTGCTTTAAATTCATATACATAGCTTTTTTGCTTCATGGCAGAAAAAAAGGAAGAAAGACCCCATATATTCAGCTTCCTTTGAAAGTGGATTCTGACATGTAGATAGGGGGTGGGGGTGGGGGTGGCAGAAGCGGATGCTGTCCCTGCTGTGGGCAGGTGAGAGTGGAAGGAAGTGTGAGATGGGGTCACAGTGCCAGGGTGCAGAACCAGGAAGGATCCAGACCGAGCACACGGGGTCTCCAGCATCCATGCTCCCCATCATCGGTCGAAGGTCGTGCCCCACCCCATCTCTTCCAGAGACGTGGCTCATGCTCCAGGCCTGTGAGGACAAATGGAGAAAAGGTAACTGAAGCTGTTATGGTTGAGAGGAGCTCGAAGATAGACAGGCCAGTCACTGGATCCAACGCGAGGGCAGATGGGGCTGGGCTGGTACTGGGCCCTGCTTGTGCGGAGAGTTCAGCTATGTGCCGGGCTCCCTGGGCATTTGGAGCTAGAATATTTTTTTTTTGCTCTGTCCAAGCCTCCAATTTCAGCTACCTACTTTTCTCTGTGGAATTTGCAAGATAAAAGGGAAGAAAAAAGAATAGAAGGGGAAAAATCTGAAAAGTTTTATTACATTAAATATTAGGAAATTAAAGTAAGTTTTTTAATTTAAAAAAGAGTTTTCATGAAAAACAGTAGCCTTAGCTTATTTTTTTCAGAACAAAGGGAAAGATAGATGAATATCATAGAAGTATACAATGGATGGATGGAAAGATGGATGATGGATGAATGGATGAGTGGGTGGGTGGATGGATGGATTGATGAATGGATAGATGATGGATGGGTAGGTGAATGGATGGATAGTGGATGGGTGGATGGATGATGGATGGATGGATGGGTGAGTGGGTGGATGGATGGATTGATGAATAGGTAGATGATGGATGGATGATGAATGGATGGTGGATGGGTGGATGGATGATGGGTGGATGATGGGTAGATGGATGGATGATGAATGGATGGTGGATGGGTGGATGGATGATGGGTGGATGGGTGAGTGGGTGGATGGATGGATTGATGAAGGGATAGATGATGGGTGGATGGGTAGGTTGATGGATAAGTGATGGATGGATGGATGATGGATGGATGGTACATGGGTGGATGGATGGATGGATGGATGAAGGATGGATAGATGGAAGAATGGATGAGTGAAGGGATGGTAGGTGGATAGATGAATGGATGGAAGATGGCGGATGGAAGGAGAATATTCAACAGCGGCTAATCCCCATAGAAACTGTGCCTAATGGATTGGTAGTTTGGCAACTTGCCTAATCTGCTCAGGAGCTGCCTGGCTGAGAGAGAGGGCACTGGGCTGTGATTCTGAAGTGGAATTCAGGGAAGACGTTTTCTTCTAGAAGCATGCCATTAGGGCGATGGGAACCTTAGTGAGCTGGAGCCTGAGTGGTAATGTGAATTTTCCTCTTTGGTTACATCTTTGGCAACCCCATGCATTTCCTCCCGTCCAGCAGAGCAGCTGTCCATCAAGCGAGGACAGACCAGGTCTCCATTGTGAGCATCGTGGGCTGAGCGTGCAGGTGGTTGTGAGCAGTGTGCCCTCCAGACGCGCATCTCCTTCAGATCATTGCAGGTGGGCCACTTGACTAAGTCCTGCCCAGTAGGTATCAGCCAGAGTGTTCTGCGCACATTCTCTGTTCCTCCCTCATTTCCTCTGTCTCATTCCCGCTTCCAAAGTATAGATGTGATGGCCGGAACTGCTGCCACACCATGGTCCATGAGGTGACTTGGGAGTTGAGGCCACACACCTGAGAGCAAGAGAGGGAAAGGAGGACTCATGATGTCAAGTCCCGGTCTTAGCCCTGAATTACCAAGTTCCAAGTTTACATGAGAGACAAATCTGCCGTATTGCTCCCTGGGCCGTCACTGTCAACACGCAGCCAAAGTCAACAACAGCAGACACTGATGCACATGGAACCCCACCCACCCCACCCCACACCGATAGCTTGATCCACCTTTAAAATCTCCCTTCTGCTCATTGTGAATTCTGGTTTCTCTTCCATGGAGATTTGTTAGACTTCACTTCAGAATTTTTCCACTCTGGTTTACCAAACACCATAGGGTTTCTTCTTTGAAAGGCTGCTGCCTAAACTCTGTGGCTTGCTTATGGCTGCCTCACCATGACTCACTTTACGTCCTCTGGATATGACACTCAGTCCCGGCCCTTCTCTCCTCTCCCGTCACTCATCCACTCACACCAGGCAGATATGTTCAGATGTCCTCTCGGTAAACAGTGTGTATCAAGCACCATGAAAAATCCACAGACGGATGGGCTGTGGGCCCTGCCCTCTGGGCTCCTACAACCTGTTAGGAAAGATTCTAAAAGAAACAGATATCTAATAATTATACAATAAACAACTTCTACAAAGCAGAAATGAGAGTGACTTTCATAACAACCTTGAAGTCACCCACATGCATCAGTTCAGTTCAGTTCAGTTCAGTTGCTCAGTCGTGTCCGACTCTTTGCGACCCCATGAATCGCAGCATGCCAGGCCTCCCTGTCCATCACCAACTCCCAGAGTTCACTCAGGCTCACATCCATCGAGTCAGTGATGCCATCCAGCCATCTCATCTTCTGTCATCCCCTTCTCCTCCTGCCCCCAATCCCTCCCAGCATCAGAGTCTTTTCCAATGAGTCAACTCTTCGCATGAGGTGGCCAAAGTACTGGAGTTTCAGCTTTAGCATCATTCCTTCCAAAGAAATCCCAGGACTGATCTCCTTCAGAATGGACTGGTTGGATCTCCTTGCAGTCCAATGGACTCTCAAGAGTCTTCTCCAACACCACAGTTCAAAAGCATCAATTCTTCGGTGCTCAGCCTTCTTCACAGTCCAACTCTCACATCCATACATGACCACAGGAAAAACCATAGCCTTGACTAGACGGATCTTTGTTGGTAAAGTAATGTCTCTGCTTTTGAATATGCTATCTAGGTTGGTCATAACTTTCCTTCCAAGGAGTAAGCGTCTTTTAATTTCATGGCTGCAGTCACCATCTGCAGTGATTTTGGAGCCCAAAAAAATAAAGTCTGACACTGTTTCCACTGTTTCCCCATCTATTTCCCATGAAGTGATGGGACTGGATGCCATGATCTTCGTTTTCTGAATGTTGAGCTTTAAGCCAACTTTTTCACTCTCCACTTTCACTTTCATCAAGAGGCTTTTTAGTTCCTCTTCACTTTCTGCCATAAGGGTGGTGTCATCTGCATATCTGAGGTTATTGATATTTCTCCCGGCAATCTTGATTCCAGCTTGTGTTTCTTCCAGTCCAGCATTTCTCATGATGTACTCTGCATAAAAGTTAAATAAGCAGGGTGACAATATACAGCCTTGACGTACTCCTTTTCCTATTTGGAACCAGTCTGTTGTTCCATGTCCAGTTCTAACTGTTGCTTCCTGACCTGCATACAGATTTCTCAAGAGGCAGGTCAGGTGGTCTGGTATTTCCATCTCTTTCAGAATTTTCCACAGTTTATTGTGATCCACACAGTCAAAGGCTTTGGCATAGTCAATAAAGCAGAAATAGATGTTTTTCTGGAACTCTCTTGCTTTTTTGATGATGCAGCGGATGTTGGCAATTTGATATCTGGTTCCTCAGCCTTTTCTAAAACCAGCTCGAACATCTGGAAGTTCACGGTTCACGTATTGCTGAAGCCTGGCTTGGAGAATTTTGAGCATTACTTTACTAAAGGCTTCTATTCTCTGTCCTAGGTCAAGTCTGAAGTTCTTTCCAAGTTACAAAATGGTTATTTTGATATATTATTGTTATAGTTTTCTGAAGAGAATGAAAGAAAGGAGGAAAATGAAAGAAAAAGAATTTACACCATGACTGGACTGAGGAAGAGCTGGAAAACGTGCCTTGTTATAAAATATTACTAATTACCTATGACCAACGAAACCAACTAGACTTAAAAACTAATAATATTATTCTTTCACTTCGTGTTGTGCCCTCCAGGTCCATCATGGCAGAATTTCTTCCTTTTTAAAGGCTGAATACTACTCCACTATATGCAGATGTAATTTCTTTATCCGTTCATCCATTGACATACAGTTAGGTAGCCTGCACATCTTAGCTATTATGAATAACGCTGTGATGAGCGGGGGTGCAGAAGTCCCCTACAGACGTGATTGTGTTTCCTTAGGACTTTGACCCGGAAGTAGAATTGCTGGCACTTCCATTTTTAATTGTCTGAGGAACCTCCACACTGTTCTCCCCAGGGCTGCTCCGACTTACATTTCTTTCAGTGGTGCACAGCAATTGCTTTCTCTCCACGTCCTTCTCACAATAAAACAAAAGATAAGATTATTCTTGCTCTCTTGTTAAAAAGTAAGACGGGTCTTGCACACATCGTCTTTCAGCTGTTCAGCGTGTCGTCTCTGCGGGGCACTGGTCAGCTTGCACCACTAGGCCCTGACCCCCCTTGTGTCATGGTCACTAGTCTGTACCCCAGTGTCTGCAAACAGCAGAATGGACAGAATACAAGGCTGGGCTCCTACTTTCATCTTGTTTATGGCTGAGTAGCAGTCCACTGTGTAAATGCATCACATCTTCTCTATCTGCTCATCTGTCCACGGCCATGAAGGTTGTGTCCAATTCCTAGCTATTGTAAATCGTGCTGCAATGAACATAGGAGTGCATGTATTTTTTCAGATTAAAGTTTTCTCTGGATATATGCCCAAGAGTGGGATTGCTGGATCATATGAGAATTCTATTTTTAGCTTTTTAAGAAACCTCCATATGCTTCTTCATATTGTTGCACCAATTTACATTCCCACCAATAGTACTGGAAGGTTCTCCTTTCTCCACACTCTCTTCAGCATCTGGTATTTACAGATTTTTTTGATAATGGCCATTCTGACCCATGTGAAGTTGTAGTTTTGATTTGCCTTCTCTACTAATTAGTACCCCTTCATGGATCACAGCTTTGTCATGGGAATAGGACTTGTGTAACTCAGTGAAGCTATGAACCAAGCCGTGCAGGGTTACCCAAGATAGATGGGTCACAGTGAAGAGTTCTGACAAAGTGCTGTTCACTGGAGGAGGGAATAGCAAACCACTCCAGTATTGCCGTGAGAACCCCAAGAACTGTATGAAAAGGCAAAAAGATATGACACCAGAAGATGAGCCCCCAAGTCGGGAGGTGTCCAACATGCTCCTGGGGAAGAGCAGAGAGCAATTATTAATAGCTCCAGGAAGAAAGCAGCAGCTGGGCCGAAGTCGAAGTGACGCTCAGTTGTGGATGTTTCTCGTGGTGAAAGTAAAGTCTGATGCTGTAAAGAACAACACTGCATAGGAACCTGGAACGGTAGGTCCATGAATCAAGGGAAATTGGATGTGGTTAAGCAGGAGATGGAAAGATTGAACATCAGCATCTTAGGAATCAGTGGACTCAGATGGACGGGAATGGGTGAATTTAATTCAGATGGCCATTATATCTACTATCTGGGCAAGAATCCCTTAGAGGAAATAGAGCAGCCCTCACAGTCAACAAAAGAGTCTGAAATGCAGTTGCTGTTGGTCAGTCACTAAGTTCGGTCTCCCTCTTTGCAACTCTGTGGACTGCAGCATGCCAGGCTTCCCTGTCCTTCACTATCTCCTGGAATTTGCTGAAATTCAGTTCTTGGGTGCAGTCTCATAAATGACAATGATCTCAGTTCGTTTCCAAGGCAAACCACTCAACATCACAGTAATCCAAGTCTGTGCTGCAACCACTGATGTCAAACAAGCTGAAGTTGATCAGTTCTATGAAGACCTACAAGACCTTCTAGAACTAACACCCAAAAAAGATGTCCTTTTCATCATATGGGATTGGAATGCAAAAGTAGGAAGTCAAGACATACCCAGAATAACAGGCAAGTTTGGCCTTGGAGTACAAAGGAAGCAGGGGAAAGGCTAGCAGAGTTTTGTCAAGAGAATGCACTGCTCATGGCAAACACCCTTTTTCAGCAACACAAGAGATGACTCTACACATGGACATCACCAGATGGTCAATACTGAAAGCAGACTGGTTATGTTCTTTGCAGCCAAAGATGGAGAAGCTCTATACAGTTTGCAAGAACAAGACCTGGAGCTAACTGTGGCTCAGATCATGAGCTCCTTATTGAAAATTCAGGCTTAAATTGGAGGAAGTAGGGAAAACCACTAAGCTATTCAGGTCTGACCTAAATCAAATCCCTTATGATTATACAGCGGAGGTGACAAATAGATTCAAGGAATTAGATCTGATAGGCAGAGTGCGTGAAGAACTATGGACAGAAATTCATAACACTGTGCATGAGGCACTGACCAAAACCATCCCAAAGAAAAAGAAATGCAGGGAGGCAAGATGGCTGCCTGAGGAGGGCTTACAAACAGCTGAGAAAAGAAGAAGCAGAAGGACAAAGGGAAAGGAAACCCTGACAATGCTGAGTTCCGAAGCATAGCAAGGAGAGATGGGAAGGCCTTCTTCAGTGAACAATGCAAAGAAGTAGAGGAAAGCAACAGAATGGGAAAGACTGGAGATCTCAAGAAAGATTGGCAAGATCAAGGGAACATTTCATGCAGGGATGGGCACCATAAAGGACAGAAGTGGTAAGGACCTAACAGAAGCAGAAGAGATTAAGAAGAGGTGGCAAGACATGGATGGGCCTAGAGAGTGTCAGACTGAGTGAAGTAAGTCAGAGAAGGTAAAATATGGTATGACATCCCTAATATGTGGACTCTACAAAGAAATGATACAATTGAACTTACTTGCAAAACAGAAGGGACTCAACAGACTTAGAAAACAAATACATGGTTGCCAGGGGGAAGGGACAGTGAGGGAGTCTGGGGAAGTCATGTGCAAACTACTGTATTTACACTGGATAACCACAGGACCTAATGCACAGCACGTGGAGCTCGCTCAGTGTCGTGTGCCGGCCTCGGTGGGAGTGGGGCGTGGGGGGATGGGCACGTGTGTGGCTGACTCCTTCACTGTTCAGCTGAAACTCCCGCAGCATTGGTGATCGGTTATATCCAATACAAAGTAAGACGCTTAAAGTTTAAAAAAAGAAGAGGTGACAAGGATACACAGAAGAACTACACAAAAAAGGTCTTAATGGCCCAGATAACGACAGTGGTGTGGTCACTCACCTAGAGACAGACATCCTGGAGTGTGAAGTCAAGTGGGCCTTAGGAAGCCTTAGTACAAACAGTGCTAGTGGGTGTGACAGAATTCCAGATGAGCTATTTCACATCCTAAAAGACGATGCTATTCAAGTGCTCATTCAGTGTGTCAGCAAATTTGGAAAACTCAGCAGTGGCCACAGACTGGAAAAGGTCAGTTTTTATTCCAACCCCAAATAAGGGCAATGCCCAATAATGTTCAAACTACTGTACAATTATGCTCATTTCACATGCTAGCAAGGCAATGCTCAAAATCCTTCAAGCTCAGCTTCAGCAGTGTATGAACTGAGAATTTCCAGAAGAACCAGAGGTCAGATTGCCAACATTCACTGGATCGTGGAGAAAGCAAAGGAATTCCAGAAAAACATCTGCTTCTGCTTCATTGACTATGCTAAAGCCTTTGACTCTGTGGATTACAACAAACTGGAAAATTCGTAAAGAGATGGGAATACCAGACCACCTTACCTGTCTCCTGAGAAACCTGTATGCAGGTCAAGAAGCAACAGAACTGAATATGGAACAACTGACTGCTTCAAAATTGGGAAAGGAGTACAAGGCTGTATATTGTCACCCTGCTTATTTAACTTCTGTGCAGACCACCCTAATGGCAGAAGGTAAAGAGGAACTAAAGAGCCTCTTGATGAAAGTGAAAGAGGAGAGTGAAAAAGCTGGCTTAAATCTCAACATTCAGAAAACTAAGATCATGGCATCTGGTCCCATCATTTCATGGCAAATAGGTGGGGAAATGAAACAGTGTCAGACTTTATTTTTCTGGGCTTCAAAATCACTGAGGATGGTGACTGCAGTCATGAAATTAAAAGATGCTTACTCCTTGGAAGGAAGGTTATGACCAACCTAGACAGTGTATTAATAAGCAGAGACATCACTTTGCCGACAAAGGTCCATACAATCAAAGCTATGGTTTTTTCATTAGTCATGTACAGATGTGAGAGTTGGACTATAAAGAAGGCTGAGTGCTGAAGAATTCATGCTATCAAACTGTGAGGCTGGAGAAGACTCTTGAGAGCCCCTTGGACTTCAAGGAGATCAAACCAGTCAGTCGTAAAGGAAATCAACCCTGAATGGTAACTCAGCTGGTAAAGAATCTGCCTGTAATTCAGAATACCGTGGTTTCATTCCTGAGTTGGGAACATCCCCTGGAGAAGGGATGGGCTACCCACTCCAGTATTCTTGGGCTTCCCTGGTGGCTCAGATGATAAAGAAACCACCTGCAATGCGGGAAACCTGGGTTCCATCCCTGGGTTGGAAAGATGCCCTGGAGGAGGGCATGGCAACCCACTCCAGAGTTCTTGCCAAGAGTATCCCCATGGACAGAGGATCCTGGCAGGCTACCGTTTATGGGGTCGCAGAGAGTCAGACACAACTGAGCAACTAAGGAGAGCACATTCATCGGAAGGACTGAAGCTGAAGCTCCAACACTTGGGCCACCTGATGTGAGGAGCTGACTTATTGGAAAAGACCCTGATGCTGAGAAAGAATGAAGGCAGGAGGAGAAGGGGACAATGGAGAATGAGATGGTTGGATGGCTTCACCAGCTCAATGGACTTGAGTTTGAGCAAACTCTGGGAGATAGTGGAGGACAGAAGCCTGGCAGTCCACCGGGGTCACAAAGAGTCAGACACGTCTTAGAAACTGAGCAGTAACGACAACAATTAGTGATGTTGAGCATCTTTACTTGTGTCTGCTGGCCATCTGTTTGACTTCTTTGGAGAAACATCTCTTCAGGTCTTCTGCCCATTTTTTAAATTGGATTATTTGTTTCATTGTTGCTGACGTGCATATCCTGTTTGTATATTTTGGAAATTAAGCCCTTGTTGGGCACATCATTTGCAAGTATTTTCTGCTAGTCTGTGCATGGACTGCTGGTTTTGTTTCTGGTTTCCTTCACTGTGCAGAAGCTTATAAGTTTGATCGGGTGCCCCTTGTTTATCTTTGCTTTTATTTCTGTTGCCTTGATAAACTGACCTAAGAAAACGCTGGTACAATTTCTGTCAGAGAATGTCTGCCTACGTTCTTGTCTAGGAGTTTCCTAGTGTCCCGTCTTCTGTGTAAGCACTTAGGCCATTCTGAGTTTATCCCTGTGGATGGTGTGAGGCAGTGGCCCAGCTTCATTAGTTCACGTGCAGCCGTCCAGTTTCCCCAGAACCACTTGCTGAAGAGACTGCTTTTTCTCTATTGTGTGTTCTTGTCGCCTTTACTGAAGATTAATTGGCCATCGATGTGTGGGTTCATTTCTAGGCTCTCTGTTCTGTTTCATTGATCCACGTGTCTGTTTTTTTGCCAATACCAGGCTGTTTTGATCACTGTAGCTTTGTAATATTGTCTGAAGTCTGGGATGGTTATGCCTCTAGCTTTGTTCTTTTCCTTCAGGATTGCTTTGGCAGTTCTGAGTCTTTTGTGGTTGCATATAAATTTTAGGATTATTTGTTCTATTGGTGAAAAATGTCATGGGTAATTTGATAGTTGTTGTTTGTTGATATTATTTAGTTGCCAAGTCATATCTCTATTGTGACCTCATGGACTGTAGCCCCCCAGGCTCCTCTGTCCATGGAATTCTCTAGGCAAAAGACTGGAGTGGGTTGCCATTTCTTTCTCCAGGGGAATCTTCCCAACTTAGAGATTGAATCTATATCTGCTATGTTGGCAGGTGGATTCTTTACTCCTGAGCCACCATGGAAGCCCTATGTGATGGGATAACACTACATCTGTATATTGCTTTAGTAGTATGGCCATTTTGACAGGATTAATTCTTCTAATCCAAGAGCATGGGATGTTTTCCATTCTTTGAAACATCTTCAATTTCCTTTATCAGTGTTTCATACTTCTCAGCATATGAGTCCGTACCTCCTTGGTCAGGTTTATTCATAAGTATTTTGTTATTTTTTTGATGCAGTTTTAAAAGGGATTGTTCTTCTACTTTCCCTTTGTTATATTTCTTTGTTAGTATAAAGAAATGCAGCCGGTTTCTGCATGCTGGTCTTGTGTCCTGCTACCTTACAGAATTCATGTATTAGTTCTAATGGTGTTTGTGTGCAGTCTTTAGGGTTCTCTATATATAGTATCATGTTGTCTACATATAATGACGATCTTGCCTCTTCTCTTCCAGTTTGGATAGTGTTGATTTCTTTTTCTTGCCTGATTGCTGTGGCTAGGATTCCCAATAGCGTGGGGAATAGAAATGGGCGTCCTCATCTTGTTTCAGATTTACTGACAAGGCTTTCAGCTTTCCACTGTTACATATTATATTGGCTGTAGGTTTGTCATAAATAGCTTTTATTATGTTGAACTCTGTTTCTTTTACACCCACTTTGGTAAGTGTTCTTATCATGAATGGATGTTGAATTTTATCAAATGCTTTCTTCTGCGTCTATTGAAGTGATCATGTGACTTCAGTCTTCTCTTTTGTTTACGTGGTGCACCGCATTGATTGATTTGCGTACGTTGAACCATCCTTGTGACTGTGGAATGAATCCAGCTTGATCATGGCGTATGATCTTTTATTGGATTTGGTTGGCTAATATTTTGTTGAGAACTTTTGCATATATATTCATCAAAGATATTGGCCCGTAATTTTCTTTATTGGTAGTGTCTTTGTCTGATTTTGGTGTCAGCATGATGGTGGCTTTATTGAACGGCTTTGGGAGTGATCCTTCCTCTTCAGTCTCTTGGAAGAGTCCAAAAAGGCCCTGTATGAATTCTTTGTATGTTTTGTAGAATTCACCTGTGAAGCCGTCTCGTCCTGGACGTCTACATTCAGAGAGTTGTTGTTGTTTTCCTTTAGTTACAGGTTGCGTTTCACTTCTAGTGACCAGTCTGTTCAAAGTGTCTATTTTTTTCTTGATTCAGTTTTGGTGGGTTATATGTTTCTAGAAACTCTTATATTTCTTCTAGGTTGTCCAGTTTGTTGGCGTATAATTGTCCATATTTTTTTTTTGGTATTTCTGCAGCACAAGTGTGATTTCTCCTCTTTTAGTTATTATTTTATTTATTTTGCTGATCTCCCTTTGCTTCTTAGGGACCTGGCCAGAAGTTTGTCAGTTTTGTTTACCTTCTCAATGAGCTAGCTCTTGGTTTTATTGACTTTTACTTCTGTTTCTTAATCTCTATTTCATCTCTGATCTTTATTATTTCCTTTCTTCTACTGCCTTTACCTTTTGTTTGTTCTTTTTTTCTGCTAATTCTTTTAGATGTTAGGTTAGGTTGTTTACTTCAGATTTTTCTTATTTGTTTGAAGAAGACCTGTATTCCTGTGAACTTTCCTCTAAACACTGCTTTTGTTAACCCTGTAGGCTCTGTGTGCTTTTGTTTGTTTTGTGTTGTTATTGTATTTCTCTTGGCCCACATCTTCTTGTGAACCCAAGCACATAATGTGTGCTCAGCCTGGTCTGTAGTTCTGTGTTACCAGATGCTGTTATTCTGGTTGTGATGACTGGTTGTTCAGGGCTCTTCTGAGCACGTGCTCCCTCTTCCGGCTGGATGGATGCTTTGAACTGGGGTGGAACCAAGCACGTGTGCCCGCGACTGAGGGTGATGGCGCTTTTAGAACCGTTCCAGTAAAGGGTTTCAAAGACGAAGGTAACAGAGAAGAGCTTCTACCAGCCCTTAATGCTAATTGGGAGATACGGACAATGGTGCTGTTCTTTTAAAAGCCATCTGTAGGCCTCCCAAGGAAGCAGAGGACACTGTGAGAGTCATTTTCAGTGTCACAGAGGCCCATTCTGTCTTCTTTAGCAATGGCATGCAGACAGGATCTTGTGTTGGTGAAGACACCATGGAGACCCCATGATGAACATCTTCAGTCATTTTCAAAGACGACTTGACTGTCACATTCCATGAGCCCATCTGTGTTCATAAATTGGTGAACTTCTAAAATCTTCTGTGTGTAGAGGTGGGCTTTATTCAAAGCAGAAAGATGCTATTAAAGTAGGGATGGGCCTTCCCTTCCACAGCCAAATAGGACCATTGGAATGGGGGCAGCAACCTCCTGTCCCACAGCATCTCAGGCCTTGGGTGTGACCAAAAGCCCTGTGCTGATATGTGAAATGAGGCCTCTGGTCGTCAAGCGTGAATGAGTGTCTATTTATTCTGCCAGGCTCAAGGCATCAGAGAAATAAGCCATCCTTTTACAAAAGACTTTAATTTAAAGCCTCTCAAATGGGCTCTTAGTATGTATGTTTAAGTTACCCTGGAAATACATTTTTTTGGAATAACTTTTACCTACTTTATGCTAAATGAATTTATGCTAAATGAATGAGATGCTACTGCACCATCTCTAAAACTGAACTTTTCTCTGAAAATGAAAGTTGCTCAGTTGTGTCTGACTCTTTGCGACCCCATGACTATACAGTCCATGGAATTGTCCAGGCCAGAATACTGGAGTGGGTAGCCTTTCCCTCTTCCAGGGGATCTTCCCAACCCAGAGAGTGAACCCAGATCTCCTGCATTGCAGGCGGATTGTTTACCAGCTGAGCCACCAGGGAAGCCCAAGAATACTGGAGTGGGTAGCCTATCCCTTCTCCAGGGGATCTTCCCGACCCAGGAGTCAAACCAGAGTCTCCCGCATCGCAGGAGGATTCTCTACCAGCCGAGCCACCGGCTAGGACTTTTCCCTAGTTGTCAGCATTTGCAGGACTCCTCCGTTGCTTGTTAACTGCACGCGTGGGGTCAGCATGGAATGGAGCTGGTTTCACTCCCCACTGGAAGCACTGATCTTGGGGTTCTTACTTTTTCAAGTGCAGAAGAGATGTGTGTGTGCCTGACTGGATCTGCCGATGATGCCGCTCAGGCGGCCCTGTCAGCAGCTCCAGGTTTCTGTCAGTGCTGGATCGGTGGGTTCCAGACAAGGCTTGGTGACCTTTCTCTCCTCTGCATTTTCTAGAAGAAATCAACAGAGACAACTATGGTAACCTTTCCATGCTCATTACCGTAAGCTGTAGTGCCCTTAAGAAGAGGCCTGGCACTCACAGTGGCCTGGACGATGGCCGCCTCTCCTCGCCTCTCGAGCAGGCCATCCTGCAGCTTCCAGGCAGAAGGGAAATTGATTGTCGCACATCTTGTTTACGAGGCTATTAGCATTTCTGCAGCATGCCTTACGCTCCTAGAGGCTCTAAAATCATCATCGTGGGTATCTCTATTGTGTGAAAAACAGAAATAAGCATTTTAGACATAAAATTTGGCGAAGTGGATGTAACACTTCTCAAGCCATTCTTTGAAAATGAACTCAGAGTCAGAGTGAAATTTACATTTATTTGCTTGAAGGACATGGTTTATAAAACCTCCAGGAATAATATATTGTCACAAATTTTTAAAAATGGAAACAAAATTTAGGGAGCACAGAAAGCAAGGGGATAAACATTCTCACACACGCATGTCGTGTTACACAGTCCTGAAATTAAACTGTCGGCAGATGATATGATTTGTCCGATTCTATTACCTCAGAGAAATATAACGTAAACAAGCAGTAAAACAGGCTCGATTTTTAACCCCTTCCTGTGTGAAAGGTGAGGCATCGACGACAGCAGAGGGACGCGTCCAGTCCATTTGGAGCACCTTGGTTAACGTGACATTTGCCGGTACGAGCAGCGGCCCTGTGGTGGAGGCTGAGGCGGGTCAGGGAGGGGTGGGATGGAGGTCTCTTGGTTGCGATCAGAGCTTGTCTCAAGGGTGTGAGAGTTCTCCTGGGGCGGGATGGGGCAAGTGGACGTGTCCAGGAGACACGCAGCAGTAGCTGAAACCCATGTGCTTTTCTCAGGCTGACATCACATTGGTCTCTTTCAGGTGATAATATTCATTCTTTTCCCCAAAACTGGACACTGGAAGCATTAACAGAGCGATTGTGTGCCTTTTCCACATCTCCGGGGCACAAAGCATTTTACGTGAGGAGCTAAAACACAGCTTCCACTTGGACCAGTTTATTTTAGCTCAGTATAAATTTTCTGGAACTCGGGGAAATGAGAAACATCAAATGGGGAACAAGGTGCTGACAAGTTGGCCATAATGCATGACAGTAGGTAGCAAATGAGTTTTGCAGTTTATAAAATTGTAAATGAAGTTTCTGATTAAGTCAGCAGCAGTGATGAAATTAATAGATACACTTGAAGTAATTAGACAAGCAGGCTATTCTTTAAACAGGAGAGAACCTGGGAAACTTTATTCCATTTTGTCAGGGACCTCAGACACCAGGGGAGGGAAGGGCTAATGAGCCCAGAGGGGAGGCCGCTGCCTCCTGCGAGGGTTCTGAGCCATGGTCTGCCGCAAAGACCGAGGAGCCTGTGCTGTGCTGGTCAGCTTCCCGATGGAGCCCACAGTCCCAAGAGGGCGGCACGCTGTTCCCAGGCACCTTCAGGCTGCTGCCTCCATCCATGACCAGTGAAGAGAGGGTGCCCCGGCCTGGCCCCACACCTGGGTGGAGCAGCTGTGGCCCAGCATCTGTTGGAGGCCTTCCGGGCCCTGACCCAGCCAGCGCTGTCCCTCCCCACCCCTTCCTCTCGCTCCCTGCAGGCTGGACCCCACGGCCCAGAGGTGTTTCTGTGAATGACCACCGGGCCTTGAGCGCCTGGCCCTCTGCTCAACAGGCCGTGTGCTCCTGGAGGGGCTGGGCAAGGAGATTCCCTTCCTACATCCTCCTCGGCTGTGTGCTTGGTCTAGGCCTCACGTGCTGTGTGGGGATTTCAGGGGCTCTTCGTCCACCTCATTCCTTTGGCATCCTTAAGCTTTCTGGGTGCAGTCTGCTGTGCGAAGCATCAGGCCCAGAGTGGTCATCCAGCGAGAGGCTGCAGCATCCAGCATTCTCCTCCTCACTACCTAACACAGCCTCTTAACCAGGCACAGGGGTCCTGGTGCCCTCCCCCTCCCCAGGGGCTGAGTCCTGCACCTTCTGTCCTCAACTGAGCTAGCACTGAGGACAGCTGAGTGAGTGAGTAAATGAATGAATAAGTGAATGGGTGAGTGAATGAGTGACCAGGTTAGTGAATGAGTAATGAATGAGTAAGTGAATGAGTGAGTGAGTGAATGAATAAGTGAATGAGTGAATGCATGCATGAGTATGAATGAATGCATGAATGAATGAGTGAATGAGTGAGTGATGAGTGAGTCAGCAAGTGAGAGTGAGTGAGTAATGAATGAGTGAGTGAGTGAACGGTGACAGCACCCGCAGGGGGCTTGCAGGAGCTGGGCGCCGCGTCCCTGAATGGGGCCTCCCCGTGGTCAGTGCTGGCCACTCCTGCTTGGGTGGCCGGCAGCCCGGCCAGTTTGCAGGCTGTCTCTCACAAGGGCGTGTGGGAAGGACGAGGCTCCCACCTCACCCCGAGGTGCTGGGGGGCCGCCGCGTGTACTCTGGGGCTGCTGATCTTACTCCGAGAGAAACGGCATCGGATGTTTCTTGGTGTCAGTCTCGCAGCCCATGTCTTTACTTACAACCCCTGTCCTGGTCGTGGAGATAGTCTGTCTCGTTTACGGTGCTCCTCTGTTTTCTGACTCTGAGGGGCAGGGCGTTTGTGTCCGGACTGTCTCAGAAATGTTGCCTTAACCCAGTGGTCACCTTCAGACAGATCTGGTTCTGGGTGAGACGCCGCAGTGAACACGACAGATCAGCTCTCTAGACACGTGAACAGTCTTACTGTGTTTTAAGCGGCTGTGCACCTTTAGAATCGCTTGAGAATTGCGTCACGGAAGTGGCTGGACTCCCGCTCGCGCTTTCACAGCTCGTACCCCACCGGTTACAACACTGCCTACGTGTCTGCACGTCCAGCCCCCAGTAGGTGTGGGGGTCTGCTCTGCCACCCTCTGGCCCCTAGGGAAAGCCCTGGCATCGCTGCCAGGATTCCAAATTCTGGCTCTGGTTGTAGCGAGAGCTGAGGCAAGTCCTGTAGGTGTCTGAGCTTCACGCGCATCACTGGCCGAGCGCAGACCCCCTTCCAGCCCACCCCTGCCATCGCCCCCGTGGCGGTGGAGGCCCCGGGCACCTGCTGGTCCAGAGTCTCCACTGCGGCTCCTCTGCGCCTGGTGGCCTTGAAGTTGTTGAGAAACCAGGGAGCCAGCACTTGACAGGTCCATTTGGGAGACAAGCTGTGAAGATGGCTTGCTGTTTATCTGAAGGAGGACGAAGATGGACAGACAGACTAAACCCCAAAGGCTGGAGCAACGTCGACTCGGGCGGATGGAGACCTCTGCCAGCAGTTGGAGCCTGGGAGATCCGACCCGCAGAGCCGGTGCTGCCATTCTAAGACAACCCCGAGGCCCCTTCCCGTCCTGAAGAGGAGCACGGATGGACTGCGGGGCCCAACGGGGAAAATGGAGGCGACGCGCGCGAGGAGCCCCGCCCCCACAGCGGGCACGCCTGCGGAGCTCAGTGCGTGCATCACGCGCTCCCTCCCACCTGCCCCACCTTCCACCCCAGTCGTCTAATGGTGCCTGCGTCTCATCGCCCCACCGCCTGCACAGCCGAGCTTCCCGCTGACCAGGGGCGTCCTGGGCGCTGTCCCGGAGAACTTCTGGGGGTGGCACCCCAGTGGACGCCTCTCGCCACAGGTTGTCTGAGGCACTGGCCCTGTGGGTGGTCGAGTCAAGGGACTGAATTTTTACTTTACATTTAAATAGCCACGTGGGGGTTGTCGCTCCCGATCGAATAGGACAGGCCCCGCATCTCTGGCTGTATGGGCTCAGTTTGATAAAGTGCAGTGTTTGGAGCCAAGACCGTGGACAGAAAGCGTTAGAGCTTCACCGTCCACCACCCTGCAGCCACGGGCCCGTCGACTTCACTGTCTCCTCTCCCCATCCTGCGGAAGGGGTGAGGGGAGGAGGGGGCCCCGCACCAGGCCCCGTGCGGTGTGGACGTCCCGGCACGCGCTCAGGGAGTGAGTGGCCCGCCAGGGAGTGAGTGGCCCGCAGAGCCCAGCATGGACTCACCAGGACCTCCTTGTCTCCATTGTTGTTGTTACTGTTCAGACGTTTGATGGTGAAGCCTGCATGTCTTCCGAGGTCCAAAGGGAAAACCCTCATCTCAGAACTGGAAGCAGATCCCCAGCTCCTAAAAGGCCGTTTTCCCGGAGGTTTCACCCAAGAAGAAGACTGGTTTTCTGAATGTTGGGATCCTTTTTGGCAGATTCAGCACCAGGCTCTCCATCAGATGAACAAATGATGAATCAAAACAGAAGCTGAAGTAGCCACTCCCCAGCCCCCGCGGGTCATTCATCACCCTGAGCAGCACAGACTCGGATCGTTTCCATCAGAACCCCTCATCCACTCGTGGGAGTGGAGCCTCAAAGATGCTGGGTCCTCGGGGTCGGGGCACATTGTAGAAGCAGGTCAATGACTTTTGAGAGAAAAGATGTAATCGTTTTTCTCTCCCAGTGGCCCCTACTTTAACAATGTTGTCCGGTCAGTCCCTGTTGGGCACCCAGGTGACCCTGCCCTCAGCAGCGCTCAGCTTCTCCTGAGACCAAGGACGAAGCGTCTGGAGGAAACGCCGGCTGCCTCGCTTGGGGATGGAAGCTGAGCGCCCTGCCTCCCCACGTGCAAGGCAGAGCACCAAGCCGCATGACTGCTCTGTGAGCTGGAGCCCCGATCCCTCGGATAAGGAGCCCACAGCGTGCTCTGACCGACCAGAGCCGTGTGAGTGCCATGCAGGCTCTGACGCCTTCGCTTCATCGGAGCCTCTGCTCAGGCTGGGAAGCCGGTTGGAGTTCGTGACCAGCCCCCAGCACGCCAGCACCCAGGCTGGCCTGGGATCACGGGGATTCCAGGCTGGGCTATGGGAAGCTGTGACGTGGAAGAGGGAGCCCACGGGCCTGCCAGCCCCTCCTTTGGCAGGGGAGGCAAGGGCCTCTCATGCCCGCTCACCACCACCCTCACCCCACTGACCGGCTGGCCCTCCTTCCAGCCTTCCTTGAGGGGGGCCCCAGCTCCAGACAGCTCCTGACCGCCTGTCTCCCCTCTAAATAGTAGCTGCCTGGGGCGAGGGGGAAGTCTGCCCCCTCTGGTCACTAATTATTGAGACACGATGGTCAAGAGGGAGAAGCAGACACGTGGACGCTTCCCAGGGCTGCCGGCCGATCCTCATAGTGAGGACAAAAGCCGTGACTGCTGAGGCTGGTCCCTGAGACGCTGGGGCTGAGAAGACCACAGTCAGGGCCCTCACGCAGACTGCAGGTCCCTGTGGAGAGGCTGAGGTTCTTGTTTGGGGCTGGACGCTCCACTGACAGCCTTTCCCCTTGAATCTGATGGAAATGACTGAGGCTGACAGCCAGGCAGAGCCGCTCGCCCAGAAGAGGGGCTGGAAGGCATGGATGTTTGGAACCACCCCCACCCCCCAAGCTGTGAGACTGTGTTTTGTGAGGAAAGAGCCTGGTCTGGACCACGGAAGTCCCTCCTCAGAGCGGGAGGAGCCACAGGGGCCTCCACTGGCCCTTGGGCCTGAGCTGCGGACCATTCAGGGTAGCAGGGTGAGCCCCGGGGAGCGGGCTGAGTCGAGGGGCAGGTCCCTCCCAGGGACATGGGGGCCAGTGGGGCATCGAGGCTGCCGCAGGACTGGGGACCTGGCATGGAGCCCGAGGGCGTGGCGGGCACTGGAAGGTCAGGCCTCTCCTGTGGTTCTGTCTGGGGTTCAGCATGGCCAGGGAAGGGGAGGACCCAGGCACAATGAGGTCACACATCTGTGCACACACAACAGTATATGCGTCAGGAATAGGGGACCCTCACCAAAGCCATCCGATGGGGTCGTTACTAATCCTAACCATAAATGGGAGACTCTGACTCCGGGCCCCCAGGGTTGAGCAGGCAGAACCCTCCTCCTGTCAGGAGTGGAGCCCTGTGCAGGGCGGACCCAAAGCCCGCAGTCAGGGTCAGATCATGCTTCTGGACTCCTGAAACTTTGGAGTCCTTGCCCTATGGGGGTCATGATTCCAGGCTGTTGGGTGTGTTTAATAACTGCTAGTTGAGTTGAGATGGACAATTATCACTTTCCAGACTTGTGCCTTTATCTTCCAGATGCGGCTGGACTGGCCAAATAGTCTCCGAGTGACAGGCAGGCCCCAGGACAGTCAGACGGGAATGAAACGGGACCGAAACCGCACAGCATGACTAGGCGTTTCTAAGTGGGGAGGCTGACCTTTGGGGTTCGTGACCACTGTGTGCAGAGAGGCCGGGCTGGCTCCCATGCCCCGATCCCCCTCCTGGGCCTGGATGCTGTCTTCTGTTGGCTTGTTTATGTTTCGTCAGTTTTAAGGACAGAGATCTTGGAAAACTCCATGATTCTTACTGAAGTAAATAAAAAGGAAAAGCTGGGGAGGATGTCACTGCCCGCAGTGACGCCGGCTGTGTGTGTCTCCTCAGGCCCCGCCTCCCAAGACGCCCTGGAGCCTCCGCAGGCCCCGCCTCCCAGGACTCCCTGGGGTCTCTCAGGCCCCGCCTCCCAGGACGCCCTCGGGTCTCTCAGGCCCCGCCTCCCAGGACGCCCTGGAGCCTCTGCAGGCCCCGCCTCCCAGGACTCCCTGGGGTCTCTCAGGCCCCGCCTCCCAGGACGCCCTCGGGTCTCTCAGGCCCCGCCTCCCAGGACGCCCTGGAGCCTCTGCAGGCCCCGCCTCCCAGGACTCCCTGGGGTCTCTCAGGCCCCGCCTCCCAGGACTCCCCGGAGTCTCCTCAGGCCCCACCCCCATGATTCCCTGGCGCCTCCCCAGGCCCCGCCCCCAGGGCTCTCTGGGGTCTCCCTGGCCCCTCTCTCAGGACGCCCTGGCCCCGCCCCCTCATGTGTGCGGGTTGGGCTGGGAAGGCAGGGCTATTCTTGGCTGGAAGCGGTGGTCCTCTAGGCGGGCAGGTGATTGAAATGGCATCTGCCCTCTTTGTTGAGCGTTTCCGGAGCCTGGAGGTTTCCTGCTGCGCTGTCTCTTTAGCAGTCCCCAGTCCTGCGTGGGTACAACATGGAAATTACTTTTCTGAAAGGAAAAGAAAATTGACACCCGCAGTGAGCATGTCAGCTGTGCCAGAGCGTCGGGCCGGGCTTGTGGGTCTGGTGGCTGCTCAGATGCTAATATTTTTTAATGTCAAGTCGTACCACCTAGAAAAAAGTCTATTTTCCTCTACGTCCTTGGACTTAACCTGGACTGCTGCACTGATATGGGAAACCTGCTCTTCAGAGAAATCTGCATCTATTTAAGTGTGATGGAAAATCTTGCGAGCCGCCTGTAATACATTGCGGGAAAATGAGTGCGCTGGCCGTCGGAAAGTGGTCCCTGTGATACGCGGCCCGTTGGAAGCACATGGCGACGATCAATGATCGGGGTCAGAGCCGAGAGCAGGGGGAGGAGGGGCCGAGAGTCAGCCCCGCGGCCCGTGGGAGGGCGCCCTGCCCTCCTGGGCGCTGCGGCTCCTCCACCGGGAGCTGCTGACTCCTTGTCTGTTTATCTCCTTCAAGGAGCCTGTGTGGCAGATACAGGGCTTTCCAGTGCTTCCTAAGTGAAGACGTCCCGGGGTCGTTTTATTTGGTGTTCATTCCTAACACTTAGGTGTTTGCAGTGATCAAGCCTAGACGCTGGAGACACCTGCACGATTGTTTGGAAACCATAGGGCCCTGATCAGCCGTGACTCCCGGGTCCCCAGGCTCCTGGTGTGGCTTGGCCTCCGTCTCGCCTCCCGCCTGAGCCCGGCTGGGATGAGAACTGAGCCTGCCTCCACAGGTGTCTTCCAGGGGAAGTCGAGTCTGGCTTTTATTTTAGCTTCTCTGTGTTAATGTGTGTGGAGAACCTCACACTGTGAACCACGACTTCACCAAGACTGAGTGGACACGGGGCTGTGAGGTTCTGCTGGTGGACCCGGATCCTGCCTCTGCTGGACAGCTCAGCATCCCACCCAAACTGCCCCTGCAACTCCTGCCTCCACACCCCACATGGGCCAGCACTCAGGATCAGCTGCAGACCCTGCTTACTCCTTAGCACAGCCCGCCCTCTTCTTGTTGAAAGAGAGTCCTTCCCCAGTACTTTACTGTTTTTTTAGTGTAACGTAACACTGTGTTTTATTTTCATTGCTCTCCTCTTTAGAATCGCTTTCTTGCGGCAGTGATGCTGGTTTTCATTAGCAACAGTGGTATGCGCTTTTCCTACAGTCCTAATGTGTTCAATTAAAGAGAAGCCATCGTGCACGCGGTAGCTCAGGGGGCGGGTGAGAGGCCTGAGGAGCAGGGTCCACAGGTTTATTCTGTTTATTCTCAACACCCACCTGGAGGCTCCTGTGTGCCCGGTCAGTGTGCCGTGACCACAGGCACCTCTGTGGGCTTCCGTCTCTGTGTTCATAGAATGAAGGGATTGGATGCGTGGGCCGCTTGGGCCTTTATCTGCTCCAGAGTCCCATGATTTTAAAGACTCTAAAGCTAGAGATGTTCTAGTTCTGCCCGAGGCCTCGTGGTAGAAACTGCAAGCTGCTCAACAGGTGATAACGAGTCAAATGGTTCAGCCTCCCCAGCTCAGTGGCTCCTGGCTGTGGATGAGGTCGTCTCATGGCTCCTCATGTGCTCGTCTCCCATGCAGGTACGCTCACCCCTCCTGTCGGTGCTGGAGTCCGTGGTCACATTTCCAGGAGGGGCCTCATCCACGGGGGCTCAGGAGTCGCCCTCACTGAGGGACCTGGTGGGATGGCTGGCTGGCTCTTCTGCTCCCAGTATCTGGGCTCAGGGCTTGTTACATGTCTCCCAGGACTTTGCTCAGGAGGGAAGCTGGCTTGCAACACGTAGAAGACACACTTGCTGTGTCCCACACAGAAGGAATAATTAAAAAGAGCAGAAGAAGGATGGAGCCTTAGAGACCACAGTGATGGATCTGAGGGTGGTTGAGTCTTCAATACTATACATATTCCTCTCCGGCCAAGGCCTTGCATAGCATCACGGCATTTCTTGTCTCTAATCACTAGTGCTATATGTCAGTATCCTTTCTTTCTTTCCCATTTTGAGTGACACAGTGTGATATGTCTAATGACAACTAGAACAAATTCTGGTAATGAGGTCACCTTGGGCCTGTATGACTGTCTGACTGCTGTTTTCCATAGAAATTATTTGTGAAAGCACCCCACGTGCTCAGAATAACTTCCTCTACATAAGTGTGGGTGTCGACAGGCAGATACGGTAAAACTCGCAAGATACAAATGGCTTGCTTTGGCCTCTCCAGTTTAGAGTGTAAATTGGTCTGTAATGAGACAGCTTCTGCTTTCATCGAAAGGAAAGAGTGATTGGTTGTGATTAAGTTATTTAGTGTCCTTTAGATGCAGGCTTCTTATGCAGGATGTACTGAGTGGTTTAAATGTCAATTGGGCCCAGAACATCTTATTAATTTTTTAAGAGGGAGTTTTTAGTGAGCACATGCCATGCTTCCAGAATTCTGGCAAGAACTGTAGTCTCGATGGGGGTCTGGTGGGGACAGGAGGAGGCCGTGGGGACCTGGGGAGAGGGGCAGGACTTGGGGAAGGAGGGGGGTGCGCGCAGAGGGTGCTGTGGGCCAGGACGGAGCAGAACACAGGCTGGGGGATGGGTACTGTGAGGAGCCACGGCAGGTCCCAAGGCTCGAGCTGGGAAGGTGGAGTGTGCCTGGGGCTGGGCGTTGCCCCGCAGACACGAGTACTGTAGTTGCCACATTGTGTGGCAGGTATGTGGGGCGCGTGGCACCACTCGAGGGGGGGCGGGACCGGCCTGTAGAGGGGCTGCTCGGAGGCCAGAGTCACGGCGAAGGTGTCAGGAGGACCCCGCTGCTCCCTCCCCAAGCTGGACGCCGCGTGCAGGGTGACGAGGGAGCGCAGGCTGTGCACGGACACCACTGCTGACGCCGCGTGCAGGGTGACGAGGGAGCACAGGCTGTGCCGGACGCCACTGCTGACGCCGCGTGCAGGGTGATGAGGGAGCGCAGGCTGTGCCGGACGCCACTGCTGACGCCGGCTCCACAGCACCCTTTGTGCTGGGCCACGCAGGTGCCTGTAAACCAGCTGAGTTCTAATCCTGAGGGCCAGGCAGCACCTGCTGAGCTCCCGACCGCTCTCACGACCCGGGACACGTCTCATCCTCACCATGTAAATTGCCCGTCAGGGCCCAGGGCCACACGGAGGTGATCAGGGCAGCGGTCAGCCAGGTCTGCCTGCAGACACTCACAAATATGGGCATCTCGCCCCTGCACACACACGTGTGCAGCACGGACACACGTATGCCCACCATGGACACGTGCACGTGCACACACGTGCACATGCTGGCTGCCGTCCCTGCTGGACGCAGGCCCACCGGGGACTGTGAGGCCGTGGCTGGAGGCCCTCTGCGCGGCGGAAGGTGGAGCGTGCATGAACGGGCACATCCTTTGAAATCACGTTTCAGTCTCTCCTGTGTCAGGCTCGTGAGAACACCGCTTGCTCTCCAGTCTCCTGAGTGTGACTCGCAGGTCTGGGTGAGGCGGCAGTTTGCATTTCTAACTGATCCCAGGTGATGCCTGTTGGGAGGCTGTACTCGGATTACCTCTGCCTCCCAACAGGCATCACTTGTGAAACCTGTGAAGAACCGCTTCACTTGATCAGGGAGCTTGAGGTCTTCAGATCGTAACTGTGCCATTCCGAAAGTGTTGTCCATTAATCAGCTTGGTCTCGGGCCACTTGTAACAGCCAAGGCGGTTCTGGAGCAAGCCCTGCTGATGCAACAGACATAGGTGCTGAGAAGTTACGAGCCAGAAGGACTTTAGAACGTTGGATCGTTAAGTCACTTGGTGTACTGATTTTGTTTAATTTTAAAACTGAATTATTAAAAAATAAAGAAATAGAAGGACTTCCTGGTTAAGTCAAAGGGAAAAACTCCTTTTAACACAGAAAATTATTATTTTTAGAAAAAAATTATTGTTTTTTTAAAATCTTCTCCTTTATCCATGATTGGAGTCAGATTTCTTTCTGTGTTAAAGTTTGCAAGCTGAGTTTATTCCAGTGAGTTCCGTCTGTGCTGGAGTAGAGTTCCACCACCCACTTTCCACCAGCACAGGGCGGCCTTGGAGGCGCCCTGCCACACCTCCGTCTGCAGGGCCTCCTTGGAATCTCTGTGGGGCTCTTGCAGGACGTGAGGTCACTCCTTGGGTAAAGTCTGTTTATCCAGTGGATGTTGGCGTGTGTTTTCTGCGTGTTCCTGATCCATACATTTTGCCTGAGGACTGTGCCGTGGGGAGGCTGGGGGTCAGGGGCGTGCATGGGGGCCTGGGATTAAGTGGCTTTCCATAACCCCGAGGATGTTAGCATATCTTTTCCCACCTCTTGAGCCAACTCTAGTCGTTCAAACATCTTCATCTGTGTTATTTGTACAGATTCAGAAGAGAACGCCTTCACTCTCCCTTTTCAACCCAAAAGCCCAGGGTAGAAGTTACTGTTTTTAAAACACCTTCTATTTTATCTATGACTAGAGTCAGAACTTTGTGTGTTTAAAATGGCTTAGCTGATTTGTTGACCTCAGGAGGGCAGATGCTGGCTGCTTGTGCCATTGCCTTGCTCTCAGCTCCTCCATGGAAGGGAACCTCCCCGACACCTGGGGCCACTTCAGGCTAAGTGCTGACCCTGCATGGGACCGAAGATCTGCTAAGTCGGATGGTTCTGGCTCAGAGTTGCTTGGGAGTCTAGCTGTGCCTGAGGGCTTGACTAGGGCCACTTCTGAAGTGACCCCTTCACACACCTGTCGGCTGAAGGCCTCAGTTCCTCACTGCACAAACCTCTCAGAGGCATGTCCATGGCAGAGCGCTGGCTGCCCCTGGGGCAAGTGATCCCGGGTGTAGAGAGCCAGCAGGCAGTCACAGCACCTTGGAGACCGAGTCTTGTCCATTTTATTCTATTTGCTGGACATGGATTTTTAGATCCAGGTCACCTTCCACAAGAGGGGAGTTTGGCTTCTCCTCTTGAAGGGTGCAGCATTGAGCAGTTTGCGGACATCATAGAAACACCACACATACTGATAATAAATCAAGGAACTAAAAACATAGTGCTCCTCTGCAGCCAGTTACCTGGGATAAGATGCTGGCTTTTCTATGTGGTGAGCGAGTAATCTTAGACAAGCTTCCTCAGTTTCTCCACCTACAGAACACTTAAAATAGCACCTCCTTCACAGGATCTGATGAGTGAAATATGATGTGAACACTTAAGGTAATGACTAGTACATAGCAAACACTCCGCAGGACAGTGTTGCTGCCGACATCGTCATCACCACCATCACCACGATCACATCAGCGTCGCCATCCCACCATCACTATCGTAACCACCATCGCCACCGCCGCGGTCACCGCCACCACCATCGCGATCAACACACCATCCCCACCACCACCACCATTAATATCATCACCTCACCGGCATCAATCACTGTCGTCGCCCCCACCACTCTCACCAGCATCAGCAGTACTATATCCTTTGTTATTACTGCTTCAGCCACAGTCACGCAAAGAGTGTTTTCTCTGATGTTTGAAATTCTAGAGTGGTGGTTTTTCCAGAGAAAACCATGGAATAAGGATAGTATTTTTTAAACTATACTATATAGTTAACATGTCTTTCTATTGGGAATTTTTCCCCTGCTAAATTAAATAATGGACATCCCTGGTGGCTCAGATGGTAAAGCGTCTGTCTACAATGCGGGGGACCCGGGTTCGATCCCTGGGTTGGGAAGATCCAGCCCTTCATTCTTTGAGTATTTCAAATATTTAATTTTTTTCCTTTTTCTTTGTTATCCATTCAACACACACTCATTAACCACCTACTGTGTACGGAGTCCTCTGGTAGATTCTGAGTGTGCAAAGAGAAATGGTTTCTTCTGCCCGGGTGCTCCCAGGGCCATGGGGTGATAAACACGAAAGCCGGGCAGTGGGGCTGCACTAGGGGGTCAGGGTGGGGTGGCCCCAGGCACACGTGGTCCATTTTCCGGCTGTAGCAGCATCCTGGCTGAGTAAGCTTGAGGGAGCCGCTGTGCCTCCCCAACGACCAGGCCCCCTGCCTGTAACAGAGCCGAAGCTTCCAGCTTCACGGGGCACTCGTGAAGATCGGGCCGTGGCCCAGGGCGCAGGGTCAGGCCCTGCTGGGCTCTGTCCATGGTGGCCAGGCGGCAGGGGCCTGAGGAAGCACGCCGGCACCCCGAGGACGAAACGCTGCCTCACAGCCCGAGAGAAGCAGGAGGGAAGGACAGGAGGGCACAGCTGAAGAAAGGCTCAAACCGTGCCTGGTTCCGGAGGGGATCTGGGGAGGCTGAAGAACCCTCTCTGGCCCCGTAAAGTGTCAGTCCTTGAAAATGTGGACGGTGTGGTCAGTGCTCAGCCTCGAGACGTTTAGCTCTGGTTTCTGTCTTCCTGGCTTTGTGACTTTGAGGGGTTGGTTCAAGTTGCCAAAATTGATACCTTTCTGTTAGTCCCACAAACGCTATCACGGTGGGCCCGAAGGGACGGCTGCCTGGCCGGAAACTCAGATGTGCTGGCGCGCGGAGCTGTCGGGGAGCGTGGTCCGAAGTCCCCATGGGCCTGACTCCTCTTTGCTTGCGGGGGGGCGGGGAGCGGATTTTGATCTGCTTTGGCTGGGGGAGAGGCTTGGCCCTGAAAAGGAGGATCAAGCAAACGCGATGAGTATGACAAGTCATTGTATCGTGCACCCCTGACACGGACTGACCCTGCCAGCCTGTCCCAGCGGAGCTGCTTGAGGAGCAGGAGGGAGAGGCGTGGAGCCCCTGGCAGGGAGCCCCCGGGGCAGCCCACCCGTCCCATCATCCTCAACAGTGCGAGCAGTGAAGACTCACCCGACCATCACCACCTCTGTTTAAAAATCTGTCTGGAACTGAACCTGTGGGTGACCACGCGGGCCTCCCCTTGCCTGAGTTGCCCTGCCGGCCCCCTCCTCACCACAGCTGCATCAGTGCTTCTGTGGATGGCTGTTTCTGCTGCCCCGTGGCCACCGTGCCCCTCGAGATGCCCACACCTGCCTGCCCCTCCCCTCCGCCCTCTTGTGCCCCCCAGGGCCCCAAGCCAGGTCACTGATGGCTCAGCCGCAGAGCCCCTCAGCTGGCCTGTCCTGGTTCCTGCGTCTCAAGCACACCTGCTCGTCAGCACTCTTACTTATCTCAGAACCATGTCACTATCAGAAATAATCTTGTTCCGTTATTGGTCTGCTCCCTGGCGTCCGGAGACGCCGCTGGTGGGGAGGTCCGTGCCACCTGCCTCAGGGTCCATGCTTGGACCCAGCACCCAGAGCAGCTCCTCCCTCCTGGGCTGTGCTTTAATCCATGTGGCTGCATTAATTAGTTCACTGATTAATTAGACGCCAGGGCTGCTGCCTCTGGTTCACGTTCGGGAGTCCACTTCATTTTCCGTAACCACTGACAGTTTTGATTGAAACTGTTACTGTTACTCATCACATTTACCTTTGAAATTTGGTGAAATCTGTAACAGTTTATGGCATGTCGGTGACCTTTGTCAATGACCTCTAATATGGGTCAACTCACTTTTCTTATCTGAAATCTGGTTCTGGTGATTCTGGGGCTTCAACAAAGGCATTTATGTTGCCTAGTGACTTTGAGAAACGCTCCCACCACCACACAATATAACGAGGTAAAGTGAGCGTGGATACCTCTGAAACAAAATACTCAGAGCGATTATGAATTAGGTCTGAGACCCGCTGTCTGTTATCTGGTTTAAGGGTATCTGGTTCAACTGAACACACACTTATGAGGGGCTTGAGTCAATTTGGGCTCCCCAGGTGGCGCTCGTGTGAAGAACCCGCCTGAGCGTTCAGGGCTTCTCCCAGATGGTCTGGAAGACGTGGCGAGGAGGCAGCTGCCTGGGGACAGGGCTCCTCGGGCTCTGTCGGAGGTGACCATGCATGGCAGAGCCAGGAGAGGGCAGGGTTTGCAGCGTCGCCAGGAGGGGGGCCCCAGCACTGGACACAGACTCCCGGCCGGGACTCTCAGAGATCTGGGAGGAGGGGGAAGCTGATGGGGAGGTCAGAGTGCGGCGGCCTGAGTATGGAGATGCAGGGCGAGGGAGGAGACGGCGGGCTTAGGGACTGGAGGCCTCCGCCGGGGCGGGGCGGGGCGGGGGCAAGGGTGTGCGGGAAAGCGCGGCACGCGCCGGCCTGCGGCTTTGTCCGTCGGCTCCGGGCTCAGCCTCGAAGAGCTGAGGCATGCTTGGCTTGTCCCCGGCGCCTCCGAGCGTACCTGTCGGCACTAGAAAGACAGCCACGTGAACCCGCAGGGAGAGTGGGAGATGGGCTGACTTCTTGTGAGGGCGGAGGTGTCCGTTTGTGGGACCCTCCCCCAACCACACCTTTGCACCCGGCCTCGGCCCGTGCGCGCCCCTCCCACCACCCGGACGGCCAGACGCCCATCACGGCGGAGAACGCGGTGTTCCCGCATGCGGCGGCTGCACTTTATCCCCTGGAAATTGAAAACTTAACCTTAAGTGGCAAAGAAGGTTTTTTCCTGTACCTCGCTCTAAGTTTGCGTGTGAATCTCTGCCTTCCCATATGTCACGCACGTATACCGTGTCTCTTTGCGAATCAGACTCTTGTATTTGACTGGAGTATTTAACGCACATTTTAAAACCGCATCTGTGCCTTGTAGGCAGTTAAAACGTAAGAGTCCAGGAAGAGATGTTTCGGTCTGCAGCCCCCGCCCCCTGGGAGTTCGGTCCAGGGTCAGTGTGGCTGCGGTGGTGAAGGTGGGGGGAGGGCTGTGCTTCTTTGCTCCCCGATTTCCTTCTCCACTGGCTCAGGATCTGCGTCTCAATCAGCGTGAGCAGGCAGCGCGCTCGCTCTGGAGGCACCGTGACACTGACTACCAGCTCCGGTTAATTGACGCGGGGTGGTGGGGGACGTGCAGGAGTGCCTGCGAGCTTCCATTTGCACCAGGCGAGTCTGCTGTGATTAATGTTATCGTAGGAAATATCAAAGGAATTAATAATGATTAGGCCATTACTTCCAAGTGGTGCTGGAAACTCAGAGATCTTTACTCATTACCACAAGAGCTTTCGGAAGATCCACCAGCTCAGTGTCCTCACTGAGCACCCTGAGCTGGAGTGGAGCCAGCCCCCAGACCTGCCCGCCAGCGTTTGCTGTTCCTTTTTCTTCCAGAAGTATTCAAATTTGAGGTCGTGATGGGTCAGAAGAAGGACTTGAAGTGTTTTGAAGGGTTAATGCTTCAAAAATTCACTTATTCATTTCCAAACATATTAAGTACCAATACAAGCCTTTACTGTGCACGAGGCGAGGCCCCGCATTAGGTATTCCGGGGGAGGCAGAATTGAACGTGACGTGGCCCCTTTTCTTGGGGACCAGGGAGGAAACACTGCACACACGGATAAGGGAGGACTGCGTGGTGCAGAAGCCGAGATGGATACGCCCAGGGAGGTGGGCCACAGTGACCCGTGGGAGGGGGCTGGGGTGAGCCGTGGGAGGGGGCCAGGGTGACCCCTGGGGAGGTGGGCCACACTGACCCCTGGGGAGGGGGCCGGGGTGACCCCTGGGGGGGACCAGGGTGACCCCCGGGGAGGGGGACCAGGGTGACCCCTGGGGCCGTCTCCAGGGCCTCCAGGACAGAAGAAACTCCTTCAGACCCCAGGTGGAGGGGTCACCAGGCAGAGGAGCCCGGGGGCCTGCAGTCTGGTGCCTTCAGACAGGAGAACTGGGTGAGGCGTGGGAAGGCCCTGGCATAGCAGAGCAGCCGGGACGGACAGGGGGTCCTGCTCTGTGGATGCGGCGGGGCCGCCATGGGCACCGAGCTGCAGGCCCTGTGAGTCGGGGTGGAATCCGCGGGGCCAGTGCTGGGGGCATCGCGCGGTGCCTCACCATGCAGCGCCCCCCAGCCAGGCTCTAAGGGGCTGTGCCAGGGCCATAGGGCTGCTGTCCCGGGCCGGCCTGGGGCACGAGCAGCATCTGAACCCGCTGGGCGGGCTGGGGCAGGGCAGCCTGGCCCCGACCTGGGTGACAAGGCGCTGCCCGGGAACTGGGGGGCCGCAGGCCAATATGACTCCACCCGCTTGCTGGCCCAGCCCTCCTGGCGCTTGGCCCTCCTCCTCCTCCTCCTGACATCACGGCCTTGGACAGGACTGGAGACGGACCCGCCAGCCCGGGTGCCCTTCTCCTCTGGGTGGTTGGGTGGGACGCTGGCCCGACGGTCCGGAGCTGGCCTGACGTGTGTCCCTGTAATGCTGTTCCCGAGTATGGTCAGCCGTCAGAGGCGGAGGGAGGAGGGGGTGAGCGCGCTGGAGCCTTCCACCTGGAAACTAGATCCCCACTGAGCATTCCTGCATTGCCGTGCTGCCTGGGCCCCGCCCGCCCCGCCTCCTGCCCGGTCCTCCTCCTTGGCCTCTCCTATGTCCCTTCCGGGCCCGCTCCCTCCGGCCCCCACCCCTCCCAGGGCCGCAGTCACTGCCCTCCAGACCTGGTCCTCTAGCCCCTCGCTGCCTTCGAGCTCTGGGCCGTTTGTGACCCGTTCCCTTGGGGCCTTCTTGCTGTCTGCTCCACCAGCCTGGACCCAGACCACCTGGGGGCCGCTCCCGAACCCCCCCTACCCCTCCCGTCGGCGCCCAGGATTCAGCCCACATTCTCAAAGCTTCCTTCCAGGCCTCGTCTCTATTCATACTCCCTTGTTTCCATGGTGATCACCAGGTCCCTGGGGTCCCTCTGATGAAGCTGTGGTCCCGTCCGCCCTGCTCAGGCAGGCCTTCCTGCTGAGACTCTGCTTCGGTCCCAAACAGGCCCAGGCTGCAGAGTGGGACCTGGCAGGGTTGGGGGGGTACAGCCCCCATGCACCTCTTCTTGGGGGAGGGGGGAGACTCATCATTTAGCCTGGATTAAAAGATTAAACAAGAGCAGATTTAAAAGGGAAATTGTTGTGTGACTTGTGGGAGCGGGTGGCCTCTTGCTCTTCTCTGCAGCTTCCTCAAGCCCGGGAGGGCAGCCGTCTGCACAGGGCAGCCCTGCGGGGTGTGGGGGCAGGGGTGCAGGGGTGCCCCCACCACTGGCTGCAGCCCTGGGGTGTGACAGGCGTGCGCTGGGGGCCCTCCTCCCACTTCGCATGCTCCTTCTTCACAACAGGCGTGGAAGCAAAATGAGTAAGGTCACATCAGAAATTCCCTTTCACAAACAAAGCAATGCCTGGCTACACCCTGCGGCCCAGATCCTCCGTACACAGAGCTGAGAGCCTGCTGCAGGGCCTGGGCCAGCCTCCATCCTCCAGGAAAGGAGAAACGGAGGTGGAGAAAGTTGCCCCCGTTTTCTGAGCATGGGACGCCTCCCAGGGTGCTGACTGCCTAACCTCCAAATCACGGTCAGCTTGGACAATACCTGGCTCGCGGCCCGGGGACACCCCCAGAAATGCAATGAGCTGGCCCCCGCCCCAGCTCCCCGTGCAGCCGCCCTCCTGCTCGTAGACCCCAGAAGCCCCGGGGAGCCACGCGTTTTCTCAGGGCCCTCCTGGCAGCAAGCGCCCTGAACTGCTGTGAGTTCCGTGCTGACCATGGCCCCCTGCTGGGTCCGTTCTGCTGCTGGACAGTGGGCGCCAGCCTTTGGGGTGTGGCCGACCCCTGCCACCCGCCCGGCCTGATCATGGGCGGAACCATGCATCTCAGGATCCTCTGAGTCCCAGACAGTGTCAGGGGCTGTCGGGATGAGGGCTGGGCCTGGAATGCCAGCCTCTCATGGCTAATTTGAGATGAATAGTGAGTGAGGGGCTTCCCGGGGGCTCTGATGATAAAGAATCTGCTTGCAGTGCAGGAGACTGAGGTCTGATCCCTGGGTCGGGAAGACCCCCTGGAGAAGGGAGAGGTGCTTGGGGAACCACGGACGGTCAGGCAGCTGCTGTCCATCCAGACTCAATGGCACCAAATGGCCCAGCCGGCAGCTCAGGCCCTGGCCCCGGGCGTCCGAGAGCCCCCCTCAGCTCCCAGGCCCCACCCTCCTCCCCCTCAATCTCACTCCGCAGCTCTGAGTCTTCTGGTGCCCTGGTGGCTCCTGTTTGCGGGAACTTGAAGAAGAGGCAAGTCTGAAGGTCAGTGCTTCCGTGGAGAAGGCAGCGTGCGCGCTTTCCCATTTATGTTTACCTTTATCTTTCCTGAGGATTCACCCCAAGGTGAACCTGTCTTCCCCACAGGAGGCCGCCCGGTGCTGTTCTCTGCTTCTGTCCCCCTCCTTTCTGCTTGCTTCCTCTCTGCACCCAGCAGCGTTGAGGCCGTAACTGACGCAGTACGTGGCGGGTGCCCGCCTGGACCGTCTGCTCGGCTGGGAGCGGCCAGCACCCTGCCCCCGTCCGCCTCCGGTGCCTCGGCACCCCTGCCCAGCGTCCAGTTCCAGCCACTCCTCTGCCCTGTAAGGGTGTAAGCGACAGGAGTGACTCAGACACCACCGCGGTTCAGTCCCCAGAGAGCGTTGCCCCTGCCCCATCCTGGGGTGGCTGTCAAGCCCCCTGTGGCCCTGAAGGTGCACGGCACGTTTGGTGATCATGCGGGAGAGAGCGCAGGCTCCTGGGGGTCGTCACCCCCGTGGGGCTGTGAGAGCCTAACCCCGTACTGTCTCACACCTGGAGGAGCCGCCGTCCACGCAGGAGCAAGCACCATGTCCGGTGACAGGCCACCAGGGGCTGCTGGGGTTGGGCAGCTGAAGGGGGGTGGGACAGGGGTCTCGAGGAGGAAAGGGCTGTGGGGTCCAGCCAGCCTGGTGACCGAGTCTCAGGCTGGTGGGAACAGAAGCAGGTTCCCATGGGGAGGGCGGTCAGCTCTGGACTTGGAGGGTGGGAGATGTCCCCAACGCCTTTGGTAACCATAAGTTTGCTTTCTATATCTGTGAGCCTGTTTTTACTTTGTAAGTAAGTTCATTTGTATCTTTTCTTCCGGATTTCACGTGTAAGAGGTATCATAATGATATCTGTCTGACTTCTCCACTTAGTATGATGATCTCTATGTCCACCCATGCACGTGGCATCACTTCATCCTTTTTCAGGGCTGAGTAATATTCCACTGCGTGTACATGCCACAGCTTTACCATTCATCTATTGGTAGACGTGCACGTTGCTTCCATGTCTTGGCTATTGTGACTAGTGCCACAGTGAAGACAGGGGTGCGTGTATTTCTTCAAATTAGAGCTTTCTCTGGATATATGCTGAGGAGAGGGATTGCGGGATCATATGGTGGTTCTGTTTTCAGTATTTTAAGGAGCTCCCATACATTCTCTATAGCGGCTGCACCAACTTACCTTCCCACTAACAGTGCAGGAGGTTCCCTCTCCTCCACACCCTCTCCAGCATTTATTACTTGTTGACTTTTTAAAACACGATGGCCATTCTCCCCGATGTGCAGTGATGCCTCCTTATGTTTTGTGACTGCGTTTCCCTGATAATGAGTGACGTTGAGCATCTTCTCATGTGTCGATGTTGATGTTTTCATGTGAACATCTATTGGCCATCTGTGTGCTTTCTTTGGAGAAGTGTCTCTTTAGGTCTTCTGCCCCGCCCTTTTTTTTGGACTGGGTTGTTTTTTGTTGTTGTTGTTTTTGGCTTGTTTTTCAGTTGTATGAGCTGTTTGTATATTTTGCCCATTAACCCCTTGTTGGTCACATTTTTTGCAAGTATTTTCTCCCAGTCTATAGGTCATCTTTCCATTTTGTTTATGGTTTCCTTTGCTGTGCAAAATCTTATCAGTGATTACGTCCCATTTGTTTATTTTTTACTTTTATTTCGACCACTTTGGGAGACTGACCTATGAAGACACCGGTACAGGTGATGTCAAAGAACGTTTTGCCCGTGTTCTCTTTGAGGAGTTCTGTGGTGTCGCGCCTCACGTTTAGGTCTTTAAACCAGTCTGAGTTTGTTCTCCTGTCTGGTGTCAGGGAGTGTTCTAACTTCGTGGACTTACATGCGCTGTCCAGCTGGGGAAGATTGTTTAAATGCTGACGTCCAGACCCCAGACTCGTGAATCAGCTGCAGGCAGTGGGGCCCAACGTCTGCACCCCAGATTCCCCATGAGATCCCCTGTGCGCACAGGCCAGAGCCCGGGCTGGTCTGTGTCCTCACAGACTGAGGGTGCAGAGGACACTGGCTCTGGGTCCGGGGTGGGGGGGACCCAGCACAGCACTCGGTGCTCCCCGCCCAGTGCTGGGGGGCAAGGTGAGGGAAGGCCAGGCGAGGCTGGATCGCCCACAAATGACGGTTCCCTGACTGCACCTTACAGACGCAGAGCAAAATTTATTGAGAATAGTCCTCAAAAAAGTATATATTGTTTGAACTTAACCAGGACAAACAGCATATAAATAGGATTCAGTCATAGAAATCACAGGTCATCGATGTAGCCGTCCCCGCTGTCAAGTTGGAAAGAAACATGGAGTCCCCGAGGGACTAGTATTGGTACCCGTCTGTCCTCCTCGTGGACTTTCTCTGCTGGTGCTGAGTGAGCTCAGCTGTCTAAGGCTTCGGTTGTGAGCGTGAGATCCTGATCAAAGATCAGGCACCGGGACTCGCGCCCCAGGACGGAGCTGTTCGCAGGCGAGGTTGGGAGGAGATTCTTTATGTTTGTGGAGCACATTCCCAGAGAAAATGTGAAGTAATTAAATCCAAGCTAATGGGCTATTTAGCAACTGAACTGATGTCTTTAACACGCATCCCGTGTAATTCTTTTTAAGAACTGAATCTTAACCACAGCCACAGTGCTTAAAGAGAAATAATAAAGCTGAATCAATTCTTAATTATTTTAGCCCGAGACCAGGAGGATGCTTTCAGTAAGTGAGGTGCACAGGTCGCTCGGAGCCTCGCATCTGAGGGAGGTCGGTTCTGTGTCTCGCATCCACTTTTCTGGGTGTAGATCCGCCTGCTTCTGCTCTTATCTGCTTCCCCCGGCCCCCGGCCGCAGTGGAGACCACGTTCCCGTCTGTCATCTTGGGACGGCATATCACTTTCACTTTGCAGACGGAGGCTGGAACCTGCCTTCCCGTCCTCACACCTCACACTCAGGTGGTGGTGGGTCGCCGTCACGCGTGGTTCACCGGCCCCATGATCCACGCAGCAGGTGGGCCCCAGGCCGGACAATAACAACTCTCCTGAAATAGGGAGCCTCAGATGACCTCCATGAGTCCCCAGAGGCTGACGCTGGGACAGCTGAACTTGCCCCATGGCTCTGTAGTATTCGTTGGAAGGACTGATGCTGAATATGAAGCTCCAATTCTCTGGCCACCTGAGGTGAAGAGCTGACTCATTGGAAAAGCCCCTGATGCTGGAAAAGATTGAAAGTGGGAGGAGAAGGGAATGACACAGGATGAGATGGTTGGATGGCATCACCGACCCAACGGACGTGAGTTTGAGCAAGCTCCAGGAGTTGGTGATGGACAGGAAGCCTGGTGTGCTGCAGTCCACGGGTCGCAGAGAGTCGGACACGACTGAGCGGCTGAACAACAACTGTCGCAGGAGCAGGGCTCAGGAACCGTGCTCCTCCAGAGGCTGACTCCCACTCCTCCCGGAGTGTCCTCCTCCTATCACGGATGTCATCGAGCTCCCGCCCTGGGCTGGACTCCAGAGAGCACAGATGACAGAGGGCTTTCAGTTCTGTGGGTGCACACTCAAAACTGCGAACACTGGGTCTTACAGTGACTCACAAACAGTGTTCATGTGGTGATTAAGTCATTTCAACTATTTCAGTAATTTTTTGAGGAACTATTTTACACCATGGCGCGTGAATTTATGTTCCCATCAGCAAGGGCTTTAATTTTTCCACATCTTTCCCCACTCTGGGCTTCCCAGGTGGTAAAGAATCCACCTGCCCTGTGGGAGACCCTGGTTCAATCCCTGGGTTAGGAAGATCTCCCAGAGAAGGGAATGGCAACCCACTCCAGTATTCTTGTCTGGGTAACCCCATGGACAGAGGAGCCTGGCGGGCTACAACTCATGGGGCCACAAAGTCAGGCACGACTGGGTGACTAACACTTTCCCTTTCCCAACTTTTTATTGTTTTCTGGGCTTTTGGGGGTCATAGTTGTTGTGAGGGGGTGTCAGGTGACATCTCCTTGTGGTTTTGACTTGCATTTTGCTAATGATTGGGCTTCCCTGGTGGCTCAGAAGGTAAAGAATCTGTCTGCAATGCAGGAGACCCGGGTTTGATCCCTGGGTCGGGAAGATGCCTAGAGAAAGGAACGGCAACCCACTCCAGTATTCTGGCCTGGAGAATTCCATGGACTACAGTCCATGAGGTTGCAAAGAGTCGGACACAACGGAGCGACTTTCACTTTCACTTTCAGTGGTTGGTGACGCTGAGCTTCTCTTCAAGTTTAATGACTTTGTTTTTTTTTTCAGAAACACCATGAGGCATGTGGGATCTAATTTCCCTGACCAAGGCTTGAAACCACTCCCCTTGCAGTGAAAGCGATGACCACTTTTTATATTTTCTTGGTAGAAATATCTATTCAAATCTTTTTTCCATTTTTAAATTATTTGGTTTACTTTTAATTGGAGGATAATCGGTTTATAAGATTGTGCTGGTTTCTACTGGAGAGGATGTGGAGAAAAGGGAAAGTGCTTGCAGTGTTGGTGGGAATGGAAATTGATACAGCCGCTAAGGAGAGCACTCTGGAGATTCCTTTAAAAAAACACTAGGAATAAAACCACCGTATGACCAAACAGTCCCACTACTGGGCACACACCCTGAGAAAAGCAAGACTGAGAAGACACACGCACCCCAGTGCTCATCGAAACCCTTTACAATAGCTAGGACAGGGAAGCCACCTAGATGTCCATTACAGATGAATGGATAGAGAAGGTATGGTACCTGTGTACAATGGAATATTACTCAGCTACAAAAAGGAATGCATGGGACTCAGTTCGAATAAGGTGGGTGAACCTAGAGCCTATTGTACAGAGTGAAGTAAGTCAGAAAAAGGAAAATAATATATTAGCACAATATATATGGGACCTAGAAAGATGGCACTGGTGACTCTATCAGCAGGGCAGCCGTGGAGACGCAGATGATAGAGGAGAGCCTTGTGGACACGGGGGAGGAAGGGGAGGGCGGGACGAACTGAGAGAGGCGCTGAAGCATAGACAGTTACCACGTGTCGACTGGACAGCCAGCGGGAATTTGCTGTACAGTTCAGGGAGCTCAAACCTGGTGCTTTGTGACAAGCTAGAGGGGTGGGAAGGGGTGGGAGATGGGAGGGAGGTTCAAGAGAGAGGGAACATATGTGTACCTGTGGACAATCCATGTAGGTGTATAGAGATTATTTGTTTTTTTAAATCATTCTGTATTGAGGCTGAGAGTTCTCTGTATATTCCATAGGATTAATCCTTTACAAAATAGGTGATTTGGAAGTAGCTCTCCCATTCTGTGGGTTGCCTTTTCACTTTCTGGATGGTGTCCTTTGATGCACGAAAGTTAATTCTGGTGAAGTCCAGTTTACTCTTTTCTTCCTTTGTTGCCTGTGCTTTTGATGCATATCCAAGAAACCACTGCAGAGTCCCGTGCCAACAAGATCTCCTCCTGTTTCCTTCTGAGCTTTGCGGATTTACCTCTTCTAGCTGGGTCTTTGGCCCGTTGTGCTCCGCTTTGTAGATTATGCGAGACACAGGTTCAGCTTTCTCCTTCTGCGTGGTGGATATCAAGTTGTCCCAGCACCATCTGTTGAAAAGACTGTCCTTTCTCCAGTGAATGGTCTTGGCACACTTGTCAAAGTTGTTTGATCCTACATGAGAGAGAGAAATTCCGGGCTCTCTACTTTATCCCATTGTTCCGTGTTTCTGTCTTTACTTCAGGGTCACGTCGCTTTGATTACTGGCTTTTGAAGCCAGGAAGTCTGAGTCCTCCAGTTTTGTTATCCTCTTCCAGGTTAGTTTTGGCTATCTGAGAGTTTTGAGAGTCCATATAAACCTTGGGATGGACTTTTCCTAAATGGAGCACTGCAAAACGTGGGTGCGCTGGAGAGACTGGGTTCCCACAGGGCGTACTCTTGCTTTGGGGAGTATTGACATCTTAACACCATTAAGTATCACAGCCCCAGAACATGGAATGGCTTTCCATTTATTTGTGTTTTTTAAAATTTCTCTCAGCAATGTTTTATAGTTTTCACTGTACAATCTTTCACCTCTTTGATTAAGTTTATTCCTAAGTATTTTATTTTTTGTTGCTGGAATCATTTTTTAAATTAACTTTTCAATTTTTTTTTTAGTGTACAGAAACAACTGGCTTTTGTATGTTGATTTTGTATCCTTCAGCTTTGTCAAGTTCGTGTATTAGTTCTAAGAACCTTAGTGGCGTTTTAAGGTTTCTCTATATAGAGGGTCCTATCACCTGCAGACACAGCTAATCTTCCTTAATGCTTGTGCATTTACACGCCTTTGACTTCTTTTTCTTACCGGATTGCTCTGCCCAGAACATCCAACACTGTATTGACCAGAAGTGGTGGAACACGGGTTCGTGTCTTCTTCCTGGTCCTGGGGAGAAGCTTTCAGTCTTTATCGTTGAGTGTGGTGCCTGCTGCGGGTTTTCGTGTTGAGCTTTTATTTTGTCGCTGTAGTTTACTTCTAGTTTGCTGAGTGTTTGTTAATCACGAAAAGATGTTGAATTTTGTCAAATGCTTTTTTTTTTTTTTTTTTTGCATTAACTGAGATAATCGTGATTTTTTTTTCCCCTTTTCATTTTCTCAAAGTGTGTAACACCACTCTATTTTTGTGTGTAGAATCATCCTTGCATTCCAGGAATAAATCCCTCTTGGTCACAGTGTATAATTCGTTTAATATCCTGCTAAATTATGTTTGCTAGCATGTTGCTGAGGATTTGTACATCAATATTTCTAAGGGTCTATATTTTTTTCTTGCAGTGGCATTATTTGGCTTTGGTATCAGAATAATGTTGCTCTCATAGAATGAGTTAGAGAATGTTCCTTCCTTTCTAGTGTTTTGGAAGAGTTTGAAAGACTTTGCCGTTAATTCTTCTTTGGATGTTTATCTGATCGAGGGCTTTTTTTGTTGAGAGGTTTCTGATGACTGGTTCCTTATTTTGACTGGCTGTGTATCTGCTCATATTTTCTGTCCCTTCATGACTTCATCTTGGTAGGTTGTCTGCCCAGGCATGTGTGCACTTCATCATCCAATCTGTCGGCAAATACTTATTTGTAGCCGTCTCTTGTAATACTGTATATTTCAGAGCATGCTTTGAAAGTGTCAAATGTTACTGTATGAAAGCATGACTTGACGTTTTCATTTTTTATCCATTTGTATTATAAATATTTTTCTCTAGAGATCGTTTCACCACGCTCTGATTCTTACTTTGTTCTGTAAATATATTTCCTTCCCGGTCTCTTACCTTGATGAGTCTTTAGGGTGTGGGGATCCTTCATATGGCCTAATGCTCAAGCCCCAAAGTGGGACACAGACATGCCACGTGTGCAAGCTGTGATGCAGTTATGCTGTGTGGAGGGAACAGGCCCTGGTGTGTGGGCACCGCCACCCCGGGAGGGGTCGGGAGTGAGCGTGGGCACCGCCACCCCCGGAGGGGACAGGCGAGAGTGTGGGCACCTGGGGCTGCTGCAAGCTGGGAGCAGAGAGAGGCGGAAGCCCTGCCCTCTCGCCACCTCGGCCAGCCTCCCTGCCACAGGGTCAGACGCGCGTGTTCTGGGGGGGCTGCCCTCCTCTCCCCTCGGGTCGGGTGCCCTCATCATCGTCTACCCCATTCCTCTTGAGGGGCCTTCGTGAAAACCAGAAGGTGCTCAGGTGCAGGCGTTAATGGCTCTGATCAGGAGTTCTAGCCAGGATGCAAATTGAAGTCCTCCCTTTTCTTTGTGACAATAAGCAAACTCTTCTTGTGAATTTCTAGTGAATAAGTCCCTCAGATTAATTCCAACTGCCAGACCTAGCACCCAAAAGACAGCAGGCTCTGTATAAAAAAAAAAAAAAAGAACATATCCTCTGGGAAAGTAAGATTTTTATGAAGAACTAAAGGAGTGAGCGGGACCCTGGGCCACCTCTGTGGGCCGCGTCCGTGGGGTCTCCGCCCCGTGTGGGCGTTCCGGGCTCCGAGCTGCAGCGTCTCCTACTTTATTTACTCCTTTGTTTCCTGAAGGCTGGCGCCCAGGACGGCAGGGCCCGACGGTCCAGTGTTCTCACAGTCCCGCCTCACAGCTCCCCAGTTCAGCAGTTGCCCGAGGATTGCCCCGTGCGTCTCAAGCCAGGGCCCGCCTGTCCCAGCCCTGCTGACCGACATGGAGGATCAGCGTGTCCCTGCGGCTCACGCACAGTCTCTCGTGGGCACCGCGCTGACCCTCTGTGAGCCAGGCTGTGCTCGGAGCCATCGCTGCCCCCCGCCCGCCGCGCCTCTTCCCGGTCACCTGTGCCCACGGCGGGGGCCCCGGATCCGCTGCTCTGACTCCGCGCTGCCCCGAGTGGCCGTCCGTGGCCACGTGCCAGCTGCCAGCGTGCGGGAGGGATCAGGTGTCGTATAAAGGGCACCGGCGCTTCGTGGTGTCGGGCGCGCGGCGCGCCCGCGGCTGACCCAGGGATGAACCCGAGGACGCGCTCGGCACCGTTCGCGTGTTTCCTCCCTTTCTTCCCGGGTCCCTGCTGACCGGGGTCTCCTTAGAGATACGCAGAGGCCGCTTTTCGTTGCCCACAGCGGCACTGGTTCGGGGGCTTTCTCGGAGGTGATGCTTGGGAGCCTCTGGCCTGCGTCTCGGAGCCGAGAGGCAGCCACATGCTGCGTGCTGACGCCCCGGACGCGCGGGGGCGGGGCGGCGCCGCCCTAGGGCCTTGGTCAGCCCCTGCGCCGCAGGGCTAGGGTTAGGCCGACCTTACGCTTCCTGTCCCCTCCTCTGAGTTGCACCCTGACCCTTAAAAACAGGACGGGGAGTGTCCGAAGCAGGGATGCGAGCCGGGGACCCTGTCTCCCTAACTGGGGTGCCGAGACGCAGCCGCGGGTGCAGAACCCGGGGGCGGTCAGGGAGGGGGAGCTGCCTTCCTGAGGGACCAGAGACGGCTGCGATGCTTTCCAGGCTTTGCCTTCAGAGAAGTTGATGTGGTTTGAAGATTGCTGGCAGGGCCTCCCTGTCCACTGATTAGATCTAGAAATAGCCCCCCGCAGGGAGGGCGTGAGCCTGTCTCGCCTCCGTGATGGGTTTCCAGCGGCAGGGAATTTCAGCTATCACAAACATGACGGTTCTTTTGGCTACAGCACTTAGAATTGCTTTTCTCCCCCAAAGTACTTATGATCTGGCGTAAATTCAAGATATTTATTGCCCTAATCGGCAGAGAAGGCCTACACTGAGACAGAAAATTCCAGGCTTCACTTGAAACTCAGGTATGCGTGTGCTGTTCCAGGGCCCAGGAGTGGCCTCGGAGAATCGATACTCCTGGAATATAGGTCGGAGGAGTGTTCCTCTCACAGAAAAAAGAGACTTATTTACGCCCACCCAGCGGCACTCGGCTCCATCCCTGGGCAGAGTGTGAAAGGAACAAAAGAAGCCGAGCTTTGTCAAGTTCAAGGAGAATGCCAGAAGCACCCGTTTTTATATTTTACATCTATTATTTTGATGTATTATTCTTGTTTATTTTGAAAGACGGATTATTGGGAATGGACATAATTACTGTGGAAGCATATGGGATACTTAACCCCATCACCTGACTTGGTTCCAGAGATTCAGGAGGAAGTGGCCGAGTCTCCACGGGGACTCAGAGAGTGACCCCCACCCCCATGGGGTGACCTACCAGCCCCTGGGGACACCAACAGCCCCCCTGCCCTCCCCAGGGCTCCTCACCTTCTGAGTCTAGCACCACTGGCCTCCCCCTGCCCCCCACCATCTAAAGGTCCTTCAGGCAATTAGGAGCGAAATAACAATTTAAGATCAAATGCGTAGCATTCACTTTTTAGCGCAGAACCTGAAACTGGTTCGCCGTTGCTGGAACCTCCACTAATGTGACATTTTGAAAAACTACGAGCTCTTTGAACTGCCTTTTAAGCTCGTCCTCTGGGCCAAGCTGCTCCCGCGAGCAGGCATCTTCAAAGGGGAGCGTGTTTGGCTCAGAGAGAGGAGGAGACATCCGCACGTGCTTTCTCCTCCCTGACGCTCGCGTTTCCCTGCGTCGCTGCTGGTCACCCCCTCACGGTGTGCCCAGGCCCCTCTCCCTCTGTCCCTCTGCGGGTCTCCTCTCTGGGGCGGCCCTGCGTCCGCGAGCCCCGTTCCCGCCTGGCCCCCGACCACGGCGCGGCGTGCAGCAGCCCTCAGACCTCCCGAGGGCCGGGTGTGGACAGGGGCCGGACCACTCGCTCCTGCGGGCCTGGAATGGGTCAGGGCTGGCGGGGGAGAGCCGGAGCTCGGGCGCAGGTGGGCAAGTGCCGCCTGCGAGGAAGACGTGGCAGCGCCGGGTGGTGTCACGGGGGAGCTGCGGCTTCAGACACTCTGATGCTCCTTTTGCTCGCGCCCGCGCCCCGTCGAGGGGGAGGCCCAGGACAGATCCCCGGCCCCACAGCAGGGCCTGGGGCACCCAGAAGGGTCAGTGGCAATGGTGATGGCGGACCCCACGGAGGGGCTGGACCTCGAGATCGGGGCTGCCCCAGGCGCTGCGCCTCCGAGGCCGCCGCCTGAGGGGAGGGGCCTGCCACACGTCCGTCACGTCCGTGCAGAGCCTCCGTGCGTCCTCTCGGACCCTCTCTGCCTCCCCAGTTGCTGTGGAAACAGCCAGCCCGGCGCCCTCCTTAGCTCGCCTGCTGGCCCCTCCCCTGGTGACCACATGTTTGTGGGCTCCCCCACCCCAGGGCCCACGTGGCCCGTGCCTCACGGTCTCAGCCGGGCCTCCCCGGACGCCCGGCCCGGGGTGGCGCCCCCTCCCCTGACCACTTCCCTCACATCCATCGCGAATTTGTCGTTGATATTATTGTCGGCCTCCCATGCTAGGATGGCACCTCCGTGAGATCAGAGCTTTTGCCTGTTTCTCCTCTGCAGCCGGCGGCTGAGGGTGGTGCGGGGGCATGGACCTCGGGCAGTGGGCTCGGGAGTGTGGACATGGGCCCCATCTGGGCAGAAACCCGCCGAACGTGCCACACGCCCCACGTAGCTGTAGGAAGCGGGCCAGTCATCGTCCTGTGCTCACATGTAGGACTTCACAGGCTGTCAGGAAACATCTTTAGGAGAGAAACCGATTATTTTGCATATAACCCTCTTCCCCCGTCTCTAGCTTCCAAGTATGTTGACTCCTAGTGAAGAAAACCGGTCAAAGGAACATGATTTGCAGGAACTGGAGAAATAGGACTTGGCCTCCAGGTTTCCCGAGCCCCCCCTGGCATGAGGGTGCATTTCTGAGAAGGGCCTGCTTGTCTTTGGGGGCGGCAGAGCCAGTGATCTTTCACCAGCAGTGACGGTCCCGAGGGCGGGAGATCCAGCGACTGCTGCTCGGGGACGGGTGTGTGAACGGGGCTGCCCAGCACCTCTGTCCCTCGGCCCTGCCACAGGCGTCACAGGGAGCCTGAGGCCTGGCCGGTCCTGGGACGGTGCAGGCAGCAAAGCTTGTCCGGGGGGCGGGGGTGGGGGGGTGGGTGGGGCGTGTGTGAGGACGGCCCTTCCAGAACTTCCTCACACAGTGAATGAACCGGTTCAGAGACAGGGAGGGGCTGCTGCTCTCTGAGCTGGAGGTGCTGCTGGAGGGCATGGCGTGGCCCTGCCTGGGCCACCAGTGTGGTCACTCTGCATGGCCACTCAGGGAGGTCACTGCTCGTGGTCACTCTGTGAGGTCACTCCTCGTGGTCACTCTGTAAGGTAACTCCTAGTGGTCACTCTGAGGTCACTCTGTGAGGTCACTCCTTCTGGTCACTCTGAGGTCACTCCTCGTACTCTGAGGTCACTCCTCATGGTCACTCATTGAGGTCACTCAGTGTGGTCACTCTGTGTGGTCACTCTGTGAGGTCACTCCTTGTGGTCACCCTGAGGTCCCTCTGTGAGGTCACTCCGCATGATCACCCAGTGTGGTCACTCTGTGAGGACACTCCTTATGGTCACTCTGAGGTCACTCCTCATAGTTACTCTGAGGTCACTCCTCATGGTCACTCAGTGAGGTCACTCAGTGTGGTCATTCTGTGAGGTCACTCTGAGGTCACTCTGTGGTCACTCCTTGTACTTACTCTGAAATCACTCAGTGAGGTCACTCTGAGGTCACTCGGTGCGGTCACCACGCTGGCTAGTGCTGCCAGAAGGCCTGCAGCTGGCGGGACCATAGACTAGAGCCCAGCGCCGTGCACGCTCTCAACACACCCGGAAGCCACAGCTGTGAATAAATGAGAAGCAAATAAGGACGACACCGCTAAACTGATGGCACCTTAAAACCTGAGATTCTATTCACACGGCATAAACCAGCCCCTTCAAAGGGAACAGTTGGGTGGTGCCTGGTGGTACTCTCTCCTCTCTCACAGCCACCCACCTCTGGGCATGGCATGTTCGTCAGCCAGGCCCCCCTGCAGCCCTGCAAGCCCCCCCGGCCCCCCCTGCAGCCCTGCCGGATCCCCCTTTCCCCCAGGGCCCCCAGGCAGCCCCTATCTATCTGCGGGCAGCGTGGGGCCCTAAGCCCTGCCTCCCTCCAGCAGAACAAGCACGTTTGGTCCAAGTCCAAGGTGGGTCAAGGCTGCTCGGAGGCTATTCCTTGGAGACCTTCAGGGGCTGAGGGTGGACCTGATGGATCCATACCTGTTTCACATTCCACGTCCCCCAGACCCTCCCCTTCCGGGCACTCACTCACCTTCACCGTCTCAGCTCGTTCCTGGAATCACCTCCCAGACAGTTACACATTCCCACGTCCTTATTCAGGGTCTGTTTTTGTGAAAGCAACAAACTTTCAAGTGTTTAATGCCACGGCCATGCCCGCAGCTCATGGTCAGGCTTGGTGTCCGCTCAGCAGCAGGAACCAGTGCTGGTGGGGCGGGGGGCGCTGTGCCCGGGGAGACCATGTCCACTCCTCACGGGCACGCCCTCCGCTGCTGGCTGTGCATCTGGGTCACACGTTAGGACTTAGAAGCTTTTCATTTGTGTACAGACGTGTCACCGTGGTGACGTGCAGCATCCTGGCCTTGGGACAGGGATAGGCACATGTGAAGCAGTGTGGAAAAAGTGGTTTACAGTGTTTCTGGCCCCTGTGACCTCACTCAGCGCACAAGCGAGGTGTCCCAGCTGAATTTCCCAGACATGGAAACCTTTCTCTCTAAGGACTAGCAGGATCTTACTTTTTTTTGTTTAGTGTCTTCTTAGCAGAAAGATCTATAAAAGCTCTCATGAGGCATTAGCCGGCGGATGAGACTTCAGAAAGCTAGTTTGGTTATTTTACAAGAGCAAAAAGTTGATGATTTTTTCTCCACTTTTCCTCAGGTGAGGTTGGGAGGAGCTAACCCTTCGGTCTCTGGTTCTGAGAAACGGCTGAGCGACTTCTCTCATCTTCCCCTGGCTCCATCCCCGGGCTCAGAAGGCCATGGCCAGCTCCAGCGGGGAGCATGTCCTGGTCCTCCTCGCCCTGGGGGCTGCACCCCGCCCTGGGCCCTGCTAGCTTGCGCCCCGGGAGCAGGGGACGGCGGGTGTGGTCAGGGCCGAGGTCAGGAGGGGACACAGCCTGTCTGCAGTCATAGCCTTTTCTGGTTGCTCTTCCTAACTGCGGATGCAGTGACCACAACATGCAGACCACACGGAATGGTGCCTGCTGATGTGCCAGGTTGACCTGGGGCAGAACAGGGGGCTCAACCCACTCAGGGGCCCCGGGGCTCAGCCCCCACCTCGCTCTCTGCTCTGCTGACAGGCATCCTGTGCCACACTCACCATGGCCTTGGTCACAGCCCTGGGCTGTGGGGAGCCCTCTGAAGCCTGGTTCTGGCGGGTTCTTCCCCAGCAGCTCAGGGCCGGGCAGCTCAGCCACCATCTGACAGAGGCCGGTGGCTTGGCAATGTATCTTCTTGACGGGAGCACCCAAGAGCTCAGAGATCACGGTGGCGCCTCCAAGAGCATGGAGGTCGCTGGGCAGCCCCTGAGAGCTCTGTCCACGCGCCGGGTCCAGGCAGGAGGCGGCAGGTGGTGATGGCACCAGGGGTCCTCCAACCTGTCCTCCTCCCGTCCCTGCTCGGCCGTCTGGGGCCACAGGCGAGGTGGGCAGGGCAGGCTGACATCAGGAGCGGCTCCATTTGCAGGAAGCAGGTTAGGAAGCTTACTCTCAATAAAGCAGCCCTCCAGAGTGCTGCGCTCAATATGTCAGCAATTTTGGAAAACTCAGCAGTGGCTACAGGACTGGAAAAGGTCAGTTTTCATTCCAATCCCAAAGAAAGGCCGTGCCAAGGATGTTCAAACTACTGCACAGTTCCACTCCTCTCACACACCAGAAAGGTGATGCTCAGGATCCTTCAACTGAGGCTTCAACAGTGCGTGAACTGAGAACTTTCAGACGTACAAGCTGGATTTAGAAAAGGCAGAGAAACCAGAGATCAAATTGCCAACATCTGCTGGATCATAGAGAAAATAAAAGAATTCCAGAAAAAAAATCTGCTTCATTGACTATGCTAAAGCCTTTGACTGTGTGGATCACAACAAATTGTGGAAAATTCTTAAAGAGATGGCAGTATCAGACCACCTTACCTGCCTCCTGAGAAATCTGTATGCAGGTCAGGAAGCAACAGTTAGAACTGGACATGGAACAACAGACTGGTTCCAGATAGGAAAAGGAATATGTCAAGGCTGTATATTGTCACCCTGCTTATTTAACTTATAGGCAGAGTACGTCATGCAAAATGTTGGGCTGAATGAAGCACAAGCTGGAATCAAGATTGCCAGGAGAAATATCAGTAACCTCAGATATGCAGATGATACCACCCTAATGACAGAAAGTGAAGAGGAACTAAAGAGCCTCTTGATGAAAGTGAAAGAGGAGAGTGAAAAAGCTGGCTTAAAACTCAACATTCAAAAAACTAAAATCATGGCATCCCATCACTTTATGAGAAATAGATGGGGAAACAATGAAAACAGTGGCAGACTTTATTTTCTTAGGCTCCAAAGTCACTGCAGATGGTGACTGCAGCCATGAAATTAAAAGACGCATACTCCTTGGAAGGAAAGCTATGACCAACCTAGACAGCATATTAAAAAGCAGAGATTTGCTGACAAAGGTCCATCTAGTTATAACTGGTTTTTCCAGGAGCCATGTATGCATGTGAGAGTTGGACTATAAAGAAAGCTAAGCACTGAAGAATTGATGCTTTTGAACTATGGTGTTGGAGAAGATTCTTGAGAGTCCCTTGGGCTGCAAGGAGATCCAACCAGTCCATCCTAAAAGAAATCAGTCCTGAATATTCATTGGAAGGACTGATGCTGAAGCTGAAACCCTAATACTTTGGTCGCCTGCTGGGAAGAACTGACTCCTTTGATGCTGGGAAAGATTGAAGGCAGAAGAAGAGGGTGACAGAGGATGAGATGGTTGGATGGCAGCATGGAATCAATGGACACGAGCTTGAGCAAACTCCGGGAGATAGTGAAGGACAGGGAGGGCTGGCATTCTGCATTCCGTGGGGTCGCATAGAGCCGGACACGACTTAGCAACTGAATACCAACAACCAGGCTCACACTGGAACTTACACACAGAATGGACCTCTGAAACAGGAATGCAGAACCTTCTAGAACCAATGAGGCTCTTCTGCATCCTGGGCCCTCGGTCGGTGGCTGTTCAGGCTGCTCTGAGCCTGGTCTGGGGGCCAGTCCCGGTATCCCTGCAGTTCTGGGCCCTGGGGGCCAGCGTGCCAGACACTGCCTCTCATTGAGCTTTCTGGGTCTGGGTCGAGAGAAGCCTCGTAGATCACTGACGCTCACGCACTTGCGGGACGTCCTGGGTAAAGGAGACACGTCCCTTCAGGGAGACAGCCCCCTGAAGGGCATGTGCTGGAGGTCTTCAGCACAGGCTGGCTCGATTCACTCCCCTGGGAAGAGCTCCCCAGCCGGTCTCGCAGGTTTCTTCCTGTTTAAAGCTTCTCGCCTTCCTGCCAGGCCTGCACAGCTGGGCAGAGGGGCCGCCTCCTCCCTGCCCACTCACCCCACCGTGGGCTGACCCTAGCTTCACAAGCTCCCCTGCCTGCCTGGTCACAGCCGACCTCGTCTGTGGTCCCTGCTGTGTGAGCGTGAGTGGTGGGCGTGTGCGCATGTGTCAGCCACAGAAAACTCTGCTTATAAAGAGTGTAGTTCCAGCAGCGGGACTCACCTGCTGTGGCCGCCGGGTCAGTGGATGTCTCCTGACCTCACAGATCTGGGGCTGTATACACGGCAGCCAGTCCACACTTCCCTGAGGTCAGGGGGCTGATGACCCATGGAGCCCCAGAGGTTTGGGGCCCCACCTTGGGTCTTGCTCAGGCCATCCCGTGGGTTCAGAGGGAGCCAGGCAGCAGGACCCATGAGGCCATGAGCTCTCCCTTCTAACGACAGGCACAGAGGCCAGGCCGGGGGCTGGTTCTGCCGGCGTGACCTCCCCTCAGAGAGGCGTCTACCTGTTGGCAAGCTCCGCCCAGACTCACGCACTTGCAAGACTCAGTGGCCGGTCCCCAGGCAGTCCCAGGATGACGGGGACGTGGATTTGCTGTCGAGGAGGCGGTGTCGGTGAGGCGGCTGAGCACGTGGGGGTGCTGCCGGTGTGACTGAGGACTTTAACTGCGTCTCATTTGATCCCAGGTGATTTAGTGTGCAGCCTGTGGCTCCTGGCTGTGCAGGGGGTCTCTTGTGGGCCTGTGGACCCGGCTCATTTGCTTTAGTGCCCGGGTGACCATCATGACAGGGATGTTGCTCCTTGTGGGCCAAACCAGTAGGTTTTAAAACTCTCAGTCTCACTATTAGACGTCAGGTTGTTCTGCATAAGTGCTGAGGCCCCCAGGGTGCGGTTGTCTTCATGACACAGTGACCGTGTTCAGTGGATCGGGAAGGTGTTGCGCCTTTGGTCTTGAATAGCACGTGAATATTTGACTTGGACGAGACCTAGACCTGTGCCGTTTCGGGTGCTGCAGTGGGGAGCCTCACACCAGCCACGCCGACGTGTGGTGCTGCGGTGGGAAGCCTCACACCGGCCACGCCGACGTGTGGTGCTGCGGTGGGGAGCCTCACACCGGCCACACCGACGTGTGGTGCTGCAGTGGGGAGCCTCACACCGGCCACGCCGACGTGTGGTGCGGGCCAGACGGGGTCCGGGCCGTGCCTCGCCTCGGTGTGTGGCGAGCGGCCTCCCGGGTCCCCCTCCTGGTCTATCGGGAAGGGGCAGCCCTGGCTCGTGGTGGGCTGATGGGAGGGCAGGATCACGGTGGGGATGAGCCTGCGAGGCTCGTCCATCAGGAAAGCGCTTCTGATGCTCCCGAGGACTCGGGAATTCTCAGAAGGGAGTGGGAGGCCTTTGATGAGCTATGTGCAGGGTCTTGTGTGATCAGACCTGTGACTTAGGGCTCCCACTCTGGCTTCAGAGCAGAAGAGGTGCTGGGAGTGAGAACCGCTGATGTTGGGGCAGTAAGGAGTCTGTGTGACGATCCAGGAAGGCAGGGCACCTTCCTGGTGACCAGAAGGCGGGAGGAGAAGGGGGGCCGCCAGAGAGCGATTAGCAGAAGCTCAGCAGGATCTGGTGGAGTGAGCGGGTGTGCAGGGCAGGGCCAGGGCCCAGCTCCAGAGGCTGCAGCTGGGTCGACATGTGCAGGCGGCTGTGGCCACAGAGCCTAGGATCTCGGTGTGATCTCCCCAGCAGCACAAGAGAGCTCAGCCCAGTGAATCGCAGGCTCTCTTTGTTTTTAAATAACTTGAGGCAAAACACCTTCTCGGACTTCCCCGTAACAGTGTCATGGTAGTAGTAACACTCAGTGTAGTATCAAGCATCCTCGCACAAGAATTTGTGGTAATAAGTTAAAGTGAATGTGTTTGTATTCACTGTAGTAATAGATACATGATTAGTTCACTTCGGGATTGCAAAGTGTACATGTCAGAACACCGCTGGTGCATGTTCCGGGGATCACTAAACAGCTCTGCAGAGAGGAAGCCTCTACTAACAGATGTGACCCAGTAACTCACAGTTATTTCCAAAGCGGCTCATGAGGCGTGACTACAGTCCCATGATGTCTGTCCAGTGTCCAGCGTGCAATCAGTAATTACTAAACTGCGGCAAAGCAGGACGTGACCGGTGATGAGAGAAGAGCGTGGTCAGTAGACACAAACCTGAGGTGGACAGGCAGGGGCTTTAAAGCAACCATCACAAATACGCACAAAAACTTAAACCAAAATTTGCTTATGGTGACTGGAGACGTGGAGAAACTCAGCAGAAACCGGAGGCCCGTACAGAACACCACACAGCAATTTCAGAAAACTACACGAAAAAGTCTAAACAGTGACTGGATGGGCTGACCTGCGGATCTGAGACCAGAATAAAGGACTGGCAAGCGTGAAGATAGACCAATGGAAAACGTGCGCTCTGAAGAGCAGAGGGGCACGGTGAAAACAGTGCCCAGAGCCGAGGTGACGTGTAGGACATCAAGTCGTCTAACACGCCCGTAGGAGGAATCCCGGAAGAAGAAGAGCCGGAACAGCACACAGAGAAAGAGCAACACGCACGCCCCCCAGACCTGTGAAAAAGCAGCTCCGTGAACTCCGCGCAGAATCGGTGAAAACAGAGCCAAGCTAAGAACAGCACACTCCAACTGCTCAGATGTCAAAGCCAGAAAATCTTAAAAACCAGGAACAGAGGCACGTTGCTTTCTGAAGAGGGTGACAAGGCTGACAGGTGACTTCACTCTGGAAACAGTAGACGCCAGGAGACAGCTTAACATCTTAAAAGTTCTGCGAGGGGGATAAAAAGTCAGCCTGAGTTCCACATCCATCAAAAACATCCTCCCAAGTAGGGCGACATAAAGGCATTTTCGCTTCAGCTCAGCACGAGAGAATCTGCACGCTTGGACTCTGACTCTCCAAATGCCGCAGGATGCTCTTCCACCAAGGGAGGCGTCAGCAGGTGGAGACCCACCTCTGCAGGAATGGGCAGCAGGAAGTGGCGGGTTCTCAGTGACCCAGGGGCAGAGCGGGGCTCGGGACGAGGGGGCAGGAGAGCGATATGACCCTACAGTGCAGCCGGAGGGGTCCTGCGCTCATCTGCTCTCCCGGGAAGAGGCCATGGACCAAGGGAGGCTGTGTGGTGGGGCGGAGGACAGGGGGAGGGAAGCCTGCGGAGATGGCAGGCAGACGTCTGTCCATCTGTCCCGTGCAGACGACGGCAGCGAAGACTGAGGTGCAGACGGCTTGTCTGCTCAGACCCTCCTCCCTCGTTATTCCATGGAAGGAACGATCCCACATTCACCCTCGATAACATTAATGCTTAAAATCTCCTTTGGTGCTTAAAAATTGATATTCTTTACAGTAAAATCAAATACATCTTGATGGTATATGATTCAGACCAGTATCATCGATGCCTGTGAAGATGACTGGGTACCATTCTGAGGGATAACAGGATGGACTCATCACAGGAATTAGCTGCAGCGGGAATGTGGTGACGTTTCCATGGGGACATCTGGCTGACAAGACCCTAGCACGGCACCCAAAGTGCTGGGGGGCATGCAACACCCCTGCCCTTGACGCATGCCCTTCCACGGTGCTCTTGCTGAAATGCAAAGCCTGCCTCTCACACAAACCTGAATCGCGGGACACAGTGTAAAGTAGCTGACGAGCACACAGTAAAAACGCTAACGTTGTGAGAGACGAGGAAACCCGGAGAACTTGTTCTTAATTGGGGGTGGTTAAAGAGACAGGACCACCTGATGTGATGCGTGAGCTAGGCTTTATCTCGTCATAAAAAATGTTACTGGGATAGCTGGACAAATCCGAGTAAATTCTATTGATTAGCTATTGGTACCGTACCAATTTCCTGATCTTGGTAACTGTACTGTGATCATGTGGGAGAATGCCTTTGCTTTCGGAAAATACACACCCAAGTTTTTAGGCTGAAGGGATATCGTGTCTGCCTCTCAGTTGGCTGAGGATAGTAAAATATAAATGTAGAGCTGGCAAGAGGCATACAGTGGGATAAAATATTGGAGGGATCTGGGTGAAGGGCTTTCAGCATTCTAGCATGATATTCTTACAACTTTTCTGTAAATCTGACACGTATCAAATAGCAAGAAGCAGCAGAGAACCAGGGCCGTCCTAACCAGTGTCCAGCAGTGGAGCTGGTGGCGTTCCTCATGTAGGCACCATTTCTACAGGTGGCCGTCGGCATCCCGGGGGCTGGTTCCACCCCTGGCTGATTCCACAATCCACAGGTCCCACATGCCTGGTATAGATGGGGTAGTGCTTGTGAACAACCTAGGCGTGTCCTCACACACACCTGAAATCCCCTCCAGCTCACTTGTAACGCCTAATACAGGGTAAGCCCTAGGTCACTAGCTACTCATGCACAGCAAATTCAAGTTAGCTTTTTGGAAATTTCTGGAATTTTTTTTTTCAGGCATTTTTGATCCTCGGTTGGTTAAATCTGCAAATGTGGAACCCACAGGTACAGAGGGCAGACTGTATACAGTAGAAGCCCTGGCGGGTTGCCAAGCACAGACTCAGAGTCAGTGGTAAAAGTCCAGTCATCCACTGAGGTTAGTTCACCAAGGCTAACCTAACAACAGCCTGTAAAGAGCCCTTAGTCATATGTAGAAGGGAGATTATGTGGAATTAGCCATACACATTTTGAAAACTATTTGCATTTTTGGTTCATTGATGACCATTGAGATGCCCGTGAAGTTGCCCCCGGGCGGCGGGTTCAGTGTTAGAGTAGGTGCTTTCACCCCGGCAGGCGCCCAGGCCCCTGTGAACAGGGGCACGAGCCACCGGTGTGCTGCTGCTGCTGCTGCTGCTAAGTCGCTCCAGTCATGTCCTACTCTGTGCGACCCCAGAGACAGCAGCCCACCAGGCTCCACCGTCCCTGGGATTCTCCAGGTAAGAACACTGGAGTGGGTTGCCATTTCCTTCTCCGGACGAGCAGTGTAGCCCCTGTTTAACTGCGGTTCTCTAAGCGTCTGTTGCTTGTGTATCTGGGAGACTGGGAGCGGAGAAGAGTCACCTGACCCCTGCTGCTCCCGCTCAGGCCCCAAGCTTGCACGCCCTCCTCAGCATCTCGGTTTCTCTCCTGGACCCGCCTTTTTGTTGCGCGTCACCCGCTGGAGAACTCCGGGAGACGGTGGAGGGCAGGGGAGCCGGGCGGGCTGCAGTCCACAGGCTCACGAAGGGTCGGACACGACTTAGCAACGGAACAGCAACAACCCTCTGGAGACCCTGTCCTTCGCGCGCCCCCAGCATCTTGCAGCATTCAGAATTCTTGCAATCGGCAGAAGAGCCTGGTGTGAGCCGCCGAGTCCATTCTGAAAAGTATCGGTCCGCCCAGAGACCCACCTGGAGAGCTGGAACCAGGCCCACCGCCTGGAGGCACTTGGGGCCGTGTCCTGGTGCTGTAGGCGCTGATGTTCTCACCTCAGAGTCTAGAGAGCCCCTCTTGCAGCAGGCCACTCAGCCCCCAGAGTCCTGGTTCCTCCGCTCCTGGCCCTGGCCCAGCAGGAGGGAGGGCAGGGCTGTGCCTGCACCTCCCGGGGAGAGGGTCAGCATCCCGACTTGTGGGCAGGGAGCTGGTCTGCCTTTTGTCCAAAGAAGCCTCTAAACAGAGGGAGGCAGCAGGGATGTGGGCGACAGAGCCTTCACGTTCCCACAAGCGCAGACATTGCATCCACAGGAGCCCAGTCGGCGTGCAGTCCCAGGAGACACACGCACCTTCTCCATCTCGCTCACTTCCGTGGACCTGGCCTCCCTGTGGACACTCCCGCCCCGGGGAGGTCTGGCCGTGAGGCGGCGGCCAAGCAGAGCCCCTGCGGGAAAGCAACAATGTCCTGAGAGCCTCTGCGGCCCTGGGCACTGCCGCCTTCATGACCAAATATTGATACGTCAGACCCGTGTAGCTGCTGCCGGTTGACACACCGCAGACCACGAGTGTTTTAGAGCTGTGGTCACGTGGGGCTTACGCAAGTGTTTTCAAGGAAATGCAGCCCCACCACGTGGGCCAGGGCCAGGCTGTCATCCCTCTGCAGTCCCCAGGGCTCCCCCCACAGGGCCCCGAGGCTCCCTCTGTGGGGCCATCTGGGTTCACCCGGGGTCAACCAGCAGCTCCAGTGTGAGTCCCTGATTCTCCGCCGAGGCTCCTGGAGGCGCGGGGCGTGGGAGCTGTGCACATTAGCCCTGGGCTGAGCCTCTGAGCCTGGACTCGGGCCTGGCCTCACGGGTGGGTGTGCTCTTCACCCGCCCAGGTGGACATGGGTGTGACGGTGGGTCCCTAGGACATGGGTCCGGGGCACGCCTGCACCCAGGCCCTCTGAGGAAGCTTGTGTCTGGGGCAGGGACAGCTCCTTGGGAAGAGAGGTCCAAGGGTTGTGAATAAATGTGTTTAATGAGGGTGGGGGACTACAAATGGGGGATGGGGGAAGGGGCGTGCCGGGGTCCAGCCCCGGCTGATCCAGGGTATTCGAAGGAGAGATGGCATAGGCGACCTATTTATTTAAATATTTATCAAAGACATAAAGAGTAATAGAATAAGGATAACTCAGTAGGAAAATTCAGTGAAGAAAAGAGGCTGAAATAATGATAGCTCAGTGAGGAAATTCAGTGGAGAAAAGAGGCTGAATAATTCAGCCAGAAGGTGAGAGAAAGAACGACATGGGGAGACCAAGTTTCGGTGAACAAGGCCCGCACTTTATTTTCCGAAGTAGTTTTTATACCTTAAGTTGTGCATAGAGGATAATGGGGGAAGGGGTGGAGTCATGCAAGGACAGCAGTTCCTGGTTCTAATCAAAGCCAGGCTTTTAAACTTATCATATGCAAAAGTTCAGGTGAATTACATCATCTTCTGGCCAGGAGGCCTGTTAACATTTTAAGAAACTTATTTTTCTCTAAAGGTGATTATTCTAAAGTCAGGCGCCAGCCTCCAAAAAGCACTGGACAAAGCTGCATTCCTATAGGGCAAAGGTGAGGTGGGCTCAATCAAGAAAAGAATTAACTCAAGGGTCCAAGGTTACAAACATTGAGGCTACTACTTACATTTCTATACACCCATTATATCAATCAATACACTGCCAAGGACACAGTAGGTAAGGAGTATGGAGACTTAGCAGAAAACATTGGCCCAATAAGTGAAAAACCCTTCACCAATACAATTTCTAGTCAATCTTTTAACTACTCAAAAGAATCTGTGTTTAGACAGTTTAGAACATCTCCCGCCTCTCACAGTTGGGAGGCTCTGAACAATCACATGTGGCCGGAAAAACCTATTCAGGCAGGCTAGAGGATTTCCAAAGGAGTTTGTAGGTTAAACACTGTCACACCCAGGGATTATTAACTGGAGCTGTAAGCTAACTCTTTTTTCAGACAGAGGTAGTGGGGGACAGCCCCCCGTAAAGTCAGAGGTGTAGGTGAGAGCACAAAGCAGAAAGTAGGCAGACTCTGGTTTTGGGGGTAGATGCTCGAGAACTTCCAGGGGGACTCCTGAGGCTCGATCCTGCCTTTGCGTATGCCGAGCCTCCTTCCTCATGACCTTTGTCAGGGGCAGAGTTCCTCACGCTGGCTCCCGGCAGTGATAGAATTCCAGTTGAGCTATTCCAGATGCTGAAAGATGATGCTGTGGAAAGTGCTGCATTCAATATGCAATATGCACTCAGTATGCAATATGCCGGCTCCCGGCAGGGGCGTTCCAGGGGAAAAGTGACCGGCCTCGTGCCGGCAGTGGCAGCTCCTTGCGTTTGAGCTCAGGAAACCCTCCAGGGCCTCGACATCAGAGGAGCTGGTGAGGCGCAGAGCCATCAGGACATTTGTCCTCAGGGATTGGGGGTCCCCTCGGATTGGCCTTCGGGTCTCCTGAACCCATCCAGGGTCCCTCCATGAGGGGGTCCCCGTCAGAGAGGCAGGAGGGAGTGGAACAGGGGTGCCTGGCTGTGGGTTGTCAGGGTGCAGGGGGAGGCCTGGGCTGAAGAAGGCTCTTCCTCGCTTGGGATCTTCAGCCAGCCACCGCGCCCTGGGTCTCGGTTCTCCGGCCTCTAGGTGGCTGTGGGGTGCTACTTCCTCCTGCTTCACACGCTGGGGCACTCTGGGGACCCGCGAACATGGAGCAGTGTCTTCCTCTGGCCATGAGGATGGGCAGGCCGGTGGAGGGAGGGGTGCCAGGTAAATGGGCCGTAGATGGTAACAGTGGTCAAGTAAGGGCAAAGACAGATACAGGAAATAAATACGTATCAAATCCACTCGTGTGTGTCACAGATGTACTCAAGAGCTTAGCAGAGTCTATCTTGATAAGCCTTAATTGTTGTACATATATTGAAAATTATGACAAAAGTGGAAAGTATGTTTTGTAGGGAAATAACCCTCTCATCCCTGAGAGAACGGGTTTATAATTACTCAGAATAAGGGAAATCTGATGAAGAACGCTTCGAATCGCTGCCCATGTTCTTCCCCCTTTTAAAAACATGACTTCATTTTGTCCTGATTGTTTTAGGTTCGGGTGGGGCGATTAGGCACTCGTTTCCCAAGGCCTCAACCTGGAGCTGCCGGGAATTCAGGCTCTCCTGTGTCAGAGTCTGCGTTCTGACAAGATTGCAGGTGACCCCTGCATGCCCACAGCTCGAGAAGCCCCGTCCAGGGTGACCCGCGGTCCCCACATCCCCCCAGGGGGCAGCCACAGAGACGGGTCCGTGCGGCAGCTCCGAGCAGAGCCTGGGCGGGCCCGGGTGGTGCAGGGACCACCAGGAGCCGATGTCACGGGGCTCTTGACAGCAGACATGGGCGTCTAGACTTAGCGGATCCAGAAGGTTCTGGAGGAGATCTAACCACCGCAGTGAGGTCTGGCCCCCGATGGCTCATGAGCGTCAGCGCGTGCCCTTTCGAGCCTCAGCTGCGGTGTTCTCATCACCCGGAGCGTGTGAGGCCCGTGCATCCTCGTTCATCGCAGCTGGACGAGCTGGAGGGTGGGGAGTGCAGCTCGGCATCCTGACGCGGGGCTTCTTACCCTGGTGGCACCCAGTACAGCCGGGGCGCCTCTCCAGGCCTGGGGAGCCCACACTCGTCTTCCTTTGGGCTCAAGAACGGAAATGGCCATCGTGGGGCAGGGACACCTCTGCTGGCTGTGACTCAGGACCACACCGAGGCCTCCACAAGCAGGCCCCGTGAGTGGGGCCGGGGGCCCTCCTGGGACGGGGGTCCCGGGGTGGGAGCCACAGTCATGGAGGAGCCGCTGCCCCTGCGGGGGTCGCTCATCTCACAGCTTCATTGGAAGAGGACGCCTCCGCTCCAAACCCAGATTCTTCCTTATGATGCTTCATCTGAGAGCTCCTCTGTTGGTGAAAAGGACGAGGGATGGGAGGGTGTCCCCCGCAGGAAGCCCCCCAGCTTCCCCGACCCTCTCTGTGCTCTGGTCCTGCCCCTGGTGAGGAGAGCCCTTGCCAAGACTGGGGACGCTCTGAGCCCCCCACCCCTTCTTTCCAACCTTTATGACCTTTATGACAGGGATCCCCCCATGGGCCACAGGGCCTGAAGAGGTGGCACTAGAACCACAGCCGTGTTCAGACGGTTCGCCTTAACCGAGAGGCAGTGGTCTCGCCTGTCCTCTGACTTCCCTTCTCACTGGCCTGGAGCCCAGCATGTCCGCATGTCAGGGCCCTTTGCAGAAGTGACTGCCTCTCCAGGTTCCTGCGCTTCGTCCGTGGTTGAGGGGCTGAGAGTCAGGCCCTCCGAGGTCTGGCTCTGCCCCAGACACTGAGCTCAGATGCTTCAGAGCTTGGTCCTGGCCTCGGTCTGGACCAGCTGGACCACAGGGACGATGTGATGCTGTTCTCGGCGGTTCCAGCCGTGTGGGGGTCAGGTCCCGCACCCCCACCCTATGCAGAACCACTGGCCTCCCCCGGGTCCAGCCCGCATCTTGGCTCGCCCACCCCCCAGCCCCGCCGGCTCCCAGCCCGGACACACCCTGCTGCTCTTTCCTCGGTCTCAGGCAGTAACGAAGCGCCAGCTGCTCCCGCTACACCCACGCCGGCTCGTAGGAAGGTTCCCGGTGGCTTATCTGATTTTTATAGCTTGGGGTTAAAGAATTTCCCAGTGGAACTGCTCTGATATTGAGCTCTGCGGCGTGTTGGAATAAAGATGAAAAACCCAGAATGATGTTTTATTTATAGACCCGCACTGAAACACACACCATTTAGGCTGCATTTCACGTGAGGCCCTGGTGACAAATGCGCGTGTCCATCCGAGTCAACAGTCTCCGGGGTCTTTATTAGCATCGCTTTGTGGAGAGGGGTTTTAACCGCCAGTGATGGGAGAGCAGGGGTCAGCTGGGCCCAGGGCGCCGGTTCTGGTGGCACCACTCATAATGGGTATTTTCACTCTGCTCTGAAGCAGAGCAGACAGATGTTTGTGAGCGAGGGACCTGCGGATGAGCCATGTTGGGACTCGGGGACGCAGTCAGCTGAAATATTGAAAATGTTTCCCACTCAGCTGATGCCAGCACGGCTCACACAGGACACCAGCCCCCTCCCACGGCCTCCAAGGCTTGGAGGGAAGGACGTGGCCTAACCCTGATGCTGCTCCCTGTCCAGAGCGGGGTCCCCCGAGCAGGCATCCGGGCAACCGTCTTCAGCAAGAGAAGAGGGTCGCGTCGAAGCCAGCACCTGGCCATGCGCGAGGGTCTTCTTGGGCTCTGCTGGTAATTTCCTCTGCAACCTCAATGTCCCAGGGGTGACTGGATGCTGCCTGCCTCTGGCCTCTTGTGTGGCAGGACTGTGGCCCAGAGGTCTGTTTTCATCTTTGCTGCAGGTCAGCATGCGCAAGGGCCCCAGGGCACGGGGCGAGGAGTCGGCCAGAACTCAGCCTCTGCGGGGAGCACCCCCACTGCCCCGTCACCTGGTTTTAAAAAATTAAAAATCCCGTATTTGAGATGTTAAGACATCGAACGGCAGTCAGTTGGGGTGGAAAAATAATAATCGCTCTTCAAGATTCCCCCAAACTTTCCTCTGCGGTGAGCATCTTTTTCTGAGAGGACGCCCTTTTCCTGAAGTCCTTAAGATGTTTGAGTGTCTGCCCAGGGCTGTCTGCACTTCACACACCAACAGCTGACCCCACGTTGGGCTTTCAGGCTGGTTGTCCCCGCTCCCTCAGCGTCCCTGTCGTGAACACCCAGCTCTCGCTGGCGCACGGGTCGCCCCTGAGGAGCCACTGTTGACGCCTGATCATCGATTGAAGCCAGCTTGCAGCAGGGGTCACTCCTCGTGCCGCGTGCTCTGGGGGTTTGAGAAGTGTCCAATGCCATGTCTCCCCTTTCCGGCGCCCTGTAGGGTGATTTCCCTGCCCTGTGGAGCCTCTGTGCTCTGCGGTTCACCCCCCACCCCAGCCCGACAGCCACTGGTCTTTCCGCTCCGTGGTTTTGTCTATGGTCTCCATAGTTCTGTTTTTCCCAGAATGTCATATAGTTGGGATCTGTGTAGCTTTTTCAGACTGGTTTCTTTCACTTAATAATAGGCATTTAAGTTTCCTCCACATCTTTTCATGGCTTGACAGCTTATTAGAGTTTAGCGCTGAATAATACTCCGTTGTCTGGATGGACCACAGTTCGTTCGTCCCTTCACCTTCGGAAGCACATCTTGGTTGCTTCCAAGTTTTAGCATCAGTTGTGAATAAAGCTGCCGTCGACATCCACGTGCAGGCCCTGCGTGGATATGGTGTTCCGCTCCTTTGGGTGGATATCAAGGAGTGGGATTGCTGGACTGTCTGACAAGATTGCGTTCAGTTTTGTAGTTGACTGAAAAACTGTCTTCCAAAGTGGCTGTGCGTTCGTGCCAAGTCACTTCAGGCATGTCCGACTCTTTGCAAAACCATGGACTTCAGCCCACCGGGCTCCTCTGTCCATGGATTCTCCAGGCAGGAATACTGGAGTGGTTGCCATCTTCTTCAGAGTGGCCGTCCCGTTTTGCGTTTGCACCAGCAGTGGGGGCTTCTGTTACTCCACGTCCTTGTCGGCGTTTGGTGTTGGAGGTTCACATGTGGCCTTTCTGGTGGGTGTGTGGTGGGCCTCGCCGCTTTAGTTCCCATTTCCCTGATGACATGTGACGCGGAGCATCTTTTCATAGGTGCTTACTTAGATCTAGCTGCTTTGTTGAGGTGTCTGTTCAGGTCATCTGTACACTTTTAATTAGGTTGTCTCCTCACTATTGAGTTTTGAGAGTTCTCTGCTTACATTTTTAAGGCGCTTGTATGTGTTTTGTATATACATACATCCTTTGTCAGATATGACTTTTGAAATGTCTTCTAGCTTTTCTTTCCTTTCTCTTCCATGTCTCTTGCAGAAGTTCCTGATTGTAATGAAGTCCCGTTTGTAGATTATGCTGTTCATGTCGTGTCTAAAAAGTCATCACTGAGCCCCAGGTCAGCTAGGTCTTCTCCTCTGTCACCCTCTAGAGTTATTTAGTTTTATAATTTGCATTTTCTTCTATCATTGGATTGATTTTCTAAGAGGTGTGGTCTCTGCCCAGACCCACCCTGTGCGCGTGGTCGATGGTGGCCCCTGCACCCCCAGTTAGGGGCCGGCCCTCTGCCATGAGCTGCCCTGGCCCCTTTGTCCGAGGTCGGCCGCCCCCTCCTATGCAGCTCTGTAAGTGCAAAGATGAGGTGGGCAGCCAGAGTGGCCCCACTGGCCCTGTCTGTCTGCAGTGTCATGCTGAAACCAGAAGAGATCAGCCGGGTTGTGGGGCCGTGAGGCCAGTCCCCAGGCTGCCCTCGGCCGGCAGAGGCTCCAGCCCCGACCGCTCGCTCCGCGGGCTCCCATGCCAGCTGCAGCTCCGAGAGGAGCTGAGCAGGGTCATTCACTCCACGGTGTTCGGAGCTGTTACTGACCCAAACTTGGGTCTGCTTGCCCAGCCCAGTAAAGCCGGCCCACTGCCCCCGAGTGATGGTGGAGGAAAGCCGGAGTCATTGCAGGGCCCGGCAAGGAGAATGGGCAGCTCGTGCTTAAAACGCCTGCAGGCTCTGGGGAAAGATTCTTAAACGCAAGGTGCGGGAGAGGCTGCAGGGCGTGTGACGGGCTGTGGGCACCCTTCTGGTTGTTCGGTGGTGACGTAATCGGGGTCAGCGTGGCCAAACCTCTGCTTCCACCGCGTCTGAGGTCTAGTGCTTGTGGGCAGCACGTCATTGACTTCTTCCACCTGGTGGCGGTGTCGGTCGCTGCAAAACAGCTCAAAGGGACACAGCTCAGAATATCGTCTACAGCCCTTGAGGAGGAACTAAAGGTCCTTGGCTTTGCTCAGTGGCTAAACTCCTATTATTTTGTCTTGTTTGACTCTTTTCCTTTCTTTCCGCCTTTTCTCACTTCTCTTAAGTTTATTCTTTGACTAAAGTCTTTCTGCAGACAAAAGGCAGATGGAGCACATGGGGTGGGTCGTCCGTCCCGGGAAGACCTGCTCAGTTTCAGAGCCACTCTGCCTCCTCAGTCTGGGCCTCGGGCTTATCCTGGAGGAAGTTTCTTTGACAGTCTTTTCTATTTCTCCATAGTTTCTCTCTTCATACTTTACCAGTCTAGTCATTTATACTTTCTTTCTTCATAGTTCGATTCCTTATGAGCTCCGATTTTTTATACACTAAGTGGTGTCATTAGCTTACGACTCTCAAGTTTCCACTTATCTGCGGTTACGTTTTGTTTTCATCATCAATTGTTAGTAATTTTGGATTAGGGATATCTTACTCCGCCATGTTAGACTTCTAGTGAGGGTTTTGGTGTCTTCCCCCTAAAAGCAAGTTCTTGGACTCATTCATCAGTCCTGTTTCCTTGTATGATTTATTAATTTATAATTTTATTACCTGTTTCTGTTTCTTCCCTCAAGTTTCAGCGGTTTCACTTTGGACTCCTTAATTCGGATGCCTGGTTTCTGTGCTCTTCATTTCCTATGTGACAGTGAGAGCGGGGCTGGCCCACCCACTGCGGCACCTCCACGGGTCACGCTTGCAGGGACCTCACCATCGTGGTTTATGTGTGTGTCCAGTAACCACAGCTCTGATTTATTCTCCAACCTGCGAGCTTGAAGAGCGTACTTTTCCGTGCCCAGCTGATTAGAGAGTTTATTTCCTGTTGTTGTTCATTTCTAATTTTATTAGGTTATGGTTAGAGATGCAAGTTGTATAATTTTTACTCTGGGGGTACCATGAGGGCCTTCGCTGAGACCCAATATCTTTTCAGTTATGCCTTTGATTTTATTCCAGGGAGTCTGCCCAACTGCTCCTGAGCTATCTTTATTAACTGGGTTATTAAGACTCTCTGTGCCCGCCGTGGGTTGGAGAGACCAGTTTCGAGTCTGGCTGCTCTTTGCCCAGGGCCAGCGGATGGCGCCTGCCCCAGGGGCTGCCCCCGGGGAGTGCTGTACGAGCAGAGCACTGGGCTCCGTCCCAGGCCTCGTGAACCGTCAGTCAGAGCCTCCGTCTCTGAGTCTGAGCGGCGAGTCTGTTCTTTATTACTTCAGCCTTTTGTTTTATTTCTTGGCACATGCTGGGTCATGAATACTATACCTTCATTCTGGACTTGTTGGGACATTAATATGCAACTACCTTATTTATTTCACTTAAAAAAGTATACATGATCTTGATGTTAATGCCATGACCACACCTTCATTTCTTTATATTTACCTCATTTTTCTTACTCTTTCTGAACTGCTGTGTTGTAGATGGGTTTTCTGTAGATAACATATAGTTAGGCCTGAGTGAGAGAATTTGTCCTTGTGTAATTTAACCTATTCACAGTGACTGTCATAATGAGATATATATATATATAATTTTGTTTTATGCTTTCTACTTTCCGTGCTTCCTTCCCATCTCTTATTGTGTTCTGCCACGTAGATTGGATTGGTTTCGTATCGTTCTCAAGTGAGTTGGAGATGATAGTCACTCTTTTGTTTTTTAGACTTTTCAAAAACCATTTTGATCTGCATATTTCTAATTATCAACTTCAGGAATTTAGCTACTTCTCTCCTCTTAGGAAGGCACTTGAGGACCTCCGACTCCCACGTTTTGCGATGTGGAGGCCCGATTTAACTTCACGTTCACCTTATCAAAGGCGTGTCTTTACTAGCGTCTGTGTAGCAAAGAAAAATACAATGGGAAGTACAAGGAGGCTCCAGCGGTGGGGGGAAGGCTCCTGTGGGGGCAGGTTAAAGGCCTGATGGCTGAGAATCGATCAGAACGACGTGTTGATGAGGGAATGTGGCTGTTTGGATACCTTTCAATAAAAATACCTTTGTCAGATTTCACTGAAATTTGCTTTGGGAAAGCCAATTACACAGTGAAATTGGTGGAAAATCTTATTATTATGAGCTCCTAGCCCTTGCTCCACCTCCTTTAATGTCTAGAGATGAACGGCAAGAAAGCACACGTCCATCCCTCCTGAACGCCAGGGCCCTCCTCCCTCAACACTTTTATTGGACTCGCAGTTTGCCGGGACCCACGCATGGAAAATTGCTGAAGATAAACATTGTATTTTAAATTACTGCAGGCAACCAGGCAGACTGGAAAAAATCACTTGAACAAATTGAAAACTGAAATGTTGATATCAGATATTAAATTAATGTAAGTGAGATTGAAACAATATCTAATTAAAATAATTTGAAAAATGAGTTAGAAATTGAAGCTGACATAGCTTTTACCAGCTTGTCATTGTCGTCCCCGTGCGATGAAGCTCCGTCCCCACCAAAGCCCAGCCTCTCCTGGGAGACCTCACAGGACACCCAGCAAATAAGAGCCTTTTATTTACTCAGTCGGGGCTGGAAGGCGAGGCCAGGAGGACCTTCCCTGGGACCCCATGGCAGAGGCTGACATCAGGCTCTCGTCTCCAAGGGAGGATGGCTCTTGGAGGTGCACTTTGCATTTGAGACTGAATGTGTTCAGCGCTCCGCTTCACACAGGGCGGTAGGCAGAGGAGGGCGGGTCTGCACTGCGGACTCGAGGCCCGAGCTCCGAGACGCAGGGGCCCTGAGAGCAGGCTTGGGTGTGTCGGCGCTGTGCTCCGGGAGCTGGCAGCGCCCCCTGGTTGGGGTGCCAGGGCCACTCTCTGCATGAGGACAGGGCAGTGCCTGTGCTCTTCAGGCCCCTCGAACAGCTGCTTGGGACCGTCTGCATTCCTCTGCTTGTGAACAAAAGGTGACGGGAAGGGAGCCGTTTGCAGTGCGGGAGCACGTGCTTCTTTCTGATCTCAGTCATCCGGAGGCCAGAGATGACCAGGAGTTGGAATGGCCTGGCTGAGTCTCACAGCCTCACTGAGAGCCTGGAGGGCGTAAGGGTGACGTCCAGGGGTCAGGAAGGCCTGGCTGAGTGCCCACAACCTCACTGAGAGCCTGGAAGGGTGACATCCAGGGGTCAGGACAGCCTGGCTGAGTGCCCACAGCCTCACTGGGAGCCTGGAGGGGTGACGTCAGGGGTCAGGACGGCCTGGGTGAGTGCCCACCGTCTCACTGAGAGCCTGGAGGGGTGACGTCCAGGGGTCAGGACGGCCTGGCTGAGTGCCCTCGGCCTCACTGAGGGCCTGGAGGGGTGACGTTAGGGGTCAGGAAGGCCTGGCTGAGTGCCCTCGGCCTCACTGAGGGCCTGGAGGGGTGACGTTAGGGGTCAGGACGGCCTGGCTGAGTGCCCACAACCTCACTGAGAGCCTGGAAGGGTGACATCCAGGGGTCAGGACAGCCTGGCTGAGTGCCTGCAGCCTCACTGGGAGCCTGGAGGGGTGACGTCAGGGGTCAGGACGGCCTGGCTGAGTGCCCACAACCTCACTGAGAGCCTGGAAGGGTGACGTCAGGGGTCAGGACAGCCTGGCTGAGTGCCCGCAGCCTCACTGAGAGCCTGGAGGGGTGACGTCAGGGGTCAGGACGGCCTGGGTGAGTGCCCGCAGCCTCACTGAGGGCTGGAGGGGTGACATCAGGGGTCAGGACGGCCTGGCTGAGTGCCCATAGCCTCACTGAGGGCTGGAGGGGTGACATCAGGGGTCAGGACGGCCTGGCTGAGCGCCTGCGACCTCAGTGAGAGCCTGGAACGACTCCGGCTGTCTCTGAGCCGGCAGCTCTGGGGTTGGTCAGGCCCAGGCTGCTCTCCAAGTTGTAGATGACAGAGACTCTGGAACCTGCAGGCTGGGAAGGACCTTTCTAGACTCTGCACGTGACATGCAGCGCAGCGGCTACTGACATCCCGGCTCACAGTCCACACAGGCGTTCCTGCAGCAGGCCACACCCGACATTGAAGAATCCGACCATCCAACACGCGTTTACCTGTAGCTATGTTTAGTATAACAAAACCTGGGTCGGGATGGTCCCTTGGAGGAAGAGAAGGCAGCCTGCTCCAGTGTTCTTACCTGGAAACTGCCATGGACAGAGGAGTCTGGCGGGCCAGAGTCCATGGGGTCGCAGGGTCAGACGCAGCTGAATGAGCCCATCCGCCCATCGCCCGTTCCCTGCAGTGGCACGCCTCGTGTCTGTCATTCCCGCCACTTTGCTCAAAGCCTGCTAACCGGAAGCTGTCAGTGCTGGGTGGCGGCCTCCCGGGGGTGGCTTGAGTTTGGCCACTTCATCGCTGCGCTGAGAAAGCCAGGTACTAGGACTGGTCCTCATTCAGAAAGCAGCCAGGAGTGCCAACGATCTGGCAGACTGAGGGAAAGCAGGAGCCTGAGGCGTGAGGGACACTGACGTTGGCCTTCGTCTTCAGAGGACACGCCTGAACTTTAGCGCCCATGACCCTGGAGACTGTGGAGGGCAGGAGCAAGACCCAGGGTGGGACTAACCCAGAGGGCGGCGAGGACCCACACAGGCCGCCGGGGCCACCCCAGAGCCACGGGGCGACGCGGCCCCCATCCGCTCGGTCTGAGCCCGCGTGGTCACCAGGTGTGAGGGTGGCGCGGAGCACGCCCAGCCCCGAGGGAGCCTCCGTCCGCCTGCACGCCACCTGCTGGCCGCAAACCCAAAGCACGCATCTCATTTTAAACTGGAGCCCCAACTGGGTGGGCTTCCAGAAGCCTGGAAGAAGGAAGTGCAAATCCCTGGAGGAACGCTGCTGTTTCTCTGTCCTCAAAGCAGTCCCATAGTTAAAACCTCCAGAAATAGGAATTTCAGAACATGCTGGAAAATAAGACACCACAAGAAAGGTTGCCTGCAAGCACGGTCAGAATGAAACCTCGGACGCTGACTAGGAGAATTCTTAGTGAGCCCAAGAATCTTAGTCCGTTTAGAGGAATACAAAAGGAAGTTAATACAACCTGAAGATCAAGAGTCTTAATAATGACCAAAGATACTTCTTAAAATGAAAAATACAATTATAGAAATTTTAAACACAGGAGGTGAGTTTAACAACCGATTAAATCTAATTGAAGAGGGGATTAGGAAACTAAAAGATAGAACTGACTGAATTATCCAGAATGCAGCCTAGAGAGAGGGAAAGAAATGGAAAACATGTAAAGAAAAGGAAAAGGTAGGTATTCTTGGCAGAAAGTCTTTTATGTACTTACTAGGAGTTCCAGAAGAGAGGAGAAAGTGATCAAGCTTTAGTGTTTGAAGATATAACGGCTAAAGAATCCCGTCGCTGATGGAAGACTCGAGTCCTCAGATTCAAGAAGTCTAGCGGAGTGAAGACAATTCCACGTGCAGATTTGTAACAGAAACTGCAGGACATCCGAGACAAAGAGCAGATCTGAACAGTAGCCAAGGAGAAAGGCAAGCAAGGCAGGGAGGAGAGAGAATTCAATCTGCGGCTGATCTCTCAGCAGCTGAAAGGAGCCTGGATGCCAGAAGTGTAATGTCTATATTGCTGGAGGGAAATCTCTGTCCACCTAGAACTGTACCGGACTTCCCTCGTGACTCAGACGGTAAAGAATCCGCCTGCAATGCGGGAGACCTGGGTTTGATCCCTGGGTTGGGAAGGTCCCCTGGGGAAGGGAACAGCTACCCACTCCAGTATTCTAGCCTGGAGAATCCCATGGACAGAGGAGCCTGGTGAGCCATGGGCTGGCAAAGAGTCGGACACCACTGAGCAACTTTCACTTTCACTTTAGAACTGTACCAAGAGGAAGTGTCTTTCAAAAATGAGGGCTTACAAGAAAATGTGCTGAACAAAGATACTTTTTTTTTAAAAAAAGACTATGTCACCGAGATTCTCATTTAAGTTAATTCTAAAAGATTTCCACAAGCAAAAGAAGATAACTGCATGAGGAAGACTTCAGGGGCAGAAGGGCTGATGAGCAAAGGAGACAGTGGACGTGGGAAGGCAGCTAAATGAAGGACGCCCTCTGGAATCACAGAGGAGCGGAATCGCGGGCGTGAGAGCAGCGGTGTCGGAGCTGCGTGAGGGCGCCTGGGTAGACTGCTCTAGGGCCTTGGTCAAGTTCAGGGAGCGCACAGGCCTTTCGGGGCAGGGGCATTTGCTCCTGTGGGCAACAGTCTCTGCGAAACCACTGAAGGATGGAGACAGGGAGTAGGGCCCTCAAACAGAAAGACACCAGAGGGTGCTGGGGTAAAGTCAGACGCGTCAGCAATCACAATAAAGGTGAGCAAGCCAGAGTTCAGTGAAAGAGATAGAAGAGGCAGAGGCCTACAGACTGGGAAGGTAGATATAAATTAAATATATATATATATATATATATATATATATATAGAAGCAGAGGTCTACAGACTGGAAAGAAACTCAGACGCGTCAGCAATCACAATAAAGGTGAGCAAGCCAGAGTTCAGTGAAAGAGATAGAAGAAGCAGAGGCCTACAGACTGGGAAGATAGATATAAATTAAATATGTATATATATATGCATGTTGTTTGGAAGCATAGGTAAAAATACACAAAAGATACATACACACATACGTATGCACGCGTGCACACACACACACACACACACACCCCTTTGGGGCTTCCCGGGAGACTCAGCAGTAAAGAACCTGCCTGCCAGTGCAGGGACAGGGAGATGCGGCTTCAGTCCCTGGGTAGAGAAGATCCCCTGGAGAAGGAAACAGCAACCCTCTCCAGGATTCCTACCTCGGAAACTCCATGGGCAGAAGAGCCTGCTGGGCTACACAGTCCATGGGGTTGCAAAGAGTCAGACACGTCTTAGCAACTAAATAATAAATACAGCAAGAAAGAGAGAGAAATAATATATATCAACATACAAATTTTAAAGCTATAATGCTTAATAATGCATAATAGAAATACCAAAGTATATTTTAATACCTGGGAGTTTGCATTTAAATCTGCAAGTTGAGGGAAATTTACTGTTTTAACTGTGTTAGAAAAGAAAGAAGAATTAAATAACTGAGTTTTTAATTTAAGAAGTTAGAAAAAAGAACAACAGAATAAACCCAAGTAAAGTGGAAGGAATGAAATAATAAAGATAGAAGCAGAAATGACTGAAATAGAGAACAAATATAAAACGGAGATATAAAATATAAAAAATTTTTTATAAAAAGCAGAAGTATTTCTTTTGGGGGAAAAACTGATAAAATCTCCATTGTAGATGGTCAATATGAAAGAAAGCAAAAACTATACTGGGAGGCTTCCCTTGTGGCTCAGCTGGTAAAGAATCTGCCTGCAATCTGGGAGACCTGGGTTCGATCCTTGGGTTGGGAAGATCCCCTGGAGAAGGGAAAGGCTACCCACTCCAGTATTCTGGCCTGGAGAATCCCACGGACTGTTTAGTCCATGGGGTCACAAAGAGTCAGACATGACTGAGCGACTGTCACTTCCAACTTCATATTGGGAGTCAAAAGTGGAACGTAGCTACAGACGCTTTACTGTATGAAAGGTGAGCAAGAGGGTGAACAGAGTTGTGACTGTTTATTCGAAAATTCAGATACCATGACCAAAATGAAGAAATAGAAAGGCTGTGTGCTGTCACCCTGCTTATTTAACTTAATATACAGAGTACACCATGCGAAATGCCCGTCTGGGTGAATCACAAGCTGGAATCAAGATGTTTACCTACTAACTTAATTTCTTCTTTGGTTATAGGATTGTTCTTGTTCAGTTGCTAAGTCGTGTCTGACTCTTAGAAACCCCATGGACTGCAGCATGCCAGGCTCCTCTGTCCTTCACTATCTCCTGAAGTTTGCTCAAATTAATGTTCATTGAGTCAGTGATGCCATCCAACCCTCTCATCCTCTGCTGTCCCCTTCTCCTCCTGCCTTCAATCTTTCCCAGCATCAGGGTCTTTTCCAGTGAGTCAGTTCTTCACATCAGGTGGCCAAAGTATTGGAGCTTCAGCATCAGCATCCTTCCAATGAATATTCAGGACTGATCTCCTTTAGGATAGACTGGTTTGTTCTTCCTGCTGTCCAAGGGACTCTCAAGAGTCTTCTCCAGCACCACAATTACAAGCATCAATTCTTTGGTGCTCAGCCTTCTTTATGGTTCAAATCTCACATACATACATGGCTACTGGAAAAGCCATAGGTTTGGCTAGACAGACCTTTGTTGGCAGTGTGATGTCTCTGCCTTTTAATATGCTGTCTAGGTTTGTCATGGCTTTCCTTCCAAGGAGTCTTAATTTCATGACTGCGGTCACCATCCATAGTAATTTTGGAGACCAAGCACAGAAAATGTGTCACCAGTTTTTCCCTTTCCATTTGCCATGAAGTGATAGGACCGGATGCCATGATCTTACTTTTTTGAATGTTCAGTTTCAAGCCAGCTTTTCCACTCTCCTCTTTCACCCTCATCAAGAGGCTCTTTAGTTCCTCTTTGATTTCTGCCATTAGGGTGGTATCATCTGCATATCTGAGGTTGATGTTTCTCCCAGCAATCTTGATTCCTCTGTCATTCCACTATCTCCTGGAGTTTGCTCAAACTCATGTCCATTGAGTCTGTGATGCCATCTTATCATCTCATCCTCTGTCATCCCCTTCTCCTCCTGCCTTCAGTCTTTCCCAGCATCAGGGTCTCTTCCAGTGAGTCAGCTCTTCACATCAGGTGGCCAAAGTATTGGAGTTTCAGCTTCAGCATCAGTCCTTCCAATGAATATTCAGGGTTGATTTCCTTTAGGATTGACTGGTTTGATCTTCCTGCAGTCCAAGGGACTCTCAAGAGTCTTCTCCAGCATCACAGTTGGAAAACATCAGTTCTTTGTTGCTCAGCCTTCTTTATGGTCCAACTCTCACGTTGGTACTTGGCTACTGGAAAAACCATAGCTTCGACTATACAGACCTTTGTGTAATAATTTAAAGACATACACTTCCTAAATTGTAGCATATTTATTTATAAATGTATTTTCTTCCCTTTGTTTTGCAAAATCACTGATAACATTGTTTAAAAAAGATTTTCACAAAATCTATGCACTTCCCAAGCGGTCCAGCGGCTGACTCCATGCTCCTAGTGCAGGGGCCCTGAGTTCAACCCCTGCTCAGGGAACCAGACCGCGTGCGCCACAACTAAAGGGCTTGCATGTCACAAGACCCGTTGCAGCCAAATAAGTGAGAAACAGCAAAAATCATTTTCAAAAAGTCTGTGCGTTTCAACAGAAATAATCCAGCTGTAATTGCACACATTGTATAAAATGTGAAACTGTTTTCATCAAAAATATAAGATACATGTGAAATTGCAAATTAAAATTATATCCCTTCAAGAAGACATTTTAAAAAGTTAAAATGAACTATTAGAGTTATAAAATAAAATGAATTAATAAGTAACAAAGCTTTAAATCTAAAGTGTTTAAATAAAGCTGAAGTTTTATCTTGTTTTTGAAACTGTAATCAAATTATAGTCATTTTTTATAAAAATAAAGTGTGTGCAGTTCAACTTCAATATCCATCTAGTTGCCAGTATGATGAGCCAGGGACATGATGTGTGACGTTCCACCCAGACGGACAAACAGAGAAACCGATAGATGTCCTTCTGGTTGCAAAACGCTTCTCAGCCGCGCAGACTGCGTGATGGTCTGCAGGGACCTGCAGAACTTGCAGAACTGCAAACCAAGATGCTGGGAAACGGGAGAGTAGGCTCAGCCCCACAGGCAGGAAGCCTTTGCTTTCTGGCTGAGGGCAGGATGGACAAGTTAATTAATGTGTGTCTTCTCCACCTGGCTCTCTTTCTTGACATGCAGACCCTCCCCAGCTCGAAGGCTTGTGGGGTTGGGATGAGCAGACCGGACAAGCAGGGTGTGGCCCCTCCCCAGGCCTGCAGCTTGGCCAGATGGCCCCTGCTGACGGCCCGAACCTGTGCTCGTGCCCTGCGGGGGGGCCCCCCCGACAGGGCCGGGCCTCCACGCGTCCTCAGGCAGGCGACTCGCAGCTCCCCTGGGGCCTGGGGGGACTGCTGCTCACCTGGGCCCCCTGCTCAGAGCCGAGGGGGAGGCCAGGCTCCCAGAACTGTGGCATCAACTTTCCTACCAATCCGCCCCCTTCCCAGGCCTGCTTTGCCCAGCAAGTTCTGAGCAGCTGGCATCTCTAAGGAAAGGTCCAGTCCCTCCCTGGGCTGCTGACCAGAGGCCGTGCCGATTTCAGCAAGGCTGGTCCCGGGGTGATGGGTCCGGTCAGTGTCCCAGATGCTCTGGGCTGTTCACTTCTGCAGAGGTTGCTGGCGGGAGCCGGTGCAGAGGGACGCGTGTCTCCTCGGGCAGACGAGCACAGGCGTGTGGATCCGCACCCGAGGAGCAGCACCTCTGTCTCTGCCAGAAGCCGGCTCCACGCCTTCCTGCAGCGGTGGGTCCCCCATGTCCGCCCGCCGCCCAGCCCCGCTCCCCGCCTCCCGCTTTCTAATGGGCACGGCCATTAAGTTGTCCCTGTAGCAATTCAGATCACAGAAGAGACTTCTGCACATCCTTTCAGGTTAGAATCACGAGGATAAAGAAGGAGGCAAAATTATTCCACTGTAGCTACGGGCTTAATTATATGGAATGCTGCATAAATTGTCAAGTACGAAGAATTATTCTGATAAATTAAAATACTAATTAAATAGGCTATTGCGGAGTTTTGAGAACATTGTGGGGTTCTGCTCCTCCAGGTAATTTGCATATCCTTCATCTAGCGAATTTAATTTTAAAGGACTTCTTTTTGTGTTTGGAAACTCTTTTTGTCTCCTGTGAAGATAAGAATGGGCTTTATGCATTGTTCTCGCCTTTATTAAAGCAGCGTCTCCCGGAGTCTCTGCATCCTGGCCTGCTGGCGCTCACGCCCACCAGCTCAGGGTCCACGTTTGGGCATAAAAATAACCCGGAGCCGACAGCCAGCAGGAAATCCAGGCCCAGCAGGGCTCCTCTGTCCCCTTGAAAGGTTCCAGCCCTGCCTGGGAGTGGAGATGAGCTCCACATCCCGTGGAGGGTGAAACTCGTCTCCCTTGTGTCTCCAGGGGATGCTGGGCAGGGGGCACACAGGGGTCGGTGCCCGGGAGCCAGGTCTGGACGCCTGACAGAGCTCAGGGCACATGTCTGGGTGAGGGACACGATGCATGAACATGCGAGGTCCCCTCCACTCGGCAAAAGGGACGCATGAGGCGAAGTCCATGCAGCTGGGCCAGGGAGCCTTGGAGCAAGTGGACACAGCGGTGGGCTGTCTAAGAACAGCGTGGGGAGGACTCGGGATGGCTGAGACTTGCAGAGCATGCTGAAGACCCGCAGACCACTGGTCCTTTCAGATCAGCGTGAGCTACAATAAATGGATGTAAATAAACAACCACAAAAGGGCTCAGCCTAATACAAACTGTACCGTTCACACAGGCTGGAATAAAGGGACCATCCCAGAGTGTGTGTGTGCGGCTGCCATCCCCACCGGTGAGAAATTTTAAAAGGGAGACAGGCTTTGTTGAAAAGGAGTTGATGCCCAAGACTGAGAAGGTCACACAAGAGCCTGAGACTTGGAGAAGAGCATTTAGGTCCCATAGACGCACACGTTCCAGCCGCCGAGGGGACACACGTGTGCCCGGAAACCGCAATGACTGTCTCCTGGGAGGTTTCTCGGCTGAGAGCGGGAAGGCAGGGACCCTGGGGGGCTCTTGGAAGACCCCCACTCCAGGCGGCGCCTTGGGGCACTGCTGCTCTCTGGCTGAGGATGGAGGTGGACCCGGAGTCGAACTCAAGGCAGCATGATTTGGGACTCTAGCTCAAGTCATTCGGAGAAGGTGCCCGTGGCCTCCGGAGGCCCCCGTGAGCATCCCAGCAAAGGCTCCACATGTTCTTCGAGAAAGAGCCTGTCGGGGAGCGGGGTGGGCAGCCTCAGGAGGACACTGGTGGCTCGTGCTGTTCTTGGACAACGTGACAGTAGTGGATGGTGTGGGGTGTTAGGGGCAGACTCACCACGTGCTGAACCACGGCTGCCGCAGAGCAGAGTCTGTGGGTCACGTGAAGCTGAGCGAAGGTGGCTGGTCCTCCCGCAGGGTGCGCCTCAGGGTGCACCTGGTCCTGCGTGCACGTGCGTACCCGTGTGTGTGTGTGTGCTGTGCATGCACACGTGCGGTGATTGGGACGAGGCCCACTTACGGAGGGCTGTTAACACCCCGCGGCACCTGAGGACCACAGCAGGCTCGAAGGGCGGAGCAGACTCTGCAAATCGGATGAGAACAGGGGCAGACGTGCGTCCTGACCCGGGAGGCAGAGACGGGCCCCTGCGCTGCCGACCCGTCTCCCCTGCAGAGCAGGGGGCGCTCCTGGGGCTTCTCTGGGTGGTAATGGAATGTCTGGGGAGGCGGGGATCCCTCCGGCCGATGCTGGAGGGACTAGGCCGTGTCCAGCCCCTCCCAGCAGACCCTGGATGTTCCAACTGCCTGCAGGACGCACCGGCCTCAGCATTTTGTCTGTCCCACCTGTTTGGTTTTTCAGGGACAGCCCCCATGAGTACTGTGTCAGTTCCCAGTGAAAATCCTTTAGCAGACCCAGTCCCTTGTCAGCACGAGGCTGAGTCCCCAGGCTCCCTGGCTGGCCCCCTGAGAGGCGGGCAGCTGGGGGAGCCCTCCGCGGGCACACTTGAGGATGGCGAGTGATCGTTGGCGGCTGAGCCTCAGGAGTCCCTCCGGCAGGTGTGCGGACGCCTGGCTGGGTACTCGCAGCCTCCCTGCTCGCTGGCTGTTCACCCTGCGCCTGGAATGCCTGTCCGTCCTCTGCAGCGATGGTGGAGCACATTTAATTCCATCTTTAGTGCTTTGTGTCCTCAGCCTATTGAAGACTCACTATTATCCCCCCAAAGTAGCCTGTCATTCAGTAAAATGCCTCCTTTGTTCGCAGGAGAACATTAAAATCAATTGCTTTATACCCTATCTCTTAAAGAATATCCTCCATTCAAGGCTTACCTTTGAGCCGCTGCCCCCTCACCACCCTGCCACCCTCTCCCCAGCTTAGAGCTTCTTCAAGTGCTGGTGCGGTAACCCCTGGGTTTGTGTCTGCCTCCCCCAGGGCTCCCATAATTACCTAAATGTAAGAAATAACATTCATTTGTTCAAAGGAAAACTTTCTGCCAGACAAGGAGAGGGCCCCGGAGGCTGGGGAGGTGGCTGTGGCAGGCTCTGTGTGTATCCCTCTGAAAGATATAATTCCATCACCTAAGATGCACGGAGGTGTTTCACAGTAAGAGTGAAAGTGATGGTTGTTTTGCTCTCTCATTCTGCATTAATCACAACTGCAATGCACTCTTCCTTCTTAGGCTTTGCGATAAAATTCTATTCCTCCTGGTTTTCATTTCCAAAATGACATGGGCTTTATCCGAAAGAATATTCCCGCAGAATCCTAAGCCAAGGTCAATTGCCTTGTGACACCCTCCCTCTCCAGGAGGTGGGGACCGCGCGCCTGCCGGGCTGGCGTCGGGATTAACTGGGCTTCATCTCCGGCAGCTAATTGTTTCCAGGACCCATTCCACTTGGTCTGATACGGAGGGTAATTCATTCTCTGAGAGTCTTGCTCATTCTAAGTCAGGAGCAAAGTAGGACGAGGGTAGTGCTGGAGGTGGGTCCTCACAGGATGTTCTGCCAGGGGTAGGAGCCAGAGGGGGTAGACAGCTCCGGGAGCGGGTGAGGAAGGCTCAGTCGGGCCCCCCGGCTGGTGAGTCTGTCTGTGAACACAAGCCTTGGGACCAGAACCTACTTCCCAGTACACATCTGCAACCCGCCTGTCGTTCAAACCAAGACTCCGGGCGGCACGCCTGCCTCCCGTCTCTCCCCCAGGCTCCATAAGGATGCTGTGAATTTCCTAAGATGATGGTTTGTGGGAGGGACCCACATCCTGCCCTGGGTGGGGAGCCCCCTGCCCGGGTCTCCACGCCAGGCTCCTCCACAGCTAACCGTCCACAGCTAACCAGGCAGGCAGTGACCACGGGGCTGGGTGGTAGGGGGTGCTCAGGTGTCTGGAGAACGCGCTTCTCTCCTCGCTGACCTCTTGCCTCTCCATCTCTCCCGCAGCTGACAACAGAGACAAACTGCAGACCATGTCTGGGCTGAGAGTTCTTCAGGCCGGAGTCGGCTCGGTGAGTGACTGCGCGGCCGGGGGCCTGGCAGGCCCTGGCCGGGGCCGGAGCGGAGGCCGGGCTGGCCCTCCGGTGGCGGGGGCGGTGCTCACGCGTGGTGCCCGGCTTGTGTGACGCTGCTTGGTTGCCTTTGAAACTGCTCGGTGTCTCCCTCGAGAAAATGCTGGAGCCTCTGGGAGCGCGATCTCCCTTCTTCCAGTGACACAGGTGTGAGGTCTGCAGCGGGAAAGTTGTTCTCTTCTTCCCGCGGGAGGGGCCCTTCCATCTCCCTAGTTACAGACCCCGTGGGGCGGGGCGGGGCGGAGAGAGCAGGGCGCCTGCGCGTAGACGTGACACCCTCGGAGGCGTCGAGTCCCAGCATCGCCGCGCCGGCCACATAAGTAGGCACTCGACTGAGTCCTCCATCAGCAATTAGAGCCGAAGGCACTCAGCCCCGGAGCCCTGGCGTGGGCCGAGCGGATCGCGGGCAGTTAATGAAACGTGCGCTGTGCGCCGCGGATGCACCGCCCTGGGGTGCTTGTCCCCATCATGAGTCAGCGGGCCCGGAGCCAGTCTGTGCGCGCGCATCTGAAATCCCTGATTTCACGCCCGCCGTGACAGTAATTAACCGTTAAGGGCGCTTATTTACCCGCTCCTGGCTCAGGGCGAGATGCCTCCACGTGGCCACTCCAAGGCCCACCGGAGCCCTGGCTCTTGAAATAAGAACGTATTTAGCAGCTGCTTCGGCACAGAGGCAGGCTCTGTGCTCCACAGACACCAGGCAGGGCACCTTGCGGGGGGCCTGCGCCGAAGCCCCTGTGTCCCCAACCTTGGCAATTGGTGACGGGGAGGGGACGCCCGGGGTCTGTGGGGCCCCAAAACCATCTATAACCCTCGGGGGTGCAGTGACCACTGGCCGGAAGGCAGAGGGTTCGGAGGATGCAGGCACAGATGGAAGGTTCTGGTCCGCGGCTCCCAGCCTCTGCAGGGTGTCCTTCCTGCGGGAGCTGCCTGGTGCCCAGTGGTGGAGCGGACCCAGACCGACTCTGGCGAGGGCCCTGAGCATCAGGGGTCAGAGGCGGCTCAGGCCCTGGGCCCCTCCCTCCTGTGCAGTGGCAGAGCGTGTTCCTTGGAGATGGCAGACCGCCCTGGACAGGGGAGGGGAGGAAGGACCCAGGTCGGGGTGCGGAGCTGGGGGCTGCTGTGGTTCTGGGCGGCGGGGAGTTGGGGGTGGGGGTGTTGCGACTTTGCGGACTCCTCTGACTAGAGGTCGTAGGGACAGGTCTCGGAGGAGGGCGCTGACCACCGCCCCCTGCTCCTAGCCTGGCCGGGCACACATCCAGCTTGCACGCCGGGCCCCCTGTCTGTGATCTGACGCCTGTGTCACAGCTCGGAGACCTGCCCCGCCCCCTGGCCCCCGCCGCCCATGAACCCCGGGCCCCCCACGCCCCACCCTGCCGTCGCGCTCCCCCTCATGGTCACTGCTCCCTGGCTCATCCTGTTGGACAAACACGTGCACCGGCGTGTCCAGCTCATATGGTGAAAGCTCCCTGGACATGTCTCTCGGCACACTGGCCTTCTCGCCTCCCTGCCGCTCGCTGCCTCCTTCTTCCCAAAACCACCCCCAAATCTGCAAAGGCGTCTGGACTCCTAGCACCAGCAGGTCAGCATCTGCTCACTCCTGACACCCGGCCCGGCCCAGCCCCTAGCGTCCCCTGGATGGTCCACGTCTGCGGCCTCGGAGCTCAGTGGTCAGCAGCAGTGGTCACTGTCCTGAGCGTGGCCTCTGGTCCTCCTGGCCTGCCTGCCTGGCCTCCTTCTGAAGCCAGCTGCACTGAGGGGTCTTCGTGTGGGGTCTGTATGTCCCCGGGGATCTCCCTGAGGCCACGACCCTTACGTCATCCTGTGACGATGACCCCACCTGGCCCGTTCTCCACGCTCCAGGCATGCACAGACACCAGCCCTAACTTTCTGTCCTTGGAGACCAGCAAGGGGTCCCCGAGGCTGGGCGAAGCAAGGACCCTAAACCTCTCCCCACACACACACCTGGCCCTGCCCCGGACCCCAGCTCACGGCAGAAATTGGTGACGTGCTTTCTGGGGACTGGGGGACCCCACGAGGGGAGCCTGAGTCTCTGGCGGCTTGTCTGCAGAGATGACAACCTACACTCAGAGGGGAGCCCCTGCCCACTTCTGGGTGCCCTTCCACTATCTGGCAGGGCTCCGGCCTGGACAGTGGGGGTGCAGGGCAGAGCAGACCCCAGCCCACAGCACTGCTCCTGCGTCTTCGTCCCTGCTTGCTTCCTCTGTGCTCCTCAAGCGGCCAGAAGCCTGACCTCACCCTCCCCAGGGGCAGGAAACAGCCACATCCCAGACCGCGTACTCCGTCCCAGGCTGAAGCATGGCCGCGGGCGGCTCTCCTCCCCAGGGTCTCCCCGAGTCGCCCGTGTCTTCCCGGGGCGCCGGGTCTCTGCGGCCACGGGGCGCTCTAAGCCCGGGTCTCAGGCCCCGTCCTTTTTCATCCGCAGAGGCAGTGCCGCCATCGCCTTTGCGGTTGTCAGGCCCCGAACCCAGGTCCCATAGAGGGAAGGGGGTGTGTGTGCGTGGGGTGGGCCCTGGATCTGGAAACGGGCGCAGGAGGGGCAAGTGGAGATATGTGTAAGAAGCTAGTCTTTCTTTTTCTAATTTTAATTGCCTTGTGCAGTGTTGAGCCTGATTTTGATGCTTCTGATTTTCCTTGAAATGTATTTGATATGAATGTCTCTGCTAATTCCTGACTCTGGAAAGTGGAGCAGAGTCTTGATTCCTAGAAATCTGCCATCATTTACGGGATGTCTCCCCAGTGCTGCTGATTCAACATGCGATGACAGATAGCGGAATTAACGCCTTTTAAGCTAAATGGAAATATCTCAAAACAAAATTTAAAGGCAATGAACAGATTAGAGGGGACGCACGCATTCCTGATAGACTGGTGGTGTTTTGACATTTTTCAAAATCTAGTTTCTGATGTCTTGAATGTCTTCATATTTTTTCCAGTGAATAAAGTCATGTTTTTTTCCAAGGGAAAATTATGATATTACCAAGAAAAATAAACTCAAACATTTGGAAGAAAAACCATCTAGATGACTGTCCCCAGGCCAGCATTTCCGTGAGAGTGGCTTGCGTGGTGTATCTGAAATAAACCGGGGCTTCCTAGTTCTCTAGAGTGTCGTAAATGCAACACGATTAGCAATGTACCTGCCTGCGTTTCAGCGGGGCCCCGGTGCAGATGCCCTGGCATAGCTCTGGATGGCGGCCTTGGGGCAGAGCCAGGCAGGAGGGAGAGCTGCCTCCTCGCAGGTTGTGGGAAAAGGAGGGGTTCTCCCGCACCCCCTGAGGGCCCCTGCACTGAAAGTTAAACTGACGAAGACGGGCACGCAGGAGCAGAGCGGCACATTCACTTGATCTGTGTTTCCCAGGACACGTGGGGAGAGAAGCCCACATTCGTGGGTAGACCAGCTGCCTCCTGCTGAGTCGGGGGGCATGGGTGCGGACACCATGTGGGTCTCTGCAGAGGGCGTCTCTCCCAGAGGGTCTGGGCCTGCCTCAGGGAGAAGACTGTGCGCGCGGCTGGAGCCGCCCTCGGCCACGGGGGCGTGTCGGGGGGCGTGTCCTGGTCCCCAACTCGTCGGTGAGAGGTCGCACGTGGTTTTGGGGGTGTCTCAGAGCCTGGGCTCGGGGAGCTCTGTGGGGCGGGGCAGGTGGCCATCTACCCCCCGGTTCAGCCCAGCTGCACTTTGCCCCCATCGGTCACCGTTCCGGCTCCTGGGTAAGATTTTTGTCCAGAGAAAGGATTCTGCGGCCAAGCGTGTGTCGGTCCCCTCAGACCCTGAGAGGCTGTGAAGCTGTGGTCGCACTCCTCCCCCTATGCCTTAACGTGGCTCAGCTGTGTGCTGCCTGTGCTGGCAGGTGTGTGCGGCTGCCCACAGTCATCACGGGAGGCCGAGCGGGTGGCATGGGGACACTCCACGGTCACTTGAGGGACGGTGTAGTTTCCCCCAGAAGCGCCCCCAGCCTTGCGTGTCTGTGGAAGCACGTGGCTGTTTCAGCGGCTGTTGGGAAAGCTCAGGGTGCGGGGAGCCTCTAAGAAGAACTGAGTGGTGCTCAGCGGCCAGAGAACGGCAGCCCAGCCAGCCCGGGGCACAGGGACCCTCGGGGTCGGGGGGTAGTGTTGAGCCGAGTCCCCAGGGACCCTGCGGCCAGTCCACTTGGACTTGGGGATGGATTGATGTTGACAGCCTTGCCAAGATGGGAAGAAGGCATGTGGGGCCAACCCCCTGCCCTGAGGGGACGGTGGGGACAGAGCCCCGTGTGGACCTCAGGCCACGGGGAAGCTGTCACCCCCAGGGGTCACTTTTCACGTGTGGATGGAGTGGCACTTCATCATGCTTAGTAAATACCCGCAGGTATGCAGTCAGTACCCATAGGAGCATGGTCGGTACCCATAGGTGCATGGTCAGTACCCACAGGTGCATGGTCAGTACCCACAGGTGATGGTCAGTACCCACAGGTGTGCAGTTGATACCCACAGGTGATGGTCAGTACCCACAGGTGCGTGGTCAGTACCCATAGGCATGCAGTCGGTACCCACAGGTGCATGGTCGGTACTCACAGTGACAAGGTACTCGTGACAGAAATGCCTCATGGCTGTGCTGCCCGGGGACCGGCTCTCCAGGGGATAAATTCATGGTGATGCAGGAAGCCCCGTGGCAGCTGTGGGGGGTGGGGGACGTGGCAGAGGACCCTGGAGTGCAGAGCCTGCAGACGCGCTGGGGACGTCCCAGTGCTGATCTGAAGCCTCATCCTTGAACATGGCTTCAGAGGTGGCTGGCGGGTAATAGTCTCAGATCTTTAATAGAAATCATAAGTGCTAACAGTTCCACTTGACTCAGGAAGCTGCAGGACAGTGCGGATCTGACGCTTTAAGAAGGGCCTCACTCTCGGTGAGTCCTCACACCCCAGAAACTTATCTTATGAGGATAATGCACCAGGCAAGAAAATGAAGGGCTTCCCTTGTGGCTCAGCTGGTAAAGGATCCGCCTGCAACACGGGAGGCCTGGGTTCAGTCCCTGGGTCGGGAAGATCCCCTGGAGAAGGGATAGGCTACCCACTCCAGTATTCTGGCCTGGAGAATTCCATGGACTGTATAGGCCATGGAGTCACAAAGAGTAGGACACGACTGAACATCTTTTGCTAAGAAAATGAAAACGCAGAGCTTTGGAAATACCAAAACTGTCCTAAGTGTAAAACCCCAGGAAGGTCATTATGTCATATTATTTCATGAAGATTGTCACGACAGCTCTGAACCTGAGCGCAGCTGTGGAAACTGTGCCATGGACTTGGGCTGGGGCAGCACATGCAGACGTGAGGTCACCCCTAGAATGGTGGGATCACAAGCCAGTTCTCTCCTTTTCCAAAATCTCGGTCAGTATCATTTGTAGCTTTTTGTTTTGACATTGTTGTAAAGTTACAGGAAGTTGCAAGGAGGGCCCAGTGAGGCCATGTATATGTACTCACCAAGCCCCCACCCCGCGGGCTGCACCCACGTCGCTGTAGGCTGAGAGTCAAACCAGGAGATGGGTATCAGTTCAACGTGTGTGTCTGGAGAAGGAAATGGCAACCCACTCCAGTAATCTTGCCTGGAGAATTACATGGACGGAGGAGCCTGGCAGGCTACAGTCCATGGGGTTGCAGAGTCGGGCATGACTGAGCAACTATCACTCAATATGTGTGTAGGTATTCGTCATTTTATCTTTGATACCATTTCTTATAGTTCTAGTAAAGAAAAAGCTTGCAACCAAAGTAACTGAGAACATGTTTGCTTTTAAATAAGTGAGGACGCGAGAGGAAATGCCACCACGTGTGTGCTGAGTGCGGCTCCCAGCTTGCTGTGGAGGACATTCCAGGTAACTCGAGTCCTCACACACTCACATCTGTGGTGCTGTGTTAATACAGACACGTAGGCAGGACGCGGTAAGTGGTCACACGTGTCCCGGGTTTAGACCGAGGCCCGTGTTTGGAAACCCAAGGGGAAGCACCCTGGGGGTGTGTGGACGCAGAGGGCGGGAGCGGCCTGCAGGGACCGCAGCTGGGCCCGGGCAGGTGGGGAGCTGACAGGTGGCGCTGGGGGGTGGGTCTTGTGAGACGGGAGGAGCTGCAGGCTCCAGAGTGTGTGAAGCAGGAGCGGTCGCTTTGAGGATGAATGCTGACACAGATCAGACGCACACGCCGGAGCCGGCAGGCTGTCCCGCGTAGACTGTGCGCTGACTGAGGCGGCGCTGGCTGTTGGACCCTGAAGACGTGAGGGCTGCTTGGCGGGGCCGCTCTCGCCCCCGCGGCTCCCCCTCCCTGTCCGGCTGCAACCAGAGGATGGAGGGTGGGCCCTGGCAGCCACCTGGGGCTCGGGCGTCCTGGGCTGCTGGGGGCCCTGCCCTGTGCCCGTCCTCGAGGGCTCTGGTTCCTCAGGTTATATTCTTGTGCCTGTCACTTAATTTTTATTCTAATCTGTGTTTCCAGACAGAGAAAGTTGATTGTTTTTCTTCAAGGTGTAAAATGTGCGTCATCCCAAGAAAGGCTTCTTGAGCCTTGTAAATATTCCTATTTATGTTTGAAAATATGCATAAAATTGCGTTAGAACATTTGCCGCGGTCTCTCCAGGCTGCCCTGAGAATTCCAGTGCTAGGCTGAGGGGGCGGTGTCAGAGGTCAGAGTTCGGGGTTGGCCATGTGGTCCCTTCCACGAGGACGGGTCCCCAGCTCTGCTGGCCGGGCCCCTCAGAGCTCAGCACAGCGTCCCCCACACAGCTTTAACCAGGGTTTCTCATACTGTTTTCTTATTTCTCAAAAGTGAAGAGACTCAGACAAAAATATGTTCAATATAATTAACGCACTTGACATGGTGGCAAACGTGAGTTCAGTGTGAGGCGGCGTCCTTTCCCTCCGCGGTGCTGTATACAGTCGCCATCACGTGGGCCCGCAGGGTCTTTTGAGTGCTTTCCGTGGTTTAAAGCAGGCGAGGTGCCTGTGATGAGGCAGTTGCCATGGTGACACACTCAGCTTTGATGCAGCGTCAGGGTAAACAGTCATGTAAGATGGAGTGCGTGTGGTCTGCCTGTGGCATCCCCCACCATCCCAGGCTGACATGTCAGCTGCATTGCTATAGAAAGTGCCTGGTGTGTGTCTCCCTGCCAGGCCGCACTGTGGTCCAGCTGGGGCCAGGCGACCATCCTGCTGGGATGCGGGAGCAGGCACGTCTCATGGTCTGTGAGCTGGTTCAGGGTCCTCCTCCCCGGAGCCGGGCAGCCTGGATCAGAAGGCAGTGTTGATGTCAAGCCGAGCTCTGCAGACGCTCGGAAGAGCCCCCGGAACGCGGTGTTCCAGAAGCCCGCTTCCTGTCCTCAGCCCTAGGACTTGGAATTGCCGAGAAGGCGCAAAGACCGCTGGAGGGGTCGTGCAGAGCACCCCAGCCTCGTTCAGGGCAGCGGCCGTGTGGCCAGGGGCAGCCCGCGAGAGACGAGTGTCCCTGGCGCCCACGCGCCCACTCTGCCAGGCAGAGGCAGATGACCCTCCGGGTGGGGAGCCGGGTGCGGGGGATTGAGGTCGGAAGCGCCCTCCAGGCATCACCTCCAGAGGCTGAGCTTCGGTCCCTGAATCCAGCCTTGCCTTGAAATTAGAAATGTCCTGAGCTCTGCCTTTTAGCTGAAGAGCCCCTGAGGCTCCCGTCACTTGGAAATGTGTCCACTAGAGGGTCAGCCCCAGGCCTGGCTTCCGGTCTCCTGCCCACAGATGCGGGTCCTCCAGGGGCCTCCACACCCGCTGCCCCCCGAGTCCCTGCCCGAAATGCCGTGGGGGGGATGAGTCGTGGGGGCATCACTTGGTGGGGAACCTGGGCTCAGGCCAACCCCAGTGACCTCCCTGAACTGCACTCCTCTGTAAAGGTTGTGTCCTGAAGTCCTGGGAGTCAGGATCCCGCTCTGTCCATCATGGGGGGACATGGGTCCCTCCGAGGCAGGCTTGTGGTGCTTGCCTCCTGCTGCCCACCCCCCCAGATCGGCGCTTTCACAGTCTCCCTCCCTCCCCGGGGATCACAGGGTTGGGGGTGGCGGGGAGCTGCTCTGAGTGGATGGCTGCTCTGCCGTGGGGGACCCGTCCCCTGCCTCTGACCCGCCCCCTCCAGGGTGCTCCCCAGGCTGTGCTGGGTCACGTGAGCTGAAGCCGGTCCCTCCTCTTCTGTGAGCTCTGGAGCGAAGCCGCCTGCGTCGCTACCACCGGTGCCTCCAGCTTGTGGTCTGACGCTCCACGGCTGCTCAGTCACCCCTGGTTGGGGCAGAGTGACCGCGAGCCCAGGGCAGCAGGTGGACACCCGCCTGGGCACGTTCAGTCTTTAACTGTGACCATCCCAGGCCGCGTCTCCATGGCAACAGGTGTGCAGCCCTTAATTGCTGATTTGAATACTTCCCCTCTGCTTTATCCATGAGTTCAAAAAAAAATAAAAAGCTGTGTTCACCCATATGAAGTTCACCCATATAATGTAATTAATAATTACATTAATTAGTAATCAATGTAACACTACATATAATCAAACACCAAATTTAAAACAATCTCACATCAAAACAGACACTCAGCCAGTGCCACGCTGGCGACTGCAGTGTGGGCCTGCTCTGTCGAGATGGCCCGCGGCTCCCCTGCAGTGAGGAGCGGACCCCACACAGGCGTCCACCCGGGACGGGGCCCCTTCCTCAGTGTGTCCAGGCCCAGCCAGGCTGTGCTTCGCCGGCCATCACGTGCAAACCCGCATCTGAGCAGAAGGGCAGCTGGTGCTGGAGCTGCTGCCCCGGGCTGGGACTTGGTCCTGAAAGCATCCAGGGAGGTCAGAGGTCCTGTGGGCCCAGCGGAACCGCCCTCTCTTTACCTGGACCCCCAGACCCCTGGGCGCAGAGCCGCTCCGTGTGTGGCTCCACCCAGGCCCTGAGGTGGTCCAAAGACTCTGCCCTCACTGGGGCCACCGGTCCTCTGACGTCCCTGAGACACCACGTGGGACCCGTTAACAGGCCCTGGGGCCCGCGTCCCATGTCATCCCTCTGCAGGACTGGCCTCCCGACCTGCCTCCTCCGGGGCCTCCCTGGTTGGCGGGCACCTCCTGCTGGCTGCGGTCTCTCTCCCAGACCGTGGGCACCTCTGACCCGGCGTCAGGTCCCAGGGCTGACAGTGGTGACCAAGCGCCGTAGACCAGGGCTGCAGACTCCGGCATGTCCCCCCTCAGCTCTGAGGCCAGAGTGCAGAGCCCGGACGGTGCGGGGCTGCGTGCCCTGGGGGCTCCCAGGGAGGGTGCGTCCGCCTTGTCCCGCGCCTGGGGCTGCCCTGTCCTCGCCGGCCTCCTTCAGCCTCTGCCCCGCCGCCTCACGGCCTCCCCAGGTGTCTCCTCTTAGGAGGACTAGGGCCGCCCTGCCCCCCAGTGACCTTGCTTCCCTGGATCACCCCCGCCAAGACCCCATGGCCAGGGAGGCTCCTTCCCAGGACCGGGGCTGAGGAGGTGCACAGCTTTCGGGGAGACGGTTTGCCCTCAACACCCACAAATCACAGACATCATCCAAGCACCGGGCGCGCCTGTCCGCTGACCCACAACCAAATTTCTCTCCTTTCGGGGTTAAGGTGCCTTGCTCACCTGGTTGGTTAGCGGGGTTCACCTCTCCAGCTGATTAAGAGTCAAGTTTGAGTGAATGGACCTTGGGCTACATTGGGTCCCCTGCTCCCCAGGCCCCTGTGCACTCACACACATGCACACACATGTACACACAGGCACACACATGGTCCCCAGCTCCCCGCCGCCCATCTGACAGGTGTGAACTATGGTGGAGGAATCAGGGCTGGAGAACTGGACCGAACCACTGTCTGTGCCCGTCCTGAGAAATGCACGGAAGTGTTCCCTTATAGACCTTCCTGACAATTGCACACTTCAAAGACAACATGAAACGTAGAGTCTAATTTGTTACTTGTCATTAAATTAGTTAATTCTCGCCATCTTGTTGTTCATCTTTTTCTCGAGATTCGTGAAAGTTGAAACCCCGTAGGCACTTCTTGAGGCATGTGACACCAGCTGCACTCCGTGAGTAGGGTGTATTTCAAAGCGAGGTTAACTGCACACATGAAGGTGTTAGCGGCAAAGGTCGTGAGACACGTTGCTTCGTTGTTCAGTCACTGAGTCATGTCTGACTCTGCGATCCCATGGACGGCAGCACAGCAGGATTCCGTGTCCTTCACCATCTCCCGGAATTTGCTCAGATTCATGTCCATCAAGTCGGTGATGCCATCCAACCATCTCATCCTCTGTCATCCCCTTCTCCTACCTTCAGTCTTTCCCATCATCAGGGTCTTTTTCAATGAGTCAGCTCTTCACATCAGGGGCTAAAGTACTGGAACTTCAGCTTCAGCATCAGTCTTTCCAGTGAATATTCAGGGTTGATTTCCTTTAGGATTGATGGGTTTGATCTCCTTGCTGTCCAAGGGAGACAAGTGTAAAACCTGAACTTCCCAACTTCTGGATAAGCTGCAAGGTGGGGGTGGGCAAGTGAGTGAGCTTGGCTCCTAGAATGAGGCAGTGGTCCTGCCACGCACAGGGCCCCCCGGATGCACCTGGACCAGAGCCTGGGGCTGTCCTGCTGACACAGGGACGGCCCTTCCTGCCTGCATCTTACTCATGGTCACTCTTCGGGGGGCCCCAGGACAGCAGGTGTAGGGAGAGCGCCTCCCTGGGGTGATGGCGCCCAGCCCCTCGGGGGAGGGGGGCACCAGACTCACAATCGGCGTGTCTGCACAGACTCCACCTCTTGTTCCTGAGGAAGGAAGATGTTTTCAGAGGTGAGTCAGGCCTCTGCGAGTGTAAACTCTGAGCCACAGCTCTGGTTTTGAGCGAGAGCGTAAAGCAAAAATAAATTTTATAAGAGGTCTCCTTCTTCCCTTGACAAGCACTCGACTTTACCCAGCAGTAAAGACGTCTAACTCTTTGCTGTTCCTTGTGGCGACACTGCCTTCAGTGGAGGGGAAGGGCGGCCAGGGTGAGCGTCTGCACGCTGATGCTCTGGTTTCCTGGGGCCGCCTCGGGGGCTCTGTGCTTGGGCGTCCTGGGAGCTGGGATCTGACATCCGGGCATCCTTCCCAAGGCCTCTCTCCTTGGCCCGTGGACACTGCTCCTCCATATCCTCACGTGGTCACACCCCATGCGTGGCCGTGTCCTGATCATGTCCTCTTATAAGGACCCCAGTCACACTAGATCATAACCCAACCATAGGACCTCATTTTACCTTAATTCTCTCCTTAAAGGCTCATCTCCAAATACGGACAGACCCTCGGGTCCTGGGGTCATGGCTCAGGCCCCAGCACTGAGCCGTAGTCAACTCTGTCCTGTTGGTGTCTCATTAGGCTCAGTATCACCTGGACGAGTCGGCTTCCAAGAAATGTCCCTGTCCTATGCACTACACCGTGCCAGACAATAAATGAAAACGTGAACAATTCTACATGCCGGTCACAGAGATAAGCGCAAACAAATACAAGGTACTGTGGATGCCTAGAAGCCTGTGGGATGGTCTTGCCCAGAGCTCCACCAGATCCATGGTTTGATCTGGGACCCCAGTTGTAGCAATAAGGTAACAGCAGGCTACCTTGCAAGGCAGCTTGCAAGCTTTAGTTGCTCAGTCCTATACAACTCTTGGCGAACCCATGGAGTGTAACCCGCCAGGCTCCTCTGTCCATGGGATTCTCCAGGCAATAATACTGGAGTGGGTTGCCATGCCTCCTCTAGGGGATCTTCCTGGCCCAGGGATTGAACCTGGGTCTCCTGCATTGTAGGCAGATTCTTTACCTTCTGAGCCACAGGGAAGCCCAACAGCTACCTCATTGGAGTACAAAATGAAACAGAGCAAAGACTAACAGAGTTTTGCCAAGAGACCTCACTGCTGCTGCTGCTAAGTCGCTTCAGTCGTGTCCGACTCTGTGCGACCCCATAGACGGCAGCCCACCAGGCTCCCCCGTCACAAACACCATCTTCCAACAACACAAGAGACGACTCTACACATGGACTTCACCAGATAGTCAATACCAAAATCAGATTGATTATAGTCTTTGCAGCCACAGATGGAGAAGCTCTGTACAGTCAGCAAAAAATAAGACCAGGAGTTGACTGTGGCTCAGATCATGAACTCCATATTGCAAAATTCAGACTTAAATTGAGAAAGTAGGGAAAGTATGACCTAAATCAAATCCGTTACAATTATACAGTGGAAGTGACAAATAGATTCAAGGGATTAGATCTGGTAGACAGATGCCTGAAGAACTGTGGACGGAGGTTTGCAACATTGTACAGGAGGTGGTGATCAAAACCATCCCCAAGAAAGAGAAACGCAAAAAGGCAAAATGGCTGTCTGGGGAGGCCTTACAAATAGCTGAGAAAAGAGAAGCTAAAGGCAAAGGAGGAAAGAAAAGATATTTATCTGAATGCAGAGTTCCAGAGAATAGCAAGGAGAGATAAGAAAGCCTTCCTAAGTGATCAATGCAAAGAAATAGAGGAAAACAATAGAATGGGAAAGACTAGAGATCTCTTCAAGAAAATTAGAGACACAAAGGGGACATTTCATGCAAAGATGGGCACAATAAAGGACAGAAATGGTATGGACCTAACAGAAGCAGAAGATATTAAGAAGAGGTGGCAAGAATACACAGAAGAACTCTATAAAAAAGATCTTAATGACCTGGGTAACCACTATGCTGTGATCACTCACCTAGAGCCAGACATCCTGGAGTTCAAAATCAAGTGGGCCTTAGGAAGCATCACTACAAACAAAGCTAGTGGAGGGGATGGAATTCCAGCTGAGCTCTTTCAAATCCTGAAAGATGATGCTGTTAAAGTGCTGCACTCAATACGCCGGCCAATTTTGAAATCAGCAGTGGCCACAGGACTGGAAAAGGTTAGTTTTCATTCCAGTCCCAAGGAAAGCCAATGCCAAAGAATGCTCAAACTACCACACACTTGTACTCATCTCACACACTAGCAAAGTAATGCTCAAAATTCTCCAAGCCAGGCTTCAACAGTACGTGAACTGAAAACTTCCAGATATTCAAGCTGGATTTAGAAAAGTCAGAGGAACCAGAGATCAAATTGCCAACATCTGTTGGATCATAGAAAAAGCAAGAAAATTCCAGAAAAACATCTTCTTCTGCTTTATTGACTACACCAAAGCCTTTGACTGTATGGATCACAACAAACGGGAAAATTCTGAAAGAGACGGGAATACCAGACCACCTGACCTGCCTCTTGAGAAATCTGTATGCAGGTCAAGAAGCAACAGTTAGAACCCGACATGGAACAACAGACTGGTTCCAAATTGGAAAAGGAGTACATCAAGGCTGTGTATTATCGCCCTGCTTATTTAACTTATATGCAGAGTACATCATGCAAAACGCCAGGCTGGATGAAGCACAAGCTGGAATCAAGTTTGCTGGGAGAAATATCATGAAAGTGAAAGAGGAGAGTGAAAAAGCTGGCTTAAAACTCAACATTCAGAAAATGAAGATCATGGCATCTGGTCCCATCACTTCATGGCAAATAGATGGGGAAACAATGGGAACGGTGACAGACTTTATTTTCTTGGGCTCCAAAATCACTGCATATGGTGACTGCAGCCATGAAATTAAAACGATGCTTGCTCCTTGAAAGAAAAGTTATGACAAACCTAGACAGCATATTAAAAAGCAGAGACGTTACTTTATTGACAAAGGTCCATATAGTCAGAGCTATGGTTTTTCCAGTGGTCATGTATGGATGTGAGAGTTGGACTATAAAGAAAGCAGAGCAGTGAAAAATTGATGCTTTTGAAGTGTGGTGTTGGAGAAGACTCTTGAGAGTCCCTTGGACTGCAAGGAGATCCAATCAGTCCATCCTAAAGAAAATCAGTCCTGAATGTTCATTGGAAGGATTGATGCTGAAGCTGAAACTCCAATACTTTGGCCACCTGATGTGAAGAACTGACTGATTTGAAAAGACCCTGATGCTCGGAAAGATTGAAGGCAGGAGAAGGGGATGGATGACAGAGGATGAGATGGTTGGACGGCATCACCGACTCGATGGACCTAAGTTTGTGCGAGCTCCGGGAGTTGGTGAGGGACAGGGAGGCCTGGCGTGCTGCAGTCCATGGCGTTGCAAAGAGTCGGACACGGCTGAGTGATGAACTGACTGAATCACCTGGTTCAGATGCACAATCTTCCCCGGTGCCCACGGCCGCTCACTGGGGAGGACTGGCGTGCTCCCCACCCACCAGGCCCCGTCGGCGATTGTGCAGGGCAGGCCTGTCTCAGGATGTGAGGACCAGGACGTGATGAAGACACAGTGCTCCCTGGGGAGAGGAGGGAGGCTGAGTGATCCCCGACACTGGAGCACTTTCTGTTGTGTTGCCATTGTGTTTCTTTGGTGAAGGCCGTCTTTCTTTGGCTTGCTTTCCTCTGGGTGTACAGCAGGTAGATGACAACTTATTTTAGGATTTACTTAGAAATGTCCGTCGTGTTGCCTCTGGCAGCAACATTAAAGGGCCTGCTTGTTAAACTGCTAATTTATGGATCTTCTCTAAGTAAATGCAAACAAAGCCCTGCTAATGTACAATGTTCAATTTTTAATTTCCAGTCCATCTTAGATTATAGGACTAAAAACAATATTTAATCCCTCGTTAACACATGAATAAGCGGAAGCTGTCATTTTCAACCAGACGATAACGGGATTATCTCAAGAACTGTCAGTTTATGTGAAAACATTATGTTGCCCAAATTTTCATAAAAATTAGTGGTGGATAATATTCAAGAACAGAGCAATGGAAGGAGGAAAGTCTGCATCCAAGGTAATAAATATTCATATTTGTCTGCTCAGGAGATGAAAATCTAATCAAGGGACTATTGATGCACTGGCTTTTTTTTTTTAAACCAAGACTTTTCATCTAAATTGGGTTTGATATGGAAATTCCTCTCACTGGAGTCTCCCAGGCCATGAGCACTCGGGGCTCGGGGACGGGGTGTCCGCCGGGTCAGGTGTGGCCGCTGGAGACCAGCTCCACCCGCGCGGCGGGCCTTAGCGACGGGCCAGCTCACTGCCCCCAGCATCCTCTGCATTGTGTGTGGGGGTGTGTGGGTGTGTGGGTGTGGGGGTGTGTGTGTGTGTGGGTTTGTGTGGGGGTGTGGGGGTGTGTGTGTGGCACACTGGGCCCTCCCTCCTTTTTCTTTTTTTAAGGAAAAACTACATAATCTCGTGCCGGTTAACTCCAAGCTTCTGCAGGGTTAAAATTGTGTCTTTGTTGACAATTACCATAAATCAGAAGCCACTCTGCCTGAAGCTTAATGAAACATGTATGATTTTAAAGAGAAAAGATGGCGACCGCAGGACACGGTGCGTGTGTCCCCGTGACTGCCCCGGCCCGTCGCAGCTGTGAGGACAGCGCACAGACCCCTGGCCAGTGAGCTCTGACGCGGTGGGCCACACACGGCCGCTGGCCCCTCGACGTGCCTGGCCTTCCCGCATAGGGGCGTCCGGGCCCCTCAGACCCCCGTGCTTGGGACCCCCTTAGACTCGGGCCTCCAGGGAAGCAGAGCCTTCGCTAGTTCACGCTCGTAAGCCCGAGCAGGCCGGACACGAGCTGGTGGCTTCAGCCCCAGCCAAGTAGCAGACGCGGCCCTCAGCCGGCGATGGGACGGCCCCCACCCCCTGGACGGGACTCGCTCTGCGTCACGACTCATCTCTGTCGAATCAGGATGTTGACAGATGTGTATGTTAAATTATGACCCAACGTGCCCTTCCCGTTCACTTTAACCCGACTCAAGTAGAGCAGTCTCGGGGTGGTCTGGTCATCTGGAGAACACGTGGACATGTGACCCCTGAAGGGGTCCCCCCAAGCTCTCCCCGTAGGGGCCGGCTGGGGGCTGCGGTCTCTGCACTCAGATTGTGTGACTCTGACACCCTGTCTATTTTCCTGTCCTGCCCCCCACACACACCATCAGGACCTCACGTTTCCGGCTCAGGGACATCTCAGTCCCCAGCACGGGGTGGGGGGCTGTATACTGAGAGGAGAAGAGCGTGACCCCAGGGCGGGGGTCTCACAGGCTCAGGTCTCTCAGCTGAGCCGCGACCCCCAGCCCCCGCCCGGCGCCCCATGCACCGCTCCTGTGCAGATGGAGTCGGTCAATCTCAGTGTTTTCAGGAGACCCTCCTCCCAGAAGTCGGGTTTGGGGGCATCCCCGTGGGCCACTAGCCTCCTCTGGGGCCCCGGGGCCCCCCAACCTCACCCGACTCCTCCTGACACGTCTCCACTGGTGGCCCTGTGCCGTGCGCCTCAGCCTCCCCTCACCTGCCGGGGGGAGCTGCTGCCAGCACCGCGGCAGAGCCTCATCGTGTACGTCTGTGCGCGTGGTGGGTGAGCCATGAGCACCACCCCCAAGTGTCAGCCAGGGCTCCCAAGGGCAACAGAACCACCACGATAAAGAGAGACGACTCGTGACGAGCAACTGGCCGTCCATCCTGAGGCTGCAGTCTGCTGCCTGCAGGCCGGAGGCCCAGGGCAGCCAGTGCTGCAAGTTCCGGGTCCATCCCGAAGGCCTGGGACCTGGGGGATCCACGGCGCACATCCCAACCCATGTCTGAGCCAAGACCCCAGAGCACCAGTGTCCTTCTCGCAGAAGGGAGAAAGTGGTCTCCACCCAGGCAGCCGGCAAAGTCGCCTTCCTCCACCCCCTGGCTTCTCCTGCAGGACTTGGAGTTCAGGGGGCAGGGTTTGTATAGCGTCTCACACTGAGCTTCCTCCAGGCTGGGTTCTGCTGCCGTGACCTGGAGCATCGTCCTCATGGATTTGGGGGGACAGTGTCCTGTGACTTCTGGGCTCATTCTTCCCTGGAGGTGAAGACTCACCATCGCAGGTGCCCCATGTCCCTGCTCCTGGTGGGCCGAGCAGGTCCTCACCGCCTGGGGGCCTGGACCCAGAGGAGCAGCGGCAGGAGGGGGCAGAGGGAGAGGGGAAGCTCCAGGGACTGTGTCTGCCAACAGGGGCTTGTCTGCAACTAGGGTTGTTTGTGGCGGTGCCAGTGTCGAGTCTGTTCTTTCAAGGGGGTGCATTTACCTAGTACGTGTGAGGTGTGTACATGTGTGTGTGTGTGATGTGTATGCACGTGTACATGCGTGGTGTGTGTACACATGTGTTGCGTGTTTAAGTGTATGTGTGCATTGTGACATGTGCATGTGCAAGCATTGTGTGCACATGTGTGGTGTGTGTGTGTACATGTGTGTGTGCTTGGGTATGCACGTGTGTGTACACGCATGTGTGCGTGTGTACATGTATGAGAGTGTGCTGGGGCATGCACATGTGTGTACATGTGTGGTGTGTGCGTATTGTGTACACATGTGTGTGTGCATGTGTGAGAGTGCTGGGGTACGTACGTATGTATGTGTGTACATGTGTGGTGTGTGTGCACATTGTGTACCTATGTGATGTGTGTACACGTGTGTGTGCGTGTGTACATGTGTGAGAGTGTGCTTGGGTATGCACGTGTGTATGTGTGTGTACATGTGTGGTGTGTGTGCACATTGTGTACCCATGTGGTGTGTGTACACGTGTGTGTGCGTGTGTACATGTGTGAGAGTGTGCTTGGATATGCACGTGTGTGTGGACGTGTGTGGTGTGTGTGCACATTGTGTACCCATGTGGTGTGTGGACGTGTGTGTGTGTGTGTGTGCATGTATGTGGGTGTTTATGGTGTGTGAGAGGGATCATTTGCCACAGCAAGAGCTATAAACACAGCATTAGGGTTTAGGCGCACTCTGGTGGCCCAGTCCACCCGAGACTGCTGCTCCTCAGCTCCTTCTCCGCGGCGCTGAGATACCTACGGGATGATGGCCCAGAAGACGTGCTGCAGCAGAGTCAGTCCCGGAGCCAGGGTGGGAGGGGGTGCAGAATAGTTAGCAAGTGGTCTCCCGCGACAGCAGGGACCACAGGACTTCCTGCTGAAGTCACAGCACTCGCTTACCGGTTCAGTCGTCCAGACTCCCTGTGAAGGAAGCTGGCCCGGCATCGGGGCGCACACAAGAGGCAAGTCGGTGAGCACACAGGAGTCGGATCTCGACCCTGACCTTGTGGGAAGCAGCCCTCGCAGACGTCTCCCCAGACGAGGACCAGCTTCCTTCCCTGCAGCCGTGGCCACGGCCCTGTCCTTGGGAGGAGCAGGACTGGCCTCCCCTGGCCTCCACTCGTGTGTCAGAGTCACAGGCCTGAGGGGAGGGTGGCTCCAGGTGCCGAGCTGACACCGCAGCATCTCGGAGCAGGTAGGTGGGGGTCGAGGTGGGGCAGCAGGCACAGGCAGGTGGACCCGTCCACGCTCTGGTCTTGGGGAGCGCCCAGTGTCCAGGACTAGGCTCCCTGTGGTCCAGTCTGTGGGGGCGGGGCTGTGGGACTCAGCCCTCGTGCTGGCGTCCGGATGGAAGGTCTGTGGTTGTCAGAAGTGGGCTGGAAGGCAGGGGCCTTGGGTTCCAGGTGAGGGGCTGGTGTGTTGGCAACAGGGAAGGTGAGAGCTGGGTGGGCAGCAGCCCATCCAGTTGGGCCTGGAGGGGGCAGAGGAACAGGAAGCCCGGGGGCATCTCAGGGGCTGGGTGGTGCGGTGCAGGGCGGCCCCGACCCCACCTGGCCAGACGTGCATGTAGTGGGTTCCTCCCAGCACCTCAGGGCTGGACCCAGGCTGCCAAGGACTCTCGGGTTCTGTGGAAGTCCAGATTGTGAGGTGGTGGGCGGCCGGGTGAGGAGGAGGGGAGATGTGGTGTGAAGTGGGGAAGAATTTAGAAGCCAGGGAGAAGAGGCGGGAAGGCAGCCCTGTGGCCAGAAGGGCCTCCCTCTCACTGGCTTTCCGGCTCCATCTGAGCCTCCTGTAGAAACCAGAATCACAGAGAAGGTCAAGGCTGGGAGCACGTGGCCCTTCCGGGGGGCTCACTGGGTGCTGGGCACAGGAAAGGGGCAGCGACGCCTCCCACCCGCCCCCCCGGCTGCCTTCCCCCTCCCCGGCCACCAGCGGGGGAGCCGGCAGGACGCAGCTGGTGGAGTTTGCTGAGTGCACTTGTCCCATCCTCAAGCCAATGGTCAGCCTGGCGGTGGGCCGTGTCTCACCCCGTCCAGCCCGGGACACGTCGCAGGCAGGACAGCGCAGTCCTCGTGTGTGCGTGCGTGCATGCGTGTACACGAGTGCAGGCGTGTGTTTGCAGGAACTTTAACCCTGTGCCAGCCTCACTCCCTAGGAAGCCTTCCCTCGGTAAATAGCAGAGGAGCTGAGGGCTTAGTAGCCGTGAGGGGTGGGCAGGGCCTGCAGGTGAAGTGGGGCTGCTGGCTGTGGGCTGGAGCAGACACTCCGGGCGCCTCCCGGCCGAGTGCCCCGGGGCCCCCAGAGGTGGTGCTCACTGTCAGGAGCGCTGACTCAGGACGCTCACGTCCACCTTGGGCCTGGGGTTCAGGGGTCGGGGCCGGGCCCCCGGGAGTGTGCTCCTCCGAAGGCTGAAGTTCAGGAAGCAGCGCACCCCAGGGGCCCAGGTCTCGGCAGGCGAGGCGAGAGGGGCATCGGGCCCTAACAGTGACCCTGGGGCCTGGGAGCCCGGCTTTCTCCCGAGGCACTGTGCGGCCGTGCTGTGCTGTGGCAGCTGGCATGTAAGAGCCCCACCCCACTCCATGCACGCTGGGAGGGCCCAGGCGGGGGGCGTTCTGGGCACCGTGGAGCCCAGCTGAGCTGTCCCCATCGGTGACCTTTGCAGCCCTCCTGGATGTCCATGGGCCGCCTCGGTGCCCAGCAGGCCCACAAAGTGCTCATTCTGGCCCTGGCAAACTGGAAGCCCTGGAAGCATCTGTAGAAACAACCCATGTTTCAGTAAAACATCTGAATGTTTTGGCACCAAGGTGGGACTCGCCGTGCTGACCTCTTTGCTGTCGTCCTGAAGCTCTCATCCTGCGTGTGGTGTGACTCCGAGGGTGCAGGGAAGTCCGTGACTTTGACTTCAGAGCCGTTGTGAATCCTGAGTCAGTCCCCCCAGAGCATGGCCTGGAAGCAGCCAGGTGGTGGCGAGCCTGGTGGCCAGGCCTCCCCTTGACGTCCCAGAACCCGGGAGTTGTGGGCCCCCAGCCGCCCCCTGGCCACAGGGGCAGGAAGTGGGGAGACGGCCCTGGAGAGGCCACCGTCCGGTGGACCAGCTCTGTGCTCTGCCCATGGGGAGGGCCCGTCTGTCTCCCGGGCCGTGGTGACCAGCCCTCAGCTCCCTCCCAGCAGCTCCCAGCTGTTGTCCCAGCTGGTCTCAGGAGCCGGTAGCCTTGGTGGGCTTGGACTCTGCCCCCTCGGAGACTGGCCGCCAGTCGGCTCCGGCCCTCACAGCCCTTGGCTCTGGGCCACTGAGCTTCACACTGAGACATGTACAGCACGGGGGCCCAGGCATGAAGAGGGGGACGGGGCTCCCGGGGGTCTGGGCAGTGCACAGGCCTGGCCAGCCTTTCCTCCGCTTGTCTCTGAGGTCCACTAAGGCTCATGGATGGGAATCCATCCAGCCTTCTGGCCCCGGTGTCGGGCTCCAGTTTAAACCGTGCTGCTGCTGCTAAGTCGCTTCAGTCGTGTCCGACTCTGTGCGACCCCATAGACGGCAGCCCACCAGGCTCCGCCGTCCCTGGGATTCTCCAGGCAAGAACACTGGAGTGGGTTGCCATTTCCTTCTCCAATGCATGAAAGTGAAAAGTGAAAGTGAAGTCGCTCAGTCGTGTCCGACTCTTCACGACCCCGTGGACTGCAGCCCACCAGGCTCCTCCGTCCATGGGAGTTTCCAGGCAGGAGCACTGGAGTGGGTGCTGTCGCCTTCTCCAAGTTTAAACTCTAGTCTCTGTTTATCCGTCCACCCCGAGGACGGTCCAGCTGTCCCTCTGCATCTGAACAGCACACATTCCACATGCCAGCTGTGTGGGTCCTTCTTACACAGCATCTTATGTTGGATAAGAGGCCCTGGGTGTGTGTTTATGTGTATTAAAGGTTCCTTGTTTCATTCCATAAGCACTTTGTTAACCTCAGGGTCCACACTCGGCTCTGGAACCACACACTCCGGAGGCTTCATTCTCAAGGCTTTCCAAGGCTTTCCAATTTCAGTGCTGAAATAGAGGTGAATTTAAAGATAAAAAGTCACAGATCCTGCCCTCCATTGCCTTAAAATCTAGTGGGAGAAATGTGAAGACAAGTCAGCAGTGTGTGATGAATTAGCATATGGAAATAAACGAGAAACTCCTTGTATTCCGAAGAGACTCTGGTGGCCGAAGGCTCCAGTCCCCGGGTTACGTGGGACAAGAAGAAGAAGGTGCTTAGGCTGCTGTGGACGTCCAGTCCCGTCCAGGGCCCTGAACGGCCCCTTGTTTGGAGCCAGGGTGGCTCTGTGTCACTACTTTAGTTGAGATGAGGCCTTGCGGGGGCAGGTGGGCCATTAACCCTGTGCAGCCGTGTCCTTAGAGAGCGGGCAGCATGGGACAGAGCAGAGGCCGCAGCGGGGCTGGGTGCCGAAGGCAAGGCGCCCGTCCGTGGAGACCTGGGTGGGGGCTCCCACACCCTGACCTCAGGCCTCGGCCTCTAGACTCTGGGAGACTAAGTGTCTGCTGTTCTGGGCGCTCAGGGTACGGTGACAAGTTCTGGCCACCTAGGGGGCTCAGGCAGCTGGACATCCATACGATGCAAGCTGTCTGGGCAGAGACCGGGCAGGCAGCGGCCGGGGCTCGGAGAGGACGAGGTCCCGGGGGCTGGTGGGGAGGCCAGTCAGGAGCCACGCGCTGGTCCGGCGGGGAGGCGGGGTTGGGCTGCTCTGATGGGTGGTGCCGGGCTGGATGCACGCGGGTAGAGAGGCTGGGTCCCCGACGGCCACCAGCGTATCTGCGCCGTGCCAGGCCGGGTGCTGGGCTCCTGGCTGCCTGCGGGCCCCCACCACACCAGATGGCATCCAGACCGTAGGCTAGTTTTACACGTTTCCCACTTAACACAGGAACAGCACTCGGCCTCACAGGGACGAACTGTCCACCAGGAAAACCGCCTGCTTCCCGTGGCGGCTGCTCTCGGGCCCCTTTAAGAGAGAAGAGATGCCCCCCTCCGCCTCCAGGCTCCCTCGAAGGAGCCGCGTTTCATTTATCCTGCTCTTGATTTTTAATTAACTTTAGGCTGGTCCAGCTGTGCCTGTTCTGGACTCCAATTTTGACAACTATTGACTGAATTGCCTGGTCAGTCCCATGAAAAAATAAAAATAAAAATGAACCCAGCCAGCCAGTTGCTGATTGAATCGACCGTGCGATCAAACGGTTTCTCAAGTCGCCCGCTTTAGACGGGTCTCCAAATGCATTCAGTTGTTTTATTTAAAGCTAGTGCATTTATATAAATGTAAGGGATGGTCTCCTCTCTGCCCACTGAGTAATTGTCTGGCTCTATCACTTAATTATCTCCACACAGTTAGTGACCAAGATATTAGAGCAGAAGATTAGATATTAAAAGCATGGTTAAAACACAGAAATGAGATTTGCATAGATGTCTAATTCCAAACCAGAAATGTGCTGGGGATGCAGTTAGATACTGAGCCCCGTTCTGGAAAATCCACGCAGGAGAACAAATGAAAATTCATGACTGTATCCAAAAGATTGAACTCTGCCATTAAAAATTTTTTATTCTTTTATTTTTATTTTATTAATACAAGACTGTCGTACAACCTTTGTCATAAATTTTGTACAAAAATAGGGACAAACCAGAAAATGTCTGGCACACACAGGGGTTGGCTGGTTATGTGGTGAAATATTTCAAAAGAACTGAAGGGCTGTATGGACCCGTGTTCACAGCGTCCGGATGGATGGACGGACGGATGGATTGGAGGCTTCCCAGAAAATATTTGCAGATAAAATGAACCTTCAGAGCAAAGGAGACATTTGGAGATATTTCTCTTTCTATGTGAGACCTTTTAGGATTTGAATTAGCTCAGTGAAAGTGCTACACTCGATATGCCAGCAAATTTGGAAAACTCAGCAGTGGCCACAGGACTGTAAAAGGTCAGTTTTCATTCCAATCCCAAAGAAAGGCAATGCCAAAGAATGCTCAAACTACTGCACAATTGCACTCATCTCACATGCTAGCAAAGTAATTCTCAAAATTCTTCAAGCTAGGCTCCAACAGTATGTGACCCAAGAACTTCCAGATGTTCAAGCTGGACTTAGAAAAGGCAGAAGAACCAGATATCAAATTGCTAACATCCATTGGATCACAGAAAAAGCAACAGAGTTTCAGAAAACATCTACTTATGCTTCACCAACTCTGCTAAAGCCTTTGAGATGGGAATACTAGACCCCCTTACCTGGCTCCTGAGAAATCTGTATGCAGGTCAAGAAGTAACAGTTAGAACCAGACATGAAACAACTGACTGGTTCCAAATTGAGAAAGGAGTACATCAAGCTTGTATATTGTCACCTTGCTTATTTAACTTATGTGCAGAGTACATCATGCAAAATGCCAGGCTGGCTGAAGCACAAGCTGGAATGAAGATTGCTGGGAGAAATCTCAATAACCTCAGATGCACAGATGACAGCACCCTGATGGCAGAAAGTGAAGAAGAACTAAAGAGCCTCTTGATGAAAGTGAAAGAGGAGAGTGAAAAAGCTGGCTTATAATTCAACAGTCAAAAAACAAAGATCATGGCATCTGGTCCCATCACTTCATGGCAAATAGTTGGGGAAACAATGGGAACAGTGAGAGACTTTATTTTCTTGGGCTCCAAAATCACTGCAGATGGTGACTGCAGCCATGAAATTAAAAAGACGCTTGCTCCTTAGAAAAAAAGCTATGAACCAACTCAGACAGCATATTAAAAAGCAGAAACATTACTTTGCCAACAAAGGTCCATCTAGTCAAAGCTATGGTTTTTCCAGTATTTATGGATGGATGTGAGTTGGACCATAAAGAAGGCTGAGTGCTGAAGAATTGATGCTTTTGAATGGTGGTGTTGGAGAAGACTCTTGAGAGTCCCTTGGACTGCAAGGAGAGCAAACTAGTCAATCCTAAAGGAAATCAATCCTGAATATTCTTTGGAAGGACTGATGTTGAAGCTGAAGCTTCAATACTTTGGCCACCTGATGTGAAGAGCCAACTCATTTGAAAAGACTCTGAAGCTGGGAAAGATTGAAGGCGGGAGGAGAAGGGGGCAACAGAGGTGAAATGGTTGGGTGGCATCACCTATTCAGTGGACATGAGTTTGAGTAAACTCCGGGAGTTGGTGATGGACAGGGAGGCCTGGCGTGCTGCAGTCCATGGGATCGCAGAGAGTTGGACACGACTGAGCGACTAAACTGAATAGCTGAATAGTGTGAGACCTTACAGCTTCAAGAGCCATTAGAACAAGGATCAAAATAATACACTGTTAGTATCAGACCTTCAGATGTCTTTAGGACAAGGTATAAATCCAATCTTACAAAAAATAATGAAGCCTAGTCTATAGAGTCGCAAAGAGTCAGACGTGGCTGAGCAACTGAACTGAACTGAACTGATGCAACCATATGTTTGAAACTGGTTATCACTGAAGTATATTTGAGAGCAAAATGATCTTTATGTGATCATGTAATATAGGGAGTTACTTTTAAATGCTGTTTATTTCATCTTTTTCTCGTGCTTTAGAAGTTATTTCATAGACGCTCTACAGAATACGGCTTCCCAGGTGTTCCTAGTGGTAAAGAACCCGCCTGCCAATGCAGGTAGACGTAAGAGACCCAGGTTCAATCCCTGGGTCTGGAAGATCCCCTGGAGAAGGAAATGGCAACCCTCTCTAGGATTCTTGCCTGGAGTCCCACGCACAAAAGGGCCTGACGGGCTGCAGTCCACAGGATCTCGCAGAGGCGGAGACGACCGAAGCGACTCAGCACACACCACAGAATCACCTGTGTATCAGGACAGCGGTGGACAGACACACTGCCATGAATCAGTAACTGCCGCCAGGCGCCCGAAGCTGCAGGACAAGGACATTTTGGAGTCATTTTTTCTCCCTCGTGTCTGTATCTGTACTGTTTCTCCCAAAACGCTGACCTTTGTGATCCTGATCTCCGACCTAAGTCCCCGAGGACAAAGCTCAGCTTCCTGCCTTGCTTCCGCCGGCCGGTCCCTCTGGCCGAGCGCCCCAAGTTGGGCGCCCTCCTTCTCAGTGTGGCCCCAGGGGCCATCTGCATGGCGTCCTGCGTCCCCAGCAGGGCCTCTCCTGTCCCCCTGGGCTGGACCCTGGACAGACCATATCCCTCAGTCCAGGTAGAGGGGCTTCAGGTCAAGCGCATGTGCACAGCAGAGCCCTGGCCCGCAGGCCCACGGCTCAGACCTGGAAGCGGCCAGGCCAGACCCCGGAGCCTGTCCAGGACCTGCCCGCCTGCCCTCGGGCACTGGCTGTCCTGGTGGCAGCCTGGGAGACCCTCTGTGCTCCCGCAGGACCCGAGGCTCAGGAGACCCTCTGTGCTCCCGTAGGGCCCAAGGCTCAGGAGAACCCCCCCGCCCCGCCCTCCCACAGAGCCCGAAGCTCAGGAGACCCTCTGTGCTCCCGCTCAGCCCGAGGCTCAGGAGACCCTCCGTGCTCCCGCAGGGCCCAAGGCTCAGGACACAGAGCAGGAGCGTGGCTGTGGCCGTGGTCTGGCTGAGGCGGGCATGGGGCACGCGTTCCCGGTTCTCTCCAGCTCAGACGTGTGTCTCGCATCCGGACGCTAGAACCCCAGATCCAGGTGCCTGCAGGCCTGGGTCCTCCTGAGGCCCATCTCCTCAGGCGTAGATGCTGTCGTCCCCCCGAGTCCTCACACGGTCGTCCCTGTGTGCATGTCTGTGTCCTGATCCCTTCTTACAGGACACAGTCCTATGGGGTCAGGGTTAGGGTCACCCCCTTGCCTCTACAGACCTGCCCCAGGTGCCTCCCGGGGACCTGGGGTTGGCACTCGGCATGTGAGTTGGGAGCACAGCTCAGCCCTAACCTGCAAGAAGCAGTGTCTCCTCTCCAAGCCCGACTTCCCGCACACACCAGAGGATGGAACCCTCGCCCTGTCGATGGAAATGCCCGCTGGTCCCCTCGGGAAGAACTTGCTGGCAGAGGTCCGGCTCCGCCTCCTCTGTCTGATCTTCCAGGCCTTTCTGCTGAGGCGTCACCAAGGAGACGCAGCCGTGACAAAGGGCCGCCTGCCCCCTGGGAGGAAGGGCTTAGGGTGTTGACCGCGAGGATTTCCACTTCACATTTACACAGAGTCAGACACAAAGGAGCTGAGCGAGGTGCCGGGTGGAGGGGCACAGACAAAGCACCGGCCCTGGATTAGGGGGTCCCCGCGCCCCTGCCTTCCTCACGAATCTTAAAGAAAATGCGCCTCCTTCCCTCCCGTGCTCGGCACCGGGGCTGCTGGGACCGGGTCTGCGCCCACCCTGCCGCTCGCTCGCTAGGGAATTAATTACCCCCAGGAGAGCCGGGCTCCCCTCCCTGGTCAGCCCTCGTCTCGATCTTTCGGACAAGCCCCTCTGGGAGAGCCCAGCAGGTGGGTGACGGTCCATGGGTGGACCCTGGGCAGGAAGCCTGCTGCCCCCAGGAGGCCCCCAACCAGGGGGACCCCTTCCTTCCAATATAAGTGCCCGCCAGAACTGTGGGCTAGTGGGAGCCACTCTGAGCCTCACGCTCAGATGGTTTGCTGGGTCACTAACAACATCCACGTCCCTCCCCAAGATCTGAAAAGTCCGCCCATCCTTCGTGAGCTCTGACCCCCCACCACAGGCAGACCATATTTTCTAAGATGAAGTTTTTTAGGCACCTAACTTTAAAACACAGAGAAGGCAATGGCACCCCACTCCAATACTCTTGCCTGGAAAATCCCATGGATGGAGGAGCCTGGCGGGCTACAGTCCATGGGGTCGCTGAGAGTCGGACATGACTGAGCAACTTCACTTTCACTTTTCACTCTTATGCATTGGAGAAGGAAATGGCAACCCACTCCAGTGTTCTTGCCTTGAGAATCCCAGGGACGGGGGAGCCTGGTGGGCTGCCGTCTATGGGGTCACACAGAGTCGGACACGACTGAAGCGACTTAGCAGCAGCAGCAGCAACTTTAAAACAACCATTCTGGGGGGAAGGCGACCTGGTGTGGCAGTCATGAGATTAACGTGTCTTGTTGTGGCCTCGTCACCTGGACGTTGTTAAGAAATTTATCTCGGTGTGAGCGGACCTCCCTGCACTTTGTAATGAGTTGCTTAATAATTGTTTTCCTAATTGTTTTGAACAGAGATGTGCAAATTAACTTTTTAAAGAAAGACATTGGTGTCTCTTATTGAAAGCATGTTTAATTGGGCAAAGAGTGTGCTAACATTTGAACTTTTAAAACAAAATAATCTCAATAGAAATAGTTTTCCTTGGTTCTATCACTGTGACCCTGGATTGTTTTTAGCATATTTAAAAAATCTAGACACAAAGGTGGGCATCATTTTAAGCAAACTTGACCCTGAAGCCTGGCAACACTGTGGTATCATTTTTAGGAGAAAAACTCCGCGCGGAGGTGACGGTTCTTGTTGTGTCGTCCTGCTTGTCTTTACCAGGCGGGGAAGCGTCACGTGTAGAATGGAATTCTGACTGTGCGTGCGCTTCCAGTCTCGGGGGATGTGTGCTGTGACTGAGGCCGTGGGCAGGTGTGAGTTGTCTCGAGCGAGTCGGGGCAGGTGTGTGCTGCATGAGCACCTGGAGAGAAGACTTTGCTCAAACACACACACAGGCCATGGGGCTTGCACACACATGTCGTGCTTCTTGTATGAAAGAGAACTGCGTGTGTCAGAGGATCTGAGGACATGGGTGCTTCCTGAGAGGTCCCGTGTGTCCCCAGGGCCTGACTGCCCCCCACTTCTGGTCTGGTCCTTGTGGAGAGTGGCTGTGATGGCCGGCACCCTGGCTTGCAGGGTGGCAGCTCCCGCTGCCCACAGTGGGCAGGAAGGTGCGTGCTGCCTGGTGTGACCCCGTGGGCCGGCCTGGCCTCGTGTGCTTGGCCCAACCTGGCTGGAGCAACTCTAGATGGGAAGCCCCTGGATAGAGGAACTAGAAGAGCTGCTCTCAGGATCCGAGCCGAGGATGCCCAGAGCAGGGTGTCACAGAACTCCTGTTCGTGCAGATCTGTTGTTAGAAAACAGAAGCACATGGACCCGGACACTGGGAAAGACTGAGAGCAGAAGGAGACGGGGATGACAGAGGAGGAGATGGCTGGATGGCATCACCGACTCCATGGACGTGAGTCTGAGTGAACTCTGGGAGTTGGTGAAGGACAGGGAGGCCTGGCGTGCTGCAGTCCCTGGGGTCGCAAAGAGTTGAACACAACTGAGCCACTGAACGACAACGGCCAGGGCGTCTGAGTAGAAGCCAGTATAAGCTAAAACAGCAGAGTTCAGACGCGTCAGCTCCTGGAGGGCAGTCCGAGGTGCAGGTGGACTCTGTGTCCACCGCACAGCCTACCCTCCCGCCGTGACGGACCCTGGGCTCATCCCGGCCCAGCACCACAGCCGCAGGCGCGCACCCCTGCCTCCCGGGCCGGCACAGGCTCCGCCGTGAGAGAGGGGACTGCAGGGGGGCCTGAGAAATGCCACCTCCTGCCGTTTGGAGCTCCTGGAGGGTCAGGGCCATCTCCTCACCTGGACGTGGGTGGTCGGGTCTCACTCTCGGGGCGGGGCCCCAGTCACTGAAGTAACAGGAGACCTGTGAACATCCCATCAGGGTGCTCATCTGTGGTGTCATTATGGTGACCATCTCGGCAGTGCTGGCCCAGGCTGGCTCCTGCATCTCACTGATCCGGGGTGGGGCTCCCCCACTGTTGGGGCCCCACCTGCTCGCCCTGCCATCAGGGGGAGCCGAGGGCCTTGTGTCTTGGGAGCCCCCTGCTCTCTGCCCCTCAGCTTTCTCTTTGAGGCCCCCAGACTGCCTTCTGCGCCCCTCCGAAGGAGACATGGGTGTTTAGGGTCCATAAGAACCCAGCTGTCCTCACGGTCAAATGCAGCAGCTCTCAGTTTTCAGGGTCAGTTTCCTGGTTTGTGTTTCTGTTTGTCTGGCTGTGCTGGGGCTTGGTGTGGCACGCGGGATCCTTCTGTGCAGCGCACCGGCTCTGGTTGTGCGTGGGCCAGAGTGCCAGCCCGGTAGGTGCAGCGTCACGTGGGATCTTAGTTCTCCGACCAGGGATCAAACCTGTGCCCCCTGTGTTGCAAGGCGATCCTTAACCCTCAGTTCAGTCACAGTCCTGTCCAACTCTGCGACCCATGGACCACAGCACGCCAGGCCTCCCTGTCCGTCACCAGCTCCTGGAGTTTGCTCAAACTCATGTCCATCGAGTCGGTGACGCCATCCAACTATCTCACCCTGTCGTCCCCTTCTCCTCCCACCTTCAGTCTTTCCCAGCATCAGGGTCTTTTCCAATGAGTCAGTTCTTTGCATCAGGTGGCCACAGCTTCAACATCAGTCCTTCCAATGAACACCCGGGACTGATCTCCTTTAGGATGGACTGGTTGGATCTCCTTGCAGTCCAAGGGACTCTCCAGAGTCTTCTCCAACACCACAGTTCAAAAGCATCAATTCTTCGGCGCTAACCTTTCCTTATAGTCCAACTCTCTTAACCCCTGGACAACCAGGAAGTCCCTAGGTCAGTGTCCACTTTTCTAATTTCCTCGGATGTCACAGCTGGAGTCACAGCTGGGAGCTTCTAAAGACCCAATTCTGTGATTTCCGCCCTGTCTTCTGAAAACACCAGCAGCTCCTCCTCTACAGGCCCTCGCTGCCCAGGCACAGGTGGCAGGACTGCCCACTCTGCCTTGGCACCCCAGGTTTCCAGCCGCCCTGTGCCTGCTGACCAGCAAGTCCCGAGAGGCCCAGAAAACTCTCCTTTGAGTCTGACCACATTTTCTCCCCTTTCCCTTGGTGATTCGCGCCCCCCTGCATTCAGAGTGGTGTTTGGATATTTTCCTTCGAAGCATTTACAGTTCCGTGTCTGTCTACTCAGGGCTGGCTCTCACGTGTTGAGGAACACGGGTCAGCCGAGCCTCCTTCCTCCCCGAGTGGCCCTGGTGCCACCGCGGCATCCTCGCGTGTCTGGGGCCCTCCTCTGCCCCTCCCCTAGGTGCCCACGCGGGGTCCTGTTGCTGGACGCCGAGTCCCCGGGCAGTAGGGCAGGCCCCTGCCTCGGCCAGCAGGCTGTCTCTGTGTCCGTGGCCTGTGACTGAGAGCACATGTGTCGCACGGCTGCACGCGTGTGGGGAGAAAAGCCTCAGAGACAGGGGCTTCAGCAGCATCCGTACCAGAGGGGCCGTCGGCGGGGTGTGGGCCATGGGAGCCGCGGGCCGGGCCCCGCGCGTCTGCCTCCTTACCCTGCTGGCCAAGCACCCTCTCCAGGTGCAGCAGTGTCCGCCGCAGGCCGGGCCCCGCGCGTCTGCCTCCTTACCCTGCTGGCCAAGCACCCTCTCCAGGTGGAGCAGGGTCCGCTGGTGAGAGCGGAGAGAGAATCTCTGGGTCCTTCTCTTTCTTGATGGAGATGCCCTGGGGTCCGGGCCGCCTCTCGCCTGTCTGTCTGATCCCGTGGGCTCCCCAGCCTGGGGGCCTGAGCTCGGCATCTGCATGTGGGATCAAGGCCCTCCCTTTACCCCCCACTCCCTCCCTCCACCCTTTGGCCGCCAGGCCTGCCAACGGCATCAAAGGGACGCGACGCAGAGACGCTGTGACCCAGGTCTGCGGGTGCTGCACTGCCCGCCTGCCCGGCGCCTCCCCTCCTCATCTGAAAACACACGTCACGTCCGCATGCAGACCTAGCAGTGGTTGAGCAGCACAGAGGCAGGAAGTGAGGAGCTGGGTGCGAACCTGTCGGGCGCATTTAGGGACAAGCCTGAGGGCTCCCACCGCGTTAATACTCACCCAGCGACCAGCCTCCGACACCTCGCTGTTCTCGGCCTGGCCTCTCCCACCCGTGGGGACTCAGCCTCCAGTGCCTGGGGAAGGTGGTGCTGCAGGAAGGTGACCCAGGTAGAGGCAGGTGGGCACAAACCCAGGAGGCGGTGCATGAACCGGAGCGGCACACCGACCCCTGGGGACGATTAATTCATTAGCACCCGAGCCAGCCTGGATTGTTTCCTTGTAATTACACCCACCTCACACACTTGCTTTTGAAGACATTAATTGCATGATTAGTTTTATGATTTCTTCTGATTACCAATTAAGTTACCTTTTTTTTGTATTTCATACATGCCATTAGGGTTTATAGTGCAGCTTTTTTAATTTCTCACCTAGCGGGGGATCTCACACGTTGGAAGGCTACATTATCCACTCAATAAACAGGCAGAGTTTAATTTTCTGTACAAAGTATTGGTGCGGACTTGGAAAGATGGTGTTTCAGGCATTGCGCTATCGGGAGTGACATTTAATTTTTCAGGGGAGAAATCTTGTTTTTCACTGTCACAGCGATGTTCACAGAGCGTGATTCAGGGCTGTGCGGGGACCCAGCGCGAAGCTCCCACGCCTGCCACCGCGCCCCTTCCCTGACTGAGGCTGCGGTCACTGTTCCCCTGCCTCCTGCACCCGCACGGCTGGCTCCGCTGCTCCCAAAGGCCCTGGAGCCACATGGTGGGCCGCCCCTGTCAGCACTGGGCGCCCGACCCGCACCAGGCAGGTCCAGGGGGCCACACCAGACAGGGACCCTGCAGAGGCACCCAGAGCCTGTTCCCACGACGTCAAGGAGAAAGCAGACTGGCCAGGCTCCTGCAGCTGCTCACAAGGTGGCCTTCGACCGTCCATTCCGCTCCAAACTCTCCCCCTTCCCACAGGAAAATAAGTGCAAATAGATCTGTAATCAACAGCCAGTCACGGGAAGAGCCGCCTAATTGGACGCACTGAAATGACTCCTAGAGCGGGTGTGCGGGAGGGAGCCCAGCCCTGTGATTGAGCAGCATCGATTCACAGCCCAGCACAAAGGGCTGATGAATCCCGCCCTTTACACCGCGTGTGGGCTGGGGGCCTGTGTGGTTCCCGCCTCTGACAGCCAGGCCGCCCAGCAGGGAGGCTGCTGGAGGTCCAGGGACTTTTAATTGGATGTGGCTGCGGAGAGAGAAAGTTCCAATTTTGATGTTGATCCTTGAAGCATTAGCTGACAAAGCCCTGCACCGGTGGGGGAAGGGAGGGACCCCCACCCAGGGCCTCAAGCCCAGCAAGAGAGTGCAGGATGGAAGATCCTGGCGGAAAGGGAGGCACCCGGGCCCCCAGGCTGCAGTCCTCCAGAGTAGGGGAAATGGCACGATTTCTTGAGTAACGTTTATTTACTTCCCGCTTCCCTTTTAAACCAAACTTTCTCCCTTTTGAACGCCAGCTTCACGTATGGTCCTGAATAATGTATGAGCCAGGCTTGGTCAGCCCCCGAGCCATAGAGGTCCCCTGGGGGCGGGGTTCACGGCGCATGCCCCCTCCCCAGGGGCTCCCCCTGTATCTCGAGTCTCTCTCTAAGGCTAATTCGAGTCTCTCTCTAAGGCTAATTCAAGTCTCTCTCTAAGGCTAATTCGGGGTTTCTTTAGGGCTTGAAGAAGCTTCCGTGTGGAACCTTCCCCCGGGTTTCATTGAAACGCAAATACAATATTACATTACACATTTATATACAGAATTATAAGTCAAAGAAAACCTATCAGGAAAGAGGACCATCCTGTCGGCTGGCCATGAGCGGGGCCATGTCCTGTGGTGGCACCTGCCTGGGCTTTGTCCTGAGTGGGCAGCTGTCTGCCCGGCTCCCCCAGGCCATGGGGATCGTGGGAAGGGTGAATGTGGCAGATAAAAATGGTCCAGGCCAGTTCATTGCATCAGGATGGGGCTCGTAGGCAGCTTTCTACCTTTTCAAAGACAGGAAATGATATGCTTGTTAAAACTCGTTTTATTTTATTAACTACTTGATGACTACTTCTCTTGTAGCTCAGTCAGTAAAGAATCTGCCTGCAACACAGGAGACCTGGGTTCAATTCCTGGGTTGGAAAGATTTCCTGGACAAGGAAATGGCAACCCGCTCCAGTATTCTTGCTTGGAGAATCCTATGGACAGATGAGACTAGTGGGCTACAGTCCATGGAGTTGCAAGAGTCAGACATGACTTAGCAACTAAACCACCACCGCCACTTGATGGAAAACTTAAAAAATGCAATTTGTTGTTCAGTTGCTCAGTCGTGTCCAACGCTTTGTGACCTCATGGACTTCAGCACGACAGGCTTCACTGTCCTTCACTATCTCCCGGAGTTTGCTCAAACTCATGTCCATTGAGTTGGTGATGCCATCCACCATCTCATCCTCTGTCGTCCCCTTCTCCTCCTGCCTTCAATCTTTCCCAGCGTCAGAGTCTTTTCCAATGAGTCAGCTCTTCGCATCAGGTGGCCAAATTATTGGAGCTTCAGCTTCAGCATTGGTCCTTCCGATGAATATTCAGGACTGATTTCCTTTAGGATGGACTGTTCTGCTCTTCTTGCAGTCCAAGGGACTCTCAAGAGTCTTCTCCAGCACCACAATTCAAAAGCATCAATGCTTCAGCGCTCAGCCTTCTTTATGGTCCAACTCTCACATCCATCCATGACCACTGGAAAAACCATAGCTTTGACTAGACGGACCTTTGTTGGCAAAGTAATGTCCCTGCTTTTTAATATGCTGTCTAGGTTGGTCATAGATTTTCTTCCAAGGAGCAAGCATCTTTTAATTTCATGGCTTCAGTCACCATCTGCAGTGATTTTGGAACCCAAGAAAATAAAGTCAGTCACTGTTTCCATTGTTTCCCCATCTATTTGCCATGAAGTGATGGGACCAGATGCCATAATCCTAGTTTTCTGAATGTTGAGATTTAAGCCAACCTTTTCACTCTCCTCTTGCACTTTCATCAAGAGGCTCTTCAGTTCCTCTTTGCTTTCTGCCATAAGGGTGGTATCATCTGCATATCTGAGGTTATTGATATTTCTCCTGCAAACTTGATTCCAGCTTGTGAGTCATCCAGCCTGGCATTTTGCATGATGTACTCTGCATATAAGTTAAATAAGCAGGGTGACAATATACAGTCTTGACGAACACCTTTCCCAATTTTGAACCAGAAAACGCAGTAAAACAGTAAAATCACTGGTGATTCTGCACTCGCATGTTCCCGCCCACCGGTATTGCTTGTGGAGCGCGTGCACGGCACACGCTATGCTGACTCCGTGGATGATGCGCACCTCACAGAGTTCGTCCAGCTTTTTACTCTGTGTGATCGGCCTTGCCAGATGGTCTTTAGAATGTTACTCTATTGTGGTTTGTTGTTCAGTCGCTGAGTCGTGTCTGACTCTTTGTGACCCCATGGACTGCAGCATCCCAGACTTCCCTGTCCTTCAGCATCTCCCGGAGTTTGCTCAGATTCGCATCCATTGAGTTGGGGATGCTTTGTAACCATCTTATCCTCTGTTGTCCCCTTCTCTTCCCGCCCTCAATCTTTCCCAGAATTAAGGTATTTTCCAATGAGGCTCTTTGCATCTGGTGTTAGTTTAAGGAACCATAATTTGTCTATCATTAAATAACCAATCTGCTAGTGCTGAATATTTAGGCTGTTCCAAGGTCTTCACTTTTACAAACCTTGCTGCAATTAATGTCCATATATGTGGGTTTGGTCTCTGTGACTTTCTTCTCTAGGACACATCCCTAGAAGTATAACTCCTATGTCAAAAGGTGCAGACTCTTCTTGGTCTCTTGGTTCTTATTACCGAGTGGAGCCATTGACTCCCCAGATCCCAGAAGGTTCGGGAAGCGGGGGGTGCATCTGACAGGCTCTCGGCAACAAGGAGATGTCCGCCCGGCTTGTGTTTCAGCGTTCTTTTTAAATATGCAGTTGTATTAATTCATTTATGGCTCTGCTGGGTCTCCCTTGCTGTGCGGGCTTGCTCTGGGTGTGGGGAGCAGGGGCTACTCTCCAGCTGAGGGGCACGGGCTTCTGGCTGCGGTGGCTTCTGTCACTGTGGGCCACAGGCCTCCGAGCACGCAGACTCCGTAGCTGTGGCTCCTGGGCTCCAGGGCACAGGCTCAGTCACTGTGACCCGGGGGCTTAGTCGCCCTTGGCATGCAGGATCCTCCCAGACCAGGGATTGAACCCATGTCCCCTCTTTGGCAGGCAAGTTCACCCCTGAGCCACTAGGGAAGCCCTGTTTGGGGCATTCTTTAAGGCAAATCATGGCATCTTTTCATCGCGTCACTCTGTGGGTTTGAAGTCTCGTAAAGCGGAGGTAGTCTCTGAGGCGTGGTCGTGAGTCGCTCCGCTTCTGGGTGCGCCCTGCTCAGGAACCTTTGCGTCTCTCTTCCCGGCCTCTCATCTCCCGTCCTGCAGCCTCTGCTCCGCAGTGTCTCTGCCGGAGGAGTTTGAACTCCAGGGTGTATGTGGTGTGTCAAGCACGCTGTCATCTCCCTTCTGGTTTCACCAGCTGCTCTCACACTCAGAGGACCCCTGATCATTCTGTGGCCAGTTCAGTAGCAGCTTTCCTCTTTAGCTTTTCTTTGGTTCGTGTTGTCCGACTTACTCTTTGAGTTTATCCGGATCATTCTGGGCCTCTGTCGTCCCGTGCTATGCAGCGAGGCAGAGCGTGGGCTCGCCCCAGGCAGCGCCCTCGTTTGTTGGCTGGCGTGGGCAGTGGCTCCCTCAGCCCCGAGGCTGCACGTGGACAGACCTGCGTCGACTCCCCCTGAGAGTCCTGATCCTCACCCCAGCGTCCTCCCAGTCCCGCGGGCTCTTCCTCAAGTGCGAGTCTGCTCTTGTTCCCACCGGCGACCCTGGCCGCCCCTCTGGTCACGTCCAGGCGGAAGTCCCCCGCTTCCAAGGCAGGTCTGGTCAGCTTTCCTGGGTGTGATTTACTTACGATAAAACCCACCAGCCTGATGAGTTCTGGCAGCTGTACAGCAGAACCTCCCCCAGCCCCTCCAGACTCTCTCCCCCACCCCCAGGCCCTCCTCGCCCCTCACCCTGTCCCCCACTCCCCAGGCTCTCCCCAGCCTCCCCATAAGCCTAGGCCCATCCCGCCCTACCCCCCTCACCCTGACTCTGGCCAACACCCATTTGCTTTCTTTCACTCTGTCCCTGCCTGTTCTGGAATTTCGTAAAGACAGGAGAGTGCGGATCCTATCTTTGTTTCTCGAGTTTTGCACGGGGCAGGTGCTAGCCGCTCTCCTATGACAGAGGCATGGGCGCAGAGGGGAGGCCCGGGCCCTCCCCTCCATGCTCTTCTGGCAGGGAGGAGGAGGTGAGGGGGCAGGGCCACCCACCCGGGTCCTCCGAGAGCAGGCCCCTCTCCCCGTGGGGCCAACTGACCTGCTCCCGGGCTGGGCTTCCGAGTCTAGGCCAGAGGAACATGCAGGAACCTCTCTCCAGCCCGGCTTCCACACAACACCCCAAGGCCTCAGCTCCCCCAGCCCAGGGAGACGCGACCCTGAATCCCCAGGGGCCAGCCAGCCCTTGGCTGGGGGCAGCCAGCAAGGTCACGAGGTCACATCTACACAGGACTCAGTGTCCGCGCCCCTCCTGGGCTGTTAGCCAGGTTCGTGACGTGTTTACAAGTCGCCCTGGAACAGGAGGACCGGCCGGGCTCGTCTCAGCGGCTCTTTCCTCCCAGACCGGTCCTCGCCGTCAGCGAGGGTCTCGTCTGCAGCTTCCCCGCACGTCCTCCGGGGCATCTCCCTCCTCAACCCCGTCCCTCCACACCTGCCTGCCCGCAGGGGCTCAGCGCGGGCCCAGCCCACCGTCAGCCCAGCAACTGACCGGCGTGCGCGTGGAGGACCGGGAGGCCGAGGCCCTGGGCGGGAGCGGACCTCCGCCACTAGGGCTCTGGGCGGGGCGGCCACGTCCACGTCACGGCCCCAGGCGTCCCAGGGACAGCGACAGGGGGACCCGCCGTCCACCTGCCTCCGCCCCAGCGGCTCGTGATGGCCCACTGCTTGACGGGGCTGGCGACTCCTTAGTCCTGCCGTTTCCTTAAGGAAGAATTTGACTGGGAAAATGCAAAGTGCTGGTTTCTCTCTGGAAGGAGGCCCAGGTGGGTCAGCTGAGAGTGCCCGCGGCTGGCGGGCTTCAGCCCGCACCCAGATCCCGAGCACCGCCACGTCCAGGCCTCAGGACAGCGTCTCCGTCCGCCTTCCTCCTCGGGACTCTGGGAGCACTGCAGTAAATTTGCTCGCTGCCACCTCTGGATTCAACCCTGCTCTCCTTGGTTGCTTTCACCAGAAGAAGGAGGGGGGAAGCTGGAGCAGCAGAAATACTGGGCCGGGCCTCCAGCGATGGAAGAGCCTCCTAAACAGCCCAGATTCCTGCTCAGGACACGCCTCTGAAAACTGCCGGAGACAGCGCATGCTTCCTTCTCCCCACTCCGTCCTCCACGCTGTTCCTCTCCTTCGTGTTTGGAGGCTTCTTTGTTCCTTTTTCAGTGATGACTTGTGCCGTCGGGAGACAAGCACAGGGATCTCTGGGTCTTGGGGGAGCTTGGTTGCATCCACCCGCCGGGCACAGTTCAGGATCAGACTGATGCGGGGCACGTCTGTCCCCTCAGCTGAGCCGCTGAACTGTCCTGCCTCCCACCTGCTCCTCAGATTCATATTTAAAACAAAAGCAACAGTCTCCCGTCTCCAGTTTACACAAACGCAGCCATCCTTAACAGCCCAAATGGATTAGAGCCGCTGCCTCTGCGGAGCCCACTTAGCAAAGTGTGAGACAGTCACCGCACAAGGTAATTTGCAAAAGGCAGTCGCCTCTGATCAATCTGAAATAATCCTCCTGTTTATAAAACAGAACATAGGATGCGGCACTGAGCCCGACGCCAATTACACTGGAAATGCAGTTTTCAAGTGGCGCCCGAGCCGGGGCGCCTGTGGGCTGGCTAGGCACTGTGTCTCCTGGCAGCCTAGGCTGTTCCCTTTCTGGGGTGACTGGAGTGTTAATCCCGTAGCAGTGGGAGCGGTTTCCATGCTCAGGAATTAACTGCAGCACCAGCCACCGCGCGCCACTGACGTCCTGCTGGCCCACGAGGCCCCCACAGACGGGAGCAGGATGGGGAACTGCTGCCCCTTGTCAGCAGGCCCAGCCATCCAGAGGGCACACATCCACACCCCTTCAGGGCTCCGTGGCATCGAACCTCCGACCCGTGCTGTATTTCAGGTTCGATGCCCACTCTGCAAAGGGCTCCCTTCAAGGAGCGTCAGCAGCTGCCTCGTGGGACACCTGTGTGGGAACAGTAGCCCAGGGGCCGCCCGCGAGCCTTCCCAGCCTCAGTCCCAGCCCCGAAGCCCAGAGGAACTCAGGAGAGCACGTCTGTGCAGTGGCTTCCGGGGGGCCAAGTGTCCTCCCACGCTTGGCTGGTGATGGCGGCTCTGACCCTCGGGGCCCCAGGAAGAGGGCTGGGCCTGCAGAGGAGGCCAGATGAGGAAGCAGGGGTTCCGAGGCGGGGGAATCCAGCTGTCCTCCCCGTGGTGGCTTCGGTCCCAAGCTTGTCCCCGTGGTCATAGGATGCAAGTCCGTGCCCAGCACCTCCTCTCCCCACAGCCGAGCTCATGGCAGAAAGGAGACTTTCTTCATGTTTCTCTTCTTATTTTCTTTTGCAAATTTCAAACTTGCAAGTAAGCTGGAAGAACAGTCAAGTCAACACCCACAGCCTTTCATCTGGATTCAGCAACGGTCAGCAGTGGCCCCTGCCACTCATCCACCGCCTGATAAAGCTGTTGAAAGTAAGCTGCAGATGTGAAACTCCACGTGAAGTGTGTTTTTAAACATGTGTGTCCTCTGACACCATCCCCTGAGCACAGCTTGGACGTCATTTATCACAACTTGTGCTCAGATTTCCCCCTCGTCCCAGTAACGCTCTTCACAGCTGCTATTTCATTTTTGATCCAGACTGCAGTCGGGGAGCACTTCTGCTCTTGTGGTCACATCTCCTTAACTGTCTTTATGCTGGAACACTCTTCCTGCCTTTTGACTCTGTTTTATTATTGGCCTTTCCTAATATCGCAGTTTCTACAGACACTGGGCCACTCGTCCCGTGGAGTACGTCTCGATCTAGGTTTGTCTGTTGTTCCCACGAGGTCGGGTTCAGACGAAAGGTTTGGCGAGGGATGCCGCACATGTGGGTCTGCGGGCACCTCCTGGGCGTCATGTCAGGAGCTGGACGGCCACCTGCTGAGGGTGAGGCCCCTGCTGAGAATGGAGCCCAGCTAGTGACTCCTCTAGGAAGGGACCCTCTCTCCTGGCTGTTGTTCAGTCACTCAGTCGTGTCTGACTCTTTGTGACCCCATGGACTGCAGCATGCCAGGCCTCCCTGTCCATCACCATCTCCCAGAGTTTGCTCAAACTCATGGCCATCGAGCCGGTGATGTCCTCCAACCATCTCATCCTCTGTCTCCCTCTTCTCCTCTTGCCTTCAACCTTTCCCAGGGTCTTTCCAACGAGTGTGCTCTTCGCATCAGCTGGCCAAAGTATTGGAGCTTCAGCATCAGTCCTTCCAATGAATATTCAGGACTGATTTCCTTTAGGATGGACAGGTTTGATCTCCTTGCAGTCCAGGGAACTCTCAACAGTCTTCAACACCACAGTTCAAAAGCATCAGTTCTTCAGCACTCAGCCTTCTTTATGGTCCAACTCACATCCATCCATGACTACTGGAAAAACCATAGCTTTGACTAGATGGACCTTTGTCAGCAAAGTAATGTCTCTGCTTTTTAATATGTTGTCTAGGTTGGTCATAGCTTTTCTTCCAAGGAGCAAGTGTCTTTTAATTTCATGGCTGCAGTCACCCTCTGCAACAATTTTGGAGCCCAAGAAAATAAAGTCTGTCACTGTTTCCACTGTTTCCCCATCTATTTGCCATGAAGTGATGGGACCAGATGCCATGATCTTAGTTTTTTAATGTTGAGTTTTAAGCCAATTTTTCCACTCTTCTTTTTCACCTTCATCTATCTCTCCTAGGTGGTTAACCAATAATCTGGGACATACTTTGAGATGGTTAGATGCCCTGATCCCCTGAAGAGCTACCTTCCCCAGGCGCCCCTTGTTTCAGGCTGAGTGGGGGAGCCGGGTGGGTCTTTACCCGGGGAGGAGCCTCTTGCCCACCTGCGTGGCCCCAAGGCTCTCAGCGGTGCCCCACAGCCATGCAGACAGTGATACAGCACCTCGTCCTGTCTCATCGAGGTGGGAGCTTATCCTGGGGCCAGTAAGCAGGACGGTGCGGGACCAGCTCGGGAGACGGGGAAGAGGGGAGCATGCTATGCAGGTGGGGCTCTGGGGGTCGGGAGGCCTGAGGTTTGGAGCCGGAGGACGGAGAGTGTCCCCAAGACAGGCTGTCCCCCCAGAGTGAGAGCCCGCTGGTGTCTCGGGAGAGGGGGCAACTCTGAGGGGCAGAGGGGACGGTCTTGCTGCGGAAGGGGATGCTGTCCGCCCAGGGCTGGGTGTGGGCCCCTGAGTCTGTATCTATGGCCAGGCACTCGGGGAGGACCACGCCCCCCAGGGGAACCCTCGAGATGGACAGTCCCCACACCGTCCCTCGGGGCCTGGGCAGAGCCGCACAGCCTCCCTGGAGCGGTGGCCATCTAGACACGGCTCGGCTCAGGGCTGCGGTCCTTCTCGCGGTTTTGAATGCGGCCTCTGCACACGTCCCAGCCGAGCTCCCCTCAGTCCTGCAGGAGTCTCGGAACAGTGGAGCTCCCCTGCCATTTGACAGACCTCCTGTGGGGACGCCCCGGGGGGGCACAGCCCCACCAGCAGGGGCCCTCACTCCTGGGTCACACGAGGTCTACACAGGTACTCGTGGTCACGTGTGGCCTTAGAGCAGGGCGACCCCAGAAGGGCCCCAGATCATGGCCTGGTTGATGCGGAAGAGCTCTGTCATTTTTACAGACGTCTGCTAACCAACCGACTTTGCAAATCGCCGTAGAATCTGGTGTCTCTGTAGTGTGCCGACAAGTTTGGCTTGTGGGCAGCACCTCTCCGGACAGTTGCTTTGGGAACAAGGCTTTGGATGTCTGCCTTTGACTTTAAATAGTTTGTCTTTAGAGATGGCAGTTTAAAATGCACTTGGAAGGTGACAGATTTAGCCGTCCTCTCTAAAAATGTATTGCGTTATTTCAAAACTAAGCAGCTCCCTGGGATGCCGGGCGTGGTTGCGCCTCACGCATCAGCAGAGCGTGAGAGGAAGTGCTCCGAATGCGTGCGAAATTAAAATAGTGTTTACTTTTAAGGTGGGGACATAATCAGTTTTCCTTAGAAAATTACAGAAACTGAAATGCAGAGAGAAGTGTGGTTTGAAGAAACGGTGACACCGTCTTGTCTGGATTCACGAGTCCAGACGCCTGCCCCAGAAATAATGTTCACAGCGGCCGCGGGAGCCACGTCCAGCCGCGGGTGCTCTTCCAGCTGCCATCCGCCCTTCGGCTGCATCAGAGACCCGGGAGCGTCCCCCACCCCTGCCGGCTGTTCTGCAGGAAGCAGCACTGGCTATCTATTGGAGTTTGCCTGGTTTTCTTTGAGTTCCCGTCGGCACACTGTTGACTTAGGTTTCACGTCTGCAATGACCAGAGGCCCCGTCCAGCCTCCCCCGACTGGCCCGTGTCTGCCCACTTCCCTCCCCTCCACCCTCTGGGTGCTGCCGGGGCTGCCAGCTTGGGGGTGAAGGGCATAGACATCTCCTACCCAATGGCTCCCTCGCTTCACACACCAGCTCCTTGATGGGCTCGACCTCTGATGTGCAGCACTGAAACACGGATCGTGTCCACATGCAGACACAGTCCAAGGCAGAGAGAAGACCCCCAGGATCCAGACAGGTCGGGAAGGGAGGCTGGCGTGCAGAGGGGTCTGTTAAGAGGCCTCAGCCTGGGGGAGTCAGCACTGGGGTCCAGGGAAGCCGCGGTGGTGCCCACGGTCCGTCCAGGGTTCACAGCGTGTCCCCTAGATGGCAGCTGCCCGGGTCAGGGCCCGGCCGCCTGGTCTGCACAGGGGGCCCTGAGATCAGAGCTTGAAGTGCGGCTGAGGAAGGAGAGCGAGGAGGGCGGATGCAGTGGCCCTTCATGACGGCTTTGTGTGCGGGGAAGCCATAAACAGGTTATCCACTCGTCCCAAGGTGCACGTCGGCCCCGACACGGTGGGGAGCAGCGCGTCTTCCGGGTCCTCGTCCTGCCCTCCCTCTGCTGGGATTCTCCACGACTCTCCCCCGCAGAGCCGGCCGTTGGCACCGCTAGGATCCAGGCGTCTGGCTGATCCGGGCGTCAGGAAACTCGCCAAAATCCTCTGGATGAGGCAGCTGACCCCTGATCCTCCACCTCCGTCTCTGACACCAAGGTCTCTGGCTCCGACCAGCGCTGCTGCTCTCAGAGGAGCTCGCCCCGGGGGGACCCTTGGCGGCGCTGGAGTAGACAGTGAGGTCCCTGAGCCTGTGCCCGTCTCTCGGACGTGGAGTCCTGGCTTAGAGAAACCGGCTGCCGCTCCAGGTCCCTCAGTAGGGGAACGCTTCCGCCACCTTCACCCAGGGGTTCCTAGTGGCAGGAGCCGACCGGATCTGGTTTTCTTCGGCTGGATTACACCCCTGTGAGGCTGGCCGTCTCTGCCATCAGCTCCGAGTGAGGCTGCAGGACCGCGCCCAGGGCAGGCGGCCCCTTCTCTCCTCCGCCCCCAGCGCTGGGGCTGGCGCTGAGCAGCACCACACCGGGAAGGACGGCCGGCACCTCGGCCTGTGTGAGGCTCTGTGGTTAGTTGCTAAGTTTTTTTCTGACTCCGAAAACCAGGCTGGTCCCAGCTCTTGTCTGAATCTGGGGAAATTAACCCAGGGAGGGGGACACCAGCCCCTGTCCTTGGAGGGGGCGCCTGGCTGCGAGGAATCGCCCAATCTGATTTTACTTCCCTGGCGGTTTCTTTTCTCGCTTTCTCTTTGAATAATGCGAGTAGGGTCCCGACATGGTCCCGAGTCTTACCTGAAACGGGCTCAGCAGGAGAAGATGCAAGGTGGCGGGAAACACCCGAGGAGCACGGAACCAGCTTCTAGATGCTTCCTGGCCCAAAGAGCGACTGTCAGCTCAACCCAGACGGTCTCCGCTGGGTTTCTCCCAGAGTGTCTTATCCCTTCTTATCCCTGGGGCTATTGGCATCACGCTAAGTGGGTTCCTGAGCCATCCGAGCATGGGGTGTCTCCCCCAGGGCCGTCTGAACATGGTGTTCTTCTGGAGTCATCCTGAGGAAGCAGTTACCCAGACCACAGTGGCAGGATGTGTGGCCGTGGCCTGGGTCCCACGTGTCAGGAGGAAGACCAGTGAAAGTGAGACGCTTTGCTGTCCCGTGGACTGTAGCCCACCAGGCTCCTCTGTGCATGGAATTCTCCAGGCAAGAATACTGGAGTGGGTTGCCTTGCCCTCCTCCAGGGCAATCTCCCTGACCCAGGGATTGAACCCACATCTCCTGCATTGCAGGCAGATTCTTTACCAGCTGAGCCCCCATGTCAGGGGGGAGTCCTTGGGAAAGTTGCCCTGGGATGCAGCATTATTCCCACCCTATGAGTCCCAAGGACAACCTGACCTCTGTGGGGAAGGACTCGACCCCAGGCCTCGTCGGAGCCCCAGGCCCCGCCTGTGCTCGGCCCAGATCTGAGCTCCTTCCTGGTCGTGTGGAAAGTGAGCCCGGTTTCTCCTACTTCATCTGTGGGGAGGCCCAGTCCCTCGACACTGGAAGGCAGAATCAGGTTTAGGCAAGCACACGAGGGCATTCCTGACAGTCTTCTGGGAAAGGTGATTCCAGAAACCCGTGGGCTCCCTGAGCGCTGCTGAGGGCAGGGGGGTTTTATATTTTAGAAACGTTGGTACAGGGTTGTTGTTTACAGATGAAAACTCACAGCCAGCCTGCCTGCTTAGACGGCACCCTCAGACTGAGGGCAGCGCCACTTACAGACTGTGCCGTCCATCTGGGGAGATGCCCGTTGGCAGAATCACTGAGACATGCATGTCTCTCTCAGACACTCGCGGGTCCCATGCGCAGAGCTGCCTGGGGGTAACGCAGGTTCTAGAACAGGTGCAGTGACCTGTCTGCAGGGCGTCAGGGCTGCCAGGCTCCCTAAACACTGGCCTTTGCTCCGTGGTCCCACCACATCCGGGGTGCTCCCACCGGGCTGGATACCCCATCACTGCCTGGCCGAGATCAGGCTCCGTCCCCACGGCTCCTGGCTCCCCGCAGGGCCTTCCGCCTGGGGTCCTCACTTGGAAAAGGGGACAAGAAAGGCCTCCCCGTGTGGAAGGTGCCCGGCTCCAGACTCATCACACTCACCTGCCAGGGTGTCTTCGCCTCTACCCTGTGCCCCCGAGGCAGGACCACGCTCACCCTCGAACACACAGGCGAGGAAGTGGAAAATGGACAGCAAGGGGCCCTGAGCTCCTCCAGAGGAGGCTGTGGGCCGAGTGCCCAGATGAGCCCCCAGCGCCCGGTGTCCACTCCTGCCCAGCGCTCGGCCAGGAGCTCTGCCGGGAAGCCCCTTCTGCATTCAGGGAGCAGGAGGGGCAGAAGGACCAGGGCACAGCTTTGCCTCCCCAGGCCCTGCCCCGGGGTCTTCCCCACGGCCTGGGCCCCAGCTGTACACTGAGCTGTGGGGGCACATGGGGGCCCAGGGTGCTGTCTGCCTGCCCTTGCAGCCTTCCCTTGGCCTCCCAGGCTGGATGTGAAGCCTCCCTCATCCAGAAGTGTGATTCAGAGGCTGACTTGGTGTTCTCACACGTTTGAGGGGATAATCCGTTTACTGGCAAACGCATGTGCATTACTCAGGATTAGTGTGACTGACTGTGACAGAAAATCCAAAATAATAGCAGCTTAAACAACTAGAAATTTATTTTCATTTCTTGGAGAAGAAAAAGTCCAGAGTCAGGCAATCCAGGAATCACCTGACATCTGAGGTGGCAGAGGCCCTTCCCCTGTGTGGCTCCCACACCCTCAGCACAGGGCTCCCTCCTCACGGCCCAAGGTGGCTGCCCAGTTCCTACCATCAGCCCACATCCCAGCATCAGGGACTGCGGAAAGCACACACCAGGGGCACCACAGGGAGGAAGCACTGGCCTCCCCGCGGGAGTGGCCGGCAGGCAGAAGCTGTATTCTGGCAGTTGTGGTCCAGCTTTAAAGGCCAGGGGTTCCAGGAAATCAAGGAGGAGTAGCAGGCATAGCATGAAAATCTGGCTTCAGTGGTACTCTGGTGACCCTGCCCAGGCCCCTCGTGGTCCCGGGCCATGTTACCTATGGCCGGTCACCTGCTGCTTTTCTGAGGCCTGGAATCTGCACACTCAGGAGAAAACTTTTCAGCCAGTCCACCCTCCCATCCCTGGGGAGACAGGAAATGCACTGGTTTCTCCATAGGGCCAGCGAGCTGCCCACCCAGCGCCTCCTCCAGGCTCCAGGCCCCACCCAGGTTCTGCTGAGGCCCCGCCCATCCCCGCCCGCCTGGCCCCACCCCCGCCAGGCTCCGCCCAGGCCCACCTCCAGGCCCTGCCCAGACTGCCCAGGCCCCCTGCATGCCGCAGGCTCTACGAAGCCCCCGCCCATATCTACCTCCAGGCCCCGCCCTGGAGGAGCTGAGGCGCACAGCGGGCGCCCAAACCCACTGGGAGCCACGCCCACCAGGTTTCTGAGTTCTTGGGGCATCTTCATCCTCAAGGAAGAGCTTGACATGATGGGAATCAAGCCGCAGGACCTGAGCTCGGCCGTTTAAGGGGGCTGGACAGCAGGGCCCTGAACAGTTCACAGGAAGCCCGCCAGTGAGTGAAAGGAAACCTGACCACCCTCCCTGACCTTGGATGATGGCGCCTCGGAGACGGTGTCCCGGGCGATGGAGACACCAGGCTGCCGGGGGTCCAGCTCCAGACGGGTCTCCTGTCAGGAGCGAAGGTGGGTGCAGCCCCGGCACAAGGGAGCCCCTGACCCGTAGCAGGGGCTGGCGGGCCCAGCATCGGAACCGCGCTCCATGTCAGGACCCCGGACTCTGCGCCTGAGACGGGGGTCTCTCAAGGCCGACAGTAACCTTGTGAATGTTAATTAAGAGTTTTCCATTTCATTCTGCTAATAATTTATTTTTCCAGGCTTTTATATTCTAAGTAGTCATAATATTTTAGGTTTTATTAAGTATTTTATATAAAATATTAAAAAGCAGTGACATTACTTTGCTGATCATGTAGTCAAAGCTATGATTTTTCCAGTAGTCATGTATGGATGTGAGAGTTGGACTATAAAGAAAGCTGAGTGCTGAAGAATTGATACTTTTGAACTGTGGTGCTGGAGAAGGTTCTTGAGAGTCCCGTGGACAGCAAGGAGATCCAACCAGTCCATCCTAAAAGAAATTAGTCCTAAATATTCATTGGAAGGACTGATGCTGAAGCTGAAGCTCCAATCCTTTGGCCGCCTGATGTGAAGAGCCGGCTCATTTGAAAAGACCCTGATGCTGGGAAAGATTGAAGGCGGGAGGAAAAGGGGATGACAGAGGATGAGATGGTTGGATGGCATCACCAACTCGATGAACATGAATCTGAATAAGCTCCGGGAGTTGATGATGGACCAGAAAGGCTGGCGTGCTGCAGTCATGGAATCGCAAAGAGTCAGACACGACTGAGTGACTGAACTGACTGAACTGATACAGATACTAGCTCTCTTTTGTGCAACATGTGTTCATAGCAGTTCAGAGGTGTGCATGCATGGGAAGGACGGATGGAAGGACAGATGGATGCTGGGTGGAGATGGGCAGATGGACGGATGAAGAGGTCCATGGATAACTAGGTTGGTGGGTGCATGAAATGGAGGGGATGAGGGTCCCTGGTATGGCTTTCCCAAGTAGAAAGAAAGGACAGAAGGACAAGCGGGAAGGGGCGAGGTATGCAGCGGAGGAGGGGCGTCAGGGGCTGACCAGCCAGGGGCTGGAATCTACCCTGGCAGCTGCAGCCCCGGAAGGAGGTGGCCGCCGTGTGGGCAGCTGGCCCCCAGAAGCGCATGGTGGGTGGGGGAGCCTCACGGTGAGCAGGGTTGTGAAAGAACACGTGTGTGTCATACATGTGCACGTTGGCGATGCCGCCCCCCTTGTGTCACACCGTGTCCCCTGGCGTGGCCGTCTCTCTCCAGACTCTCTCGTAACAAGGACTCTCGTGACACTGGATGGGGCCCCCCAGGCGAGCCCGTCGTGACCCCATCGTCTGCAGAGGCCCCCCTTCCCACAGTCACTGAGGTCACGGTCACTGCGGGTTACAACAGCCGCGTCTCTCGAAGGGACACGGTTGAACCCACGACACCCACTGGTGATGCCTTTGCACCCTGCTGACAGGTTTTCTCCAGGTTGTTCCACGAACACTAAGACGGCAATGGCGCCATCGGGCTGTGCCCTTCGATTGCCACAGACAGAGCTCACGTCCCTGCCCAGGTCACAGCGGGTGATGGGCCAGGAGAACCGCGGCCTGAGGGTGGAAAGGGCCGGGCCCGGACCCACCCCGCATCCAGGACCTCAGAGCCCAGCCTTGCCCTGAACACGCCTGTGGGCGACCTCAGAGCAGAGGGGCTGGGGGTGAAACCAGGCTGCCAGACGCACAGGAGCCAGAGCCGGGGGTCTCATCTCCACCTTCCAAATCAGGAAGAGGGGCTCACCACCCCCTCCAGTTCTCCAGGGCCTGAGGGCACGCCGAGTGTAGACGCTAATAGTGAAGATTTGCGTGTGATCATTGATTTGCATGTGAACATTCGGGTCGAGTGAAAGGGATGTTTAAAGTTCAGGAGAGAGCTTTCTTCCTGCCAGTTCTGCTGGGAGTTAAGTGCCGACTCTCGCACTGTTTCATGACCCAAAGGCAGTTCAAAGACTGAAGGATGTTTGCACTCTTCTCATTCCTCAGTTTTCAATAATGGAATTCCTGCTGGCGTGGGGCTGGGGGTCCTGGGGTGACGATGGTGATGGAGGCAGGGCCGCTGGAGCAAGACCTGGACTCGGTCCGAGCCCCTGACCCTCCCCTCGCTGCCGGGGTCCCTTCTGCACCGTCACCCCTCCGTCCTCCGGTCAAACCTCACAGGGTTACCACAGAGTATCCTGTGAGCTTGGTATTAATTCAGGGCCATCAGCACCCCGACTTCTTCCCTTGGACGAATGCAATCTGAGCTGCATCAGGGGTCGTTCTGGGAGTGAGCAGAGGGCAAGGGGAGGAACAGAGTTCAGCTGGAAGGCAGGGAAGCCTGGGGTGGGGTTCCTGAGAAGGTCGCCGGGGCAGCTCTCCAGCCGTAGCTTCCGGGGCCGAGCCAACCCTGGGGGCCCGCCGGCTGTGTGCAGGGCCTCGCCTGGGGACACAGGTGTGGCTGGCAGTCAGCCCCCCTTGCCAGGCAGGACAGAGGAGCGGCCTCTGGATGCTGTGGTCCATGGCAGTGCATCTCCAAGGGGGTCCCCGGAGAAGCAGGAACCTGGGAAATGCTGAGTGTCAGGCCCACACCAGACCCAGGGACTCAGCACCTCTGAAAGCAGGAGGGGGGCAAGTCTCCAGTGATTCTCACTCGTGATCAGGTTTGAAAACCACCGGACGAAGGGATGCCTGCCATGTAGACAGCCACCCAGGAGACAGCTCCAGGGTACGGGGTGGCCAGCAGGGAGTGCGGGAAGGGCTCAAGGGGACTGTAAGACGCTGAGCCCAGCGTGGCCCTGGGGACTGGCCCGCCTGCGAGGGAGCTGAGTTCTGCCCCCAGAGCTGGTGCCCCCTCCCACCTGCCGCCCAGGTGCCCCCCCCCACTTCCTCCAGACCCCCTCAGCTGTCCTGCCCCCAGGAGCCACTTCTGTGGAGTCTCCCGGCTCAGCCTCCAGCCCCCTGATGGTTTCTCTGTCACTGCGGGTGTGGTAGGAATGCCCTTGGCTCTGCGCAGCGTCAGTTCTCTCCCTTGAGAGGGGAGCTGGGCCTGAGCCACACGCTCCGTCCTACTCTGCACCCTGAGTGTGTGATGTCGCACCCACAGCCCCGAGGCGCATCCCCACCCCGGCTCCCTGTGAGTCTGGAGACCACGGCCTGGCCCAGAGCCTGGCCACGGGGCCCCGTGCACCTCGATTCTGAGCTGTGGCTCCTTGCTGCACTGTCCCTTCTTCACTGGAGTGAACGGGGGTTTGCTTTTGTAGCCGTCGGTGCTGAGCTCACTATGGGGCTCCTCTCTTTGCAAACGAACGTAGTGGACTTGTCCCACAGAGCGAGGACCAGCGCCTTTTAAAGCTGAGTCTGACTGTGGGCTGCTGATTTGCACGTGTTGATTGTAATTGCTCCAGAGTTGCTCCTGGAAGCTCTGCTCTCCACACTCCCATGATGGAGGGGCCCCTGGAAATTCAGAGACGTTTGGTTGGAATTTTCACAAGACTGCTTAGTAGTTACTAAGGTGCTGTTCCCAGCCCACCCCAAAGTGCCTGCTGCTTGGCCCGATGGTCTCGGGTTCCCACTGCCTGTTGTTACAGCTCGTTCGGCGGTGCCCGGGGGGGACAGACGGCGTGCGGCCTGTGCGGTGTGGGTGGAGGGGATGGGCCAAGCCACGGGCACCATCGCATGCGAGGGGCACCTCAGAGAAAGGCCGTGTGGTCCTCAGGTGAGAGCAGAGCCCCTGTGCCCTGCGCTGACATGTGGCAGGTCCGGAGCCCGTCTGCTTTGTCCCAGCCTGTGTTCGGGGCCCCTGAGTGGGCTCCCTGGTGGGAAGCCGCCGTCTCCAGGCTCCTACAGAGAATGGCCTGCAGAGGCTGCTTGCCGGAGCTGAGCTTTTCCCAAAGAAGGAAATAAAACAGATGTCCATGCAGGAGTGCCAGGTGAATGTGCTGAGCTGACCACTCCCGGGGGGCCCCAAAGCCAGTGCTGAGATGGGGTGCAGCCACATGGAGAATGCGGACCCCTCGTCCACCTCCTCACTCCTGGGCGCCCTACCTGCCCCACCTGCCCCCCCGCCAGGGCTGCGATCTAACCGTGTCTGACCAGTAAGTAATGCAGGATCCTCATGGGACGTTCAGAAAGTCCTGCGGGCCACAGAGAACAAGGAAAGCCCCCTGGCCCCTGCCTCCTTCCCGGGGCGTCTCGCTGGGCTTTTTTCCTACAAGATTGAGCTTCCTTTTGTGCAGAAGTGGGACCGGCAGGTTTTGTGTCTGAACTCTTAGATGTAGCAGACCGTTCCCACGTCCCGAGCTGTTACACGGACCTGCTCTCAGACCCTCAGATTGTACCCTCTGCTGGGTCCAGGCCACACCCCCGCCTTGGTCTCCCCGGCAGGAGCCCCGCTTCCTTCCAGCCAGTGAGAGCCCAGGACCCATCCCGCGCTGTGGAGACCCCTGGGGACCAAAGCACGTTTCCACAGGGTTGCTGCCTAGCGGGAGGGTTCCTATCCCGTATGTTATCTACATTATATGCGTGTGTGTCACACATGGCGTGTGTGTGTGTAGACCATGTATGTGGCATGTCAACGAGGACCTCGGCATGTGCCCGGCACACGGTGGTGCCCAAGATGCTGCTGAAATTCCTCACGTCCCCTTTGGGCCCCAGTTCTCTCTGAAGCCACAGACGCCTGTTTAGAGGCGAGCCTGATTCACATGGTCAGCCAGAGGAGGCTGGGACGTGAACAGGAAGGTGCGACTCCTGAGCAAGAGATAAAGGTCTGCTGGACAGGGGGTGGGGGCAGGTCTTCCACATCTTGCTGCCAGTTTGCAGAATATTGGTCCCTGACTGGCGTCTCAGCACAGGGAGACGATGACAGTAAAGCCTTGGGTCCCTTCTCCACGAACTCAATCTCTGTTCCCACGGACCCCTGTCTCGCTCCGTTTGTAGGTCAGATGGATGAGATTACAGGCTTCTCTAGCTATAAATTAAATGGAAATTGGCTGAATACCTGGTCACCGTGGGGTGACCATGAAGGACTGCAGGCATCTCTCATCTCTTCTTGGGCCAGTTTCCCAGCAACACACAGCCCATGTGCTCTGGCCGTTTCTCCTCTTAGAATTGGGAAGACGCCCTTCGTTTCCGTCGGCTGAGCATCAGTGCCGTGTGCGCAAGCGCAGGGAAGGCGCTCTTCCCGCTGCTCGGGGTGCGCGAGGCCCCTGGACCAGGACTCCTGTCTTGCTGGCATCTGCTCCCCCTACACGGCTGCCTTGTGTGTAAGGACCCCTGGGGGCGCGTGCTGCTGCTCCAGGAGCCGGGGGAGGTGCCAGGGTCTTCCTCCTTCACAGAGAGGTGTAGTGAGGCTGCCTGGCATCTGCCGGGGGTCGGGGACAGGAGATGTTGGGGGGAATGTCAGTTCACATCCTTCAGCACAGACCCCCATGTGTCCGCCTCCCGTGCCTGGGCCTCCCCGGGCCCCCATCCAGGCTCCGCTCCCCCATCTGGGAGCCCACGGCCCCGCCCACCTGGGCTCTTGAGCAAAGCGTGGGCTCAGCTCTGACAAGTGCTGCGCCCAGGGCACCTGGCTTGCCAGGCGCCTCTGGATGCCCAAGGGCACCGCGGCCAGCAGACCCTCTAGATGAACTGCTGTTGAAAATCCCCGCCGCTTCAGGCTGTAGAATCGCAGCCCTGGAGACCCTGCCCGCCCCAGGCGTGGGCGCTTCTGAGCACAGGGGCCAAGCTTAGCCAGACGTGCACGTCCGCCGGCAATAGAAGCTCTGTTCCCAGCAAACTGAGGGGAAGGACAGCCCACCTGTCAGGGTCCCAGAGCAGTGTGGGGATGAGGGCACGGGTCTCCATGGTGACCAGGAACCACCCCTGCTTCCGTGGCTCTGCGATGGGACCTGGATGAGCGGAGGGAGGGTCTGGGGACCAAGACCGGGGAACAGGCTGGGCCAGCAGCAGAGGCTCAACTAGGCTGACCCTGAGACGTGGGTCAGCATCCACGGGGACCTGGTGTCCAGGCAGAGAGCCGGCCAGGAGGCCCGGGGACAGGCCAACGAGGAGACAGAGCCCCGAGGGGAAGAGCAGGCTCTGAGACCCGAGACCCAGGATCTAAGGGCGCTGAAGCCTGGGCTGAGGGTGGGGGACGAGGTCTCAGGACGGGACTGCTGGCGCCTGATGAGGGTGCTTCTCTGAGTCTGCACTCTGACAGGGTAACGATAGCATTGCCCTAGCATCCTGTCCCCACGCCATCCTTCTGGGCCTGTGTCCTGATCACCTCCTCTTACAAGGACGGGTTACACTGGATCACGGCCCACCCTCTACCTCATCTTACCCTAATCACCTCTTCAAAGACCCACCTCCAAGTGCAGTCACGTTCTGGGATCGCCGCTAACCATCGCTGTTTCCCTTTTAATTCCATTGCTCCTGTTCCATTTTGCAAAATATGGTTCTTTTACCAAAGTTACATTGTCAAGCTAATTAATTAAGATTTTCTTCTTCCTTAAATACTAGCCAAGTCCTGCCCTGGCCCCTGCCCCGTGAGTGAGGCCAGGAGCCACCCGTTGACCATGTTAATCGTGTGTCGGATACACGTTGCCTGCCTCCGATTTTCCTTCCTGCTGCCCATTGAAATTCTTCACAGGTTTTAAAATCTTATTTCTTCTTTTCCTGTCTCCCGGAATTTTACACTCGCCTAATTTATAAGAAAAATGTGCTTTGAACTTTTAACTAGGATGTTGGAGCAGAAGTCAGCTTTCCTTCTTAATAAGCTGACGTCCTTTCCCTTCTCTTTAAGCCTTCAATTGCTGCTGTTTTATATATTTTCTCTCCCTTTCTCAAGAAAACAACTAGTCTTTAAAAGATCATCCACAAGTGGGAAGGAAGTTAATCATCATCATTAGAGGAGAGAGCTGGTCCTGAATCCTTGCTGGGATTGGCAGTTTCTGGTTTTCTGGAGAAGGCGTCTGAGCGTATCGGCGCGCTGGGGACGGGAGCCTGTGGTTTTGTGGTTGTTTTCAAGAGCTGAAGGGGGGTCTTTTTCGACAGCATTGCACGAGCCGCCTGCACTGCGGTAAAAGTGAGGACAGACCACACAAACCACGATCACAGCAGGAGGAGGACACGAGCCCCCGCCTGGGCGAGGCGCCCACGTGGGGCTGCAGGTGTGACTGGGAGGGAAGTGACTTCAGAGCTCTTGACAAAATCACCACCACGAGGGGTCAGGTCTCAGGTTCTGTCTGGAGGACGGGCTGGTGGTCTCCTTAATCACCTGGTGGTGACCTGCTAGGGTCAGGAGGGCCAGAGGGAGGCAGAGGGAGGGGAGTGTGCGTGTGCATGCTTGTGTACATGCCTGGGTTCTCACCTGTACGTGCCGTGGTCCCATCAAGAGCTGTTTAGCTGGAAACAAAACCTCTCTCTCAGAGCAACTCCCAAGCAAGTCTGCTTGTTTCGTGAACTAGGAAATTCATCTTCCCAGCCTGGGTAGCCGGGCACGACCAAGCTATGACATCGAAGCACCTTCCAGGGGAGCCATTCCGTGCATGAGGGACATCTGTGTGCTGCTGGAGACGGAGGGCTTGAGCCTGCTTCTTAGGGAATCCTGGATGGTGCGATTTCTAGATTCCGCAGGATGAGGTCTTTTACTTCAACTCTTGGCCAGTTAAGGGTCCATCACTATTACTCACTCTTCACCTGTTTATTCCAGGTGTTTTCAGTGGCTCCTCTGAAGGGGCTCTTAGAAAATGTTTATTTCATTGTCAAAGGAAAATGAGAGCTGGCAATGAAAAAATTATACCAAACAGAGCAGTTGGCATGCTGTGCTGTCATGATAAACCTGCCCAGAAGGCAAAGATCCTGCAACAGCCCCTGGTCTCGGAACACATCGCAGAGCTCTGGCCATTTGAACAGTGTAGCACTGGCTCCAGAACAGACCCATAGGTCAACAGGCCATGAAATTACAAGACACCTGCTCCTTGGAAAGAAAACTATGACAAACCTAGACAGTGTGTTCAAAAAGCAGAGCCATCACTTTGCCAACAGAGGTCCGTCTAGTCAAAGCTATGGTTTTTCCAGTAGTCATGTATGGATGTGAGAGTTGGACTATGAAGAAAGCTGAGCACCGAAGAATCAGTGCTTTTGAACTGTGGTTTGGAGAAGACTCTTGAGAGTCCCTTGGGCTGCAAGGAGAGCAAACCAGTCAATCCTAAAGGAAATCAATCCTGAATATTCATTGGAAGGACTGATGCTGAAGCTGAAGCTCGAGTACTTTGGCCACGGGATGCAAAGAGCCAACTGGTTAGAAAAGATCCTGATGCTGGGAAAGATTGAAGGCAGGAGGAGAAGGGGGCCACAGAGGATGAGGTGGCTGGATGGCATCACCGACTCGATGGACATGAATTTGAGCAAATTCTGGGAGAGAGTGGAGGACAGGGAGGCCTGGCGTGCTGCAGTCCACAGGGTCACAAAGAGTCGGACATGGCTAAGCGACTGAACAACAACAACCGCATAGGTCAGTGGGACAGAATAGAGAGCCTGACAGTGAACCCACGTGTGCACGGGCGGCTCAGCTGCTACAAGATCGTAAGAAGGCACTATGGGGAAAGGACAGTCTCTTCAATAAATGCTGTTGGGAAAACTGGACAATCACATGCGAAAGGATGAAACTGGACCTTCATACCACACATGAACATCAACTCCAGACGGGCTAAAGATTTCAGCGTAAGACATGAAACTGCAAAACTCCTAGAAGAAAGCAGAGAGAGCTTCATGACATTTGGGTTGACAGTGATGTCCTGGAGATGACACAGAAAGCTCAAGAAACAAAAGTAAAAGTAGATGGGACCGCATCAAACTAAAAGCTTCTGCACGGCAAAGGAACGGTCAGCAGAGTGAAAAGGCAACCTGCTGAGTGGGAGAAAACATTATTTGTTTGATAAGTGGTTAATATCCAAATATGTGAGGAACTCCTATAATTCAATAGCAAAATAGTAACATTAATCTGATTCTGAGATGAGCAAAGGACTTGAATAGATATTTCTCCAAAGAAAACATAGAAATAGCCAACAGGTATGTGAAAAGATGCTCAACGTTACTAATCATTAGGAAATGCAAATTAAAATCACAATGAGGTATCCCCTCACACCTATTAGGGTGGCTGTCTTCAAAATGACAAGAGATGACAAGTGTTGGCAAGAATATGGAGGAACTGGAACTCTTGTGCACTGTAGGTGGGAATGCAAAATGCTGTAAAATGTTGCAAAATGTGTAGCTTCCTCAAAAAGCTAAAAAGAACTGCCATAAGATGTGGAGAAGGCAATGGCAACTCACTCCAGTACTCTTGCCTGGAAAATCCCATGGATGGAGGAGCCTGGTAGGCTGCAGTCCATGGGGTCGCTGGGAGTCGGACACGACTGAGCGACTTCACTCTCACTTTTCACTTTCACGCGTTGGAGAAGGAAATGGCAACCCACGCCAGTGTTCTTGCCTGGAGAATCCCAGGGACGGCGGAGCCTGGTGGGGTGCCATCTCTGGGGTCACACAGAGACAGACACCGTAAGATGGAGCAGTCCCACGTCTGGGTATTTATCCAGGAATTAAAATCTGGATCTTGTAGAGATGTCTGCACCCCATCGCAGCATTGTTCACAAAAGCCCATCTGTGGGAACAATCCCAGTGACCATCGCAGATGAGCAGGAAGGGGAGCCTGGTTTGCCCGCAGTGCTTCAGCCTCCGCAAGCAGGCCGTCCTGGGATGGGCGGACCTGGTGGGCGAGATGCTGAGTGAGAGAGGCAGTCTCGGGACAGACACTGCTGATCCGCTCCATGAAAAACCCGAGTGGGCCAGACTCGCCGGAGCAGAGGGCGGACTGGCCGGGCTGGAGCCACAGTTCCCAGCAGTTCCCAGTCCGCGCCGTGAAGCCTCAGTTGTGGAGACCCGCCCTCCCACCTGCGCCTGCGGCCAGCGGCCCTTGAGAGGTGCCAAGTGGGCAGAGGCCAGCCTCCGTGCCCTCTCTGCCCTGGAGAGGTGCCGGAAGGGGGCAGAGTCGGAGGACAGCCAGCTGCTGGCTTTGAGGGGCCGAGGGGCAGGGAACGCAGAAACTGAGACAATGAGACCAGCCCACGATCCCAACCCCACGGAGCCATTTGGGACGTCTGGCCTCCAAAGCAAGTGAGGGCAGAGAGTGAGAAAGTGTGCGAGTTTCCCAGAAGGCTGGGGGCTTTGGGGGAGACCGTGGAGCCAAGGATGAGGCTGCAGCCTCTGTGCCCTTCCTGTCTGGGTGACAGTGACGCCCCCCTGCCCCAAGGCATCACCAGCCATTCCTCCTCCTGTGCATCTTCCTCAGAAGACCGTCTGGCAGTAATAGCACCACGCCCACCCATCCTCCCTAGAGCACCCTCAGAGCATTGGCTCCTTCCTTCTTCCAAGATAATATTTGCTTTCAAGCAGACTGAAAACTATGCTTTTTTATGCCACGTGTCACCCACAGCCTTCTCAGCCCGGTGGGGCAGAAATGGGGATCTGTGCTGTTTGCATGTGGGGTGTGGCATGAAAGCCCGGTGCGACTGCCCCCCACCGCCAACCCCGCCCCGGGAGGCTGGCCTCGCCCTCCGGCAGGTTCATGAGTCACGCTCTGGACCCGCTCATCCCAGGAGCCTGATGAGTGAGTCACCGCAGCCAGCCGTGCTGACTCAGTGGCGGCGTTTATTCTGCTTTACTGTTGTTGTTCCAAATGGAGGACCCGGGAGGCCGATGCCGGGAGGCTTATGGGGGGCGGGGGGTGCTGGCGAAACCGTGATGCTCGGGCCCCTTCAGTTCCTGGTTCGGAGTCACCGCCGCCTGCACCAGACGCGATGCACAAAACCCACCGAGAGCCCAGCACGGTTCAGGGTGAACTGTGAGTCGGACATTCACATTTTAAAGTTTTCACAGCTCCTCTTTTTAACAAGGCCTCGATTCAATTGCAAGTGAGCCCAGGAAGCAGGGACACGGTTCTGCTTCAGTGAGGACCACGCTGCCCGCCGGGCACCAGCACCTTCGAGGGTCGGCGGGGACACACCTGGAGAGGCCGCCGTGCCCTGGAGCCCAGGTTCTAAACCCGCAGGCGCACGGGGTTATCTCAGATGACGAGAGACTCGAAGAAGACAGAGAGGGAGGAGACCCTGAGCGGGGTGATGAGAAGCGGCCCCCGGTTCCAAAGGAGAGCGAGGATGGGACGTGTGGAGACCACGTGCCTCTGACCAGACACAGTGGGGACCCGGAAGGCAGGCAGCCCGGGGGGACGGGCAACTACAGTCTCCAGGCTTGCCCGGCACCAACAGGCATCCTGGTTGAGCTCTGTCCCAACAGGGTGAGAGCCAGGAGGTGGTCAGTTAGCACAGGGACGTGGTTTAAATCTTACAGTTTCAAAAGGTCGGTGTGATTCCCCCTTGGGGATGGGATGTAGGACATGCAGGGTCGCGGGCTGTGGCCCTGTGACCAGCCTGGAGGGCGGGGGCGGCGCGGCAGGTGGGCCGGGCGACCACGCAGCAGGAGGGAGCGGCAGTGACCATCTCGGAGGCCGGCACTGAAATGGAAAGGTGCTCAAGAGGCCGTGTGGAGCCCGGGCCCCCCGCCACCCCCTCACTGGGCCTGTAAGAGCCAAGCAGAGAAGCGTCTGTCGTACCTCACAGCCTCAGGTTCTTCAGATCAACAGGCAGAGAAGAAGTAATTAATAAAACGAACACGAAGTCCTGATTACAGGGTGTAAATCTCTCTCATCAGCATCATTAAGACGAGAGACGGGCTTGTGATAAGTAGGCGAAGGAAGTGACTTATTCGAGGGGTGGAAAGGGGGCAGAGGCCCTCAAACGGAATTGATGAACGTGTGTGCATCTGTGTGTGCACACGTGCGTGCGTGAGTGTGCACGTGTGTGCAGGAGATACCACAAGGCCCACACAGGCACACGGAAGCCGCAGCTGCCCTGAACCCCGTGGGGACAGGGGTCCAGCCTGGTAGTGAGACAGCCAGGCTGGGGGACGACGGGAAGCCACCCTGGCAGCTCGGGAGGTGACAGTCCCCAGGTCTGTCTCAGAGGCCCTGTCCCACCCAGGAGGCAAGGTCGCTCTTGAGCAAGGCAGGAGGCAGACTTCGGGCCCCCCAGTGTGGACGCCGAGGTGGCCCTGAAGGTCTGGCTGGTCTCGGAGCCGTGGCCTGAACAGGAAAGCACGTAGGAAGTCAGTGCCACGGGGAGCACGCGGCACCTGCAGAGAGACGCGGGCGCGGTCGAACGTTCTGGGCAGGCTTGCTGAGCCAGGCTGGTCGGCGCAGCCCCTCGGCCGTGGTCTCAGCAGCCGGAACACAGCCAAGTCCTCAGGCCTCCAGGCTCGGGCATTTGGGATGCAGTGTCATTGAAACCCAGGCCTTTCCGCTCACGTGTCGGCCCCAGACACCAGCTCCGGCGCTGTCGGTTGGGCACGTCTACCTGAACCAGGAGGTGGACCCACTTTGGGTCCCGTCTTCCTGTTGTCAGTCTCTGGAGCCGGGCAGGTGGGCCTCACCCGAAGCAGGTGAGCCTCTTCCTCCTGCCCAAGAGCCCTGCAGAGATGCCCCAGCACCCATTTCTTGTGGAAACTCCTCTCAGCTGGGCACCGTGTGGGAGGAGCTGGGAGGTGAGCCCCGGGTGCCAGCCGGGCAATGGTGGGGGGGAGCTGGGGCCATGTGGCTCAGGAGAAGAGGGGACCGTGTCCAGCCCCGGCCCCTGGACGGTCTCCACACGGTTTGCAGGGAACCTGGCCCCGAGTGTGGCGGAGCTTCACCCATGGGCCCGTTGCAGCCTGTGGCCCCCCGCCCCCCCGGTTCCATGCAGCAAGGGCGCGGCTGAGGGACCAGTGGAAGCAGGCCAGCTGGCCCCTCTGCAGCGGGGGCGGGCGGCCTGCGTCCTCCCCCAGCAGGGAGGGAGGGGAGACGAGGGACTGGAACCCCTCCCCCCACGGCAGGGCTTCACGGTGGTGCCCTCTGCCCTCCCTGCCGCTCTGCAAATAGGTCCTGCCAACCTCAGATCCAGGTGAGGACGCCCAGGGCCCAGAGATTACGTAGGTTTCTAGAGATTAAATGCGGGGAATGTGCCGACACCAGCTCTGTCCGACCCCGATGTCAGCCTCCAGCCCCTCTGCCTAAGGCCTTCGTGGGCCTTCAGGGACCAAGCCATTCCCAAAGCCCTGCCCTCCACAGCCCAGCCCGGTGGACAGGGCAGCACCCTCATCCCTGCCCCTCACGATGCTCCTGGCCCACCGGGGCCCTTCAGGGGTCCAGAATGAACAACACACAAATTCACAAAGAGCGCGGAGGAGCCAGCAGGGCTGAGCATGCCCGGCACAGTGGGCAAGGGCGCCTGGGGTCCTGTGTCCTCAGACACCTGGGTGGGCTCAGGCATGCCACGGAGGCCGCCTTGCGGGGAGGTGAGTGTTTGGCCTCCATAGGAAGCCTCAGTGGGAGGCCCACCTGCCGGCCAGGACAAAGCATCAGACACACCACTGGGCTCAGACGCCAGGGCCTTGCAACCCCTTGGTGTGGGCATGTCCTCCAGGCTGGGGCAGCTGACGGCACGTGTCGCCCCTCGGGAGCCCCAGTTCAGGCTCTGAGCAGGACAGCAGTCCCTTGCTCCTCTCAGCTGGGCGGGGGGACTCGAGGTGGACCCAACTCCACATGCATCCCTCATCCCCCTCGAGAAACAGGACGCTGAGGTGTCAGACGACTCCAAGCCCTTCCTGCCCCAGTCCCTGTGATTTTGTGATAGTCACCCATTTTGTGATTTGGTGATAGTCCGAACAATTCGAGCGTGAAATTCTACCCCTGGACACACAAGTGTCTGCAGGGCCAGTGCCACGGGGAGCCCCCACGTTAGAGTTCACCCCATCGCCTCTAAGTGGACGCCGAGGTCTGTAATGTTACATAAAGCACCAATTAAACGTCTCCAGCAAGCCTTGCGTTTTATCAATGTGTGACATTCACTTTCAGTAAACACAGCGCTTTGCTGGTGCAAATGTACCGGCAGGCGTGCAGCTGGGCGCCGTCCCCCGACCCTGGAGGACGCTCCCGGGCGCCCCACCCCCACCCTCGCAGCACACAGGGGCTCCATGAATTTGGGCAAAAGAAACCCTGCAAGATATATAGAAAATTCATCTCGTTTATTTAAGCTCATCACTGTTGATTAATCCCAAACCGAAGTCCCGAGGCTCCGCTTTAGAGAGAAGCAATGGGCTTTAAACCCGAGTCGGTGGCCGCGCGAGCATGACAGAGAAATTGATCCGCCCGGCGAGCTGTGCGGTCAAAGCGGAGTGCGCATTGATTTCTCGTGTTAAATCACCAGCGCCGCTTTCAAATGTAAAGCCCACGGATAAGAAGTGCCCGAGCTCCTGCAGTCCCTGAGAAGCGCGGGCTCCCCAGGCCCCGGCCCGGCCCCGGGTGAGAGTCTGACCCCTGCTCCCCACATCCTGGGAGGTCGCACCCCACCCGGGGCCCGCGCATCGGAGGCCTCACATCCCTGGGCCAGAGCAGCAAGGGCGCCTGGTGGCCGGGCGGGCAGAGGAGCGGGTTCTCTGTTCACTGAAGCCCGGCTCTGCGAGCACCTGGCATTCCTGGGTCCTCCCAGCGGGCTGGGGGGTCCGGAGGAGCTCAGTGACTGCACAGACCCTCTGCATGTGCTGGGCACCGTGCCCCGGCCAGACACTTCTCCAGACCCCGGAAACCCTGGGCTGAAGTTCAGGCCTGCCGGGCACTGGGCTCGAGGTCTGCTCCTGGTCAGCCTGCAGCCCTCTGTCCCTCTCCACCCACAGACACCCAGTAGAGGGGACAGTCTATAGGGGAGGTCAGGAGACACCTTTAAAATAGGTCAGGGGACAGTCTATAGGGAGGTTAGGGGACACCTCTAAAGTAGGTCAGGGGACACTCTATAGGAGGTCAGGGGACAGTCTATAGGGAGGTTAGGGGACACCTCTAAAGTAGGTCAGGGGACACTCTATAGGGAGGTCAGGGGACACTCTATAGGAGGTCAGGGGACAGTCTATAGGGAGGTTAGGGGACACCTCTAAAGTAGGTCAGGGGACACTCTATAGGAGGTCAGGGGACAGTCTATAGGGAGATCAGGGGACACTCAGGGGGTCAGGGGACACTCTAGGAGGTCAGGGGACAGTCTATAGGGAGGTTAGGGGACACCTCTAAAGTAGGTCAGGGGACACTCTATAGGGAGGTCAGGGGACACTCTATAGGAGGTCAGGGGACAGTCTATAGGGAGGTTAGGGGACACCTCTAAAGTAGGTCAGGGGACACTCTATAGGGAGGTCAAGGGACACTCTATAGGAGGTCAGGGGACAGTCTAGGGAGGTTAGGGGACACCTCTAAAGTAGGTCAGGGGACACTCTATAGGGGAGGTCAGGGGACAATCTATAGGGAGATCAGGGGACACTCAGGGGGTCAGGGGACACTCTAGGAGGTCGGGGGACAGTCTATAGGGAGGTCAGGGGACAGTCTATGGGGAGGTCAGGGGACAGTCTATGGGGAGGTCAGGGGACACTCTATAGGGACGTCAGGGGACTGGCTGGGGGCTGGCCTGGGACGGCGACCCAGGCCCCCTGCGAAGTACCCTGGAGCCTTTCACTCCAAGTGTGTGCTCTGCGGTGAACCTCGGGAAACAGCGGATGTGGGTCTTCTCCTGGTTGTGGAGGCAGATGGGAGGGGCCGTGGCTCCAGGCGGGGTTGGGGGCTGCGGCTGTGGCATCAGGCGGGGGGCCTGCAGAAGCCCCTCCCGCTGGAGCCTGGTGCGGGGGCGGCTGGGAGCACTTGCCTGCTTTGACCGTAGAGCATGGAGTGAGGCGGGGGGCGGCAGGGGAGAGGGACTCGGGGGCCCAGTCTGTTTCAAAGGTCAGGTCTCTGGGAAAGACAACCTGGCCACAGAAAGCTCCGAGACTAACAATCTGGGCGTTCAGCAAAAGCAGGGATCCTTGAGGTTCTAAGCAGGGATACAGCTGGGACTCTGTTGCCAAATTAACCTAAAAGCCAGAAGGTCTTGGCTGAAAGACTGCTGTAGGAAAGTAAATAAAGCCCGGAGGCTGTGAGCTGGGGCTGGTTTGAGAGTCAGATTTAGAGGGAGGAGAAAGCGGTGTCCATGGAGACTCAGGCCCTGAGCCCAGGTGGACGCCTGGGACCCGAGGGCGGGTCTGTCCCACGACGGACCCAGCGCGCGATTGGAGCCAGCCCCGCAGGCCACGCGTCCATCCACGTGAAGCCTGGCCTCAAAGCCATGCTTGGTGCCACCTGGGGTCTTCCGTGAAGGTGGGCTGTGTTTCTGCACACATTGCCACAGAACGACCCGCCGTCAACACTGTCCCGGCTACCCATTTGCCTGGGCTGGGCGGGCAGTCTTCCCTGTAGGCTTTTCCCTCACCCAAAAAATACCCAAAGGCACAAACACAGGAGAAAACGAGCACAGCCTCCGCCCGCCTCAGGGTCACGCCCAAGGAGTGTGTGAGCACAGAGGGTCTCAGCTCCCGCCCCGCCCGCCGCAGCCCCCAGAAACGAGCCCCGTGAGGAGCCCGGGTTCCCCCAGGCACACTGCACTCAGACACGCAGGCTAGGGTCACTGTTTCTTGTTAGCTTTTTATTGTTTTATTTTCAAAAGTAAAATTGGATGTTGGCTATTGTTCATGATTTGCTTCAAACACGTAACAGCGAACTATGGCTCTTTCCCAGGCAGAACCTAGAGGTACATTCTTTTTAAAAACGAAATAGTCAAAGATCCGCAGTGATGGCTCGTCTCCTGTTTGTTTATTTGCTATTGCAGGCGATGCTAGAGTTACTATTCTTGTACAAATATATGCATTTATGCTATAATTTTTGTAAATCAGATTACAAGAAATGGGATTTTTTTTGCTCATAGAGTATGTGCATTTTTATTGCCAAATTACCCTCCAAAAGGGCTTTACCAATTTATACGTATAATAGAAGTATACGGGGAAAAGATATTATCAAGCTTTTTAACTTTTGCCAGTGCAATAGGCAAAATATGGTTTAGTTTTTATTTTGTAATCATTACAAAGGTGAACATCCCCTTCGTGTCCTCTGCAGCTTACCTGATCATAGTCTATGCTTGTTTTCTTCTCATTGTTTTCTATACTGGTTCGTAGGAGCCATTTATACATTAGAAATATTAATCTTTTAAGATGCACGGATTTTTAAAAACAGCTTAGGATTTGTGACAATCTAGTATTTTACACTGTGTTTCTAATTGCTTTGAAGTTTTGTTTTTTTTTTTTTAACGTGTGGATTTAAGCCATCTAATTTTCCGTGTGGAATGTGGTAGGAATCTCATGTGATGCTCTTACAAATGGGTGTATTTCTTGGATAGCTCCTTCGTTGCCCTCGGTGTGAAATGCTACTTCCTCACTAGACTCCCAGGTGTCACCTGCTCTGCTTCCAGACGATCCACTTTATTCCAGATGCCAGTTCCCATGCCAGCACGATGCCACCTCGGTGTTTGATGATGTATCTTAATGTCTGCAGAGCCAGCTGTTTATTCTCTGCCCCGGTTTCTTGGCTGGTCCTGGCCATTTATTCTTCTGGGACGTGAATCCCAGTGACCTTCAGAGCCAGGTCATCAAGTCACACTCAACCCGAGAGACTCACCTGGTTGGAGTTCTCATAAGGAATGTGTGCACATCACACGTTACTTTGTAAGGACTGGCTCCTCCCCTCTGAGGGCCTCGCCATCCAGAAGCGTAATTAATTTCTCCGTTTCTGAAGGACTTGCCTCAAGTGTTTGGACCGTGCTCTGTCTCCTCCACAGACCCCCCACCTCTGTGGTCAAGCGCACTCGCGGCTGTCACTGCTCTGAGGCCTTTCCGTGGCTCGGTTTCCTGCAGAGCAGAGCAGAGATGCTCTGGACTGCACGTCCCCCCGCGCACCTGCCCTTCCGGTTCCCGTCAGCACTGGCGGGGCCTTTGGGGCTCCCTGGTTGCACAGTGGGGCTCCCCTGGTGGCTCCACGGTGGAGAATCCGCCTGCAAAGCAGGAGATGCACAGGAGATGCAGCTTCCTTCCCTGGGTCGGGAACATCCCCTGGAGGAGGAACTGGCAACCCACTCCAGTATTCTTGCCTGGGGCGCACAGTCTCCCCAGATAGTCACTTAGCCTTCGATGTTGGCGTGTCGCCACACAGCAGGGGCCGGACGCGTGAGGGGCCCGGTCCTGCTGGCCCCGAGGTCTCCACTTCACTCTGTCATCCGAGAGTCCGGGTCCCGGATTCTGCCACCAGCGCTCCAGCTGTCTTGACGGCAGAAGGCAGCCCAGATGGCACAGTCGCCTCGTCCACCCTCCTTGGGCCAAGGCGGGGGCCAGAAAAGCAGACCCTCCTGCCTCAGCGCTGTCCGCCGGCCTCCCTCCCGCTGCCAGCGGAGCCTGGTGGCCGTGGGCTTGGACTTTGGTGGCTCCTCTCCCAGGAGAGCAGCCGTGCCTGGAGCTGTGGACAGCTTGGCCTGGTGGCCGCTCCTGTCATCATAAAGGGGTCATTTGGAGGTGATAACATTAGTCCTGGGACATCTGACTTCATGATGTCACCGAAGAGAATCAGTTAGCCAGAAAATGGTGGGGTTTTTCCCCCTCATCAAATGTCAGCATTATTAGAAGATGCTGACCTAGAATTTTTATCACACTCGGCAGGTTCAACAGTTTCCCTAAATCCCACGATTTCCACACGTGTGTTGGCTCTTGCCATGACTCCTTTGGGTGAGAAAGCTGGGGAAACGCAGGAATGCAGCGGGCCTCACCTGACATGGGTCGCCGTCGGCTGTGCATCTCTGAGAAGGGAGGGGGTTCTTCTCTTGTGAGTGAGGGCAGGCACAGCAGCAGCCCCTGTGCAACTGTGTGCAGACACCCGACAAGCCTTCGGCCTTGCCCTCCACCCGGAGGGGCCTGTGGGCCACTGGCCGGGCTTCCTGCATTGACACTGTGCTGGGGTATCCTCCTGGCTGCGGCTACTTGAGCTCCATGCGGGACCTTCAGAGCCTCAGCAGCTCCGGGACCAAGCCCACTTGGCTCCTTTCTGAACCAGAGCCAGTTCTGGAGGACGAAGTGGACGGAGCCTTCATCCAGGCCGGGTGCTGGGAGGTTACAGCGCCAGCCCGCCTGTGCGTCTCCTTTCTGCTCCTGCCTGAACTTGGTTTGCATTTGGAGACTGAAATGTGGCAGGGAGGAAGGGGCTCAGGGCGCCCACGGCAGTCCCATCCCCAGGCCCATCAGAGAAACCTGGACGCCTCCTGTGTCCACCGCCAGGACAGGCAGGGGCTGCCCCCAGGACTGCAGGACCCCAGCGCAGCTCCTTCAGGCTGCTGTTGGTGACGGGCCACCAGAGAGATGAGTCCCCCGGGGGGGTGCTGCCCTCTCCGCACCTGCTGTGGGGCCAGAAGGGTTGACAGTCAGGTCAGGGTTCAGGGCGCAAGGGGTCAGGAGGTAATTCAAAACTGGCAGTGAGGAAGAGCCGTGTCACGACTCGGCCGGATTTCGGATCAGTCAGATGCCTGCATGCAGAGGAGATGGCTCAGGCGCTGGAAGCGGGCTGAGATGTGGGGGCGGCTGGAGGCCTGGACGCAGCTGGCGTCACAGCTTCTGACCGGGGTTGTGTGTGCAGAGTTGCTCTAACAACACGGAACTGGGGCTGTTCCTGGTGCCAAGGTGTTCCCCTGCTCTTGGGTCGTACTCTGAGGTGGCCAGCATCATCCCAACAGGGCCCCCACGGCAGTGTCCCCACACACCAGCGTCCCCCTACACCAGCCCCCGAGTGCTGGTATCTCTGGGCCGTGGGTTGCGTCCTGCCGTCTCACCCGACCTCACCCGTCGGGCCCTCCTGGGGCTCCGGTCATGGCCTCGTGGGCTGGAGCCGGGCCTGAGGGAGGGAGGTGCGCGCCGGGGGCCGAGCACCACTGACCACAGGGTCTGGAGCCGGACGCGGCCCTGCCCCGAGCCTAGACCGCGCCCCGCGACCTGCTGTCTGAGCCGCTCACGTTCCCACTTCCCCTCCTCGGGTGGTCGGGGTGCTGGGTCCCGGCCCACGCCCACCTCACAGGTGTGCAGTTTGGCTCCCGGAAGAGAAGCAGCCCCTCACGTGGGGTGACCACTGTCCCCAGAGCTCTCCCACCCTAGTAGAGCTTCCTTATTAAAGTTATATCGTCCTGTTAAAAACAACAAAATGAAACCCAGTGGGCACCTGGGCGTGTATCTCTTAGGCTCTGAGGAAGGAGAGGGTTCTCACACGTCTGGACCTGCCCCCCAACCCCAGACCCGGGGGCTGCTCTGTCCACACCTCCCGGGAAGGCGGCCTCACGCCAGGCCAGCCGCAGGACGCCTCTCATCCATGACAATGTGGAGGATTCTCTTCACCTCCAGAGGCAGGACTCCCTGACGGAGGCGCTGAGGCTCCGCCTCTGCGGGAAGGGCCCCCACGCCCCGAGGATGTGCCTGGGGCAGGGAGGGAGGGATGACGCGCCTGCAGCTCAGCCCGACGGCTGCTCTGTGTGAGCCTGAACGCCCTGCTGTCACCTCGAGACTCATGAAAGGACCCAGCGGCACCGGCAGGGACCCCAGCGGGCTGCTGGATGGGGCAGCCCACACATCAGGGGCCGGGCGTCCGGGAGTGACACCGCCTCCCCCAGCCCCACGCAGTGGACGGCAGACGGCAGGCAGGACGCGGCAGCCACCTCAGCTCCTCGGGGGAGCTGACGGCAGTTCCCAGGGAAACCGGTGGCCCCTCCGGCCCTCAGGTTAGCCATCACCCCAGGGTGATGTTCCCCTTTAATAATGAGCGTCGGGGCCGTTCTGGCCCGGGGACTAGGGCAGGGAATAACTGTGGGGGTGGGCGCTGTCATGAGTGGGGTGCCGGTGAGGCGGGGGGCCCAGAGAGCGACGGAGCAGCCGCCCCAGCTGCTTGACCGCACGCCTGCCCGCGGCCCCTCCGAGAGACGCTTCTTCCCTCGCCTCCCGTTCTTGCTCTGGGCCTGGAGTCAGGATCAGATGTCAACAGACCCCAACGACCATCGTCCGAAAGCGGAACCTCCCAGGGTCGTCCAGGAACTGCGGGAAAGCTGGTCCAGGTGGGAGGTGGGGTGGAACCCGCGGTCTGAGCCACAGCCACACGTGCACTGCGCGTCGGGCCGCGAGGCCGTCCTGCTTGTACTGGATTCTCACTGAGGACAGTGGCTCGTCACGGGTCGGGCCAGTCGGCTCCGGTGCGGACCTGGTGGATTCCGAAATCTGAATGAGTGCAGTTCCTGCTCACAAGACCACTCTATTCAGAGTTGAAACACCCAGCTTGGAGGCACGTGGCCATCCTTCTCGTGGAGGGTACTGGGAGGGTTTCCCAGGTCTTGTTGGAGCTCCCATCGCAGCTCGTCATAGCAACCTGTTCAGGGAACCACACGCTCCCACGGCCCCATTGCAGGCGGACAGCGCCGGACACAGAGCCGTCCCTCAGGGCCGGAGTCGGCCGGTTCCCCAGCTCGATGCCTCTTCTCTTTAAGGACAGGAGACAAGCCTGTCATCCGCTCTCCTGATTCCCTGCTCTGCACCAGACACGTGTGTGCTGTACGCTGAGGGAAGTTGTGTGGTCATCATCTTCCAGATCATCTTCGAGGGCACACGATGGTCTTCCTCTGGGAGGGACCCTGGAGCAGGGGGGCCTTGCACACACACGAGTGTGTAGCTGGTTTTTGCTGCTTCTGTCGAGACCGCAGACAGCAGCCCTGGATGGGGCGGCCCCGGCAGACCCGCGCGTGGATGACCGCGTTCCCGCAGAGCACGTGCTGCGGCTGTTTCCGCTTCCTCCTGATTCACTCCGTCTTTCCCAGTCCAGGCTCCAGACGTGCCCAGGGGTGCGTCCTGTGCTCAGCAGCTCAACAATGAGCCTACAAACCCAGCTCCCCGAGGGCATCATGAGCCACTGGCCTATGACGCACACGGCAGCCAAAGAACAACTTTGTCCCTTGAAAGCTACCATTAGGCGTGATATTGATCATTTTAATTAATAATAATTTCAGCAAAGCTGCTCTTCACTTATCACCCGGCCTCCCTCTGTTCTCAGCGGGCAAGAGGCGCAGTGACTATTAATAGCATTTGCCTGAGGAGAATTTCTGGGACTAGGGAACCCAGATCGGTCTGCTGCATCTGCCCCACGCCTCTCCTCTCACTGCAAAGCTCAGGAAGCAGATGCAGAGCCCAGCCCCTGACTCAGCACCCACAGCTGCCGCGGCTGTTGGGGCCCAGAGTGACTGGAGCTGGGCCCCCCATCTCCTGGGCGCACACTCCTGCTCCCGCCCCCAGGCCCTTCGCTGGGGGCGGGTCAGAGAGACCACGTCAGGGGGCGTACCAGTGACCTTCAAGAGCCTCGCTTAAGAGACACACTGCTGACTTCTAGCAACCACAGAGAATTAGAGCATCAGGTTAATGACCCACAGGCTGGTCCATCTCAGACGTGCATTCAGGTGGCCCAGTGGCTCGGACGGTGCGGCCGAGGCCGTCATCTGCTGCGACCCAGGAAATACTGCGTGTCAGGACCGATTATGGTGCCCTGCGGTCAGGACATACACCTGGCCAGCTTCCTGACCCCCAGCTCCTCCTGTTCAGTGTCGAGAGCTCGTCTTTGGACCTTGAGACCCAGGCGCAGAGCTGGGAACATGTGAGGGCTGTTGGAGGAGCAGGCTTCCGGACAGTCTCCTGCCCACCCCACCTGCCGCCAGACCTGGGGAAGCAGACCCCCAGGACCGTCTTATGCCCCCCACCCCCCGGGCCTGAGGGAGCAGACCCCTGGGACGTCTTGTGCCCCCGACCCCAGCCTAATGGCAGGGAAGGTGGGTCCTCATCAGGGTGGTTCCCCTTCCTGGTGGGAGGGGGACATGCCAGGGCACGTGGCAGGGCCATGAGGAGGGTTGTTCAGGCAGCCTGCAGGCCCCCAAGGACAGCCAGCCTCCTGGGCTGGTCCAATGAGGACCGGTGCTCCGTGCGGACACTAAGGCTGCCCCCGTGGGGCACGGACCTGCTGAATGCCCCGCAGGCCCTGGTCAGCAGGTGCCAGGCCCCAGGGCGCAACTTCCTGCATCACCAATCCCCTGAGAACAGTATTCTGGCATTTTTGACATAGCGTTGCCACCTAAACTCAGAGGTGTCCTACTCAAGTTGGAGCCATGGTTATATTTAAGGCTTGCCTCCTGGTGACCGGGAAAAGTGTTCAAGTGCCATTTGCTTGAGGGGCCCCAGACCCCAGGGAGGGATCGTCCGAGGCCCCAGCAAGGCCGATGGAGGTTTTCCTTGAGCATCGCTTGAGCCAGTGCTTTGTGAGAGCAATTCTGTCTGTTTCTGGCGAAGTGGAAGTTGTGTGGAGCAGGCTGAATGGAAGCTGGTCCAGTGGTTGCTTTCGTGATGATGGTTTAGAGACAGGCAGCGGTAGAAGGATACAGGCCTGAACGCTGGCTCTGGGGGGCGTCTGAGCCCATGTTCCAGCCCAGGATGCAGGCCTGAGCGCTGGTTCCAGGGGGTGTCTGAGCCCCTTCCAGCCCAGGATGGAGGCCTGAGCGAGGGCTCCGGGGGGTGTCTGAGCCCATGTTCCAGCCCAGGATGCAGGCCTGAGCGTTGGTTCCAGGGGTGTCTGAGCCCCTTCCAGCGCAGGATGCAGGCCTGAGCCCTGGTTCCCGGGGGCATCTGAGCCCCTTCCAGCCCAGGTCCTGACCGCCATCCTTGAGCCGCATCCTCCACAGGGTCCTCAGGACACAGCCACCCCTGGACGCTCCGGTTTTCACCAGTCTGCTCTGTTCACTTTAAGCTTCTGTTCTGTGACGTAATGCCTTTGGGGGTTCTTGTCTGAGCTGATTTTTACTCTAATTTGCTTTGAATTTGGGCATTTTGTGTTGTGCTGATTCGTCTAAAGGTGCTTTAACACTCATCAATCGTGTATCAATATTATTGATCAAAGCATTTTCCTTGGTGGTTGAAAAGAACTGACTCTCAGGCAGACGTTTTGTTCTGTTTTTCCTTTACATCCACGGTTAAAGGGAAAGTGAAGAACGATAAGCGTATTTCCACGTGTGTTTCAAGGTCTGATTCTGGGTGTCGTGCCCAGATTATCAGAGATTGCCGTCCCTTGTCCGCACTGGCTGCAAAGCTCAGGCGGTCGTGTCCTGGGAAGAGAGAGACTCGCCGCTCGCTGGGCGGGAACGCAGGTCAGGATGCTGTTTTCAGTCCGGAGGTGTGGGCCGTGGCCTGGTCGCTGAGGGAGGCACCTGCCAGCCTTCCTAAGGGCAGGGCCAGCTGGGCGCCCGGCCTCACTGCCCCGAAGCGTCTGTTTGTGGTGGGACTTCCCTGGGAGCCCTGAGAAGGAAACCCCAGGCTCCCTGCATGTCTGTGACGCACTGTCTCCAGAGAGGACCCATGTATCTGTTTGCTCCTGGAAGAAGGCAGACGGCGGGTCCTCCGGGCGCCAGGAGGGAGGTGGCCCTCGAACTTCCTCTCGCATCCCAGGAGCAGACTGTCGGGTCCCCAGGGAGCCGCACACCCCCGCCCCCGATTCCGCCCTGGGCCTGAGAGTGCCCTCAAAGTCCCACCACACAGCCGCTCTCTCCCCCTTCTCTTGAGCATTTTTGGTGATAAGGAAACCCGCAGGCAAACCCTAGTGAATGTTCTCACAGGACAGTGAATGGAGACTTTCCTAAGTGCTCTGGGGCAGAGGGCAGAGCTGGGGTGGGGGTCCTAAGCCCCTTCCAGCTTCCTTTCCGTAGGACAAGAAGGACCAGATCAGGAAGCTCATAGAAAGTTCTAGAAGCAGGAGAGTGAAGACTCCAAATGACCACTAACAATCTTCACAAACACCCCTGAAGTGGTCCCCCTCCATTCGGGGGGATGTATGTGTGTGTAAAAAGGAAAAAAAAACCTAGAAAGAAATACACAAAAATATCCACAGTGATCAGTTTATTTTCCTTATATCTTTCTGTATTTTTTCAGTTTTTCTTTTTAAATCAGAAAGAAAGAGCTGATTTTTAGAGCCGTGTTCAGTTCTCCCTTCCTTGTGTGCGGATCCCAGCGGCTGGGGTGGACCACCCTTCCCCTGAGGGCATGCGGCTGGAACCCGTGTTGGGCAGGGGCTCAGCGCTCGGCCCTGCGAGCGTGCACGCAGACCCCAGGGACGAGGGACACACCTGCCGATTGCAGGACCAGGACGCGCATGGGAAGCTTCTCGACCGTCAGTCTCGAGAACGGGGTTGCGGAGCCCGAGAGCCCAAGGTCCCAGGCAGACTTGCCCCAGTGAGTGCCCAGCGGGCGGCTGAGCGCAGGTCCACATGCTGAGCCCGTGGGCGGGTCCTCCCGCGTCCCGCCTCCTCCCCTCGTGGTTGCCCCTTCCTGGGAAAGCGCTGCCTTTGTTCAGGCTCTTCCAGCAAAACCATCCCCAGGCCCTCCGACCCTCCACGCGCCAGCAAGGTCAGCACTCGGCTGGTGGAGAGGCGTCTGTGCTCACACACTGCGGGAGCCTCGGGCTGAGCAAACGTGCAAGCTTACACGCTGTAGGCGTTGACCAGGTCGGTCCTGTGTCCTGAAGGGGAAGAGACGGGAGGGAGCTGCCGCTGAGATGCTCAGGGGTGGTTGCTAAATGGTAGCTCCTAGGCTGACCTAGACGGGGAAGGATGCTCCGTGGTGAGAACTGAAGGAAATGGGCTTTGTCTGAAATAAAGTTCGAGCCAAACTACACGGAGGCCTGCCCGCCTGTGACCCCGATCTGGCGGGGTCTCCCACGCCGCCCCCCACTCAGCTCTGAGACCTCCACCTGCCGCCACTACACACGGGTCTGTCTCCAGCTACGCGTGGGAGGCTGGGCCCTCTCGGGGTGGGGGTGCCCAGGAAGACAGGTCCCTGTGTGACCCGCAAGCCCAAGCTGTCCCCCCCAACCAGGAGCTGCCCTGCCAACAGTCCCGGGGGCTCCCTTGCGGGCCTGGAGAAGTAGTAGTAAGACGAACCCCCTACCCCCTTGCTTGCAATTAGTCCCTGCAGCCCGCAGTGTGCAGAGGGCAGGGTGCTGGTGGTGGTGGCGGGCATCCTCGGTGACGCTGGAGAAGCACCTCGATCAGGGCGGAGCCGTGGGGGGTGCGGCCAGCCTCCTGCCTGCCGACCCGCACTTAGATCCTGGGAGGCAGGCGGCCTCTGTCTCGTTTCAGTAAAGGGAGCTGATGCCAGGAGACTCAGAATTCTGGGCCACAAGGCTGTCCTGGAGCGGGACCCTGTGTGCAGAGAGGCCCCGCTCAGGGGCCGGGTCCCGGGGGGCTCAGAGACGCGGCATTTCATCGCCCCCCTCGCGCCCGCTCCCATGGAGGGTGTGCCGCGGACGGGGCCGTGCCAGATAGACCAGGCGGCCTGGCCTCCGGGGCTCCCTCCCGGGCAGTGCGGGGCCAGCAGGCTGGACACTGCATGCCAGGGGGCCATTTCCCAGAGCACTTCAGGAGCGAGCCTTGACCCTGGGCAGACTGTGCAAAAGCAGGGCTCGCGCTCCAAAATCGTGACCCTTCCCGACCACCGTCCCCACTTCTGTCTGCCTTCTTCTGTGGGGAGTTTTTGTGAGCATGCAGTTTAAATGTGGGGAGGGTCTCCCACGGTTAGCATCACACTGCCCTGACCTGCCGACCCTGACAGAAAGGCCCTCTCAGTCCTCTCGAAGCCCTACAAGCAGGCTCCACTGACCACAGCGCCTCCCGACTGAGGCCGCCGGGACAGTCCTAACTGAGACGGCAGGGCCTTGGGCAGAAAAGGCTGGCTTGGGATAGGAGATGGGGGTCCCACGGGGGAGCCCAGAGCGAGAGGGGCCTCAGCCTCTCTCTGCAGAGAGGGGGCCGGGCCCAGGAAACACCCGCCAAGAACACCAGCCTCTCTTCATTGTAGAAGTCTGTTTAGTCCGAAGAGCAGGCTCCGCTGCAGACGAGACCCGGGATTGGAGACCTGGTGCTGGTGCTTTAGCTGCTCAATCGTGTGTGTCTCTTTGCGACCCCGTGGACTGTAGCCCGCCAGGCTCCTCTGTCCATGGGATTCTCCAGGCAAGAACCCTGGAGTGGGTAGCCATTTCCTTCTCCAAGGGATCTTCCCAACCTGGGCATCGAACCTGGGTCTCCTGCATTGCAGGCAGATTCGTTACCGACTGAACTGAGGGAAGGCCTTCGTTGCAGACTAGGCCTGGAATTGGAAACCTAGCTGTCAGCTAAGAAAGCAGAATAAACCTTTGTTAAGGACCACAGCAGTAGGAGAGGGGTGGCGAGGTGGGCAGTGGCCGCCCCACCTGACAGCTGGGTGCCCAGGACCGAGGCTTGGCCCAGCCGGACTCTCAGGGCACCAGGCTCTGTGTCCCCGGGACCCACCCTGACCTTTGGTTTCACCCCTGGGAAGTGGCATTGACATTCTCCCCTGCAACTCCTTTCTGCAGGCAAGGATGAGCCGGGCCCTGGTGGCCATGGGGGACGGGCCCTGTGGGAAGACCGGAGGCCTCACATGGCCCACGTTCCAGCCGGTAGAAGAGACATCCCCCCACTGAGAGCCACGCAGGGGCAAGTCCTGATGGCTGTCCCTGGGGGGGTGGGTTTGGGGGTTCGGGACTGCAGAGAGAATCCGGCCTCAGCTGCCCCAGCCGTCAGGTCCGTGAGAATTCTGCTTAAACCCAAGGAGGCTTCGCCACCCTCGGGTGGAGCGGAGGGCGCCCGGGCTGGCCTCTGGGGAGCCTGCCTCTGGGGTCACATCCTGGCGTTGGGTCCCCTTCAGTCCACAGCTCAGCCGCCCTGTTGAGGGCAGGGAACCAGGAAGCCACCCATCCATGGCCGTGGTCTTGGCCCCCAGCCTCACTGCCCTCCCGCCCCAGGCACCCCAGCCCCTGCGCCTCTGGAGTTCATCGGGGCGGTCACCTCGCCTCCGCGGGGCAGGCCATGGAGGGCAGCAGCTGCGACAGGTTATAAACTGGAACGGCTCGAACATCCAGGACATGCAGCTCAGTGACCTCGGGCTGGCCCGGGAGCGGAGTGCCATGGGGAAGTACAGCCTGGGGGGCCGGTGCACCTGCCAGAGACCTGTGGGAGGGACAGCAGGCCCCCTGGCCCAGCCCAGGACCCACAGCCTGTGTTCCCTGCTGTGGAGGTGGGGGCTGGCGGTCAGCCAGGAGCAATACCAGGCCGCCGTCCACTGGTCTCAGATCCTCCCCAGGGGGCCTGGGCTTCCCCCCAAAACGGTGGAAAGGGTCCCCGGGGACAGGCCTCAAGCCTGGGCGGGGAGGCCAGACAGTAGAGTCACTGCTGCCACGTCTGCCGGAGCCATGGGTGCAGGGCCGCTGGGGGTGCACAGAGGCCTCTCTGCCGGGTCGGGTGTCAAAGTTCGGGCCACCTTCGTCCCCCAGCGAGTGCCTGCGGCTGTGCCTGGACTGAGGTGGCCCAGCACCTGTGCCCTGAGGAGTAGCTCGGCGTACGAGTGTCCGGGAGAACATAGGGGGCTCTCTTGGGTCCACCCCACCCCCGCCTCCCACCCCGACAGCAGCAGAGCATTCCTGGAGCACCCCCGCCCCGGGAGCAAGCGCCTGGGAAGGCGCACAGACCCCCGAAGGGAAGGGAACACAACCAGCCTGGTGGCCACGGGGGCCCCGCATGAAGCGTGAAGACAAGAAGGCTGCTCCGGCCTCCTACACGAAAGTGCCTCATTGAAAACTCGGTTCCTCTCCGGGCCCTGTTAAGAATACTTAATTAGCGTCATCATGAAGCAGGGTCGTGAAGCAGGATGACATCACGGGCTCTGTGACAGACGCGTTTAAACCAGTTACGCTCTGTCTCCATGAACCCTGCTCTGGAGCTGAGCTCCATTCTGATGCGTTGCGGAAATTAAATTACTGGATTAAAGAGCACAAGTGACGGCACCAGGGTTTTGTGTCTGATGCGCACCTCGTTTGGGGAAGCTAACGAGAGGCCTCATTCCTGGGTGGCTGCGCCCGCCCCCCAGATGGAGCTGTGTGCTGCATGGCACCGTCGGTGGCAGCAGGGTCTTCGCTGGGGAGCTCCGAGGGGTGCCAGGCTCTGGTCGGGGTCAGCACGCGAGCCTCCCCCCGGCCGTCCTGGCGTCTCATCTCCTTGGCATTTTTTGAGGGACCTTCAGAATCAACCTACAGAGCTTGCCTGTGTCACCAGCGACGGCCTTGGCCACAGAACCACCTCTCTTGGGGCGGGGGGGTGGTGTCCTTGCAGATGCTGCAGAGCACAGGGCTGACTCTCTACGGTTTCGCTCTGGCCTCTGAGAAACTCAGAGGTCGAGTCCGTGGCTCAGAGTGGGCGTGCCGCCTGGAGGCCTGATACGCAGCCTGACACCAGGATTTGCTCTTTTCTTGTTCCCGTCAGTGTTTGCCCTGGACCTGACTTCTGTTTTACTGTTTGCTCATTTATTTGCTGCACGGGGCCCTAGCTGAGGCACGTGAAGTCTTAGTTGCAGCGAGTGGGATAGTTCCCTGATCAGGGATGGAACCCAGGCCCCTTGCTTCAGAAGTGCGGGGTCTGAAATGCTGGACCACCAATTGTTTTTATTCACGTATTTTCCATTTTATTGGATGTATTTTTGTCTTTTGTGAAATAAGGAGAGATATAAATAAATTTTAGTGCACAAATAGATAAATAAATAAAAATATAAAATGTTGGTATATCAGATACACATTTTAGTGAAGTCAAAATCATTCAGTCACGTCTGACTCTTTTTTACCCCGTGGACTACACAGTCCATGGAATTCTCCAGGCCACAATACTGGAGTGGGGAGCCTTTCCCTTCTCCAGGGGATCTTCCCAACCCAGGGATCGAACTGAGGTCTCCCACATTGCAGGTGGATTCTTTACAGCTGAGCCACAAGGGAAGCCCAAGAACACTGGAGTAGGTTAGCCTATCGCTTCGCTAGAGGATCTTCCCCACATAGGAATCAAACCAGGGTCTCCTGCATTGCAGGCGGATTCTTACCAACTGAGCTATGAGATATACATTATACCTTTAGTACTCTGTTATGCGGAGGTGAAATGAATGCCGTGTGCAGAGCATACTTTCTGCTTACTCATTCAACAAATAATTACTGTGTGTCGACGCCACGTGGGTGACGGTGGCCTGGGCCCAGCTCAGCATCTAGCGGAGGGGACAGTCTTCACTGTGGGACCAGGTGCCCCACATAGACGCGTGGAGAGCAGGGGCATAAGGAGGGGTGGGGAGGGGGCACGGGGCGGGGAGATGGCAGACGCCTGGCGGAGGGACACAAGCCCTTCCCCGGTGCAGGGCCAGACACAGTGGGGAGCGGAGCCACGAGGGTCCTGGCAGGCCCAGTGTGGACTCTGCAGGGCGTGAGGAGGACTCGGGGTCTGCACCTATAAGCAGCAGTCAGCCTCTGAAAGCTTAATCCAGAGGGACAGGCAGTGCGACCTGGGCTGGGTGGTGGGAAGAACAGACTGGGGTGGATGGAGGGCCGTGGGGGTCCCCGCGGGACAGCTGGGTTGTCGGGGGGCTCCGTGTTTAGGACATGGTCGGCAAGCCCCGGGGGGCGGGGGGGAGGGTTGGGAGGGGCTGGCGTTGGGGGCGCTGGGAGATCCTGGGGGGGCCCCACATGGAGGCCACTCTCAGCTCCGCTCTGCTGGTCGGAATCTGAGGCCCATGTGGAGTGTCAGGGTGAGCACTCAGACCCCAGGGACCCCAGGACGCAGAGAGCCCAAGTCCTCGAAGCCCAGGGTCAGGCAGGGACCCCGTGCCGCCTACGGGGGCGCGGCCCCCAGGCGTGTGCCGCTCGCTTGGGGTGGCCGGAGCGCCCAGCTCCGCAGCCTCCGTGGTTGTCCACCTGGACGCCGAGCGCTCAGGGCGCACAGGGGCGGGGGCCGCGGGCTGCCAGCAGCTCGTTAGCACGCCCCCCTCAGATTAGCAGTAATTAAACTGTGAAATCAGCCCCGGCCGCGAGCCCAGACACCATGCCAGGCTGTCAAGAGCGGCCGCGGGAATAAATCAGCGGCGCGCGCCGCGTCCCCCGGCACGGGCGGGGCGGCGTAATGAGGACATTGAGCGGCTCCCCTCGAGTGGACGCCGCGCGGGACTCGCCAGGCGTTGCCATGACGATGGCGGCGGCTGCCTCCGCTCGCAGGGCCTGGGGGAGCGGGCGGGCCATCCGGCCAGCAGGGCCGCTGCACCCACGGCCCCCGGACCCCGGGGAGGGGCTGAGCACCCTCCCTCCCGGAGCCCGCCTTCTTCTCAGACCCTCCCGTCGTGGCCTTGGCCTCCGAAAACGCCTCTAATTACTTTCCGTTGTTTACGAAAGAAAAGGCAGAGTGATTAAAGCGAAAACTGCCCCCCTCAGCAGAACCCAGGAGGCCAAGATAAATTAAAATGTTTTGAAAAAATTTTTAAGGAAATCAGTATTATTTTCAAATTACTTTTCCTGTGGGGTGATGTTGTTTTTTTGTTTTTATTAAACTGCTTTTCTCTGGACGTCAGCCTTTGGGCTGGACTGCTGCAGGCTGGGGCAGTGATGCCACCCTGCATCCTCACCCCCACCAACCGGCCATGCTCTGCCCCGGGCGGGGGTCGCTTCCTGCCCTGCACCGCTGGGCCTCCTGGACGGGCTCAGAGGGCGCAAACGTGCCACTGAGCCCCTGAGAGGAGCGGCTGGTCATTCACCCACTGTGAGGTGGGCCTGCAGGACGGTGCTCTGAGCGTCTCCTGGGGGGACCGGAAGTCCTGCCCGTGTGGGGATTTCCCAGGGTGGGGGGCTGGCGTCTGCTGTGGGAGTATCTGGGGGCCCCCAGGGGTGGTGGGGTAGCGTCTGCTGTGGGAGTATCTGGGGGCCCCCTGGGGTGGTGGGGTAGTGTCTGCTGTGGGAGTATCTGGGGGCCCCCGGGGGAGGCATCTGCTGTGGGAGTATCTGGGGGGCCCCAGGGGTGGCGGGGAGGCATCTGCTCTGGGAGTATCTTGGGGGGCCCCCAAGGGTGGCGGGTGGCGTCTGCTATGGAGTATCTGGGGGGGCCCTGGGAGTGGTGGGGTAGCGTCTGCTGTGGGAGTATCTGGGGGCCCCCAGGGGAGGCGTCTGCTGTGGGAGTGTCTGGGCGCCCCTGGGGGAGGCTTCTGTTGTGGGAGTGTCTGGGGGCACGGTGCCCGGCCGGCACTGGCATATGTGACTCCGGGGAGCTCCTCTCCGTCCACAGCTCACCTTCAGCAGCGGGGCTGGAGGGAGGCCAGGCTCCCGTCACGGCCTCCTAGAGTCCTAGATGTCCCAGCCAAGCCCCCTTGGGTCCTCCTCCTCTCCTCCTGCAGCCCTTGCTGCGTCTGGCAGTGCCAAGTCCTGAGTGCTGGTCGCTTCCCGGCCGTGTTTATAAACGTGTGAAAACCGCCATCGACTCCAGGGCTGCACGTGTGGCCTGGGTGCCATGGGCAGTCAGGCTAACGATCACAAAGAGAACTCCAGGAAGAGGGCGGGGCCGCTCCCTGCTTGCTCTGCCCTCGGTGTCCCTGTGGTGGGTGTGAAGTCAGAGGGTGCGTGTGTGGCAGCGACGTGTAAGCTGACGGTGGGGATGCTCGCCGCGCCGCCTCGGGCTGCTGGCCTTGGAACAGCCGAGCAGGCGGAGCCGCGCGTCCCTGTCCTGTAGACGAGGGAGGTGCACCCTGGACCTGAAGCGCCTCGTCTCCCGGGGAAGTGGGGCTCTCACCACCCACGTCACCCTGTGCTTCACCGTGCCCCCCAGAACCACAGGTCTGCACTCAGGCCGGGGCTGCCACCCAGGGGAGCCCCGAGAAGCCGGGGGAGGGGCTCTCATGCTGCGAAGCCTGAGCAGATTGAGAGGCGAGTCGGCGGCCCAGACTGACTGCTGCGCCACTGTGGCGACCGGGGAGGGCCCTTGCTGAAGAGACGGAGGAGGCTGGGGGTCTGGGGGTGTTGGGAGCGGGCCCCCAGCGGCCAAATGCTGTGCATCACTGAGCCCCGAGCACGCAGGGCTCAGCTCCGCCTGCCCGTGGACTGGGGCGGGAGCAGAGCAGGGTCTCAGCGAGGGGCCCCAGGTGCCCAGGGTGCCCTCGAGACAGAGCCCGGCACTCAAGTTCCGGGGAACAGCAAGTCCCCAGAGCAGACGCTGCCCTGGGCACAGGCTTTGTTCTGCTCTCGTATGTGCGGTGGATGTTTGCTGACGGGATGGATGGGCAGTTGGACCGACGGAAGGGTACACAGAGGCTAAGTAACCCCTCTGTGCCAAATGGTGCTGCCTCTCCGGGGCATTGCCCGGCGGCCTGGACTGCAGACCCGCAGCCTGGGGTGGGCTTTCCAAGCCCAGGAGCCTGTAGACGGCCTCCCCCTCCTACACTGGTTCAGAACAGCCTACCTTCTCCCCCGTGGCTAAGGGAACCCTGGGGGCCTGTGTCCACTCCTTGGTGAGGAGGGGGCTGTCCAGACCCTGTTCTGAGAGCAGGGAGGCCCAGGGGCAGCCTGAGCCCCGGGGAGGGCAGGGGGCCAGGGCCGCCAGACCAGCCTGCCCACGCACAGCACCGGAGGCCCCAGGGCTGGGCCGGCCGGGTGCCCTGGCGCCACTCCTGGGTGCTCCGGGCCCCCCGAGGCTGACCCAGCCGTGATCCCGGATGCGGCCCCTGTCCCAGCCCCCGTCTGTGAGGCTGGCTCCTCCGGGGGCGCTCGCAGCCGTGGGGTCACACGGGTGTCGTCCTTTGGTGCTCCCCCCTCAGCACGACACCCCAGGGTCCACCCACAGTGTAACTGTGTCAGGGTCTCCTTCCTTGGAAGGCTGGATCGCGGCCGGACCACGTTGTGTTTGTCGGTTTATCCATCCATCAGGGGACGTCGGGACCGTGTCAGCCTCCTTCTTGGGAATAACGTTGCTAAGAAGGTGGGTGCTCGCAGACCTCCGGGCCCCTGATTTCAGTTCTCCTGGATAAACACCTGCAGGGCGTTGCTGGGTCGCACGCAGCTCTGATCTGAGCTGTCTGAGGACGCTCCTCAGCATTCTCCCCGGTGGCTGCTCCACTTTCCACGCCCACCCAGAGGCACAAGGACTCCTTCTCCTCCATGTCTCCGCCGACACCTATTTCCCGGTTGGTTTGTTTTTTAATTGCACCTTCCTGGTGGGCGAGCACACAGCCTCTCGACCTGCGCTGCATCTTCCTGGGGTGGTGGCTCAGGCCGGCCCGGGCTCAGGGCACCAGGGAGGCCCTCTGAGTGTGACGGAGCGCGGGGGCAGGGGCTGCAGCTCGGGTGGGACGGCAGGAGCTGTGGGTTCTCCGAGTCGGGATGCTGGCGTGAGCCGGGCTACACCAGGTGCAATCAGCCCCCGGCGAGCAGCCGGGGAGAGAGACCCCCGGCACAGCAGGGAGACAGGATGCAGCCCGCCCCGGCCCTCCACGGCCCCCCACTACCCAGCGCCTCTGTCCTGCCCCAAGGAGACGCAAACACCCGCCCGGGCTGGCCGCTGGGGCCAAGTCCCTCCCTGGCTGGCAGTGTGTCCCGACGCCAGTCTGTCTGTTCCTGGGGGGCTCCCCACCTCCCCGCCCTGCGCGGCTCCGTGTGTCAGGAGAGGACGCGCCACCAGCCAGCGCCATCCGAGTGAGAAATTAATGCCTGATGAGGGCGGAATCATCGGTGAAGCGCTCAGCCCTGAAGTGGGCTTTGATCTGCAGCACAGCGCCTTCACGGAGGGGCGGGTGCTGGTCTGAGGGCCAGGCTGCGGGGGCCACTGCCCGCACTCAGGGCAGCCTGCCAGTCCTGCAGGGAGGCCTGGGGCCGCGGGAAGGGCTGCCACCCAGGCCGCCAGCCCAGCCAACCCATGCTCTCCGGGGTCACCGCTGTGAGGACTGGCCCCTGGCCACCTCCTCTCCAGCCATGAGAGCCCAGCTCCGGGTATCACAGTGGCTCTGTGCCCATGGTGGGTGCCCCTTTATTGGGACACAGGAGGGAGAGACGGATGAGGAAAGGCAGGCTCCCCAGCTCCACCCCTGACACCCCATCCACTGTGCCCCATGCCCGTGGGCCCCGAGGAGGGGCGGGCACCCCACCCACTGTTCTCCATGCCCTGGGCCCCGAGGAGGGCTGGCCCCAGAGCAGCAGGACAGCGTGGGGTCCCCCCTTCAGAGGGGCTCCGCCCTGTCCCTTCTGTCCACTTCCTGGCTCTCACTCCGCACTTTGGCTCTTAAGTTTTTCCCCAGTTCCAAATGCCTTGATAAATGACTGGTATCCCAGGACGCCCTGGGGCCAGACTGCCTGCCAGAGCGGCCATGGGGGGAGGCCAGCCAGTGTCTGAGGAGGACGGGGCAGGCCAGTCACTCGTTCTTCCCCTTCGCAGTTGTATCACGAGTCTGCCCGGGGTCGGACGATGGTCAGTTCAGAGCCAGCCTTGTGGTGACTTTATCTGCATCCTGAGCATTTGGGAAGTTTGGGGTCATGTGTGTTGAGTGGGATGTGAGGCCCAGGGATCGAAGCTGGTAAGGCCACCCTCTGGCCATGCAGAGTCCGTTCCATGCAGACACTGACCACCTGCTCCGTGTGGGCCAGGCAGGGGCACCCTGTGTGGGAAGGCCCCCAGCACCCAGGGCTGTGCTGTGGTTCTCGCCAGCATCACGAGTCTGCTCCCTGCGTCGGGCAGGCGCGGCCAAGTTTGGGGGTCTGTTGTGTCTGGGCTGCTTTCTTAAAGGACTGGAATCGGGTCTCCACCAAGAGCTGAATGTGTCCACGAACGAAAGAGACAGCTGCGGAAGGCAGTCTCCTCTGACCTAGGATCACCCAGAACAGGCGCTGCCCCGGCCTCTGAGAGGTGGACAGGAGCGTGCAGGCCGCGCCGAAGTGCAGGGAACACGTAGTGTCCACACCCGGCCCGGGACCCCGTCTACTCCAGAGGTTCTCAGAGGCTTCCAGGTGCTGGATTTCTTCAGACCCAAGGGGGATGTCAAAATCAGTCCAGGTGTGACTTAGGTAACTTTGAACGTGCGACGTGAATTCTAAGTGCAGAAATTCCAGAACAATTCCTTCCTTCACTTTCTCCACCAGGACCTCCCTCTGTGAGTCAGGGGAGCCTGGAGGGAAGCAAGAAGCTCAGGGCCGCTGGCTGGAGCAGAAACGCTGACTGGCCGTCAGGGACCAGGCGGGGCAGGCAGCTGCTGCGGCCCGGGGGTCTCGAGCCCCTGCGGGCCCACAGGGCAGGTGGCCAGCGGGAAGCGCTGGAGGCTGGGCCGGCCCTGGCCTCCTCTCCCTGTCTGACCTGAGGACAGTGACTGAGGCGGGCATCCTGGAGAGGCGGGGCTCGGAGGGCTGACGGAGGGTCTCTGCTCAGTGTCTGGGGCAAGGCTGCCTGTCCGTGCCCTCTCTTTGAGGGTCTCTGCAGCAGTCTGTTCTTAGAGCAGAGGGGTCTTTGGGCAACTATTCCTCAAAATATGTTCTGCAAGTTTAGTTTTTTTTCAGTTCAGTTCAGTCGCTCAGTCGTGTCCCATGAACTGCAGCACACCAGCCTTCCCTGTCCATCACCAACTCCCGGAGCTTACTCAAACTCATGTCCCGATTTTTTTATATATAACATAATATAGAGATGAGGGAGGTTCTTTAAAAAAGAAAACACACAAGCAAACATGTATTTAGGAAACAGTCTGATGAGTGAGTGAAATACCCGGCGTCTGGACTTTCCTCAGTGGACAAATGCAGGCTAAGTCGCTTGGTCGTCTCTGACTCTTTGTGATCCCGTGTCCACCAGGCTCCTTCATGGGCTTCCCCAGGCAAGAATGCTGGAGTGGCTTGCCGTTTCCTCCTCCAGGGGATCTTCCCGTCCCAGGGATGGACCCCTCATCCCTTACATCTCCCGCATTGGCAGGTGGGTTCTTCACACTAACTAGGGGACAAATGAAACTGGCTCAATAAGGCATGGACGACACCCGCCCTGAAGCAGGACGGGTCCCACACCCAGCCAGCACCCAGAAGTCGCAGCTCCGTGTCTGCCCATCCTGCTCCCGGTTGCCAGTTGGCCTGGAGCTTGTGGGGAGCTCAGCCTGCCCCCTACCGGCCTGACCCTCATTGATGCCAGCGGTCATTGGGGACGCTGAGCGCTCCTGCTGGGGCCTGGGGGGAGTGGGGGTCCCTCGTAGCAAGGCTGCTTCTGTGTGGGTGCCTGCATGGCCCGAGCGGGGTCGGGAGGAAGCTTGCATCTAGCCACCCTTGGGGTCTCTTGCCTGCGCTCCACTGGCGTCTCCCCATTTCCCACTGGGAGCCCACGGCCCGCCTGCCTGCTGGGGCCCTGCCCTGTCCCGCCCTGCACCGTCAGACGGCCTTGGAGCGGCGTTGCCCACGCGGGCTCCCAGGCCTCTCAGAGGCTGCCTCCTCCTTCCGGATTATCGACTGGCGGCTCAATCCATTCCGCATTGGCAGGAGAATAATGGAGTGGAAAAGCTATTTCTCCTTTCTCTTGAGCGGGTTCTCATCCGTCAGGAGAAGGCTGGTCTCCCTCCCTTCTCCTGACCCCCTCCCCGCGCCTGCTGTAAACCGAACGGGCCGGCTGTGCTCGCCGCTTCCCGGGCTCTTCTGGCCTCACTGCTGAGGGGGCTTTGCAGTCCTCACGCGACAGCGATGTTCTCACTGTTCCTGCCTCCCCCACAAATGGGACAGAACCAAGAAGACCCCAACCAGAGCCCAGCCAGCCACCAAGGCCAACATTGTACCCATCAACAGAAACTCCTTTCTGGAAATACCACTTTTCCAGGGAAATCCACCTCCACACATGCACACACACACACACACACACACACACACACACACACACACGAAACCACATATAGAAACACATGTGCACACACATATACACACATGTATACACATGCATGCATATGCATGTACCCACACACACACACTCAACGTGTGCACACACGTGCACACAGAGACACACACATACACAAAAACCCACCTATATGCACACACGTACACACATATAAACACGCACATACACATATACACATATATGCACATATGCATACATACACACACACAAACACACAACACACATACACACACACCCAAAAAACCACATACACACACACACACATACACAGAGACACACATACACAAAAAACACATACACACATGCATATCAGATCAGATCAGATCAGTCGCTCAGTCGTGTCCGACTCTTTGAGACCCCACGAATCGCAGCACGCCAGGCCTCCCTGTCCATCACCAACTCCTGGAGTTCACTGAGACTCACGTCCATGGAGTCAGTGATGCCATCCAGCCATCTCATCCTCTGTCGTCCCCTTCTCCTCCTGCCCCCAATCCCTCCCAGCATCAGGGTCTTTTCCAATGAGTCAACTCTTCGCATGAGGTGGCCAAAGTACTGGAGCTTCAGCTTCAGCATCAGTCCTTCCAAAGAAATCCCAGGGCTGATCTCCTTCAGAATGGACTGGTTGGATCTCCTTGCAGTCCAAGGGATTCTCAAGAGTCTTCTCCAACACCACAGTTCAAAAGCATCAGTTCTTCAGCGCTCAGCCTTTTTCACAGTCCAACTCTCACATCCATACATGACCACAGGAAAAACCATAGCCTTGACTAGACGGACCTTTGTTGGCAAAGTAACGTCTCTGCTTTTGAATATGCTATCTAGGTTGGTCATAACTTTCCTTCCAAGGAGTAAGCGTCTTTTAATTTCATGGCTGCAGTCACCATCTGCATTGATTTTTGGAGCCCAGAAAAATAAAGTCTGACAGTGTTTCCACTGTTTCCCCATCTATTTCCCATGAAGTGATGGGACTGGACACATGCATATACACGCACACAAACACACAACTCACATACACACACACCCAAAAAACCACATACACGCACACGCATCCACACACACACACAGAGACACACACACACACATACACACAGAGACACACGCACACATCTACAACCACAAACACACGTGGATGCATATAGACAGGCATATACACACGCATACATGCACTTACGCACACACGCACCCAACATAACGCACATACATGCACACACACATACACACACGCACACGCCTGCGTGCACGCACACACACACACACACTACTGTATGATTACAACCTATCCTGTCACTACATTTCATACCGTTTTTCACGTGTATTTCACTTGGAACTGCTCTGTGGTTGCACAAATCCTGCCTGTAAACTGTCAGAACAGTCGGCCACCAAGCGCCGCTCGGCTTCCTGCCCGCGATGCTCACGCCTGTGCTGTCCTGGGGTCCATGACACGGCCGTGGGAAGAACATTTGACAATAGAAAATTGTCCCATTTTGTACGCCAAATGGAGATGATTCAACTGTACAAAACTCACCCACGAACCCAAAGACATAAATACCAGACTCTCAAGTTTGGTGCACTTCTGAAAGAAATATCCTCTGTAATCCCCGTGGGCACCCTAGTACCACGTGGTCATTTAAAAATTACAAAATTCATTAGAAGCCCATGCTTTAAATCACAGTGTCTCTGGTTTTCTCAACGTTTGGAAGGTATCCGTTTCTGGGTGTCTGTCCAGCTTGCTTAATCTAAAGTTTCCATGTTTGTGTTTTCCACAAAGAGTAACTCAAAGCAAAACTTCATACTAAAGCTTATCTGCACCGAAGCAGCCCATGCCACAGCCTTTCCATCGCAGACCTTGACTTCAGCGCAGCCCCAGCGTTGCCTCGTTTTTCTCTGCAGTGGTCCATGTTTGCGGCTGCTTCCCGCCTCCCACGACCGGGCAGGGGTCCTCAGGCAGACAGCAGTGGCGTGTCCGGGACAGGCCTGAGCTCGGGGGGCTGCAGAACAGGCTGCCCACCAGGCTCCGCTCTTCCCTCCTGGAGGGTGTCGGCCGAGTGGGCCTCTGTGGTCCTCCCCGTCTGCCCGACTCGGATGTCGGTTCCTCACGGCGTGGCCATCATCCCCTCACCCAGCACCCACTCACAGACGTGGCGGGTGTCGGGCCTGCAGGACAGGACTTTCCGAGGGTTGGGGTTAACTGCTGATGAACCCTCGGGTGGGGGCCCAGCTGGCTGGAGCAAGTGCTCGGCCACAGTGGACATGTGAGTGCGGGGGGCCCAGTCAAGGCCTGACCGCTGGCTGGGGCCGTTCCCGGCCTCCAAGGAGCCGATGGTGTGAGCAGGGGGTGAGCAGAGGTGAACATCCACGTCAGCAAGTGGAAATCAGTGAAGCAGGAGGGGGCAGCCGAGAGGTGGACACTCCCCACAGCGGGGATGGGGCAGCCAGGGAGGGCAGAGCCACGTGCCCACAGGTGACATCCACCTGACTTCTGGTGGAGCAGGGTGAGCTGGGGCGCTGGCCACATCTGCAGGGGCATCTTCTGGGGCCACGTGCTGATGGCCCGGCGGGACGCGGGCAGAGAAACAAACAGCTATGCAGTGAGCAGTGTTTCACGGTCATCTGCGGGAGCGTCCCTGAGCACAGGGCCTCTGAAGACGCATCTGCAGCGCTTTTACCAGGAGGGTCCACGCAGCATCAGCTCACTTGAAGGTTGTGGCTGCAGCTCCCGTGGTGGTGCCCCAGGGAGCCTGGTGCCCCGAGGGCCCCGCGTGTCTCTGCCGGCCTGGCTGGGCCTCCGTGGGGTTAGGGTCAGCCTCGCCCTGACCGGCCCGTCTCCTCCTGGAACCAGAGAACCACACCGCAGCCGGCACCCTGCCTGGGCCGCCTCTGTTTCCAACCCCGCCGACCCCTCGGAAGCCGTCTGGGACCATGTCCCTAGCTGGACTTCCTCCACGATGATCAGGCCTGAGTGACGGCCGGCCCTCTCCCCAGCCGGGCCTGGAGGGGCAGGAACGGCTGGGCTGCAGGGTTAGATTGCCGGAGCCCCCGCGGTGCTGCAGCAGGGCCCAGGGTCCCTCCAGCACCGCCCCCCTCTGGGGACACCCAGCCTCTCCTTGTCCCTCTGGACCCGCCGCTTTGGGGTGTCTGCCCCAGAAATGAGGTGGCCTCGCAGAGCAGGTGCTTCATAGAAGCCGTGCAGGGACCCAGGCTCTGAGGCTCAGGCCCCAGAAGCCGGACGTGTCCGGGCACCTCTGGCCCTCGAGGGTCAGGAAACCTCCCAGGCACATTCTCCAAGTCAGGTTCAGGCCCCGTGGCTGCCCAGGCTGAGGCCGTCCACGTCAAGAAGCAGAGGCGTGGGGGCGGGGATGCTCCCTTCACCTGGACCCCCAGCCCCTCCTCCCTGCTCCTTTTGGTTCTCTCTCCCTCCCCCTCCTCCTGCCTCCTTCAGGGGCAGGAAGCTGTTAGAGGGGCGTCTTCCCCACAGGAAAGGGTCCCCTCGTTTTTTGGGGGTACAGAGAACAGAGGGTCATTATCGTGAGACTCAGCTCCACCCTCCTTGACAGCTGCGCCCCCCAGGGCGGTGGGACAGAAGGAGGGCAGGGCTCTCCAGACCCAGCGTCACCTGTTCCAGCGGCTGCAGTCCCTCTGCATCTTGGCAGAGACCCTCCCCCTAAAGGAGATGGAAAGCTTGCCCCAACCTGAGGTCTCAGAGAGGGCGCGAGAGGAGGCGCAGCAATTAACCACTCAGGAGAGCTGTCGGCCCGCGCAGGTCCGCAGCCGGTGATGCCTCCCTGCGAAATTATATCTGACATTTAATTTAAATGCACGGAGCTCTCATTCAGAAGTAAAGCCCGCTGCCGAAGGCGGGCTACTCCTGGGATGGATTCCTTTCTCTCCGCCGCTCTTCTCGCTGACCCAGCCTCACTGTGTCGGGCGTGCACACCACATTCAGCAGTCTCTCGACTCTGGACGTGGCCCCCGCGCCCCCGCGCCCCCGGGCTTCCCTTTACCTGGCAGGATGTCTCCATTTGCAATTTGTAACCGAGAAAGAAATCAATTCCCCAGATGGCCCCTGTGTGTAACCCCCAGGCCATTAGTGGGTGTTTGGAAGGCCGTCCCCCTCGCACCTTCACGATCAGACGGCCGCAGCCAGAGTGACACAGGAGGGGGAGGGCGCTCACGGGTGAGTCGTGTCTGCAGGGAGATCCGGCCCAGTAACCCTTTCCATGCAGACGCTGAGGTCCAGGGCGCTCCTGCCAGCAGGACGAGCCGATGCCCACGCCCCCAGAGCCCATGCCCCAGCCACCGGCAGAGTCTCTGCAGGTCGGTCCCTGCTTGGTCTGGTCATCTCAGGATCCTGGCATCCTGGCTGCTTCTAAGCTGACTGAGAAACCCACCCCCCGCACCCCAGCACAGTTATGTAGGCCCCTCTTAGCAGGTGGGGAGGGTCTCAGCCACGGAGCCTGGGAGGGCACACGCTAGACGCCAGAGACGTTTGTTTGGCTGCCAAGACCTGTTTTCAAAAGAACTGGAGACACGCTGCAGTCATTGCCGGGGAGAGGACGGGCCCCAGGGCCTGCCTCTGCTTCCTCTTGCCCCTCGCCCTCCCCTTGCTGGGGGGGGGAGGGGGCAGGGCTCGAGGAGACAGTGGTCAGCAGCTGTGAGGCGCCTGTACCCGGGAGCTGGGCTCCTGAGGCAGGCCCAGGATTGCCTGGACAAGAGGCTGGGGGCGGCGTGGCCCACGGTGTGTCCTTGGGGACCAGATGCATGGGGAGTCCCCACAGGGATGACGTGGCCTGAGTGGGGGCGGGGCTCAGCCAGGTTCATCCCAGGACCCCACTGGCCGCCGCGTCGCCTCTCTCCTGGACACGTTCTCAGGTGCTTCACACATCGAACATGCAGAGAGCAGACGTCAGTATTTCCTGAGGTTCAAAAGCAGACCAGCCTCGTATCCCAACTGAGGTGGCTGCAGTTTCACAGGTCTGCTTGTTTTAAATGAAGAGTACCTTGTAACCTTTAATACTAACTGGGGTTCTGGGCGTGTTTCCAGAAGAGCCGTTCACTATCCCTGGGGTAGGCCCTACTGCTGCCATAGCACCCCCCCAGGGCCTGGATGCAAAGAGTGGGGGTCAGGTGCGGTGAAACACCAGACCAGGGGCCCCGTCGTCTGCATTTAGGTGGATGTTCCAATGCCTTCCATTTCTTTGAATTCTAAACTTTTTAATTCAACTCGGTGTCTAGGAATCCCCATGCTGGGGGAGGTTCATGAGCCCCCACGCCAGGGGACGCCCCGCTCCACCCTCAGTCACCTCGCCCTGGCTGCCCCCTCTGCCTGGACCCTCCGTCTCCCAGGCACTCGTGGGTGCTTGTCCCTTCACCACAGTCACTAACATGTGGCAGCTGTGCAGCAAATACATGTTGAATTAAAGACTCTGCACAAGACAGAAAGTATCCAGACAGCGCCAGACACGAGCTCTCCCGGCGGTCGAGTCGTAGCACAGAAAACGGCCCAGTGGTGCCCTTGCCTGACTTGCCGATCGATGGTCCTCCGGGGGCACGTGGACACGCAGTGTGGCCAGAGCTCACCGTGTCCGCGGGTGCAGCAAGGCGGGTTAGCATCTCCGTAGCATCCTTGGCGGGGCCTTGCTGGAAACGCACCTGGCCGACCAGGAAACAGTCATTTCGTCTCAGCGTGAGAAAGGCGGATGATGGAGGTGGAGCAGTGTGGACCGTCCCCTCCCGTGCCCCGGCGGGTGGGAGGCATGGGGCTCCATCAGCCTCTCTGGAGACAGCACCTCCTCAGCAGAACAGAATGCGGGTGAGATTTGGGTTGACTTGCATTTTTCATTTTCCCCGGGCCTTCCTAACCACCCCCTACTTGGTGGCCACAGGGCAGATTGCTGGGCTGAGATCCCCACCGTGTTGTGGGCAGCACCCCACGACAGGACGTCGCTGGGAACCCTGCAGTCTCTGGCTGGAGCCTGCCGGCGGGCACCCCTCCCCCATGGGCACCGCCCTAGACCCGGGTGCAGAGACGGGCCGTGTGTGAACGCGCTCAGACCCCATGTCCGCACCTCTGAGCTGCCCCCTGCCCTCCAGCGACACAGAGCTCAGCGCACAGAGGCCTGCGGTGCCTCTGGGGAGGGCCGGCAGAGAGGCTGGAGTGAGCCTTCTCGCTGTTCTCCGTCAGACTCGACGGCGGCCATGTGGGTGGGCACGCAGAGGAGAGGCCGCGCCAGCCGAGGCCCGGGGTGTGCACTGAGCCCGCTGCGGCAACGGTGGGATGCGGAGGGGCCGTCACAGCGTTGAATGTGCCCCGAAGCTTCCAGCCACTGGAGTCTCCCCCTCTACGGAGAGAGGGGGGCAGGGTGCAGGCCCCCTGGGGTAACGTGAGGACCACCCTCCCCAGATGAAGGACTCGGTGTGGACCCGATCCCAGAGGCCTCCAGGGCTCAGGAGGCAGGAACTCCGGACGGACGGGCCAGGAGGTGACGCCTGACACTGCACGCACACGCTGTGACCACCCCTGTGGCCACCCTGGCCCCATGCTATGACCACCCCTGGGCTGCCCCTGGCCCCACGCTGTGACCCCTGGGGCTGCGGGCGGCATCCCAGCCGCTGTGATTCTGCTGGGGGATGGGAGGGAGGCCAGGCTGACCCCAGGATCGCAGGTCCCCTGTGACCACAGCAGGTCGCGTCCCTCACTGGGCTTCACGGCTTCTTCTCCACCGAGCTCTGTGAAGGGAGACGTTCCCCCGCGTCACAGGGACCTGGGGACAAGAAGTAAACGCTGGCGTTCAGCGTGCTCGGCGCTCCTGGAAGGACTCTGTCTTAGTTGGAGGCTCCAGTGTATTAATGGAGGCTCCATTAATACAGGATTAATCTTGCGCTCAAACGGTGAAGGGCGCCCTTTCCTCTGCTCCTAACTCCTAGTGACCGTCCTCCAGCCCCAGTCGGCTGGAGCTGGCGTCCGGCGGTGGACCAGCCTGTTTTGACTCGGGAACATCTAAAAGTCTGGCCCCCCTTGCCCTTCGTGTCGCTAAAATGACAGCACAGAACCATGAGACCGGGTCTAGAAGCGGGAAAGGGCTCTCTTTCCTGTGATGACGGCTCTCTTAAAGCATCGGCTACCAGGTGACTTCACTTGAAATGGCCACGTGGTGCTGGACGGGGCTGCCTGGGGGAGGGGACGGCGGCAGCGGGAACAAGCCGTCTCCCTCCCCCGCTCTGCGTGTCACTTGGGTTGGCCTCAGGAGAGGCCGTACCCTCGGGGGCCCCGCGGGCTTCCAGACCACAGAGCGTCGGGCCCCAGGCCTGCATCTGCGCTGCCTCCACCAGCAAACCTGCAGCCACCCCCGCTCCTGCTCCGGGTGGTCCCTTCCCACCTCAGGGGCCACAGGCGGTGGCCACGCGGCGTCTGCCCCCCGGGGGGGTCACTCGTTCCTGGCTAGCTGCGTGTGACAGACTTCTCCTAATCAATCCAATAAACAATCAATAAATGGGTATTTTAAAGAAATACAGTGCCGAGAGGGCCTGCTGCTGTTCACTAAGTCGTGCCTGACTCTCTGTGACCCCGTGGACTGCAGCGCGCCAGGCCTCCCTGTCCATCACCAACTCCCGGAGTTTGCGCAAACTCATGTCCATCGAGTCGGCGATGCCGTCTAACCCTCTCATCCTCTACCTGCCTCTTGACCCATGGACTGTAGCCCTCCAGGCTCCCAGTCCTTGGGATTCTGCAGGCAAGAATACTGGAGTGGGTTGCCATGCCCTATCCAGGGGCTCTTCCCCACCCAGGGATGGAACCCGGGTCTCCTTCACTGTTAGGCAGGTTCTTTGCTACTAGCGTGCCCTGGGAAGCCCCCAGGAGGGCTTACTGTTGTTTAACAGTGAAAGTGCTCAGGATAAGTGCAAGCTCTAAACGGCAGTCCAGAGCAGGGAGGCCCTCTGGGGCCTTGGGAGGAAAGGCAGAGACGGGGCCTCCTCAGCCGCCACCCTGAGGCCCCGTGAGCAGGCCCGGTGGCCTGGGGAGGACGGTGCTAGCAGAGCCTCTCCTCTGGCCGGTGTGTCCACCTGAGCCCCGGCCCTGAGCCCCGGCCACCGTGAGCCTCCACCTCACTAGCCTTGGACGCAGCTGCTCCCCGTCGGTCGGGGTGCGTGTGCTGTAACACGCAGCGTCTGAGTCACAAGTGGGTCTCTCCAGACTTTGCAGCAGGCAACGCGGGGCCCGTGTGCTCTGTCCTGCAGATTGCGGGCAGTCCTTCAGCCAGGACGCTGCGCCTAAAGACGAGCACTCCGGCCTTGCTGGGGAGGCACTGGCTCCTTCCCGCCAGCTCTGACCCGGGGCCACAGAACCAGAATGGGAGCACCGACCCTGGGGGAGACCAGGGGCCCTGGGACCTCCCCTTGGGGCTCCTGCTTCACAGGAGCTGACGGCCCAGGGCCCCTGGAGCCAGAGCCTTTCGGGGACAGGGCCTGGGGTCCAGAGCATCCTCCATGGGCAGGTGCCGGGGCATGCGTGCTGAGTGCAGGAGCAGTGGCCACTGGCTCACAGGCTGATCCCGTGGGGACCCTGGCCCAGCTGCAGTTGGGAGAAGCCTTTTCCAGCATCTGGCGAAGGGCAGACAGGCCACAGTGAAACTGCGGGCTGCTTCAGAGTATGCCAAGGCTGCGCGAGGTACCTGTGCAGTTACCCTGTAACGAGAGTGGCTCACACACATCTGGACCCGGGCCCCGGCCAAGCGTGCGGCTCCACGTGCCTGTGGGCGTCCTCGGGGCTCCCCCTCACGAGGACACGCATCCCCCAGGGGCTCCGGCACCTCTGGAAAGGGCAGCCAAAGCTGGAGCAAATTTATTCTCCCCTTTAGAAATGTCACACACACACACGCGCACGCACACACAACCCACCAGCACGGAGCAGGCTGTTTGCAGAGGGCAGAGCTGCCCCTCAGCTCCAAGGCCAGTATGCGTCCAGCCTGGCCCGGGAGGAACTGTGTCCTTTTTGATCTTTGTCTCTTAAAGTGGCAGCAGCTGCACAGAACCTGGGTGAATGGCACGCCCTGCAAAAAAGCGGGGAACAGGAGGTGCTGCGCGGCGAGGCTCTGGTGGCCCCCGGGGAGATGCCGGACGCCCGTTTCACCCGGAGACGGGCCCTGCCTTCCCAGGGCTGCCCAAGGCCTCGCGCCCTCGGTCTGCTTCGGCCTGGGCTGCCAAGTACCGACTGCCACAACGCGGGCCGTCTTGCAGTCCTCAGGCTGGATGTCTCAGATCCAGGGGTGCGCTCCTTGTATTCGAGCACCCGCTGCTCCTGCGCTTTGAGCTCACTTCCGAGGGGCGGGTCCGAACTTCTTCTCAGAGCCAGTCCACAGGCCCCGTGCCTTGGACTCCTGCTAGGGTGGGAGAGGCACAGGTAGGAGGCAGGTCGCCGGCATAGGTGGATCCACTCTGACTCCGACCTCTCGGACGCCCGAGGCCCTGGACCAGCGGCACGAAGAGCCTGCCTGCCCTCCACCGAACGGCCAAAGGGATGCTCTTACCCACAGACTCGGCCGCCCATAGCCGCAGCTCCAGGGGGTCTCCGCCAAACCAATTCAAGGTTTGTCCAGCTCATCTGTTTGGTCAAAGCTGCCCATCCAGGTGTGCGGGTGAACGCGATTGGTGAGAAAGTCTGTAATATGGAAATGCGCATTCCACGGAGGCCCCTGAAAAGTGCTGCAGCCCAGGAGCCCGTCACAGCTCAGTGGCCACCAGCGGCCCCCATGCCCCGGGCCGCTGCCGTGCACACAGCTCCATCCCAGCCCAGTGAGGCGGACTCACCTGAGACACGGCGGGCCCGCCCACAGTGTTGGGACCACTGCTGGTCAGGGGACAGCAGTCCCCATGCCCCGGGCCGCTGTGCACACAGCTCCATCCCAGCCCAGTGAGGAGGACTCACCTGAGACACGGCAGGCCCGCCCACAGTGTCGGGACCACTGCTGGTCAGGGGACAGCAGCCCCCACAGCGGCTGTCAGTGGCCGATCCAGGGTCTCACAGGCACGTCTCCTGAGAGCGGCCGAAGCGGCCGCCGTGGAGGCAGCCCTGGTCAGAGCCCTGGGGGCCCGGTGTGACTTTGCCTCGCCCTGGCCAACCCCACCTCCTGCGTCTCCGTCCGTGACATGTGGGTGGGACTGAGTGACTGGCGGGGTGGCCCTGGTGGTTCCCAGTGATCGAAACGCTCCGCCGTGTCACTGCCAAGCTACGTGAGAGCGGCCGTGTCCAGGTGTAAGCCCGGTGATGGTGGGGGGTGGTGCAGAGGAGAACAGAGAGCTGCTCACTCAGGCTGCGTTGGCTGAGTCACGGTTCAGTCGTCGGATGTTGCTAAAACGTTTGCACGTCTCTGGGCCTGGAGGATGCTGAAATGTCGTCTCTGCCTCCCTCTTTGCTGCAAGCCCGAGGAGCCGAGAGTCGCTGTAAAGGGAACCACTCTCCCTGCAGCACCTGTTTCCGGCCGTGGATCCTCGTTAAGGACTGTGCTGTGTTTTCCTGGAACAAATGTTTACAGCACGCTCCCTGTACACCCGCAGCATGCCGCGCTGAGTGCCTGAGACACAGAGGTGAGCGGCAGCGCCCCTGTGCCCAGGGAGCTGACTCGCTGCTCCCCAGGGGGTCTTCCCGAGCTTCTGTTCCGGGCTGGATGCCGCCCGGCAGCTGCACGGCTCACAGTGCGGACAAGCCTGGGGGTCCGACCTTGGCGTGGCAGGCCGGCATCCCCCTCTGGGCAGCACTGGCTTCCAGATGGGGTTGAGCACACACACTCGGACTCAGAGACCCTGATCATGTCCCCACCCCTCAGGGGCACACCATTCACCCTGGAGTGACCTCAGCGTCTCAGTGAAGGCGGCAAGGGGCTGAAGCCCCAGGAAGGGGATCACTGTGGGTGGGCGGGGTGTCTTCAGTGTTCCCAGCTCGTGGCCTCGCTGTCCCCAGGACACAGCATGGCTCTGGCCAGGCTCAACCTGGCCGGGTCACGCTCGCCGCGTGTGGCCAGTTCAGCTCACCATCTGCGACAGTCATCACACTTCACAGGAGCTGTCCCGAGCTGGGTCTGTGAGAGGCGGTCAGCCCTGCTGCAGTGACGATGTGGGTGACCGGGGCCCGGGGTGAGGCCTCCGCGGGGGGAGGCAGGCAGGCAGGGGTGCAGGGCAGGACTCGGGCCGGAGGAGGTTGTAGACAAGGACTCAGGCCTGCGGGACGCTGCCCCTGCCTGGCATGGGTGCCGTGTGCACTGAGCGCTCCCTGCACGCTGGGGCCTCTCTGGCTGGTCATGTGAAAACAACCTGAAAGGCAAAGGGAGAGAGATGGAGACAGAGGGGAGGGAGCCTGGGGCCCCTGAGCCCTCAGCCCTCCTGGCACGTCCCCCGGGGCCCCCGGACCCCCTGTGGGGCCGGCTGAGCTCGGGGAGGGCCTGGCCGCCCTCCTGGGGCGGTCCCACCCCACTGTCGCAGCCCAGGGGCCGAAGGCGCCACGTCCATCCTGACCCATCGTGGTCCCTGGGGACCTGGGTGACAAGGTCGCGTCTGCTCTCGTGTCTCCCACATCCGCCCTTTAAGCCAACAGCAGTGTTCACACAAGTTTCAGCAGCAGAAACCTTTCTTCAGAGAGACGTTTTCTAGGAATCCCAGTACACGACAGACCTCAAGGCGGAGCGAGGGTCCAGGCAGGCATCCAGCCACCGATCCCTGGGCTGGGTGCACTCTGCAGCCATGGATCCAGTGCACCTAAACCAGTCTGCACCAGCAGCCTCGCACCTTCAGCTTCTCCTTCCTGCAATGCATGGAAGTTCAAAGATGGATAGAGGGGAAGATGAAAAATACAATACTCTATATTACGTATCTGAAGTTGGAACAATGACTTTTTATACTACTTTTAAATCATTTTGGTAGTACAGGTAAATCAGGAACCCATTCTACTTAAAACTCATTAGGAAAGACTCTGATGCTGGGAGGGACTGGGGGCAGGAGGAGACAGAGGATGAGATGGCTGGATGGCATCACTGACTCCATGGACATGAGTTCGAGCAAGCTCCGGGAGATGGTGAAGGACGGGGAGCCCTGGCGTGCTGCAGTGCATGGGGTCGTAGAGTCGGACACGACTGAGCGACTGAACAACAGCAACAAATACTGTGTTTAGTGAAGCTTCCTCCGAAAGCCGCGTGAATCCAGGTGGTTACTGACCTCCCACCTTTGAAGCCGCCTCCTCCTTGTTTATTTTCATTTCCCAGCGTTGATGCCTGGCTCTCCAAGGCTGGGGACCACGCAGACTCTATGCCCGTGCACCGGGGCAGCCTCCGGGCTCGGTGCCCGCGTTAGGGCCCGGACCCCAGTGGCGGCCGTGCTGGGTGCCCAGCCCCCACCAGCGGGGCCCCCGCCAGGCCGAGCTGACCTCCTGAGGACCTCCCCAGGGCAGAGCAGCGACCCAGACACCAGCGCTTCCGGCTCCATGGGAAGGAGGTCTCTGGGCTGGGGTCCCGGGCTTTGGGAATTCATCCCCCTTTGTTCGCATTTCATTAACCGCATATGAGAAGCAGGTGAAAGCAATTTATGCAAATCCTCTTTTCAATAGTGTCAGACTTTTTACCTTTTGATAACAGGCAGCCTGCCGGGGGTGGGAGGGGGGGCCGCAGACCAGCACATTTTGAGGCCCAGTTTAAAATTTGAGCTCCCTCCCCCCACCACTTCTTCAAAGGCTTCTCTGAGGATAAGATAAGAGTGTAATCCCTTGGTTTGGTACAAATGTTTAAGACTCTGTGTTTCTAAAATCCAATTTGCGTTAGCCTCGAACTTTAAGGCCCTTTCGTCGGCTGAACCGAGAGACACCCTGTGGCATGTTTAATGGGCAGCACAGCGCGGCCCCTGCCCCCCACTGACCCCACCAGGATGCGGGGGAGACGGGCCAGAGGCAGGCACCACGGCTCCAGAAAGCGGCAGCCCGTCTTTTTCCAGCAGAGACTTGGCTAAGCTCCCTCCCTGGGGCTGGAGGACCCTGACAACGTCAGAGCCGCCCAGCTCTCAGACACGCCTGGCCCGACCTTGGCGTCGTCAGAAGGTCACTGGACATAGGCGAGTGCAGACCCGCACCCTCGCTCCTCCGGGAGGTTGGCTCAGCCCATCCTCGCCTGGGCCCCAGGGCCCCAGCCAACCGCGCCTCACAGGACTTCACCACGGTTCACTCCTTGGGCGCCCGCGGGGTCCCAGGCGCCTCAAGGGAGCCAGTGTGAGGCTCAGGCGTAGACAGTGAGGCCCACAGGGCAGGGCGGGCTGGAGCCCCGCTGGGCAGAGGCCCCACACCGGCAGGTGGACAGCCCTGCAGGCACAGCCGCTCCCAGAGGCCCAGGACGCAGCCCCAAGGCGCGGGGCCTGAGCCAGGGCTTTGCCGGACGGACCGAGGCAGAGGCCGGGCACCGAGCCTGCCCTGGGGGCCCCAGCCCAGCACCCCAGCTTCACTCTTGTCCGCCCGCCTCTCGAGACATCGTCAGGAGCGTAGCATTCCTAGCAGCTCTGTGGGTTAGATTTTGTTCCCCACCATCATGTCCTTTTTGTCTAAGTTACAATGAAATATACACAGCCTAAAGTTTACCGTTTTCACCGTCTGCAGCTACAGCTCAGGGGTGTCAGGTACACTCGCACTGCTGGGCCAGCATCACCTCCAGAACCCTCCACCTTGCAGAACTGTAGCTGTGTTCCACGGATCACTACTCTCCGTGACCTCCCCAGCCCCTGGCCCCCACCCTCCCAAAGCTCCTCTATGAGTAGAATCATTCAATATTTGTCCTTCTGTGACGGGCTCATTTCACTGAGCATAATGTCCTCATTGTTCATCCATGGTGTGGCGGGTGACAGAATTTCCTTTATTTTTAAGACTCAGTAGTATTCCATGGAGCTGACTCATTGGAAGAGACCCTCATGCTGGGAAAGATTGAAGGCAAAAGGAGAAGAGGGCAGCAGAGGATGAGATGGTTGGATGGCATCACTGACTCAATGGACATGAATCTGAGCAAACTCCAAGAGATGGTGAAGGACAGGGAAGCCTAGCATGCTGCAGTCCATGGGGTCAAATGTAGTCAGACACGACCTAATGACTGAACCGCAGTAACAACACACATCCCATGGTCTGTATGTATCCATGCTCTGTAGATGGCCCCTAGACCTGCTTCCGTCTTCCCGCTGCTGTGGGCAGAGGTCCTGGGGTCTGTCTGGGCCCTGGTTTTCAGTTGTCCATGGTATATAATGAGGGTGGGATCACTGGAGGGCTTCGCTGGTGGCTCAGATGGTAAAGAATCTGCCTGCAATACAGGAGACTCAGTTTCGATCCCTGGGTCGGGATGGTCCCCTGGAGAAGGGAAAGGCTACCCACTCCAGCATTCTTGCCTGGAGAATCCCATGGACAGAGGAGCCTGGCAGGCCACAGTCTGCGGGGTTGCATAGAGTCGGGCACGACAAGCGACTGACACACACACACGGTAACCCCGTGTTTGGCTTTCTGGAGAATCACCAAACTTGTCCACAGTGGTTGCACCAGTTTGCGTTTCGACTAGTAACATGTGGAGATTCTGATTTCTGCACATCCTCCCTGCGTTTTTCCATTTTCTGTGTTGCTTCTAGTAGCCCTTCTGACAGGTGAGACGGTGTCTCCCTGTGGCTTGGGTCTGCGTTTTCCTGAGGATCCCGGACCGCGAGCATCTGTGTGTGTGCTCGTTGGCCATCTGTGTGTCTTTCTGGAGAAGGGCCTCCTGAGCGCTGTCTACTCAGAAATGCGGTTGTCTGTTTTACGTTGTAGTTCTTCATTCTGGACACTAACCCCTGTTAGACGCCCGTTCCCTGGGGTGTCTTCACTTTTGTAAGGGTGTTCTTTGAGGCACTAAAGTTTTTGTTTGATGAAGTCAGATTTATCTGTTTTTATCCTTGGTTGCCTCGGCTTTTGGTGTCATAGGCAGGAGATCCAGTGTCATGAAGACTCTTCCTCAGGTTTTCTTCTGTTTTATAGTTTTTCCTCTTACCTTAGTCAACGTTTGTATCTGGTACAACATGAGGGTCCATCCTGGTTCTTCTGCATGTGGGTGTCCAGCTTTCCAACACAATTTCTAGACAAGACTATTTTTCCCCTCAAAGGACTTTAATGGAGAAGGAAATGGCAACCTACTCCAGTCTGTTGCCAGGAAAGTCCCGTGGACCAAGGACCCTGGCAGGCTACAGTCCATGGGGTCACAAAGAGTTGGACATGACTAGCGGCTAAACAACAGAAACAGCAATAAAACCTTATTTTCTTTGGAATCGTAACTCTGTAATTGGGCTTTCCTGATAGCTCAGTGGTAAAGAATCTGACTGCAATGCCGGAGACTCAGGTTCAATCTCTAAGTCAAGAATATCTCCTGGAGAAGGAAATGGAAACCCACACCAGTATTATTGCCTGGGAAATCCCATGGACAGAGGAGACTGGCAGGCTACAACCCATGAGGTCACAAAGAGTCAGACATCAGTTAGTGACGAAACAGCAATAAAACCTTCTTTTCTTTGGAATCCTAAAAAAAAAAAAAAAAAGATTTTTTTAAAAGTCAGTTTGTTTTTGTATAATATATGGGAAAAGAGGCAACTGTTCAGGTAAAAGAGTTTGTCACAGCTCAGGCTGGTGTCTCAGCTCAGTTCAGTTCAGTCTCTCAGTCGTGTCCGACTCTGCGACCCCATGAATCGCAGCACACCAGGCCTCCCTGTTCATCACCAACTCTCGGAGTTCACTCAGACTCACGCCCATCGAGTCAGTGATGCCATCCAGCCATCTCATCCTCTGTCGTCCCCTTCTCCTCCTGCCCCCAATCCCTCCCAGCATCAGGGTCTTTTCCAATGAGTCAACTCTTCGCATGAGGTGGCCAAAGTACTGGAGTTTCAGCTTTAGCATCATTCCTTCCAAAGAAATCCCAGGGCTGATCTCCTTCAGAATGGACTGATTGGATCTCCTTGCAGTCCGAGGGACTCTCAAGAGTCTTCTCCAACACCACAGTTCAAAGGCATCAATTCTTTGGTGCTCAGCCTTCTTCACAGTCCAACGCTCACATCCATACATGACCACAGGAAAAACCACAGCCTTGACTAGACAAACCTTTGTTGGCAAAGTAATGTCTCTGCTTTTGAATATGCTATCTAGGTTGGTCATCACTTTCCTTCCAAGGAGGAAGCCTCTTTTAATTTCATGGCTGCAGTCACCACCTGCAGTGATTTTGGAGCCCAGAAAAATAAAGTCTGACACTGTTTCCACTGTTTCCCCATCTATTTCCCATGAAGTGATGGGACCGGATGTCATCATCTTCGTTTTCTGAATGTTGAGCTTTAAGCCAACTTTTTCACTCTCCACTTTCACTTTCATCAAGAGGCTTTTGAGTTCCTCTTCACTTTCTGCCATAAGGGTGGTGTCATCTGCATATCTGAGGTTATTGATATTTCTCCCGGCAATCTTGATTCCAGCTTGTGTTTCTTCCAGTCCAGCGTTTCTCATGATGTACTCTGCATATAAGTTAAATAAACAGGGGGACAATATACAGCCTTGACGTACTCCTTTTCCTATTTGGAACCAGTCTGTTGTTCCATGTCCAGTTCTAACTGTTGCTTCCTGACCTGCATACAAATTTCTCAAGAGGCAGATCAGGTGGTCTGGTATTCCCATCTCTTGAAGAATTTTCCACAGTTTATTGTGATCCACACAGTCAAAGGCTTTGGCATAGTCAATAAAGCAGAAATAGATGTTTTTCTGGAACTCTCTTGCTTTTTCCATGATCCAGCAGATGTTGGCCATTTGATCTCTGGTTCCTCTGCCTTTTCTAAAATCAGCTTGAACATCAGGAAGCTCACGGTTCACATATTGCTGAAGCCTGGCTTGGAGAATTTTGAGCATTACTTTACTAGCGTGTGAGATGAGTGCAATTGTGCGGTAGTTTGAGCATTCTTTGGCATTGCCTTTCTTTGGGATTGGAATGGAAACTGACCTTTTCCAGTCCTGTTTGTGAAAGTAAACTTAACAATAATATATCATGCTTAGTTTGGGAACCAAATTTAAATAGGTGTTATGATGATAATAGACCAAAAAAATGCTTTAATGACCAGACATTTGAACATTCTTTTTCAATTAAAAATGGTTTATTTTTATAATTTCAGTTTTTAAAATGAAATTTCAGGCCACTATTCGTAAGCAAGCCTCTGTAAATAAACACATTTCTGTTGTGAGTGGTCTAAATTCTTTCCAGGTTGGACACCCTCCCTGGGAGCCTCAGCTCTGACCTTGACTCTGGAGTGCGGGGTATGACGGGAGGGAGCCCTCGGGAGCTGGCCACCCCCAGCTGGCGACTCCCCAGGGCCCACCCTCAGCCAGCCCTGCAGACCCCTCAGTAGCAAGCTGGAAGTTTACAGCACGCGTCACATGGAACTTCCACGCTGCTGCAGAGGTCAAGGCCGAGATGGGCTGTCTGAGCCAGAATGCCTGGGGCAGGGTGGCGTCTGCTGGGGCCAGAGCCAGGGAGCTGGGCAGCAGCACCCGAGGGATGGAGGGTTTGGGCACATGAGTGGCAGGATGGATGCAGATTAGGAGGGCAGAGTCAGGGTGCCGTCGGTACTCGTGCCACAGACCGAGAGGGGCTGGGCGGGGGCGCCTGAGCTCCGTGGGGCCAGGCCCAGGACTCCAGGGGAGACCGAGGCCAGAGCTGCAGGCAGAGCTCCGGGCACTCAGGCGCTGGAGGTCAGGGACGGAGCCCAGGGTCTGCCCACTAATGGGGGCCCAGTCTAGGCACCGCGTGGCGAACCCTCCCCAGATGGATCCAGTGAGCCCTCCGTCAGGGAGGGTTCCTGAGCCCTGCCCACTCCCTCTTGAACTTCTCCCCCCGTTAACCATGACTCAGGGACTGTCTGCCTCACAGAGAAGCTCGAGGCAGCTCTCCCTGCGGTGTAGACATTGTCTGGCGATGCGGCAGACAGGTGGGACATGGATAGCGTGCGTGTTTGTGGCTGCTTCCCGAGCACTGGCCCCGCACAGGAGCCCCTGCCCGCTGCCTGTTCCTGCCTCTCCTCGTGGGACAAGCCCATGGACTCCCGGCGGGGGACCCCCAGCAGAAGCAGCCGACCCCAAAGGCCCCCTCAGAGGGTCACAGGCATACGTCCTGCAAAAAGCCCGGACCCAGTAACCCGCACAACTGGCGATGGGGCAGACCTGCCCCCGGGGTCGCCTCTCAGCCCCCGGGGTCCCCTCTCAGGCCCCGGGGTCCCCTCCCAGCCCCTGGCGTCCCCTCTCAACCCCCAGGGTCCCCTCTCGGCCCCCAGCATTCCCTCCCAGCCCCTGGCGTCCCCTCTCAGCCCCCAGGGTCCCCTCTCGGCCCCCAGCGTCCCCTCTCCACCCCCAGGGTCCCCTCTCAGCCCCCGGCGTCCCCTCCCAGCCCCCGGCATCCCCTCTCAGCCCCCGGGGGTCCCCCTGCGCCCCCTCCCGCAGAGCCAGCGTCCATGTCTCTGCTCCCACGTCTCGTCCATTCTGACCCATCCCTTCCCATGGCCGTGTCCTGAGCCCCCAGATGCCAGCGGCCGGCGGGCTCCACACACTAGCTCCCTGGACCCCCCTGGTGACCCCGCTGAGGGCCCAGCCAGGGGTCACTCTGAGCTCGGAGGCCACAGCCGCTGCCTGTCTCAGCCTTCTCAAGGACCCCACACTGGCAGCCCCCCAAGGACAGGCAGAGCAGGGCCCTGGTTCCCAGAGCCACTCACCTCACGACTTCCCTGAGCCGAACCTCCCTGGACTTGGGGAAGAAGGGGTTTGGTGTGCCCTCGTGTGACCCAGGAGGAGTGGCCGCAGGCGGGTCCTCTAGGACCGACGAGCCCGCAAGCAGGATGGTGCCCTCCACAGTGGGAGCGAAGCTGAGGATGGGGCTGACCCTGCGGTGGGGGGCCTCCTGCCCGGGGTCTTCCTCTGGTCTTGGGGATCATCTGTGCTACGTGTGTGTGGACTTGATGGGGGTGAGGGCCCCCAGAGACCTTCCTGTGGCCGTGGGGCCTGAGATGCTCATCCGGGGCTGTGGCCGGTGGAGACCAGCTCAGGGGGGGCCCTGATGGGCATGGGGGGGCCTGTGACACAAGCCCCCAGCATGGGTCGGCCTCTCGAGAGACACCAGGGCCGCAGGGGCCGGCCCAGCCTCAGGAGGGTGCAGCTGGCCACGGTCCCGGGCATCTGCTCCAGAAAGCTTGTCCTCGCCTGGGACATGGACCGTGGTGGGGTGGGGGCCCGGGTGGGACCCAGACCCCAGCAGATGACTGTGCCCCGAGGGCCTCGGGGGGGTCCTGGCGCGTCGCCCCCTGAAGCTGAGTCTTGGCCACCTTCATCCATGTTCTCTGACCCCAGCGTCTTGCCCCGAGGGTCACACTGGGTTCTTGCACCGTGAGTCACGGGAGCTGATGTTCTGAAAAATGTCCAGCAGAATAGTTCCTGGTTTTGGTCACCTTTTCTTACTTAATTTTCTTCTGTGGGCTTTTCAAACCAAGGACGCTTCTTGGGGTGAGAGGGAGTTTCACATTAGAAGGTTTAAGTTTTAAATAACTAAGTAAACCATTTTCATTTAGGAATCCCAGCACTAGCGTTCCTTTAGGAATTCCGGCTGACTCTGACTGTGGCTTTTCAGCTGGCTGTGTGCATCACAAAATCGCTCAGTGAACAGCCATGTGCTGCAGAGGTTTCTTTCTCTGCCTGTTTCCCAGAGATCCTGTAACGATGTGCACAGACCAGGTGGCTTAAACAAAGCGGAGCCTGCTTCTCTCACGGTCCTGGGGGTGGTTTGAAGGGCAGGTGTCAGCCGGGCCAGGCTCGCTCTGAAAGCTCTAGAAGATGACCATCTGGGGCTGTTTGTTTTCGTGGTGAGAACGCTTAAGGCCTCCTCTCTTGGCAAATTTCAGGTTTTTAATACAGTGTTTATTAACATTTCCATGCTGTACGTCAGATCTCAGAACTCAATCACCTGCCAACTCAAATTCGTCCCTATCGACAGGCAGGTGCCTCTCCTCACCCCCACCCTTAACAGCCTCCGTACTCTGTTTCTCTGAGGTTTTTTCAGATTCTGCTCATAAAAGCGATCCTGTGGTAGCTGTCTTTGACTTATTTCTCTTCCGATAATGCCCTCAAAGTGCATCTGTGCTGCTGCAAATGGCATTGTTTCATTATTTTTCACGGCTGAGTATTATTCCGTCGTGTACGTATATGTGCATCTTCTGGACCCACTCCTCTTCACCGGACACTTCAGGTGCCTCCATATCCTGGCTGTGGTGAATACTGCTGCAGTGAACATAGGGACGCGCGCGCGCGCGTGTGTGTGTGTGTGTACACGCGCGAGCGAGCGAGCGAGCTCAGTCCCTTCAGTCGTGCCCGACTTGTGACCCTATGGACCATAGTCCTCCGGGTTCCTCTGTCCATGGGATTCTCCAGGCAAGACTACTGGAGTGGGTTCTCATGCCCTCCTTCAGGGGATCTTCCCGACCCAGAGATGGAACGTGCCTCTCCTGTATTGCAGGCACTTTCTTTACCGCTGAGCCCTCGGAAGCCCAGGGATGTGTGCATCTTTGCAAATTGGTTTTTTTTGTTTTCCTCGGTTGTGTACCCAGGAGTGGAATTGCTGGCTCATATGTGGCCCTATTTCTTGCTCTTTAAGGAATCTATCCTGTCCTCCACAGAGGCTGCGCCTCCTCACGTCCCCACAGCAGTGCAGGAGGCTCCCCTTTCTCCACGTCCTGGCTGGCACTTGCTACTTCATATCGTTACTTGCTACTTCGCATCATTAGGATAGCAGCCATCCTGACAGGCGGAGGCACTTCCTCGTGGCGGCTTGATCTGCATTTCCCTGGTGACTGGCGGTGGTGAGCACCCCGTGGGCCATCCTTGCGTCTCCTCTGCAGCCGTGTCTGTTCAGCAGGCTCCTCCCTCATCCCTCCGGCTTTAGGTGCCCCTGACCTTCCTTGGTGCTCCCCTCCGTCCTCGGCCTCCGTCAACACTGTGTCTGTCTTCAAACAGTGCACCTTCTTGTAAGAACAGCGGTCGTATTGGATCAGGGCCACCCTTTGACCTGACCCTAACTGGGTACATTTGCAACAATCTCATTTCCCAAAAGGCCACATTCTAAGGCGCTGGCAGGTCTTGGACCATCAGGTTGCTGCAACAGCAGCAAAACAGACTACGTGGTTTAAACACCAAACGTTCGTTTCTCACAGTTCTGGAGGCCGGAAGTCTGAGACCTAGTTGCTAGCAGATTGTCTGATCGGGGCCAGCTTCCTGGTTCACAGCCGGCTGTCTTCTCGCCGTGTCCTCCGGGGGGCGGGGGGAGAAGAATGAGGGAACTCTCAGGGGTCTCCTCCTTCAGAGCACTGACCCCATCGCCTCCCAAAGGCACCACCTCCAAACACCTTCACAGACGTGGGGATTTCACCAGACGCGTCCGGGGGGACACAGACTCAGTCCATAACTCGAGGCTGGGGTGCCAGCGTTTCTTGTTCTGGAAGCGACAGAGCTGAGCCCTGACTCTGCCTGGGGTGCCGTGTGCTTCCCCACGAGACAGACCTTCACTCGTACACGCTGATATTTGTGCATTGTTAGACGGATGGAAAGGTGAGCTGCCAGCCGCTCACCAGCCCTGCCCTCCCCACACCCCGAACCTCACTCTGGACCAAGGACACCCTGCTGGGAGGTAGCCAAGGACGCAGGAAGGTGAGGTGCGTGGCCCACTGGATGGTGGCCGCGTCTGGAGCCGGTCGTGACAGGAAAGGCCCCTGCAGCTGTGAGGGGCTGGTGAGGAAGCAGTCCTGGGAATGAATCTGAGCCCAGGCACCGTGCTTGCCGCTAAGCCCCAGGAGCCCAGTTCACCTGTTACAGCACTGCCTGCGTGTTCCACTTGCTGCGGCCATTCGTGTGGACGGCTGCCTGCCTGCTTCCCTTAAAAAGGGAACCACGTCTCTCGTGTTCACAGCCCCGCAGCTCGACGGAGCACATTGGACTCAAGGACACAAAAGCACTTGATGAACAGACACCAGTGGGTTAATTGGCTGACGTGCGACCTCCTTAGTAGCAGGTCTAATGTATCTCTTGGTCCGGTTAGACAGTAGATTAGCGAGGCCTCTGAGACGTGGGGGATGGATGGGAGATTCCAGGCGGCAAGAGGTTGAAGAAGAATCCCTCGGAGAGGAGGCTCTGGAGCAGGCTCCCCGGCTCCCTGCCCCTGCCAGCAACGCGTGAAGCCCTACCGGCAGAGGAGCCGCGAGGAGGCTGCCCCCCATGTCAGCACACACTCACACCTCGGCGCGTTTGCCTCTCAGACTGGAGGAGAGGTTCGTGCCGGCGGTCCCACCGCTGTCCAGCATGACAGAGAGGGACAAAAATAGAGAAGAAGCCTGAATAGTTGATGAGCGTCCTGAACCCTCATTCTGAAGACGCCCTCGCTAACCCTCCAGGAGCCCTGCTGGCCGTGGCCCCACGCAGACGGCCAGCTCCGTCTGTGCCCGGCCTGGCCTGTGGTCTCACCCTGCTCTCCTGGGGGAGACTCATCCCTGCAGCCCCCAGGCCATCCGTGTGCTCTGGGTTCCGCATCGTTTCCATGACTCTCCCCAACACTGAGAAGCCCATGGGAAGGGAGCTCTGAGCCCACGTCCAAGGCCAGGGCAGGGCGGCGCCCGGGGGGCTTGCAGGGGGTGGTCGGGGCGTGGGGGCTGCGGGAGACAGGGAAGCCCCTTTCCGGGGCCCAGGGAGGGAGGGGCCGGCGTTTTCCTTCCACTCCACTGGCGAGGCTCCCCATCCCCAAACCTAAAGGGGGCTCTGAGGTCCCCCGGAGGGCCTGGCCCACAGGCTGGAGTGGAGACTGGGAGACACAGCCCTGCAGAGAACTGGCCTGGACCACCCAGAGCCAGTGGGCAAGGAGTCAGAGCACTCCCACGACCCCAGGGGACCCAGGACCCAGATCTACTGGGGTCCACTTGGTGGAGGGGGTTCCTGCTTGAGGGGCACCTCCATCAGAAAGGATTTGGGGCTTGGACTTGGCTGCAGAACCAAGTGGGTGGGTGGGTGGAGAGGTGGACAGCCATCAGGGGAGAGGAGCCACATAAGCACCCTGGGGACCCCTCCTTGGGACCCCGAGTCAGGACATCCCACAGGAGGCCCAGGGAGCTCCACCAGGGCTCAGAGCCAGCAGAGGAAGGAGGGGTGCCTGCCTGGAGGAGGAAGTCGGAGGGCTGGGTGGGCATGGAGAGCACATGTCGGGGACCGCTGACCACACTGAGACAGGACAGACCGCATCTCACTGTCCCTGAGGACTGCGGAGGTGTTGTGCCACCCAGGAGGTGCCCAGGACGGAGCAACAGAGCCCCCAAGGAGGCCCCGAGGCACGGGGAAAGCAACAGAGCCCCCGAGGAGGCCCCGAGGCGCGGGGAAAGCTCGCGCCCTGCACAGTGCCTTGGCTGACTGTGTGGTTTCCGGCCAGCCTGTCCCCTCGCCCAGGGAGGTCAGCGCAGGAGGTGTGCTCTCAGCCCCGCTGTCCGCAGTGCATGTGAAGGCGGAGATGCCAAGTTGTTTGTAAAAATAGCCTCCTTTACTCATGAGCTGATAGTTCAAAACCCTACGGTTGTCTGCTGCGTTCATTCAGATTATCCTGATCTTCGCCGTTGGCCCCACACCCCGTTTATTGCAGGTCTATTTCCTCTTTGCTGCCGGTCCTTCTGCGCGACGGCTCGGGGGCGATTGCAGAGGTCGTTTATTAGGGGTTAAGAAAGAGCGGTCACCCCACAAGTGTCGGGCAGGGAGTCCTCTCGAGAGAGGCGGGCATGGGTGTGGGGAGGCGAGTGAGGACGGGGAGATGGAAGGGCCTGGCGTGTGTGTCTCGGTCGCCGACGGATGTGTCGTGTCAGCTCCTTGAAGCCACACGAGGGTCAGGGCCCCCGGTTCTCTTCCACCCGCTTTGGCTCCGGGGGGGTCCTTGCCGGCGTCACACGAGAGATGCGGGTGAGGGTGAGGGGCCAGGGTGGCGCCCACGGGAAGGCCAGGCTGCTCTGAGCATGTGGAGTGAGTGGGTCCTCCAGGGCTGAGCCGAGAGGGCGAGGTGCCAGTCCCCACGGACACTAACAGCCAAGGACCCAGGACAGGCCACCCCAGCTCTGCGGCCCCCAAGGCCAGGATGGGGGTGCGGGCTATGCCCACGCAGGTGACTCCCCAGGAGCAGCTCAGCACTGCAGACGGGCGGGGACCCTGACGGCTGTGCTCCCACACACACAGACACACACACACACACGTGCACACACAAATACACATCTATGCATACACTTGTGCGCACACGTCATTTCTGCCGACGCTGAGGGGGACCTGGGCTCCAGCTGGGTGGGTGAGTGGTGTTCAGAGCTGGGCGGGGTGGCCCACGTCTCCTCCATCAAGTGCTTTCTCGTGAGGGATCTCAGGGTACCCCCTCAGGGTCTCTGCCGGTCACCCCAGCCCAGGGGCTCCACCTTAGGTTGTGGTCTTTGTCCCTCGTCTTGTGGCCAGTTGGGGTCTCAGATAGGTTTGGGTTGAACCAAAAAAACTTAGCTAATCTGAGACTTGAGCCCAGAATCCTCAGAGCCTCTGCATGTCACCATGTGTCACTCGCAGCTTCACCCACGGGGGTCCCTACACACAACCCCCTTGGTCCAGGAGCTGCTGCGAGGGTAGGGCCCCCCGCCCAAGACGGCACGCCCTCCGAGCCCACGCTCCCCTCGGCGGTTCCAGCTCCTGGTGGATTTCCTGGGAGTCTCTGTTGTCAGTGTCCTGGGCTGATGATTCCTGGAGTGGCTGAAAGTCAGGAGGGCCAAGAGGAAGTGTGGGTCAGCGTTCAGGCCACACGTGGGGTCAGCAGAGCCCAGAACCAACGAGAAGAAGGCTGCACGTCCCCGAATCCTGGGCCCCTGCCCCATCCCTTCTCCCGTCCTGACCCCTCCTCGGCCCGTCTGGGGCCACCACAGGAAGAGGACTCGTGTCCCAAGGGCCTCGAGGCTCATCTGGATGCCCCTGTCCTTACTAGGCTCCAGCCCTGACCCGCCCCAGCGCCCACAGGCGTCCACGTCCCCACGGGCCTGCTGCCCCACCCCTGGCGTCACCAGGCCCCGGCCCTGACCCGCCCCAGCGCCCACAGGCGTCCACGTCCCCGCGGGCCCGCCACCCCGCCCCTGGCATCACCAGGTGTGTCTCCCAACCTGCAGGAGACGGCTCTTGGCAGAGACTCTCATGAGCACACTCACTCGTCAGGACAAAGGCAACACAAAAGGCCCCGGACGCGCATTTGGAAGCGGGAGCTGTAGTGTTTCCCGGGCTGGGTGACATGTTCCCACGGGACGTGGGTTCCACGTGTCACCCCCCAACCGCCTGACCCCATGACGGCCAACGCTGGCTCTCCTGAGGCGTCAGCATGCTGATGTTCTGAGGAAGACGTTAGTTTGAACACTGTAAGCGGTAGCGCTCAGTCAGTTCAGTTCAGTCGTGTCCAACTCTGCGGCCTCGTGGACCGAATTCTTAGTTTTCACAGCGTTAAGTGTCCCTTGTGAAATGACAGGGGCAGCCGAGCTCACCTCAGACCAGCCGCCACCTGCTGGTCAAGAATGAAACACGGGAGGGACGCCCGAGAGCAGACTGCACAGCTTTCAGTTAGTTCAGTCACTCAGTCGTGTCCGACTCTTTGTGACCCCATGAACCGCAGCACGCCAGGCCTCCCTGTCCATCACCAACTCCCGGAGTCCACCCAAACCCATGTCCATCAAGTAGGTGATGCCATCCAGCCATCTCATCCTCTGTCGTCCCCTTTTCCTCCTGACCTCAATCTTTCCCAGCATCAGAGTCTTTTCAAATGAGTCAGCTCTTCACATCAGGTGGCCAAAGTATTGGAGTTTCAGCTTCAACATCAGTCCTTCCAATGAACACCCAGGACTGATCTCCTTTAGGATGGACTGGTTTGATCTCCTTGAAGTCCAAGGGACTCTCAAGAGTCTTCAACACCACAGTTCAAAAGCATCAATTCTTCGGTGCTCAGCTTTCTTTATAGTCCAACCCTCACATCCATACATGACCACTGGAAAAACCATAGCTTTGACTAGACAGACCTTTGCTGGCAAAGTAACGTCTCTGCTTTTTAATATGCCGTCTAGGTTGGTCATGATCACTCATGGAATCTTCTCGCTAAGACACAGTCACCACGCTGGTAGCCAGGGGTGACGATGCATCTTCACAGTGATGAGTGCAGGGCACCTCCTTCATGGGGACAGAGCCCCCGTGGCCTGGGGGACTCGCCCTCTCCGTCCTGGTCTGCATCTCACTGAGTGAGTCCTGTCTCGGGGATCAAAGGAAGCTGGGTCAGGCCTCGAGTTGGCCGTGACAGGGCCGCAGGGAGCAGGGCTGGCGGGTGGCAGAATCTGGTGAGTGGTCACTGAGGGCTCAGGGCAGGCTCAGGGAACACTGGCCAAGGAGCCCACCTTGGTCGTGTAAAATCCTGGACCTACTTCGAACAGGTGGCTCCTGGCACTTAGGGGGGTCAGGCGTTGCTGGTCTCTTCCTTGAAGGTGTCTATCTGGGGAATCAAGGAACTGCTATTGACCAAGAATATAGATGCCAGCGATTTCTTTTAAACAGAATCTTCAAAAGCAAACCTAGGGAAGTGGAATGAAGGCGCCTTCAGATAAATGTCTCGCTGAGTAAACCAGCCTCTTCTCACAGGCTGTTGGGTGAACAACCAGCCAGGAGAGCTGGACATACGAGAGGGGCCCCCTGGGGTGGGCCGTGCGGGGTGTAACCTGAGCTCCGTCCAGCAGCTTTGTCTGGAGCCTAGCTGAAGGACATCTGTGCGGGCATGCTCCGTCACTCAGGCGTGTCCGACTCTCTGCGGCCCCATGGACTGTAGTCCGCCCACCAGACTCCTCTGTCCATGGGATTCTCCAGGCAAGAAGACTGGAGTGGGCTGCCCTGCCCTCCTCCAGGGAATCTTCCCGACCCAGGGATCAAACCCACATCTCTTACGTCTCCTGCACTGGCAGGCAGGCTCTTTACCACTGCACCCCTGGGAAGCCTGGTGATGTCCAGTTGGGTTTATTAAAGGTGTGAATGACCCGGGCCACGAAGGCAGTAGGAACAAAGAAGGTGAGTGGGAGTCGGTCTCACGCTGGAACCTGAGGTGTGGACCCCCTCTCTCTAGCGAGCCGGGGGCACCTCCCCTCCTGCTGTGCAGCCAAAACTTCCCCCACACGCAGCAGATGCCATGGCCCTGGACAGAGGTGCGTGAATCACACACGCAATCACACATGTGCACACACAACCCACAGCTCTGCCTGTGCTGGCTTGAGAGGACCCAGCCTGCCCAGGGAAGTCCAGCGCTGGGATCCAGATGAAAGGACTCGGGGACCCGGGGGTCACGCCGGGCCATGTTCGGACCCCAGGCCCTGCCCGCGACGTGGCCTCACCGGGGTGTCTGTCCCAGGGCACCCGCCTTTCACTGGACGGAGACAAATGGGAAGCGCTCAGCGCTGCCACTGCTGAGTGTGCCCAAGACACCTGGGCGTTTTTCTCGCCTGAGACAAACGCTGAAGAAAGTGTCAGCGCACAGCTCGGACTCGACGGCGGGCAGAGCAGCATATAGCACCTCGGGTCTGCCTGCTGGGGGCCGTGGACGGACCGCCTCACTGCTCCTGAAGCAGGCTTCTCCTTGAGATCCATCTCGCCAGCTGCTGAGATGCCAGAGATCCATCTCTGCCATCTCATCATGCTGCTGGAAATGGGAGCCCCTTCCTGCCCTGCTCTCAGAAATGGGCCTCCTCCCTGCCCCCAAGCTAAGTTCAGCCGCAGGGCAGGGCTTGGTTCCCCTAGAGGGATCAGCAGCCATCTCCTCTTTGCTGGGAACCTGACTTCCCAGCGGCTTGGGTGTGTCTGCTGGAGGCTCAGGCTCTGGGCCTGACTGGGCCTGACGTGGGCTCCTCCCAGGGCTGGACTCCGTGCTCATCGCCAGGCCTCCTCCTCGTGTGTTTGTGTCTTCTGCCCAGTCTATCTTCCCCTCCTCTCGGGCCCCCTAGACCGCACACCTCCCAGGCTCCATGACCCACCTCTCATGGAGGAAGTGATCTTCCCAACTGCTGTGCGTGTGTGTGCATGTGTGTGCATGTGCGTGTGTGTATTAGTCGCTCAGTCATGTCCGACTTTTTTCGACTCCATGGACCATAGTCCGCCAGGCTCCTCTCTGTCCATGGGATTCTCCAGGCCAGAATACTGCAGTAGGTGGCCATTCCCTCCTCCAGGGGATCTTCCCCACCCAGGGATCGAACTTGGGTCTTCCACACTGCAGGCAGATTCTTTACCATCTGAGCCATCAGGGAAGCCCCAAAGAAATGAGCGTGCTGTCCCGTGATGGACCCCAAAGGTCTCCTCATGGTTTGGCCAGCGGCTAGAAAGGGACTGGAGGAGGATACTGAGGCCCCGTGCGGCTGTGGAGTCAAGAAACTGAAGGAAGCCTCCTGAGGGCGTGGCCGTGCAGGCAGGGACACCCCACCACCCGTGTGCCCTTGAGACCGCCAGGAGGAAGCAAGTCTTCCTGGGCCGAGTGCAGAGGCCCGACGTTGCTGCCCAGCTCATCTCCTTACACTAGTGTCTCTCTCAAACTGGAAACTGGAAACGTCTCGCCTCTTACATGTCATTTCTATAACAGGTCTATTGGGTGCCTAAATCTGTTTCTTCTCTTCCTCACTGTCCCTTTTGCCACTGCCTTAATTCAGGTGCTCATAATCTGGCATCAGAATTTTTGGGAAAAGTGTTTTGATGAGCACATAACCATGTCTTCACATTTGAAAGGCCAGACAGGGAGAGACGGGGGTTACGTTTGTTCCGAACATTCCAGAAAGCATGGCTAGAACTGATGGCTGGGGAGGTCAGGGGGAGGGCTTCTCACCCAGCCTCCTTTCGCCAGGGGTTCAGCCTGGACTCCCCGCTGGAGAGGTCGCCTGGAGCCCTGGCCCGTGGCCTCGCCTCCTGGTGAGCAGGCCCCACCGGGCATCTTTCTGTTCACTTCGCGTGGTTTTCTCTTCTGGGTTTTCGTGGCCCCTTCTTGAACGCTTAACTCCCAGGAGGCCCCCACCTAATCAGGGGCCCGCCTGTGTTCTGCCGCCTGAGACCTCTGGAGCCCGAGCAGTCAGGGGGCATCTGAGCAAAGGAGGTGCCACTTAGCTCCCAGAGCAGGTTGTGAACCCCTAAGCTCTATATCCTTGCAGCTGCCCCACCGTGGATGAGACCCCTGAGGAGGCAGAGGCTGGACGCTGGGAGAGAGATGGCCTCTCTGGGGGGTCCGGGCCTCCTGCCCCCATGTCTCCTAGACCTAGGAAATCCAGCTGTCGAGTCTGTGCGAGGGTTTTCACACACAGCACACTTGCCTTCCACGCCTCACACCCGCTTTCAGTTCCTTGAAGAAGGGAGGAGCTAAAACAATAGTCAGAGGTCAAAAGCATCGCCGTCATCTTCTGGGAAATAACATTCAGCAGCTCCGTCCAGACCTGAGGGGTTAGGAGCTTCTGGACAGGACCTGTGCTTTTGTACAGAAATGTGCCCACTTCTCCCACGTGGAGCCCCGGGTCGCGTCGGGCAGCCCCACAAACAGGCCTGGCTCCGTCCACAGTGGGACTGCCCCTGGCAGCGTCTCCCTGAGGCCCGTGGCCTCCCTCCGCCGGAAGACGGGGGGCTGCAGGGACCCTCCCAGGCTCACTCAGCACCGGCCCGGGCAGCCTCTCTTCACCCTGGAAGCGGTGCCCACTCTGGTGACGGTTTCTCTCTGCTCAGGACCCTGTGCTGAGAGCCAGACTCGGCAGAGAAAGTTAACGGAAGAGCGTTTCCAGCTCTTCGTGATAATTTCTACTGAGCCCCACTTGATTTGTTATTAAACTGTGCCTGTGACCCATAGTATATCTGAGAGAAAGGATAAACGTGTTATGTACCTCTGGGTGGTTACATCGCACTCGTTGGTTTATGAACCTCTCAGTCCCATGGAGAGAATTCCCCATCACAAGGCACCTTCGCGGCTAACGTGAAGCGTCAAGTCGGACATGGCTTTAGAGTTTGTACAGGCAGGGCGCTCACTTCCGCCCATGCTGCCGAGGTCTCGCGGGCGAGGCCCCCCGAGGACTGAAGCAGAGACAGCGACTGTCTGGGCCCCGTCGGGAGCGCCTCCCGGGGCTCAAGGGCCGGCCCTGATGAGCTGTCCTGATGACCCTCGTGGGCAGGCGGGAGGGACACGGCGAGCGTGGACAGGCGCTCAGCACCTAGACGGCGTTCTCAGCGGGAAGGGCAGGGAGTCCCGCAGGATGCAGAAAGGAGGCGTGAGCGGAAGGGAAGCCACGGCGATGACAGAGCGCAGCCCCGCGGAGGAAGGCCTGGCTCTCGGGGACGAGCGCGCGTGGACGACCGCGGCCCCCCGCCCAGCCGCAGAGCCCCAGGACCGGTCACCCGGCTTTCCCCTCGGCGTCTACAGCGTGAACGTCAGAGCGCTCGGGACTGTGAAACCCCCGCGGTTTCGGCGGTGTTTGCTGAAATCGGATAACCACGGGGATTTTCCTTGGAGGATGAAAACCGGAAGCAGTAGATCGCTCCGGGCACTCTGGTCCTGAAGTCGGGTGAGCAGCGCTGGGTCGCGTGATGTCGGAAGGAAGACCCCTGCGGCCTTCACCGACACGGAGGGGCTGGGCGCCTCGGGGATTCTGTTCAACCACGGCTGTTAACCATCATCGCTGCCACCGCAGGGGGCCCAGCGGGGCAGGTCAGACGTGCTCCCGCCGTGACCTGCCTTGGGCCTGCAGCCCGGCCCGGATCTGGGCAGACCCGAGTTCCTGCTCAAGGTCCCGCCTCCAGACCCCGAGAAGCCCCACCCTCCCTCTGACGGCCCTTGGGAGAAGCTGCAGGCCAGGGGTGCAGGGAGCAGGGGCGGAACTGGGGGCCTGCTCTCAGACGCGCGGGGCCTCCCGCCTCTGTTGCAGGCACCTCTTCCTCTCTGCACTTCTGCTGCTGAGCTGCGTCACCTTAAATCACAGCGTCAGCGTTTGTCTGCACTCAGGACCTCCATGTGCCTCAGTGGAAATGATGGCGGCGCCCACAGGCGGAGAAAACGCTAACAATGGGCAGCAAGAGCCCCAGCACGGACCTCCACCCTGCTCCGAGGCCAGCCCTCTGTTGTGACCCTTCCAACACGCCCCACGGGCCACCCTCCTCATCTCCGTTTCCAGAGCCACCAAGAACTGGAGCTCCTCACTCAGGCCAGAGCCAGGAAGCGACAGCAGTTGGGTGGGAGTCCTTTCTCTAAACCACCTCACTGGGTTGCCCGTGTGTGGGTGTGCTAAGTCACCTCAGTCGTGTCTGACTTTCTTCAACCCCATAGACGTAACCCTCCAGGCTCCTCTGTCCATAGGGTTCTCCAGGCGAGAATACTGGAATGGGTCGCCATTGCCTTCTTCAGAGGATCTTCCTGACCCAGGGATCAAACCTGGGTCTTTGGCATTGCAGGCAGATTCTTTACCGACTGAGTTACCAGGGCAGCCCAAAGAAGGTAGATCAGGCTCCGAAAGTGGGGGGAAGATCCACAGTTTCCTACCAGGCATCTCCATGATTGTCTTTGTCTGTTTGACTTAAGTGTTGTCTTCCCAACCCAGGGCTTGAACCTGGGTCTCTTAAATCTCTGCATTGGCAGGTGGATTCTTTACCCCTAGCACCACCTGGAAGTCTGGGTGGCCCCTGGGCCCCCCAGTAATGTGAGCAGAGCGGGAGTTTCTCAGCAGGCACCTTAATCCCAAGCAGGAAGTCTGATTGGAAAGTAACCGCAGCTGTTTAGCTGGACACCAGGTGAGAACTTCAGAGGAACTTGGCCCCGTCGTGATGCTGAGTAGGAAACAGTTGCTCCACTCAACAGTACCAGCATTACAGAGTGTATGAGACGATGCATGTTCACATGGGAAGTCATGTGTGCACATGTGTGTGAGAGGGTTGTACACGTGTGACGTGGCTGATGCATGTTCTATGTGGTGTGTGACCTGGTGAGGAGGTATGTGTGCCTGTAGGTGAGTGACGTGTGCACATGTGTGAGAGGGTTGTACACGTGTGACGTGGCTGACGCATGTTGTAGGTGGTGTGTGACCTGGTGAGGAGGTATGTGTGCCTGTGCTTGGATGGTGGGAGGAGAGGGTCCCATGACCTGGGGATGAGCTGGCACAGGTCACAGCAAGAAGGGAAGGGGTCAGATGGAGGGGTGGACCCTGAGGGCTGAGGGCAGTGCCCCTGCGGACACGGGACGTGGCCGACCTGTGCTGGCTCGGGCGGGGACCACAGTAGGAGGTCAGAGCCCACTGTGGTCTGCAGGAAGGGACACACCTGACCGCAGGGGGACAGAGGATGAGAAAGCCTCAAGCCTCACCCTCAGAAGGACGTTGAGGACAGAGGGGCCGTTGTCATGGAAACCAGGACACCCACCAGAACAGAAGGAACCACATCTGCTCTGACCACACTGAGCCCACAGGGGCCTTACCCAGGAAGCCCCATGCCCCAGCACACCACATTTGGGCACTGCCCATGTAAATGGCCTTTTAAAAAGTATTCTTAACGGTCGAAAGTAATCTTTCTTTAAAGGTTTATTTTTAAAAATACTCAAGAAGCCATTTGGCAATAGGACAGTGAACTAGACAGCCATCAGGGTAAATAATAGCGTCTTCGGGGAATGAGAAATCCAAAATGTTTCGAAAACATAAAACCAGATTCCCAGTTTTGTTTGAGCACATCCCCAGGTAATTCTGAACAAGAATTTCAAATGTGATGGAGAAAGGTCGAAGGAAGTGTGTAATTTCCTAAAGGGTTTGAATCGAAAGATCTCGGGGGATTGTATGTATGTGCGTACATGGGGTGGGTGTCTCGGTCCACCAGGGCGCCCTGTGTGCGGAGCACGCTGGTTGCACGCTGCTTGACTGTGTCCCCGACTCCCTGAGTGCGAACGTGCATGGTGCTGCATCCACAGAGGACACCCCACTGTTCTTTATTCACTCGGCTACTTGGCAGCTATGGGTGAATTCGTTCGGAATCCTGAAGGGCCATTACTGGATTTCTCAGAGTGACAGCTAACCCTGAGTTCTCTGGGACTGCTCCATGCGGTGTCAGATGCCACGCCGCTGGCTGCTTCCAGGAGCTCTGTGCCCATTAGATCTCAACACTTGTGCAATGTTTGCAATGTAAAACCAGAAAAGACCACTTTATACCCAGTGCTCTTCTGCGGACTCCAGGTACTAAACCCACTGTCAGGCTGTGATGGTTTTACAGTTAACATGATCACACAAAAGCATCGTCTTCATACACCCAGGAACCTATCTCCATACACCCGTCCGTGTTTTCCTAAAAAAGTATATGTGGACAGTAGGAAGCTGAAATGCATAATTATGAAGCAAACACTGATGTGAGTTACTGTTCTTCTAATTCCCAAGCAATTTCAGGGAAAAAATTAACTATTTCCAAACACTGTAGTGGACATGCATATGTAATGTTCGTGTGACACGTATGACAAAGCGTGTGGAGGCACTTCAGCCACAAAGGAGAGAGAAGCCGCGCAGGCTTCACAGCGCTCCTGTGCTTCCTCTGAGCCTAATGGCCTGATGCACACAGTCTCAACAAAGTCAGGTGCTCGGTCGATGGTAATGAGTCTTTCTTGCCAGTATTCGCCGCACTTTACAGAATTTCAGGTCAGTTTTGTGAAGAATAAAATCTAGTTTGAACATACAGTATATTTACTATACTGGATGTCAATTATTAAATATGTATTTTACAGCATTGTTTTGTAAATAATAAAGATCTTTACAAAGAGGTAGATTGAAAATCATATATCTTCTAGGCTAGCATCTAGAGAATAAAAACCAGATCAACCTGTAGCGAGACTGCTGTTTCTCAACCTCTGTCCCCAGGAAGTTTTCAGAATGCTACTTTTAATGGACAGACTAATAATAACAATAGTCAGGCTTCAAAACTTTTCCTGTCCTTACAGGAACTGTGATTTCAAAGTTTGAAAAAGTCTAAAATTCCTACATATTTGTTAATCAACCCTTCAAGCACAGACTCTAGCTGAAATCCATTTTTTTGGTTTTAATATGATGCTTTTGTGTGATCATGTTAAGCCATTGGAGGGAATTGAAACTCTGTTTCATAACAGAGTTCCTATTTTTGGATTTCAAAAATTCTAGATCAATCTGTGTATGTGTGTGCGTGCCCATGCGCACGCAGTCACATCTGACTCTTTGCAACCCCGTGGACTGTAGCTCGCTAGGCTCCTCTGTCCATGGGATTCTCCAGGCAAGAGCACTGCAGTGGGTTTCCATTTTCTCCTCCAGGGGATCTTCCCGACCCAGGGATCAAACCCAAGTCTCCTGCATTGGCAGGCAGGTTCTTTACCACTGAGCCCCCAGGGAAGCTCTAGATCAATCTGAACATGAGCCAAATGAGAATTAATAATAAAAGCTGAATTATGTTGGCAATTTTTTAAAAACCAAAAGACTTTCTTTGAGTAAAGAATTTACATTTTTCTTGAAATAAAGTAAAATATCTGAACCAATAATTTTATTATTTTTCCATTCCTCTCAGTTTTAAAGGTTTTGCAGCGACGTGTTAAAGTTGCTAAAGAATCGCCCCTGTTTGTAAATCTGATAGTCCTTCTCTGATGTGCAAGGGAGCCTGGTGAGAACTGTACTCAGACATGCAAGAGACTTGTCCTCTGTCTCCAAGAGGAAGGACTTGACATTAGTGTCTAAAGCTCTTCCAAATGTTGCCCCTGAAAATACTGCCATTTACAACTAATGCCGTTCAATTCTGAGTCGTCTATACTGACCTGTACAAGCATCCTTTTTAGAAAATTATCTGTGCCAGTTACTGTTTCACTAGGAGGCTGACCAATTAAAGCATCCTACTTCCCAAAGTTCATTCACTGATATAAAATGTTACGTTATTTAAAATTACATATGTATGAAAATACAACATATACATAGCTACAATATTCAAAAGGATCAAATTTCATTTTTATAATTTAAAGTCATCTGTATGGATTTACAAATCAAAAGCATTTTAAATATAATTCATGTGCCATTCTATATTTTTAACAAAACTGAGTCAGATTTTGTGAAATCAGGCAAGTATTTCAGAGGGTGTTTTTGCCATTTTCTATCTTATCATAATATTGAAATTTTCTGAAATAGGTATTGTTTTGCCTTATAATAATGTTTCCCATGATTGTCTTTCTCTATGTTTTAAAATACATTTTCTTTGATAATTTAGTTCATTGGAACTTTATTCTAATCAGTTAAGTATGCGATCTATAACAGTTTGGTGTTCCCTAAATTGAAAATGAGATTTTTAACACAGAACATTAGGTTTTACACATAACAAATGTGAACTTCACTTTAAAAGAAGTCTTAGCAAAATCAACATGTCATTTTAAACTATTTATATTGTTCAGATACTTTGTAGAATTTCACATATGCTATTCTTTTTATTCATCAGCCAGACAATCCTAACTTTTATATGAATAATATACTCATCATATATAAATAATGTCAGTCAACATGCCTCTCAGAAACACTCTGCATCACGTGTAAAGCCTTTCTCTGAAAATGTCATTGAAATCGTAAATTGGAATTTATTATTAAATGAAGTCTAAGCTCTGAGGACAAAAACCAAAATCCTAACATTCTCCAAGTTATAAGCTGAACTTGGTCTTACATTATTGTCAAAACACTTTCCTACTAAAGTATTTTCAAGAATTAAAAGATAGATACATTTTTCCTTGCCCTGGATATAAGAAAGGATTTTAAAATAAAGGGAAATAGAATGAAAATCTGGTGGATTAATTTATCAGTTTCTGAAAAGGATCAGAACCTAAAATACAAATACCTTCTTTAATGAATTCCCTAGGCAATCCGTTTATCTTTAAGCTCTGAGAGGGAGTGTTGGAGTCCGGGTGGTGTCCTGGGGTGGGGTTGGGGGTGTCGGAGAGGAAAGGGTAGGGGAACTTGGCAAGTCAGGACCCCACAAAGAACATACCATGTGGTGTGGGGTGAGAGAAGACTTTTCTGCTTATGAAAACCGCATTCAGAGTTTAAGGCCCCTCTAACTCTACACTAAAGTGACCCCGAGCAAACCTACTGTGCCTCCACGGCGCCTCCCACCCTTTCTGAAAGCACTAGAAAGACTCGGCTTTCAAATTCAGACGAAACCCGGAACGTGCGGCTTTGATGTCGGAACTGAAACCCTTTGGGACAATGGGAGAACTAGCAGAATAAAATGGATGTACCGAGCACTGTTTACTTATTTAACATGTCCTATGGTGTCTGTGGAAAGCAGGACAGTATCTGGCTCTGAGCTGCACGTCCCCTCTGGGGTCGCCGACCCTCTGACCCCCACCCCACCCCAGGGGCTGTAGATCACGCGGCAGCGGTCCTGCTCGCGCAGCCGTAGGGCCAGGAGGCGCATGGGGGCCGCGCCACCTTGGTGACCGAGGCAAGGGACCGGGCCTCCCCGGGCCACTCCCCAGCCCGCCCGAGGGGGTCCTCACACCTGGTGGTGGCTCCCGGCCATCGAGTGGAGCGCGAGGAAAGCCAGAGGGATGTACCGCGGCGCCGGCGGGGAGGGTGCAGCCGAGCCCCTCGCGCGTCGCTGGGGGCCCGGGCAGGGTCCCCTCCGTGCGCTTCCCGGCCACGCGAGCCCCGCCGCCCCGCGCGCCGACCGCAGGTGCGCCCGGCGGACCCCGCGTGGGCCGGGAGGCAGGCGCGGCTACCGCGGCCGCGGGGCCTCCGCCCTCCCCGCCGCACCCCGCGCCGCACCGCGTTGGGTCTAGGTGAAGACCACCGCCCGCGCTCAGCCCGCCAAGCCCCAGGTCCCCGTGACCGCGGCAGGCGGCCGAACAGCCGGGACCGGGCGCTTCGGTGCCCCTACGGCCCAGTGCGGGGCCCGGGCTCATCCCCCCTGCTCGGCCGGTGCCTGCCGCCGCGTGCCCAGATCCCAGAGTCCCCAGCACCTCCGAAAAGGCCGGCCCCCCTGTTCCGGAGAGAACTTCCCTGTCCCCCGTCCCCAGGGCTCGAGATCCCCCCACCCGGGCCAAGGAGGCCCGCGAGCCCACTCCTCCGCACACAAACGAGCGCGCACACAGACATGCGCGCGCGCGCACAGGCGGTTGCTATGGAGAGGCCGCTTCCCAGCCAGGCTGAGGGCCGCAGGTCCCCTCCCGCAGGCCTCCCCGGCTCTCGGGGGCCCTCCCGCCTCCTCCCTTTCACCTCCTCTTTCCTGGAGGTACCTGGGCCCCGCGGAGGGCGGCCGGGAGGGGGTCTGCACCCTGTACCCCCGCGCGGGGACGCGAGGTTCGGGGTGGCCCCCACTTGTCCTGCCGGCTGTGTGGGGCTGGGGTGCGCAGCTGGAGAGGAGCCTGGTTCCCCTTTGCCCCCCACCCCAGAACCGAGTTTCCGCTCGCGCTTCTGGCAGCCGGGCATAGCGGCTCGCAGACCTCCAGCCCCCACGAGTTCGGGCCCTCCCAGGCCTAGCGAGCCCGGGTTCGCTGAAGCGCTCCACTCGCGGCCCCTCAAGTGTTAGTCGCTCAGTCCTGTCTGACGCTTTGCGACCCCATGGACTGTAGCCCACCAGGCTCCTCTGTCCACAAAACTCTCCAGGCGAGAATACTGGAGCGGGTTGCTATTCTGGTTCTCCAGGGGATCTTCCCGACCCAGGGATCGAACCCGAATCTCCTGCACTGCGGGCAGATTTTTTACCATCTAAGCCATCAGGGAAGCACCAAACACAGGTAGTTCTCTGCTTCGGTCAGAGGAAGGAGTCCTTGGGACACTTTAGCTGGAGACGAGCCCTTCGCAGGCCCTCGTGTCCTGAGCACCGGGCGGAGGGTTTAGGCATTTCTGTGGCCCTGAGGGGGCCTCGGCGCGCGGCTGGTCTTGGGGCAGCGAGCCAGGGGCCTGGGGGTGGGGAGGGGCTGGGGGGGCTGGCCAGCGAGGAGCGTAGGGGCTTCGGCCGGGCCGCCGGGAGCGGGCAGGAGGGGCGTCGGTGTGGAGGGGCCGCCCTGCTGGCGCGGGCCGCCGTCTCCAGCTGTCCTGAGCGCGGGAACAATGGGGAGGCGGCGGGAGAGGAGGCCGAGGAGTAGGGCGCCGGGGTCTCCAGAAAAGGAGGCACGAAAGAGCCCTCCGCAGACTGTCATCGCCGGTGACAGGGTCTCCCCCTCCTCCCTGCCTTTCTTCCCCCTGTGCCTGCAGCTGTGGGCCCGAGAGCGCATTGTACACACAGATGTTGGGTTTCTTCTCTCGCTCCCGGCTGCTCGGCGGGGGCGCCGCGCACCGGGCGGCCCCGACCTGTGGCTGCGACCAGGCGTCCACGGCGCAGAGGCGGAGAATGTGGGAGAGGGGTCTGGGGAGCCCTGGAGAGGCCGCTTGCGGGCCCCAGCGGGTCTGGCCGCCCCCCCCACCCCCGGCCCCTGTTTGACCTGGGGCGCCGACGGCCTGGCTGACTCGCGCCCTGAGCCGTGTGACCGCTCTGCTCTTCCCGCAGGCCGGTGGGCCAGGCCGAGCCTGCGACCTGGGCGGCTCGACGCCTTCGTCTCCCCGTCATCTCAGTCCGACGTCTTGGGCAGACGGCCCCGCGGCCAGCCTGGACCAAACGATGGCAAAAGTTCTCGGTAGTTCCTGCGTCCGCCCAGGCGAAGGCGGGAGTCGGCGGTGGGGGCGGGGGCGGTATTTACGCGCCGATTGGCAGGTGGTCCTGAGCCTGCTTCAATTCGGAAAGGGAGTGGAAGGCCCCCAGGGCAAAAGTGTTCAAACTACCTCGGAAGAAGGATTTGTCCTGAGATTTTCTCCTGCCAAGAGTTTGGACGCCCGCCTCCCCCCCCCCCCCCCCCCCCCCCCCCGCCAATAACAGAGGTCACGGTAGAGCCGCGCAGGTTGACATTTCTTGCCGAGTGCCCTCTCCCCCGGGTGCCACCCTGAACTTGCCCAGTCTGAAGTGCAACTCGGCCGATGAAAGGGAGAAAGGCTGAAAAGAAAGAAAAGGCGAGGGCCCGGGCTGCCGCGCTGTACAAATGACTGACAAAGCCGATGTCCATTCATAGTCTCGGGCGGGAGAGGGTGCGCGGAGAGCCGCGGCCCCTTAGCCAATTGCTGTCAGCAACATGTGGGGGGTGGGGGGGACATCGCTATAGCAACCGGTGGCTGGGCCGCGAGCCGCGCCGCCGCCGGCCGGGTGCGCGCCGGGCCGGATATAAAGCGGGGCGCGGCGGCCGCGCTGGATGGAGCTGCGCGCGCGGCCGGGGGCCCTGCGGGGACCGTCCCGCGCCCAACCGGGCGCCCGCCCTCGCCGTACCCTGACCCGAGCGCCTTGCCCCGGGCCCGGGCCCTGGCGGAGCCCACAGAGCCCGGCTGAGCGACAGAGCGGAGCGGCGGGCTCCCGCGGGCTCTGAGCTGGTACCGCCGCCGCCGCCGCGGCCGGGGGAGCTGCGGCGCGCGGCACCTTTGTCTCCGCCGGCTGCCCGAGAAGTTTGTGGTCAGGAGCAGGATGGCCCCGCTTGTCTGTGGCTCCGGCGCCGGGAAAAGGCTGGCAGTGGTGATGGCGCCGCCGCTGCCCGCGGCCGCCTCACCCGAGGCTGTTTGGCCGGGCACACGTCCCCCTTCTCCTCCGGCTTGGGCACCCGCGCCCGCCCCGCTGCAGGTAACCAGGGACGCCGGGCCGGGGCGTGGGCACTGGTGGGGCCATCGGAGAAAGGACAGGGGCTGGGTCGGGGGCGGGAGGGAGCGGACGAGTCCCACTGAAGGAGGCACCTGCCAGGCATGTAGGTGGCGCGGAGAGGAACCCGAGCCGGGGAAGGATGGAGGCTGCACGCGGCGGGGGAGGAGGGGGTCGGGGGGGCGACCCGAGCTTTGGAGAGAGCCCAGTCCAGGGACTAGCTCTGACTCGCAGCAGGCTGCCTGCCAAAGGCTCTGTTTGGCTGAGGAGGTCTGCGTCTGAGGTCATCCTCCTAGTGGGTCAGGGGTGGACATCCCCTGGTGACCCGGCTGGTGGCAGCTCGTCCTGAGCGCGAAGACTGAGAGGCGGTGGCCGCCGTCCCGCCGCACGGCACCGGCGGAGACCCCCGGGCCGGGCTGTGGCCACTGCCTCTTGGACTCTCCCTTCGCAACGCCAGCCCCTCCGGGCAGTTCCGACCCGCAGCAGAGCGGGGGGCGCGGGGCGCAGACAGGCAGGGTGGTGGGAAAAGGTGAAGGACATGATGAGCAGCCAGGGTGGAAGGAACCAGCGTGGGGGCATTTTCCTCCCAGCCCATTTTGGGGGCGCTCTTCGCCCTCCTCATTGGGGCCGGAGCGCGCCTCTGAGCCGTCCAGAGCCGGAGAGGAGAGCGCGGGGGCCGGGGGGGGGGGGGCCTGAGAGAGGGCAGGGGCCCCTGGACCTCCCGGCCCGGTGGAGAAACGCCTCGGCGCGGCCGCCTCCCCTCCCCCGAAAGGAACCTGCGCCTTCTCGGCCCCCTCCCCGGCGGGGCGGGCGCGCGCTTGCCAGAGAAACTTCTGACGCGGAGCTGTTTGAATGAGGAACTTGATTTCCTTCCTTCAGCACTCCCTGCGTGGTTCTGAGCTGAGACTTGCTTCGGGTTTTCCAGCAGCCTCGCTCGGGGCCGTCGGGCAGACCCCGACCTAGGGGTGGGAACCTCAGCCGAAGAGGCCTTTTCGAGCCGGAGATGGACTCCCGCCCTTTGGCGCTATCAGTGCTCGGAGGCTGCTCCGCGTTGGACGGCTGTGGCTGTCGTCTCCGTCACCTCTGCCCGTCCACCACCCAAACACACAGCCGGAGAGTGAGGGGCCGGGAGCCGCCGCCGCTTGGGCCGCAGTGCTCACCGCGCTCCGCCCGGCTGCCCAGCTTCAAGGGCCGGCCCTGGCCCCGCGCGCTCCGGCCCTGCGGCCCGGTGGCTGAGCGAAGTGCGCAGACAGCGGCCCCAGGCCTGCACCGGGGAGCCTCCCCGCCTGGGGTCAAGCGCGCTGCAAGGCAAACCCACCTTCTCTGAATTTAACTCGAACCGAAGTGTGAGAAGGTGGAGGCCTGTGTGCAGGAAGCATCGGAACCCCCGTCTCTTTATCACCCCCTCGCACCCCACGAGCCCCATGCTTGGCTCTCTCGAGAGGGGTGGCGAGGCGAGGCGGGGGGGCCTGCCGGGCTCCTCCCTCCCCAGGCCCTGGGGTGGGCATCGATCCGTGCTCCGCGGCCCGCGCGCTTTGTGGCAGGGGAGGTTATGCCCCCCCCCCATTGTCCCCGGGAAACGAGCTGAGGCCGCCTGGGAACCCCTCGGTGCCATGAATACCGGCGGCGCCCAGGAACCCTGAACCCTTTGTGTCCAGCACTGCGGTCTGATCTTTCTGACCTCGGTGCGGATCGCGTAAATAGGAAGGGGGGAGGGACTGGGAAGGAGGAGGGAGAAAGACCGGGCCTGTCGAAAGGGGAGGGGCCGAAAACGGCCGTGCGCCCCCGGGAACCCCGCTCCGAGCGGCGCCGCAGCCGGGGCCTCACTCGCGCGATTCCAGGCGATTCCAGGCGGCGGCTTCTCAGACTCCGCGAAGGAGACGAAGCGGAAAGTTCAGTGCTGAGAAGGGCTGGGTCCTTGCCGAGGGAAGCTCCTTGGAAAGCAGGGGCGAGCCAGTGGACCGCCGACCCTGGGGGCGCGCCCGGGTCCAGGCAGGCCGCCGACCGACGGTGCGCGCCGGCCGCGCTCCGAGTCGATTGGCGGAGCCCGAGTTCGGGTGCAGTAAACCTGCCGCGGAGTCTGAGCGATGGCCCGGCCGAGGCGCGCCCGCCCCTTCGCGGAGCGCTGCCGTCCATGAGCCCCCTCCCCGGGCCCCACTCCGCCCCCCCACCCCGCTCAAGACAATTTGGTGCTTATGAAGCTCTGCTAAAAATTAGTTCACAGGGGAGTGTTTTTCCCACTTTAAACATAAATGTCGTAAATCTTCCCTGACACCGGAAAACAGAGTGTCTCCCCAAAACTGACCTTCCAGGAGTGCTTAAAGATGCAAATAGACAGTTCATCACCTTTTATGTATTTCTTTTTCTGCCTATGCCTGGAAAACACCTCACAAATAGCCTATTTTAAAATAGCGTATCCCCAGTTTATTTCCATTAAAGTTTATATTTAACAATAATTGTTTCTTGGAGATTGTTTTCTTTTGCCCTTATAGACTTTTTTTTTTTTTTTTTTTTGGCTACTTGAATGGCAGATTTGCAAGTACAATTTCATCTGCACAGACGAACAATAGCCTTCAGCTGCACAAAGGATTTCTCCCACCCTGAATTCAGACCGCAATGCCTCTTGCTCTGATAATAGCTTCTGAAAAGATTTTGTAATGCAGAGAATTAATACATGATTATTTCCGCCTGACTTCTCTCATTTATTAGAATTCTGTGGCAGGGTCCAAATTAAAAATAGTTCAGTTAACAGCTTTTAAAAATACTTTTAAAATATTTTAAGACACCTCCCCCCTCTATATGTTTAAGTTTGGTCATTCCCATGGCCTGAAAAATGTTAAAATTTTTTGATCAGCTTTAAGGTGATACTTACTGTATCTTAGCAAATATATTTTAGTAAATTTAGCATGAAATTCCCAAGTAATTCTAAGATGATTCATCTGGGAAACCAAAGACAGACTTGTTTTAGCAGCTCATTAGTAGTCCCTAAAATTAATTTTTAAATTTTACAGAGAAAAATATCTTTACCATTATAGTAACATCCACAGTATAAGAACTTTAGTATCAATGAAATTGCTATATGCCAGTGCCCATATAAGTTTTTGGGTGCAAGTGTGTTTTAAAACTGAAGTCAATGACTTAGGTAATGAATTACTCTTGCTAACTGGTTACATAGCACAGTCTTAGAAAAATATTAAATTTTTCTACCTGTCAACAAATATTTTTACCATAAAGTTTTATATTTGTGTGGCTGCCTCAATTCTCAGTCAAGCTTGGGTATAGAGTGTTCTTTTTTCTCCTCTCTTCTTTTATTTTAAGATTACCACATGGACTGCTAAAAAAAACGTTCTGAAGATATTTTGCCAGAAATGGCTCAGAAAATAACAGAAAGGAAGCCCCATGCACCTCCACTTGTAAGCACAGATCAAAATAGTCTAACTAGGTCAGGATAATGTCTGTGGGTCCTAAGGGCAGTTCCACTGATTGCCTCTGTGGTCACACGTGTATTTCAAACCACAGCTTCTGAAATATTTTATATTATAAATTCAAGGAGCTGCAGGTGGAGATGGTTGAGTGGGAAAAATATGTACTACTGTACTTCAGTTTACTCTCAAGATGCATCTCACCTGATATAAAGTTGACTTAACTCTTCCTGAACTATTTTTAAAAAGCACACTTTTCCTACTTCTGAAACTCAGTTATGGGTGCCAGTTGTATATGTGTCCCCTACGTCCTAGGGTACACGACACCCCACGCTCCCTGTGTGCCCAGGCTGCTGGGACTGCTTCCTCCAACCCCCCTCCTTCCTGCTCCAAACTTTCCGGAGGGAAGTGAGCTGCCACTATACAGAAGGAGGCGGTCCGCTTTTAAAAGACGCCTGACTGTAAATGTCAAAGTCATAAATATTTAAGCATTATTTTCTTTCAATTCCAAGTCAAGACTGACAAGATGCCTCTAATTAGTGGAGGGCTCTCTGCAGGGCTCAGCCCCAGGTTGCGATGGCAGGAAAGCACCTGTGTGGCAGGCGCTCCGCAGGGGGCCCCGGGGCCCGGGTTACGCCCGGAAGGACGGAGGGTCAGACTCGCCTTTAAGCGAAAGCACACGTGTCCTTCTCTCACCTCTCCTGGTTAGCAGGGATCCTGAGATTTTTTTAACTCTACAAAAAAGAAAGGAGATAAAATAATCCTAAATTATTTCAGCACAATCACTGTGACAAGGAGGGAGTTTATGCTCTTTAATTTTAAAAACATGAATATAAATGTTTGTTTCTTTCAAGATTCCTAAGACCGGACTTGCAGTCGACAGTCCCCGCCTCCGCACCCTCGGCGGCTCTCTGTAGAGTCACTGAGGGGCCCGCCAGGAGCGGGACTTGTCAGGGTCCGGCTGAAGTGCCCCGGCGCCAGCGGCAGGCAGGCCGCCCAGCCGGCCGCTAAGCTCCTGCGGCCTCACACCACAGTGGTCAGAACCGGGTCTCCGGCCTCTCCGAGCCCCGCATCCCTGCAGCCGCGTCAGATCCTTCCTCTCCCCACCTGCTCCAGCCGCCCCGCCCGCCATCCTCAGCCTCGCCACACCTCTCTCAGTCCGCCCAGCCTGCCGACCCCGGCCATCCCTTCCCTGGGGGGCAGCTCCGGCCCGGGGAAGCGGGGAGCCGGGCAGGAGCGTAGAAGAGGGGGCTCCGTGGGCGTGGGTCCAGTCCTACACCCTCCGGAGGCAGCTGGAACCCCGCGGGGACTGGGCAACGGGCCCGGGAGGAGGGACCCGCAGTCCCGCTCCTGGACGCTCTCCTTTGACCTCTGAGCCAATTCTAAACGCGGCGCCAGGGGCAGCAGGCAGGCTCCTTTCCGCTCCCCAGGCCAAGCACACTGCTGGTCACGGCATCCGTTGGGTTCTGGCATCAAGGACGCTGAGGCCGCCTGGCCTCCCCTGGAAGAGCCTCCGGGGTGGGGGTGCGCGCCCCGCCGGGACCTCTCCTGCCGCCACAGGCCTGGGCCAGGGTAACGTGTAGGCCGCGGCCGGCCTCCTTCGGGGGCTCCTGCGCGCTCACGGCCTCCTGCCTGGAACCGAAGGGCCAGCGGGCGGTGTTTGTGCCCCTTACGTCCGGCCGCCAGGCGTGCACCGCTCGGGAGGAGCCCGGTGCAGGCCTCTGTCCCCAGCGCGCTGCGACCGCCCGTCGGTGCGCACTGAGCTGTGGGCCACCCACCGAGGCGCCGCGCGTCCCCTCGGAGCCAGGCTGGTCACCGCGCGCGTGTGCGCGCCCTGTCGCGGGCCGAGAAGCTTCTGGAAGCCTCCGTTCTGGGGCGCGGTCAGTCAGGTGAGCGCGGGGTCTTCCCGAGGCCCGGGCGGGACCCCCTAGATGGGGCGCGGGGACCGCCTGTCGTCTGTGCCTGGGCGGGGTGGGGATGCCGTGATGGCCGGGAGCGCCGAGGCGGGGGCAGCGGGACGCCCCTCGGCCAGCCGCGCCCCCTTTGTTGCCGTCCCGGCTGGTCTGCGAAGACTCGGAGCTGGTGTGGAGGACCCGGGCCTCTCCGGGAGCCGGGGGGCGGCACTTGCGGGGGCAGGGGCGCAGCGGCCGAGCGGGAACCCGCGCGGCCGAGCCTCGCCGGCCTCTAGGAGGAGCGTCCCAGGCCGGAGCTCGTGGAGAGGGGCGTGCCTCCGAGTTAACCGGCCGCGGCCCGACGGGCGCCAACCACGGGCACCGCGTGCGGGCGAGGAACTGGGAGCAGGGTGGGAGGCGCAGGGGTGTCGGGCGCCCTCCGGGCCAGCCTGGGGGTCCAGCACCGCGGATGGGACTCCCCCCCGACCCGGGTCTGTTTCTGGGCGCGGGGCGGGGGGAGCGGGGGAGACAGCCAGCGGCCTCGGGGGTGACTGTTCTGGAAGCAGCAGGGTGGGCCGGGGGAGGAGCGAGGGGAGGGGCTGGAGGGGCGGGGAGGATCTCCCGCCCGGCGCTCGGTCCACCCGGAGGGCCCGGCTGGCCGGCCGCCCCAGCCGGGGGCCCCACGCTGGCTCCCCGCGCCCGGGTCCCTCCCCCTCCCCCTCCCTCCGCGTTCCGCACCCCCCCCCCCCCCCCCGCCACCGCCGCGTACTCGCGCCTCCGTCCCTCCCGCCGCGGGCGGACCTGCCGTCCTCCTCGGATCCGAGCATCCAGGCAAGAAAATCCGGCGTCTTTTCTCATTTCGCCCGCGTTTCCATTAACCCAGTCCTGGCATCAACTAATCCGCCGCACGGAAGGCAAAGGAGGCTAATTAATGACCAGCTTTTCCAGTCAAGACCGGCGATAATTGCTTTGGTGGCCTTTATGATTACAAGATAAAAACGGCCCGGCCTGACATAAGAGGCCCTGTGTACATTGGGAGCCGGAGGAAGTGAGGAGCTGGAGGCCGAACGCGGCGCAGAAAATCACTAATAGAAGGGAGATAATGAATAGGCCGGCCAGGCATTCATGGGGAAAAATCCATTTTGTTACCACGCGAAATTAGGTGGTGGAAAGGAGTTTGCTAATTGTGCTCATCCCGTAGCGACCCGCACTGAGGCGGGCGCGTCTCTATTCATTTCCCGGGTAATTGCGGACGGCGTGCTGGCCGGAGCCGGTCCATCGTCCCCCTGGCGTTTTTTAATTGTTGCTAATATTCCTTATAATGAAGCTAATGAGGGCGAGCACTGTGCAGCTTTGGGCGCACGGAGACGGTGAGACGCACCGAAAGGGTGTTCTGACCCCCACCCCCCACCCTCATCAAGCCTGAGAAGCTGATGGACCTGGGCTCTCTTACCTCTCACCCACCGAGAAGTGAACTCCTGGACCATCGCGAGCCCCTGTCTTTCCTTGAAAGCCCCTGCTTTCAAAGAAAAGTGCCCCAGTGCGTGATGTGGGGGTCTGTGTGGGTGCAAGCGCCCCCGCCCCTCCACGCCACGCCGTCGGTGGTCTGTACGGCGGAGGGGGGCGGGGTGCGCCTCCGAAGGAGAGCAAAAGGACTTCTGAACTGGCCTCCCCCTGCAGTGTAGCCAGGAGTAGTCGCCTGCCTTCGCAGCTCAGCCCCTGGTCTGACCTGTGCTGCGGCTTCTACCCCCCCACCCCACCGGTCTCTCCACCCCAGATGCCTCGGTGGTGGCCCTAAATGCCCCTCTTACCCGTTGAGAAGGGAGAAAGGCTTTGTTTTCCTTAAGGCAGTGAGTTAGGGCCCAGATACTTCCTGTCGTTGAGTTGAGCGATGCCGCTGCTGACCTTCCTGGTGAAAGCCCTGCTGACCCAGGCGCGCTATGTCCAGAGGACCCTGGACCTGGGCCGGGGGCTGCACGGCTGGACGCCTTCGGGTCGGTCCGGTGCCAGCCCAGAGCTTTACCCCTGTGGGTGTCTTTGGAAAGGACTGTCTTCAGGAGCTGGGTACTCACCTCTCACTGCCCCCTCTCCTGTTTGCAGAGAAGCAGAATCAAGCTTCTGCCTCACCAGGCTGCGCGGGAGGACTCCACCAAGTTCGTGGTGCTCACCCTGGTCTCCATCGTGGTCATCGTGGGGGTCTTGCTGGCGTCCGGCGTCATCTATTGCCTGCGACACAACTCTCACTACAGGCTGAAGGAGAAGCTCTCCGGACTGGTGGGTGACCCGGGCCCAGATGCCACCGACGCCTACCAGGTAAAGAGACACTTTTCTCGGTGCCATGGCCATTCCGTTCACCCTTAGAACAGGCCTCCCCCATGCCCGGCAGTTGTTCGTAGTTTGGGTTCTTGTGTGATGACGACTTGAAACTTCTCATTAGCATTCATGTAAATGCCTTGCAACCCCGGTTTTCCTTCTCTAAGTTAATCTTAGGCTGTTCTGGGATGGTCTCACGTTAGCTGTGAAAGCAGGCTGCTAATTAGAAATGTGGAGAATGTACAATACATGAATTATGTATTATCTGTTATCTTTCTTAGTTTGGCCACTAGTAATAAAAAAAAAAAAAAAAAACCAGAGTTGCAAGATAAATTGGTTGTATAGATGTACGAAGATGTCTCTTACATCATTGACTTCCTCAGGGTCTTAGATGAAAAGACCCTCTGACCCTGTCTGTTGCCACCTTTGCTGTGTCTTGGATGACGTGGAATCTCAGGCTGATGGCTGGAAAGCAAACCAAGAGCCATGGTGGGGGAGCGTGTGTGGGCAGGGGGCTACAGGAACAGTCCCAACATACCTGGAAACAAATGGGGACCAATGAGAGCGAGGGGAGGCAGCTTCAGACCAAAGTGGACAGGAGAAAAGTCCACAGAATGTTTGGGGGTTCTGGAGCACACACTCCAGGTGTAATAGTGCTCTGTGAGGAAAACCGTCTTCCAGTTCTAACAGCCGTGCAGGCCCGGAATATACGCCAGTCAGGGCGTTTGATTGCTTTTAACAGAAAATATAATGTAACTCTAAGTGTATTTTCCACCTGGGAAAGTAATTTACTCAATCATCTTCTTTAAAATTCAGTCGTCTATTTTGTAAAAGACTCTCTCCCATTGGATTGGAGCGGAGTCGTTGTTTCCTCGGGTCATGTGACTGTGGTATGGCGTATGTCATGTAGATAGTGCGTCCTGTTTCGCAGTCACATCTATAAATATTTCCATTCTGTCATCACAGTTGCACTGTTGGAGGCTGCTCAAGCCCTTTCCAGAGCCACCCGCCCCCGGGAGCTTGTCTGAGAGACACCCTGACCCTATCTCGCATAAGCCACTGGGATGAGTTTATAAAATCACTCTGCTCAAAAGAGACCAGAAGACAGCCTTCTTCCCCGTTTCAAAACTCTTGGTGGTGTTGTTGAATGAAGAGAACCTCTGGTTTTCTGGAGGGGGTCAGAAGCCTGGTCGGTGCAGTCTTTTCTTATTAAAGAAACAGCAACTTCAGATGTGTGGGAGATGGCATTTCAAGAGCAGAGCTAGCTTTGCTTCAAAGCAAAAGAAAAAGCACGTTTGAAGGAGAAGCTTGGGGAAAAATGTCACACCAACTAGTAAGACTTTATCCAGAAATTCTATTGAGCAAGGCCAGTATAGGCAGCCGGGTCTGCTGGGCCAGGCCTGTGCCAGGACATAAATAAATTATCACACCGGTTCTGTTCCGTGTGTGAGAGACGGGAGATCACACGGGCGGAGGGTTTTAGAAAGCATGGCATCCTTTGATACGCTTTGAAATTCAAATATGAAATATTGATAGAATGGAAAGGTTGGGCTTGCATGCAGAAGTGACTCGTTCTGGCAAAAGTGCAGGTTGCGAATGCATACTTAAGACCGCGTTTGTGATAATTAACAGGAAAAAAAGCGTCCCAGCGACAGCTCTAATTAATAGTATCTGTAATTAAAATCATGCCCTTCCAGCAGGAAAATTGTTTGAATTTCTTGGAGTGACCTTTATGTGGCTCCTCCTGGGGGCATGGTGGCTAAGTTGATATTGATTTTATAATGAGCTCTGGTTTGTTTAATAAGAATCTGTAATCCAGACAATAAATGAAATGTGTGCTTTTCTTCAATCCAGATTAATAAAAAAAAAAAAAAAAAAGGAAAGAACACAGAATAAAACTTTAAAAATAGGGTCTAGGAAAATTTGGAAATGAAAGTATTGTAGAGATTTTCTGGTGGGCTTGGTTTTGAGATTACTACAGAACAGCCTTGTGGGAGCTGCTTTGATGAAATGTGGAGGTTTGCTCCTCCGAAGTGGACTGCTCACTGCTCAGAACATGCTGGCACTGGGCTGTCGTCTTGTTTGGGCTTGTTTTTAGCAGAGCACACTCAGCAAATGGGGTGAGGCTGTCCTGATTCTTGGCTCTGCATTTGCTGAGTCATGTGTTAAGGGCTGGTGGGGGTGCAGTTGCACACAGAGGAGTCTGCCTCTGTAAACAGGGCGGGTACTCATCCATTCACGGATCCCTCCTTCATTAGGGTTTTCTATAACTGCCATGGAGACCCCTTCGAGTTTAAAAATCTGCCTGAAAAAGTTTTTTTTTAAGTATTTCGAACCCCAAACAGCCATTTGCAGACGGTGTCTTGCTGGCTTCCGTGCTTCGTTTTCAAATCACTGGACTTCGGCACTTTGCCAATTCTCCCCTGTGCTCGAGGTTACGGGTACCGTCCGGTTAGTGACCCTCATCCCGGGGTTACAAGGAAGACGGAATGACTTAATATGGAGCTTTCTTTCATGGGGCGTCTGGGAACGTCCCATTCATTTTATGAAGTTTCTGAAGGAGAAGATAGATGAGCACTCTGCACGTTCGGGGAGGAGCGAGTGGCCCGGGAGTGGTAGGTGGCAGTGTCGTAGCTTTACTGACCTCAGAGCAGGAGGAGGTCAGCCTTTACAGGAGAGCGGCCTTGGGGGCGGGCAGTGGAGGCTCGAGGCTGGTGGTCTGCAGGCGGGCCTGGTGCACCTGGGCGTCCGCCTGCTCCCCGAGCGGAGAGCCCACGGATAGTAGGGGCGCGGCCGCCAGGCTCTTCCAGCGGGGCAGCCCTCGGGTGGTCGGCCCTCCATGCACACCTGGACTTGCTCTGCTAAAACCCGTCCCTGCACGTCCCTGGTCCTCTGGGCCAGCCCCTGCCTGCTCGTCTAATCCACGGTTTGGGGTTCGGGGTTCCTGTGGGCTCGCGGAGTGTCCCTGAGTGCTCGGCGGGTTTTTTTTTTTTAAACTTGTTTCCAAACAGCGAGTAATTTGCATTATTAGCTTCCAGTGCAAATACGTTTAAACATTTTTTTCTCTTGTCCCTTAAAATAGAACTATTTTATAGACAAGAGTCAGCATTTTAAAGACTCTTACGTATGTGTGAGAGTGTGGTATTTTCATTTGCTTTTCCTATTGGAAAAATCACATCTTTCTCAACAGACTCATATTTTAACAAGTAACAAGATATCAATTTCACCAGGTAATCTATTGAAGTTTAATTTGCTTGGACTTGGAAGAACTGGGTGTATTAACTTTTAGAAGAACTGAAATCCATCTTTAAAGGTCATGTTTTAATGGGATTCTGCAATTAAACTTTCTCCATTGTTTTAGTAAATGTTATTTTTGTTCTCTAAGTAGATAAGCATAAGATACTTCGATTAAATCGGTGTTTTTGGTCTAAAAGGCCAATGTCTTTGCCTTTATTCCTATTTCCCCCCAGTTGGCACATCACGTGATGCGCACGTATGTGCATGCGTGAGCGTGTATTTACACACGCGTGCTCGCTGAGGGCAGCCCTGGGGCTGCGGGACGAAGTCACAGCCCACAAGTGAGTTTTGTCACATCAGTGCCCTACTTCCGTGGAAGGGGATTGGGCAAGACTGGGCAGAAACAAGCCCCTGGATGCTCAGAGGTGTCCCCGCCTGTCCCCCGCCCCGCCCCGAGTTTCTTTGAAGGCGGCTCTGTTTCCAGGCTTTGATCATCTCAGAGCAGCGGCTGCTCCCCTTCCCCTTGCCGGGGCGCAGCTCTGCAGAATCTCTGGCGAGGAGGCCTCCTCTGATGGTCTGCCTCTGGTGCCCACAGGCCCCAGGGTGTTTGGGGCCTTTGGAGCCAGACCCAGAGGAGAGGGCGGGGTCGGGCTGGGGGTGCCCATGAACCGCGGTCCCAGGAGCCCAGAGGCCCCCGACCTCCACGCTGGGGCGAGGAGAGCCAAGGCCCCAGGCTGGCTCTGCTCCTGGCCTGGCTCAGGGGGAGGGAGGCCCCAGGCTGCCTCTGCTCCTGGCCTGGCTCAGGGGCCTCCTCCTCGGTGACTCTCCTCTTCTCACTTGCTGTGGCTCTCAACACAGAAACCCTCCCCCCTCGACGTGGAAAGCAGGGAATTCCTGGGGTTTACCTGATCCAGGTTCTAAACCAGCCCTTCCCACCTCAGTCCACTGCGAATCTTTTAGCAGCTTGGCGTGGCTTTATGTTTAAATTCTCATGTTGAAATAATTCTGTGTGCAAATTCCAATAAGCAAAATCTATCCTGCTTCAAAACTGGAAGGGTGCCCTGAAATACTATTAAAGAACATTTCTTTCTGTGATGACCTAGTCAGGCCTGAGGACTGGAGTCTTTCGGGTTTTGCCTCTGCAGAAGTGGCCATCAGTACCAACCACCGCAGGCAGAATTCCCTCGAAACGTCCTGAATTCTGGTCATGTGGCAGGGGTGTGGGCTGCCGGGCAGCAGGAGGCTGCTGAGGGCACAGCCTGGTGACCCCCGGGCAGGCCTGGGCCCCCTGTGAGTCCGTTCAGCTTCCCTGCCTGCAGCCTTGTGAGAACCCCAGGAAAACATGCTCACTTTCTGGGTGGTGAGAGTAAGGGGGCCTGTTTGCAGGACCTGCTTTTTGCCTGTGTTTTCCGTGTCAGGGGACCCGGCTCAGGGCCGACGGGCTCTGACCTGCATGCTCAGTCAGACCTTCCCGATACCTCTCCACTCCGGGTCTGAATGTGCCTCTGGAAACCTGAAGTGGTAGCATGTTTTTCTCATAAATCTTAAATTTTCAAACATGACGTTTCCAAAAGCAGCGACTGCATGCGCGTTCCCTGGCTTCTGTGCAACGCGTTCTCTCGGAAATAGCCCCGAGATCGGGGAACGTCTTCTAGGGGAGGCTGGAGTCTAGAAAGGTGGCCAAAGAGACACCTATGCACGCCCAGAAAACACACCGCCTTCCCGATGGAGCAGCTGCTGCCCCGGTCAGACAGTGGCAGTCGGACCAGACTTATTAAACACCGGAGACCCCTCAGTGAGGTGTCTGGGAAGTGAACGATCGGGACGTCTAACGCGAAGGACGCTGCGGCCTGGCCTCTGCGGCTCCCCGGGATCCCGTGTTACATGCCGTGGTCAGCTCTCCTCTTGGCGATGTGTCCATGGATCTGGGCTTTACCCCAGGCGGGCCCAGGGCATGGGGGCCGGAGGGGGCTCACCTGCCTCCTCCGGGTCAGGCTGCTTTCCTGGGTCTCGTGTTGTCCTGTGACAGCCGAGGGCAGAGAGTGTACCTGAGAGGCAGGTCCAGGCGGCACGGTTTGGGGCAGGCGGGGAGGGAAGGTGTGTCACTTGAATTGACTCTGATTCTGGCGAGGGTGGGTGGAATGTTCGCGTCCGCCTGCCCCTCTCTGTTAGCATGGGCATCCACTTCCACCTCCCTGAGGCCCAAGCAGCACGCCATAGGAGCCCGGGGCCTGGAAGACCCTCCGAGAGCCCCGCCTCTGCCCCCAGCCTCCGGCTCCCATGAGCGATGCCCGTAGACATGCTGGGAAAGCCTGCTCTGACCCTGGTCCATGCCGCGGGGCCACTCCAGGCGGCAGGGCCTGTCGTACGCGTGCAGGAAGCAGGCGTGGGGTGGGCATGACTTGTCCCGGGCCCCAGGTGGCAGGCAGCAGAGCTGAACTGGCCACGGGACAGGCAGGCGGCAGGATGCTCGCTGGACAGGGTTCCCTGCCCCAGGTCTGATGGCCCCTGTGCCACCTTCCTCCTCAAGGGGAGGGGAGCCAGGGAGACACTGGAGAGGCGGACGTCGCGCCCTGCCGGCTGGGGACTCCTCGCAGACACAGCGTCGGCTGTAAACCCACCCCAGGCCTGGGCACCGCACCACCCAGATGACCAAGGGGTCGTTGGCCTGATGGGGACCTCCCACACTGGGCCATAGGAGGGGCACAGAGCCCGCTGGAGGGCGGGGTGGCATGCTGGAGCCTGAGTGTGGACCCTTGGGCGGATGTGCGGGCAGGAGTACGCGCCGAGGCGCTGTGTCCCCTGCGCTGTGGAGCAGGGACGGGGTCCAGGGCCACGGGGCCAGTGACCCTCCCTACCCTTGAGCAAGGGCCACGCTGCCCCTGCGGGTAGCTGGCTTCTCCTGCGTGAGGGCGACGGTGGGCCAGGCCCGTCGCCCCGTCCAGCTGGCCTTCTGGCCCTCTTGTCTTCCCACTGCGCTTCCCAGTCTCTCTCCACTCCTTTCCCTCCCTCCCAGTGTTTGACCTCGTGGACGGCCCTGCCCCCCCGCCTGGCGGCAGCAGCCAGCCATGTCCCCGGGCCCCACGCTCCTCACCCACGGGACGGGAAGGGAAGCGCATCGGGCTGGTCCCTGGGCTCTAGAAGGTCCGAGAAGGTCACGGAGGCGCCCGGCACCTCATCTCTATGTGCTGTTCAGGGAACGGCTGTGTGTGCTGACCACGGCATGTGTGCTGACCGTGGCGTGTGTGCTGACCGCGGCGTGTGTGTGCTGACCGCGGCGTGTGTGCTGACCGCGGCGTGTGTGTGCTGACCACGGCGTGTGTGCTGACCGCGGCGTGTGTGTGCTGACCGCGGCGTGTGTGCTGACCGCGGCGTGTGTGTGCTGACCATGGCACTCGGGTGTTGGTGGGTGTGGCTTCCTCTGGAGGCGCGGCTCGGGCCCCCCCAGCTCAGGTGAACGTCTCTGACTTCTTGCCCTGCAAGGGCTGTTCTCTCTGCTTTAGACCCTGATCCAGAGATGCAGGCACGTTTCCTGGACCGCAGCTTAGCACATACGTTCTGCAAGAATAGCAGTGTGCTCCTGGGGAAAGCCAGAGAAACCCAAGGCCTGACTGTCCTGGGGAGTCCAGGACGTTGTGGGGAGGGCGCTGATCGAGGCGGGCTGTGGGGACAGTGGCCGTGGTGTCCGTGGGGCGCTGCTCCCCGTCTGTCCGTGGAGGTCAGTCCCGCTGTCCTCCACCGTCTGCAGGAAGGTGGACTCGTGTGTGTGTGTCCAGGGCCTCCTGAGTCCAGCGCGTCTGTTCCCCTCGCCCGGCCGCGGGCGCCCCTCAGCAGGCAGCGGAGCCCGTGTGCGGCCTGGTGTCCCGGGAGACCCCCTGTGGGCTTCTCGGCGATGCCAAGCTCTGCTGAAAGGTGGGCGCTGGGAGGAGAAGCCTGCGAGAGTGCAGGGAAGTGTGAAAATGGATTCAACGGGGATTTAGACCCAGACGGCAGGAGGGCGGGAGGGAATGCTAAAAGGCAGGTAATCAGAGGCCGGGGTCCCGTGAGTGAGCCAGGCGGTCCCGCGAAGCCCAGCGACAGGCCCACAACCCGCCTCCCCTTCCGGGGTCTGCCTCCCGCTCCCCAGCTCCTGCTGGCCCGGCCCCGGGGAGCGCGCGTCCCCGTGAAGGTGAAGGGGCTCCACAGAGGCCTGTGCCTGCAGAGCCCGCTGTCTGTCCACCAGGCCTCCAGGATGGGCCTGGCGCGGGCGGCCATGGGCAGAGCCCCGCAGCACTGCCCGGTCAGCTCCTGAGCCCCTGCTGGCCCGATGGCACCTGTGCCCCCGGGGACCCCCCGTGCCACGCACAGTGACGTGCACCCCCCCATCAAAGGCGGCCAAGCCCAGCTCTTAACTCAACATGGGCCTGGCACAACAGAGGGCAGAGCTCACTGAGGGGAAAGCTGAGGGCTGTTGGCTCCAACCGTCGGAGGCCACAGAAGTGTGTGTTTACGAGGGGAGAACGCTTCGGAAAGAGCAGCTGCACAGCCCAACCCAGGGGAGTCAGGCAGGGCACAGCGGTTTCCAAACGTCAGAGGGGACCGTGCGGGGACGTGGCGCGGGGGACGGCCACCTGTGAGCCCCCGACGCAGGGCGGCGCACTCACCCGCCCGGGCAGGCCCAGCGTCCACACCGCTGTCTCCTGAGGCCCCTTTGGCGTGGAGTCTGTATGCCTCAGTCCCCACCCCTGGCCAGCAGCTGCACGGCCTGTGTGTCTGGGTCCCTGCTGGCCTGCAGCTCACCCTGGGGGAGGGACGCCTTGGGGAGCCTCGGGAAGACCACGTGCCTCGAGAGAAGTACGCCTCTTCCAGAAAGTCTTTTCCAGAATCCACTTCTTCCAGTGATGACATCATGGTTTCTAAAGCGGCAGGGGCGGAAGAGAACTCTGTTTCGAAGCAGTTTACAGGGAGGACCGGTTCACGCTGGGTTAGGCACGTGCCTGAGACGAGCAGCTCTGAGAGGGGCCCCTGGGAGCCTGCGGTGGTCAGGGAGGACTTCCCAGAGGAGGTGAGCGAGGGGGCTCAGACAGAGAGACAAGAGGCAGGGTGCCTGGGAGAGGAGGGGGCCGGAGTCTGGGCCGTGGACAGAGGCGTCTCCTTGGAGCTGACGCTTACACTGAGGAGAGAGAGGCCTTTGGAGGCGGTTGAGCCCAGATCCGAGAGCATCTTGGACAGATGGAGGTGGGAGTTCCAGGAGCCGGGGGGCGTGTCTGTGCTGCACGCGAGTCACTTCTTCGGGAGACGTCACCGGAGGGATGCCCGACAGGGGAGAAGCTCCGTAACAGTGTTTCTCTTCTCCATCTAATTAACAGCTCTTAAACTTTGTGGCTCAAAACATTTGAGTCTCCGTTGGGGTTTTCTATTTTGGAAGTGAAAGTTGCTCAGTTGTGTCTGACTCTTTGTGACCCCATGAATGGAATTCTCCAGGCCAGAATACTGGAGTGGGTAGCCTTTCCCTTCTCCAGGGGATCCCAGGGGTCGAACCTAGGTCTCCTGCATTGCAGGAGGATTCTTTACCAGCTGAGCCACCAGGGAAGCCCAAGAATACTGGAGTGGGTAATCTATGCCTTCTCCAGCGGATCTTTCTGACCCAGGAATTGAACCAGGGTCTTCTGCATTGTAGGCAGATTCTTTACCAACTGAGCTATGAGGAAAGCCCGCCAAAGCACTCCTGCTTTGAAAGACTTGCTGATAATTAAGAATGAAATTGTGGTGGGTTATTTATTAGCAATGGCAAGGTGTTCATACAGGTGACTTCCTATTAGGAAGGCGACAGTCGTGAAAAAGTAGTGTTTTAAGGTTCTTTAATGTAAAAAATAATGCAGCCAGCAAAGTTCGGTATCTGGGTGTGTGTGTGCATGCGTCTGTGACTATTTGGAGAATGAAAAAAGGAAGGCTCACAAATGATTGCATCAGCAGGAAAGGCCAGATGCTTTAAGATGCTCGGCTGTGTAAGGTGTGTGAGGGTTACGGACAGGAAGCACAGGTTAGTGATGTTTCATCGCAGACGAGCTAGAAGAGTCTGTGTGACAGACGCTGGGGCTCTAACACTGCCCAGGGCGCCAGTGTCAGTATGGAACTAGACGTATATCCTCTAGAGTTAGGAGTTGGGATTTGTTTTATACGTAAGCATTTTATCGTTTTCTTGTTTTATAGACAGTGAAGCAGAAGAATAACAAGTGAGAGGAATGTTCTTTAGATTACATCCTTCGTAATCCCGAACACCATGCTCTTTAGGTAGAGTCCACGGTGGTCTTGGGTGGGAGGAAAGCGTTGCTTGTGCAGCAGCCGTCAGCTGGGAGGGCAGTCTCAGCTGTTTACCTGCCCCCAGTCATCCCCACCCCAGCTTCCCCTTCCTCTCCCACATCCAGGGAGAAGGGAAGTACTGAGTTCAGCGACCGCAGAACTTGACATTGAAACGCCAAGGGGAAAAAAACCTCAGTTCCCCTGTTGTTTGCTTTCGAACTTTCTTTTCTGACTTCAGACCCTGTGTTTCCCAAATGGTGGTCGTTAAGTGGTGCGTTTTAACTCTGGTCCCCCATCCTGTGGCCCCCCACTTCCTGAGACAGATTCCTGGGGCGCATCTTGGGTACACAGACCTCACGCTGGCTCCAGCAACCTGCGACTCATGGCCCCGGGCCCTGGCCAGCAGTGCCCCACGTGTCTGCTTGCTCTCGGGGCCTCTCCTGGGATGCCCCTTCTGGGGCTTTCCTCCAGGGCCGCGGCCAGCTTGGACCTGCTGTGGAAGCTGGGCGCCTGTGCCTTCCTGGCGGTGACAGCCTGAGACGTTCCTGCTGGCCTCAGAGGTCAGCGCCCTCACCTCACAGCTGGGAGAACCGAGATCAAACGGACTGACGGTGACTTGCCCCCATCACCCTGCGCGTCAGTGTTGGGGGGCCGCGTCGCCATTCACAGCAGCTTCGGTGGCGTAACTGGTCCCCGAAGGATGCTGTGAGTTTGTCTCTGAGGCGGAGGCAGCTGCCTCCCGGCCCGCGTCCCCCGCGGCCCTGCCTCTGCCTTAACAAGGCTGCAGGTGGGATGGGGAGCTGGGAAGCCCTTTCGTGCCCCTGCCTGGCTCTGTATTGGCCTTGGGCCCGCCCTTGAGCTCCTCTGTCCTGGAACCTTTGTGCAGGCTGCAGCCCTCACTCGGAAAGCTGTCCCCCAGCTCTGCCCCCTTGAGCGTCCCATCTGTCCCCCGGCCGGACCCCACACCCACCGCCCGCCCAGCGTGGCCCCTCCTGAGGGACCCCTCCCGGCACCTTGGACCACCCTTCACTTCTGGAGGGGCTTTCGCCCCGGGCTGAGCCAGACCAGAACTTGGCTTGTTCCTTCCCCTGCGTGTCCTCTGAAAAGAAGGTGAGGATCTGTGGAATGAACGCTCAGCCTCAGCAGGGACCGCTCAGAGCCCGGGAAAGCCTGGTTGGCAGGTGGGTCTAAGGTATCGTCATGAGAGGAGCCGGTTGGGGGGCGTGTTTAGAACTCTCGTGAAGACATCACCCTTAACCTCCAGCGTTGAGAGCAGTGCCCAGCACGCAGCACGGGGTGCGTGTTGAGCTCCACATGTGGATGAACGAGACGACGGTGATGACAGACCTTGGGGCTTCAGTATCTGCTGAGCAAGGAGAAAATAAGGGAGGTGCAAACGTTGCTGGTAGGAGACGGCTGCTCGTCCACGTCCGCGTCAGGACCAGGGCTCCCTGAAGAGGTGCGCAGTTTATTTCCACTTGACGTGGCCGTTTTTTATTGTCTGAATATTAAATATGAACCTGAAACGCCCCTGCACACAGTGGAGCCACTCCAGACTGCCTTTGCCCTCAGAGGCCGAGTCGAATGTGAGCTATGAGGCGTCTCTGACATTCAGGACCCAGGGAGCTGTCAGCTGCAGGAGTCCAGGAAGTTCGGGCTTTGTGTTTGCTGTTTTATTTGTCTTAACGACGGTGGCCCTGCTGGGGGCTTCTAGCTGGACGGGAATCCTCCTGTGGACAGGAACCCTCCTGTGAGGGCTTCTGGGTCTTGCCGAGGTTGTGGGTCAGACACACTCTCTCCTGCATCTCCATGAATTCCGGCTTTCAGCTGAAGCATCAGAGATCATTGCGGAAACCATGGTAACTGTGGGTTAGGAGAGAAGATACTCGTGGAGTTACGTGTTTCCTTCCTGTGTTCTCCTCGTCACAGCTCTTCCCTGGTTTCACCCTGATGGTGATCAGAAACAGAGCCGACGGCGTGTGTCCCAGGTCTGAAAGGACACTCAGGCTCGGGGCGGGGCCTTGTGGACGTGGACGAGTCAGACACACCGGGGAGGAACTTAGTAACGTGTCTTCTGGGCCCATCTTTAGGCAGCAGGCCAGCCATAATTTGGTGATTTCACCTCTTGCACTAGAGAGCTATGGAAAATGAGACCGGTCTCGAGCTTTCACCTAAGGCTCACCAGTGATGTCCCAGCCCCACCCGAGGACCTGAGTCCAGCCCCCAGGCAGCCCCACCGCCCGCAGCCTCTCGTGGGGGCGGCCCTGCCCTCAGCGTCTCGGCCACTGCCCAGCGTGGGGGGCCTGGGCCCTAGGGGCTCCTGGCTGCAGGCGGTACCCACTGATGAGCGGGCATCGGGAGAGCCTCATTGATCTGTGCTGGACACCGAGGGGGACAGAGAACAGGAAAGTGACCGCTGCCCTCGGTTTGGCAGGCGAGGACTGTCCACGTGGCGGTAACTGGACAGTAGGCAGGGTCACTGTCGCGGCCGCGCATCTCTGACCGTGGACTGCTCCAGACGGGGAAGCGAGCGGGATGCCCTTCTCATCTCTGTCAGCAGAGATGAGTCTGTGTCCTTACCTCTCATTTACAGAAAGCGTTTACAAGGCGGGAGCCGTGACTCACTGTTGCTCTGTAAACACTGCTGCCCGGGGGCTGTCCTCACAGTTGACTGGTGCCACGGGAGCCGGCACCGAAGGCGGCTGCGGTCTCGCCAGAGGAGCCCGGGTCTGCAGCCACAGCTGTTCTCAGGGTGTCGGGGTGCTGGTGGGGCACAGGTTAAAGGTCAGAATGAGCACCGGCTTGTGGAGACTCTCAGGCCAGCTCAGGATTCACTCTGGAGAGGGGCTTCTCCCCTGCATGGGCACATGCGTGGATGTGTGTGTGTGTGCATGTGTGTACACACAATGCATTCACGTGTGCGTGCATGTGTGTATACACGTGTGTGCATGGTGTGTGTTCGTGTGTGCACATACACGCATTCGTGTGTGCATGGTGTGTGCGCTGTGTACATGTATGCGTGCATGTGTGTGCACATGCATGCACATGGTCTGTGCACGGGTGAGCATGCTGTTCTGCCAGGGGAATGTAAACGTGATCTGGGCATCACTGAGCAGCTGGTGGATGCAGTGAAGAGGGTCCAGGACGAGTGGTGGGGACCCCGTGACACATGCCAGGGCTGGAGAGACAGGCTGAGCGCCAGCTCTCGTCCAGAGAGCAGAAGGCGGCCTGGATCGGGGACCCCGCCCACTGCCCCTGCTGCGCCTCTAACCCCCCCGGGTCCTCTGCTTCCTACCCAGAAACAGCCGGGGCACCCGATCCCTTACGAGGCCACTGGGGAGAGCTGTCCTGGGGTGCACAGAGCACACATCTGTGTCCATGTCCCAGGGCAACGCCGAGCAGATGAGCTGCTTTCAGTGGGAGGGGCCCCGTGAAACCCCACCCTCACCCATCGTGAGTCTGTGCTCGTGGCCTGCTCGAGGCTGTTCCTCCCGGTCACACTTGTCACGCGTCACAGCTGCTGGGGGCGAGCCCGGCTCACCAGGCGAGGCTCCACTTTTCTTCCTGTGCTTTTTCTTGATGGACATTCCTGGACCCGGAGTGTCCGGGTCAGACATTTCACTCGTTCATTCATTTTCCACGTAGAAGTTGCCGTGTGTTAGACATACCTCGTGTGGGGTTTTATTGCGAAAGTGAAGCCTGATCAGTCAACTACAAACCAGCAAACTGAGCGGGAAGAGGAGACATGCCTGGGCCTCACCCTGAGGGCCTGACCCAGGGCTCCCCTGCTGCCCGCGGGCCTTTTGCCGTGGTGCTTGTGGTCACGCCACCTCCGAGCATGTTCGTGGCACCCTCCGTCATGGTGTCTCCGTGGCCTCTTGCATGTGACCCCCCGAACGCCACTCTGGGGTCGCCTGTGCCCCTTGCTCTCACCATGTTGTGGGGTCCGCAGTGCCTTTGGAGCTGGGCTGAGGCCTCCCAGGGCAGCCGCTCCTTTTCAGCATTTTTATCCGCCCGGAGAGTAATTGCCCCCCCACCCCCACCCCCCGGGGCACGTAATGAACCCCTTGCGCTCTCTCCCAGCTTTGCGCGTCCCTCCCCAGCTTTGCGCTGCTGCACTAATTACGATCCCAAATAGCCCCACAAACCCGGGGCCTTTGTGTGCACACTCGGCGTCCGCTGCTTTGTTCCCGCTGCTCCGTGAAAGGTACAAAGAGGCCGTTCTGAAGCCCGGGGAGTCCTGTTTTTCCTCGGGCGCAGTCTGGGGACGGCAGGCCTTGTCTCTCAGAGCAAGCCCCACTCGGTCCAGGTTCCCCGTCAGATAAGATTCCACGTGTGACGGTGGCCTTCTGCCGCCAGAGTCCTGTTCGACTCACTTTGCAGGTTGTGCTACAGCGTAGGGACGGTGGACACTGCAGACGCATCCCAGGGCCGTGGCCGGAGGTAGCGGGGGAAGCAGGTGGCTTCACAGACAACGATCTGCACACGCTGTGCACGCCTGGCTCCTGAGCCCACATCCCTGCACCCCCTCCTGCCCCCCACACCCCCGCACGCCCACACCCCCGCACGCCCGCGCCCTGAGGACCCCTGGAGTGGGAGGCTTCAGAGCTTCAGCGGATGCTGTGCTGACTCTGTTCTCTGGACCTGCCCGCTTGGGTGGCTGGCGGGGCTGGATGGACTGAGGGGGCGCCCTGCACGGTGACAGGAGGGGGGCCCCGCGTTGGCTTCACGGGAGGTTCACGCCCCGTCTCACCTCTCTTGACCAACGAGGACACGTTCAGGACACGTGCGTCACATGTTTGATGATTCTGTGATGGAGTACTGGATTTTAGGGGGACTGAAGTGCTATTCTTTTCTCTTTAGAGACTTCTGAACCCTGGTTTCCCCAAGAAGGGAGGGGAGAGATCCTTCCCACTGTAGACAGTGGCCGGTCGGCAAACTGGGTTCCGCATGGCCCGTGCCCTCCCCAGCAGGGGGACAGTGCGCGTGGAACCCCGCCTTTCAGCTGTGGTGTCCTGGGAGGAGGACCTGACCGGGCATCCTGACTGCTCCCGCACACCCATGCGTGATCCAGGAAGCTGGTCGGGGAGCCCGTGTCCAGCACAAGGAAGGCGTGGTCGGCGGCTGCACGCTCGCCTCACGCCCCAGCCCTGTGTTGGCTCTTTGCCCATTCGCTCTTGGAATGCCCCCTACGGCCCTGTGCAGCCCTTCTGCCACCATCCCCACCTCCACAGGTCAGGAGGCTGACGTCCAGACACAGGCGGCTTGTCCAAAGCCTCGCAGCTGCTGAGCGGCCAAGCTGCGACTCAGGCCCGGGGCTTCTGGGTGGGAGTCGTTGCCTGGACACCCTCGACCCGAAATGCCTGGCGTGGACGGGGTGTGTCTCCAGCCGAGCTCTGTCCCTGGACCCCCTTGACCCGAGATGCTTGGTGGGGCAGGGTCTGTCTCGGGCCAAGCTCTGTCCCCCAACCCCCTTGACCCAAGGATGGGGTCTGTCTCGGGCCAAGCTATCTGTCCCACTGGGTCCATCTTCTCCCTGGGCTGGCTCCTGAGATGTTCATGGCAAGGAACCCCTGCTCCCCAAGAGGAGAGGCCCCATCGACGCTGCTGATGCTGCTGTGGGCTCGCCGGCCAAAGGGCCCCATCTCCGCGTGATTGCGTGCGCACTGCCCCCCACAGGAGCTCGGGACACTGCATCTGTCCTCTCCATGACCGTCCCCAGACCTGAGAGAGTCCAGAAGCTGAAGACACACAGCCGCGCAGAGAAGCATCAGCTCCCCAGAGACCGGCATCCTGGAAACCACAGCAGCGTGGCTCCAAACAGGCGGTTTCCTCTTCGCTGTTGGAAAAGTACTTCTTTTCCTTCGCACTCGCCGTCTTCTCTCCTGCTGAAGCGCAGGCACTGTGAGGAGAAACAGATCCGGCCAGACTCCTAGTGGGAGTGTTCCCTGAGCTCCGTCACAGCCGCAGAGAGTGCTCGGGGGTAAGGGAGCCCCACGTCTGCGGGTACAGCCCCGGGGCTCCTGCTCTGTGCTGGCGCCCACTCTGCAGGGATGGACGAGGGGCACCGCGAGCCAAGAGACGTTTGAAGGGAAGCCACACATGGCTGGTCGACCCTGCATGTAGGTCTGCGAGCAAAAGGCGCCTGTGGCTGAGTCTGCCCATCTTCCTCTTCGTAATGGATTGCCCTTGGTTGTTGAGTCATGTGAATCGGGACCTGAGGATGGTAATTGCCTTTATCCACTCAAGGGCATCATGCTAAATGCTCAGGATCATTCTTATGAGAGTAACATGTCCTAGATCATGAGCAGAGTCCGTTTTTAATCAAGAGAGAGTTAGTCTGGATCTTTAAACTCCTTAAAGATTTTTTGTTCGGTGGAGGGGCTGGAAGGTGCTGTCCAGCCGAGCAAAGGCTATTTGCCAGACTCTCGTCTGTGCTGAGGACGTGGCCACGTCTGCAAAGTTGAAGGGGACTTATTTCAGTGAGGCTGCGCTGTGGTCCGCGGGCTTCCCTGTGGCTCAGTGGTGAAGAACGCCAGCGCAGGAGACGCGAGTTCCCTGCGTCGGGAAGATCCCCTGGAGAAGAAGACAGAGCCCACTGCAGTATTCCTGCCTGGGAAATCCCACGGGCAGAGGAGCCTGATGGGCTATAGTCAATGGAGTCAGAAAGAGTTGGACGCGACCGAGTGACTCACATACACACACACACTAGTTCGTACCTCGATGGGCTGTGTCCCATAGTTTTCATTCGGGGTTCCCAGGGAGTGAGTGCTCGGCGTGGACTCTGCCCTGTCTGCTGGCTGCCAGGGTTATGAATGAGGAAAAGTCCCGAACGTGAATGGGCTTGTCTCTGGGTTTCTCTCAGAGCCGGCTGTGGAGTTCATTCAGCGTGATCAGTGTCCTTTCGCTCAAGTGGGCCACCTTCCCTGGATGATCACAGCTCATAGCTCTGCACTCTCACCCCCCGTCACAGGCTATCACCTACAGGAGATTGGTCTTGGCGACTGCAGCGTTTATCACGCGACGATGCCGCGTGGTCCTTCCTGGTCGTAAACGCAGGCAGTGAACTCAGGGAAGCGCGTTGGCCTGGTCGCAGCTCCGTGTGATGGGAACTCACGTTGTGAACTGCACGTTACATTTAAATAAGTGGTTAAGCCCAGCTGGTGCGCTCTCTTGTCGCCTGAGGGGTCAGCGGGTTCATGCCTTCGCTGTCGCCATGGGGACTGCGGATGCCTTTTTCGGGAGACGTGGTCCTTTTGAATGAAGAATGAGGCTCTGTCTGCAGGTTCCCCATCTGGTCAAGGGGCGGGCAGCCTGGTGAACCCGCCGCACTAGGCGGCCTCGCTGCGAGACCCATAGACTGGGACCTTGCCACAAGACCGTACACCTGGGCAGTGAAAATCCACCCAGTCAGTCTCCTTGCCAGACCATTACTAGGGCAGGTATGTTCTAAAAAGTTCATTTTTCCTTTGAAAATTTTAATTTTCAAGCATTGCTCAGAGCATGGACAAAATATAGAATTTCTATTATTAACTTACAAGCTGTAATCAACATAAAGGACTAACTTAAAAGGCTGCACAGTGACCCCCGGGATTTCCGCATCTTTCTATGACCGTCTGCCTCTCTGGGTTCACCCAGAGCATCCTGTGACCGTGTAGGGGGTGACGTGGCCGCCGGTCGGGGAGGTGGCCGCAGTGACCGTGAGGGACTCTGCCCGGTACTGGGTGGAAGGAGCCAGGACCGAAGGTTCACTCGAGCCCTTTCGTCAAACACAGGGACCTGCGTGTCCCCTCCAGGGGGGTGTGCTCATCGTCAGACTGGGGCGGGTCAGACTGAACCACTGTGGGGTGAGCCCTGTTTTTTGGCTGTGGACGGACCGGTCTGGCGCTCTTGGGTTAGGTCAGGAGCTGCGGCGGGGGTGGGACTCGCCTGCTTGCGGGCACGGCATGGCACTCAGCTCTGTGGTCCTGCAGCAAGCACAGACAAGCCCCACAGCTTCTGACAGTGCCACGGCCTACTAATCCGAGCCAGACGCAGCTCGTCCCCATGTCTCGGGTCCAGAGGGCAAGGTTGGGACCCCAGCCTCGAGGACTGCAGCAGGCAAACCCCCGGGGAGCCGAGCTGCAGGTTGGGGGGACCAGGGAGCGCGGCTCTGACCCTCGCTGCCACAGCCACGCAGGTGCAGAGACCACACTTGTTGCTTCCGGACCCAGGTCCCCAGGGGGGGCCAAGCGAGGGTGTGTGGTGGGAGCCCGGCATTGCTCCCCAAGGGGTGACACGGAGGTCCTGGCCCCCTGCTCCCCCACCTGCAGCCACCCTCCTGGGGCGTTCTTCCAGCCACGTGGGCCTCCTGCCCTCTTGCCCTCACTGCCCACCTCCTGGCCTCCACATCAGCCTTCGTCCGCCCATGGGGCTCCCGTCCTGACCCCTCGAGGCCCCAGCGTCCAGTGTCGGGTGGGAGCCTTGCTGAGAAAGTTCGTGACGACACTGATGGTCACCTGGGAGCTCAGGCCTGTTCCTGAACGCTGCACCTGAGCCTGGTCTCCCACGCGGGCCTCCAGAGGGCTTTGCCTGTGTCCCCATTTCAGAGTAGGAGGTGGGGGCACAGAGAGGCTCGCCGGTTTGCTCAAGGTCACACAGCCGACAACTGCCATCCCCAGGACTCAGCGTCAGCATCGCACTCCGGATGTGAGTGGATGGACGCTTCCAGGAGCCAGGAGAGAATCAGTGTGGGGCATGCTGCTGTTCCCATCGCAGCCTCTGGAGCAGCAGGTGCAGGGCGCTGGGCTCCAGGGGGCCTGCGTTCAGCCAGGGCGGCCTGGTGTGCTGTCCAGAGGGGTGGCTTTGCGGAGGCAGGGCTGCCCAGTGTCTGCTCAGGGCCCTCGGAACTCACCTCTGCTGGTGACTTGCGGGAGCTGGGGCGAGGCGGCTGCTGGGGCCCGGGCGTATCACCTCCCCCCGGCCCATCCATTGGCGCCAGGCCGGGCCCTCCCAGGCCCCCAGGAGCAGTGGCTCCAGCCCCCGGGTGTCTCATCTCTGCTTGACCCTCCCCTGGTTCCACCGTCTCTCAGCTCATCCCGCCTCATCATTTATCATGTAGAGGCTGGACTGTGGTCAGTTTGAGGTCAAGCGTCCCCCCCTTAGCGGCTGCACCCACTTTTATATGCAGGTGAAAGAGGCCTGACCCTGCGTGGGCCCCCCCGGCAGTGGGCCTGCGCGGCCCGGAGCCCCGCTCTGGGCAGGCAAGGGGCCTCCTCTGCAGCCTGGGGCCCCTGTGGTCAGTGTTGGTGCTCTTGGATGCGGGGCTGACAGCTTCTCTTGGATTGTTGCTGCAGCTTTTATTTAAAACACAGAGACCCACAAGGAGAATCCACTCTCAGTAGCGGTCTGGAGAATGCTGGGCCTGAGTTGCAGGGCCAGTCCTGGGGGGCCACGGGCACCTGTGTGGGCTGGGCCGGCTCTCCAAGTCGGTCCTAATCACCAGTGACTCATGAGGAGGCCGTGGGGTGATCTGGGGCACCCCCACCTCTAAAACTCCTGCTTCCAGAAAAGTGTCTCTAACTCACCAGGCCACCGAGAGCTGATCTGGTTTAGAGAACGGTTCTGTCTTAATTGCACCAACACCCACTCCCGCGCTGGTCAGTGAGGGACCCCCTCCACTCCCACACTGGTCAGTGAGGGACCCCCTCCACTCCCGCACTGGTCAGTGAGGGGAGCCCCTCCACTCCCGTACTGGTCAGTGAGGGGAGCCCCTCCACTCCCGTACTGGTCAGTGAGGGGAGCCCCCCACTCCCGCACTGGTCGGTGATGGAGCCCCTCCACTCCTGCACTGGTCAATGAGGGACCCCCTCCACTCCCGCACTGGTCAGTGAGGGGAGCCCCCCACTCCCGCACTGGTCAGTGACAGGAATGGTGACAGGGTCTGTGATGGACCTCACTCGGGGCCTCGCTGGCGTTCCGCATACTGGAACCCTTGAGTCTTCTGCGCTCTCCGGTTCCTTCCGTCTCAGGGTGAAAGCACTCAGGTCGAGCCCTGAATGCCTCGCCCGAGGTCACACAGGGAGTCTGGCCAGGCAGGGGCCCCGCCAGGGCGCGCCCTCTCCATGGGGACCGAGGAAGGATGGAACCCGGGGTGCCCGTCGCCCTTCATCCCAGCACCTCCAGGGCAGACAGCAGCTGCCCTGATGTTCTACTGTTCGGGGGGTGAACTGCCAGCTTCTCAGATCCTCTTCCCCAGAGGAGCCATTCTTGGAGGGCATTTTCTGTTCTTCTGGGTGAATGACATGAAACCTTGCAAGTTACTGCAGAAAGTTCTCGGTGTGCTTTTCTCAAAGTCAGGTGACATCCTGGGTGCCTAAGTGGGAAGCGGTGGGAGGTGGACTTGGCCCTGGAGGCATGTGCCTCCGTATCGGCACAGTCGCCTGCCGTGCGGCTTCCTGGTGGCCCGGTGGTGAAGAGCCCGCCTGTGGTGCAGGAGACGCAGCAGATGCGGGTTCGATCCCTGAGTCGGGACGATGCCCTGGAGGAGGGCGTGGCAACCCACTCCGGCATTGGTGCCTGGAGACTCCCACGGACAGAGGAGCCCTGGCCAGCAGTCCATAGGTGGCCTGTGGACGCGACTGAGCACACCCGCTGTGTTGGGCTCCTTGTTGCTTCTAAGATTCTGTGAAGCCGAGGGGGGAGTCTCAAGCAGACTGGTTGTCTGGGAGCCATGGGTAACTCCTGAGCCCTGGGGGAGAGAGGCAGGGCCCCCCTCACCACCGCCCTTCCTTCCCTTTGGTCTCTTGCGCTGGCTTCTGCAGTGCCCACCCCGCCCCCTGCAGATGCTCGGACAGGGCTGGGGGCTCTCGGCCAGGTGGCCCCCCTCACAGCGCACCTGAGCCATCCTCTGACCCGGGGAAGGGTCAGCACAGTGTCCCCGGGGAGAGCGAGCCCTCAGCGGCCTCAGGACGAGCTTTAGTCCCAGAAACAGGCGGCCGGGTGAGAGGACACAGAGCGGAGACCTCCTTGCCCGCAGGACCTTGAGGCCAGGACAGCAGCCGGGTGTGCGGGGTGCGGCCCCCGAGGGCACCAGGGAAGAGGAGGAGCCTCGGGTCTCCACACCGCCTCTTTGTCCCGAGCAGTCTTCAACTCGTGGGCCAAGATTCTCTTGTAGACTTTCTCTCCACATCCTTCTGCTGGACGGCTCTGCTGACAGCGTTCGCTGGGCAGGGCTGGGAGTCACCACAGCGTGACTGATGGGATCCCCCCAAAGGCACTTCTGTGGGTCAGAAGGGGGGAGCGTCCAGCCAGATCTCCTGGGGGCCAGGTGACCACTGAGCCCTGAGTCTGGCGGCCGCGGGCACAGCCGGGCCTCCCCCGCCAGGCTGGTCACACACCCCTGTGCCGGGGCCCTGAGGCCCCGCGGTGACCCAGCCAAGCTCCGTCAGCCCCAGGGAGCTTGTCCGGCAGGCCCGTCCCTGTCCACCCTGCACGGTCCCCCGTGTGCGCTTCTGCTGATTCTCTCCTGCGCGGCCTCACCGCTGCAAGCGAGGCTTTGGGAACAAGAAGAACCAAAAAGAGGGTTTTTTCCTAATGCTGTGACGAAAGTACAAGTGTCTGTATTTCAGTATAACCCCTGCCCCCACCAGAGCCCACATTCTGAGGAGGGAGGAGGCGCTTGAAGTCTGTCCACACAGCACCCGGGCCAGGGCGGCCATGGTGGGCCTGGCAGCCCCGCCTGAGCCTGTGCGCGTCTGTGTGCGTGTCTCTGTGTGTCTTTGCGTGTGTGTGTGTGACTGTGTGTGTCTGTGTGTGCGTGTCTGTGTGTGTCTTTGCGTGTGTGTGTCTGTGTGTGTGACTCTGTGTGTGTGTCTGTGTGTGTGTGTGTGCGTGTCTCTGTGTGTCTATGCATGTGTGTGTCTGTGTGTGTGACTCTGTGTGTCTGTGTGTCTGTGTGTGTGACTGTGTCTGTGTCCGTATGCCTGTCTCTGGAGCATGTCTACCCTTGTGTTTGTCTGTGCGCATATCTGTAGGGTGCGCATGGTCTCGGGTGAGCCCTGTCCCGCGGCCCCGGGACTCAGGTGGGAGGCTCTGACCGGCCCGCTGTCTTGCAGGAGCTGTGCCGTCAGCGCATGGCGGTGCGCACGACCGAGCGCCCCGAGGCCGCGCACACGTCCCGCGTCAGCAGTGTGTCCTCCCAGTTCAGCGATGGGCCCATGCCCAGCCCCTCCGCGCGGAGCAGCACCTCGTCCTGGTCAGAGGAGCCCGTGCAGCCCAACATGGACATCTCCACCGGCCACATGGTCCTGGTAAGGCCCCGGGCCCTGCCACGCAGAGTGGCCGGGAGAGGCTGGGGGGGCGGTCCCTGACTGCCCAGCCTGCGCCCCGCCCACCGGGGGAGCGGCTGGGAGGGTCGGGGTGGGGTAACTGCCCAGCCTGCGCCCCGCCCACCAGGGGAGCGGCTGGGAGAGGTGGGGTTGGTGGGGGAGGGTCCCCAACTGCCCAGCACACTAGCGAGGCAGTAAGGGGAGGGCACCCTGATATCCAGCCTTCCCCCGAGGCCTCCCCAAGGGAGGGTTGTCCCCACTCTACACAGAACACTGGCCCCAGTGAACAGCTGTGGGGTTTGCCCTGGGAACGCGCACAGGTGAGCGCCAACTCAATGTACACAGTTGAGTGCCGACTGTGTGCGAGGCTTTCTGAGCAGCAGCGTCTCGGTGAATAAATGTCCCCCCCACCCCATGCTGCTTCTTGTGGGAAGGGTCAGCTGCCCGCTCAGCACAGAAGCCTCCCCATAGGAAGCCCCCCGCCCTTCCAGCAGGTGGTACTTGGTGCATAATTGCCGTCCAGGTTTTATAAGAGGCGCGCGTTCATAACTCAGCCCCTTGCACCGTGTGGACAGGTCCTGACAGCCGTGGTCCCCACCCTCTCCCTGGTCAGGACCGTCTCTCTGGCCACAGTCCCTCCTGCTGGGGGTGGGCTGCAGGTGACCCTGGGCAGAGCCTGGGCTGCTGCCCCCAGAGCAGCTGGGCCCTGGTGATCGGGGAGGAGTGTCCACCATACTTAGGGTCCAGAGACCCGCCCTGGGGTGGGTCCCAATGCCGCCCTTGTGTTAAACGTTTGCTCTTCGTGGGGACTTTCCTAGGTGTTTATCTGCTAACAGCATGCGTGCTAGGGTGCAGCCACAGGAAGCCAGTGTCTGGGTTCCCCCGGCAGGAGACCAGCACAGACGGGTGGCTTAGCAGACGCTCAAGTCCCTCGGTCTGGAAGCGGGGGCTGAGACAAGGCCGGCAGATGTGGGGTTCGGTGGGAGTGTGTGTCCTGGCTCTCAGATGGCAGCCTCTCGGCGTGTCCTCTGTGGGGAGGGGGCAGGGAGCTCTGGGGTCTCGTGTAGGCCCTGATCTCGGCACGAGGGCCCCACCTCTGCCCTCGTCACCTTGGCGGCCAGGATTCCAGGGAATGTGGGAGACACAGACGTTCGCCCCAGAGCAGCTGGGAGACCACGTGTTCGCTAAAGAGCTTCGGTGGGCAGCTGGAGGTGAGGCCTCGGGTCACCCACGGTGACCTCGGTGGGCAGAGGCCTTACTACCGGATGTGCGAGTCCCAGGGCAGGAGATACAGGTGCCTCACAGACTGACGGACACATCTGAGACCACAGGACAGGAGGAAGCCGAAGTCCAGGAGCTCAGCTCTGCTCCCGCCCCTGCAGGCGGAGGGCCCAGGGCTCAGGCCGCATGACGCTCCCAGGGCTCCGCGTGGACGTGGGGGCATCCTGAGTCCCGGGTCTGCAGTTTCCTGGGGAGACAGCTCACCCTCGGGTCTCAGATGTGCTGCCCTGCTGCGCCCACAGCCAGCAACCCAGGAAGAGCCTCTCCTGTGGATTGTGGCTCAATCGCTCAGTCGTCTCTGACTCTGTGACCCCGCAGACTGCACCCCCAGGCAAGGATACTGGAGTGGGTTGCCATTCGCTTCTCAAGGGGATCTTCCCCACCCAGGGATTGAACCCAGGTCACCTGCATTGCAGGCGGATTCTTTACAGACCGAGTCACCAGGGAACTTCTCTGTGGATAAGTAACTGTGGTCATATTACTTTAGAGCTGATTTTTTTAGAGAACACATCCCTTTTAGAAAAGGAAAGGTATCCAAAAGTTCAGATTTCTGATGAGATTCCGTGCTGGGGCCAACACGTCGGCGAGGGCCATTTATCTGGCAGGTTCCCTCCGGGAGACGTGTGTTGAGAGTCTTTGTCGTGGATGTTTCCATATTTCCAGACCTTCAAGTTGCAACCTGATGTATCTCACCTCCAAACGGGAGGTGAGAGTATTATGTTTTCCATAGGAAATTGTGTGTCTCGGTTCCCGTGTGTGACGGCAGATGTGAGAGGGAGCCTGGTGGTAGTCTCTGGGTGAGTCCCGACCCACAGAGCTGACCCACCATCCCCCAGCCGCCCGCAGCCCCGCTAACATGGGGCAAGCCCCCGCAACGGCAGCGACCCCCACCCACCACCATCCCACACAGACACCTGCATGCCCTGGGCCGGCCCGTGGACTCAAAGCTCCCTCTCATTAACCGACTTCGTCTGAACGGGGGTCACCAGCTGCTCTTCCCGACTCGGAGTGGGGAGCAAACCCCATGGAGACAGGCCAAGGGGGCCACGAGGACCCCACTGGGCACGGCCCGAGCCGCCGTCCCCTGACCCGGGCACAGAGGGGCCTCTCAGCCCGCCGTGGTCGTCATCCCCTGCACGGGGCGCCAAGACGAGGAGACGGGCAGAAGCGAGTCCCCGCGGCCTTTTACACCGTCTCACCACAACGGCAGGTGGTGTGGCTCGTCTCTTAGGCTCAGGAACCGCGGCCTTTCTCACGGGGCCACCTCCCTGGGCCGGGCGGTCTTGTCAGTGGTACATGGACGCTGGGCCCGCGTCTGCATGGGCTGCGGAGCACCTAGACCTCGGGACCTGACCCCCGACCTGCTGACCCATCAAGGCCGCCGGGACACAGGCGTGCGATGCCTGGGCCTCCCGGCCCTCCGTCAGGACCGCTCCCGGCATCAGACAGCCGGCCCCCCGGAACACTCACGACAGTGCCGGGGCCACGGGTGCCCAAGTCCAAGCAGACCCCAGGAGCCAACCGGGAACCTGCTGGGAGGCGCCCTCACCCCCAAGGTGCAGGACGGAACGTGCCCCTTGGCAGAGCCTGGAGCCTCTGAGGGACTGAGGAGCAGACCGCTGCTGAGCCAGGCCACTGTAGCCGGAGGGCGGCAAGGGGCCAACCTTGGGGGAGCCCTCGGCCCTGAGCGCCCTCGCCCCACACCCCGGCCACCCCATCCACGCGGCGTGTCGTCGGGTTCTGCGCTGAGGCCCCACGCTGGGAGCTGCCGTACAGAGCTCTCGACACACCAGTCCTCCTGGGGGTGAGAAGGAGCCGGCAGCCCTCCCCCCAGAGGAGGCAGGTGGCCCCGCGAGGCCTTCGCGGGAGAAGTGCACACAGTCACAGGCTGCGGCACTGACGAAGAAGTCACTGACGGCAGCCCACCCGACCAGGGCCACCTCCCGCCACGGGGTCCGGCACAGCCTCGGGGCTGCCGAGCCCGGGGCTAGACTGCAGACGGACGTCCTGCTGGCGGCGAGGGCTCCAGGCCCCCACAACTGGCAGAAGCGAGGAAGCATGGCCGTATCCCGGCCCCGAGTCCCTGATGAACCCTCTGACCTCTGCTTTCTCATCCGCAACACAGGCTCAGTGGTAGCACCCCGCGAGTTCCCCGTGAGGGCTAACCCAGGGAGGGTGAGATGCCGGGCCTGTGGACCTGCAGCTGCGACGAGTAAACCGGGAAGCGTTGGGGCCAAAATGAGAATAATTTTCCTCCGACGAAGCTGAGGAGCAAGGGCCTGCCCTGCGGGGAGACGTCCGGACGCCGCAGCCCTGGGTGCACGTAGCGGTGCTTCGGGGGGGGTTGCGAGCCCAGGAGGGGGGCCACGAGGCGGGGCCTGACCACGCAGCACACAGGCCTGGGGCGAGGTGGGGGCCCCAGCGTCACCACGAGGGGAGATGGGGCGGTGAACCAGGCTGGCTTCTGAAGACGCATTTCCAAGGCAACGTGACCAGGTCTGATGCAGCTCAGGACAGCGCTCCGGAGACGGAGGCCTCGGGTCAGGGACTGCATGGAGCTGCGGTCAGCATCATCGTTTACACCCGTGACGGGCACGGCTTCTTCAGACCCCCATCCACCCTTTGGAAAGCTCAAGGGTCACCTTTGAATTTACCTTTTCAAAAGGCCTGTTTCTAGACCACGCTCGTCTTCAGAGGCCGACCGTCAGGTCTCTGGGCCTGGAGGCTGGAAGCCCGAGGTCGGGGTGTGGGAAGATTTCATTTGCCTGGGCCTCTCTCTGCCACCTGGACGTGGTCTTCCCCCGCGTCCTCACGCGGCCGTCCCTCTGTGTGCGTGACCTCATCTCTTCTTACAAGGACCCCAGTCAGGGTGGCCCACGGCCCACCCACCACTTGATCACCTCTTTCGAGGCTCCACCTCCAGGCAAACTCGCACCCGAGGTCTTGGGGGCCGAACTTCCTCCTATGGGTTTGGGGGACACAGTTAGCATGTGACGGGGCCTGAGGCCTGAACCGCGTGCGTCTGCTGCTCATGTGAAGGCAGGGAGAGGCCTGACTCCTTTCTGCCCGAGCCCTCCACCACACACTGTGCGGGAGGTGACGGCTCACACCGCTGGGGGGCGGCCAGCTCCCCAGGCTCCGGGGCGTCTGCTCTGCAGCCCCCACCTACGGCGAGTGGGCTGGAGGGGAGGCTGCTGGACGCAGGCTGTCTCCTCCCCCTCTGGGCGCAGCGACCCCACCCCTCCCCCTCTGGGTGTGGTGACCCCCACGTCCCTGGTGCAGTGACCCCCGAGTGCAGTGACCCCACCCCTCCCCCTCTGGGCACAGTGACCCCCACCCCTCCCCACTCTGGGTGCAGTGACCCCACCCCTCCCCCTCTGGGCACAGTGACCCCCACCCCTCCCCACTCTGGGTGCAGTGACCCCCATACCCTCCTCCTCTGGGAGAAGGCGCGTCTCCAGGAGGGTGCTCAGGAAAGGAAGGTGTTAGCACAGGAAGCAACAGCACATGGCAGGAACCGTGTAGGGGCCGTCAGCTTCTCACCAGGAGCTGGGGTGGGGACCACTGCTCAGCGGGGAATAGAAGGTGGGGAGGCAGAGCAACATTCAGACCCACGGGCCTGGCCCTGGGCTTCTGCAGAGCCGACCCGGGGCCCCTGCTGACCGTGCCGCCCACGCGGCCGGCTCTCCGCATGGGGCTGCTCTGGAGCTTCAAGGTCAGTGCCTTTTATTTTGGCCCCGCCTTGAAGCATGCGGAACCTTAGTTCCCCAAGCAGGAAGTGCAGCTGCACCCCTGCGCTGGAAGCACTGAGTCTTAGCCACTGGGCCGCCAGGGAGGCCCCGGTGGCGTCGGTGGCTCCTCACCGTTTGGTCCTGAGGGAGTGCCGTCTCCCCTGCCCAGTCCTGGGGGCACAGAACCATCGTTACATTTTTGGTGGGAGGTGTGACCCGTCTTGTGATTATTAAACAGCTGATTTGTCGTTTAAAGTGGTAGGATGAGGCCGGAACGACTTCTTGCTTGTCACACCTTCTTGTTGAGAGTGAGCTGTGTAAGATGGCGTGGGGCCCAGCACTCAGTTAGGGTTTATTGAATTAGATTGAATGTTCAGACACAATCTGTAAGTTTGTGAGTTAACGTTTCCAAGGGGGAAAAATGGAAACTGGTGTCCAGATAGCACTTGGGAAGTGTCCGTTCACACGCACAGACATGAAACACTCCCCGTGTGCCTGACTGCCTTCCTCAGCGAAACCTGACGTGTCGCCCAGAAAACAGGCCACGTTCTTCCAGCCCAAAGGGCTCTTCTGGGGTCTGGCAGATTTAGAAACACTCGGGAAACGGAGTGACCACAGCGTGAGCCCAGGCCCAGGGCGGAACTGTGTAAAATCAGTAGTATATAACGTGTCGTTCTTGTTGAGTCTCCAAGGCGTGTCTGACTCTTTGTGACCCCATGGACTACAGCACACCAGGCTTCCTGTACTTCACTACCTCCTGGAGCTTGCTCAAACCCATGTCGGTGACGCCATCCAACCTTCTCATCCTCTGTCGTCCCCTTCTCCTCCTGCCTTCAGTCTTCCCCAGCATCCATATCTTTTCCAATCAGTCAGCTCTTGGCATCAGGTGGCCAAAGTATCGGAGTTTCAGCTTCAACATCAGTCCTTCCAATGAACACCCAGGACTGATCTCATTTAGGATGGACTGGTTGGATCTCCTTGCAGTCCAAGGGACTCTCAAGAGTCTTCTCCAACACCACAGTTCAAAAGCATCAATTCTTCGGCGCTCAGCCTTCTTCACAGTCCAACTCTCACATCCATACATGACCACTGGAAAAACCATAGCCTTGACTAGACAAACCTTTGTGGGGAAAGAGCTGTCTCTGCTTCTTAATACGCTGTCTAGGCTTGTCATAGCTTCTCTGTATAACATGTAGCTTCTGAAATTGCACTTCACCAGTAGTTCATCAGCGAACACTGTTGCTCATCCTTCCGTCCCTGCCACGTGGCCCAGCTCCAGGGCACAGCACGTGCTCCTGAGTGTCCAAGTGGAGTAGTCAGTCAGTGAGCTGTCCCGAGAAGGTTTCAGTCTGTTTGCGGTGAGGTGGAGGGCGCAGCTGGAGCAGGCTGGATGCAGCCAAGTGCCGGGTCCTTTGCTGGGAGACCCTCTGTCCTGGGGGGCCTGGGCAGGGAGGGGCCGCTGTCCCGGTGGGCAGGAGGCGGCAGGAAAGGTCGCAGCCCCTCAGGGAACCCCAATCCTGCTCCCAGGGTGAGAGTGCTCGGGAGAAGCGGGGCGTTCACACAGCCTTGAACGGCCGTGACCCTGGCCAGAGTGAGGGGCTGCACTCCGTCCGCATGTGGCCCCTGCGGCTCCCTGAGCAGAGAGGGTCCAGCTCTCCCTTTGCTCCGTTGAGCGCATCTGCCGGAGGTGAAGGCGTGACCCACAAGCCGGACCCCAGGGGTCACGACCTCTGTCCTCTCACGGTTTCTGTTCCGGAGTCAGAGGGGAGAGGCGCTGACGAAAGGTGGTCCCAAACCCAAAGGCTGCCTCCCAGGGCGGCCCCTGGGGCCTCTCAAGACCGTCGGCTTGGTCTCCCCAGCCGAGGAACAGGGCGGCTCACGAAGCCCCGTGAGGGTGCCCGAGCCGCCTGTGCAGGGCTGCCCAGGACTCCTTGTGCCAGAGGTGTGGGGCGGGCCGCCGGCGTGCCGCGGCGTCGCCCCCTCGCTTCCTCTGCGAGGCCTGGCTTCGCCCGAGTCCAGCTGACTGCCCCCCACAGGCTCGGCCGTTGTAATTTAATTATTATCCGGGTGATTTTACCAAGCACATCTCTGCCCCCGCCCAGATAACCTCAGGGACGCTGACGCTGACCCTGGTCTCTCCCTCTGAGACAAGTTTTGTCATTTTCCAGTATTTTAGTTTCACTGTATGTTTATGCCCTTAAATTAACCATTTCTTAGTTACTGATTTTCATACTCAGCCCTTATTCAGGTTGACTCATTTTCTTCCACATCAGCATCACTTTTCTCAGTTCTTTGGGGTACAATTTCCTCTTGTCCTAAAACATATTCTTCTTGCGGTCCTTTAGTAGGAAAGTCTTCCCTTTCTTGTCTGAAAATGTCTTTAATTAGTCCTCACACTTGCATGATAGATTAGACGAGGGTCAGATTCTAGCCACTTTTAAGCCTTGTTTTCTTGCCCTGGAGGCTGTTGACAGGCTGTTGTTCGTGCGGAGGCTGTACCTTCGTGAGTATCGGACTTTCTTCCTGAAGTCCGCAGCTCCGTCGTTAAGGAACTTCCCTGTGCCGTCTTCGTGGGGACCTAGTTCACGATATATTTTTCTTTGCTCCAGACTTACTACGATTCCTGAAGTCAGAATTCCTATCTTCCGCCAATTCTAGAAGGTGGAGCGCCATTCACAGCTCCCCTCTGACTGTAGGCTGTCACTCTCCCTGTGCATATTCCCTGTCGGCCCCTCTGCCCTGCATTCCGGGGCGTGTCCCCAGCCCTGCTGCCCAGCGTGCCTCGCCTCCCTTTAGCAGCGTCTGGTCCACCACATGACGTGTGCTCTGTGTCTGGTCTCCAGGAGTGCATTTTTCGTTTGCAGTTGTTCTGCTACTCTTTCCAAGTCTGCCTGCTGCGTTCTACTTGTCTTAAATTGTTGAACCTCCTCTGACAGTTATAAACATAGCGTTTGACTGTTTCCATGTAATAGTGATATTTCTATTATCTAGGTTCCTATGGGCTGAAACTCACACTTGGGTAGGTTTGCCATCTGTTGGATTCTGGAATTTCAGGTTATAAGCTCCTCATCAGTGGGGCTTTATCTCTCAGAATTTTGTGTAGGCCATGCTGACAGTGTTGACCCCAAAGGAGAGGTTTTGAGACGGATATTCCTGCCACTCCTGGCTTTCATGAAGCCACGACCATCTTTACATCAGCTCCCCACCCAGAGATTCCCAGGTGACGTACGTATCGTGAGTTTGACCCTCAACCCTAGATGAGGCCCCAGGTCTGAATGTTTTCCCATTTTGAGTCTGTAGGAGACAGGTAAGCTCCTCGTGGAGCTTATGCTTTCGGCAAATGCTTTCACTGGCGTGTGGTCTCTGGGCGTCCTGGTTTGGGGAGGAGGTGTCTCACACCCAGCACCCTGCCTCCTACATGTCTGGTTGCCCACAGTCTCGTGTGGACAGTGGAAGCCCAGCACCCGGGACTTCCCTTTGTGTTGTGACAGGCAGGCCGTGCCGTCCACCCAGCATCTCCAGGTTCTCACAGAGGAAGCCTTGCCGGTTACTTGTTCTCGTCTCCAGGAACACGAGACTCATTGCAGGTTAAATGCAGTGTGGATGGCCACTGCCAGTTGATTTCACGTCACCTTCAGAATCACATCTAAGGCCCAGCTTCACGTTCTGCATAATAAATGAGACACCTCAAGGTGCTCCCGTATTCTGAGAGTGACCAGCCACCTCATCCAGGCCAGTTCCCACACCTCCCTTTTGTACATGGGCAAAGGGGTCATGAGTCCCAAAGAAGGGCAAGGCCGAAGAATGCTCAAGCTACCGCACAGTTGCACTCACCTCACACACTAGCAAAGTAACGCTCAAAATTCTCCAAGCCAGGCTTCGACAATACGTGAACTGTGAACTTCCAGATGTTCAAGCTGCATTTAGAAAAGGCAGAGGAACCAGAGATCAAATTGCCAACATCCACTGGATCATAGAAAAAACAACAGAATTCCAGAAAAACATCTCCTTCTGTTTTATTGACTATGCCAAAGCCTTTGACTATGTGGATCACAAAAAACTGTGGAAAATTCTTCAAGAGATGAGAATACCAGACCACCTGACCTGCTTCCTGAGAAATATGTATGCAGGTCAAGAAGCAACAGTTAGAACCAGACATGGAACAACAGACTGATTACAAATTGGGAAAAGAATACGTCAAAGCTGTATATTGTCACCCTGCTTATTTAACTTATACGCAGTGTGAAATGCCAGGCTGGATGATGCACAAGCTGGAATCAAGATTGCCATGAGGAATATCAATAACCTCAGATACACAGATGACACCACCCTAATGGCAGAAAGTGAAGAGGAACTGAAGAGCCTCTTGATGAAGGTGAAAGAGAAGAGTGAAAAAGCTGGCTTAAAACTCAATATTCAGAAAACGAAGATCATGGCATCTGGTCCCATCACTTCATGGCAAATAGATGGGGAAACAGTGGAAACAGTGAGAGACTTAATTTTGGGGGGCTCCAAAATCACTGCAGATGGTGACTGCAGCCATGAAGTTAAAAGACACTTGCTCCTTGGAAGAAAAGCTATGACCAACCTAGACAGCATTTTAAAAAGCAAAGACATTACTTTGCCGACAAAGGTCCGTCTAGTCAAAGGTATGGTTTTTCCAGTGGTCATGTATGGATGTGAGAGTTGGACTACAAAGAAAGCTGAGTGCCGAAGAATTGATGCTTTTGAACTGTGGCGTTGGAGAAGACTCTTGAGAGTTCCTTGGACTGCAAGGAGATCCAGCCAGTCCATCCTAAAGGAAATCAGGAAATTCATTGGAAGGACCAATGCTGAAGCTGAAACTCCAATAATTTGGCCACCTGATGCAAAGAACTGACTCCTTGGAAAAGACCCTGATGCTGGGAAAGACAGAAGGCAGGAGGAGAAGGGGACGACAGAGGATGGCATCACTGACGCGATGGACATGAGTTTGAGCAAGCTCCTGGAGTTGGTGATGGACAGGGAGGCCTGGCGTGCTGCAGTCCACGGGGTCGCAAAGAGTCAGACACAACTGAGGGACTGCACTGAAAAGGGTCACCTCGCCTCAGGAAGTGCCTGCACAGCTGTGTGCAGCATAGGCTGTCTGTGGACGCGCGTGGACAGGCACCTTGGTCAGCAGCAGCTGGGCAGGTGAGTGGACCCTGGATGCGCACGTCTGGTGGCCACGGGGAATGCCAGTGACGTGTGTGTTGCCGTGACAGTCGAGGCAGCTGTTGGGAGGGGCGCTGCTGGTTCCCAGTTGGGTTGTGCTGGAGGAGCAGGAAGACTGACATCTGATAATCCTCCGCTTCACCCATCAAACCTTGAGAGCGCGTGGGCGTGTCATTGGGGCAGCTCACGGTATGATTGGCAGCTGAACTGAGGAGAGATGAAAAGTGCGTTTGGTAGTCTTATCTCCAACTTTTCACCCTAAAAAGTGAAAATAATGTCTGATAGATCAACTCTCTTCTCTCTTCCACCTTGAACTCCCCATTTGAAAGCAACTGAACAAAGAACGCTTGTCAACCAACTCCTGGTTATTGTGCTGACGATTAAAGCCTCATCTTTCCCTCTTTCTTCGCTGTATTTTAGCGGCTTCGCTGCTGGTTGGAAGGTCTTGGGGAGGACAGGAGACCGACGTCTGGGCTTCATACCCTCTCGGCAAGTTTGGTTGGGGAGAAGATGCGGGTAAATGCGTGTGTCTTATATTAGCTTTTTCTGTCTTGGTGTCACTTCTGTTCCCCGCTCTCATATTATTGCCGACGAGCGTGTGGCCTGTTGGCTTCAGAAAATTAAAATCCAGACATCGTACTTCCAAATAGACTTTTAGATTGTCTGCAAATATCCCCTAATACTATTCTATAGAGTCCAGCCTTTCCCGTCTGGATATGGGAGAGGAAATTCATGTGTATGTTGCTCTCCTAGCTAACCTTTACTGCACCCACTGGAATTCTTTCTTCCTAAAAACTCCATCAGAAAATTGTAATGAGTACATCACTGGTACAGAACAGAAAAGACTGCTGCTAAGAAAAGCCCTGCTGCTTGGCGATGCGCGAGATGCTGTCTCTGTGTTGCTAGGCAACCACCCCCCACCTTCCTCTTCCTGAGAGGTTTCCCTGTTAAGCGGTTGCCGTCATCTTTCGAGTGAAAATTGCCTCCTCTCAGCTTTTTCATGTCAGCTAGGTGATGGTGAAGGTGTTGGGTCTCAGAATCTGCTCTTACCATTGTGATTTGAGATTGGCCACTTGAATTTTATAGGTGACCATCTGGTTGGGGAGGTGTGGGTGGATGGCCCTTTAAACATATGGACCTGCTGGTACCCACACAGAAACGTTACTCGCAACTGCTTTTCACGACGATCTTGAGGCAGCACTGCCTGAGTCGCCGAATGACAGTGAAAATGCAGTGATTTCTTCATCGCTCACCTTCTTGTCTGACGTCACCCATCAGGCCCCCCACCCCATGCTAGAGATGGCAGGGATGTTCTTTGGGAGAATGTTGTCTCCCAGAATTAGTTTCTTCATTGGAAGATGTTTGAGAGTTTGTTATCTTAAAACTGCATTGTCATGATTCTTTTTTTTCCTCTTATTGCCTATCAGCTCTGGAATCCAAGGTTGGTTTCCAACACGTTTTGAACATTAATGGAATTTCTGAATAACTCATGGTTGAAAGTATTTTTCATATATCAAAAAGACATGATTGAGGCTGGAATCAAATGCTTATTATCTCATTTAATAAAGACTTAATCTATATTAATAAAAATTTGTTTAAAACTAATATTTGCAGATGCTTTCTTTCCTATTGTCCAAGTAATTTATAAAAAGCGGACAGAGAGGTAGCTACAGCTGGACAGTTTACTTTTCTCGTTAAACTGTTCTGCTCTCTCTTCCCCATCAAAGCCTCAGACATTAACTGTCTGTAAGGGTTACCATTGGCTTCTGCACTAAACCATCTATAGACAAACTCCAACTATCCAAGGAATGAGAGGATTTAATGATTGTTAAAAACGGGGGTTTGCAGTGGATGAGAAACGACTTAGGAGAGTTTAATCTATTCAGAATGATTGGGGCTTCTGCATCTTTCTTGCAGTTTCTCCTAGTTTTCCAGGGCTTTCCATTTATCTATGAAGATGAGTGTATTGTTGGTAGAAATAAGACAGCTTAATAGTAATTTTTTGTTTGATAAACAGCTGTTTCAGGCATTTAAAATGCCATGGGTAGACATCTTAAGCTTTTAAAAGGCAGAAATTAGTAGAAATATAATAAACTTGAATTAATTTTTCTTTAGACTTGTGTTAATGGAAGTAGCTGCAGCCTGGGAGACTGATGTTTAAAATCACCACATTGTCAATTGTGAGGTCTTTTTTTTTTTTTTTTACTGTCTGTAGACCAAAAGTACAAAAAGAAGAGAAGCTTACAAAAGATATTTGGTGAAGGCAGGTGGTCTGGATGAATAATGTTTCTTTCATTAACATATTTCCCTTATTAACTGTATAATTAATTGTACATAGCCAAGGGAAGCTATGGAAATTGCATTTTGAGATGTATCAAAGCCGCCTTATGCTTCAGACTTCCATGCAATTTACCATTAATGAATCCAGAGATGGGAGCCTCCAGTCTATAATTATTACTTACTATTTGAATGACAAGCAAAGAATTTTATCAGCAGAGTTTTAAATGAAAGGGGATTAGCCGCTAATGTTGAAATTGTTCATCTTATGAAAATAATTTTGAAGAAAATGTTTTAGTGGAGAGGTTTGAGGAAAGCATTTGCCATTAAAATAGCCATTTTCCGATAACTCTGTATGAATCTGTCCACGTTTGACAGCAGGGTGCAAATACTTTTGAAAGTGAATGAATATTTTATAAGCTGCAGAGCTGCTCATGCATCCCAGGAATAGATTATGCAATATTCCCAAATATCCCAATGAAGGTGAGAGCGTTGGTAAGCTAGGCAGAGAAAAAAGCAAGGCGGAAAAAAATGAAATTTATGAGAATATTCTGCAAGAAATTAAAATTTGTTTCATAGCATAGAAGTCTGTCCTTCCCTCTGCTGAGTGCTCATTTAAGATAGTCAATATTGTGGAGAACACTGAAAAATGAAGCGCTGAGACCCATTCTTCCCAATGGCTTTCACTGTCGAGGCCGGCACGGCTCAGTGTCTCTCGGGGTGACCCCCGTATCCACCGGGTGGCTCTGGCCTTGGTGCTGAGGCTGCGTCAGAGGCCGTGGAGCTGGGGCCCCTTCTCCAGGTGGGGCTAGGTGGGTGGGTGCACCCCCCTCGTTCATCAAGTGTTTACTGACCACCTAGGCTGTGCTGGGCTCCACACCAGGCACTGGGGTGGTGAGGAGTAGAGTGATCAGCCTGAAAACGCATCTTTCATTTCTCTGCGCCGGTTCCTCCCACTGAATCGATAGCCAGTTTATGGCATCACCTGGTTAGAGCCTGGTGTCCTGCGAACAGGAGAACGGCCACGCTGGGATTTCCCGAAGTGTGGGAAGGTTGATCTGGGGGGTGGGGCGTGGCTTCTAGGGCCTGTGGCAGACCCCACGAGTGTTCTGGGTGCTCGGGGGTGGTCCTGGAGCCCCGCGGGCTGGAGGAGGCAGCTGGGCCCGGGCGCTGGATGGTTCCCTGGGAGCCCTGGACCCCTTCCCACGTGGGCCCCAAAGATGGCGAGCCAGCGAGGACAGCTGGTGCAGATGTGTGCTCTGGGCCTTTCTTAGACGTTCTCGTTTTCTCAAAGCCTGGGATCATCTTGGTTTCACTCAAGTGTATTCGAGTGCACTGGGCCTGTTGGCTACTCCAGGGTGCGCATCTCTTAGAGGAGGCTTTCGTGTCATCTGGGAACCAGTCCACAATCGGCATGCGGACGGAACTCCTGGACCCACGTGACCTGAAGAGCTGAGCAGTACTTCTGTGCCACCAGGAGGATTTGCTCCCTGGGACGGTGGCCAGTCACCACGTGCTTCCTCAGGGCTGTTCTTGTGTTTGGAGATGCACGTGTGCTCACACACCCTTGTGTGCACTTCAGGAGTTGCCTTATTTGTGTAAGTATATCGACGTATCCCATGGACAGAGGAGCCTGGCAGGCCACAGTTCCTAGGAGCACACAGAGCTGGACCTGACTGAAGCAACTTAGCACAGCACAGCACATCCAAGAATACCAAGTTGGTTTAGTTGTTAGGTTGATTTTGCATGTTAAGTTTGGGTTAAGTATTGACTGTTTTCTGTTGGGCAAACTGATATTCCATGAGATGTTGTAGAACAAAGCTAAGATAAAAATTAGTGTCATCAAATATCTGAGGATTTTGTCTGGGTAACAAAGCATAAAGGCTATTAGAAGTGTCAGGGTTGTTGAGCATTCCGATTTCTACCCAGGTGTTTGACTTCAAGTGGATGTAGACCGAAGTTTTGGTTCTGAGACCAGACCTGTCCTCACTGGTTGAGTGAGGGATCCGGGTTTGCAGACATTTGGGAGGGTGAGGAAGAGCAGGCAGGAGAATGAAATGTGCAGAATCTGTATTAACTCGGCCCGAAGCCTCTAGTTAGTTCTGTTAGGGAACCCCCCTAGACCAGCCCCTGAGCCCCTCTCGGAACGCCTGGCTGGTGTCCTCGGTCCTGCCCGGGGCTGGCACGGAACGGGGCATCTTTGTCATCGTGTGCCTCTGCGTGAAGCTCCCGGCTGGCCCTCGCCACTCTCGAATAAGCATCATCTCCCGCTCCCCACCCTCAGCTTTCAAGCTCCCGGCCCTGGCCCCTGGTGCCCCCTCCTGGGCCCCGCCACCCCAGCCTCCTCTCTGGTTCTGGAACCACAGGGCCCATTCCCATCCGGAACGTTCTCCCTCCAGTGACGCCCCGCCGTCCCCGGCAGCCTCGCCTCCCCATCTTTCAGGAGGGACCTGCCTTCCTGGGCTGCTCACCCCCCAGTTGCCTGTTTTAGTCCCCTCACCCCCTGCCGTTGTCTGAAGCTATCTTCTAAATGGTGCTGACCTACTGTGTGTGGTCTTTCTCCAGCTAAAACCCCAGCACCCGAGGACAGAGTCTTTGACCTGCTGGGTCCCCGGAACATACAACACCCCAGCTCCTACGATGCTTTTAATAAAGCTAGTTGAATGAACAAATAAATGGCTAAATCTACCAACACATGAACAAGATTCTGAAATAATACTGCAATTCTCCGCTTCCTCTTCCACAAGTAGAGGCAGAATCCACGTTTCACTCATAATGCCAGGCAAAGCTTTTTTGCCTTCGGTTTAGTTATAAATAGCTGTACATTTATGGAAATATGGTATAATTCTGTTAATATTTTCCACTGCTTGTAAGTATTCACCTTTGTATTTTGCCTACGTTCATATAACCTTAATTGTTAAGATGTTAAATAAGATCTTAAGGTTCATACAATTGTTAATTTAAAATTCTTTGAGCTTCTTGAACACGTCAGCCCTGAAAGGCAGGTGAAGTTACTGTTGTTGTTGCTATTACCACATGGCTCTCGCTCAGCCTCACTGCAGAAGACCTTTGTCACTCTCTCCTACGCACACACCCAAAATTACATGGCTCTAAAGCGCCCAGCGTGAAACAAACTTGGTTGTGTAAAGAGACGTTCTCCTGTTTAGTCAGAAGAGGTGGTGAGGACGAAATATTTATTCTTTAAAGCTTACTGATTAGAACGCTTCTGGAACAGAGCGCGTCTCTTATTAACATTTTCCACCAGGGTTTCAGTTTAAGTCTTCATAAAATTGTGGTTTTCCTTTTCCATAAACCTGTAAAGCAAGGTGAGTGCAGGTCACAGCAGGTTTGACAGGCGCATCGGTTAGTGTGGGAGAGTCTCTCAGGGCATCTCCCACCCGCTCAGCCCTCCGTGGGGACGACCCAGCTGTGAAGCTGGAGGCTTCCTGAGCCTGACCCTGCAGAATTCAGGAAATTCTTGTTATCAGTAAGTGAAACTGAAGGTCGCTCAGTCGTGTCCGACTCTTTGCGACACCCTGGGCTATAAAGTCCATGGAATTCTCTAGGCCAGAACACTGGAGTGGGTAGCCTATCCCTTCTCCAGGGCATCTTCCCACCCCAGAGATCTAACCCAGATCTCCACATTGCAGGCAGATTCTTTACCAGCTGAGCCCCAAGGGAAGCCCATTATCAGTAAAGAAAGTGAAAAGTGAAAATCGCTCAGTCGTGTCCAACTCTTTGCAACCCTATGGACTATACAGTCCATGGAATTCTCCAGATCAGAATACTGTAGTGGGTAGCCTATCCCTTCTCCAGGGAATCTTCCCACCCCAGAGATCTAACTCAGGTCTCCCACATTGCAGGCAGATTCTTTACCAGCTGAGCCCCAGGGGAAGCCCATTATCAGTAAAGAAAGTGAAAAGTGAAAGTCGCTCAGTTGTGTCAACTCTTTGTGACACCATGGGCTGTAAAGTCCATGCAATTCTCCAGGCCAGAACACTGGAGTGGGCAGCCTATCCCTTCTCAGGATTTCCCACCCCAGAGATACCCAAATTTCAGGGGGATTTTTAATGAGCCCCAAAAATTATATAAATGAAACCTCAGTCGTGTCCAACTCTTTGCAACCCCATGCACTATACAGTCCATGGAATTTTCCAGACCAGAATACTGTAGTGGGTAGCCTATCTCTTCTCCAGGGGATCTTCCTGACCCAGGAATAGAACCGGGTCTCCTGCATTGCAGGTGGGTTCTTTACTAGCTGAGCTATGAGGGAATCCTATGTTATCAGTAAGCCTCCCCGCAATTAAGGACTCTTCTAGATAGCGCCACACAGAAATGAACTCATCCTGGGGAGGCTTTCCTGGCAGTACTTTGAAAAAGCACATGGTTTTCTTCAAAGCTTTTGTTTCTTTGTTTTCTTGGTTCCTCAATGTAGTTTATTTTTTCAAGTACAGAAGGAACTTTAGACCAAACAGATAACCCAGGACTCACAGCCCCCAGCCCAGCCCAGCGTCTTCCGTTTCTCCTTTGCTGCCTCTCTGTCCCGGGCTGTTACTTGCTCACCGTCTCGCCTGTATGAGCGTCCGTTGGGGACTTCCTCTTAAAGGTTTTGCATTTGGAACCATGTGAACTTTTCAGCACTGTTTTAACAATTTAACATCCCTACCATCGCAGTCAGGTTGGTCACCACATCAGAACGGGGAGCTCGGTTCTAACTCTCGCTGAGACAGCCTGAGAACAGCTTTTGGGGTCACTGGACCTGCCGAGATTCCATTCCATCTTCAAAACAGCTCGGCCTGAGAAACAGAGCTTTCAGGGGAGGACTGGGGGAAACGGCCTTGATTCACATGCATTGGTGAAGCCACCTCTGCTGCGCGTGCCTGATGCTTTTCCTGGTCAGCGTTAGGCTTTCGTCCTCTTCCCAACTCGCCAGGATAAGGGAGGCAGACTGCCCCCTGCGAGCTCACGTGCGAATGTCCCCTCCTCAAAAATGCCTCCTCCTCAGCGGTGATACTGAAAGTGTGATAAAAAGAAGAAAGGCCGCAGGAATGGGCTTTCATTCCTCCTTCCTAATTCCTCTCTCCCGATGGGGCTCCCTCAGGCTTTGCACACGCAGCCCAGGGGCTGGATTCCAGGTCATGCTGGCCTTTGCTGAGTGAGCCCCTGCTGCCCGCACAGGGCCACGCGCTGAGCCGCCCGGTCTGGGTCCCTGCGTGTCCCTTTTCTCTAATATGATGCGTGTGTAGCTGCGCTGCACTTAAAGTTCCCGGTTTGAAGGAGATAAAACGGCACGTGTGTAACTGTCCGCTGAGACCCTTCGTCCCTCGCCAGGCGAGACTCGGCGGGCGGGGCAGGTGTGAGGACTTGCTGGGGGGAGGATGCCGGCCATGTCCGGAGGTTCCAGTGTGGTTATTGTTACTGGAGTCAGATGGCAGTTTGAATACACTTGATTGTATGGTTTGTGATTCCCATTTCAAGCAAACTTTTGCTAAGCTAAGAAACAGCAAAACTACCCTCTGATCACCTAACCATATCTGCCCTTCCTTGAGTTTGAACAGACTACTTTGAATTTCTAATTCCAAATGTCTTAGCCTGCCTGATGCATAATATTAACAAATACCATTTGAAATATGCCAGATGCAGCAGTCTATGCAGGCAGGATGCCCGCCTAACCCAGCCGTTTTCTGTGCCCGCATCTGTGTGCATAACCCAGCCGTTCACTGTGCCCGCATCTGTGTGATGTGGGCTGAGCCCAGACAGTTGACCCCACCTCCTTTCTCCTTTCATCTTTCCATGTTCTTTGCTCATGACTTAAACGTCTTCCTTTTAGAGTTCAGATGCTCGGCACACACATCTTCCTTCCGTGCATTAATAGAGACAGGTGACCCTGTTTATTTTTAAGGGAGAAACGTCATCAGCTCCCCAAATGGCAGCAGAAGCAGCTCCCTCCTTGCTGTTAAAAGCCTGCATCTGATTCCATCTGATTTTAAAGCACCAGCCTTCGGGTCCTCTCACAAGGAAAGAAAACGTAAAGGATGTAATCTTATTGTAACAAACGGTCTTGTTGCTGTCATGGGCACCCATACCAGCTTCCCAGGTGGCCCAGTGGGAAAGAGTCCGCCTGACAATGCAGGAGATGTGGGTTCGATCCCTGGGTCGGGAAGATCCCCTGAAGAAGGAGATGGCAGCCCACTCCAGTCTTCTTGCCTGGAGAATCCCATGGAGAGATGAGCCTGGCGGGCTACAGTCTAGGGGGTCACAGAGAGTCGGGCATGACTGAGCACACATGCAGAACAGCATAGGCACCCGTGTAGAGTAGAGAACAGAGACAAAGCTTTCCGAGTAATAACTGGATCTTCCAAAACCTGCGCCTCCTTTATGACACCCTCTCCTCAGTGGCAGAAGCTTGTTCCCGGCAGTGTCACTGTGAAATGGACTTTCACTAGGACAGCCTCTACTGGTTTCATGTCTGAAGAGCCACAGAGGTCTCCAGAGATCTGTGCAGACGTGGTTTTGTGCTGACATGAGTGGTTTCCGTGTGTCCTGATCCAGTGAACCGGATCTTAGAGTTTGCTAGATTTTAGCAATGGTCCGCCCTCCTTATGAGTTCCAGTTTTTTGTGTTAAAAGCTTATTTTCATTTTTATCTTTAGTAAGTCCCCTTGCCCCTCTCAGGGTGTCACCCTCTCGTTGCTAGTGGTACATGCGTGCGTGCTCGGTCGCTCAGTCGTGTCTGACTCTTTGCAACCCCAGGGACTGTCACCCGCCAGGCTCCTCCGTGCATGGGATTCTCCAGGCAAGAATACTGGAGAGGGTTGCCACTCCCTTCTCCAGGGGATCTTCGCCAACCCAGGATCAAACCCATGAATCCTGCAACCTCTGCATTGGTAAATGGATTCTTTACCACTGAACCACCTGGGAAACCCCTTTGGTAGTGGTCAGAAATGCCAGAGTAACATCATTTCTGTGACTTCACAGAACTAAAACTGCACAGTTCACCCAGGCTCTCGTGACCACTCCACGTGAGTTTGGTCGAGCACCTTGGCAGCCAGTATCTGCCAGGATCCCAGCTCTGTGGGCTGGATTCAGACCAACTCGCACAGATCTCCAGCCTGGTCCTCCCAGCATTCAGAGGTGGGCAGCAACACTCCTGCAGCACAGAGGACGGCCTGGGGGCCAGGGAGCCGGGTGCCCGTGGCTCTCCTTGGAGCAGTCACAGTCCAAAGCCCTTGAGACCACAGATGCTGGCTTGTTTTGTTCTTGTTCAGTTGCTAAGTCACGCCCAACTCTTTGTGACCCTCATGGACAGAAGCACACCAGGCTTCTCTGTCCTTCACTCTCCCAGAGTCTGCTCAAACTCATGTCCATTGCATCAGCAATGCCATCCAACCATCTCATCCTCTGTCATCCCCTTCTTCTCCTACCCTCAGTCTTTCCCAGCACCAGGGTCTTTTCCAATGAGTTGGCTCTTTGCATCAGGTGGTCAAAATAGTGCAGCTTCAGCTTCAGCATCAGTCCTTCCGATGGATATTCTGTTTCATGAGGAAAGTGCTGGCTTGTTGCTGTTTGACGAAGACAAATCGAGCTAGTCGTGTTGTGGTGAAGTAGATGATTTTAGTGACTGGGATTCTTTCCTTGTGACCCTGGAGATGACCCTTGATGCCAACACTGGTAAAACAGTGCTGGTTAAACAGTCCAGATCCTGACACGATCCGAGGTGCCAGGTCACAGTCCCACTTGGCATCACCAGCTCTTTCCGCCCAGAGGTCGGCAGCTCAGCTTCACGTCTCTACACTGGCATTTCCAGTGGCGCCTCAAGGCTGGCTCACGACACCTCCATCTGAACCCAGGGATAAGAAGCACGCAGTGGGGAGGAGCTTGAGGGTCCTGCCTGATCCGTGCTGTGAGGAGGCAGTGGGCTTGTTACAGGGACCACCATCCCTGGTGAATCGGAAGCAGCATCGAAACCATGACCAACGAGCTTGGTGATGCTGCTGCTCGCCTCTTTAGTAGCGTCAGGAGGCTGACCACAGACAAGGCGGCTTCACAGCAACAACTCTACTGTGATCCCGCCTCCTGTGCTCAGGCCGCAGTTGGCAGCTGCTGTCCGTGGAGACTTAACATACTGTATTTCATTAGAGGATGGTACTGTCCCCAGAACACTGTAGTCACAGAATATGGAAGAGACATGAGATATTCTCTCATGAGAAACACCATCTTTTCCATCTGTATATAGTTTATAGTCACAAAGTATAATTCATATATTAACTCACTCAAGCCCCAGCACTACCTTAGAAATATGTACTAGAATTCCCGTTTTTGCGTAGCAGTATATGAAGGGTAAGTAAAATTAGATGGTTTGCCCAAAAAGTCTGTGTGGGGACCAAACCCTTTTGTTTATTACATTATTAAGAAGTTTTCTGAAATCAAGCTCACTGCCTTCTCTGTTTTATTGAAGTTGCCTTCCTATTGGAAAACTCCCTTAGGCATTCACAAAGGCTCTGAGAGTGATGGTAAAATTAACTTCCCAAAGATACAAAAATGTGCCTGTGATTATTTTCTTAATATGTTCCTGTGATTATTAACAAAACTCTTTTATACTCCAGAGCATCCCAAAGGCTCCATATTCCTAGGAATCACTTTCTTGACCTGAAGTAGTTGACAATTTGATCAGAAAACCATGCAAAAAACCCTGGGGTGATATTAACAAGTTAAGGACATACGTCTCCACATTATAATGCAGTAATTTTTGTCCCAAAGGTTCGGGATTCTGAGTAAATTGATTCTATTAAATGTGGAAGCCAGCTGGTTCGTCCAACATATGGAGAGTGTGTCCTGAAAAGTCGTCTCGTGGCACGTGGTCCTCATGGCCCAGAAACTGTTGGTCGTTTTCCTGCCCAAGCAGTCTAATCATGTGGGCCAGAAAAGGGCACGCGAGCTCGGGAACTGGAAGGTTAAAGTCAGAAATACAAGGAAGTTAAAGAGGAATGCCTTATATTGAGTCAGTATCTCATGAACTGGGTCCTGTGAAAGCCATCCTCATGGTAGCATCATGTGGTCAAGGCTCAAGAGGTCATTGTCAGCTGGGTTGACTGCAAATGTAGAAAACCCATATTCTGAAAGCTCAAGACTTTTTTCCATGAATGGTTTGATCTGGGGATTATCTTCTATGCAAGTGCTTCAAACCTAGGCTCTTGGAAAGTACAATTCAAGAAGATTTTAGAAACCTTCGCACTCGGGACTTACCTGAACTCAGCCCGAGTGACGTTCCCGATGGACCCAGGCTTTTGGGAACACAATTCCCGTAAGCCCAGAGCCCGCCAGAACCCATGTCCAGGGGAGAGTACTGAGCAATTCTTCAGGATTAAAGACTTGCTTCCAAAGATCCCTTACAAACTACGTAGCTGTCTTAACTCAACTATCTAAGCTCTTCAAGTTGAGCCAACGGGTGCTGAGCCCTGACTGTGCACTTGACTGGGGTCTTCCAAGTGGTGGGGGATCTCCCTCACTTGACCAGCCCTGCTCCAGTGCTGGTGACTCATGCTCTGCTCCGCTCTATGTACCCAGAGCTTCCTCTGTGGGGGTGATGGTGTTGGTGTAGGACAGGTCCCTACGCCCCAGGAGCTCACAACCCATGGGGAAGACAGGCTCCTTACACTGGGACTGCGCACAGCACATCCCGAACGAGGCTGCTCACCCAGGGCACGAGGTCCACAGAAGTGACCCACAGAGACACCACAGACCTGGACGCTGAAGGGGGTTAAGATCAAACAGTGGGGGAGACTGGGAGAAGACCTTTCTGAACTCTGGCCATGCCTGAAAACCTGTGAGACCTTGAGATTGTCACAGGAACATTCAACATGAATTGTATGGATGTTCCTTGGGTAACTCAGAAAGCAAGAAGGCAGCAGGAAATATTTCATGAAACATTCCAAACTCCTTATGGTACTTTGGGGGGCGGTTCTTCCAAGTTTTAGATTTGATGGCAAAAATTTTGGATTGCCAGTTATCAATATACAATATACAACTTAAGTAATACAAATTACTTCAATTTGTGATGCTGGAGAAGACTCTTGAGAGTCCCTTGCACCAGTCCTTGGATTGGTGCAGAGAGATCAAACCAATCAATCCTAAAGGAAAGCAATTCATTGGAAGGACTGATGCTGAAGCTGAAGCTCCAATACTCTGGCCACCTGATGGGAGGAGCCAACTCGTTGGAAAAGACCCTGATGCTGGGAAAGATTGAAGGCGGGAGGAGAAGAGGGAGGCAGGAGATGAGACGGTTAGATAGTATCACTGACCCAATGGATGTGAATGAGCAAACTCTGGGAGATGGTGATGCACGAGGAAGCCTGACGTGCTGCAGTCCACGGGGCTGCAAAGAGCTGGACGTGACTTAGCAACTGAAAAACAGCATCCAGGTTTCCAGATTATGTCAGTCACTCAACAAATACTGACTCTGTGCTAAGTGCGTGCAGCATTGGCCCCAGCCTGGAACAGGCGATCTCACAAGAGGATGGAGGGTCTGGCGCCCACAAAGCAGAAGGGGATTCACGTCACAGAGACTCAGGTTTTGCAATAGTGAGTATCTGATGTGGGGAGCGGGTTGTGGGAAAGGAAGATCAGGGCGGGGACGGGCCTGAAGGAGAAGGTGGCGTCTGCACAGACCTGAACGTCTGGGTGGATTCGTGGCAGAATCAGCATGAAGTGTTGAGAATGACCGTGACGGGGGACGAGTTCAAGTGGGGAAGTGTTCTTGCTGGGCTGGCGTGGCAGGTTGGTAGCATGAAGTCTGGACAGAGCACATGCTGTCGGGGCACCGGTGGCGGCATTTGGAGCAGGTGGTATTGTGACCACAGTCCCGCCTGTGCAGGAACCGGAAGGAGGCCTGAGGCGGGAAGCGGAGGAGGCGGCAGGACAGTGCGTCTGGAAGACCCTCGTCTCAGCATCGTTTCAGCTCAAGTGAGAAAACCCCGTAGTACTGATGTCGTCCAAGGCCTAGGCAGCAGCTATCAGGACAGAGAAGCAATAGCAACATGAAAAAGCAGCTCACGCATGTGCCAAGGACGGTGGCAGTTACCACAGCCTTGCAGCTTCGCTCTGGGCGGGGGGCCATCAGCGGCTTCTGTTTCACTCTGCTTCCCTCACTTTCTGTCCTGTCCCACTTGTGCTGTTTATGGAATAAAAAGGTACCGCTTTTTTAAAACTAGGCCATCCTGCCATACCCACTACCCCACACACACACATACAGGCACACACACGTTAAATGAAAGTATTTTAAACGTCAGCTTTTGGAACACCTACGGTCTGGGGGAGGAGCACGCGGAGTGTTTAAATTTCCTGTTCACTTACCTAGTTATTCCAGGAGGCGACTGTGTCCCGGGAGGCACGCCTCCACCTGTTATCACACCCTTGAAAAGAAGGGCCCTCGTGGTATTAAGTCACGGTGGCAGGTTTTGTTTTTGTGTAAAACTCATTCTTTTGCGACCAAAGGCTAGCTTCCCCACAGACAACGTGAAACTCACTCCCATGTCTCAGAAGAAAAGCATCTAATCCACAAGCGTAGGGAGCGACGGCTCCTCAGACGCGGATGGGAATTATGTCCATTTATCACAGTGACCCACGCTCTGTAATGGTGTAACAGAGAAGCACCGCGGCTCGGAACAGATCAACTGAGACGACCGGAGCAGGACGAGCACAGCTGACCGCGGCAGTGCACGTCGAGAGGAGGAAAGCTTTGTCTCGGTGTTTGCGTTTCTTTTACTCATTTTTCTTTCTGGCTGCACTCAGGCTTTCCCAGTTGCAGGAGCCGGGGCCCCTCACCGCGGTCGCTTCTGTGGCAGAGCGCGGGCTCTGGGGCGCACCGGGGCAGTAGTTGGGGTTCGTGGGCTCGAGTGTGAGGCCCCTTTTGCAGACAACATTTGAGATTGGATTAAACCTTCCAAGGCTCATCAGTTTAGAATCCATCATGTTTTATTGAAAGAAGCTCATTTGGGGCTTCCCTGATTGCTCAAGCAGTGAAGAATCTGCCTGCAATGCAGGAGAGCCTGGTTGAATCCCTGGGTCAGGAAGATGCCCTGGAGAAGGAAATGCAACCCATTCCACTATTATCACCTGGAGAACCCCATGAACAGAGGAGCCTGGTGGGCCACGTACAGTCCATGGGGTCACAAAGTCAGATACAACGGAGACTTACTGTTAGAGGAGAGAACCAGCAAGTCTCCGTATAGCTTACTGCTAGAAAACAACAGTTCTCAGAAAGAAGCTCATTCTTCCCCGATGGGCTTCATGAACAGCATTTTCCAAAGAAAAGTGAGGATACCGGATCATTTTGCCAGGAACCGTTTTATGCCCACAAGTAAGACTGTACGTTAACCAGTCTTGGGAAAAGTAACCCCAGAAGCACTGAGACCATACACTTACCCAGAACTACCCTCCTTCCTGGAACCTCCACACACACCGTGTTTAAGGCTAGGTAATAAGCTGGTCAGTATTTACACAGATTTAAGTACGGTGTCGTGCAAAAATGCCATCCTTTTTAGAGTAACTGGTACAAAAAATATGTATGTGATGTTCCATGATGATTGTCCCCAAAGAAAGCAGTGTGTGGTTTACATTTTCTGGACTGTGCCCTAAAGTTGCTTCTTTAAAGATGTTTCACTTTGCTGTGTGGTCATATTTGAAAACCCAGAAGCAAGACGTTAGAAGATGAGACTTTCCTTTGGGCCCAATCAGACCACCTGGGTCAGTCCTTTGAAACTCTTTCCCTGAAACCCAAGGGCCGTGTCGGGGAGTGGGCTTAGAACTGCTGTGATGCTTCTTTTCCTCACGAGGGTGAGCTACGGAGGTTCACGGTCTGTCCCTGAAAAGGGTTCATGGTCACAGTTCTTTGTCATCTGCACGAAAGGCCATCTGCTGGTCCCCTAAGTGGCTGTAGCAGGGGATCGAGGGACGTGTGATAATCGTCCAGGGCCTGTCACTGGCCCTCCCGGAGCCACAGGCCAGGGGCACCTCAGCTGGGCCAGGCAACCGGGAGCGTGACCCCTCCCCTGGAGCAGCACCCTCGGGCACCCAGCCTCCACACCCCGCTTCAGCGTGCACTCACTGATACACACACCTGTCGGACCAGCATGGACCGGGTCGGTGTTTGTTAAGTGAATAATACAAAGCCGTTCAGGCCAGCTGTACTCCGCATTTTACTGAGAGGCGTGAGGTCTCAGCCGGACCGTCTGGTGGGCTTCCTTCCTTTGCACGTGCCCGTCTGTCCCCTGGGGTGGGTGCCGATAAGGCGGGGCAGTCAAGGGCAGTGATGGTCACTGGAGTGGTGGTTGCTGGACTGAGCAGACGAAGGGGCCGACAGAGGGGTCAGGGTGGGCGTGGAAGAGGTGTAAATCCTGGCCGGACATTGGAGTGCCTGACCAGGGACCCGGCTCCGTGTGTGTGTGTGCACATGTGTATGTGTTTCACTTTGCTGTGTGGACATATTTGAAAACCACAAGCAAGACGTTAGAAGATGAGACTTTCCTTTGGGCCCAATAAAACCACCTGGGTCGGTCCTTTGAGATTCTTTTCCTTAAAACCGCGGTCATCTCTGGACTAAACAGATCAGTAAGGCGAGTGAACAGACCAGCTCCGGAGTCTGTGGAGGGAATGTTCAGGAGGCCAGTTTGCCTGTCCACCTGTCCTGTGTCCCTGCCCACAGGCAGGTGCCTGGAAAAATTAAGATCAGAGCAGATGAGGGTCAGACATTTGGTTTGTGTTTGGGGTTTTGTTTTTTAACACTGACGGCCACATAACACTGTGCCGATCAGAGCAAACTGCATCCCCCTGGTGGGTTCAGAGAAGCCGGCCTGTCGTAAGGAAAACGACTTCTGTGCAGAGGTGGCAGCAAGGTCAGCAGCCCCAGAGAGGATTTGGCGCGGGCTCCCTGCCCTGCGACGCGAAACACACGCCCCCCCAACGTCTGCTTCGCGCTCCGCCCCTTCCCCGCAGCGGTGCCAGCCCGCCCTGCCCGGTCCACGCAGGTGGAGCGTGGGCTCCGCCCAGGGCCGCCCCGGGCCCACGCCCCGCAGGTGGACCTGCTGACGCTTGCTCTCTGTTCCAGGCCTACATGGAGGACCACCTGAAGAACAAGAACCGCTTGGAGAAGGAGTGGGAGGCGCTGTGTGCCTACCAGGCCGAGCCCAGCAGCTCGCTCGTGGCCCAGAGGGAAGAGAACCTGCCGAAGAACCGCTGCCCTGCGGTGCTGACCTGTACGTACCGCCCGGCTCTGGGGGGCGGGGGCGGCCTGGCGGTGCTGACCTGTACACACCGCCCGCTCTGGGGGCGGCGGGGAGGGGCTGCGCCCGCCCCGCTCCAGGGTCTCCTCTAGGGCTCGTGGGGCTCCAGAGCCCTCCCTCCTCCGTATCTACCCGCTCTGCCGACATCGGTCGTTTCACTTTTTTATTTTTTTGGCGTAGAGTTGATTTACAACGTTGCGTTCGTTTCAGGTGTACAGCAGAGTGATTCAGTGACACACACACCTCTGTTCTTTTTCAGATTCTTTTCACTTACAGGTCATTACCGAATATTGAGTATAGTTCCCCGTGCTGCACAGTAGGAGCTTGTTGAGTATCTGTTTTATATATTGAAGTGTGTGTGTGTTGATCCCAAACTCCTGTCATCCCTTCCCCGCCTCCCCTTTGGTACCAACCATCAGTTTGTTCTCTGTGTCCCTGTGTCCCTTCCTGTTTTGTAAATAAGTTCATTTGTGTTGAATTTTGGATTCCGTGCCTGGCGCCCTGCGAGCCCCACCCGGTCCTGGAGGCACGGCGGTGGGGGTGGGCACAGGTAGATGCCAGCAAGCTCAGGCTGTGCTGCTGCTGTTGCTGTGGACTCGGGGCTTGGTTCCAAACGCCTGGAGCCTCGTCCTCCCCTCTCCTGGGGATCACATCATCGCCCTTGGACTCTCAGGGCTATGGGGTCAGTGAGGCAGTCTCGCAGGCCGGGCAGGCTGTGCAAGGAGCAGACAGGTCTCCCCAGCATTGCTGGGCACCTGCTGCCTGGCAGGAGTCGCTGCCAAGAGAGGGGACACGGGGAGATGCCAGCCCTCCGTCTCCCTGACATTGTGTGAGCTGACAGGCGACTGCAGGGGCAGAGGCCCCCAGGGGCGTGAAGGGATATGCGGTGCGGGCTGAATGTGCGTCTCCCCACCCGGCCATTCCTGCCTTCCGTCACTATCTGGAGATGCTCCAGCCTCCCATGTTCCAGCAGGTTCCAGGCTGGGGCTGGTGGTGGGGGGGGGGGTCTGTTATTAATACACACCCCCTGTGGGGGTGGGAGTCCGACGTGTGTTGTGAGCAGTGTCTGATGTAAGTGCCAGCTTCACGTGATGAGTGACTTGTGCGCGTGGAGTGAGTTTGTGGCGGAGGGCAGGAGGGATTCAGGCAGACTTCAGACGTGACAGCACGTACTTTGTGGGCTGACGTGTCCGAGGGCTCAGCAAAGCCCCTCAGGTCTCAGAGGGAAGACCAGCACCCTCGCGAGGACACAGCCTGCATCCTGCGCTGGGAGCCAGGGGGCCAGGCGGTGTCACCCAAAGGCAGGAGCCCAGCTCCTGCTGCCCATCTGCCTGGGGGATGCAGTGGCCGACACTCTGGCTTGTGGGCAACGGCAGCGACTCACTCCCGGCTCACAGGACAGGAGGAGCCAAGACACGCACCTGTGTGGCTTTGGACCCGAGCCCGGAATGACACCCTCCTGTGAAAATCTTAACACACTTCTAGGTGTAAGGTTTTTCTAACACTTTAGTTGGTGTTCAGACCAGTTCTGTGATGTCTGAAGGGCTTTTCCCTAAAGAGCTCTAAAAATAGGGGCCATTGCAATTTGTGTTTTATATTTAGAAGGAAAGCCAATAACAAACAGATATTTAAGTACCTGCTGTGCGCCAAGAAATATCAACATATCAGTAACCTCAGATAATGCAGATGACACCACCCTTATGGCAGAAAGCAAAGAAGAACTAAAGAGTCTCTTGATGAAAGTGAAAGAGGAGAGTGAAAAAGTTGGCTTAAAGCTCAACATTTATGGCATCTGGCTAAGATCATGGCATCCAGTCCCATCACCTCATGGCAAATAGATGGGGAAACAGTGGAAACAGTGACAGATTTTATCTTTTTGGGCTCCAAAATCACTGCAGATGGTGACTGCAGCCATGAAATTAAAAGACGCTTACTCCTTGGAAGAGAAGTTATGACCAACCTAGACAGCATATTAAAAAGGAGAGACATTACTCCAGGAGTTGGTGATGGACAGGGAGGCCTGGCGTGCTGAAGTACGTGGGGTCACAAAGAGTCAGACACGACTGAGCGACTGAACTGCACTGAGCACTGAGGACTGCTGGCCAACAGCGATGTCCGGTCAACCACGCTCAGCCCTTGTCCTCAGGGAGGATCTGGGTGGGGGATTCCAATTCCACCCCAGATGAGTAGCCGTGTGGGGCAGATGGTCAGCCTGTGTGGAAGCCTCTGGTTTCCTTGGTTGTCGGGGCTGCAAGATAAACACTCAAGTTCAAAAGCTCTTCCCCAAGCGCCCTCCTGCAGCGCCAGCCAGAAGGAAACAGGTTCCGGGCCATACGCCCTGCAGCCGGAGGATCCACAGGCCGGGGCCTCAGGGACGCAGGACAGCCTGTTTTCAGCCTCCATTGGGGGTGGGGGGCCAACCCCAAGGGGACCAGGGCCCTAGAAGCCCTCGGACCAGAGCCTCGGGCCTGCCGCCTGCACGTGGGCTGGAGCCAGGGCTCCACAAGGAAGTGCTTTCTTGGCCGGACTCCGGCATGGGGCGCGAGCCAGAAGCCACCGTTCCTGACCATGTGGCCATCACAGAGCCTGGTCTCAGAGACAGGCGGGTGGACAGAGCCTCCCCAGATGCGTGGGTCTCGTCCCGCACACGCGTCCCCGGCTCGGTCCTCCACGCTCCCGCCTTCTCAGCTTTCAGAAGGAGACCCGGTGGTCAGGTCTCGGCCTGCAGCCTCCCCGAGCAGGACCCCAGGGCGATGGCGTGCATTAAACTCCTGGTGGTCTCGCCAGACTCCTCCAAGGAGAACGGCTGCTTCTTGAGATCTGCTTCGTGTTGTCCGACTGTTCCCTCCACACGTGCAGCGATGTCCGTGGTGGAGCAGAGCGTGTAGACAGGGTGGGCCTCCACGCACCCTGGCCCCTGAAGCCGATGTTGACACCACGTGGGTGTCAGGGTGCTCATTACAGCGTCATGTGTCAGACACGCTCCCCCAGCAACCACATCCACCCTCCGCCCAGGAGACAGGAGTGCTTGCGGGCTTCCGCCACGCTCCCCGATGGGCACGGCTGGGGCACCCACCTGGACCCGCCCAGGGCCGTGTGTGGGCCCCACCCCTCCACCCATCCATGTCTCTGTTGGTCGCCTGCCCGCCTGATACCTCCCCGCCCCCCACGCCCCGCCCACACTGGCTCCGGTCCAGCTGAGGCTGGGACACCCGCTGCGTCCCCATCAGCAGGCTGGTGGGAAGTTCAAAGTGGCCGGACCAGCAACTTTCCCATCCCTGACAGCCCGAAGGTTCTAGCTGCAAACAAATTGTCTTTCAAAGAAGAAGGCAGATTTACAAGATGTTGGCTGGTGCTGTGCTGGGTCCTGTTATATAGTTCAGAAGTTTAAAGAATTTAAAATGCTTTAAAGTGCTTTTTTTTTTGCATTTTTAAAAGAATTATGCAATATTCCCTCATATTCCTGTTCTTTACAAGCTAAGGACAGGAATATGATGCTATGGTGGTATGCCATCTTAAAGTCTGTGATTCTGACTCATAATAGCAAGAGAGAGACAGGGAGGTCCGGGGTACTTAGCGATGAAACCGGAGAGGTCAAGTCGAGGATGCAGACACGGAGGATGGACAGAAGGTCCTTGAAGCCGTGTCTCGAGCTGTGGCCTTTAGGGTGTTGCTGCTGACGGGCTCACAGCTGCGTCCATGGCCTTACCTGGCAGACGGGGCAGGGGAGGGTCTGAGCGACTCCCTCCTGGCTCTTTCTGGGAGCCGCATCACACGTGGCACCAGCTTCAGCCGCGTGTGACGAAAAGGACGGTGGCCGGCTGATCATGTCGCGTGCCATCCCCGAGCTCCCGGACCTGCCCCCAATGCTTCCCCAGCCTGCCCCCCACCCCTCCCGGGCCTGCCCCTGACACCGCCCAGGCCTGCCCCCCACCCCGCCTGGGCCTCCTCCACCCAGCCCTGGCCTGCCCCCACACTGCCCGGGCCTGCCCCCCGCCCTGCCTGGGCCTCCTCCACCCCTCCCCGGCCTGCCTCCCACCCCACCCGGGCCTGCCCCCAACCCTTCCCCGGCCTGCCCCCAACCCCTCCCCAGCCTGCCCCCCACTCCTCCCAGGCCTCCTCCACCCCTCCCCGGCCTGACTCCCATCCTGCCTGGGCCTGCCCCCGACCCCGCCCGGCCTCCCCCACCTGACAGATGAAGGGGCTAGGATTCGAGTCTGTCTGTGTGCCCTGTGATGACGAGCACCCTGCGTGTTTCTGTGGACTCATCTGAGACTCTCGTGTCAGGAAAGTGAGCAAGACTTCACACTTCCACGGACTGAACATCTAAAATACACCCACAGCCGCCGTCCTGACAAAGCACCACTTCCCTCAAAACACACAGAAAATTTCTTTCCAAGCAAACCTTGGGCTGACGCTTTTCCCCACTCTGAGCAGGATCTCCGCGGTGAACATCCTGGTGTGGTCACGTTGGAGTGACCGGCTTTGCCTGTAGCGATCAGTCGTGGGAAATTCTCCTGAATCTGACAGCAAGCTGGATTTCTTCTCGTGTGAGGAAGCTGCCCAAGAAAGCGGCGCGTCCAGAGAAATTCCTGACCCACTGTCTTTTCTTCACCCCCCCTTTTATGGCCTCAGAACGAGCTGAGTAACTGCCTCCAGACGGGGGAGGCCGTGGATACGTTGGTGCCGAAAAGGAAATCCCGCAGCAGCGTGTGGGCTTCTTCCTTCGCAGAGGCTGGGCTGCCTGGGACTGAACAGTTTCTAAGGGAAGCAGAGGAGAGGCTAAGGCCGTGTTCCAGACGCTACCAGGCCTCCTCGTGGAGCTGAGCCCTGCAGGGCCAGAGCCTCTGGAGTCAGGGCCCGGGGCGAGGGCACAACACTCCAGAGCCCCCCAGAGCAGAGGGGCTGCTTGGCGGGCTGGGGCCCATGCCGACCGTCTGCACAGTTCAGCCACCCAGGTCCAGCTTCTGCCTCCTGTTCACTCCCTTCCTGGAAGCTGGACCACTGGACATGTGAGACGTCCAACCTCCTGTGGCCTCGTGTCTGCACGTCTCACCTCTCACAACCGAGGCTGCACAGAGTCTCAGCTTCAGGGGGACTCGGGGGCTCGGAGAGACCCGGGACCTCGGGGGTGGGGGCCAGACCTGGGCCCTCTCCTGGATGCGTGCTGGTTCCCTCACCCCGAGCAGCCAATCACAGCCTTCAGAGGGCCACGCCGGGCTGTGTTTCCTCCACCGAGATGTTCCCAGTGTCCGTTCAGCGTGTGATGGGCTCCTCACAGGGCCCAGCCCTCATCTGTCCATCCTGACTCAGCACTGAACTCTGCATTCACTTCCGATAAACGCACCCTTGTTCAAAGCCTAGGGGAGCTCGACACCCGCTCATCACGGTGCCTCCGTGTCGGTGTTTGCTCTCCATGTGGTTTATAAGCATGTTTCAGATTATTTCGAGTCACTGATGATATCATATTCAAGGAGATGAATGCAGAGCGCTGCCTCCCAAGGCACGGACCCGGAAGGACCATGCCCATGGCTGCTCCCCGCGTGACCCCGGCCCGCCTGCCGCCGCCCTGCAGCCCTGACAGCAGAAAGGCCACGTGTGCAACGTCCCCTTCACACTGCCACCCGAGAACCTGGAGCCAGAGGTGAGCCAGGGCATCGGGGGCGACAAGGGTTGTCCCCCGTCCTCCTGACCCCAGGGGGCTCCTGGCCACCCAGTCCCGCAGGTGCTTTGCAAAGAATGCCGGCTTGGCATCATTTTCCCCACCCTTTTTATTACAAAAGTTTTCAGATCCTCAGGTTGAAGTGATAATTTGATGATCGCCTACATCCCCACGGGCCAGACTCCACATGGCTGCCACTCAGTTTTGTGATCTGGCTGTTTTACTTCATTGTTGGCTGAACTATTTCAAAGTGGGTTTTATGTGTCTAAATGGTTTAGCCTGTGTCTCCTAAAGTAAAGACCTTCTCCTACGTAACTATGACCCCATCGTTATAGCTGACAACAGTGGTTACCTGCAGATGGTGACTGCAGCCACGAAATAAAAAGATGCTTGCTCCTTGAAAGAAGAGTTATGCCCAACCTAGACAGCATATTAAAAAGCAGAGACATTACTTTGCCAACAAAGGTCCGTCTAGTCAAAGCTATGGTTTTTCCAGTAATCAGGTATGGATGTGAGAGTTGGACTATAAAGAAAGCTGAGCACCGAAGAATTGATGCTTTTGAACTGTGGTGTTGGAGAAGACACTTGAGAGTCCCTTGGACTGCAAGGAGGTCCAACCAGTCCCTTCTAAAGGAGATCAGTCCTGGGTGTTCATTGGAAGGACTGATGCTAAAGCTGAAACTCCAATACTTTGGCCACCTGATGTAAAGAACTGACTCCTTGGAAAAGACCCTGATGCTGGGAAAGATTGAAGGTAGGAGGAGAAGGGGACAACAGAGGATGAGATGGTTGGATGGCACCACCAATTCAATGGACATGAGTTTGAGTAAACTCCAGGAGTTGGTGATGGACAGGGAAGCCTGGCGTGCTGCAGTCCATGGGGTCGCAAAGAGGCGGCCATGACTGAGCGACTGAACTGAACTGAGTGGTTACCTGCTTAGACTTCCAGGAGGTCAGCACTTAGCAAGAGGGTCAGACTGCCAGCTGTACTCCCGTTTCTGACCCTCCTCCCCTCCCCTCCCCTCCCCTCCCTCCTCCTCCTTCTTGCCCCCTCTTCTCGCTGCTCACTTCAGTTAGAGTTCTTAGCGGACTGAGGCGTCAGGAGCCATCAGGTTGACGGCCGTCTCTGTCAGCCTCGGGCCTGATCTCGGCCCTGGGTGAGGGGCATGCCACCCGCACCGCCCCGGGCCTGTGACAGGCAGCAGACACCCCAGATCGCAGAGTCACTTTGCTCTTGAGAGGGAGCCTGAGTCTGACGGGTCCCGCTCGGTGCCCCTGCCCGTGCGGCAGCAGACCACCAGCCCCAGGACCCACGTCCTGCCCCCGGGGCCCATGCGGGTGCTGCCTTCGCGACAATGTGAAGGGGGAGTTGCAGATGAGCCTGAGGTTTGCTCATCAGCTGACCTTAACTTAGGGAGAGGGGCCTGGGTTTTCCAGACAGGCCCAGGGTCATCACCAGTGTCCTTGGCGTGGAGGAGGGAAGCCAGGCTGGTTGGGGTGATGCGGTGAAGAGGGACGGTCCTGGCCAGGATCCTGGGAGCAGCTGGAGGCTGGAACCCAGAGAACTACCTTGATTCAGACTCATCCCAGGCTTCTGGGCAGAAGGACAAGCATAAACGGGCAGTGTTGAAGCGCTAGGTCTGTGGACACGGGTTCTGCTGGTCCTGCCCCCTCGCTTAGCTGGGCTCTGCCCCCGACCCCGCCCTCTGCCGCAGCTCGCCCAGAGCATCGTGAACATGTTTCTGTGCGAAAAGCTACACCGTCGATACAGCCAGCCGCCTTTCTGGTGGAAATGAAGACGCGGAGAAAAGCCACACCGTTGATACAGCCAGCCGCCTTTCCGGAGGAGATGAAGACGCGGAGAAGCACAGTCGCCTCCTCACTGCTCAGGCCCGTGTTGGTGGGCCTCCTGGCCTAAAAGAACAAGTAACCGGACTATTTGTTTAGGCTTCAGCATCTGCTGGGATCGGGGAGATCCCCTGAGAAGGAAATGCAACCCACTCCAGTGTTCTTGCCTGGAGAATCCCATGGACGGAGGAACCTGGAGGCCTACAGTCCACGGGGTCGCAAAAAGTCGGACACGACTGAGTGACTTGCACATCAGGAGGACCGATTATCTGCTGCAGCTGCATCAAGCACCGGGGGCCTCGGGGGCTTCTGGGCCATGTCCCCTCATGCCCGATCTCCTTCAGGTCTCAACCTAAACTGCAGCCCCGTGCTCCCCCAGCTCAGCTGCGCTGAGCACCCCTCCCAAGGGCTCTCCTTTCCTGGAGGATCCACCCTCCCATGCTGCACACAGAGGCCCAGGACCCTGAGGCGGGCTTCCGTGCGGGGCGGGGGTGCGGGCGGCCGCCCCCTGCGGGGTCACAGGTGCAGCGGAGCCAGACACGCTGCTCCACCTCGTGTCCCGGTGACTCCGTCCCCAGACCCCCGCGTGTCTCCCCGCCCCGGCCCCCTTCCGCCACGTCAGCCTCGGTTGGAGTGTCCTCTGGGCCCCTCTCCCACCTGCCGTCACAGGTGCGTCTCTGTTAAGGCGACTCAGTTCCTGCCAGACTTGCTCCCCTTCCTTCCCCAGGCGTCCTCATTGGCAGGGCCTGGGAGCAGGGGGTTTCATCTTGTTCTCAGACCCCGTCCCAAAGGCTCAGGTCGCACATCCGCCCTGGTCCCTGTAGATGCTGAGACTGTCAGCTGGAGGTGACGCGGGTGTCACCCTCCATTGACCCTCAGCCCAGAGGAGGCCGCTGGTTCCCGCTGACAGCCCTGTGCTCAGCAGACCAGGGCCCTCAGTCAGCCCAGAGGAGGCCGCTGGTTCCCACTGACAGCCCTGTGCTCAGCAGACCAGGGCCCTCAGTCAGCCCAGAGGAGGCCGCTGGTTCCTGCTGACAGCCCTGTGCTCAGCAGACCAGGCTTGCCCCATTTCGTGTAAGCATGGCTGAGCTGCCCCCTACCCGGGCCCTCGGAGGCCGCGCCCCTCGCTGTCTGTCCGCAGCCCTCCGCTCAGCCCGGGGCAGGTGCCTCGCTCGGAGAAGCGGGTGGCTGGGGTGCGCCGGCTGACGGTCTCTGGGTGGGACGGTGCGACGGCGTGGTTTCGCTTGGTCGGTGTCTGAGCTCTTGTTTCTGCAGAGTCGTTCTTGCGTGTGCCACACGACCACTGTGGCAAACACGGGCACACCGCGCTCCCCGCCACCCTGCGGTGCCCTGGTGTCTGCACTGCACCCACCGAGGGCCAGCCTGGAGCCTCCCGCAGACCCAGTGCCTCTGGGGCCTCTGAGCAGAGCTCCCGCCCCTTCCTCCAGGCTCGTGAGGGCCTACCTCGCGCCTGTTCCCTGCTTTCCTCATAGAAAACTCACTTTTTTAGGCTGGTAGGAAAGTCCTGCTCTCGGTCATTGAAGGTGTGGGACTTGGAAGAGCTGAGATGCAGGAGCAGGGCACACAGGTCGGTGCGTCCTAAGGGAGCCAGGCCCAGACACAGGCCAGCCCTGGGGGCAGGTGCGCCCGGGCCACAGAGCTGTGTCCTCACGGGCTGGAGGCCGGGCCCAGGACGAGGCTGGCCCGCCGGGGCTCTGAGGGGTGTCCGTCCCAGGCCGTCTCCTCGGCCTTCACGTCTGCATGCTCCCTTCTGTCTGCCTGGGTCTGAGTCCAAACCTCCCCACTTCTCTCCAGGCCCCAGACACGTGGGGTGAGGCCCACCCGTGCCTGTGAGCTTGCTGTGCCCATCCCCTCTGCACAGACCCAGCTCCGCGTCAAGGCCACAGCCCGAGGTCCTGGGGGGCACAGTTCAACCTTTGACCCCAGGAGCCCCAGGACAGCCTGGGCCATGACCTGAAGCCTGTGGGGTCCTTTCCTGCCCGGCACACAGGCCGAGCCCCGAGAGGCCTTCCCCTTGTAGACGCTGAGTGCGAGGTCTGTGCATAGTTAGAACAGGGGGTCCCACTGAGCTCCAGCCCCTGTGACCCACCTTCAGGGCCACTCACGTGCCGAGCTGGGCGGCCGCCCTGCAGGAAGCCCCCATGATGCTCGCGCTTTGCTCACCCATCGGGAGACCCACAAAATTCAGGAAGGAGCTGGTGACCACTGGGTCATTCCCGAGCGCAGCCTGACGTGGGGTCTCTGTGGAGGACTCGCAGCCCTCTGGACAGTGCTGGCCCATCTCAGACGCCCCTGGCACGCCTTCCAAGTGGAGAAACTGCTGTCAGCCAGCAAGCGTGATGGTCCCATCTCAGTCATAACAGCAAATTGAGAAGCTCAAGGGCCCTGAGGCAACACTGGCAGACCATCCGGAGGCAGAAGCTCCCTCGGCTGGAGCTGCTTGCTGTCAACCAGCGGGTTCTACAGACTCCCGGCTTGCGTTGCCGTCAGCAGCATCGATGAGTCACGTCCTCGAGGGAGGTGAAGTCTGTTGACTCGCCCACGGATCGGCACACTCGGCAGGGTGAGTGATGCGACCGGGGAGCCCAGGAAAGCCCCATCCTGAGGGGCCCGTGTGGGAGATCACAGTGGAGGCGGCCTCCGCACTGTCCGGAGCTGGGTTCCGGCAGTGCGGGGAGGGTCCACACCATGGCCCAGGCTGGAAGGAAGCCTGGGTGGTGACGCTCAGTCACCTCCAGAGTCTGCCGCTTCAAGGCTCCTCTGCCCTCGTCATAGCCAAGCAGTTCTAAAACCTGTTCCTCACTGGCATTTGTGAAAACCATCCTGAGGTTGCTGACGACTCGTCACAGCCATGCAGCGAGCTTCGCCAGCCCAGCAGACCCTTCATCAGTCAGGTGTGCGTCTGTCTGTAGTCTCGACCTTGCTTCTAAGTCCCTTCCGTCTGCCAGGCCTCACGTGGCACCTGACGGGAGCCGTTCACACAACGGCCCTGTGAGTCGGACTGCAGCGTCCTAGGCTCCGCGTGATGAATCTGACGCTTTAAGATACTGAGCCGTTTACTCAGCTATCACGTGGCTAGCAGGAGGCAGGGCTGGCTGAGCCCTCAGTGCTGTGGCCTCTGCCAGGCCAGTTGGTCTTTTGGAGCCTTAGTTTCTTCAGCCTAAAATGGGAAAATGGCCCCTGCTCTGTCTGGCACAGTGTTCTAGGAAGAAGGAGGTGATGAGTTTGAAACACCAGGACAGGTACTGGATAGACCATGAGAGGAATTCAAGACATCGTTTTTAAACGTGGGAATAACACCAGTAATTCTATAGGGGTTCAGAAAGGTTACTCACAGAGGGCTGGTTCATCAAGCTTCTTCTTGAGAGGAGTTCTTCTCCTTCCCTTCTTGGCTGAAGTTACCACTGAGGATCTCGTGAGAGGAGAATGGCCCAGTGATGGAGCCAGGTGCAGCGGGGAGACGCGACCTGAATTTCCTCGTGTCCTGGCTTCCAAGGCCGTCTCAGACGAAGACCTTGAGGACACACCCGCCTCTTCGTTCAGACACCAGCGCTGCGGGTGTGAAATATCTTGCTCTGTGGCTGGAGTCATCATGTTGAGTTTGATCCCCAAAAAGATGTGTGTGTTTGTCCGAGGAAGACGAAGGAATCATTCGGGGGAGGGGCGGGGACTTGCTCACCCCGGCCCTGGCGTCAGCTCCACTGCACCTGCTGACCGGGAGCGAATCGGTGATCCTGCCAGGCACTCTCTGTGCCTTTCACATCATGAGGAAAACTTGCAGCCACCCTCAAAACAGGAACTGCGAGCCACAAAATATAAGACATGCCCAGCCGAGTGACGTGCCCACTGGAGCATCCCTGCTACACGCAACCGCCCTTCACTGGACCCTGGCCCTTCCAGGGTGGCGCTCAGTGTCTCCGAGGGAGGTAAAGACAGTGCCACGCTAAAAAAATCAACTTCACTGTCAATTCTAATATGAGGATGTTGCCACCAAGTCAGATATGTGATGGGAAGGAAGCGGAACTCTGAGCTTTGGAAGCCTTTGCCCCAGACTCAGGGGCGTCTCAGAAAGGGTGACTTGCAGGGACGAAGGTGGCTGGGCCGGCGCCCGCGGGGTGCAGGAGGCTGCGTGCTGTCCTCACAGGCATGCTTACGCTCCAGCCCTGCTCATTCTGTCCCGTCAGCGATCAGAGAGCCGAGCTCACCGGGACGTCCGAACTTAGGACCCGCTTTCTCGATTCTCCTGCTAGAAAACCCAGCTGGTCCTTGGTTTGCTGGGCCTGGCTGCTCGTGGGGCTCTGTGGAGATGCGGGGACCCGACAGCCCCCAAGGCTGTGTCAGTTCAGTGCTACTCGGGGGCCATCCTGCCCGGGTGGGCGGGGCCCTCTGAAGCTCCGAGCCCCACCCTTGCGATCACCAGCAGCCCTGCCCTGGGACCTGGGTTCTCAGACCCTGGGAGCAGCTGACTGCTGCTGTCAGCAGAGCCCACAGCGGGCTCATGGAAGGAGTGTGCAGTGAGGCCCTCAGGAACCCTCTGGAAGCCCTGCCCTGTGCATCCAGACCCCTGCGTGGCTGCAGCAAGCGCAGCCTCCATTCAGAGAGAGGCCCGGCTTCTGAGCGGCTCACCCCCCTCCCCCAACACACCGAGAAACTGGGCCCTTAAAGTGCGTTTAAGGGTTAGTGTTGTAGCACGTTGGAATGCCAGAGTTGACAGACTTCTCTTGTAAATTCTTTGTAACTTCCTGCTGCAGCCATTTCTCAGCCTCTCAAGAACATAAATCTGTGCAGGACCCAAAGTCATTGGGTCCAGGGGACTTTGGATCGGTGGCATCTTAGCAGGAGGCTTGGCAGCTGCCATCGTAAACACCTTCAGAACATTCCACAGGGTGCGTTCCATGTCACCTCTGCTCAGGTAAACGTGCCAAGTGTGAACTCCTTCCTGATATCTAGATGGTTCTTACCTGTCTTATCTCTGCTTGGAAACGGCCAATGTTAATACCTTAATAAGACGCACAGGAGGGTAGACGGTAACTTCCGGGTTCAGTCAGCTATAGGCCTTGCCAAGTTTCCTGACTCCCAGAACTGTCTAAAACAAAAAATAAGTGAATAAAGTCTCCCAGAGAAATGAAAGAAGCCACCAGAGCAAAGCCCCCGAGCTCTCCTGCCCCCACTCCCCGACCTGCTCCCAGGGGCGGGGGCAGGAAGTGGGGAGACCCGGCTGAAGGGCCAGGAATCCAGACTTGGACTTGGGGTGACATGCTCACCGCCGCAGAAACGCAGGCCTCTGGGGCTGCAGCAGGGCTCTATCTTCTCGGCAGAAGCAGGTGGGGTGGGGTCCTCAGGCCCCGCTGTAGCACGGGCTGACAGCAGAGCTCAGCACTTCCCATTTTCAAGGTCTCACCTTGCTGAGGGAGAGGAGGAAAGCAGGAGACTCGGGACCCCTCGGGGTGCCCTGCTCACTGCAAAGTCCCTGCAAATAGGCAGAGAGAGTTATCACTGAAGGCAGGGGAGTGCTTGTTCCAGAACCAAAATTAGGGATGATTCACAGATCAGACACATCAAGCTATGATGGAGCATGCCCTTACTCCCCACCAAAGTGTCTGATTTCAGCATCGGTCAAGTTATTGTGCCCACTGAAAGCACATTTTCATGTCGATGAGTCCCCATGTGGCTCCTGGCTCCCTCTTCAACCTCATTTTCTTTTGCCCTTATTCCCCTTTTAAATCTACATTCTTCTAAACACGAGTATCTTGTCATTTCTAGACCACAAAACTGGGTGTATTGAATGGTGGGCTAATAGCTTAATATCTATGTTGGTGTTTATTTTCTCTATGTTACTGAATATGTGTCATTTAAAAGCAAACATTGCATGAGCTATTGCCATGGAGTTGATTATCTTTAGCTCAGAAAGTAAAGAATCTGCCTGCAATGCAGGAGACCTAGGTTCAATCCCTGGGCCAGGAAGATTCCGTAGAGAAGGAAATGGCAACCCATTCCTGTATTCTTGCCTGGAAGATTCCATGAATAGAGGATCCTGGTGGGCTACAACCCACGGGGTCGCAAAGAGTCAGACACAACTGAGTGATAGCCAGCTTTGGCATTGAACTTGACGCAAGAGCAACACTGGGTGCCCACACACCTGACACTCTGCTGGGAGACCGAAGGACCCCAGTGGGGATGATGGGAGGAGGCACGGGCTGGGAGACCGAAGGACCCCAGTGGGGGTGACGGGAGGAGGCACGGACTGGGAGCAGTTCGGGGGGGCGAGCGGTGGCCCTTGAAGACACACCACATGGGTTAACGCTTTGCCCTTGGGCTTGCAGATGACCACTCCCGGATCCGGCTGAAATCGGAAAACAGCCACAGCAGCTCCGACTACATCAACGCCAGCCCCATCGTGAGTACCAACCCTGCCACCCACCAAGCCTGGGGGAAGGAGTAGGCCAGCCCTGCCCTGGGTCAAGAGCTGAGCCAATCTCCACCTGGTAACTAGTCTCCACCAGGTAACTACTTTCATCTGGTAATCAGTCTCCACCAGGTAACTCTCCACCCAGTAACTAGCCTCCACCCAGGAACTAGTCTCCCCCCGGGGTAAATAGCCTCCAGTCTGTAATTAGGTTCCATCTGGTAACTAGCCTCCTCCAGGTTACTAGCCTCCACAATAAAACTAGCCTCCACCTGGTAACTAACATCCACTCTGTAACTAGTCTCCATCCACCTTATAACTAGCCTCCTCCAGGTTACCAGCCCCCACACTGTAACTAGTCTCCACCTGATAAATAACATCCACCCTGTAACTAGTCTCCACCAGGTAACTAGCCCCCACCCCGTAACTAGCCTCCACCAGGTAACTAGTCTCCACACTGTAACTAGCCTCCACCCAGAAACTAGCCTCCACCCAGAAACTAGCATCCACCCTGTAACTAGTCTCTACTTGGCAACTAACATCCACCCTGAAACTAGCCTCCACCTGGTAACTAGTCTCCACCTGGTAACTAGCCTCCACCAGGTAACTAGCCCCCACCAGGTAACTAACCTCCACCTGGTAACTAACATTCACCTTGTAACTAGCCTTCACCCTGCAACTAGCCTCCACCATGTTACTAGCCTCCACACTGTAACTAGTCTCCATCTGGTAACTAGCATCCACCCTGTAACTAGTCTCTACCTGGTAACTAGCCTCTATTAGGTAACTAGTCTCCCTCTGGTAACTAGCCTCGACCAAGTTACCAGACTCCACACTATAACTAGCCTCCACCTGGTAACTAGCACCCACCCTGTAACTAGTCTTTACCTGGTATCTAGCCTCTACTAGGTAACTAGCCTCCACCCTGAAACTAACCTCTACCTGATAACTAGCCTCCACATGGTAACTAGCATCCACCTTGAAACTAGTCTCTACCTGATAACTAGCCTCTGCTGGTAACTAGTCTCCACCTGGTAACTAGCCTCCACCCTGTAACTCGCCTCCTCCAGGTTACTAGCCCCTGTCAGGTGCCAGGGCTGGTGCACCACCCCGGCCTGCTCTCGACGGCCCTTGTCCCCAGAATCCGGGGCAGAGGGGACACGGTGCAGGGCACAGGGCCTGGTCAGCCTGTAGCAACAGCGTCCTGCGAAGTTGCTGCTGGAACCCACGACTTTGGGGAAATCCTTATTCCCTACTTGGGGGAAACAGAAAAAAAACAGACCCAAACCTGGTGCATGTTGAATGAGGGAGGGCCTGGCGGTGGTGGAAACTAGGTTGGTTTCCTCTGGTTTTCCCAGCGGCAGGGTCTTCACTTCCTGGGGTGGGCGGGCCGCAGCCACGCCTCCCTGGGCAGCTGGTATCAGATGGGGGCTTGGGGAGGTCTCTGTCCTGGACATTCCTGGCTTCTGGAGAGTCCCCCCACCCCTAGCCTCAGCCGCTATTCCCCCTGCTTCCTGCCCTGCACCCAGCGGTGGGTGGGGCGGGGGGGGCACTTAGGAGGAAACTCTGGAGCGCCCCCCAACACAGGAGGAAGAGGGGCTGGAAGGTGGGCCTGAGGGCTGGAGTGAGAGTAGGTGGCAGGTGGTGAGCTGAGCCTGCTGTCTCCACTCAGAGTGCCGCGTTGGCACCACCTGGACCTGCAGCAGAGTGTGAGGAGTGGGTGTGGGTGTGGGCTGTGTCCCTTGGTCCCCTTGGTCTCGGCGCTGGTCTTCAGGGAGGGCCAGGCCACCTCACTAAGTTCTCAAGTTGGCTTCACAGACAGGCGTGCCGGATGCAGCACGTCCTGGGGCTCTGACGACTGAGGCTCTGGGAGTGTCGGTGGCCGAGCGGGCGGGGCTGTCTCTGATTCCTGAGAGAGCCTTGTGCGAGCCACCAGCCACAGTCCCTGCTGTCCTCGGGGGTGACCCTGCTGAGACAGCTCCCTGTCTGCCACGCGCAGGACCGCCGAGCGCAGACCGCTGTCATCGTGGTGGCTTATTTCAGCGCTTCTGTCGCATGAACCCTATTATCGTGATGCCGGTGCACCGTGGGTCAGTCCCACTTCCTGACACTTCACAACCACACGGTGGGAGCTCCATGTAACACACGCGATGTGAGAAGGGGATTCACAGTGAGCACCCCGTCTACACCCGCCCAAGCCCCAGCCAGTGTTTCTGGGACAGTTTTAAGGAGTCACGCCTTCCTTTCTGGCAGCATAGACATCAAATGTTGGCTCCATGTGTGCAGAGGCCTCACTGGAGCCCTTCAGTCTTCTCAGTAAACACTCTTGGTGAGTTTGGTATTTTTCCATCAATTCTAATTCAAAAAGCCAAGTGAAAGCCCCCTTGATTTCCCCATGTTTCCTCCGATGAGGCTGGGGTTTGTGGCTGCAGAAGGGGGAGCAGCCTTTGTCCTGTTGGGCTCCTTCCCTGGAACGAACATGTGACAGGCCAGAGAAATTCCTTCAAGTCTGAGAGACGGGAGTTCAGTGTGGGGGTGCCCGCCTCTCCCCCTTGAATGGCTTCCGGCTTTCAGACGTCTGGGCCACTTCAGGCTAGTTAGGACCAGCAGAGGATAAGGGGCTGAAGGCCACATCACCGCCCCCTCCTCTCCAAGCTGCCAAGCCCCCCACTCCTACACCTTCCCCCTCTCTCTCCTGTTGGCGGAGATTTAGAACAGCCTCCCAGGCCCAACGACGGGGCAGGGGCATGGGTCAGAAGGTGAGGCCAGGAGAGAGACATGACCTTTCAGTGTCTTTTTATGTTTTCCTTTTATTTTGCCCCACAATTCTTTCTGTTCAAATTTGGTTGGAGTCTAAGTATGAATTAGAAGAACTCCTCGACTCCTCTTCTCCCTGAAATGACTGATGGTCCCGTGACAACAAGCTTCCTGGCAGAGCTGAATGAGAAGCTTACGATTAGAGCCCAAGAAGCCCCAGCTGCGCAGAACAATACTACAGTAATTACACCCGTCATATTCGTACTTGGTCCTCATTAAAGTTCAGGGAAGCCATGAGTGCTAAATAATGTGCCATCTCTGCTTTGAAATCAGAGGTCACCAGAGTCTGTGGGAATTCTGTGAGAGAAACCGTCAGCCACGCAGGAGCTTGGTCACCAGAGTCTGTGGGAATTCTGTGAGAGAAACTGTCAGCCACGTGGGAGCTTGGTCACCAGTTTGTAGGAATTCTGTGAGAGAAACTGTCAGCCACGTGGGAGCTTGGTCACCAGAGTCTGTGGGAGTTCTGTGAGAGAAACTGTCAGCCACGCAGGCACTTGGTCACCAGTTTGTAGGAATTCTGTGAGAGAAACCGTCAGCCACGCAGGAGCTTGGTCACCAGAGTCTGTGGGAATTCTGTGAGAGAAACCGTCAGCCACGCAGGAGCTTGGTCACCAGAGTCTGGGAATTCTGTGAGAGAAACCGTCAGCCACGCAGGAGCTTGGTCACCAGAGTCTGTGGGAATTCTGTGAGAGAAACCGTCAGCCACGCAGGAGCTTGGTCACCAGAGTCTGTGGGAATTCTGTGAGAGAAACCGTCAGCCACGCAGGAGCTTGGTCACCAGAGTCTGTGGGAATTCTGTGAGAGAAACCATCAGCCACGCAAGAGCTTGGTCACCAGAGTCTGTGGGAGTTCTGTGAGAGAAACTGTCAGCCACGCGGGCGCTTGGTCACCAGTTTGTAGGAATTCTGTGAAAGAAACTGTCAGCCACGCGGGCGCTTGGTCACCAGAGTCTGTGGGAATTCTGTGAGAGAAACTGTCGGCCACATGGGAGCTTGGTCACCAGGGTCTGTGGGAATTCTGTGAGAGAAACTGTCAGCCACGTGGGAGCTTGGTCACCAGTTTGTAGGAATTCTGTGAGAGAAACCGTCAGCCACGCGGGCGCTTGGTCACCAGAGTCTGTGGGAATTCTGTGAGAGAAACTGTCAGCCACATGGGAGCTTGGTCACCAGGGTCTGTGGGAATTCTGTGAGAGAAACTGTCAGCCACGTGGGAGCTTGGTCACCAGTTTGTAGGAATTCTGTGAGAGAAACCGTCAGCCACGCGGGCACTTGGTCACCAGGGTCTGTGGGAATTCTGTGAGAGAAACCGTCAGCCACGCGGGAGCTTGGTCACCAGGGTCTGTGGGAATTCTGTGAGAGAAACCGTCAGCCACGTGGGCGCTTGGTCACCAGAGTCTGTGGGAGTTCTGTGAGAGAAACCGTCAGCCACTCGGGAGCTTGGTCACTGTCGGGCGTGGACTAGGGATAGTGTTACCACTAGTGTGACAGCACACACATTCCTCACCAGGGGCAAGTCTGAACACCTCAGTGACACTTGGAATTAAACTTACTCATCACTCCTCTGTTTATTAATAAAGGGGGAGAATTGTTTAATTTTTAAACTCAGTTCATTTAACAAATTTAAGTAGTACAAATTGACTCTTCAGAAAATAACTGCTCAGATGCACTGAACATCACAAGAGATTGTCCAAATGGGGGAACAATTCCTTGGTTTTCAGATTTATAAGCGAACATCCATGTATTTATAATTATAGTTGGCATGCATACATACTAAGTTACTTCAGTCGTGTCTGAGTCTTTGCGGCCCCATGGACTGTAGCCCAGCAGGCTCCTCTGTCCATGGGATTCTCCAGGCAAGAATACTGGAGCGGGTTGCCATGCCCTCCTCCAGGGGCTTCCCAACCCAGGGATCACACCCTCATCTCTTACATCTCCTGCATTGGCAGGTGGGTTCTTTACCACTAGCGCCACTTGGGAAGCCCAATTATAGTTTATATCGATTATTTTTCTTAAATCTCAACTTGTATGAATATGAAAATAATTCAAGTTCATAAGCCACACTCTCTCCCACTGATTTGACTACTGTTTCCCAGCAAACTCTCACCGTAAGACTTGGTATCTGGAAAAGCGGTTTGAAAACTCCGCCTGATAGGGTCTTGTTTTTAGAAACCATGTGTGAAATTTGTTTTGCATATTATGAAAAGCAAGTATAAGTGGTCTGGGGGCAGAACCAACCTTGCCCTCACCTGCACACCAGCCCGCAGCCTCCCCCAAGCCACCCTTCAAGGCTTCAGAACATGGGTGCCCTGGTCTTAACACACTGACGGCTTAACTTTCAAGATGAGTTTTGTTTGGAACATCAGGGAAATATTGGTGCGTTTTCTGATGCAGATTAGAGCTAGTCGCTCTATTATAACTCTCCTTCTACAGATTGAACCAAATCTCTAGGGACACACCTTGCAGGCACCCTGGTTCAGGTTATGTCTTTTTTTCATACTGGTGAATAGTTGATTAATAATGCTGTCTTAGTTTAAGGTGTATGGCAAAGTGATTCAGTTAAGCATATACATGTATCTTAGTTCAGTCGCTCAGTCGTGTCCGACTCTTTGCAACCCCAGAGACTGCAGCATGCCAGGCTTCCTTGTCCATCACCAGCTCCAGGAGCCTACTCAAAGTCATGTCCATCACATTGGTGATGCCATCCAACCATCTCATCCTCTGTTGTCCCCTTCTCCCACCTTCAATCTTTCCCAGCATCAGGCTCTTTTCCAATGAGTCAGCTTTTCGCATCAGGTGGCCAAAGTATTGAAGTTTCAGCTTCAGCATCAGTCCTTCCAATGAATATTCAGGACTGATTTCCCTTAGGATTGACTGGTTGGACCTCCTTGCAGTCCAAGGGACTCTCAAGAGTCTTCTCCACACCACAGGTCAAAAGCATGAATTCTTCGGCGCTCAGCTTTCTTTAGAGTCCAACTCTCTCATCCATACATGACTACTGGAAAAACCACAGCCTTGACTAGACGGACCTTGTTGGTAAAGTAATGTCTCTATCTATTCTTTTTCAAGTTCTTTTCCCATTTAGGTTATTACAGAGTACTGAGCAGAGTTCCTTGTGCTACACAGTAGGTCCTTGTTGGTTATCCAGGTGGCGTCTTCATGAGACTCAACGCAAACTTTGGGGGTCTACTTTTTCTGAAAAAAATCCCAGAATCCCAGAGCTAAAGGACCCTAGAGCCAAGTCGCACTTCTCCAGCCCCTCCCAGCCCAGTTTACAGACACTGAGATGGGAGCCAGAGAGCCTGACCTTGCCCATGGCCCTGGCGCACTGTGTGACCACAGCAACCATACAGAAGGAAGTCGCTACAAAGGAGTGAGGAAGAAGGGGGGCCATCAGCCTTGACCTCAGCGGAAGCCAGCGCTCATCCCCACCAGGAGTGCCAGTGCAGACACCCTCACCCACCCACCGGGGCAGCAGCCAGCGTGCCTGCACGAGGAGTCGTGTTCCCGGAAACTGACAATTCCCTCCAACCACCACACCTATCCAGCCCCGCAAGTCTTAAGTGTGCTGAGACGTCTGCTGTTCAGTTAAATGTTTGCTTTACTTTCGTTCAGTAACAGACGCACAAAACTGGACAGAGGCTGCTGTGTGTGAGCAAGGCCTCCTCTTTGCTACACACAGAGAACGTGCGAGGGATGAGGTGATGATGCTTGTCTTCCGAGCGACTGTTGAGCTGGTGGCACAGGTCGCTGCTCTGTTATCATTTACTGCCGTCCAAGCGGCAGCCACGTGATACAGTCAAGGGGGAGGGGAGTGACATGGGCCATCGCGCACCCTCTGCCCCCAACCCCACGTCCTCCCATCTCCAGCTCGGGTTGATGGCAACGGAGTGACATGGAGACCTCTCCCCACAGGGGGCCTTATTTACCTCCCGAAACCCTGATCCGATTTTTGCTTTCAATCACATATTTTCTCACTGTGAAAGCAGCTAAATGTGCTGGGTTGTACATACGAAGGATTTTAAAATGCGTTGCTCTCTGAATTGCTTTGAGCAAAAAAGCACATTTGAAAAGGAGGTGGGGTTATACTTTTCATGCAGAACTATTTGCAAGGAAGAGACAGGGTCCCTGTAAATAGCTGTCACCCCCAACAAATGCATATTTTAAACATCAAAACTCCTTATTTCTGCCAAGCACGTTCCCACTGAAACATTTTAATTGGGGCTTTCAGCAAGAGTAACGTAATTTTACCTGTATTGTGTGTTGTTGTGAATTTCCAGTTTTAATTACGAATCACTAAATTAGATGCACAGAAAGTGTTTTTTTCCTGCCCCCTCCCTTAGCCAGCGTCACATTGCTGTGCTGATGGAGCGACTTACATCTGTTCTCCTGTGCTCTTTCCCGCTCTCATGGTGCACGTAACTATAAGGTGCACTGGGGGCGTCCTTTCAGACTGACAGCCGTGGGCTCTGAAAGTGCTGACGGGCAGGCTACACCGCACGCATGTTAAAGGGCACACGAGCCCTTCTCAGACCCAGACTCGGAGGGGCTTCCGGTGAGCGGGGCTTCCAGCCGGCATCCCCACGCGTCTCCACTGAATCGCGCCTCCACTGAATCGCGTCTCCACTGAATCGCGCGTGGTTGCACCTTTCTTGTTTTTCGCCATGTTCGGAAATGAGTTCTTAACAAGTACCTTTAAATTCGGAGTGTTTTAAATCTTTCATCAAACCCTGGTGTCAAAAGAGTAGAAACCAGTGCTGGATGGAAAGAATAAAGGAGGCTGTATGTCTGATGAGTGAGTGGTCGCCTGACACCCAGGGGAGACCCGCCTGCTCTCTTCTTGGGGGTGTCTCTGTGGTCCCCAAGGGGGGACAGTGAGGACGTCCTGCTGACACCTTGCCTGGCCCCTCCCTTGTCCTCTTGGGACACCAGCGTGAGAGGGAGAACGCCGTCTGATTTAATCTGATTTGCTGCTCCAGGCTTTGTTCTCATGTTTTTTTCCTGCTTAGTCAGTCTTGGAATTAACTGTTCTAATGAAGGTCTTTTAAGCCAGACTTCCTCTCTCGGAGCCAGCAGGCCGCATTCGGGCGGATCGACAGCCAGGAAGCTCGCCACTCGTTCTCCTTTGCTTGTTTGTTTTTGGTCCTTGTCTGGCAAGGTGGAAAAAGAATATGAAACGAGCTGCTAGAAGCCTGGGCCCGTCCCTGGCCAGCGCCTGCTGGGCTGGCTCTCGGACCCTTTCAGGGTGCAGAGCAGCACAGCAGCACAGGAAGGGGTTTGCCTCACCCTGGGAGGCAGGAAGCGCTGTTGCTGGGCCCCTCCAGGTCTGAGAGATGCCCGCCCTCTGCCCAGCCCAGCGCCCGCAGTGCCAACCTCGGCCACTTTACTTTTGAGCCCTGTGTGTGGCCAGTGGTGGCCATGGAGGCCACCCACACCAGCGGAACACCTCTGCGGTCACAGTCGTCCATGGGCCTGTCACCACGTGGGTGACCCGGGCACCTTCCCTGCCTCCCCACGGCCCCGCTTCACGCGGCCCCTACGTGGCTGATGCTCTGGCATCTGGTCTGTGGTTGACTGGCCTCCATTCTACTGATGCTGCTCAGTTAGTGCCATTTCAGGTGTCAGAAGCACATCCAGCCCCATCGCCAGGCTCCAGGCACAGGGTCCCTAGGCCCCCCTAAAATCCAGGCACAAGGGCCCCCCTAAACTCCAGGCACCAGGTCCCTAGGCCCCCCCTAAACTCCAGGCACCAAGCCTCCCCTAAACTCCAGGCACCAGGTCCCTAGGGCCCCCTAAACTCCAGGCACCAGGCCCCCAGGCCCCCTAAAATCCAGGCACCAGCCCCTAGGCTCCCCTAAAATCCAGGCACCGGTGCCCAGGCCCCCCTAGAATCCTGGGGGGGTAGGTCAGGAGGGGTCTGGCAGGAGCCAGGGGCTTTCCTGCTTCCACAGAGGTGGTGTGTGTCGGGCCTGGGGGCTGTCAGCACAGGACTGAGGGCCCCGAGCCTCCCCGGCCCTGCCCTTCCCCAGCTCATCTTCCTCCTGTGCTCTTGTCTCCGCAGATGGACCACGACCCCAGGAAGCCCGCGTACATCGCCACCCAAGGACCCCTGCCCTCGACTGTGGCTGACTTCTGGCAGGTGACTCTTTTTAAATTAAATTTTGTTCTGAGTCTAACAGCTTAATAAATTGATCATGAGTAATGCCTTGGATCCAGTTAAGCCAATCCAGATTTGTTTACAGGTGTTCATCAGGTGTTCCTTGGTTTCAGAATTTATATGAGCTCATTCATATTTCTTATGATCAACCTTCTTTTCCAAAACTTGAGTATAAATTCCCTTTGAGATATTAAACCTTTAAAGACTTTTACTTGTTAAGCTGCTTCGGTCACTTTATCTTATGAAATATAATGAAATAATGCATGTGTAAATTATTGCATTTTAGTCAGATGTGTATCGTATCGATAGTTTTAATCTTATGAAGTTTAAAAAATGGTGCTCAGATTATAGTCTCTCCTTGTGGATTCTTTGTAATAATGCATTTGAGAAGCCAGGCTGGTCTCTTTTCATCCAGCAAATACTGCACACTCGGATTAGGCTTGGGCGCTGGGGACACTGGCCAGTAAGAGGAGAGCCAGGGGGCCAGCGAGGCCTCGCCTCCGCGCTCCGGTCTCCCTGCCCACCGTCCAGCAGGCGGCAGAGCTCCGGGAGCGCAGTCTTGAGAAGGTGGCACCGAGGGGTGTGCACACGGGGTCCCGCCACTCCTTGGCAGTTGAAACAGAGCCCTACTGTGAGTCGGGCCCACGGGCGTCCCAGGACTGGCAAAGTGCACCCTGAGGATGAGATCAGGGACGCGTGGCCTCTGGGTCCGCAGCTGATGGGCGGGAGCAGTGTGAGGGCCACAGGGCCAGGCCGTCAGGGTCCAGTGGCTGCACCATCTCTAACCCAGAGGGACCCGCTGAAGTTGGCAGAGTCCACGTTCCCTGCCCCCTGTGCCCCGTCCCCAACTCTCCAGCCAGCCCTGTCCTGGCTCCACCCCAGGAGGCCTGTGCTCCTGCCCACCCTTGAGTCTCTGCGGGCTTCTGGGAGTCAGGAAGGGACCCGGGCTCCGCTCTTGCCTTGTACGCGCGTTCACAAACTGGCATCATCTTGGTTCTTCATGGGCCACACGAGTGCGCGTCAGTGAGACGACGTGGCTCGGCCCAACCTGCATGTAGGAACCAGATGGACACTTCTGCGTGGCCCTGCCCTTCCGTGCTGCTTCACACTCTCGGAAGGAAAGACCAGGCTGAGCCCCGTGATCGCTGCCTCGAGCCATCAGGCTGGACCAGTGGGTCCCGCCGCCCTGAGGGCGTCTCCTCCTCATTACACCTGCCGAGAGGTCGTGCAGCCCGGGAGGACCAGGCGGCCGGCTCCAGCCTGGACCCAAGGGGCCTCCTCACCCCACGCAGAGCTGTCCCCCTGAGCCATGAGCCCACCCATCCCAGCTTGCCTATGGAGTGCTGCTGGAATTCCATGGCGGGTTTGCTCGGTTACCTTCCTGCTGCTGCCCAGGCTCCGTGCTCAGACAGAAAGAACACAGAAAACCCCAAGTCGTGTGGCAGAATAAGGACCAACGGAATTCCACGGTCACCGCGTCTTCCATTCGGCCTCAGCCCGCCATCCCAGCATGCACGTTTGTGTAGGTGTGCCTGAGAGGGGTGGTTTCATTTTTACCAGCTTCAGGCCCCGGTCGCAACTGCCTGTAGGCAAAGCTTCTCTTGCCAACAGAAGCACAAGCTCCTGAGGTTGTGTCGACACTCACACAGTCACCGCTTACATCCATGGAGCGCTTGCCCTGTGGCAGGCCACGCGTCGGGGTCTGTGTATTTTGACCCCTATACTTGGCGTTCTACGAGACTCTCGGTCATACTCTGCCCCGGTTCTTGTGGTTAGTACACGGGGCCGCTGGTATATTTTTCTTACTGCTTGTTCTGAGCAATTGCCATTGTTGGGGCCCATTCGTTGTGCCAGCATTTGTAAACCATAGGGTGTCCTAGAGCATTTATGGAGGTCTGATATCAAGGAGCATTCTTGAAATGGAAAGGAAACGTCTCTAAATGAGGCAACTGGAGAAAAATATTCAAGTGAGATGAAGTGCAAGATACTATGAGGACACCTCGGTTAGCACTTACCGAACCTCCGGGAAACACTGGCGTCCCTCGAGGCGGGAGTGGACACTCTGGCCACTAGGCCGCCCTCCCAGGCCGTCTCAGGCTCGTCAGCTCATCACAGCCTCTGAGACAGCCTGCAGCAAAAAGACCTCCCTGACTGTGTCTCCCCAGGTGCCCTTGAGCCAGATGCGTGGTCTCCACACCAAGCCTCCGGGTCCAGTTGCAGGAAGAACATAAAGCAGAAACACCCGAGGCCGTCAGCAGGGGGCACACGAGGTGGGCCCCACAGGCTCAGGATGAGGGGCGACACCCAGAGGAGGGGCTGGGGGAGGCTCTGTCTTCACGCAAGCGTGGCGCTTCCAGAACATTACATCGTGGGTGTGACCCAGTGACAGCCCACACTGCAGTCACCTCAAGGCGGGGTCTCCCACCCCAGCCAGGCCCCTCCCTCCCGACCCTGCAGCCCTTGGGGCTCTGCCAGGATGCAGCGCCCAGCCAGGCCCCTCCCTCCCGACCCTGCAGCCCTTGGGGCTCTGCCAGGGTGCAGCGCCCAGCCAGGCCCCTCCCTCCTGACCCTGCACCCCTTGGGGCTCTGCCAGGGTGCAGCGCCACTCGCCCTCCAGCGATTAGAATTCTTTCTCTGAATTCACACCTCACGTTCTAAGAATCTGATTCTAAACCCAAATGCATGTAAGGCCCACCGCCTTCCTGTAGACATGTGTTCTGACCTGTGAGGACAGCCCGGGTATTCCTGGGCCTGAAGTGCCTGCTCTGAGAGAAGTCAGCCGGCATCCAAGTCCACGGAGGGGAGGCAACAGGTATTGAGCACTTAGTGTATGCTGGACCCTGGGCAGGCACGGGGGGACGTGACCTCACCTGACGACCTGGGGTGAAGCTATCACGAGTGCGTGATCCCCAGAGGCAGTTCTGCAAGATGGGAGGTGGCTAGCGGTCGGGGGGTCAGGGAGCTGGTGTTTGATGGTGCAGAGGCTCAGTCTGGGGAGATGGGAAGGTTCTGGGGGTGGTGGTGAATGTCCTGAATGCCCTAGAACTGTATACTCAAAACCCATCAGGCAGGTATTTTTACATTAAGTATACTTTACTAGAATAAAAGAAAGTCAGAATCCCAATCCAGTAGAGCACTGAGGCCCAGGGCTCCGCACGACCCCCCAATCTCCACAGCAGCTGCACAGGTGTCAGACCTGACCCCATGATCAGACCCAACTCCTGTGATCAGGCCTGACCCTGTGATCAGACCTGACTCCTGAGATCAGGCCTGACCCCCAAGATCAGACCCGACCCCCGAGATCAGGCCCAACTCCCATGATCAAAGCCAATCCCTGAGGTCAGACCCCACCCCCGAGATCACACCCAACCCCTGTGATCAGACTTGACCCCATGATCAGACCCAACTCCTGTGATCAGGCCTGACCCTGTGGTCCACAGCACTTCTTGCTGCCCCACGGGCTGTGAAGTGAGGGGGGCAGTGAGTGGGCAGGTGAGTCTCTGTAAAGAGGAGAGAGAAGCCATCGGCGATGGGGACATTGTGCTCAGGCCAGCCCCCTGCTGTGAGGACCTCAGGGTGCGTCCTCTCCAGGCACAGAGGGCGTGTACCACACTCTCCAGCTGTGCATGTGCGTGCAAGTGTGCAAGGCTAGAGCCAGGCTAGATCGGGGTGAAGACTTCTCAGGAGGCCGTGGCTTCCACACGGGGAGGGGGGCAGGTCTGTCACCTGCCGGGGCTAGGCTCACACGTGACCACCAGGCAACTGGGGGCCCCGCGGCCAGCTTTCTCAGAGAACAGCACCTCAGGGCTGTGAGCAGGGAGGACAAGTCCCCGGCACAGGCTGCCGGCACTGAGCTGTCCGGTTGGGCATCACCCACCCGTCCTAGAGCTGCTCCAGCCCCCAGTCCACCAGCCCCCTCGCCACCGTCCAAGGAGCCCTCATATTTTGGCTGCCGTTCCCCCATATTTTCGGACCAAGCAGAAGTGCAGGCAGCACGGTCAGCTGGTTCAGGCATGTGAGCACTGTCCACGCACGTGGACCATGCAGTCGGCCGAGCGGTGCCTGAGCTCAGCCCAGGGCCTCTCCAGGGCTGGGACTGGTGGCCGGCCCTGCTCACTGGGAGCTGAGGGGCAGGGAATACAGTCTAGAATTTCCAGCCTTGCCCTCCCTGCTTGACAGACTTTGGTGACTTTCAGATGATGCAATCAGAGGCTGAGGAGCTGGGCCCCGACCCCCAGGTACAGGCGCTGAAGGCAGCTGGAATTCAGCTGGTGCCCAATTAGTACGGACACTTATTAACATTTTACCAAGAAAAAAGTCCACCTATTGCTTTCTATTTCCCACTTTCTGGAAGTATATTCTACTATGAAGTCTTCACTGGGGCAATGTACTTTCTTTTCCAAGCAGTGGGGCTTGATTTAACTGAAGAACTTGAGCTCCTCAGCACCCATCAGTCACCGCTCTTAGGATGGACAAGGAGGGACCCGAGTGGAGGGCTGTGGGAGGTCCGAGGGACCGAACGGTTTTCCTCCAGGAACTTGTGATGAGCTCCACAACTGACCAGTGCACCCGGGCGGTGATGGGCCCAGCAGACAGGGAGCCGGAAGGCGGCAGCCCCCACCCCCACCTCTGGCCGGTCAGCTAAGGGTGACCCCGTTATAGCTAGTACCACCAAGCCCCCAGCAGCCTAGCCTGGAGCAGCCAGAGGTGACCCTTGCAGACACCCAGCACCCCCAGTCTGCAGGACGCCCAGTCAAATCATACCCACTGGCTCAGAGACCACGTCACATCGGGGCTCGTGGCTTCTGGTGGTCCTAAGAGGCGGGACACAGAGCGGGAGGAGGTCCCCAGTCCCCGTCCCTGTGATGCCCACGCAGTCACTTCCTCTTTTCATCTTACACGAGCCCTGGGCAGCGAGTGATGGGCGAGGAGGGCTTGCAGAGGTACCGTTCTGATGTCGAGAGGCTGTGGATGGAGCAGCGCACTCGGGGGCTGTTAACATGCAGACTGACTGATTCTAGAGCACACTATCTAATTGGTTTTCCAGTCGCTCAGTCGTGTCCGACTCTGCAACCCCATGGACTACAACACGCCAGGCTTCCCTGTCCTTCACCATCTCCCAGGGTTCGTTCAAACTCAGGTCCATTGAGTCGGTGATGCCATCCAACCATCTCATCCTCTGTCGTCTCCTTCTCTTCCTGCCTTCAGTCTTTCCCAGCATCAGGGTCTTTTCTAATTAGTTGGCTCTTTGCATCAGGTGGCCAAAGTATTGGAGCTTCAGCTTTAACTTCAGTCCGTCCAACGAATATTCAGGCCTGATTTCCTTTAGGATTGACTGGTTGGATCTCCTTGTAGTCCAAGGGACTCTCAAGAGTCTTCTCCAGCAACACAGTTTGAAAGCATCCATTCTTCGGGTCCCAACCTTCTTTATGGTCCAGGTTTCACATCCATACACAAAAACCATAGCTATACAGACTTTTGTCAGCAAAGTAATGTCTCTGCTTTTTAATATGCTATTTAGGTTGGTCATAGCTTTTCTTCCGAGCAAGCATCTTTTAATTTCATGGCTGCAGTCACTATCTGCAGTGATTTTGGAGCCCAAAAAATAAAGCCTGTCACTGTTTCCATTGTTTCCCCATCTATTTCCCATGAAGTGATGGGACCAGATGCCATGATCTTTATTTTCTGAATGTTGAGTTTTAAGCCAACTTTTTCACTCTCCTCTTTCACTTTCATCAAGAGGCTCTTCAGTTCCTCTTCACTTTCTGCCATAAGGGTGGTGTCATCTGCATATCCGAGGTTATCGATATTTCTCCCGGCAATCTTGATTGCAGCTTGTGCTTCATCCAGCCTGGCATTTCGAATGATGTACTCTGCATATAAGTTAAATAAGCAGGATTATCTGATTAAGTTAAAGGACTACAGGAATTGAGGACCGTGAGTTTCCTAAGAAAAACCTGATCTTTGTTTCTGTGTTTCAGAAGCATTTTAACCACAGGCCCTAGATTTTCTAGGACATTTTTCTTCAAACATTTATTCTGATTGAATTTTCTGCACATGAATTCACAGACCTTTATAGATAAAAGAAAACTTTTGTCTGATCATCTTACGTCGAGGTGGGACTTGGGAAACGTGCCGTGTGTGTGGTCGGGCGTGGTGTGCCTGGCACCTGGATATATGTGTGTCCTCCCACCAGGCGTGTGGGTCAGAGCTCAGGCTGGCGTGAAAAACACAGCCTGGGTTCCCTTCTTAACTGATTCTTACAGCCCTCGGCAGAAAACACCCTGCTTTCGTGTGTGGTGTCAGCTCCCTCATCTGTCTTTCCCTCCTTCTTTCTTTCATTCTTTTTCATTCAGTCTTTGACTTTGTCCCCTCTTCTCTCCTCCTTCTTCCCTTGGTTCACAAGTGGATCTGATTCACCTATGTCAGGTCCTTGTTTTGAAATGATGACAGCCTGAGTGGTGCTTTTGCTTAAGACGTCAACACGTGTATTAAACGTGAAACGTGCACACAGCCCAGGGGCTGTAAGTGCTCCTAAGTGACAGCACGCCCGGGCTCAGGCGGCTTCCCACACAGTCGAGTACCTGGCAGAAACACCTCTGCGGCAGCTGCACGAAGCTCAGGGGAACAGGCAGCTTGGTCTGCGCGTGGCCTCGCTGTGGAAGTGCTTGAGTGGCACACACGAGCCGCCTCGCCTCTGCTCAGAGAGAAGCGGGCCGTTCTGTCTTTGCGAAAGGACGCTTGCTGGATTCCAGTGAACGGGCAAGTGTTTCTAGTTGATGGCTCTCCTTCCTGCCTGGGCACAAACACGGCTGGTGGGAAAGCAGCCAGGGGGGCCTGCTACAGTTTATCAGCATCGGGACTGACTTGAGCTCAGGTCAGGTTTTTCTTTTAAGATTCATTTATTTGCTTATTTATTTCTGGATGCTCTGGGTCTTCGTTGGCTCACTCAGGCTTTCTCTGGTTGTGACGAACAAGGACTGCTCTCTAGTTTTGGGGCACAGGCTTGTCACTGTGGCGCCTTCCCTTGTTGCAGAGCACAGGCTCAGTAGAGGTGGTGCACGAGCTTAGTGGCTCCGTGGTATGTGGGATTGTCTGGACCAGGGATTGAACCCGTGTCCCCTGGATTGGCAGGCCGACTATTAACCACTGGACCACCAGGGAAGCCCTGGGTCCGATCTTAATATCTGCAAGACTCCTTCCTCCCTGCTCAGCCCTTCCTGAGGGTCAGGATTAAGTACTGGCTTTGTTCCCGTTACTTCAGGGTTTTACCTGCGAAGGAGGCCCATGCTGACGGCTTTGTTCACAGAGGAACCAGGTGGGTTTGTGTTATGAGTCCTGCATCGAGACACAGTGAAGATTTCATCACCTTCATTCACGTTTAGCCAGATCGCCAGCTGCCTCACTCACAGCTTGACACAGGGCCAGTGAATGTGTGGCTGAAACAGACCAGAGGCTGGGAAGACTTCAGGGCAGGCTTCTTACGACCGTCCTCTGGACAGGGCGGGAGCGGGACTGGGGGTCTGCTCTGCAGAAGGTGCTCAGACACTGCTGTTTTCTCTTCTTTAATCGATTTCAGAGTGCGTGGTTCCAGCCGATTGACATAAAATGTGTTCTCAGACCTCTTTGTCAGCATGCTCACTGCCAGGCTTAAGCTGATCTCTCCTCCACCTGAAAAGAAGTTGGCAGCGGAAATGAATCATGCGTCAGGGATGGAGGGGCACGCTCGGCCTGCTCTGGAGAAAAGCTGTCTCCACTTCACGTAGCGGCCGCTGTAGCGGGCGTGCAAACAGCACATGGGGTTTCAAGAGGCACGTGTCTGCACCGAACAGGTCCTGGGAGGACTCTGCCAGGCGAGCCTTTGATAGCGTTTTCTTTGAGTTCTCTTTTCAGAGAGGCAGTCAAATGGTCTCTTTTTTAAAATATGTATTGTTTTCAACTAAGCATCAACTATAATAAAGCCTGGTGCCAGATGCCTTGGAGGTAGAGCTGGCAGCCAGACGGGCTGCCGTCTTCAAGGAGCTGACAGTCTGGTGGAAGAAAGCTGTGCCCACACAGATGAGAGCAGAACAAGGTGGAGGGGGTTTCACAGGACGTGAGGGGAAGGGGAGGGGACACGTGCCCCCGGAGGGACCAGAGCTCCTTGCAGAGCAGGCGGCCCCGGACTTGAGCGTCCACGCAGACCGCCTGCCTTAGATCAGGCCCGGTGCACTCCGAAGGAGGTTTTTTTTTTTTGCTATACACTTGGTACTCAAGAAAGACTTCGGGTGAAGAGAATCTACAGTTTCCTTCCGTCTGGTGTAATTCGATGAATAAAAGAAGGTTCGAACGGACATGTCCCGAGTCCTGCGGACGATTCGGGGCCGGGCATAGAGGCCGGGCCTCGGTGAGTGTGTTCGTTTCCTGCGCTGCCGTGACAGGTTTCCACAAACGGAGCGGCCGAAAGCTGCAGAAGCATGCTCCCTCTCAGTTCCAGAGGCCGAGTCCAGCCCAGGTGCCAGCAGGGCTATTCTCCCGGCCCTGAAGCAGCAAGACAAGGCTCCGTCCTGCTCGCAGGGCCCGCGTGTTCGGGAGCGTCTCTGCAGCACCGTCGTTCACCCGGCATCTCCCTCCTCTGTGCTCAGTTAGGCCCCACCCTGATGCATCGGAACCTCGCCTTCTTATCCCGGTGATATCTGCAGAGACCCTCTTTGCAAATCAGGCCGCAGTCATCGGTGGCAGGGGTTAAGACGTCAGCGTGTCATTTCAGGGACAAAGTCCAGCCCACAGCCAAGAGCAGCACGGCGTTTCTTTTTTAACCGACTGTTGGTGAACTTGCTGTGGTTTAGTCGCTCAGTCGGGTCTGCCTCTGTGACCCCGTGGACTGTGGCTCACCAGGCCCCTCTGTCCATGGGCGTCTCCAGGCCAGAATACTGGAGTGGGTCACCATTTCCTCCTCCAGGGGACCTTCCAGACCCAGGGATCCAACGCACCTGTCCTGTCCAATGTCTCCTGCACTGCAGGCAGACTCTTTACCACTGATCCGCATGGGAAGCTTACTCATTTGGATGAAACAGCCGCCAAAGTGCGTGTTCCGAGTCACGCACGCCCGTGGTCTGAATTGCTGCATGTTAGCCCTTCTGTGCGCCCAGGACTGATGGCCGTGAACGGGCTCCCGTCCTCGGCCGTGTCAGCTGTGTTATCATCATGTGTCCCTTCCCTGGGTGGCCTCTGAGTGCCACAGACGGGCTGGGGGTGTAGGTTGTCGCCGGTGTTTTACGACAGCCCAGGACCCCTGAGGCTGAGCTACTGGTTAAGAACCCGCCTGCCAGTGCAGGAGACATAAGAGATGTGGGTTCAGTCCCTGGGTTGGGAAGGATCCCCTGGGGAAGGGAATGGCAACCTACTCAGGTATTCTTGCCTGGAGAATCCCATGGACAGAGGGGCCTGGTGGGCTACAGTCCATGGAGTCGCACAGAGTCGGACACGACTGAGCATCTGAGCGCAGCCCAGGACCCCTGAGCCGCCGCCCCGACTCCCATGACACGCCTGCTGGTGAAGCAGTGACTGTCGCCACCGTTGCTCCCCGCCACCGCGTGCCAGGTGATAGTGAGCATTCAGGGTGGCCTTTCACGGCTGGTGCCTTGCGTCTGAGGAGACACTCAGGAGAAGGGGGCATTTCTGGTTGTTCTCCAAGCACAGCCCCAGGACCTGTCCTTGGGATCCCCACCCGAGATCATGTTTCATCCGACCAAGGACCGGCAGTGCCTGCCTCCTGTTTGGGAGAAGGCACCCACTTTTTGCCACCAAAAGACGTTACGGCCCGATCCCTTTCCCCCTGCCGTGGCCTGTGGTGTCCTGACCTGTGTTAGGCGCCCAGTAACCGTGCCGCGTGCCCCACGGCACTGTGCTGTCTGAGCCCCAACCAAACGGGAAGTGTAGAAAGTGCTGTTTCTGGTATCAACCATCCGCTCTTCGGCTCAGCAAAGCCGCTGCTTCAGGGGACCACAGCAGGATCAGGGAGGACTCCAGGCTGCTGCCTGCTTCCTTGAAGAGAGCACAGGAGGTATCACAAAGACGGGGCATAGAAGTCGTGCCTTTCTCTTGCCGGGCACGACCCTGTGAAACTGACCCGGAAAGAGTGCGATCTCCCGTCCAGAAACGGTCCCTACGTGACCGGGACTTTCAGCAGACCCTGTGTTCTCTCCAAAACCCACCGTGGATTCCCTGGTGTGCCCTGAAGTCCAGCCCTGCGAGCAGGGCACCGCGGTGGGAGGTGGGCAGGGAGTGGGTGCCCGAGCGGGTGAGACAGCTTCAATTTAGTCAGTCCTCTCTGCTTCCACACAGTGACCTAAAAAGAAGTATTATCCCCTGGGGTGCTTTTGGAGTTGTTGGTCTAAATTGTTTCATTTGGATTCACTCTCAACCACACCTTCAGAGAGCCCCGAGCGTCCCTGGACAGAAGGAACCTCGGCGGGGAGGGCTTCCTGATTCCACACTCGGGGGTACAGCAGAGCCTCGGTGATTAGTTTATGGCCCGGATCATTGTATTTTTATTACACTCATAAAACCTGTGTTTCTGCTCATTTTCCTAATGGCTTCAATGAGCTTCTGTACCTTCTCCAGGCACATTAAACCACGGCGTGCGAGAAGGGCCGATTAGGGCCAGTCTGGGAGCCGGCAAAGCTTAGAGCAGGCGTCCGCCTTGAGTTGTTGGATTTGCACTGAAGAAGAGGGAAGCGCGTGGGCTCGAGTGCAATTCATATTTGTGTGGGCTTTTCTGTAAACATCGCAGCAAGTCCCATTAAATTCCACCGCAGATGATACACCATGAGGGGCCTTAAGAATATTAGCTGTTTCCATCACGGGGGTGGGGGTGAACCAATATTAAAAGAGACGATATCGTGCACACATCTGACTTTCAGAATATAATTTAAAGGGGAACTTAGTAACAAGAGCATGACGGGAAAGCATTTTATACCCGAGTTATGTGGATTTTATAAACTACAAGATCTTCATCAGATTGTTAAATCTATGTTTTCAAGAAATGGAAGCTCGGATACAAACTTCACGTCTACACGCAGTTGTTTATAAAGACTTCTGAGAAGTTAGCGTAACCCAGCACAGGGAATGCGGAGACTTCGTCACTGCATTTAACGTGCCAGCAGGGCCTCAGGCTGCTCGGGGATCCCTTAGAATCAGTGAGGTGAGCGACTGAGCAGCAAGTCCACGGCCGCCCGCTGTGACACGCGTCTGAAAAGGAGTCGGGTTCAAGGGCCTCTGTGTCCTCACCAGGCCTGGTGTTCAAATGTGGGTCTGTTTGCGCGTCCCGGAGCTGGTGTAGGGGCTGCGGTGGACGACTGTCAGTTCAGGGTGCCCTCTCCTTTGGGCAGAGCTGCTGTATTTTGGTAGAAGTGGGCATGCACTCTCTGTAACGCACGTGGGCAGGAATCTTCCAGAGTAGGCTTCAGGTGGGATGGCAACTCCACAAAGCAGACCGCTTCTCTGGTCCCACGGTGGTGACGAGCACACACATGTGCCCGTGATTTCCCCCCGTGTCCCTCGGAACAGCGGCGTGTCCGAGCCGGCAGGCTGCCCGCCTGGGGCCCGGCACCCGATGCCCAGTGGCCTGTTTGTGGCAGGTCAGAGACCAGCAGGGAGGACCCGTGGCTGAGCAGAGCAGGGAACCCAGGGGGTGTAAGGTGTGGAACGGGTTTACTACATCCTGTTTGCAATGTCTCCTGGAACGTGCAGACTGTGGGCCCGTGTGCTCAGCTGCAAAGGCAGAGTGCACCGCCTGCGGAACCCGTTTCCTGGGGATGGAGGCCGCGTGCGCCGTGCGTCTGGGGCGCTGAGTCACGGGTCTCGGCAACTGACCGGTTTCCCGGGGACAGGCCCGCGTGCGCCGTGCATCCGGGGCGCTGACTCCGCACTGGCGGGGCTCGGCGCCTCACCCGCCTCTTGGTCCGCAGATGGTGTGGGAGAGCGGCTGCGTGGTCGTCGTCATGCTGACTCCCCTCGCGGAGAACGGCGTCCGGCAGTGCTACCGCTACTGGCCGGACGAGGGCTCCAGCCTCTACCACATCTACGAGGTACTCCCAGGGCGCCCGCCGGGCCGTGGGCAGGGGGTGTGGCAGCTGTGGGCGGGCCCGTCCTGGGCAGACACCGGGCGCCGTCCCTGGAAGCCCCAGGAGGTTTGCCCAGCCCTGCGGTCAGCAGACCCTGCAGACAGCCGTGCCACGGGAACTCTGCCAGAAATGGTGTGGTTTCCATTTTTAAATTCCATGAATCCAAATTCGGCCAGAAGGCAACCAAGAAAGGACCTCGCGGGGGCCTGTTTTCAGGAAGCAGCCCTGTTGACCCTGGTTCTTTGCGGCCCACATGCATCCCGGCTCCCGCTGCTTCCCGGGCCCTGTGTCCGTAGCGCCCACTCGGCCTTTTGATTCGCGGGTCCCCTGCTGGGCAGCTCGGTTCCTTGGCTGGCTTCTTGCCCACATCAAGAAGGAAATGAATGACCTTGGGCAGTTACACCAACACCAGGGTGTGCCTTCGACTTTGCTTCCCATTGAAATTCGTCAGAACACCAGAGTCCCTCAGGAGGGCTCGCCTCAGACGTCCGGATGTTCCCCTCTGAGCTGGTCATGGTTTTGGGGTCCCCGCCCTGGGCTCCCAGCGCTCACGGCCTGGCAGCGTCTATACGAACCTTTCGGTTTCGTCTTTCTGCAGCTGGGTGGGGCCTCTCTTATGAAAGGCCACTGAGAATAGAACCCCGTTTGAGTTTTTGTCCGAAAGTATAATTTTTTTCTGGTGAATTTTCTTGGAGGTTTATATGGCTTAGAAAAGACAGAAAGTGGACTCATTTTGATTGTAACGCATTTTTTCCCAATAATTTGACTATTTTGCCCCTGAGTGACATGTAAACAACAGAAGCACAAAGTGACCTTTTGTGTAAACCGTGTTGAACTTGGCAGGCTGGACGGGCCCCCGGCCTGCCACGTGCAGTCTGCCCTCAGGGTCCCAGCCCCCTCCCCACAAAGTGGCTCCGCGCCGGGAGCCGGGCCCCCAGCCGACGTGCTCTCTGCCCCGCCCCCGCCCTGTCCGCTCCCCCCACACAGGTGCATCTGGTCTCTGAGCACATCTGGTGCGAGGATTTCCTCGTGAGGAGCTTCTACCTGAAGAACCTGCAGACCAGCGAGACTCGCACAGTGACACAGTTCCACTTCCTGAGCTGGTATGACCAGGGGGTGCCCTCCTCCACCAGGTCCCTCCTGGATTTCCGCAGGTAAGACCCGCGGCCCGCCAGCGGGGTAACGCGCTCGGGTTGCCCCCAGAGGGAGGGGACATCTGGGTCTGAGGGGCTGTTCGCTGTGAGACATGCCGTCTGTCTTATGCTTGTGCGTCACAGGTACATCCGTGTTATCTGCAGAGGCGAGGAGGGAGGTTGTGGTAACTCACATGTTGGTTGTGAGGCGTCTGTAGCTTTAGAGGTGTTAGACGCTAGGGGGGCTGGGTATCTTAGAATTCTGGAAATGTGGCCATGGTTATCAGTAAGATTCTTCAGTGGGGCAGAATTCCTGGGGTTCATATTTCACAAGGTATGGATGAATACAGCCCAGAGTTTTGGCTACTCATCTGCTTAGAGATGGTGGTGAGAATGAGGCCTAGATGACTAGCTAATGGGTGACCTTGGATAAACGCCTGGCCTGGGGTCACACGTAACTCTGTATCTGTGGTGCAGTTTTGAAACTGACGGTTTTAAACATCTAGAAAGAAAATGAAGATGTTGAGGGCTACACAGAGCCATACTCTACGCTCCCTGGAACCTCCCTTACATGTTACTGATTGGAAGTAGGCTTCCAGTAAATCTTCAAAACAGGAAATTGGAGAGTCAAGACAAAACACGCTTTAACGCACTTGAATTGCGCGTGATCGGGAACTGACTTGTGTCTGAACAGTTCACAGACACGTAACCCCTGGGTGTGGCAAGTGCTGCTGTCATCAAGGTGGGGTTTCCAGCGTAAAGCTGGGTGTCTTGAATTTAGGGCAGATTCTGAAGGTTACTTTGATACCACTTCTCTCCTTTTAGTCCACTTTGGAAAAACAAAACAGGGTTTGTTTTCTCTTTTTTACTGGATAATCCTTTGTATCAAATAGCACGTGAAACAGCTCCAGGAGAGACACTTGCTTGGCGTCATACCCGTCACCCTCAGTCCGTCCCCAGGGAGGCAGGGGCGCATGACACACACCCAGACGTGCCCCCCGCCCCCACCCATCCCGATCGCCTAGTCATTTTTTACATTTTCTTAATACAAATTTATTTCTAAAAACCTCGCTTAGAGCCCGTTTCCTGACAGCATCTTCAAAAAGCGGTCAGTACCGGCAGAACGGGCGCAGCTGCGCAGACGGCCCCCCGCTCCAGCCGGTGTACTTGCTCACATGTGCAGATGGCGTGTTTCTAGCTCCACATCCGTGTGTGGAATCGGACAATCCACAACCCACCCTCTGTGTGTGCAGTCCGTCGGAAGACAGATTGGATTCCCCCGCTTCCCTCTCTCCAGAGTCCCAGGAGACAGGGCCCGAGAAGGTTTCGGGAAATGAGATGCTTACAGGCCCGCGGGCCCATCTCGCTGGGGAAGGCCAGCCCGCCCTCAGCAACGGTCGGGGCTGCTCACGTGGCCCCAGGCCTTGGTCTCGTCACATCCTCAGGGCGTGTGGCGCTCACACACAATCACTGCTCTGTGACTCTCTGTCCGGCAGAGGAGACGGCTGGGAAGACGCTGGTCACTGCAGGGCAGTGGGCTGCGGGGCCCCCTCTGAACAATAGACCCAGCTCGTTCCCTCTCTGGCCGAGCGTGTTCATCAGAGACCGAGATGTGTAATTAAATATTTCTGGCGCCCAGAGGGAGCACATTTACACTTTAAAGAGAAACTGCTAAGCTAAGAGATAATTAGCATCACATGCGAGGGCTTTGCTCTAGAAGAACTCTCTCCGTCTCTGTCTCTCTCTCTCGTGGCTGTGTGCACTGACATTCACTAATGCTGCTCTCTGTAAAAACGGACAACCCTTACTTTGCCAGCTAATTAGCGGTGGCCAGTGTCATTTTTGTGATGTTGCAGCTAGTAATATGAGCCCAGTTGCATAGTCACAAAAGTGATCATTGGAAACTGTGACTGTACTGCAGGGACAGTGTGGGAAGCCCCCTTTCTGAGCCTCTCACGCCCTCTGGCCTTTGCTTGCTGGTGGTTGCATGGCGGTTCCCTCTCACACAGTGACCCACGGGTCGGTTTGTATCACTAACCATTCTCTCTCGGCGAATTCCTCCTGTTGCAGTATACGCCGTCGCCACTTTTCTCAATGTTTGGCCTCTTGCTGACTGACGATTTGTTCCAGTAAAGTAAACCAGACAGCTGTGCGTTGCTCTTCTCCATGAATAACCCGCGTCTCTGTCTCGGGTCGACCAGATGGACGCTGTGTGGACTCTGTGCTGCTTCTGCTTTGCCCTTTGTGATGCTCTGTGTGGTAACAACACGAGTGCCCGGTTCTCTGTGATAAACTTCTCCACCACAGCAGCACCCAGGACCTCACTGCTCGCCTCCTTGGTTGCTCATGGCTGTCGACAAGTAGGGTTAGCACAGGGCGGGGCTGGCGTGGATGTCAAAGTGCAGTGAGACCTCCCTGGGGGCCCCCGAGGCAGCCGGTCACAACACACATGCAAGAATAACACTTTAAACAGGTGCCACAGGAGAGGCCGGGGCTGCAGGCACGGGGAAGCCAGTGCAGCCAGGAACCCGCGTCTCAGCAGCGATTCTTAGCCAGGGAGGTGATGCTCCCTGCGTTCTGCCACAGAGCAGCCTGACCAGCTGTACAGGAAGCTCCGCTGGTCCGCCGACTCCCTGTGTTGTTCTTGGCCAAACCAGCACAGTTTAAAGAAGACCGTCTTCTTGTTCTGTTTATTTCTTTTTTAATGGACCCATTTGTGCTTGGTCCCATCAGAAAAAAAAATGAGCAAAACTGGGTGACTGACCAAAAGTTGGAGTTAGCCTTTAGAAACACGGGCAGGACCTTCAGGCAGGAAATAGAACTGGAGGAGCCCAGCTGAGGTGGTCCACACATTAAGGATGTGGCCACTGAGAAGGGTCCAGGATGACTTGCCCTCTGAAGGCACCGGGCCTGTCGCGGCAAGCCGCCCCAGCTCCCGGCTCCGCACATACACACACAGTGCGTGCATCACGCCTGACACACGCCTGTGCACGCGCACACACATGACCTGTATGGGGCTGGCGGGCTCCCCGCCGCTCACACTGGAGGCACGTCCTCGGGGTCTGGCATCTGTTTTGTCGGAGCTGAAGCTCCCGTTGCCTTGACAACCTGAGTCGGGGAAAGGGAGGTTTAGAAGGAGGGGCAGGCGGGTCTGTTTTCCAATACCTTTCATCCTCAGAGGGCAGAGCACTTTCTAGGGACCCCATGCCCGTGCGCCCTCAGCTCTGAGCCATCCGCATTCCCTCTGCCCCAAGCCTTGGCCCAGCTGCCAGCCCGAGCAGGGAGCCGCTGCTGCAGTGGCGATGACACGGCCTCAGGGAGCAGCATGTGGGCCTGGGTCCTCACCTCCAGCTGGGGGGCTGGGCCCAGGCGTGGTCACCTCCAGGCCCGTCTTACCGGGATTGCACAGCCAGGCCCGCCAGCCCTGCTGCTGGTCAGGAGGGTGGAGCCTCCCTTAGAGGCACCTGTTCTGTTCAGGCCACAGCGTAAGTGGGAGCTCAGCCCAGCTCCGAGGTCTGAGCATTAGCGTCATTTTACCTGATGCTGGAATACCCCTCAGCTCCTCCGTCAGATACCACCCTGGGCTATCAGATACCAGCCCCACACCCTCTCAGGCTTCCATGGCAAAAGGACCCGCTGATTGAAAGTCCACGTTCAGCTATCTCCGTGCTGAGCGGACAGGCCTTAGCAGAGAAATGACATTTTCCCATTTCCAGCATGAAGTAAGAGGTTTTTCTCCACCATCATCCTTTTCAAAATTTTATTTTCCGTCTTACATCGTGTAAATTCACACTCACAGCCCGTTTACACACCCACTCACACACTTTTCCTTCCAATTAACCAAAGCTCAGTGTTTGCTTTTCTTCATTTAGGAAGATTTTCCTAAGAACTTGGATGTACTTTGTAAACATGTTTATGTCTTTCATTGAATTACAAGAAATTTCGAGCTTACACGGTGAATATTAAACTGTGCTCTGTTTTGATTTAGGACTTGGGTACAAAACCCTAATCTGTGCTTCTTGTTAATTTGCATAAACTCTGATCTAAAACCTGCACAACAGGGTTGTTTTACATAAAATCAGGTTTATAAAAGTGGAAAAATTTGTCTTGTACACAGTTGAGGTTTCTCCAAAATTTAGATGTCCTTACAAAACTGACAGGTCAAGAAATGTCTTGAAGATGCTGTTCTGAGATGTCATGGTAAGAGTACATTTAGTGTGGTGTCTAGACTGTGAGAAATTCAGTGTGTAAATTGCTAAACTCAAAAATTTCCGTGAGGAGTCTAGACATGCCGCAACGACGAAAGTCAAACAAACTAGAGCAACAGGAGGGAAGGGGGAGGGGACGGGGGGTGGGGGGCCCAAGCCGATGGGCCGGTCGACTGGAGGCCAGAGTTCAAGCTTATTAAGGGAAAAAGCAACCTGCGCAAATGTAAGAATTGTTTTCAAGGCTCTGTCTAATAATGTAATATTGGAAAGAAAAATAAGCCTTGGAAAATGTGTGTGTAATTTTGATTTTCTTTGTCAGAACAGGCCACTAGAGGACCATGCCCACAGGACGGCCTGTCTGCTTTGGCTGCGGCCGTTGGTGACTGCTGCGGGCCTAGCGCATCGCCGTGACTTCTGTGTCTCTTTGTTTCAGAAAAGTGAACAAGTGCTTCAGGGGCCGCTCTTGTCCGATCATTGTCCACTGCAGGCAAGTACAGCCGCACCCTGATAACGTGTGTTAATAATCGTCCACTGCAGGCAAGTACAGCTGCGCCCTGATAACGTGTGTCCGCTGCCTCAAAAGTAAACACTGTTGGATATAGAAGCTCAGCTTCCTTATTGCTTAATAACATATCTAACTGGTGCTTCTTAAGGAAACAGAGAATAATAGCTTACTTTATGTTAAACCTCCTGGGGCCACTACACAAGCACCTTGAGATGGTGTGTGTGTGGTGTGGTGGGGTCTCAGCCCAACACCCTCTGCAGACCTGTGGAACCTGTGCCAAGCACTCGGGGCCACTGGTGGACAGGACAGAACCTGGAATCAAAGGAGTGGCCTTTGGGTGGAAGTTCAGCGGCTCGTGTCCTTGAGAAGGTTACACCAAGCCTGGAAGAGAGAGCCCCTGGAAGAGAGCTCCCTCCGAGGGTGGGCTCTGCACCTGTCTGCACCAGTGAAGAAGTGTGCTCTATCTTCCAGAACGTCTCACAGGCTGTTCCCTCTGTCTGGGATAAAGAAGAACTAGGTCTCCAAAGACCAAACACCAAGTCTGCCCATTCCGTCAAGAGTGTGTGCATGCGTGTGTGTACGTGCACTAGTCTGAGTGTGTGTCTGTGCATGTGTCTGGGTGTGCATTTCTGAGTGTGTGCATCCATCTGAGTGTGTGTGCGTGTGTGTGCATGCATCTGAGTGTGTGTCTCAGTGTGTCTGTGCATCTGCATGTGTGTGAGAATGTGAGTGTGTATGTGAGTGCATGCACACATCTGAGTGTATCTGTGTGGGTGTGTATGTGTGTGGGTGTGTATGTGAGTGTGTGTGTCTGAGTGTGTGTTTGAGTGTGTATGTGAGTGCATGTGCCTGTCTGTGTGCCCCTGTGTGGGTGTGTATGTAAGTGTGTGTGTCTGTGTGGGTGTGTGTGTGTGAGTGTGTATGTGAGTGCATGCACACATCTGAGTGCACCTGTGTGGGTGTGTATGTGAGTGTGTCTGAGTGTGTATGTGAGTGCATGCACACATCTGAGTGTATCTGTGTGGGTATGTATGTGAGTGTGTCTGAGTGTGTGAGTGTGTATGTGAGTGCATGCACACATCTGAGTGTGCACCTGTGTGGTATGTATGTGTGTGTGTCTGAGTGTGTGTTTGGGTGTGTATGTGAGCGCATGCACACATCTGAGTGTATCTGTGTGGGTATGTATGTGAGTGTGTATGTCTGAGTGTGTGAGTGTGTATGTGAGTGCATGCACACATCTGAGTGCACCTGTGTGGTGTGTATGTGTGTGTGTCTGAGTGTGTGTTTGAGTGTGTATGTGAGTGCATGCACACATCTGAGTGCACCTGTGTGGTGTGTATGTGTGTGTGTCTGAGTGTGTGTTTGAGTGTGTCGTGTGTGTCCGTGAGGGAGGAGGAGTACAGAGTGGTTTGGATCCCTGGGAAGTGAACCAGAACACCCTTGACCCGCCCAAGGAGCAGCTCCAGTTGGCGTTGGTTCCGAGGCTGGTCTGGGAGGAGCCTTCAGCGGCCGGCATGTCACTGGGGCACCAGTGACCTCGGCGTGGCTGTGTCCCCACTCAGTAGTGCTATGCGGAGTTGTTCTCTTTCTACCTGAGCCTTTTTCTGCTCTTTGAGAAATACGTTGACACCAAACCCAGTGACTCTTTGCTGTGAAAGGACAACCGACAGGCTTCCGGGCTACCAGCTGGCTGGCAGGTCTGAGACAGAGCAGACGCAGTGGCCATGCAGGCCCCCAGGTCCTGAAACGGAGACGCTTCCCTGCCAAGTCAGCGTGTTCCGCCAGGGGTGCCTGCTGGGCCGACAGCCCTCTCAAGGCTCCGCACAAGAGAGCAGAGACGCCGGGCCGCCGCCTGAAAGGCCGCCTTCCTTTCCTGTTGCCGCCTGCTGCTGAGCCACGGCTTGGAACACTCTCACAACCCTCGTCCAGAGGAGGACTTTCCACTGGGGCCGAGGGAGGCTGCAGGGAGGCTGGAGGAGGTGATGGGGGCCCGGACGCGCCCCCCGCGGTGGAGCAGATGAATGGGTGGAGGACCGGCCTCCATGGGGTGGGCCTGCCGAGGCCTGCACCCAGCCTTCCTCCCCCGCAGCCAGCCCCCTGCAGGCTCCGAAAACAAGTGCCATCAGCTCCAACACTGCAAGCCAGTTCTTTATTTCCTTTTTTCCTGACAAAATTTGCTGAATCTTTGACCAAAGAGGGGAGAAAAAGGGAAGAAAGGAACAAATCAACACAGGCACAATAGCTAATCCGTAGCACAGCCCAGAAGAAAGCTTCATCTCCTCCCTCCCCTCCCTCCTCTTCCTCCCCTCCTCCTCCCTCCTCTTCCTCCCCTCCTCCTCCTCCCCTCCTCCTCCCTCCTCTTCCTCCCCTCCCCCTCCTCCCTTCCCTTCCTTTCCTCCCCCTCCCTCCATTCCCTCCTCACCTTCCTCCCCTCCTTTTCCTCCCTCCCCCTCCCCTCCCTCTCCTCCATTCCCTCCTCCCTCCCCCCTCCTCCCTCTTCTCCTCCATCCCTTCCTCCCTCCCCCTCCTTCCTCCCCCCTCCATTCCCTCCTCCCCCTCCCACCCTGACCCCCCATGCCCAGCTCTGTGTCTCTTCCTCTCCAGGTCCCCGCCCTCCCCTCCTCCCATGGGCCCCCTGGGCCGCGAGGGCACACGCTGTCGTGGGCATGTGGGGCGTGGGGGCAGCGTGACCTGTCGCGTCCTCACCTCTCTCCTTCTGTTGACAGTGACGGCGCTGGCAGGAGTGGCACCTACGTCCTGATCGACATGGTTCTCAATAAGATGGCCAAAGGTAAGAGTCGGAAGGGGCTGCTCTGTGAGGCTCCAGCCGGATGGTGTTGCCATGGCAACCTCGGTGCAGCAGTCACAGAAAGCCATGGGGAAATTAGCCTGTTGTCCCTTTTCTGAATCGCAGGGAAGCTGTTTGCAGCAAGCATGTTCATTTCTGAGGGTCCTCCTTTGTCACCACCTCCGCCCGGGGTCGCATGCCAGGCTCAGGGCGCAGTGGGCGATCGGCATCCTGTGTTAACATCACAAGTGGGGAGAAGGCCATCTTGATCTTCCAGGGCTGCGGTGGCTCAGAAGAGCCTTAAACAAACCCTCCCTGTTGTTAGAACTATATTTGCAAAATTCAGAGCCTAGACTCTCTGGTGGAGACTGTCTCTGCAGGAGCCCCCCTTTATCTCTGGTGGAGACTGTCTCTGAAGTAGCCCCACTTCAGACACCCTGCGTGTAACAGCGTCTGGGTGCTTGGGCTCAGAGGACTATGACCTGAGCACAGACCCTGGGTGAGCTTGTGGCTTGGGTGGGATTTAGCCCCCGAGAGTGCGGGGACTGAGGGGGCTGGCGGCTCCCCAGTGTGCTCCACACACCAGACCTGTGAGGTGTCCCCTGCGAGGCCAGCACACCCCAGAGCCAAGTGGGAGATCCCCTTGGACCCGCCTCTGGGGGAACCAGGCACATGTCAGCGGGGAGACCCCAGCGTGACCTGCGGGGCCCCTCCTTGTTCTCAGCCTCTGGGGACTTGGGAAGGGAGCCCTGGGATGGGCGCCATCTCCCGGTCTCCTTCCCGCCTGAGAAAACCCCATCTCCTCTACGTGGGCACACACCCATGCACACACTCAAACGTGTGTCCTTAGTGGGGGCACCTGGCTTCCAGGAACCCACCCTTCACCCTTTGCCTGGCAATAAGAGCAGACACCAGTTGTAGAAATGGGTTTCTATACATCGTCAGACAAGTGCCAGCAACTCTGAACCAGGCATCTTTCTTACTCCATCTTCTCCTGGTTAAAAGAAAAGCAGAAAAGCAGAACACACTTCTAGCCCAAGGATATATGGTTGCATGAAGATGAAACGATGGCCGTCGCGTTACGCCCAGGACTACAGAGCACGGTCAGGTTCCGAGCCGCCAGGGCCCAGGCAGCCCCCACCCCGTGGGTGCCGCAGGCTCCCTGCCGGCTTCAGGGTCCAGGGGACAGTGGGCCCGGCTTGTACACCAGAGGGTGTTTCTCACACCCTGAGGCAGTACTGAGGCATGCAGACAAAGAACCAGCAAACCGGATGCAAACAACGGCTCTTGATAACGTGGCTTGGTCTTAGAGCCGCAAAGCTAACTCCAGTGGGAAGGTCGTTTGTGCCTCTCCATCTCATCAACTGGGTCTGTCTCTTCATTTGCAAGCGCACGGTTTCTGCAAACCCAGAGTCTCCGTGGGTCTCCTGCCTCCTCCCACCCTTGCCCCCCAACCCCCGCCACCAGGCCCAGAGTGCTTCCACCTGCTAAACCAAACACCTTCCGAGACTGTGGGTCGTCTCGCACGTTTGAGGAGACATCTGTGTGTGCAGGCAGGTGACACGCAGCCTCACGGGCACACACCGCCACGTGGAGTCCGGCTCCCCCCGAGGAGCGGGCCCCAGCAGTGCTGGAGGGGGTCGGTGTCCAGCTCGCTGGTGTGACAGCACGGGGCGCTGAGCAGAGCCACAGCCCAGGGCAGGCGGCGGCGACTCCCCATCCCAGCTGGGCCCCCTCATTCAGCGGCCCATCCGCCTGCCGCGTCCTGTCAGATTCCACTGGAAGTGCAGGCTGGCGGCAACAATGTGAGCCCAGCCGTGTGGAACCGGCCCGGGAGGGCGGGTGCTGAGCCCTTTCTGAGATCGGTCACCCCTCACTCTGCCCCTGACCTGCTCCCCTCTGCCCGAGGGGCCCACACTGAGCCATCCCCTGACCCGGGGCCCGGCCGCGGTCTCGGGGCAGATCAAAGGGCAGGGTGGCCCCTCGGCCAGCGAGGGGCCCTTTCCCGGGCCTTCCCAGCGAGCAGCCACCAGGGTTTTGTCCTGGGCCCGGCCGCGCGGCCCCGGGCGGTGGGGGTGCCTTTGTCTGGCCTGAGAAGCCGGAGGCCCGACTGCCCGCCTGTGCTCATCAAATGATCAAAGGCCGCGGGCCTAGACACGAAAGCTTTCTTCCCGTCTCCTTCTCTTAAAAGGAATGAATTGCAGAAGGACCTGAGAAGGCCTCTCCTGCAGCCGGGCCCGTCAGCCCTGGCCCCCAGGGCCGCGGGGACGCTCCGCAGCCGTCAGGACCCCGCCCGGGGCCTGGTGTGTGAGCAGTGCTGCTCTGCCAGCCGGAGGGAAAGCAGGAACCCCGGGAAGTCCTTCTGCGTGTTTTTCCTGTGGCCCAAACACGTTTCTAACTCAGGGTTAACGTCTTGGGTAGAATCAGGGTTTGATAGCGTTCCCCTCTCACGGAGGAAAGTGCAGCAACTCTGGCTTTGCAGCCAAGGTACTTTCCAAGCTGTGCCTTTTACATTGTCCAAGACGTCTCTTCACCCAGGGTTTTTCATATTTCGCCACAATTTTTTAAATGAATGGAGAGCGCCAGACAAATGGGGGGGCTTCCCAAGGATCACGTTGGCTGGGTTATCGGGAGGCGGCAGCTTCGCTGGCTGAGGGCCACTCGGCAGGAGCCCCACCGGCTGTGCCGCCTGAGCCCCAGCCACTGGGGTGTCCGCAGGCCCGGGCCAGCCTGGGAGCCTGTTCCTTTTGTTTGGCGGGAGCTGCAGGACTGGGATTTCATCGCATGACGCAGAGCATGGGCCCGAGTCCACAGGTGCGCCTGGAGACGCCCAGGAAGCTCGCGTCAGCTGGGAGCTGCTTCTAAATGGTCTCAGCACGGAGCGTGAGCGGATGTCCGGCGCCTGTGTGGCCGTCTGTCCAGCCCCTGGTCTCTGTCCTCGGCAAGCTCACCCATTTCCCGTTTCCCCGTCACATGGTGGCATCGGTGAACATCTCCTCTTCCACGGGGGCGTATAACCTCCCCTGTGCCCCCGTCTCTGTGGCTCTGACGTCTCCAGGGACCTCGAGTGGGTGGAAGCACACGGGTGTGCCCCTCCGTGTCTGGCTTCTCTCTGAGCATCACGTCCTGGGGCTGACCGTGCTGTAGCAGGTGTCGGGACCGCCTCCCTGGTTGAGGCGGAGTAACATCCCCCCGGGACGGACCACGCTTACCTTGTTCATCGTCCGTCCAGGCACACGGGTTCCCTGCATCTTTCAGCTACTGAATCACGACTACTCCAATCATGCTGTGCAAATATCTGTCTGGTTTCTGCTTTCAGTTCTTTGGGGTGAAATACCCAGAGTGGAATTGCTGGGTCGTGTGGTCTTGTTCTGATTTCTCGAGGAGCTCGCGTTACTGTTTTCCACGGCAGCTGCACCGTTTTCCGCCCCCAACAGCAGCGCACGGGCCAGGGCTGTGGCCGGCGTCCCCACACCAGCTCGCACACCGTCGTTCCCTGGGGCTTTGGCAGTAGCCACCCTGGTGGCCGTGAGGTCTTGCTGCGGTTTTGCTTTGCATTTTCCTGAAGACTAGAAATGTCGAGTGTCTTTTCATGTGTCTGTTGACCCTTTGTATATTTTCTTTGGGGAAATGCCTATTCGAGTTCTTTTCTTCCATCTTTTAACTGGGCTGTTGGTTTGGTTGCTCTTGTGTTGTGGGCGTTCTTTATATGTTGAGGATATCAGCCCCTTATCAGATATGTGGTGGTGCAAGTACTTCCTCCCATCCTGGGAGAAATAACATTTCTCCTTGAACTTTAAAACCCAGCGCTCCTCCAGAGCTGTGCTGCTCAGTCAGCAGCCGCCAGTCACAGGCGGCAGCTTCGTGGTGAGGTGAAAACGCTGGCCACGTGCTGAGCGCCCAGTAGCACAGGTGCCCAGGGCCTGCCACGCACACGGTGCGGAGAAGGCCTCCCGGCAGGACGCCCCGTGCAACAGCTCTGCTCCGGGGAATGTGCCGAGGGGCTCATGCATGTGTGTCCAGACCACTGTCTCTCTGTCTCCCTGGGCCCCTCGCCCTGCGCCTCCTCTTCTGTAACCCCTTGACTGGTCTCTTCTGCTCATGGCAGCTGGTGAGATGTGAGAGTGGCCCCAGGAGACCCCTCTCTCGGGGCCACACTGGCTCTTTCCTGCAGGACCTGGGTCCCGGCCCGGACTGTGGGGTAGGCGCCCCTCCCCAGCCCTTTCCCCTCTCACAGGTCCTTCTGCTCTTCTCGGCCACCACCACCGTCCTGTTCCTCCCTTCAGCAAATACTGGGCTGAACCACAGAAGTGCCATTCCACCCTGCTATTAACTGAGCACCAGGTCTACACGACGAGCAAGACGGGAGGCGAGCCCACCCTCCTGGGGCCTGCACTCCGTGGAGAGAAACAGGCGGTGTCCACAGCTCAGTGGGCTGCTGAGCATCATCGAGGCCCTGGGGTGCAGGGCTGGGGTCTACTTTGCCCCCATTGCAGAGTCTCGTGTGCATCTGTACCCCATCCTCACAGCACCAAGGGCCCTCAGGGCTCACCGATTCTGACACCTGGTTGCAAACTGAGAAAGCAGATCTCCAAGGTTTGGGGACTTGTTGGGAAGCATCCAGCTGGCCGGGCAATGCAGAGCCCTGGTCTTGCTGCAAAGTGGCCGAGCCCCAGTGGCTGGCGGGGGGGTCAGCACAGCAGAGATGCCACCAGGCTGCATGGTCCAGGGACAGGGTGGAGCAGGCAGCGGGTCAGTCACAGCCGCAGCGGAAACTCCGCCAGGGAGGGGAGACAGAGATCGGACGACAGGGCCCTGGAACCGCCGGCTCGCTGATTCGGGTCTGCCTGGCGCCAGGGGGAAGGAACACATAGAGCTGGTCCCGGCAGGACTGATTTGGCACCTCTGGACAAGAGGGCTGAGGGGGCAGGACCCCAGGGGTCTGTGCCCACGGGGCTCTGCAGGCAGGGCTGAGCTGACCCCAGCCGTGGACGACCCTTCCACGGGCCTGACTGATTGGGAGAGGCAGGCTGCAAAGAGCAGGGTACATCAGGAAAAACATCTCACTTTTTATGTTTGGCTGAAGCACGAAGACCCAGCAGAAAATGGATTCTATAGACTGGTCTGCCTTCTGCGTGGCTTCAAGGTGGTAAGACCCCGTCTCCAGCTTGTTGGAGTTTCAGGCTGAGAGAAGCGTTCAGAACCAGGGAGAAGAGAGTCTTCCTTTTGCGTGGAGAACTTGTGTCCCATGAGGTGACGGGCGCCCACCTCTTCCCTCGTCTGTCTCTCCGTTTGGAGCTGAGACTCAGGTCAGGGAGGGCAGGGGTGGGGGCCCAGGAGCAGATGGCCGGGGTGTGACCAGGCCTGGGTGACATGATGCACAAAGTGAATTTAATCGGAGAGGAATGAGGCGAAACGGAACCAGCTGCTCCTGGAAAACTTCCTGACAAGCCCATCGTCTGATCCGGATAGTTTTGTGAACCGTATCCTGCAGGTTGCCTCCGAAATGGTCTCCAGCCTGTGGATCGGGCCTGGGCAGGTACACCTGACGGTTCTTCCCTCTCTCCCACCTGCTGACAGGTGGGCAGGGGCCCCGTGCGCCTCGGACCACAGCAGGGGCTCCTGGCCGGTGTGGCCGTCCGCCCCCTGTGCCTCTCAGGGGTCAGACCCGCCCACACGGCCCCCAGGCTCCTCCTCCCTCCTCACTCACCCGATGAGAAGCCAGGAACCCGCTGGACCCCCTCTGCTGCCGGTTCCGGGCCGTCACTCTCCTCCTCCCCTGGACAGGCAGCAGCCAACCTGTCCACTCGTCCCCAAACCCAGACTGTCCCCATCCCCATGAGTGTCGTCCCCATCTGTCCTGCTGGCCCTGGCAGGCCTGGCTGTCCGTGTTCAGTGGCATCACTTCAGCTCAGAGGCCCAGAGAGTCCTCCTGCCACACAGGTGCCCTGCAGAGCCGTGTGGCCACTCTGATCCTGGCTGCCTCCCCAACCCCACGCACCGTCTCCCTGGAGGCCTCTGAGGCCCAGGAAGACTGCCATGCCCCAGCCTCTTTCAGCAATAGTTCACAGCTCCTCACCAGGCAGTGAGGGTCTGTCTCTGCTCCTGCCAAGAACCGCTCATCCCTTGCGGGTGGTGGGCAGTCGCAGAGCACAGCCACCCAGTCGCTGGACAGTGGCGGGCCAAACACCGTGTTAAGAAGGACTCAGGCGTGCGCTCTGAGCAGGCAGCGGGGTCGGGAACCAGGTCACTTTGCATCAGTGACCCCCCAAAAACCTCCCGTAGAATGTTCTATGACAAGTGCTGATGTCCGTGCTGCCCTCAGGAGCTCACAGATCCCCTGGGCCTCCCTGGGCCCCTGCGTCTCCTTTCACCAGGAGAGGAGGCCCGAGGAGTCCTTAGAACAGGGTCTGGAGCTGCCATCCGCTGAGAAACTGAATGGTCCGGCCCCCAGCCAGGCCGCGAGCTGGCCACACACTCAGCTTCTAAACCGGAAATAGACTTGGGGCCGAGGGGCCAGGGGGGCAAGGAGGGCCTGCGATGGGGTTCGGGGGGCCGCTTGGCATCCAGCTCCCCTGGAGCACTCGTCCCGCAGTCCACGGGAAACAAGGGTCTCCCTGCCCAGGGCAGCCGTTGGTCTGTGAGGCCTGGCCGCCAGCACTTCTGCCCTCATGCTGTGACCCTGCAGGGACTCAGGAGCGTGTCCAGGGCCCCATGTGCAGGTCCTGGGGGAGATGGGGCCGGTGGAGTGGGGGGAGGGTGCCCTCAGAGACCCCTGCTCCTGAAGCCTCCGTGTCACTGAGGACTCAGTGGGTCCCCCGCCTCTTCTCTGCAGCCACAGACATCGCCCAGATGACCACTCGCTCTCCCCTCGGAACTCTGACTTGTCCACTGGGGACCCGAGTGTGTCCCGCACGGCTCCCTGTGTCACTCAGGCCATGGTGCTGGGAGGTAGTGAGGTCCCCGTGGTGGAGATCTCTGCCTCTGTGTGGCCCAACTGTGACTGCGGGGCGGGGTGTGGGGGGGGGGATCAGGGGGCGGGGTTAGGGGTGATCAAGGAGCAGGGCAGGGCTAGGGGTGGTCAGGGGGCAGGGTTGGGGGTGACCAGGGGGCAGGGTTCGGGTGATCTAAACAGGGAGCGAGTGTCTGGCGATTCAGGCCTCTCAGCTTCTCCTGGCCTTCCCACCCACTCTTCCTCTACTAGTTTAACAGTCGCTCCTTCCCAATGGCCTGCGTCTACAGTGGCCAAGATTTGGAGGTATCCCAGTTTCTCCTGAAAAAATGTTTTCGAGTTAGCTTCTAAAAGCTTGAGAAGTACCTGGGCTGTTTGGGTTCTGAGGTCCCCAGTTATCAGTGAACAAGATGCTCATTTGTCTCCTTCATCCTAGCGAAACCTCATGAAAGGGAGGTTACAGTTAATCTAGAGAGCCTGCAAAAAATCGTCCTAGTTGTAATTTTGACAGCTCTTCCATCGATTCAGAGCATCCAGAAACATGAAGTAGAAACTGCTTGGCACGAAAGACCCAGGACAGAGCATGCGTGTGTGTGTGTGTGTGTGTGTGCGTGCACACCCCTGGGAGGCGTGTGGGAGCTGCCTCCTGTGTGCACAGTGTGAGCATGCGTGCATGTGTGTGTGCGTCAGCGTGGGGCTGAGGTCTGGAGGGGGGACCCCCACCTGGAGGCACCCGGAGTGGGAGGAAGGCTGCCCTCTGGCTGCGGTGACAGCCACTCGGGCCGACCGCCGGTGAGGACTCGCACAGCCCCTGCCCGTCACTGCCCAGCCCTTCCTTCCAAAATGGAGCTCAGCCAAAGAGCACAGACCCTGGGGCCCAGCTCAGCACACGGACAGCTCCGCCCCGGCCCTGGTCCCTTCAGGTGTATTTAGCATTTCCTGGGTCCCCCCAGAGGGTGGAGTTGAGACAGTTTCCTCCTGCAAAATTCAGACCTTTCTGTCTTTTGCACTCGACACGTGGTGTCTTTTATGCTGCAGAGAAAAGGATGCATTGCATCCCTGCGGTGTGGTTCGCAAAGCCTTCTGGGTTAAAGTCTGACCAGAAGGTATTTCTGTTTCTGACATGACGTCACCGAGGACACCGTGGACGTGCTGCAGAAGGGAGAGACGAGGCTGGCTCCTGCCCACGCGCCGCGGCCCCTGGGTCACATGGGAGGAGGCGACGCGGCCAAGACCGCGAGTCCCACGCCTCCCTCTGCCCGCTGGCCAGCCCCGGGAGAAATCAGCGCAGGCCTGGGGACGAGGCGCTGGTGGCCTATTTGCTTGGTTTTCTCCCACTTTGAATTGATTCTCTCATCATAAAAAAAAAGCAGTTTTAATATCTTTAATATTAGTGCTCTTTTAATGTTTCTCATTTAATGGTTACTACTTCTATCTAAAGCTTAAAAAACCTCTGTTGTCCTAAAAACGCATTTAACCAATATATGAACTCCAGAGCCGATGGCCCCTGAGTGCCTCAGGAAGCCAAAGCCCCAGCTATCCCTATGTACAGAGTGGTGCCTGGGATGGCAGCAGGCCAGGCTCTCTCAGGACCCAGCCGGCCAGCCCGTGTGCCTGGAGTCTGCAGCATGCCCATGGGGTCGTGGGCACCGGGAGAGATGGGTCAGGCTGGACGCTCACCTCGTATGTTGCTGGGTCCACACCCACAGGCTGCATCCACCTCGGTTGCACATTCGTGGAGTCACCAGCTTAAACTGACCACGGAACCACTTACATACATTCGTCTCACGTCTGAACAGTGGTGACTCTCTCCAGTAGAAGATGCTGGAAGCCTGTCCTCCGAACCACACTGTGCACTCCCCTATATTGGTAAAAACCCATCTTCTATCTGAGTTTTATTTGCATCTGTGAAGACTGAGCACTGAAGAATTGATGCTTTCAAACTGTGGTGCTGAAAAAGACTCTTGAGAATCCCTTGGACTGCAAGGAGATCAAACCAGTGAATACTAAAGGAAATCAGCCTTAATATTCATTGGAAGGACTCTTGCTGAAGCTCCAATACTTTGGCCACCTCGTGCGAAGAGCTGACTCATTGGAAAAGATTTTGATGCTGGGAAAGATTGAAGACAGAAGAAGGCAACGACAGGGGATGAAATGGTTGGATGGCATCACTGAGTCAATGGATATGAGTTTGAGCAAGCTCCAGGAGATGGAGAAGGACAGAGGAGTTTGGCTTGCTGCAGTCCATGGGGTCGCAAAGAGTCACTATTCACATGCCTGTCGACCTGGGCAGCGCACCACGTGGATCTGTTCGCCTGGACTCTTAATGTGTGGTCAGTAGACTGGGATTTGTAGAAAGGACTCCAGCTGAATGTGCTCAAGGGAGCTTCCTATGTGCTTGAGGGATTTAAGTAAATCCTTTTACCTTCGGTGAAGCCTGTTAGAAGGAAACACGCCGCCCACCCCGCCCGCCCCGAGGTGGCCCGTCCACTCCTGCACCACGAGGTCACTGGATGCTCAGGGTCACTGAACGAGGTGCAGGGTCACACCTCCCCACCCCCCAGAAGAGCTCCTGCATGGGCGTGCTCTTAAGACGTCTCCCTGCACGCCTCAGGTGACTAATTACTCCAGTCCTAACGTGCAGGGAGACGGTAGCCCTGACCCACCTGATAAACCCATTCTGTCTGTTTCCAGCTACCCACTTTTAAGCATTCCTTTAATTTCCTCCACTGCAGAGTTTTGGGTTCGGGCTAAGCTTGATTCTGAGACATCGTGCCCTGGCATTTCATATTTTAAAGACCCCGTCCAGGGAAAACCTAATGACACCTTCTCTGTCCTCTTTGTCGCTTCCTCGCCCGGCATCGCTGCAGTACTGGTGCAGCTGACTGGAGGGTTGTCCCGACACTGCCCGGGGAGGGGACCTCCCGTGGCCCCACCTGGAGCCCTGCAGGGAGTGGCCTCAGGGCAACCAAGTAACGGGGGTCCAGGACCGCACGCCGGCTCTCCTGCTCAGACTGGCCTTCCGGGGACAAACGGCTGTTGGAAGAGTCTTTCAAACCAGTTTCAAGGCACAAGGATGCACCTGAGCAAACTTAAGAGAGAAGACAGAGGGGTTAGGTCCAGGGCCCCGGACCCCTGAGGCTTTCACTGGAAAGGACTAGGCTCGTCTCCGTCTGATGAGAGGGGTTAGGTCGGGGCCCCGGACCCCTGAGGCTTTCACTGTAAAGGACTGGGCTCGTCTCCGTCTGATGAGAGGGGTTAGGTCGGGGCCCCGGACCCCTGAGGCTTTCACTGGAAAGGACTAGGCTCGTCTCCGTCTGGTGAGAGGGGTTAGGTCGGGGCCCCGGACCCCTGAGGCTTTCACTGGAAAGGACTAGGCTCGTCTCCGTCTGGTGAGAGGGGTTAGGTCGGGGCCCCGGACCCCTGAGGCTTTCACTGGAAAGGACTAGGCTCGTCTCCGTCTGATGAGAGGGGTTAGGTCCAGGGCCCCGGACCCCTGAGGCTTTCACTGGAAAGGACTAGGCTCGTCTCCGTCTGATGAGAGGGGTTAGGTCGGGGCCCCGGACCCCTGAGGCTTTCACTGGAAAGGCCTAGGCTCGTCTCCGTCTGATGAGAGGGGTTAGGTCCAGGGCCCCGGACCCCTGAGGCTTTCACTGTAAAGGACTAGGCTCGTCTCCGTCTGGTGAGAGGGGTTAGGTCGGGGCCCCGGACCCCTGAGGCTTTCACTGGAAAGGACTGGGCTCGTCTCCGTCTGATGAGAGGGGTTAGGTCGGGGCCCCGGACCCCTGAGGCTTTCACTGGAAAGGCCTAGGCTCGTCTCCGTCTGATGAGAGGGGTTAGGTCCAGGGCCCCGGACCCCTGAGGCTTTCACTGTAAAGGACTAGGCTCGTCTCCGTCTGGTGAGAGGGGTTAGGTCGGGGCCCCGGACCCCTGAGGCTTTCACTGGAAAGGACTGGGCTCGTCTCCGTCTGATGAGAGGGGTTAGGTCGGGGCCCCGGGCCCCTGAGGCTTTCACTGTGAAGGCCTAGGCTCGTCTCCGTCTGATGAGAGGGGTTAGGTCGGGGCCCCGGACCCCTGAGGCTTTCACTGTAAAGGACTAGGCTCGTCTCCGTCTGGTGAGAGGGGTTAGGTCGGGGCCCCGGACCCCTGAGGCTTTCACTGGAAAGGACTGGGCTCGTCTCCGTCTGATGAGAGGGGTTAGGTCGGGGCCCCGGGCCCCTGAGGCTTTCACTGTGAAGGCCTAGGCTCGTCTCCGTCTGATGAGAGGGGTTAGGTCCAGGGCCCCGGACCCCTGAGGCTTTCACTGGAAAGGCCTAGGCTCGTCTCCGTCTGATGAGAGGGGTTAGGTCGGGGCCCCGGACCCCTGAGGCTTTCACTGGAAAGGACTAGGCTCGTCTCCGTCTGATGAGAGGGGTTAGGTCCAGGGCCCCGGACCCCTGAGGCTTTCACTGGAAAGGCCTAGGCTCGTCTCCATCTGATGAGAGGGGTTAGGTCGGGGCCCCGGGCCCCTGAGGCTTTCACTGGAAAGGACTAGGCTCGTCTCCGTCTCATGAGAGGGGTTAGGTCCAGGGCCCCGGACCCCTGAGGCTTTCACTGGAAAGGCCTAGGCTCGTCTCCATCTGATGAGAGGGGTTAGGTCGGGGCCCCGGGCCCCTGAGGCTTTCACTGGAAAGGACTAGGCTCGTCTCCGTCTCATGAGAGGGGTTAGGTCGGGGCCCCGGACCCCTGAGGCTTTCACTGGAAAGGACTGGGCTCGTCTCCGTCTGATGAGAGGGGTTAGGTCGGGGCCCCGGACCCCTGAGGCTTTCACTGGAAAGGACTGGGCTCGTCTCCGTCTGATGAGAGGGGTTAGGTCGGGGCCCCGGACCCCTGAGGCTTTCACTGGAAAGGACTGGGCTCGTCTCCGTCTGGTGAGAGGGGTTAGGCCGGGCCCCGGGCCCCTGAGGCTGTCACTGTGGAGGCCTGGGCCCGTCTCCGTCTGCTGAGTCCGCTCCACACACACGCAGGTATGCCCCAGGTGGCGGCCGGCCCGGGGTCTCTTCCACGTCTGGGTCCGATGATCACGGCTCTGAGACCTGGACCAGCCTTGATTTCCTCTGAAGGGGTTTGGTGACGGCCTGATGCGTGAGAGGAAGTGTTGGCAGGACACCTATCCTTGGGGGGCTGGGGGTGGGTCCCGGCCAGCCCCACTGTGCCGCCCACCCAGCCGCGCGTCTGCCAAGATGCACTGCAGACGCTCACCTCTGACCTGTAAGAGGCTCGGGCGCTGGGGACCCAGTCCTGTTCACTGTTCACCTACCAGAACTCCTGGCAAGACAGGAAAACGGGAGTATATGTGGAGTTCATAATTCATGAGATTGCATTTTTAGCTCGAATAGTTTTTTTTCCGCAGCCCCCAAGGCCCCTGGAGTCCTGTGGGCGCGTCTGAGGGGCGCTGGCCCACAGCACCAACCTGCCCGTGAGCACGCGGGGCGCCCCAGCCTTCCTTAGCGTTGGGAACACTCGCTTCTAACAGAAGGCAGCAGCTCTTTAGAAGCCGGCGTTAGGGGTCTAAGGTGGACGAGGTTAGTCTGCCTTTTCATTCCTGTTAAGTGAAAACCCTACGCAGGAGAAGCTAGAGCTTACCTGCTCCGTTCTCTGAAAACTTCCTGGGGACTTCCTGGGGGCCTCGTGGTTGGCACAGTGCCTTCACTGCCCTGGCCGGGGTTGAGTCCCTGATCAGGGAACAGAGATCTTCCAAGTCTCACAGCCAAAAAAATAAAAATCTTGAAACACCACCAAATAAAACCAAGTAAAGGCCTAGTCTGTCCTGGCCTCAGCTTGCCGTGGTGTGTGTATGTGCCTCTGATAGCAAGCTTCTGTCCAGCTTTCTTGAGCCAACACAAACGAAAGCCGCCTTGCCCTGTGTTCCTGTATGAACCCCGAAATGCCCCTCCCGGCCAGGCAGCTGAAGAATGACGGTCACCATCATTTGGCTGCTGAGCCTGGGGGCCCCAGCAGCGGGTGAGGGGCACCGCTCTGCGCCACGCCTGTCTGAGCCCGGCGTGTGTCTATCGGCCCTATGTGCACTGTTCCCGTCTGAGCCTGGCGTGTGTCTGTTGCAGGCGCCAAGGAGATCGACATCGCCGCCACCCTGGAGCATCTGCGGGACCAGCGACCGGGCATGGTCCAGACCAAGGTAAGGCGGCCGGGCCTGGGGCTCAGGGTCGGGGGTCATGAGGGCGGTTTTCTCAAAAGGAGTGAGGGGCAAGCTGGCCGGCTGCCTCCCACACCCGCTCCACTCAGGAGGTCGGGGCAACTCTGGCTGCAGCCCCAGCGTTCCAGCCTGAGTAGATGTGGTCGGACCTCAGGGCCCGGGACCCTCCGTGTGCCGATGGGGGGAGCAGGGGAACAGTGAGATCTCCACGTCAGAGGCCAGCGATGTGTGTGGCGTGTTCCGCCGGAGCCCACAGCCACAGCCCCGCTGCAAGGTTATCAGGATGGCAGTCACCAGAACGTCCCTGGGCCATGCTGGGCCCCTGAGCACCCTGAGTAGCTTACTGAAAAGGCTAAGTTTGCAGCAAAAGGAGCAGAGCCTAAAGATCCCTGGACAGCCTTGGGTTCACTGAAGCCGGAACCAATGTCCACATGATGGCCTATTCCCTTAGCATTGCAGGAGTGTCCATGTCCAGCCACAGACACTCCACACGCACGTCCTACAGTCGTAAGCACAGGATCCTCTCCTTCCTGGTGTGGCCCGGACTCTCCGGATGCCATCATCGCCTCCACTAAAGCCACCCTTGCAGAGGACTTCAGTTATAAAAGTCGTAAAAGCCCTCCCGGGAGACCAGGCTGCTCTGTGCTCCGGTGCCGAGTGGTGAGGGTCTGGGACCCCCGTCGTCCCAGCTCGGGCTCTTACTGTCCCCTCAGGGTGTCAGCAGCTCCTGGGCCCAGCTCCGTGCCGCAGACGGGACAGGGCAGCGTCTGAGCCTCGAGGGAGGGAGCACAGGCTTCACTCCGCCCGCTCTGTTGGGCGGGAAGGAGCCCAGCGTCTAGTAAGCATGGCGAGCACACTTTGACCCTGAAGGTCGTTTCTCAGAACAGCTTCATGGGCCCCTATGGCTGGTTCCACGTGGTCAAAGTCAGCCCCGAGCACGGAGGCAAAACCAACTCAGCTCCTTCGTGTAGAGCCAGGGAACTGTTCTGGGTGGAGCCGGAGGACGTGCCTAGCGGCCGGGTCTCGGCGGCCACCGCCGTTCCCTGGTGCTCGCTCTTCCTCCACTGGCAATTGATGGGGCCCTGGGAGAGCTGGACCCTGCCCACGCCTGCCTGCCATCCTGGTGATGGGCAGCCCACGGGTCCAGTGGCCCTGGCGGGGCCGTCCTGCCAGAAATCCAGGGTCGGCTCACCATCCGGGAGGGTCTGGCCCCGTGTCCACCAGCAGCCTCACGCAGCCCAGAACCGGGGCTGAGGGCAGGGGCGGCTCTTGCCCAGGAAGGAGAAGTCAGGTCCTGTCTCTGGCCGACGTGCTCCCTCATGGCACCGCCTCCTGGTCCCGTGAGCCCCGGGCTGTGGGGCCCGCTGCCCGCCCTCCTGGCTGGCCGGCACCTCGACAGTGCTGTGAATGGCCCTGCTTGGCCCCAGGCCCGTGCCCCGTGTGGGTCAGTGAGCGGTCAGGGCACAGGGCAGGTCTGCCCCGCCTTTGTCGCCTCACAAACCAGCGGGACTCCCAGAGCCGCCCTGCGTCCTGTCCCATTTCCGTGTCATTGCGAGACCGCAGTCTGCCGTCAGCAGGCCGCCGTTCCGGAGGAGGCGTCCAGGGAGGCTGTGCCCGTGTCTGGGGCAGTGTCCTGCACACACCATGCCCCTGGCTGACCGCTGGCTTGAGAGACGGTGGCAGGAGGTGGCTTCCCCGGGGCCTGGCAGTCCGGGTGGCAGCGGGCCTGAGCCCAGGCCTCGAGGGGAGGAGAGGTCCATCCAGGTGGGCACACGGGGTGGGGAGGTGCAGGTGGACGGGCCTCCTGCTGACCCTGCATGTGGGCCTGGAGGCTTGTTCCCCGGGAGAGCCCACTGTGCTTCGGGAGGATCGTGGCCGCCAGCAGAGGCTCTGAGCTAGAACCTGGCAGGTCATCCCTGGGGGCTCCGATGGTAAAGAATCTGCCTGCAGTGCAGGAGACTCGGCTTTGATTCCTGGATCAGGAAGATCCCCTGGAGAAGGGAATGTTCACCCACTCCAGTATCCTTGCCTGGAGAATCCCATGGACAGAGGAGCCTGGCGGGCTCCCATCCCTGAAGTCACAAAGACACAACTGAGCGGCTGAGCACAGAACAGCACATACGCGTCTGTTCTGTGCCAGTCACTCAGAGTGGAAATGTGTCAGTCTTTCTGGCACTGGACTCGTCTGTCGATGACTGGAGTTTTCGAGTATCTAAGCCATTGATAGGGCTCTCCTCCATCAAAAATCCCTACCTGCTGTTAAGGGAGTGTTTGCATAGTTTATTCTTTTGTGATTTCTTTGGTGTGATGGGGAAGTACTGGGTACACTGCTCCCAGTGTTTCATGCCGAGCTGGGAGCAGGTTGTGGACCCGGGAAAGCTGCCGGACAGGCGGGCTTGTCCTCTGTCTGCCAAGCCCCCATTTCTGGAGGAGCAGACAGTCCCGACACCCGGGACTCGCCCCGGACAGGCGGGCTTGTCCTCTGTCTGCGAGCCCCCATTTCTGGAGGAGCAGACGGTCCCGACGCCCGGGACTCGCCCCTAGTGTATAGTCAGCAGCCCTGCGGGTTCCGCCGGCACGAGAAGTGTGCCCTGTCCTGGGAGCACTGGTGTCCGTGGGCACACGTATGCCTAAGCTGGCACGGTTGAGGGTGAGACGAGGTTTCTTGGCAAACAGAAGTGAGTCGGATTGAGCCGGGTGGTGGGTGGATTTTCAAAGAGTGCGAGTACGACCCTTTCCATTCTGAGGCCAGGGAACCCCGAGGTGTCATGACTGTGACCGTTTCCGGTGAGTCTCAGAAGGACGGGAGGCTGCGTCCAGCCCCGCCCCTGGGGGCCATGCTGGGGCTGGAGTCAGAAGGGGCTGGGGGAGGGGGCGCACGGAGCCTGTGGCAGCTGCTGTCACACTCACACGTCCACCCCAGCTTCTCCAGTGACAGAAGCGGAGATGAACACGAGACATGCAGCCCGTCTGCTCCGGGTCTCCTCCCGCAAACCCACACCCTGCCCACCTCCCACGGAAGTCTGCAGCTCTTCCCTGTCCTCCGTAAACAGCTTCTCCCTGCAGGACGGCACGCGGGAGCCCACAGCTGGAGCAGAAGGGGCCCTGCTCATGTCTCCCTCCTCTGTCCCTCCAGGAGCAGTTCGAGTTTGCCCTGACGGCCGTGGCCGAGGAGGTGAACGCCATCCTCAAGGCCTTTCCCCAGTGAGGCCGGAGGCGCCCATGACCGGGGGCCCCGTCAGCGACCACGGACGTCGTGACCGCGCCTCTGCTGCAACCGCCTAGAGCTCTAGTCCTCAGGAGCCTACAGTCAGTGCAGCTTAGCAGTTACGTGTGTGTGTGTTCAGCCAAATAATGATAAAGGGAGATCTGTGGGCAGATGCAATGATGGGGGGCAATCAGTTATTCTATTTTCGATTTCTTGAAAAAAACTTTATTTTTCCTTAAAACACATATCCATGTTCTTAATTGCCAATCATGTCATATGGACGGCACCATCAGCGTGGTCCCCAGAAGAGGGCTGGTTTGTGACTTGTCCCTCTCTGGAGGGTCAGCCATGCAGGGCGGGGCCCAGAGGGGCCAGCGGGCCACCTCAGTAGAAGACACTCTTGGCCTTTGTCCTTACGACTGTGTACCACCGGGAGAAATCGCAGGCTTCTTTAGGAGTTAGGCGGACGTGACGGGGACATTCTGCAGCTTTGGGGTAGATCATAAAACACAATCGTGCCAGCTCCTCATCCAATCTGGGCTGCTGCACACCCTCCCCCAAGCACTGTTGGGGGACAGTGACAGCCCCGCCCAAACTTCCACTCCCCCAGGACAGCCAGGGGCCCCGGGGGCAAACGCTTTCCCACCCAGAGTGCCTCCTTCCAGGCCAGTAGACAGGGACACTTGGCAAGGCCCTGGCGGAGCCCCAACCTCCAGACACGGCTTTTAGCTACAAATAGGGGTTTACACGCATGTGCTGTCACTTCAGCCGTGTCTGACTCTTTGCAACCCCGTGGACTGTAGCCCGCCAGGCTCCTCTGTCCACGGGCTTGCCCAGGCGAGAGTACTGGACTTCACCCAGATGCCGCTCAACGCTTCCCTGAGGGGTAATGAGAATGGGGCCGGGCCTGTGTGGTCCCCTCCCCAGGAAGGCTCGGGCCCTGCTGGCGTCCCGAGAGGACCGGGAATGCCCTCACCATGGGGGAAGTGCAGGGAGGCCCGCTGTTTTTTGCTTCTTGCCAGCATGGAATCCAGGCATCTGGGACGCAGCGGTGGCCAGGCCCCTCCCGGGGCTCAGGCTCCTGGCCTCTCAGGCAGATCCCCATCTGATGTCACACAGACACGCGTCTAGCGATCCTTCAGATTTGCCAAAATAGCACCTGGGCGCCCCCACCCCAAAACAGAGGAATGCGCTTCACTGGACTGAGGACAGTTCGACGCCGAGGGGGCTGTGCGGGCTGCTCTGTGTGTTGCTGGCCTCGCTTTAGGGAATAGACGCTCCAGTGGCCCTGGGCCCTCTGCTTCCCGTGCGGCACGCCATCCTCTCATCTTAAACAGACGCCGCGTCTCAAAAAGCGGGACAGGGAAGGTGGCCGACCGAATGGGGAGAAAGCTGCCAAAATACTGTTTGTGTCTCTAAATGGTGTTGTCGTGTGTATCTGCTTTAATATATGGATCATTTCCTTCCCAAAGCTGTTTCTCTACCTGGAATCTAAACAATTAATGGAAACTAGTTTATCTGAACGTAGGACGCATATACCCACTTGTAATTTCTAACATTTCATGTTTCTTCAGTGTGAGATACACAAATATATTTAATTGTGTCTGATTAAACTTCTGATTTCACATTTGAATGGTCTGTATTTGGATGAGAGAGCAGTTTTTTGGGTTTGTTTGGTTTTTTTTTGTCCCATCCATCCTGTTTCCTGAAGCTGTGGGCGTTTAGACGCCAGAACAAACTGTGTACATCCCAGGAGCTCCATGCTGAGTTCTAGTTTTATTTGCGGAGCTGGGTGTGTACAGGGGCCAGAGTGTCGCGTGTGGCTGCGAGTCTATTCATTAAAAAGAGATGACACAGTCTCAGGCGAACGTTGGGGCGTGCTCCGCCTCTGGTGTCTTGCCACCTCTTCGCTGCATGTGTCTGCCCAGGGAGCGTCCGGGAGTGGTGGCCCGTCCTTGCTGCCCACAGGGGAGGGGGGCTCCCCATCTCACAGAGACACGAGCCGCCCCGGGAGCCTCTCAGCCCAGGGACCCGCTGGGAGCACTGAGACCCGGCCAGGACGGCCCTGCTGCCGTGACTCACTGCCCCGCTCTCGCCTGTGCGGTCTCCGTGGGCAGTGGTGAGACGCGGGGGTCTGTGCTGCCAGAGCAGATGCGGGTGTTGGTTTCTCAGGAAATCAGCCCCCCGTCTCAGCTGCGGGCATCCAACTCTGCTCCGTTGGCTCCACCCCTGCGGGCCCCTCCTTCCCTGAGCCTGCTTCTCATCAGGGTCCTGCCCCGGGTCCAGCGCGCTTCTGCTGTCCGTGTGCTGGGAGTCGCTGTCATTCATACACACACATTGGACAACGGGTGACTCGTCTCGAGACACACACATGTGAGTCTGCGTGGGGCCTAAAGAGGCCCTTCCATCCAGGGTGCCCAGCGATGCTGAGCAGAATGGACTTTGAAAATGTCGTGCAGAGCCAGCCCTGAACAGACGGGATGAGGACAGAGGGCTCGCCCTTGGGCTGGGGGACCACATCCACGTGTCCACGCGGGGCCAGCGCAGGGGACCTGGAGCTGCGCACAGCCAGCCGCCCTGCCGTCGGCACCCCTAGCTGACGGGCCCACAGGAGCCGGCTTCAGTGCCCTGGGAGTCCTGTGTCGGCAGCTCCCCCGTGTGCACTGGCGGCCGCTGTCACCCGGCCCAGCAAGGCGGCGGGGACGTGCTCATCTGGGGGCCGGTGACTCCTCTGTGGAGCTGGGTTGTGGTCTCGGGGCCTGGAGGACCATGTCACGTGTCCGCGTGCTCTTCAGATTCTCACTTGCAGACGCCACACGCATTTAAGTTTGATCCGCATTCGCAGTGTCTTCCCCAGCCCGTGCTTAAGGTCTAGGCAATCCCCCAGACAACAGTAAAGCCTTGATTGGCCAGACTTGCTGATTTCTGGGCCATAAACACACCCGCCAGGAATGGTGTTAGTGCTGGCTCACTCGGTGAGCTGCGGAGACAGCTGCTAGAGTCTTGAGAGGGAAGTGCCGTCCAAACAGTAAGGGATGCGTTTTGAGTGTTTATCACCTACGTCTTCGTCTAATGTGTCCGTTAACATAATTTGATTTTAATCGTGGCTATATTTAACAACTAGATTGTAACACTCCCAAAAATTTAAGTCTGCTTCTGCAAGTCCTCAGGAGCCAGCTGTGGTATGCCTCTGCCTCGAGATCATGGAGAAGTCTGGAGAAAGGCCGGCCCCACCATCCAGCCCAAAGAAGGTGGGCGCCCAGTCTGAGATGCTGGGGCTTGTTCCCCATGCCCACGGAACACAGGGAGTCCTCAATGTGAACAGGATGAAAATCTAATGAGACGCGGATGAAGCCCTGAGGTCTCCACCTCATGGAGGCCAAACGACTCAGATGGACCACATGCAAGCCCCAGAGGAGACGTCCCCGTGGTGCTCAGCTCCGGATGAACCATCACCGAGCCCAGGAGGCCAAGGTCACCGCTGTGATGACGCGCGGTGACGCAACTCAGGAAGACAGTCGTAGATTTAAACACTGTAAATGCCAGTGAGGAAGAACAGAACAAAACAAGAGCAAGGGGCTCTGAAAAAGAACCAGCGAACAATGAGGCAGGAGCAGCGCCCTAGAGACAGAGGCCAGGCTGCCAGAGGGGGAGAGCGAGACGGGCACAGGAGCCTGGGGGCACCAGCTGCCAGGCACAAAGGCAGGGTCTCGGGCTGAGATGAAGTCAGGAGCTACCTACCGGCTTCGCACGGTGACAGCGGTAGCCAGACCTCCCAGCCACGGTTCTGAACTGCGCAGAAATATTGAACGACCGTGTTGTGTGATAAGAACTTACATAGCGTTGAAGGTAAACATTACTTCAAAAACCAACAAACTTGTGGGAAAAGAGATGAGATTTGTGGTTACCAGAGGCGGGAGGTGGGAGGAAGCAGAACTGGATGAAGGCTGTCAAAGGTACAAGCTTCCAGTTATAAGTACCAGCGATGTGATTTGCACCGTGATAGATATAATTAACACTGTGTTATATAGGGAAGTTCTTAGAGTAAATCCTAAGAGTTCTCATCACAAGGAAAAAATTCTATTTCTCTAATTTTGTATCTGTTTGAAATGATGGGTGTTTACCATGATTATTGTAGTCATCATTTCATGATGTGTGTGTCCGGTCCTTCTGTACATGCCTTGCTCACCTGTGTGTATGTAAATTATCACTTATAAGACTGGAAGGAGAGGGGAAAAGAACCCAACAAAGCCTCTGGAAGGAAACCCAAGGGGAGCAGTTGTTCAGAAAGCAGAGAAGGCCGGCGCTCATTTTACAGGCAGGCCAGATGAGACAGAAGGGAGGCAGCAGCGGAAGCCCGAGCTGTGGATGGAGGAAGGGGTGGAGACATGCAGTGAGTGTGCGCAGCGGGCAGGAAGCACGCCCTGACCCAGGGACAGAAGAGGGTGCCGAGGCTCGCAGGAGTGGCGGGCTCCTGCAGGGCGGACGCCGAGGCTGCAGCCGGGATCCACATTCTGTCCCGTCTCAGCTGGGAGAGCCGGGCCCTCTGCACCCTGCCCACACCCGGCTCCAGCTCAGAGCCGGCAGCAGGCCCGGTGTAAGTTTTATTATCAAGGTGGAGAAGACTCTTGAGAGTCCCTTGGACTGCAAGGAGATCCAACCAGTCCATCCTAAAGGAAATCAGTCCTGAATATTCACTGGAAGGACTGATGCTGAAGCTGAAACTCCAATACTTTGGCCACCTGATGTGAAGAAGTGACTCATTTGAAAAGCCCCTGATGCTGGGAAAGATTGAGGGCAGGAGGAGAAGGGGACGACAGAGGATGAGGTGGTTGGATGGCATCACCGACTTGATGGACATGAGTTTGAGTAAACTTTGGGAGTTGGTGATGGACAGGGAGGCCTGGCGTGCTGCAGTCCACAGGGTCGCAAAGAGTTGGACACTACTGAGCGACGGAACTGAACTGAGCCTTCCATGTCTGTTGGCGCCAGGGACCCAGGCTATGAGTCTCCCAACCACAAGGAGGGCGATCTCCCCCGACAATACCCAGCAATTAGTGTGCGCCACATGTGTACCCTGCTGGAGGTGGGCCATGCGGTGGGAGGTTCAGTCCCTGGTCTTCAAGATCCACCAGGAAACACGGGCCCCTGGGGGCCACAGAGCAGTGTGCAAGTCCTCCCCAGGGGCCCGTGAGGAGGGATCTGGGGGGTGAGCCACCCCCCTTCACGGGCTCAGCGGCTCTCACAGCACACCTGGGGTGACACAGGCTCCGAATCCGTCCTGACTCTCACCGGTGCCCCCACGCCTCCCTGGGCACGGCGCGTGCTGGGGTGGGCGTCTCACCGCTCACCTTCACGACGCCTCGGGGCTGAACCATCACTGCTGCCTGAGATGACTCTCGCCAGTGCCCCCACGCCTCCCTGGGCACAGCGCGTGCCCAGGTGGGCGTCTCACCGCTCACCTTCACGACGCCTCGGGGCTGAACCGTCACTGCAGCTGAGATGACGGTGATCTGGCAAAGAGAACGCGAAGGGCCCACCTACTGAGTGCTGTAAACTAGGCCACCCACGGCGTGCCCAGCGCTTCTCCAGACGGCGACCCGGCGTCTGTGTCAGGGGCGGGGGTGGGCTCGCTGGAATTCCGCGAAGATGCATGGGGTGGGGAGAGACAGCCTCACATCAGCTGGCAGATCCAGCGTTGTTAAAAACGCCCGCCTCCCCCGGGAGTCCTAAGCCCTGGCGTGAGGACGTGGGGTCCCTAGAGCAGCCCACAGCCTGACTCTAAGAGTCTGCCCCTCCCCCGATGTCATTCTCCAGCCCTGCCCCCCAAAAAACTAACCGCAGTGTCTTCAGGCACCCCAGCCTGCCCTCGGGGGGTCGGTGCTTGTAGAGAATTCCCCATCCTCCCCTGAGACACCCAGGTCACAGGTCAGCACCCCCCTCTCCGCCCACACCAAGTCCGTTCGCCACCTTGGCCTGGCACCACTGAGATCCTGCAGCTGGGTCATCCAGCTCCACCCCATGCCCACGCTGCTCTGTCTCTGTGGCTGGGAGCAGCGTCTCCTCTGCAGGGTCGTGGGTGAAAACGCTCCCCACAGACCTCTGCCCCACCCTGGCCCACCTGGGCCTCCCTGGCCAGGACGAGCCACCTCCAGTCGATGCTGTTGGTCTGACTTATTGGGTGGTGCAGGCGGAGAGGGCACATTCAGGAAGCTTTAGTTTTTTCTTACAAAATTGACACCCGTGCTTTTAAAAGCCGGTCTACTCACCTCTGCTCCCAGCCGTTTCCTGCTCTCTCCGGCCTTCAAATTTGAGCAGGAAGCCCCACCGTCATCCCGCAGGGAACTGACAGCAGTATTCTGTGTCTGTCTGTGTGTTTATTAATCAAGTAGAACGCTAATAAAAACCTTCATAATTAGCAGAACAGGCATCGATTCAAAGATGTTTATTGGAATAGAAAATTAGAATTTGATTACACCTTTGTTGCTAAACAATGGCTGGCTTTCATTTTGTTCGGGGTGTTTGTTTAGAGACTGGTCTTCGCCGTCCAGGCCGCTCCGTTTCTTAGGCGAGCCGCGTGGCGCGTGTCCGCCGTCTCCGTGGCTGAGCGACGCTGGTGGCTGCCGCGGTAGCCTCGGACGGCGCTCCCAGGAGCCGGGCCTGTGCGCCTCCGCCGGGCCGTGACCACCGGCCCGGGCCGAGCCCGGCGCGGTGGAGACTCGGTCCGGGGCGGGCGTGGGGACGCGTGGGGACCCCCGTGGGCACCGCCCCCTCTTGTCCAGAACCCGGGCTTCCAGAGTCCGTCCCGCACACGTCGAGGCGCCGGGGCTGGTGGGTTTGCTTCCGCCTCTGAGGGAAGCCGAGTCCCCAGAGAGGCCGCCAGAGAGGGGGCCGGTTCTCGGAGGAAAGGAAGCGAGAGGCACCTCCACGCCGCCCTGGGCTCGCCCTCCCCTGCTTGCCCTGGCCGGGGGCAGCCTCAGGTCCAGCCCCTCTGCCCGTCTCTCTCCGCTTGTCTGTCCTCTGCCTGTCCGTCTGTCTCTCTCTCCTCCCTCCTGGGGCATCTGCTTTGAAAGAGCAGCTTACACACACGTCTCAGTGGTTGGACTGGATGTCTAATTCAAACCCATCTTTCTTGAACATTTCCTCCCGTCTCTGCTTCATTTCCTGACCCAATCATAGTTACAATATAGTGATAATTTATCAAGTCACTGAAAATAGCTTCTGCCGTCCACAGACGCTGTTTCATCAGGCCCCGAGTCCGTCAGACCGACTCTGTCATGTGCCTGGTGGTAGGATGCTTGGGGCTCTTTCTCTTCACTCCTGTAAACTATCCCGGGAGAAGAAGCACCCTCGCAAGGCCACAAGTGTGTGGCCTCTGGTGTCCTCACGCCCAGCCTCTGCCCTGAGCCCTGAGCCCTCGGTTTGTCCCCAGGTTTAGAAGAGGGACATGGTCACCGCCCCCAGCATGGGCCGGCCCAGCCCTGGGCAGCCCAGCCCTCATCCGCCTCGGCCACAAGAGCTTGGGGTCAGCCCCGGCTGCTTCCTCTGGGGCCACTGGGCCCTCCCTGCCACGCAGCCACCTGGCGAAGCCCCCCGTCTGCTTATCTGCAGCCAGACTGCTTCCTTCTGGTCCTCTGAGGGCCTCACACACTCTTATTTTCTTTCCCTTTTCATGGAAATCAGAAAAATCAATCCATGAGCAGTCAGACTGGTCAGTCCCTGCAGAGGAGGAACAGGCCACCCCTGAGCAGGGTCCCCAGGGGCCTTTCCAGGGGCTCCCCAGGCCCCCCCCACCTCCTGCAGGCAGACAGTGCCCCCACCATGCCCACTGTGTGCCAGGCCCCGAGTGGGGGCCGCAGCCAGGAGGGCGGGTGGCGGGCGTGGGGTCCCCTCCCTTCTCACCACGTCGGCAGCCAATGCCTTGTTTAATCGCATTTGATAATTGTGTTTTGTGAGTTCAAATGTGTATTTATTATCAGAACACATTCTCACTAAGAAACAATGAAAATTTTCAGAATACTGAGAAATGAGGCTGTTTTAGTCAACTCCAAAATCCTAAAGTCAAGATTTACAGAGAATTCCCACAGTCTCATAGCAAATGGGACCCAGTGGAAGGTCGAGGATCCTGGCCCCTCCAGGCTTGGGGGGCTCAGCATCTGGAAGGCCCAGGACTGAGGGCTGGCTCTGCAGGTGTGGGGACACCCCAAGAGGGCTGCTGGAGGGGCTACAAGACCCCTGTTAAGAGGCTGACCTCACAGAAGACCTTCTGCTGGGGACAGAGGGTCACAGACAGACAGTGTTGGCAGCTGGGAGGGGGAGGGCATGTGTGTGCATGTATGTGCTTGAGTGTGTGCACACATGTGTGTACATACGTGTGCTTGTGTGTGTGCTCGTGTCTGTGTGCATTGTGTGATTGCTTGCGTGTGCACACATGTGCACGTGTGTGTGTGCTCATATACATGTGCGTGTGTGCATGTGTGCTCGAGTCTGTGCGTGTGTACTCGTGTGTATGCCCATGCGACAGCGTGAGCAGGTGGAGAAGCAGCAGGAGAGGTGGGTGGAAGGGCCCTGGGGCAGCGTCGGGGAGGGCGGGGGAGGCGCCAGAGAAAGTCGGGGCACAGAGCTGGGGATGAGTCACAGAGCAGGTGGGACTGGCCCGTGTGGACCCCAGCTGGGGCTGACTGGCTGTCGTGGTCAGTCAAGCTGCTTAGCACCGGAGGAGGTGTCACTGAGGCCTGGAGGCTCATGGGCACCAGAGCAGCTGCTGGCCCTGCAGCCACGTGTGCTGCTTTGGCCCACAGGCCAGGGCTGGGTTCCAGCCCCTGTTTGTCCCTCAGCCGAGGGCCCTTGTGCAGTGCACAACATACCCAACTGCACTCAGGTGGTGGAAAGCCAAGGCACCTGGCCTGCCACACACAAGGCTGAGCTGCAGCTGGACAGGCACAGGAAGGCGGCCGAGAGCTGGTGGCACCCAGTCCCGCCAGCTGCCCAGGCTCAGGACACGGGGTCCCATCTAGCCATGAGGGCCGAGGGGAAGCCAAGGGCAGAGTCCATGGTCCAGCTCACTGAGAGAAGCTGGGCATCTGGGTTTGTAACAAGCATCGCAAGAGAGTCAATGTACACGTCCAGAGAGACATCCGACCTCAGGCTTGGCGGGAACACGGGGCAGAGAGCGAGAGAGACGGGGCACGCCCCTGGGTTGCACTCTGCCCCCGTCACCCCCTCCATGCAGCCACCTTTGCAAACCACTCCCAGTTCTATTGTGGAACAAGAAAAAAGACAGAAATAACACTTAGAGGCAATGCCCGTCACCCAGAGAGGTTCTGTCCAGAGACCACCTGATCTGCCCGCCCCACGCCAAGTCCGCTGATCGTCCTTGAGTGGCTTCTTTGCCCAGAGTCGACCCTGCATCCCGGTCCTGTCCCCAAACCAGAAAGGGCTGAGAAGTGGAGGGTAAATGTCATCCAGACGAAGGTCTTTTTAAATTCAGTTCAGTTCGGTCATTCAGTCACGTCCGACTCTTTGCGACCCGATGGACTGCAGCACGCCAGGCCTCCCTGTCCATCACCAACTCCTGGAGTTCACCCCAACCCATGTCCATCGAGTTGGTGATGCCATCCAACCATCACATCCTCTGTCATCCCCTTCTCCTCCCGCCTTCAATCTTTCCCAGCATCAGGGTCTTTTCCAATGAGTCAGTTTTTCACATCAGGTGGCCAAAGTAAGGTTTCCAGGCTCCCATAAACATGGGGAAGCCGTGATCAGGGGCTCTGAAAGACTTATAAGCCAACCAAATGGAAATCAGGTTTGGCGGTAAGAGAAGCTTTGCCTGCCTAGCGAGTGTTCGGCCAAAGCCAGAAACGACTGCGTCCTTCTGCACAGCTTACTAAACTTCAATTTCAGCAACAGCATATTTTCAGCAGGAGACAGAACTAGCTTCAAATTCAGTTTTACCAAAAATATGAAATCAGAGGTGTATTCTTTGATCTGAAGTAAAGGCTGAGTCCACAAGCCTTTCCGCCGACTGCCCCAGCCTCCGGGTCCGCACACCCGTCCCGCCCAGGGAGATGAGGTCACAACTCAGCCACCACAGGGGAGGAGCCGGGGGGACCCGGGCCCACCCGCCAGCATGGGCCAGTGCCGCGGCTGCTGCGGACGGTCAGAGGGGTGGGGGAACTTCACGGAGGTGTCACAATTCGGGGGTCAAAAATACACACACGAGTGTGACTGGCAGCCTGAGACATAAAACCTGAGACCACGCTGTGTCCTGTTTACAATCTGTATAAAACTGCTCTGTGTGCATAAAATGCAACAAATGATGCTCGAGAATCTTCAGTGATTTGCCGACATTTAGAAAGTCAAGAACAATTCCAACTTGAAAATACTTTTCAGCTTTTGAGAATGAACGAAAGGCAGAATGTTAACTTTGCAGTTTCACAAATAGGAAAAAGTCCACATGGACATCCACTTATTTCACAAATAGGAAGATGTCCATCCGTGGACACGTCAACTTTGGTTCAAGTGTGAAAAATAGAGCGTGTGTGAGGACAAGAAGAGCGTGTGAGGGACCCAACGGGTCCTGCATCCCACCGACCGGGTCCGAGGCTTCCCCTCATCCACGCGACGCGGGGCGGGGGCAGCCACTGGCGTGCTGAGAAGTCCACGTTCTGCTACACGAACTCCTTAAACTTTAATGCTGACTGTCTGCTTTCTGGTAATAAAATTGTGACTGTGCAGTTACTGGTCCGAAGCACCTCCTGTGCTGGAGGTGCCCGGTTTCTGCCTCAGAGTGGACTGGCTTTGATTTTAGCGTTTGGTCAGAAGCCATTTGGCCATGAGGCCGTTTCTGTGCACCTGTGGTCAGAGCCTTGCTGGACTGAGGCAGTGACCAGCTCCACCCTGCCCTCCTCCCTTGGTGCCTCCCAGCCCCAGGATGACCCAGGTCCCAGCAGGTCCTGGGCATGCTCAGCCGGGCGCCGAGACACACACACACCACACCTGTGGCTACAACGCCGCGTGTGCAGCCTGCAGCAGGGCCCTGGGCCCGGAGCCGGCCACGGAGGGTGTGGGGATGACGGGGACGGGAGGGAGGGCCCGTGTGTGTGAAGACGCTCAGGTCTGGGCCCTGGGCCTGGAGCTGGCCACGGAGGGTGTGGGGATGACGGGGACGGGAGGGAGGGCCCGTGTGTGTGAAGACGCTCAGGTCTGGGCCCTGGGCCTGGAGCTGGCCACGGAGGGTGTGGGGATGACGGGGACGGGAGGGAGGGCCCATGTGTGTGAAGACGCTCAGGTCTGCAGCCCCTACCCTGAGGCTTGCCCTGGCCTCGCCAGGAGGGAGAGGGGCCCTGCGGGTGGTCCCGGAGTCTGGGGTCCAGACAGAGAAGCAAGAGGGCTCCCCAGCTGGGCCGGGAGACCTGGGAGGGACTGTGAGCAGAGGAAGCTGGAGTGGCCAGGCTCCGTGCCAAGCCCCACCTCCCAGACCTGCCTGTGAGCTTCTTCCCACCAGCACCTCTGCATCCATCAGCTATCACTGCTTAACAAGCATCCCAGGCTCCCTGGCTTCAGACGACTGCACTTGACTATTTCTCACGATTCTGGTGCTGAGCAGACTCAACTACAGGTATCACTGCGGTCTCTCGTGGGGTCACAGTCAGGTGACTGCTGTGCTGGGATGCACATGATGCCTGTGCCACCCGCCAGAGCCCCACGGGGGCAAAGACCAGGGCCTCTCTGTGTGTCTCTGTCTCACACACGCACACGCGCACACACACTTCTGGTTTTCTCCCCAGAACTCCCAGTGGCCCGTGTGCCCCAGGGCCCTGCGGGCAGCAACCTGAAGCATTGGTGGGACGGATGGTGAAGGGCACTGGCCGCCCTCCTGGGCCTCAGCACCCCGCCTGGCCTGGGGACGCGTGGGGACGCCGCTGGTGAACCTCTGGCCAGGAGGCGGTTGGCTCTGGAACCATCAGTCCAGGGCAATCTCCCTTTTTATCTGAAAGGGAGGGTGTCCTCTTGGCTTAGGAACAAGTTGCCTTTTGTAAGTGGTTTAGAATTGTTGGCTAAAATTACACCCTGCTCAGCAGACATTTTTGGACTCGGGAGTCTACCACGCGGGCTGTGCCATAGGTATTCTACTTTATTAGAAGAAAACGCCTGTCCTGATCGTGCACAGGTTATACGAGGCTTCGTCTGTGTGCCGCCAGCTCTCGGGGACATGTGGGAAGGGCCTCTGTGTGTCCAGGCTGGGCCCTGAGACAGCATCGGGAGGTCCAGCTCCATCCCTGACCCCAGGCCCCTCAAGGGCATGGACAGCAAGCGGCCCGGGGCCCTGGGCAGGGCTTCCAGCTCCCATCCTCCTTGGTTGGGCTAGGGCGGCCGCAGGCCCTGGATGCATGGAGGCTGTGTAGGGGGAGGCCTGGCTCCCAGGAGGGTGATGGCCGCGGGCGCCCAGGGGAGGAGGACAGGCGGGAACAGGAGCTGTGGACGCCGGGCACAGGCGGCGGGGCGCTGCTGTTTGGGGTGGCCCTACATGACCGGCCCCCAGGGCAGGTCAGCCCCCTAGACAGGGGGCCTGCCCGAGGCACACGGCCAGCTGGTGGGGCAGGTGTGGAAGCCGCCTGGCTCAGGACGCGTGCTCCTGCCCCTGGGTGGCCAGATACCGAGCACTTCTAGAGGAGCAAGGATGGGGTGGGGGGGTTGAAGCCACGTGAAAGGCCCCAGCCCGGAAGTGGGGACAGATGAGATCCCCAACAGGCCAAAGGTCGGTGTCAGCCTCAAGGGGAAAGGGGGCAGGAGGGAGCTTCGGGAGGCCGACAGCATAGGGCAGGGCTGCCCAGACGGCGGTGCGTGTCGTGCACTGCACAATCCCTGGCACGGCTGAGTCGACGCGCCCCCGAGCGGGGCGGCCCCACGTGTGACCAGGCTTCGGGACTCGGGACAGCAGGGAGCCGCAGCTGCGAGGGGACCTGGGGTGGAAGCCAGGGCTCCAGGGGCCTCGTCTTCACATGAAGACGCTGGACTCTGCTTCTCTTGAGGCCACGTGAGTCCCCACCACATGGACGCTTCTGTAGACATGACTGCAAACTCTGGGGGCGATGAAATCTACCCCACGGCAGGGAGAGTGAAGCGCAGCAGGCAGAACCCTGGAGGGGCCAGCCCCGAACAGGAGCGCAGCACGGGGGAGCACCTGCTGTACCCTCGGGGCGGCCTGGAGCTGGGGCCGCAAGGCAGCCAACGCTACGAAAGGGCAGGCCCCAGCATCCAGGGCAACCACAGCCTCTGAGCAGCGCGGGAGGAACCCGAACGGGGGCCTTCAACCTCTGCCCCAACCCCCGCCAGCCCTGCAGAAGCAAGCCCAGGGCTCCAAGAATAAGCACCTAAACGAGGGCGGAGCCCCCACCCCCGAGAATGAACCCGAACTGGGGCGGAGCGCCCTCCCCGAGGATGAACCTGAACTGGGGTGGAGGCCACGCCCCCGAGGAAGAACCTGATCTGGGGCGGAGACCCTCCCCAGGAGGATCCTGAACTGAGGTGGAGCCCCCACCCCCGAGGATGATCCTGAGCTGGGATGGAGGCCACGCCCCCGAGGATGAGCCTGAACTGGGGCGGAGGCCACGCCTCCAAGGATGAGCCTGAACTGCGGTGGAGCCCCCACCCCGAGGATGAACCTGAACTGGGGCGGAGCCCCCACCCGGAGGATGATCCTGAGCTGGGGTGGAGGCCACGCCCCCGAGGATGAACCTGAGCTGGGGTGGAGCCCCCACCCGGAGGATGAACCTGAGCTGGGGTGGAGCCCCCACCCGGAGGATGAACCTGAGCTGGGGTGGAGCCCCCACCCGGAGGATGAACCTGAGCTGAGGTGGAGGCCACGCCCCCGAGGATGAACCTGAGCTGGGGTGGAGCCCCCACCCGGAGGATGATCCTGAGCTGGGGTGGAGGCCACGCCCCCGAGGATGAACCTGAGCTGGGGTGGAGGCCACGCCCCCGAGGATGAACCTGAGCTGGGGTGGAGCCCCCCACCCGGAGGATGAACCTGAGCTGGGGTGGAGGCCACGCCCCCGAGGATGAACCTGAGCTGGGGTGGAGCCCCCCACCCGGAGGATGAACCTGAGCTGGGGTGGAGCCCCCACCCCGAGGATGAACCTGAACTGGGGTGGAGCCCCCACCCCGAGGATGAGCCTGAACTGGGGCGGAGGCCACGCCCCCCGAGGATGAACCTGAACTGGGGTGGAGGCCACGCCCCCGAGGATGAGCCTGAACTGGGTGGAGCCGTCACTGGAGGACAGTATGCAGTCTGAGGTCGGCCCTGAGCTGCTACGGAAACAATGGCACGGGAATATGCCCTCTGGAGTCTCGTCTGGACCAGCAGGTCCCTCACCAAGAGGAAGCAGCAGGGCTCACACTGCACGACCTCTGGGGCGGGGTCATCAGAGCCCGGGGTCTTCCACCGCCTCACGTGCTCACACGCAGACCCGGCCGCCCTGTGCAGGCCGCGGGAGCTCGTGTCTGCTTCCACCGCCTCACGTGCTCACACGCAGACCTGGCCGCCGTGTGCAGGCCGCGGGAGCCCGTGTGCGCGTGACCTGCCAATCGCCCCGCTGGGCCCAGGCCCGCAGCCATCACTGCCGGCCAGACGTGTGGGGAAGGCATCTCAGGATCCTCCTGCCTAAGCGCCAGACACCACGAGAGAGGCAAGGCTTCCCCACCTGCCTGGGGTAAACAGCTCACCCAGACTCTGTAGGAACAATAGCTCACTATTATTATTGTGGTTTTCTAAGTTGTATAGTTGATTTAGGGCTTCCCTGGTGACTGAGAGGTAAAGAATCTGCCTGTAATGCTGGAGACATGGGTGGGATCCCTGGGTCAGGAAGATCCCCTGGAGGAGGGCATGGCAACCCACTCCAGTATTCCTGCCTGGAGAATCCCAGGACAGAGGAGCCTGGGGGGCTACAGTCCATGGGGTCGCAAAGCATCGGACACGACTGAGCAACTGAGCAGTGAGCATACGCAGGCACACCCACACACACACCATGGTGCCTGTGCACACACACGTCACACGCACACGAGGACACAGGGCCCAGAGGGACGGCCTGACTCCTGAGTTAAAATACGGGCGGCATCTGGGCAGAGAGGGAGAAAGGTTTCAGAAACACATCAGAACCCATACGAGGGGACTGCGTGTGACGACTTCCCACTTGTCCTGGGGCCCCTTTCCCAGAGCAGAAGCTCCCCGGGGGGAGGGCTGGCCTGTCGATGATGCGGCCACAGAGAAGAGTCAGCTGCCGACCCTGCAGTGAGAGCAGCCACATGGGTGGGCTGGCGGGGGAGACCCAACCCTGCGGCTTAACCGTCCACGGTCCCCCGATGGCCCCAGGGCCGGCCGTGCTCGGGAGAGGCCAGGCCGTCCACCAGACTCCAGGGGGGCCACCCTAGTCCGCGCACATGGGGCCCGCCACGCAGCGGGACCTGCACTTCTCCCGGGACCCGCCAGGTTGGGGCTCAGACAGGCGGGCGGACACTTGCCCCGTCACGGAGGCAGCCAAGCACAGCCCCCCAGCCGGGCCCAGACGCGCCCGCGCCAGAGCCTGAGCCAGCCGCCCTTGGGTGCCCTGATGCCGGAGGGGCCTGGGCACTGAGGAGGGCAGAGACCCGGTGGCTCGCCGGCCACCCCAGCACGTCTGCACCAGCTGCGCTCACGGCTGGCCCCACACACGTGTGCTGGCGCAGCAGAATTGGCCTTACCCAGCTCACCCATCTCCCAGGCCTTGCGGACACAGCCGAAGACGAGGCTGCACAGACCCACCTGGGCAGGCCGCGGCCCTGGCCCCGCTCAGGGCACTGGGCCCGGGGCCCTACCTTCGGGGAAGTTCACCCCTGCTCCTGTCCTCATGGCCGGGTCTGCTCTTGTGCAGAATCAAACTTCCGAGGGCCTGAGTCTTCTGCTGTCCCGGGACACAGAAGTCTGACTGGCAGCCTGACCACAACTGCTCCTCTGCTGAAAAGAAAACTAGGAACCCCAGCACCATGAACTGCGCCTCCGTTTCGAGGTGCACCAAGGCCGGATGGACTCCGTCCTGCAGAGCCTCACCGCTGCGAGGGCGCCCGTGGACTCTTGGGGTCCCTTCCAGCGGAGGGGGTTGTTTGCGTTCCTGCTACAGTTTTGCTTGGGTGTTGGTCAGGGCAGGGCCGGGGGCCGAGCCGGGGTGGGTGCGGCTGCAAGGATGGCCTGTGCATTCCCTGGCTCTGACTCCCACAGAGGGGATGGGGTTCAGAGGTTGCTGCTCTGTCCCGTCTCACTGCTCTGTCCGGTCTCACGGGTCTGTCCCCGTCTCACCGGTCTGTCCCCATCTCAGTGATCTGTCCCGTCTCAGTGATCTGTCCCATCTCAGTGGTCTGTCCCCATCTCACAGGATGTCTCAGGGTCACATGGGCACTGACCACTCACACATCAAAGTTGTGAGTCGATACCTGATGAGGGCTACCCCCTTCTCCACTCCAGCCACCCCCCACCCCCTGCTGGACACCCCTGGATTTCTGCAAGAGTGTAAAGAGAGCCTTGGTGGGATTAATCGTGAGCGGGGACCATTCTGAGCTGCAAAGGTGCTTTCCAAGCAGGAGCCTGGAAGCTGGGTCTCTGGAGAGGCAGGAACCCGGTGGCTCGCTCAGGCTGGACTGAGAGGTACAGACGGTGGGGGGAGCTCTCCCAGCTGGAGGACTCCCTCCCCAGCCCCGCACCCGCCCTCTGGGAGCCTCCAGCCAGCACTCATTAGCCCTCGCATCTCTCACCCAGCTTCTGGGTGTGATCAAGAATTAGGTTTAGCAAATTAGGTGAGGAGAGGGCGCTTGGAAATGACACCTCGGTGATTGATGCTGCTAATAAGCCTTCAGCCAGGAGTTCCCGCCCCACGCCCGCCCCCGCCCCCACCCCCCAGGGCTCACCCCCCGGGGCTCCCTCCCCAGCGCCAGGAGGGGGCACCCAGCCCAGCCTGTGTCCTGAGCGCGCCCTGCGTCTCCCGGGGTGGTGTGGGCCTGCCTTCCCAGACCGGGTCCTTCTCCTTCCATCCTCCTCTCCTCCCACGGCCCCTCAGATACTCACACCTCCCTAACCCGAAGGAAAGGGCGCACTGGCCCCTCACGTGTCGCCCTCGAGCTCGGCCCGTCTGCCTCTGTCTGGGGGTCTTGCTCCATTTTCCTCCCCTCTGGGAGCCACAGGAGGTGCACCTACCAGCCACACTCCACTGACCACAGCCCACTGAGGACACTCCAGCAGCCCCACTGCTGGTGACTGTCCGTGTTCCGCCCGGTAAGACCGTCTGTAGAAGCAAGCCCGCCCTCAGGCGGGTTCCTCTTAAGACACATCTCATTCTAGCAGAGAAAAGCGTCCAAGCAACTAAAGGGTCTTTTCTTTTCAACTCACGGTAGGCGAGAACCTTCTCAGAGCAGCGCGTTGTCCTGGGTACAGTGGAATGCACAGCACCTGCCCTTCAGCAGGTGACAGCAGAGGCCAGAGGTGTCCTAAAAACTAAGGCAGGGGGTTGGCAGGAGATTACCAGAGGCGCAGGAGTCCAGCCGCAGGGGTGTTCCCTGGGCAGAGAGACCTGTGCTGCTGTTCCAACAGCGGGGATCCCGGGAACATGGGCAGACCCACAGGGCAGGGCAGGGCGCCAGCTCCACAGGCGACAGGCTCGGATGGGAGCTTGAACCCTCACGTGGGGTTCGCATCAGGCCAACAGCTTAGAAACTCTCCTGGAGGTATCAGGAGCTGTTAAGGGGTCTAACCAGAGACCACCGACACAGCAAACAGGCCTCACTGGGCTGAGCCATCCTGCAAAAAAGAGGCAACATGGGTGTCCACAGCAGAAAGGCTGGTGTGTCCCTCCCGAGAGCCAGAGCCCCCCACCCAGGCAGGGCGATCCCCCCCTCGCTGTCTTCCTTCTGACCCACTGATGTCCCAAGGCTGTTGCACATCCCACCTCATCTGGGAACCCTTGATGGCTACTGAGTCAGCCCCTCCGCCACAGTATTGTCCTGGCCAGCACGGATTAAATTACTTCACCGACAAATGCTGCTCCCAGACGCACAGCAGAGTGTTCGTTCACCCCGGCTCCCGGAAGGGTGGCCCCATCTTGGGAAAGCTCCTGGGAGTCGGGTAGGGAGACCCACCTTCCTCTTTCTCGTGATGAGTCTTGTCGAGCACGGTCCTTTGACAGCAGAGGGGCTGGTGGGAGGTGGACGGATCCCACTCTGGGAAAGACACCTAACACCTGCTGATCGCATCACCAGGACGAATAAAACACTGCAGGAGCCCGTGAGGCTGAACGGGGGTACCCGCGGGCGGGGTGCTGGGACGCAGATGGAGGTTCTGAGAATGGCGGCAGGCATCCCCCGCGGCCCCGTTTCCAAATCGACGGTGTTTCCCAGGAAGGAGTCCTCGTGAGCTGCCGACCCTGCACACACGAGGTCTAAGTCTGTCCACACCCCACCTGCAGCTACGCATGGCTTCTCCCCCGGAAACCACACCCCGGATCTGCGTGGCAAAACTGAGCACCTCCCCCAAGCCTCCACCCCACATGCCTCCAAAGCACCCCAAGCCCAGGGGAGGTCTTCCTGGAGTTTCTTCTCTGTCCCTCCTCCCCCATTCCTCCAGACCCTTCCCTCCATCTGCACCGTCCCCGGGGGCCACGCTCTCGCTGCTTTTCCCATGTCTGCAAGACCCCTGCCCACCCCCACCCCGCCACTGTCTCCCTCTGGGCTGGCTCCTAACCCACTCCCACCTCCAGGGCTCCATCCTCCTGACGGCCAATCTGATGGCATCACTCCAGACGTCAGCAGCTCTCCGTCCCGGGATAAGATGCTTCCAAGACCTTTCACAACCTCCCCCTCGGCCCCAGTGCACACTGGGCTCTGGTCACGCTGCACTCCTGCAGCCCAGGGTCCCACCTTCTTCCAGGGCCGTACCCATGACAGCAGCAGCCTCTCTGGTCCCTCCAGGAAACCCTTGCTGGTCCTTAAAGATGGGCCAGGTTTGGGGACATCACAGCCGAGGGGCTGTGACAACCCCCCAGCAGACCACTCGTGCCTCCCTCACCGCAGCGCTGTCCCGGGGTCTCCTTACGCTGCCCACCCCACAAGCCCTCCTGGAAGGGCTCTTTGTTCTTCCTGGCACCCTCAGAGCCTTGCACAGGTCAGGCAGCCAGTGGACGTCTGCTGGACACGGAAACCACGAGCTCCTTCCCTCCCCCAGCGCCGACATCCATCATCTTCGCAGGTATTATTTCTGTCCCGCCTTGTTCCAAAGGGATTGAAGGATGCTTTGATCAAAACTTCACAAAGACTGGTTTACTGGGATCGTAATGATAAATCTATTCATTTGACCAAGAAATAACGTGTTCAGCTCAAAGTGCAGCAATGACTGAGTCCCAGGTCCAAGTCCACCCTGGACGTTCTCGGAAGCCAGACTTTCCTCTTGATTCTGGAGGTTTGGTTACAAACAAAATCCACCCGTGGTTTTACATGATCCCGGGGGAAGGCAGTGAGAAGTCACTCATCCACTCTTTGAAAAAGAGCTGCAGAGGACGTTGTTCTGGGCACCCCCACCTCGAATATGAGCACGTTTTCTGAGGAGCTAGTCCACCCGGGCGGCTGGCTTCCACAGAGGGGTCAGGAACGCCAGTTGGGCAGGAGGGATGCAGGGTCCTGGGAACCATCCCCAGCTGGCATCCAGGCTCAGATTCACCCCAGTAAAGGGGAGAGCTAGACGGGGGCCCTCAGAGCCCTTTCCGTGTCAGGAACTCTGAGGTTCTGATTCTCTGCTCCACCGGAGGGGGGCTGTCTGAAAGAAAACCCACTAAGGGTGAGGGGCACGGCCTCTGCAAAGAGATCCCCGTGTGGGGGGGCTCCAGGGCGGGGGCCTGAGGGAGGCCGCTAGCAAACTTTGCTCCGTCCACTCATTCAGCGCAGATCGGAACACTCACCTGCAAGGTGCCGTCTGCACCGAGGGTGGGCAGCCCTGAGCAAGGCGAGCAAAGTCCCGTCCCGCCACGTCACTCCCAGGGTGGGCGGTGGACACCCACGGCGCGGCTCCGGCGACGCCAAGGGGGCACGCAGCCCGCGGGCAGGTCGGAGCCACGGAGGGCGAGGAAGGCTGCTGCCCAGCCCGCCTGGGAACAGCCAGCCGTGCAGACCGAGGACGAGCGCGTGCGCGCACCGGCGGTGCGACGGGGACGGCGCCTGAGGGCGCGGCGCGGACCGGTGTTGGGGGCCAGAGTGAGGTACTCCGCCCGTGACAAAGGTCATGAGGAAGGAGGCTCGACATACGCAAAGGCGGGATCGAGCCTCAGGAGTCCCCCTGGAACTCCTCGAGCATCTACCCCCATAACCAGAGCCTGCCTACTTTACTACTTTGTGCTCACCTACACCTCTGACTTTACGGGGGGCTGTCCCCCACCACCTCTTTTGGAGAAGGAGTTAACTTAGAGCTCCAGTTTATAATAATTCCTGGGCGTGATAAGAGTGTTTTAACCTACAAACTCCTCTGAAGGTTCTCTAGCCTGCCTGACAGGCTCGTCCGGCCACATGTGATCGCTCACAGCCTCCCAACCGTGAGAGGCACAAGATGCTTTAAACCTTCTAAAAACAGTCCGAAGTTAGGGGCGTACCAGCCGGGCCTAGCCCATTGCCCTAATTAGAGTTCGAGGGGACCAGCCGGCTTTGTCCCCACTCCCGCAGCTCCTTCTCCTCTGCCATCAGGACCCCTGAGGCTCTGAGCCCGAGTGTCTATGCAGCCACTCCGTCTCCTCTGAACCGTGATGAGGTGGCATCTGGAAGGGAACCCACGTGGGACCAGCCCTGACGGGACAGAAACGGGATCTGTGGACATGAGCCCCATGGGGGACAGCACCCACCCCCGCGGGCCCAGGGCCAACCCAAGAGCAGAGGCGAGGAGGGGCCCACGGGCCAGTGAGATGCCAGCTGAGTGGTGTCTAACACACCTCAAGGGCACATCCCGGTGCATCTCCTGCCCCTGGTCCCAGGACTGGAGATTCAGCAATAGCGATACCAGCAAATGTCACGTCGACCGTTAGCAAAATCCTAAAGCACTTTGTACCTCAGCCACCTGATGCAAAGAGCCGACTCATTAGAAAATACTCTGATGCTGGGAAGGATTGATTGGCCTGCGGAGAAGGCTATTCGTCAGAGGCCATGATTGGTTGGATGGCATCACTGACTCGATGGCCGTGAGTTTGAGCAAGCTCTGGGAGTTGGTGATGGACAAGGAGGCCTGATGTGCTGCAGTCCATGGGGTCAGCAAAGAGTCGGACACGACTGAGCGACTGAACTGAAACCCTGAACAAACCCCCGCAGACTGAATCCAGCAACGTGCAAGAGTTATACATGAGGACCAGGTGGGATTTATCCCAGGAACACAAGTCGTTTAAATCTGAAGATCAATAAAGGGATATATCAAATTGATCGAATAAAAAAAAAAAGCACATAACCGTTTCAACACACACAGAAAGAAGCCTTTGACAAACCCATGATCTTTTCATGATAACAACACTCAGCAAGCTAGGAAAAGAAGGGAAATTTCTCAACCTGACAAAGGGCATCTGAAGGAAAACCCACAGCCAATGTCACACTTCACCGTGAAAGTCTGATGACTTATTTCCCTGTAGGATCGTGAGGACAGATGTCCAGTCTCACCCGGCCATTCGTAAACCTGCTGGGGGCTCTCCCCTGGGCAGCAAGGCAGGAACAGGAAATAACAGACATCCCAGTGGAAAGGGAATAAGCAGAACTGTCCTCGGTTACAGGTGACGTGATGCAGAGTGTGCCAAACCCTAAGGGAGCCACTGAAAAACTGTCACAGCTGATAAACCAGTTCAGCAAAATAGTATGATCAGGTCAGTATATAAAAGCAATTATATTTCTATCCTCTTGCAATGAACAAACTAAAACATGAAATTATGGAACCAGTTACATTCAAGATAATATCAAAAAGAATGAATGGCTTAGGAATAAACTTAACAAGTGAAATGTAAAATGTACGCTCTGAAAACTGCAAAGTGTTGTTGTGAGAAATGAATTTCTGAAAGAATGGAAGGACATCCCATGTTCATGGAAGACGGAGCATTCCCCAGGCTGAGGGCAGATTCACCTTGGTTCATATCAGAATACCAGCCCTCTTCCTCGTAGAAGCTGGGAAACTGCTGTAAGAAGGGTCGTATTGGGGCGCGCTGAACCCCGGAGAACTCGGAGCCCAGAAGCCTCCCATCTGTGGAGCCCACGTGGAAGTCTGCTCACAAAGCATCAGCCTGGCCCCTGTCTCCGTCGTCCGGGCCTTCCCTGCGTGACTGCACCTCCCCCTCCACTGTGAATGCCTGTGCTGGGCCGGCCGCCTCCTCCAGGGCACCCTCCTCTCAATGATAACTGCAAAGACCCAACTCCAGGTACGGGGTCAGGACTTAATATATCCTAGTGGGGGGAGGCACAGCATCCTACCCTCAGCTGGCCACAGGGACTTGCCTTCAGCACATGCTTTATTGACCTCTCCTCCTTGGGCCCAGGGGACCCCAGAGGGAAGCACCCGTCCATCCACCGGCCTGTGGTCCTGCTGTGTCCTGGCTCATTCGCTTTGCCTGCGTGGATTTGTGTTTGACTTTGTGAGTTTTTCTCTTTTTGTTAAACAGTGTTCACTGTACAAGCATCGAGCCTCACACACAGTCTTGAAGGATCTACTCCCTGCTTTCTGTCGTCAGAACTTGGGCCTGGAATGCACCCTAGGAAAGGCATTTCAAGAGTTAAGCACCATCCTAAGATCCAACCAGTCCATCCTAAAGGAAATCAACCCTGAATATTCATTGAAAGGACTGATGCTGAAGCTGAAGCCCCAGCACTTTGGCCACCTGATGTGAAGAGCATCAGGAAAAAAGAGCATCACTGGAAAAGACCCTGATGCTGGGAAAGACTGAGAGCAGGAGAAGGGGACGACAGAGGATGAGATGGTTGGATGGCATCACCAACTCAATGGGCATGAATTTGAGCAAGCTCCAGGAGATGGTGAAGGACAGGGAGGCCTGGCGTGCTGCAGTCCATGGGGTCGTAGAGTCGGACACGACTGAGCGACTGGTCAGCAACAAATGTGGAGGGAAGACGCCGTTCCTCCCGCAGCGGCCGGAGCCGAATGACGTCAGGTCTCCGGTGTTTGGACAGGAGCAGGTCAGAGCAAAAGGAGGCGGCCCCGCCCCGCCCCGCGCCGCTCCTCCAACGCTCCGGGAGGGGCTTCAGGCGGCGGCGCCCCCCAAGCCCCCACCTTGTTTTGCTGCCTTCGTTGCTCCACTTGTGCTGTCCTGGAGGGGGGCGGGGCGTGCCGCCTGACTCATCTTCACCTTTGGCCCCCAGCACACACTGGGAACGTTTTTAGAGGCTCCTCCATCAGGGTATCTGTAGAGTGAAAGCTCACAAGCGTGGAGTGATGATAACAGAACGCCTGGCCTGTAACCACGGAGACGCTCTGATTGACAGCTCCCACCGGCTTCCCTCCCCCAGGAACCCTGCTTCTCCAGCCCCGGCCCTCTGGGTGGTCACCTTGCCCAGGCAGCTGCCGGCTCGAGGTTGCCCCCGGGAGACTCCAGGGTGGGCCTCCCTTCCATGGTGTCCCAAGGCGCCCAGAGAGCAGCTGGCCCCAGGAGACAGGAGGAGACGCCGCTGGGGCCATCCACCCTGGAGCCCAGGCGGGAGAGTGCGGTTGGGAATATGGGGAAGAGGGACTCGTGACAAAGGGTAGGACGTCGGCCCAAACGCGAGGGGAAGACAGACCCCAGCTCAGTCCAGAGTCGCAAACAACAGGGGCTTTAACGGTGAAAGGGCTTTAAAGGTCATTATGCATTTATCAGTAAAAAAGCAATAGGAATTTCTAACAGCGACAGCTGGAAGGAGCAGAAGACACCCTCCTTCAATCACCATGGAAATCTCTGCTCATCACGCACAATCATATTTAGTTATTAATAGACGTCGGCGAGACTGACATTTTGCACATTTCATCCCAAGACGCGTCGGGGACACTTCTGGCATTTAGTTTATCATTTTCATCAGTGTCTTCCACGGATTGACCGGCCCGACCCCAGAATCTCACACTGTCACTCACCATAAGTGAATTTATCAACATGTACGGAATCGGAATACACATGAGAGTTTTAACTGTTTGCATACGAAATTACTTCATTCTCCACGCTTCAAAAAAATTCAATTTTGCATAATAAATGATGATAAGGGCCAGTTGACAATTATATAGGTGGGAAGAGTGGGAGGGAGTGATTGGAATTTCAATAGGCCTGTGAGTGTGTCTGGGGGTTGCCTAAGTAATCAGCGTGCGGGCTGATTCGCTCCATTGTTGGGGGTTAATACAAAGCCCTTCAGCTCCTATTAGAGGCGGCCCTACTTCAGCTGCAAATTGGCACATTCCTATTAGTATTTTCCTCCTGTGACACATCCTGCAACTGACTTAGATGCACAGTCAGGCGAATATTAAAATTAATTAGGCTATTATTTGAATTCAGAGAAACAGCAGCCTGCCTCAAAAAAATCTTACAGGGGGACACACACGCACACACACACACCACAGCCAGCCTCGCACAAAACACAAAAGCCTGCCATCACCTGCCGACAGACCCACCCAGAAGGCCCCGAGTGCCTCGGGTGTGGAACCATCTCTTCAAAGAAGAGGGAGCAGAGCTCGCTCTGGCTTCTCTGCCAGCGGCCGCTCTCCCACCGACGAGGCTGTGCGCGGACAGGAGTGTGATTTTACATCCGATCGCACCGGTTTCGGGCCAGGGCTGTGGTTCGCTTCATCAGGCAGCTGTGCCCCCCGTGTTCTAACCCCGTTAGCGCATCCGCTGTCCTCCTGCCGCTCTGCACCCGCTCCGACCACATCAGGCTGAGGCACGAACACGGCTGCCGGAGGCGCCCATCCTGACCGCAACGGCCGCCTTCTGGTCGCTCGGACCTCGGGGTACGCGCGACACCCACAGCTGTTGCACAGAGAGGGCTTTGGGGAACACTAACTTCACTTGTGATTAACAGGCGAATCCACACACCCGCGTCAGCCTAAGCTCTCCTTCCTTTTGAAGGTGTGTGCTCCGTGCTCAGTCGCTTCCGTTCTGGCTGACTCTCTGTGACCCCATGGACTGCAGCCCACCAGGCTCCTCTGTCCATGAAATTCCCCAGGCAAGAATACTGGAGTGGATTGCCATTTCCTCCTCCAGGGGATTCTTGACCGAGGATCGAACCCAGGCCTCCTGCACTGCAGGCGGATTTTTTGACACCTGAGCCACCAGGGAGGCCCAAGGTGTCTTGTCCGCAAAACTGAGTTGTACATTTTCACCTAAAAAATTCCTATTTTTTTTCCATGGTGTGTCTGCACATTGCAGCCCCTGAAACCGTGTGGGACTTTCTCAGCTGTGATGTTGCAGAGTGCTGGGGTCCACACCGTGCGTGACCTCGACCCCCACCCCCATCAGAGGGGCTGCGCACTCTGGGCTCCGTGTTTGGCGCCTGCCCTCCTGACTCCTCCCAGACCCAGTGTGCGGTGGTGGCCACAGTCAGTCTCCGAGGAGAGAAGTGGGAGATGAGAAGCCGAGGAGAGGAGGCCCCTGTGGTGGCCCCTGACGGTGACTCTGCCGCCCAGGCCCGCGGGGGACTCCGTCCCAAAGGCACCCACCTCGGACACCTGCAACCTTGGCTTAAAAGGGGGTAAAGTCGGGTCCACTCGCATCTCCTAGGATGTGGGCCGAGCATCCATCACCAGACTCGCCTGATCTGAAAATCTGCCCAGAGAAGGGGGCAGGGGGACACGCCAGCCTTCCGGACTTGGCTCTAGATTCATGAAAAAGAAAATACTGCCGTTTAAACCCTAAAGAACAGGACAGAATTTAGTGGAAACATGGATACCTTCTTAACAGCTGACCGCTAAGTCCAAGAGCGTGAGATACGGTGGGGTGGTGCACACGTGAGGGCTCGGGTCTGGTCCGGCCGAGGAAGGGGTCACGGCCCCAACACCTCAAATCCAGGCTGACGTGGTCCTGCAGCAGCAGCCGCCCCGCCCGCATGCACACCAGCCTGCGGAAGGGCAGGCCTGCCTCCACTGCTGGCGGCAGAGGGTCCAGGTGAGTCCAGGTTCCAGCTCCGGGTGGGCCATCCAGAGACTCTGGACCCCACGGCCCCCTGTGACCCCCCACGACCCACGTAACCCCTCCCCGTGACCCCCTCCCTGGGACTCCACCGTGACCCCATGTGAGCCCTTCCCCTCGACCCCCTCACGTGGCCCCTCCCCACCCCCTCCTCAGGCATAAGCCCGGATCTGCCGCTGTGTCTCCAGGGTGGCAGCCACTGTTCCTCTCCCGTCGAGGCTCAGCTGTACTGTGCTGTGCTTAGTCGCTCAGCCGTGTCCAACTGGTTGTGACCCCATGGACTGTATCTGGCCAGGCTCCTCCGTCCATGGGATTCTCCAGGCCAGGATACTGGACCTGGTTGCCAGCCCCTCCTCCAGGGGGTTTTCCTGACCCAGGGATCAAACCCAGCCCTCCCACATTGCAGGTGGATTCTTTACCAGCTGAGCCACCAGGGAAGCCCTAGAAGACTGGAGTGGGTAACCTATCCCTTCTCCAGGGGATCTTCCTGACCCAGGAGTCGAACCGGGGTCTCCCGCATTGCAGGTGGATTCTTTACCAGCGGAGCCGCAAGGGAAGCCCCCATGTTTGTCACACACACCGAACACCACGGCAGCCATGGAGTCTCCCCATGCCCGTGGCGCTGCCCTCGGCTTTGTGCCCGTGTGTCCCAGGGTGCTGCATCCCTAGGTCCCAAACCTCACGTCCCTCAACGTAACCCAGGGTGAATTCTGGAGAAACATGTGCATGGACTCCAAGCCGCACTGGAACAACCACGAGGGCTCTTCTAAGGGTTTAATCCATGAGGAGTGGTGAACAGTGGACACAGGGGAAGGAGAAACTTCTGGAAGCCAGGAAGTTGATCTGCTTGTCCAGACTGACTCATTAGAGCACTGACTGCAGATGCTGACTCCTCAGTGGGGCAGTGGGTACAGAGGGGTATGGCGGATGCCATGGTCTATAGTGGGGTGACATGGTTCTATAGTGGGATGCTGTGGTCTATAGTGGGGTGTCATGGTCTATAGTGGGGTGCTGTGGTCTATGGTGGGGTGCTGTGGTCTCTAGGGGAGTGCCGCGGCCTATAGTGGGGTGCTCTGGTCTATAGTGGGGTGCTGTGGTCCATAGTGGGTTGTCTGGTCTATAGTGGGGTGTTATGGTCTATAGTGGGGTGCTGTGGGTCTATAGTGGGGTGTCGTGGTTCTATATTGGGGTGTTGTGGTCTATAGTGGGGTGCTGTGGTCTATAGTGGGGTGTCGTGGTCTATAGTGGGGTGTCATGGTCCATAGTGGGGTGCTGTGGTCTATAGTGGGGTGTCGTGGTTCTATATTGGGGTGTCTGGTCTATAGTGGGGTGTCATGGTTTTTAGTGGGGTGTTGTGGTCGATAGTGGGTGTCGTCTATAGTGAGGTGTTGTGGTCTATATGGGGTGCTGTGGTCTATACTGGGGCGCCAAGGTCTACAGTGGGTGCAGGGGTGTGGTGGGTGCAGTGTGGCTGTTTTCAAACCACAGGCCCTGGACGTCTCGAGATGGAAGGCTGGGGGAAGGGCTGGAGAGCAGGGGTGGAAGCGTGGGAGAGCTGCCCACTGGATTCGCCCAGGGAGCCGACTCCGAGATGGAGCTGAGCCGGCAGGACATGCATTGGGGTGACCGTGGGACCCGGGACTCTGGGGGCAAGGGGGTGGCCACACGTGGTCTCACTGGAGCCCCTGCCAGCCCAGCAGTGCACGGTGGAGCCGGAGGGCCCTTCAGAACCTACAGGCTGAGCCCGAGGGTGGGCCCGTATACCTGTGTACTCACACACGTGCACATGCAGACACACACATGCACACGCAGACATGCTCACGCACAGCTGTGGCCCTGAGGAGCCCCCTGGGACCGTTCCAGAGGGCCTGTTAGAGGCCTGCCCCCACCAGCCCGTCCAACCACCCAAGCAGGCCCTCCACTCGGGAGGGGGGCCCCGGCACCCCCCACCCCTGCTGCCCAGCTAAGAGGCCACCCTCCCCGACCCAGCTCAAGACAGCCGCACCCTAGGGAGGGCTACAGGGGAGGTCTCTGGACTGAGACCCCAGGACCAACTGAGGGCAGGGGCCAGCCTCACTAAAGGGGGCCACCTGCCAAAGTCTGCACATGCGGATACCCAGACAGCGGGCACATGGGGACACCCAGACAGCGGGCACACGGGGACATCCCAACACTGGGTACACGGGGATACCCAGAGAGTGGGCGGTCGGGGAGACCCAGACACCGGGCACGTGGGGACACCCAGGCACCAGCAGCAAGGCTCACATGCTGAGCAGGCCATGGCCTCCCGAGGAGGCAGCAGTGGACGGGCCCCATGGGGAGACGGCCAGATCCGCTGAGCCAGCTGCGAGAGCCTGACTCAGATCCCTGCACACCCGAGACGCCCACGCCCGAGGGCTTTATTTATGGAACAAAAGCTACAGGGAGAGGAAAACTTCATAGAAAATATAATTAGAATGTTCAGAGAGATGAGAGAAGATATTGCAGCCACGGGGGCGGGGGTGGGGGGAGCAAGATGCTATTTAAAACAGAACAGAACAAAGAATCAAAAAGAACTCCTATGACAGGAGAAATAAACATTTTAATAGAATGTTTGGAAGAAACAGCTGAGGGAAGGGCCCTAAAAGTGAAACTAAGTCTGAACCACAGGGAAAGGGGCACGCGGAGCACAGTCTCCGTCTGGGGGCCTGGCGTGAGGCGGGAAGGGCTGCAGAGAGCGAGCCCGGGGAGGCCGCTGTGGACCGAGGCCCTGGGCCTACGCGGGGCCCACGCTGCCCCCTCGGGGCTGACCCCGGCTGCTCCAAGCACCACCTGCAGAGGGAAGGGGTGGGGGCCCTGAGCACGACCCGGGACGAATTCCTGCCAGAGCCTCCCTTCAAGACGGCAGGGGTGTGCTAGTCTCGGAGGAAGTTTCCAGCAGACCCGCAGTCTTGCTCTTGCCCTCTCTGCTCCGGTTTGCGGTTGCAGAGGGCGTGACATACGAACCCTGAGCTGGTTGTATGCAGCGGTTGTGTGCAGCCGCTGAGGACACGTGTGACACTAACGCTCAACTTTGCACGTGTACAGCTCTGGACCTACTGCGTGTGAACTGCCAGACCCCTCGCACTCGTAAGCAGGTGGCAGTCAGGCAGGAACCAAGAGTACCTGAGTCTCTCCAACACGTGAGGGCGTCCCTGCTTCCCAGGTGGCACTTGGGGTAAAGAATCTGCCTGCAATGCAGGAGAGGCAGCAAGTGTGGGTTCGATCCCTGGGTTGGAAAGATCCCCTGGAGGAGGGCATGGCAACCCACTCCAGTATTCTGGCCTGGAGAATCCCACAGACAGAGGAGCCTGGCAGGCTACAGTCCATGGGATCGCACAGAATCAGACACGACTGAGTAATTAGTAACTGGTTCACTTCGCTGTACAGCAGAAACTAACACATTTTAATAAACTATACTCCAATAAAAAATTTTAAAAATAAAGACAAATGAGAGTTGAGCATAAAAGTAATAAAGTGCCTCATTTACAATGTTTAAAAAACTGTGCCCCTGTGAGTCAACACACACACTAGGAAGAGAGAGGACAGAGACACGTGAAACCAAAGGAGTGGGTCAGGGGGAGGTCACGCGGGCACCGTCCCGGGTGGTGTTTCCAGACTTCAAAACGGAATGAAAGAAGACAAGCAAATAAGCACAATCTGACGTGGGGGAAACACAAAGGAAAGATGCATGTTGGCAGGAGACGGTGAAAAGCCGAAGCGGAAGCCATGGGAACCGTCGTAAGGGCCTGAGTGCGTCTCAGAGAGGCTTGGCTATAAGAAAAGATGATCGCAGTGACTCGTCTGGGGGACTTCTCTGGTAGTCCAGTGGTTAAGAATTGCCTGCCAAGGCAGGAAACATGGTTCAATTCCTGGTCCAGGAAGATTCCACATGCCTCAGGCAATGAAGCCCGTGCTCCATGGCAAAGAGAAGCCACTGCAGTGAGAAGCCCGCGGACAGCAGCTAGAGAAAGCCCACGCACAGCTACGGAGACCCAGCACGGCCAAAAATAAGTAAATAATTTTTAAAAAACAGCTAATTTTTAGGGTAGGCTTGTAAACAAAATGGAATTAAAATGCCAGGTGGAAATTGCATGGGAGAAAGTGAAGCCACCCAAGGTCTGTGTGTTCAGAAGACGCCTGCTCGTGTGGGGATGGGGCGTCCTATTTCTGTGAAGGTGGTTCCACAAGAACGGGATCCTGGAGGGATAAAGACCCTGATGGATCCAACAGCAAATCATGCAGGAGGGGGAGGAGCAACAGCAGAAACCCGAGAAATAACACAAAATGGGATTACAGCGAGAAATCCCAAGTCATCCACTTTCACCAGAATGCAACTGAATTTAATTATCGGTTAAAATAGACTCTCCAGTTGGAGCTTAAAAAATATACACAGTTTAGAAGAACGTGTCTAAAATGAAACGGTTTGAAAAAACAAAAAGAAATGCAAAACCTAAACCAGGCGCGTGCTGAACAGCGAAGACCGGCGTAAGAACCCCGAGTTCAGGACACGTGCTGTCCAGTCCCCAGAAAAGTGCAAAAGCAGAGGGGGACCAGGGAGGTTCCCAGGAGAGAGAGTCATTGACACACGGAGACCAGAGACAGGGGAGCGGGTCTTAAAGAGGCAGGAGAGACCCTGTCTGCCCAGACACGCGCTCTCACCCCTCCGTCCGAACCGCACCCCTCCGCTGGCTTGTGCACCGCGAGGACCGCAGGCTGGGCGCCCTGGCCTGCTCCAGCAGCAGGGCCACCCCTGCCCCCCGCAGCACCAGCAGGGGCCTGTCTTCAGCACTGGACCCCCACGGTTCCTGTGATCCTGACCCGTATCTCGGGGCCCATACCCTCAGGGCACTGGGCTGGGCCCACCCCGGTCAGACAGCGGCCCACATCCTGCAGGACGCCCACAGCTTCCTGGCACCTTCAACCACCAGGTCGGCCGCGGGCTCCTGAAACCACGCGCAGAGGTGTCGGCCCCCTGTGGGCGCTCGGGCAGAACCGCCCTACCCCGTCTCCGGCCTGGAGCCCGTGCTCTACACAACCGGAGGCAGCCAGGCGAGCATCTTCTCCAGGTACAAAGGCACCCCACCTGGTCTCCGTGGCCAAGACCCACCCGCTTCTCAGGCACCATGACCTCACCCCGACCCCCTCCACCCTCAGAGACCCCCTTCCTCGATGTGAAACACCCGCAGAGGCTCGGGCCCCGCGGGTCCCTGGGTGTGCAGGGTCCCCGTGAACCGCGTGGGGGTAGCTGGCAAGGCTCTGGGTCGTCACCAGGAGGCTTAGCTTCATCAGTTCAACCAGGAGCGGCCGGGACGCAGGCTCCCCTGGGCCAGCCAGCACCACGTCCCTTTCTGACCCGCATCTCATCCGCTCTCATCCGCTCAAGCGACACTCGGCCGTTGGGTCCACAGGCCCAAGCCTGCCGTTCCCAGCCTGTCCTCACGCTCTGCGCATCTCCCGCGGGCGGTGACGTGGGACGCGATGCTCATCCTGACCCGTCTAGGCTGAATCCTGGGTGGATTCTCCTCGGTGTTGGCTTGTCTCACTGTTTTCATGACAAGAACCTGGGTAACACCAAACATCCCTTTTCAGACACCATTCTCCTACGAGCCTGTCTGCACAGCGTCTGTGCTCAGCCGCCCCAGGCGTGTCTGACCCTTTGTGACCCTGCCTCAGAAGCTCCCAAATGGAGCCCTTCGTGGGCCTCCAGCGTGGGTGCCATCAACCCATCACCCCAGTTCCACCAGTTGCAGGAGCCCCGGCAACTCTGTCCATTGCCCCGTCTCCACCTCCCCGTGGGGCACCCAGGCCGGCCGCACACGCGCCGCGAAGGGACGAGACCGCAGGCCTCGGGCAGGAAGGACCGAGCCACTTGCTCGCTTGCATCCAGCACCCGGACTCTGCCGCCTTCTTCCAACTGAGCGCCTTTGTCTTTCCGCCGTCTCTGCGGGTGGACGCAGGAGAGAGCCAGGGACTCCCAGCTTTTCTGTTTCGCTGCTTTTAAATTCTTACACAATTGATGTTACTAGTGACTGTCTCCAGGTGACCCTGGAAAGAGCGAGTGACCCATGGCTCTTCATGAAAACCGTCCCCGCGATTCTGAAAACAACACACCCCCACCATCCCCGCAACAAAAAGATGGAAAGGCTCAGACTTCAGACGCAGACTCCACGTTCTGGAAGGAAGTTCGGTCGATTGTTCCTCTCATCTTTGGGGTCTTGCGATGCTTAGCAATTCCTGGGCTGAACCGGGCCTCGCTCAATAAACGCTGTGATGCAGGGGTGACAAATGTAATTTTCACCTAAACCGCTTCTCCGTCCCTCTGGAATAAAGCCTCTGCCTCTTTGAAATAAAGTTCTCTCTCTCCTCTTTCTTCCGCGTAATAGTCGCAGGGCTCCGGGTGGTGAGAGACGGCCTGCTGGTCCAGACAGGTAATGACAGGTATTTTCGCGGCTTTTCCAGAGAATTGGCTTCTTGTGTTGAGTGCTGGGCATAGGTCACCTCCTCCCTCGCGGAGGCCATGTCTGTGAGTCCGTCTGTCCTCAGGAGCCTCATGTCCTGCCTCCAGAGCAGGGTCTGGGGTTAGGGGAGCCACGGGAACAGGGGTGGAACGTGGGAGCCCACAGCGAGGGGCACACAGCCAACTCCCCTCCCTGGGCAGGACGGGCCCTGAAGAGGAGCTCTAACCCCCAGGCATTTACTGCAGAACGAGCTCTTGGGTTGTTAACCAAGCTCTGGGCCCTCAGACACTGCCCAGCCCGGCTGCTCGGAGGCCAGTGCTGGGGGAGGCGATAAGGTTGGGGGGTGCCTGGCCCTCTGTCCCCTCTGTACCCCTCTGCCCCTCCATGCCCCTCTAGAGGCCTGCCATGGGCCGGGCAGTGGGGCAGCAGACACCACCGTGTGGAGACCAGCCCAGAAACACATGCCGCTGTGGACAGGAGGGCCCCGGAAAGGGGGCCAGGCCGCTCCCCCCATTAGGGAGGGAGGGCCCCGGGACCGAGGCCACGCTGGTCCACGCTCCGGGGAAGGAAGAAAGGCCCGGGAGCCTGTCGGTAAATGTTTCTTTGCCTCTGGGGTGGAGGCTGAGGGATCCGAAGCGGGAAGTGGGAGATGGGTCCTCGGTGATCTGCCAGCCAAGGACCCGACCCCGCCCGGCTCCCGGCCCTGCGGGCCCGGAGGAAAAGCGTCTCAAATTCAGAAAATGCCACTTCTAGTGTTTCTATCCCATTTTGTCTCTGATCACACACACACAAAAAAAGGATGCCCCCAAAGGGTCACAGGGTTCAGTGAAAAATCCTACAAGCTTTTCCAGAACAAATAACAGACACTGACCCCTGGCCCTCTCTTTGCATAAGAATTAACGCCGGCGGCCCAGCCCCTCTAGTGACAACTGGGACTTCGTAAATGCCAGCTTATGATTTAAAACTCTGATTTTTTTCCCCCCTTAAGAAGCCAGAAGAAAAGGGGTAACTCGGAGCTCATCTGCATCACAGATCAGGCCTCTCCGAGAAAATCAAGCATCCATAATTCATGGCATGTTTCCTGCCGGGGCTGGAGGCAGCGAGATCCTAGCAACGGAGTCCTGGCAACGCGGCGCAGCCAATGGGGCGGGCTCGCCGCCCGCGGGAGGAGGGGACGCGTGCCTGTGGCGGCCTCACGCCTGCATCCGCTTCAGGGACTCTTGCTCGGGAGCGAGCGGCTCGGCTCGGCTCGGCTCGGCGCAACTCGACTCGGCTCGGCTCGGCTCGGCTCTACTCGACTCGACTCGGCTCAGCTCGGCTGGGTTCGGCTCGGCTCGACTCAACTCGGCTCGGCTCGGCTCGGCTAGGGCGGGAGGACTAGGGCCGCTTAAAATCCGGCAGGGCCTGGGTTTTCTGAACCCGCGGTAGCTGCCGTGCCCGCTGGCAGACGCGAGAGCACGCGTTACTAAATTTAAAACAACACCTTCCCTCAGCAGCCAGCAGTCTTCACAAAAATAAAGCGACACAGGCCCCGACTGCCGGTCTGAGAGGAGCCCCGCTGGCGCTCGAGGGAACGTCGTGTGAGAACAGCTCCGTTGGACCTCCCGTTTCTTTTCCAGTCCCGGGCTGGGCTCGCGTTCCTCCGAGACCTGCTCGCGGCACCTCAGCTGCTGGAAACCACGCCCAAGCCAGAGCCCTCGCCCCGCAGCAGGCCGTGAGGGCGCGGCTCTTCCCGGCTCCGGGGCCCCCACCGCCCGGGACCGGCGGCCGAGGAGCCCCAGCAGACCGCGGAGGGTCTGCCCGCCGACCAGGCCGCGGGCGCGTGTGTCTCTCGGGCCGACGCCCTCACGGCAGCCGCGACTGCCTCACCCCGAGCCGCCTCTCCACGGAGTCACAGCGAAGCTCACACCGCGTAGCCCGCCGGCTCTCTGGAAGGATTCCGTTCAAGTCACCCCACCGCCGGCGAACGCCTCACCCGCCAGCAGCACAGGCCCAGCCAGGTGCCGGCTCAGGGCCCTGCAGCGGAATCTGGGCGTCGGGCGCTGCGAATCTCAGCTTCCGCTTCGCACACACAGACGCCCTCTCTTTCTACTCGGAGGTGTTACCGTGCGGTGTTGTCTATGCGGGCAGAGCCTTCAGCGTGCCCGTCCCACGAGGAGACGCCAGAGAAGCCTCGGGTGCTGGCAGCAACGAAAACATTTCTTATGGCTGCTCCAAGCCGTATCTGGGGACTCGCTGCCCTGCATTGAACTCCGGTGAATTGAATAAATTAGCAAGAGTCTGGGCAAGCTGCCAAGAGCAAAGCGGAACCCGCAGGATCCCCACCGAGCCCAGGTCCAGCCCGGAAGCCCCTCCAGAAAGCGGGAGGGGCTCACCTTCAAAACCGCTCTGGAAGGAGAGCTCGGGAGAGGTGGTGATTCCCGGCTCAGTTCATACTGATGGCTCTTCAAGCGTTACTGTAAAAAATATTCATCTCTGAAAAATCAGTGGTTTTTTTCCTTGTTGAAATGGGTGTTTTCCATCAAGTCAGATGAGAACGTCACGTTTGCCAATGGTTTAGATTTAAACCACACTGACATCTCTGCAGACTCAAATGGGCTCTGCAAAGCTCATCGCACTTTAAGGAAGAAATGCACGGGTCTTCCCTGGTGGTCGAGGGGTTTAGGACTCAGCACTTCCAATTCAGGGTGTGCCGGTCCTATCTCTGGTCAGGGGACTAGTCGCTCAGTTGTGTCTTTGTGACCCTGTGGACTGTAGCCCACCAGGCTCCTCTTTCCATGGGATTCCCCAGGCAAGAATACTGGAGTGGGTAGCCTTTCCTTTCTCCAGGGGATCTTCCCCACCCAGGGACTGAACCCAGGTCTCCCACATTGCAGGCAGTTTCTTTACAGACTGCGCTACCAGGGAAGCCCCAGATCCCACATGCCACGGGACCAAAAAAAAAATTCTTTTTAATCTGAAAAAGAAAATGCAGACAAACACACCCAGAGGCAGTCACAGCAATGGAAATACGAGAAGCTGTGGGGGTGTCAATAATGGGACACATCACTATCTTTTCTGCCCTGCGTTTAGTCACAGGAAGGAAGACTGTGTGCAGCAGATCTGACCTTTTATTAAAATCACCCCAGGATCCTCTGGTGCGTGCGGCTGAGAGACACACCCGCTAGGGAGGGTGCTCCTGGCCACCCCTGCTTCCTTCAGGGGCACACACTCCCCTAGACATCCTCTGAGGAAAGCAAGCTTTTAGAGCCGCTGGGAGCACAGAATTCCAGTGAAGACATTTCTTTTCCTCTCATACTGGTAAAAGCTTGCAATAGGAATCAAAAAAGATGCCTGCTATTTTAAATACCTTTGCACACTCTCCTTTATCACAATGTATTCCCTAAAAAAGAAAAAAGACCCTGGTGATCGGGCAGCAACCTGACTGCCTGGTGGCCCCCCGTCATCATCAGAGGCCCGTGGGGAGCAGAGAGCCTGCACACGCTCGGTAGTGACAGATGTGGGGAAGGCCTGGCTCCTGGAAGAGCAAGCCTCTCCCTGAGAATGGCTCATGGCCAATGTCACCACTGCCTCCTCCCACCAGGTGACACCACATGGTAACCCACCGGACGCCCATGGCACAGTTTATGGTCCTCATCCACAGTCTTCAGGCCCGACAACCACAGCACGGCCCCGCCTGGCTACACCCACGCCCAGTGGCCCCACCCAAGAGGACTCTGGGTCCCACTTGGGTCACCTCTGTGGGCTTTGTGTGACTGTGACATATGGTGATGTCAGGGTTCCCGGACCCTCCACCCCAAGAGAGGAGCAGGCAAAGGCCTCCGTGTCGCCAGCCTGGGTCTGATCTCAGGCACACACGTGTGCACCCATGCGTGCATACACACATTCACATGCGGGTTTACTTCTCTCCCTGCTGGCTTTCTCGCGCCTCAGGTGGGCAGCCCCTGGGCTGGCGAGCGAGCAGCAGGGCGTGTGTCCACGGCTCAGCTCCTGTCTTGGAAGTGCTGTCTACGAGAGCCAGCCAGATTCAGAAGTGTTTCCATGTTGAGCTTTAACAAGAACCAAGCACAAGTGAACTCACACACAAAACAGAAACAGACTCAGACACGAACAGACCAGTGGTCACCAAAGCGAAAGGGTGGAGGTAAACCAGGAGTGTGGGGTTAACACACACACACCACTGCGCATAAAACGGGCAGCCGACGAGGAGCCGCTGTACAGCACAGGGAAGTCTGCTCCATAGTTTTTAATAACTTGTAAGGGAAAGGAATCTGAAAAAATAAATACAGTAGTAGTAACTGAGTCACGACGCTGTATACCAGCAACCAACACGTGGTAAATCAAGAGTGCGTGTGTCTGTGTGTCTGTGTGTGTTAGTCCGTCAGTCGTGTCCAACTCTGTGCGACCCCATGGACCATAGCCCATCAGGCTCCTCTGTCCGTGGAATTCTCCAGGCAAGAAGACTGGAGTGGGTAGCCATCCCTTTCTCCAGGGGACCTTCCCAACCCAGGGATCAAATCTGGGCCTCCCAATTATAAAATAAAATTAAAAAAGAAACAAGAACAAGCACGCTGCAGCAGCTCGAAGGGTGTTGCTCCATAGCTGTTTCAGTGATGTCCTGGAAAGGGCTGATGCTGTGAGAAATGTCCAGGACACGCACTGTTAAGTGGGATGGCAGGACTCACAACTGTGTCTACTGAGGATGCACTTTGTTTGTAACGAAACAAGTACACAAATCTGCTCCCTAGCAGGAAGGAGTGTTCTGACACAACAGCACTCTCCATGATGGGCTATTAACACTGCTCACGGCCTTCGTCCACTTCCCTTGCTCTCCGGCTTCTAGTGAGCCAGGGTCTTTGTGACAGGGGCGTGCCGTTAGCCGAAGGTTCTGGAGCCTGTGGCCTGGTGGCGGGGCCAACGGCTGCCTCTGGTGCTGCTGGGACTTTTCGAAGGACCGGGAAGCAGCGAGGGCCGAAGAGGGGGGGCTACCACGAGGGTGGGAGATGGGGCTGCAGCAGGAGTCCCGCGGCCCGAGGGCAGGACAGGGAAGGACACAGGCTCGCGAGGACCTTCAGCCTCAGCACAGGCCCCTCACGCCCCACACGGCCTTCCATCCCCTTGGCTTCCACTTTCTGAGGAGCAAGAGGTTGGTGGTGACCCCCCAGCTCCTCCCGCAGGAGTTGGGGGGAGGATGTCACACGGCGCAGTCCCCACTCCTGGACGGGACGTGCCCTTGCTGACTCCGCTCACGGGCCGCAGTGTGTCCGGTGATGCAGACTCTGATTTCCTCCTCCAAAGGCACGTGCCGCCCAGAACGGGCCTGGGTCTTCTCCTCCCTCTTCCCCCTTTCTCAGCGCCCACCCTGGGCATGGGGGGAGCCCTCCTGCATCAAGATCCGGGGCCCCAGAGCCTGTCCTCCCGAGACAAGCCGATGCTTGGAGCCTGGGCCCGCTTCCCACGACTACCCAGGACAGCCTCTCCGGGGTGAGCCCAGCCAGGTAAGCTTAGAACGTGACCTTTAGCCCTTGGCTCAGCAGGGATTAGGGTTCAAGAGAGGTCAAGGATGATGGTGATCAGGCCCCTCGCCGCACTGTGGGGGCCCCAACTGCCCCTCTGGACTCCCCATCCCTCACGCCGGGCGGAAGCTCTGAGCCCATCTGAAGCAAGAATGAGTCTCAAAGTCTCTGACCCAGAAATCAGAAGAGTGGGAAAAAATTAAATAAAAAATCAGGGACAAGGCAGGGAGTCAGGGGGCCCCTGCCAGAGGGACCTAATCAAGAGAGTCACAAGTTGTGATGTTTTGGTTAAAGAACAAGTTGCCAAGGAGGCCTAAGATATGTCCATGCCTCTTCTTTCTCCTGCAGGCGCGGAGCCCCGAGAAGGGCAGGTGGACACCAGGGGCAGCTTCGGGCCAGACCTGGTCAAGTGTGGACAGTCGAGCAGCTCACCCAACGGCTCGTCTATAAAACAAAGGTGGTGAAAGTGCCCCCCACGGAGGTTTTTGTGAAGATCAAACGAGGCCCCACAAGCGGGAGGCTTACAGACAGCGAGTGCTTAGTCACCACGGGGCATTAGCGACAGCACTAGCCACGTGAAAAACAGGCATGGAATTTCAGTTCGGGAGAAGTCTCCAAAAGGTGAGGGGGTGAACAGAGTTCTGACCACCCTGGAATTTGCAAAAGAGGGGGAGGGGATAATTAGGAATCTGTTTACCCAAAAAAAGCAAAACCTACATCCTGAAGCCTATAGAACACTGTTGAAGGAAATTAAAGGTCTAAATAAATGAAAAGTATCCCAGGATCACAGGTCAGAAGACGCGGTGTTGCTACGATGACGATTCTCCCCAAACTCAGCTACAGATCTGGTTCAGTTCTGGTCAGAATCCAGCTGATTGATAGAGTTTAAAACATGAGAAACTGATTTAATATTCACATGAAACTTCAAGGGACCCAAAAAGAGCCAAGGCAGTGTCGTTCCTGCCTCTAGAATGCACGCTGCAGGAGACAAGCTTTCCCTGCGCGCCCAGTGAGGGGCGTGTCCGAACCAGCGGGGACCAGGCCCCGGCCACACAGCCGGGAGCCCTCGGGCTTAGCGGGACTCACTGCTGCCTTCCTGCAGGCGGTGCCCGGTGGGATTGATGGGTTTACGGGCAGGGACAACATGCCATGCCGCTGACATCCTGCTCACCTACAGTCAGGGGCGTGGAAGTAGGAAGGAGGTGTGCAGACGCGGACAGACAAGGCCCCAGTGGGACAGAGGGCGGCTCAGCACAAAGGCTGGGCACCGGGACTGAGAGGCCGGCCTCCGCCTGGACGCACCGAGGTTGGACCGAGTGGCCGTCAAGATTCCATCTGCTTTCGCCTCCAGTGTGAACACAGTGGCAGGTCCCTGGTGCCAAATACTCGATGAAACCCCTGTCTGGGCTGGACTCTGAAATGAATGGTCAGCCGTCAGCAGGGCCCTGCCTGCCTAGGAGCAGCCAATACCCCCCTCCACCAGGGGGGACTTCTTCTGTTTTCCCAAGGGGCCCCCACCCAGCTGGAGCCCCTCGAGCCAAGATCTGGGTGTGAAGGCAAAAGATCCAGGCGGTGCGGCCAGGACAGAGCGTGTCCAGGGCAGGTGCCCACCCTCCTGGGTGCATGGGGACCCGGGGCTGGGACGCGATGGGGAAGCCTGACACCTGGATGGGGCTCACTGGACTGAGTCACTGAAAATTCACTGTTGCCGAATTTGCTTTCTTTCCAACACTTCCCTTGGCCTCTAAGTTTCTGTGTAGGAAACAGCAGGATCTAGAGGAAATTAATTATTGAACAGCATCCGCTTTTAAAAAGAAAATTTTAAATAATTAAAAAATACTCAGATCTCTCCTTCCAACTCCCCCCCCTTTCCCGGGAGCGGAGGCCTCAGCATAAGAAGCAGGAGAACCCAGTTGAGCAGAGCTTGAAGTGGGTGCTCCCCACACCACGTACCCCGGCCCTCAGCCGTAGCCCACGGTCCTGGCTCAGCCGGCGAGGAGCCCACGCCCGCCGCAGGCAGACAGCTGGGAGGACAGGCCCCGCAGCTCCCAGGCCAGGGTGCTCATGTGCTCGCAGACCCCCAGGCCTCTGCCCCAGCCAGCCGGCCCTCCCAGCCCCACCTCGTTGCCCACCCCTGCGTGCCCTGGAATCTCTCTCCCCTCGAGAGGATGCTAATCTCGTAGGCCCAGACCCCATCCCACCCATGACTCCTCTTCACCTTCATCACCTCCCTGCAGGCCCAGTGCGGGGTCAGGGCCCCGACACAGGGAGCAGGGGGCCCTCCAGGCCCCTGTCTTCGAACCTGCCCAGGGGATGGCCGTGCCTGCCAGTGTCCTCAGGAAGCTCTGGTTCTGCTATCGCCACAGACCCACCCTGCAGCCCCGGGTCACCTGCATCTGATGCTTAGGACACCCCCCCTTCTAGCTCTGCCCCTGTGTACAGGGTCAGGGGGCCCAGGTGGGGGGATAGCACCCGAGGAAAGGGGGCGGCAGGCGGGCGGGGGCAGGGGAGGCAAGGGGACGGGCCCTCCAGGACTGGAAGTCCCTGCTGGCTGGTGACACCCCTCCTGGAAAGAAATCTGCCCGAGCAGGCCTCTCTGCCCTGGGGATTCCAGGAACTCACACTCGAGCTCCGAGCACGGGCGCCCTGTCCACACAGGGAGGGCACAGGTGCTGCCCTCGAGGAGACGTCCACAGTCCATCAGCAAAGCGGGGAGCAGAGGCTTCTTCCGGCTCCGTCTGGCTCTCCTATGTCTCATTGCCATGAACTCCATCACCTGTTGCATTGGGGGTCCCCTGTCCGACTTGTTGGCTCAGCTGCACCCCCAGGCACTCACACTTCTGTCGGCCGTGCCCCCGTCATGAGGTGACCCCACAACTGCCCTTGGGGGGACGGCTCATGCGCGCGGAGTCAGGGCCAGCTGCGCCCACCGTCTGCCCATCAGGGTCTCTGCACCTGAGCCTCTGGGCAGGCCCCTGACCAGGGTCCCTCTCTCCACTTCTCAGTCTCTCTCTCGTCATGATCTCTAAGCCGGCAGAAGGCGAGCGCTCCCAGCCCGACGACCACAGCAGGGCCAGGGCTGCTGGGCCAGCGGTAACGTTGCCCCACCCAGCTGATGGCGGCCACACTTGGTTCCCTGGGAACCGGAGGGGCCGGAATGGTGGTCGTGCAGGGCAGAGGCCAGCCTCCTCTGCCCCCCTCCCCTCTGGGCCCCCCGCTTCCCCACAGAGTGACGGCCCAGGGCAGGGGGCACCTAGCCTGCCTGGCTCCCAGCAGCTCCGCAAAGCTCAGCACTCACCTCCCCAAAGCTGGGTGCCTGCACCAGGCAATGCCCAGGGTCCATCTCCCCCAAGTGACCCCTGGAGACGTTTGCAGCTGCCTGCTGGCATGGCTGAACATGGGAAAACAGTGGTGGAGATGGAATAACACTCCCAGAGATGTCCAGCACTGACCACTGGAGCCGGGGGCACCCTCGGCAGTGGGCAAAGGGGCTCGGCAGACAGCAGGGGCTACGGCTGCGCCCCGCTGACCGCAGCTCCCTTCAAAGGCCAAGGGGATCCTGGGACAGGCGTTGGGGAGCGGATGCAGGAGGAGAGGTCAGGCGGTGGGGGCCACTTGCTGGGCCCAGTAGGGCCCCAGGAGGAGCCGGCAGCCTGGAGGGAAAAGATGCCGCCATCGAGGAGGAAGTGACCCTCGTGCTACGCCCCCAGACTGGGACCACACAACCCTGTGGTCTCCTCCCGCAGCCCATGGCCCAGCCCCAGCCCCGACACCTCTCTCAGCCACAGACCTGTGAGGGCACCAGACACGTGAGTGCGAGCACATGCTCACACAACAGAGGATGCGGGCAGATGTCATCGCGATGGGGAAAGGCCACATCACTTCATGAGAGCAAGATGCCACTTAAGTAAGGACAGAGAGCTGGTGAGACGGACACATGCTGCCCTCGTCAGGATGGCAGTTCCACGGGAGCCGGGCATGGTGGCCAGGCGCCGGCTGGGCGGCCGGAAGGGCCCCACCATGCCCTTGGTGAGTGCGTCCCTCCTCAGGGAAAAGCTTTTTAAACCCACCCCAAGGCCAGGACCCGCCCCAAAGCCAGCCGGTGGCCCCTGGGTTCCCAGCCGCAAGCCCAGGGTGCCCAGGGCACTGGGCGCTGGCCACAGCACCTCTCCTGTTCCACCTGCTGGGTACAGAGACCTGGCCAGAGCCAGCCCTGCAGGCGTGCCTTGGGGGCCCTGCCAGGGGCTCTCCTCGCCCGTTCTGGCCCTGACTTTCACGAAGGTAACCAAGGATTTAGGAAGGCTGGAGTGCGCAGGGTTGCGCTAGTCTCCGGGTGGGATGACGGATGGGGGCTGGTTTTCTGTGCACACACGTGTGGCAGAACGTCTGAGCCACAACCGGGACACGTGGAGCTAACGTCTCACTCCTGCACAAGCGGCCTGGTGTGGAGGCTGGTATGACACTTGTGGGTGCCCTCGGGGACCGCTCGGAGAGAACCCAGTCATGGTGGTGACCAGCTCGGGTTAAATCTCTTCTTCCCTCTCACCGGACGCCCCAGCGCACCCCCACAGGGCCCCCCCACCAGGCCCCACCGCGCCCCCACCACAGTCCCCAGCACGCCCCCACCGCGCCCCCACAGCACCCCACCACCACACCCCCCGCAACCCCACCACATCCCCCACCATGCTCACCATGCCCCCACAGCGCCCCCCGCGCCCCACCACGCCCCCACAGCACCCCACCACCACGCCCCACCGCGCCCCCACCACAGTCCCCAGCACGCCCCCACCGCCCCCCACCGCGCCGGGCTGCCCACCCTGTGGTGCCCTCCCCTCCACTCGCCAGGCACCCTGGTGAGCCCCTGGCTGCTCCCAGGATCAAACGCTCTCAGCCGAGCACAGAGAGTCCTCCAGCCCGCTGTCCGCCCAGGTGGCTACCGCGCGGCCGCGCAGCTGGACGCGTCACGCGCCGTGACTGTGTTTCGCCACGTGGCACCTCGGGGCCTGCAGGGGCTGCGAGTGCCTCTCATCCCGGCCACGGTGCCGCGAAAGACGTCGCGGAAAACCCAGGCCTGTGGGTCAGCGAGTCCCGCCGCTTCGTCTCGAGAGGCCCTCCAGGACCGTCCAGCAGGGACCGCGCTTCCCCGCGACGACGGTGCGTCGTCTGCAGAGAGCTTCCCTTGACCGCTCACCCCACGCAGCCACGCGGCTGGATTCCGGTCCCCACTAAGGAGCGCGAGGACTTCAGACAAACCTGGACCCTGCTCCGATTCCAGCCGCTGCCATCGGCTCGGGCCCACCAGACAGGTCTGATCACAAACGCGCCTGCAAGCCGGGGCTTCACCGTCTCCACGGAGCCGCGGGAACGGAGCCCCCCTCCCCGACCAGGAGGGCGTTCGGCAGCAGCCTCCTCCGCGTTTCTCTGCAAAGGCTCCAGGCACCTGCCGCCCGGGACTGTGTGCACCGTCCAGCAAACGCTCTCATCCTGGCTCCGGGCTTTGAGACCAGCGAGGCTTCTCCAGACATTCCCTGCTTAGACCGCCTACCAGTTCCTTCCACCCTGAAAAAGAAGGGTTTCAACAAAAACCACAGAAAAAAGAAAGGAAAAATTGCGAGTGCTCCCCACAGACTCGGTTGTCAGTTTGTTTGCTGTGATCAACATCAACGCATCGAAAGAGAAAATGTTTCTGTGTGATCAAAGCCACATTTAGGAAGGAGACAGGATGCTCAATTCTGGGAGATCTCCGGAGTTACTGGTGCCCACTGTGACAGAGGCGAGGCCGCCGGCACCCAGGCTGCGTCCCCCCACTGGCCGCCCCGGGTCAGCTCGCCTAAGTATGTACGTGTACGCGTTAGTCATCAGTCGTGTCTGACTCTGCGACCCCGTGGACTGTAGCCCGCCAGGCTCCTCTGTCCATGGGATTCTCCAGGCAAGAATGCTGGAGTGGGTAGCCATTCCCTGTATTTACTTCAGCTTTCAGTATTTTCCACATTATCTATCATTCTGAACGCTTCATAAATGGTTTTTAAAATGTGATGAACACCTGGGAGGTGCCACACACACCCTTAACCACACACACACACATACACACACACACCCTTAACCACACACACACACACACACACACCCTTAACCACACACACACACACACACACCCTTAACCACACACACACACACACACACACCCTTAACCACACACACACACACACACACACCCCACACACACACACACACACACACACACACACACACACACACACACACACACACACACACACACAACCACACACACACACACACACACACACCCTTAACCACACACACACACACACACACACACCCTTAACTACACCACATTTTGACTAACGACCACATTTTGATGACTACTCCATCTCTGGTGATGTCTCAGACATGAAATTCCTTGGGGAATTTCCTGGGGCAGCTATAATAACCACTATTTCTATCAAATTTAGAACTTATAGATTGTTAATCCATGTCCCTGAAAGTAGTAATAAAAGTATATATTTCAGAGCAATGACCATTTCATCCCAGGGATCTTATTTTATGAAATGCTTGCTTGCCAAAGACCACAATTTACTTTTTACAGTTTCATTGAATGACTGACATTTGAGACATTCCCTAATTAATTCCAGCTCTTTCTAAGCCGGCTGTGATAAACATAACCTGTGCCAAGATCAGAGCGTCAGTTCTGGCAAGTCCACAGCCGGGATGAAGGGGAGACACACGTGCAGAGACTTTGGTTCTGCCAGGGAACCCACTGTGGGGGCGGAGCCTGGGCTTCTGATTGGACGACAGACATTGCATCAAAGCCTGTAAACCAGAGAGACTGTATATAAGGAAGAGAACTCCAGAGATGTGCAAACAGCCTCTGAACCCGAAACGAAGCTGGCCGCCTGGCTCTAATGACATGTATTTAGCTGGCAGTTAAGACTGTATTTATAGTCTCGCGAGACGGCTGGGACTCACAGAGAAGGACCCGTCAATGAAGCTGAAGATTAGAAAAAAGTAGATTTAAGAGCACAGGGGCGGAGGGAAGATGTTTCCAGCCCACCCTCTATCTCCTCATCTGGAATCTGGACGACAGGGCGCTGTGACTGCCGGCCCCCTCCTGCCAACCCGCTGGGATCAGAAAGGTCTGGTTGGAATCTCAGCAGGGAGGGTGGTGTCAGGAGACTCTCGAGCCTCCAGATGAAGCAAAGCTGCCACCATGATCCAGAAGGCTGCTTGAATCCCATCCTCACTGCCACAAGCTGTGCTTTCAAGGCAGACAGTAAGCCCTCTGCGCGTCAGACTGAAGTTCACAGGGGAGTGTGATGTTTTTAACAACCGATGCCATAAATCAGTCGACTGGCATCGGAACGGAAGCCTAGAGACCTCGCTGGTGGTCCAGGGGTTAAGAATCCGCCTTCCAACGCAGGGTGCTGACCTCGCCCGTGCCGCAGAGCAGTCGAGCCACGCGCTGCAAGAGAAGGCTGAGCACCGCAGCGAAGACCCCGCACAGCCGTCAGCACAAAACTGGAAGCCCATCTCACAGAAGGATGTGTTTCCCTGGATTGACTGGTGACCCCGGAGGGTCTTCTCCATCTGAGTTTGGATCAGGAGGTTGTTTTGAGGACGAGGCCGCGGCAGGCCAGGCAGAGCGCCGCACAGATTTCCCAGTCCTCCCAGGCGTTTACATGGGACTGCGTGGCGTGGTGGGGATGGGGGGGTCCTAGTTAGGACTGGGGCAGCTCAGGCCTGGCCTCTGCCTGTTTCTCCTTTGCTTTATTTCTTCCGCAGCTTGAATTTTTCATCTCGGTGTCAAGAACAGCCTGGCAGGGAGCCAAGGACGGGGCCACCAGGTGTCACCCTCTCTGACGTCACAGTGTCAGGAGCGAGACACGTCATGCGCTGAGGTGACAAGACACACAAAACCAAGGGGTTCGGTGTGAGGATGTTATACCCCACCCTGGAGAAACAGCTAATCATTCGTAAAAGTTCGGATTAATGAAACAGCTGCGTGTTTGCACCAAAGGCTTCAGAAACAGTTCAAGACAGCTTTTGTCAAGGGCAGAGACACATGCCTCCTGTTTGCTCCCAGCCGGTAGGCATGCTGGGGGCCTGGTCACGTGAACAGCCCCGGCAGCCGCGATGACCATGCTCTGCTGCAGGTTTGGGCAGACTCGGCGTTTTCTCCTTGTTGCCCCCTAGTGGGGGACAGGTGTGGGGTGCAGAGGGTCACAGGATTATTTTAGCTACAAGGTGATAGAAATACTAACAACCGATTTTTTTTCCCATTATCCCAGAAAACTAGAAATTACCATTTTTCAGATGTTATTTGAGTAAAAGATGTAGAAATGTTCTTGGCGTGTGAGTGTAGGAAAAAATCTAGGACTTTCGGTAGAGCCAAATTTTACCTTTGGAAGTGATGAGCCCTTTGATGTGTTATTTATAACACGATGAGACTAGATGGTAAGTGTTGAATGAGAAAGCTCCCTGCTCTCCAGTAAAACAATTACATTCCACCAGGGGACAGGAAACCCTGTGGCCCCACTTGGACTCACTTTAGCTTTAACTTCAACATTATTAAAGTCTGATTCACTGCTTTACTCTATGGTGTGTGCCCGTGCTCCTGTCTGTTATATGTGTGCATGTGCACGTGTGCAGGCATGTGTGTGCATGTCTAGGCCTGCACGTGTGCATGTGTGAAGGAGTGTCTGCATGTGTGCACACCTGTGTGTGTGTGCAGGTGTGTGCGCGCATGCCTGTGTGTGCGTGTGTGCATGTCTAGGTATGCATGTGTGTGCGTGCATGTGTGTCTGCGCATGTATTCATACCTGTGTGCATGTGTGTGTGTGTGTGTGTGCAAGTATGCATGTGTGTGGATATCTGTGTGCATGTGTGCGTGTTGTGCAGGTGTGTGTGCATGCGTGTGCAAGTGTGTGCAGCCTCCGCTGGTTGGGGCAGAGGTGGGGGGGGGGGCTCCTGCCAGTCGTTTTCCTTTATGGAGGCGCCCTCTCGTGGCCACAGGAAATATTGCGCCATAGCCGTCTTCTCTGCGATGACCTTGGATAAGGAAAAATTCCCTCTAAGCTACATAGACACATGGGAACTTCCGGGAAATACTTGATGTTTTTTAAGTGGAGATGTTGAAGTGCTATGGCACGGGAACCGCATTCTAAGCTAGGATCTCCCAGATGAGGGCCCTCAGGCAATGGATTGACGGACGATGGACTGACCAGGATGATGGGGCCAGGGTGTGACCCAGGGCATGGCAGCCATAACCCCGCTCCCCCCGGGCTCCCCCCAGTGTCCCCCTCCTCCCTCAGAACACCAGTCACCGCTCTGGGGCTACCCTCACTCACACCGCCAGGCTCTTTGCTGGTTGGACAGTGTCTACAAAGATCGATTTTCCTCACGGTTCGGGGCTGGGACATGGCCCCTTTCCAGGGCCATCGTTGACTCCTGCAGAGGACATGGGGCCTGGGGGCGTGGCGGGCGGGCAGCTGTGGCCCACGGGCAGCAGGATGCTTGTGGCCGGCCTGGCCCTGCGCCCAGGCTGCTCGGCCCGGCAGGCATTCTTGGTGCTGCCCCTCACCCCGAGCCCCGCTCCAGGCTCCTCTCCCATCAGGCGTCCACCAGGCCTGTGTGGTGCTGCCCAAGGGTGGAGACGGTGGGGGAGCAGCCCCTCACGGGCTCCTCAGGGATGAGCACCCAGGAGGAGGGGGCAGAAGCCATGATGTGGCAGGTGACGGGACCTCAAGGCCACCGGAAGACGCAGCGGGTGTTCATGGTGAGAGCGAGTGGGCAGAGGAACCACCCCGTCGCCCCCAGCCCCACCCCGACCTGGCTCCCTCTGTCCAGCTTGGGCCTGAGCTCAGGGGGCAGCTCTGACACGGGGAGGGGCGGGAGCTAGGTGAGGCCGTGGGGCCTGCTTGTCCCACCCGAACAGCCGTGAGCGCGTCCCGACGGCTGCAGCATCGGCCAGCACAGACACGCGCCCCTCTGCTCACAGGCCACAGCCTCCTGCTCCACGTCCTGGGAGGACCCCGGCTAGAAGCACGCCTCCCTGGTCACCCAGAGTGCCCTGGGGCGTCCGGGTATTTGAGACTAAACAGAGAAAGGGACTCCAGTTTTTAGCTGTCACCTTGGGTGTCCTTGGAGGAAGCCAGGGAACAAGCAGTATTCTGAGCACTGATGTTAACACGTCGGAAAACACACAGCGTGCCAGACCTTTGCTGCGCGCTGGACCTCAGGGAAAACCCGCCTCTGCAGAACCAGCTGAAGACGCGGAAGGAGAACACAGCGGACACGTCTCGGCCGGAGGATCTGGCGGGCAGACCGTGTCCTTCTCCACGGCCCCCAGTCCTGGGGGGCACAGAACACAGGCAGGGCCCCAGCGGGCCACCCCCGGGGACGGGCCGCGTTTTGGAGGCCTGGCAGGTGGACGCAGGGTCTCCCCGGGGCCCGCCCTCTCCCGCCTGGGCCCCATCGTGCAGCAAGGAGCCCTCCGCCCAGAACCAGGCCTCTGGGCCAGCGGCACGGCCAGCGTTCCGGCCAGCCCCGGCCCTTCCTCCAGAGCCGGCAGCCCGGCCGGACCCACACATCACGCACCCTTTCCTGGGAACAGAAGATCCATCGCCCTGTCGTCCGGGGCCGCCCGGTCACTGTGTGAACGGCTACTCGGCCAGAGAAAGTCATTTCTGTGCCATAAAACGGAATTCTGCTTCTTCACTAAAAAGGAATGCTGTTGATCAAGTGAAACATAAGAAACCCCGGACATAGAGGCGAAAAGTTGCCTGACGCACTGGGGCCCTGGGGAGCCGCGTCCCCGGGGCTGCTGAGGGAACACAGCCGCGCCGTCAACCCGCCCCCGCTCCAGGCCGCGGTCAGAGCTGCTGGGCCCGGGCATGGGCGGAGTCCGTCCGCTTCTCCTGGGAAAGAAGCCAGCGGTGCTGATGAACAGCTGAGCCATGTTCTGACAAGCATCAGTGGGGGGGGGTCCACCTGAGACCTGGGCGCCCGTCAGCAGCAGGTCCGGGGCTGGCGCCCACCCGCTGACCGGCCCTCGTGACCTCTGCCGAGGGTGGCCTTGAGCCGGGCGGAAACCCCAATCATGAGACGGCACTTCCACACGCGACCCTGACCCCCACCCCAACACGGGGCAGCTCCTGACCACCGTCCTCACCCCGCAGACTCAGCCGTGACCCCTGTGGATGTGGCAGTCAGGGGTGCGGCCAAGTGCCCTGGGCACAGGGAGAGTGAACAGAAAACCTGGGGCATCCCAGCATGGCAGCGGGGTCTGGCCAAGCCGTGGGGGCAGCGGAAGTGGGGGACCTGCTCTGAGGGCCGGCGGCGTGTGGGAGGAGGGCGGCCGGACAGGCCGGGTCAGGACCCCTGATGCCCAGACGGCAGGACAGCCCTGCCAGCTGCCACTTGAGGCCAGAGTGGACCCAGCGCTGCCCCGGGAGGAGGGACGCCCTGCTGCTCAGACGTCAGGACGCAGGCAGCTCGCAGCTCAGCGACAGCGACCCAGGCATCCAGCCCTCCTGGGGTCAATGGATAGGAAGGCATGGTCCCCTGACATGGACACTCCTCACCCCCCAGGATGGGCCTGCTCGGGGCCACGAGCCAGTCGCAGGAGCACAGACCATGTGGGCCTCTCCTCACAGGAGGCCCTGGAGCCCCTGACTCAGAGACAGGAAGGAGGACGGGGCAGGGTCGTGCTGACGGGGACACTTTGGGAAGATGAGAATGTCTGGGAACGGTGGTGTGATGTTTGCCCAACTGTGTGAAGGTGCTGAACGCCCTGAGCTACACAGTGAAAACTGCTTAATACGGTAAATTCACGTTATAAGTGCTGCAAGGGCTGATGCTAAGAAGCTCCAGTACTTCAGCTACCTGATGGGAAGAGCCGACTCATTGGAAAAGACCCTGATGCTGGGAAAGATTGAAGGCGGGAGAAGAAGGGGACGCCAGAGATGAGATGGTTGGATGGCATCACCAACTCGATGGACATGAGTTTGAGGACACTCCGGGAGTTGGTGATGGACAGGGAGGCCTGGCGTGCTGCAGTCCATGGGGTGGCAGAGTCAGACACGACTGAGCGACTGAACATCAGTATTTCACCGGGACTAAAAAAACAAAACTTCAAGCAGCTCAAGGCCCGTGGTCAGCTCCTCTGCAGGCAAGGAGCCGGGCCCCTCAGCCTGACCTCGCAAATGCAGCCATTCATCCATTCACTCATTCAGTTCGTCAAGATACACAGATTGAGCAGCCCCCTGCGAAGCCCTGGGCTGGACGCTGGTGGTCTGGCAGGGTCCCAGGCCAGGCCCCTCTGATTCTGCGGTAGAGGCAGGGCTGTCAGGGTCTCTGGTTGTTGGCCGAGGCCTCTGGCTCCAACACTGCCGGCCCAGTGAGAGGGGCAGGCCAGCGGCTCACGTGCGTCCATTGGTGCAGCCCCGGGGTGGTGGGGCATCAGCTGTCTGGGGGTGCACGGCCTCTGGGCAGGGTCTGTGGGCGGGGGGATGACAGCCCAGACCTCCAGGTGGGACGCGGGCCCCCTGCTCTCGACGGGGTGACAGGCCTGCACGTCTCGGAAGAGTGGGGACCTCAGGCCTGGCTGAGAAGGCAGCAAGGGCACCTGGCTGCCTCACAGGACAGCCCGCACTCCCAGGGGCCTGTCCCCAGGTCCCCCACGGCCAGGCGGGCACAGCAGAGGGCCAGCGGGGGGCCCGCCCGGGGAAGCTCCAAGGGGGCTCTTTAGGGAGGGGGGCGACGTGGGGCAAGGGAAGGACCCGGCCCCCAGCGCGCCCCCAGCCTCTGCTGGCTCGGTGGGGGCCGTCCACTCCTGTCCGCGAGGATGGGAAGGGGGGACACAGTGGGCACTTTTCACGCCCTGAGGGCCCCGCCTGCTCCCCCCACACCTGGGCTGGGAGACCCCCAGGGGTCCTCACCCACTCTGGTCCCAGGCCGTCCTCAGGCCCTCAGAACGACACCCACGGGGGCCGGACACGCTTCAGACTGGGACGTGCCAGGTGGGCCCCCAGGCAGGCAGAGACGTGGTCTGGACCCTGAGTCTGGGGGTCCTAGATCCCCCTGCTGATCTACAAAATAAAACCTCATTCTGGCAAAACATCAGGCATGACTGTTAATGTCACTGGGGCCCACATCTTTAAGGCTCCGGCAGTAGTCTGGAAGTTTCCCCAGGAACGGGTCCTGGTTCCATGCTGCCCCGACAGACGGGACGGGACACAGGGGCCGATGGTGCCTCTCCTGGGAAAGCGCACTGCTTTCAAAACGAACGTTTCCAAGCGTCTGCTGTGGTGAGGTCCTCAGCCCAATACCGGAGAAGGGGTGGTGCCTGGAGGGCCTCCTGGGGCTGGGCCCAGACCCCTCCCGTGGCCCTGCCTCCCCGGGATGGGGGCCCACCAGGCCCAGGACGGACGCCGCCCTCCTCCACCTGGCCCTCCTGGCCTCCGGGCGCCGCCCTGCTCGCTCAGGAGCCGCCCACACATCAGGGCCGCGTGGAGACAGAGGTGGAGGCGCAGCGGCTGGCTGAGGCCTCGCAGATGACCACCCTGTCCTGGGTCCCCACAGCAGGATGCTCGGGGGTGTGGCCCGCTGAGCTGGACGCCAGCCAGAGGCCGTGAGGGGGGCTGGTCCTCACGGGGGCGACTCTGAGCCGTGTCCGCCTCCTACCGCCTGGGATGCAACCGCGGTCCGCCAGGACGGACTCCTACCGCCCGCGCCTTCCCTCACGTCGGCAAGGCCGCTGTCTCACCGTCCCGTGCTCAGTGGGGATGCCTCCCCCTGCGGTCGCACATTTCAGGGTCTAGACCCCAAAACCTCACTGGATCCCTCATGATGATGGAGAAGAGCTGCTCTGTTTAATGACTAGTACTGGGGTTCACAAACGATGCCAAGTGTCAGTCAATAACGCTTACAGTTTATTCAAGTGGGTAGCACTTAAAATCCGTTATGCTTTCATGGTTACATTTTCCACACTAAGCATCAAACACTGTCCACTCTACCCCCCAAGGGCCCCGCACAACCTCCCCCCACGGTCACCCGAAAACCACACACATCACGCTTGCTCCAGGTGCCCACAGTCACGGAGCCACCCCGCACGCCCGGGGCCCCTGGGCAAGGGCCACTGGCCTGTGAAAACCCCGCGGAAGCTTCTCACATAGCCCTCGGTGCCCAGGGGGAGGGCGAGGGGCCGCTGTTGAGGAAGGCTCTGCCAGGGCGGCTGCAAAAAGCTGGGGACCCCTGCCCGAGGCGGGGAGCTCCCCTAAGCTCTAGTTTTCAGCTCAGCGCACGTGCTCAGGACCCAATGAGCCCAGACCCACACTAAGAGCCGGAGGTGGCCCCGCGGGGCAGAAGCTTGTAGACTCCCACCTTCCTGCCAGGAGAACAGCTCCGGGTCCAGGAGGAGATGGGCGAGCTGAGGTGGAACGCGGACTGCTTGCAGAGGACGGGGATGAAAACCGTCAATGTGAGGGCGACTCCAGCCCTCGAGCGGCCAGGTCGCCTGGGGAAGGTCTGGCTCCCTGAAGGTCCGGGAGGGGTCACCCGGGGTCGGAGGTCACCTTCACACAGCCCTGAGCTTAAATGGAGCCTAGATTCACACACGCAGCGGCAGAAGGAGAGGGCGTGTCAGAGCATGCACACGCACCCGGGCCGCGGACGGCCAAGGCGGCAGGACCCCGCGTGTGTGCCGGAGAGCGGGGGGCCGCGGCCGACCGAGGGGACGCGCGGGCGCGGCGGGAGGGGCAGGGGCGGCCGGCGGCTCCGCCCCGGCCCCAGTGCGCCCCCAGTGCTCCCCCCGCGCGCTCCGCCCCCCGCCCCCCGGCCCCAGGGCGCCCCCCACAGGACGCGGGCCGCACGCGCGTGCACACGGCTGCTCCACCGCGGCCGTCTAGAGGGGGCCCTTGGTCGGCTTCTTCTTCTTCGACTCCTCTCTGTGCTTCGGCTTCTTCCTCTTGCCGCCTTCTTTGAATCCTAAGGAGACAGGCGTGTGAGACCCTGCAGGGCGGCAGCGCGTGTCTCTAAACGTCCCCTCCCCGGCTGACGAGACACACCACACGGCAAACTCCGCCTGCTCCGTATCGGAGGCCCAACGGAGACATGAGCTGACTCGATACCTGGCGATGAGCGCCTCTCACACCAGCACCCCGGGTCCCGGAGGCCGAGTGCCTGCCCGCCGCCGGGAGCCCCCCGCCCCACGCCCGGCCCCACACCCCGCCCCGAGGCACCGGGGGCCCCTCTGCAGGCAGAAGCCCAGCGGTGACCACGTCCCGCCTTCCTGCCTGCCCGAGGCTGGGGGGGACGAGGGCCCAATCCGCTCGCCTTCTGGGGTTCTACCTGGAACCAGGCGCCCAGGGCCGCTCTGCACAAACAGCTCAGGGCGTGTGCGCGTCCACATGGACGCAAGGGGTGGGACGCTGAGTTTGGGGGAGAACAGACCACTGTGAAAATCCTGCCCAGAACCAGACCAGCGTCACCGCGGGTCTGTGAGCCGGCACACGTGGGCCCCTAAGCCTGAGGAGGCCACCTAAGCGTCCTTGGGTTTCATATTACGCAGCAGGTGCGGCTCAGAGCGAAACCACTGGGGCCCCAGTCTGTTCACAGGCCCTGCACCCACTCGGGGACCCCTTCTCAGAACCAACACCCGGTGGGCGGGCCCACTCGGGGACCCCCTTCTCAGAACCAACAGCCAGTGGGCGGGCCCGCAACGCCCGGGCCAGGTCTGGGAAGGTAAAGGACCGGTGCTGTTCTTAACTCAGGAGTTTCTGTTTCATGCTGAATAATGTCAATTCTCGTTTCTAACAGCTCCATGTTCTGGACAGACCCCCGGTGTGTGTGGAATCCATAAATCGAGAACACTAATCCTTTCTCCACGTCTCGCTGTCCGGTTTACGGGTCCCAAGAGGCATGCGATGCACCCTCTGAATAAAGCTGGGTTGGCCACCGCACTTCACAGGAGCGCCAGCAAGAAGGGGCCATCAGGGTGAACAGAGCTGCCCCATGCCCCCCGCAGACCGGCCCAACCCTGAACCACACGACACGGGCCAGGCCATCCACACAGGAGGCCCTCCTGGGACCCACAAGTCCAGCCCTGAGGGCTGAGCACACGCCCACGATCAGAACCCGCCCACCAGCCCCTCGCACACCTCATGGGGGGGTGGGGCACCAGACACACTGTGGGGGCCGCGCTCCTCCCCACACACTCCCAAGAAAACGAGGCAGAACACGGAAACCTGGCCGAAGTCACCGTGGGACCCTCCCCACCACACGGGAGCATGCCCCCCGGGAGCAGCTTATCTCGGGGATGGGGGCACCCAGCAGGTTCCATCACTGCGCCAGAGGCTGCTGACCTGCTGGGGACCTGGCTTGCCCTGCGACCCAGCAACCTTTTCCACTGTCTGTTTCTGGAACCTTCCTTTGGAGCAAGCAGCTCTGTCATCTCCCAGTAAGATGTCAAAGAGCTCACTCCGGTCACACCAGTCACACAGACGTCATATCTTGAACCCTTTGGTGGCTTCACGCTGGCACGCTGCTGCAGGCCTCGGGGCTCACTACGGGAGGCGGGCATGAACAGCAGGAGGCGGCCCTGCAGCGCCAGCGTCCGCCAGGCCCCCTGGCCGCCCCAGGACACAGGTGGGAGCAGCACCTGGCAGAGACGGAGCCCCCCTGCGTGCCGCATGTGTGAGGACGTGGTATCAACAGCCTCCCACCTGCAGGCACCTGGGCGGGACCTGGCCAAGCGTGAGAGCCCAGTCACTTTGCTTTTCCTGCCGAATCCTCCTCTCCCGAGACCCCCTGCAGCAGCCACTGCCCTCCCCTGCACAGGCCCGGCCTCCGCTACCCACAGGCTGCACAGGCCTCACCGTGGCCCCCGGTTCCACCTCCTGACCAGACATCTAGACAAGCGCCGCGAGGCAGGCCTGGGCCCCACGCGGGAGGCAGGTCCTTCCAAACAGAGGGACCCCTTCCAGCCACGAGACCCCTATCAAGTCCTGTGTGTCCGGGAAGCTGGACTCATGGCGCTGTCCCCCACCACGTCCAGCCTGCCTGCCATCGGGGCCAGGAGGTGGCAATGAACCCAGGGAGGACGCCCGCAGGCCCATGCGAGGCACAGCAAGCCTGTTCTGAACTCACCCAGCCCTTACATCCGCCTGTATTTTTCACTCGACCACCCAGGAGAAAGGTGTCTGCCATCCTTGGGGCTCTGCAGACCTGGCTCGGGCCCAGCACACCCACCGTCCAGCGGGCGGACAGGACAAGCCCTGTCCTCAGGGGCAGACCTGGACCTGTTCCACGTGAGGGGGGTGCCAGGGGGGCTACAGGCACTGAGCTCCCAGCAGGAAGTTCCAGAAGAAAGCAGCGAACCCTGTCCTCCCGGGTCCCTGCCTTGCCCCAGGTGCAGAGCCAACCTCACTGAGACGTCATTCTGACCCCGCGGATGAGGGGCCACCTGCCCTCCACCTCGTGGCCAGCTGTGGTCAACCTGGCGACTTCTGGCCCTGAGAACCAAAACGATCGCTTAGAACTGAGGAGCGACCCCAACTACAGATTCCCGACGCCTGGCTCCAGACTCAGCCAGGTCCAGCCTGCACACAGCTGTGCCCTCAGACGTGATCCAGAATCTTCTATGGGGACCGCAGTTCACAGACCGTCCCCCCACCCCGGACCCCAAGATAACGTCGGGTCCAGAAGCTGAAATAGGGAGGAGCAGGGCCCGTGTGATCCCGGGCAGGAGCCCTCCCCTGGGAGACGGGGGGCCAAGTCAGCACCCGGCACGCGGCAAAAGGGCCCCCGGGGGCAGGGGGCCCCAAGGCCGCGCCCGTGATCAGCACGAGGGCGGGCAGCGGGGCTCAGTCCGCAGACGGAGGGCTCCTGGGGGCAGGCCGTGCCCGCGGGCTCTGCCGAGACAACACACACATGCGGTGCTGGGAGCCTGGCGCCCGTTTAATGTGGCCGCGCCCGGCCACCCCCACCCACCCGTCAGGCCAGCACGCAGCAGCACAGGAGGCGTCTTGGTCCTCGGGGGCCCCGCGGCGGCCGGGGGGCGGGGTCCCGGTGCACACCTGCGCAGAAGGCGCCCGGCGCGTCCTCGTCCTCCCCCGCGGCGTGCGCCGCCGGCCGGGGAGGGGGCGCGGGCCGCGGCGGCCGCAGCGAGCGGGCGCTGGAGCTGGCGGGCTGGGCGGGCAGCGCGCTCTGGCCTCGTCGTAGGCACTCCTCCGCGAAGGCGTCCTCGTCGGCCACACCTGAAAGCAAAGGACGAGACGCGCGTGAGCCGGGCCGGGGCCGCGTCCTCGCGCCAGCGGGGCCGGAGCTGAGCCTCGAGGAAAGAAAGGGGGAACCAGGCTGGGCCTCGCCGTGCTCAAGGATCCCAAAAGCCCCCCGCCGGCCCCGGGGCGACAGCGGGGCCGTGCTGCGTGGGCATCGCCCCGTGGAGAGGGCAGGGCCGGCCGTGGGCCCTGCCGCGATGGAGGCGGCAGACTCCCCGCGTCCCCCGCTCAGGCCAGAGCGCCGCTGGAGCTCTGAGCCAAGGACCCCCGCACACGGTCACTTGTCACGGCAGACACACGGCCGAGCGCGTGCCTCCGCGCTCAGGGGTTGTGTTTCTATCAGTCTTTTCAAAAACAGGAGGAAGTTCTGCATGTGATCGGAACACCAGGAACACCGGAAGAAAACAAGTGGCAGCCGCCACCAAGCAAGTTCTGGCTTCCTTCTCGCAGTCACAGCGCCGTACCTGAGGGCACGGCTGCCAGCAGTCCAGTAACAGTGGGAAACAGGGACCCCGGGTGGTGGTGGCACCCCGTGCCCCCCAGGGGTGAGCGCGCAGCCCCTGCAGGCCCGCGAGCCCCACGGGGTCATCCACGCCAGCGCCCCTTGACTGCCCCGCCCACCGCAGACCCCACTCCAGTCCCCCTGCCCCGGGGGAGGACAAGACGACCACGATGCTCCCGAAATGAAAGCCCTGCTCTTTCGACGGGGCTGCAAGCACAGCTGCTGCTGCCCTGGTAACCGGTCCCCAGGCCCTGGGCTCGGTGCTGGGCAGGGGCGCGGGGCCTTGCCTCTTGTCTTCTCCAGACGCGCCTCCTCCCCAAACCCCACACCTGCCCCGGCCGAGGAATCCTCCTCCAGCAGCACAGATGCTCACCCCCCAGACACAGGCCGACGCTGGGGAGCCCAGACCCGGGGCCTGTGCTTCCAGGGCTCCTGAGCGGACGCTGCGCCCTGCAAAGCCTCTGCCCACCCTGCAGGCCTGGTGGGCCCCTGTGGCGGGCCTCCACCAGCCTCACGATCCCCTCCAGCAACACACACGCAGGCCTGGTGGCAGGGAGGGGTGCCTGGCAGTCAGCATGGGGCCCTGGCCACTCGCACAGCAGACGTCCACCCCAAGGGGCGCTGGCTGAGGAAGCAGGCCTGGCCGTGGCCCTCACCCCCGCCCCTCGCCTGCGCAGGGCTGCCTCACCACCCCCAAGGGGTCACCAGCGCCGCGAGGACACGGGCTGTGTGCATGAACAGAGCGGCTCTGGGACACGACCGTCTGCAGGAGGAAAGTGCCTGAGTGCAGGGGCCCGGGGCAGAGCAGGGCTGGGAGCTCCCAGGGGCCTGGGGCTGCGGTGTCCAGCACACACACAGGCATGACCCCCAAATACGCAGAGCACTCCGGGGGAGGGGCCCAGAGCCACAGCTAATACACGACCATCACAGTGACGTGACCTCCAATCCAGGCGGGACGCAAGTGGGGGAAGGTAGGTGGCCCGACCCTGCAGCTAAGGGTCGCCCCCAAGCCCACGCAGGGCTCCAGTCCACCAGGCAGGAAGCGGCCAGCCGACCACTCGTGGGGGCTTCAACGTGCTTTGGCAGGGACATGTGCTGCCAGGTGGGGCCCAAGTGCCCAGGTGCTGGACAGGCTCATGCTGGGCAGCTGCGTGCCCGCAACGGCCTGGATGTAGCGGGGTGGGCATCCTGGGGGCCAGCCTGCTGCCGGTACCCACCTCGGACCCCCAGGGCCCGTCAGCTGTGCAGAAAGAGGTGGGGCTCCCCCAGCCCCGTCCTGCTCAGAGAATCCCACCGTGTGTGTGAGTGAGGGCGAGGCCGGCCTGCCAGGCCGTGCTCGGGATGCCTGTCTGCTCTGGACGGACTCCAGGGGCGCCAGTGCTCAGGCAGGGGGGCCCCGCAGGAGCCGCAGATCCCCTCCCGGCCCCAGCACCTCCTCAGGGCTGCATCTGCCGTTTGTCTGGGCACGAAGCTGTCTGGACACGAAGCTGTCTGGACACACCAGGCCCGCCGCGCGGAGCACACAGGGTGCCCCCCGTCCCGTGGTCAGGACGCCAGCCTTTCACTCCACTGCGGGGGAGAGGGTTCGGTCTCCAGTCAGAGAACTAAGATCCCGTGTGCCCCGTGGCATATAAATAAGATGAAAAACATGTTTAAATTCGACAGCTGCTCGTATTTTTACAAAGGCACATGGTGCAGAACACACTCCAGGGCTCAGGGTCTGGCGAGCCCCCCAAAGACCGGGACCCCCTGTGGGCGAAGGGAGGACCCTCCTGGGCCCCAGGGTCCTCTCGGCATCCAGACGGCCATCTGACCCCCCACCAGGGCGCACACGCACCCTCAGGGCTGGAGCCCAGGGCAGCTCGTGCACTCACTAGCGCAGGGTGGGCGCCCTCCCGCACCGCAGGGGCACACCCAGCTCGGCGAGGGGCTCATGCTGTGCTGACCAGGCACCCCCCAGGCTCACACCCGACTCCTGGCACCCTCTCGCCTGCCACCATGAAGCCCTCTCTCTCACAAGCACCAGGCCACAGGGTCTCTGAACTGGGCACCGTGCAGGGACGACGGAGGGGGCGTGGCCTCTGGGAGCCCCTGATAAGCGGTGGTACCTGCCCGGCTGGGCTCCTCACGGTCCCACGGGCCGGCCGCCCGCAGCGTCAGGAGCCCCAAGGCCCTGGGTCTGGAGCAGGGCGATCACGTCGCTGACCCCACAAGGTTCCCCTAAAATCCCACCTGTGTCACGCGCCAGGAGAGGGTCCTCGGCGGGGCAGGGGTGGGGGGGCGCTGGAGAGAAAGAAACATGCGTACTGAGAACCTCTTCCCAGTAGTTCCGCCGGGTACTTTCTGAGAGAGACCCTTCCGTGTGCGTCCACGCAAGCGCCCATTATGAGCCCACCATTACACGCAGAGTAACACTGGGCATTAACAGGTTTACAAACACGAGGCCACCATCCTCTTAGATGCAGAGGACATCAAGCGAAACGCCCGGCGGCAGGAGGCTCAAGCTGAAATCAAGATTGCCGGCTGTGTGCTTAGTCGCTCAGCCGTGTCCGACTCTTTCTGACTCCATGGACTGTAGCCCACCAGGGTCCTCTGACCATGGGGATTCTACAGGCCAGAATACTGGAGAGGGTTGCCATGCCCTCCTCCAGGGGATCTTCCCAACTCAGGGATTGAACCCAGGTCTCCTGCATTGCAAGCAATTGTTTACCAGCTGATGCCAGGGAATAACCTCAGATACGCAGATGACACCACCCTGATGGCAGAAAGTGAAGAGGAACTAAAGAGCCTCTTGATCAAAGTGAAAGGGGAGAGTGAAAAAGCTGGCTTAAAATTCAACATTCAGAAAACTAAGATCATGGCTTCCGGTCCCATCACTTCATGGCAAATAGATGGGGAAACAGTGGAAACAGTGAGAGACTATTTTCTTGACCTCCAAAATCACTACAGACAGTGAATGCAGCCATGAAATTAAAAGATGCTGTTCCTTGGACGAAAAGCTATGACAAACCTAGACAGTGTATTAAACAGCAGAGACGTCACTTTGCTGATAAAGGTCCAAATAATCAAACCATGGTTTTTCCATGTGAGAGTTGGACTATAAAGAAAGCTGAGAGCCCAAGAATTGATGCTTTTGAACTGTGGTGTTGGAGAAGACTCTCGAGAGGCCCTTGGACTGCAAGGAATCCAACCGATCCATCCTAAAGGAGGTCAGTTCTGAATATTCAACAGAAGGACTAATGCTGAAGCTCCAATACTTTGGCCACCTGATGTGAAGAGCTGACTCACTGAAGACTCTGATGCTGGGAAGATTGAGGGCAGGAGAAGGGGACTGATAGAGAATGAGATGGGTTGTATGGCATCATGGATCTGACGGACATGAGTTTGAGCAAACTCCAGAGACGGTGAAGGAAAGGGAGGCCTGGCGTGCTGCAGTCCACGGGGTTGCAGAGTCGGACAGAACTGAGCGACTGAACCACCACCATCCTCAAAACCGTGCTCAGCGGCAGGTGACAGAGACCGCTCTAGAACATGGGGCTCCCCGGAGTGAGCTCACTGCACACCCTGGGCACTGGCAAGCCCGCCTCGCGAGGCCCAGGCTGTGACCGCAGCTGGGACTAGGCCCGGGTGAAGAGGGCTCGTGCCTCACACGGCTTCTGAGCCGGAGAAACAAGCCCCCAGGGACAGCAGCACCGGCGGACATGGGCCCAGCTGGCGTCTCAGAGCCAAGGCCAGCCTCTGCCGGGTCTCCACGTGCCGCAGCCAGGCCCAGCCCAGGAGCTGCCCTACGGCCACGAACACGCATGGCAGGGGTCTGCAAGGTCCCCAACAACGGGCGTGTGCGCCCCCAACCCAGGCTCCGAGCCGACGCCCCAGACGTCTCCAGACTCTCCCAGGGCAGCGGCGTCCAGAGCAGAGACGGCTCTGCCCTCAGGGTGGCCGGGGCCGTGGTTGCCAGTGCCCCCTCCCTGCCCGGGAGCCAGACACCCCACCCCAAGGGGGCACAGGACACTCCTGGCAGAGGCAGGGCCAGTGCTGGACACAGAGGCACCGCAGACAGCTGGGGCGGCCTCGCCCGCGTCTGCTCTGGGGCTCCCCGGTCACGCTGCCCTGGCCTCGTGCCCACAGCCTCCCCGGCACCCATGTCCTCCTGCAAGACCTGCCCCTGTTCCCAGGGCTGCGTGCATCCCCGTCAGGGTGGGAGGCCCAGGGCCCCAGCCACTAGCCGCTGGACAGGACCCGCCGGTCTCTGCTCAAAGGCGGAGCAGGTCCGGGGCCAGCCAGCCCGCAGGCGTGGCCACAGGCCCAGCCCCCAACCCCTTCGGACCCAGGGCTAGGACAGACATGGCTCCTTCCTAGGAAAACCCAGGGCAGCAGAGGTGCCCCAAGCCGCGAGGGGACGAGCCTCCGCGAGGCCTGGGAAGACCGTTCACCTCCCCGCATTCAGCCCACGGGGGCTGGCGCCTGGAGACAGACTCCGGGGTGTGCCTGCACTGCTGAGACGCCAGATCTGCGGGACCGTCACTGAGTCTCGCGTTCGCCACGCCGCGGGTCTCTGAGCCCATCCTCAGTTTTGGGCTGAAGGGCCTGTTTCTCACAGGGGCAACCGGTCCTCAGAGGCTTGGTCGCTCCGGGGAAGCACTTAGGGTCCTGATTTCAGGTGGCAGAAGGGCGGAACACACGCACCAGCCATGAGTCCAGTGCAAGAGGAGACATGCTGCCCGAGACCCCCGCCACCATTACGCTGCCTGGGCTGCAGGTCCCGATGGCAGACGCTGCCCAGGAGGCCAACAGAGGCTCTTCCCTAAGGACAGGGTGGCCCCAAACCCCCAGACCTGTCCCCACCCCCAGGAAACGCCTGCAGCCAGGAGTCTTGCACTTTGAGTCACAGCATTGGGCCCCATGATGCTCAACTGCTACACTCAGGGCCAGGGCCCCACACAGTGGGCATCCATCTCTCCTTCCCTGGGGTTCCCTCCGCACCCACGACCCTGGCCCCGGGACGACCCCCAGGCCTGCTGTGGACAATTCAACGATGGCCCAGGGCTGCTCCTCACTGAACAGAAGCCTCCTCCAGAAAAAGCATGCTGTCCACCAAGGGTCACGGAACAGAGTGCCCCCACTGCAGGCCCCCACTGCAGGCCACCCAGCACCTGCAGGGGACGGCCCCCCACCAACCCACCCACCACGGCACGGCACCAACATCCTCACGAAGCCACACACCGCCCCTGTGGTACAACCTGAAATTCCACGAGTTTAAACCAGCAAGTGATGACGGCCACTGCCATCCCACCCCCACACCTAACGTCACACCTGCTGAAAACCAACCACACCTTGGCTTCTTTCTACAGCTTCTTCTGCGCTTTCCATACAACACCATCAATTACGAGACACTCCTCTCCTGTGACATTAACCGTGCTTTTTGTTTCAACAACTTGCTACGTAAACGCAAAGCAAGTCACTTGAAGGAAAGTCAGTCACGTCCAATTCAACCACCCAGAGTGGACTGTTTTGGTGTCCCTTCTGCTAGCCTTTTCCCTGTGCAGGAGCTAACGGCTAACGCGCAGGAACTGCAGCCCGTGGATCACCCGTCCTGCATCCTCTTCACTTGGGAAACTAAACACACACCAGAAAACACCTGCCCCGTGGCACCAAGGGAGATAACATTTCAGCACAAACCGCGACCGGCCGGCCCCTGTGCAGAAGCTCGGTGAAGTCAGCGAGCAGCTATGAGGGGAATGTCCCAGCAGCAGCCACACGCGCACAGCCAGGACCCCAAACGCTCCGCTTCTTTCCTCAAATGGAGCCCCAACACAGGCAGGAATCTGGCTGATAACATGCAAATAAAAGCAAACCTCCTCATGTAAAAACAGAGTCACTTTTTCCTAATATGTACAACCCCCCAGGCCTCGGGGGTGGCTGCTTTTTGCTCTTCTGTGTTGAGGGGGTGGGGCAGGGTTAATCCCATGCTTCCCCACATCAGGAATCCCACTGACACACACTGGATTACTCAAACACCCAAAAATGCACCAGCGGCCTGAGAGGGGACCCCAGGGTGCAGGGCCTGGTATGTGCCGTTCTCATGGGCTCAGCGCTGGCCCCGCGGCATGGGCTCACACACAGCCCCGGGCAGGGATGCAGACCCACGGGGGCGGGGAGGGAGCCGGCCCCAGGAGACACGGGGCACAGGCCTCAACCACAGGCAGACCGGGAAGGCAGGCGGCGGCAGGGAGGAGTCGGGAGGGCGCCCATGCTGGGGCAGGAGGGACGCGGCTCGGTGTGGAGGCCAAGGCCACAGCAAGAGCCTCCCATCCCGCCATTCCAACCCAAGTGCTGCAGGGCATCCACGCCTCCGACGCCCCAGGGGGCCGGCCGCCCCGGCAGCGCTGAGCTCAGGAGAGACCCTGTGCCCTTGCACCCTGCCCTGAGGCAGCCCCCCCACGTGCACCCCCCTCTCCCGAGAGCCTGTGGGGCTCATCACAAGAGGCATCCGTGCGCCACGGGCTACTCCAGGCACGGGCCCACCGCTCACACACCTTGGGTGGACTGCTGGAGGCCCGCGGGACGGCCACCAGGAAGGCCGAGGCCAGCCTGCCCCACTAGGTCTGCCCGAGGGCGCCCGGCCCCGGTCCAGGCCCCCGCACACCCGGCAAGAGGGGACACGGCCCGGGCGGGAGCCCAGAGGCTCGCCCAGAGCCCCCTCCCACCCCCTGCAGAGACCCTCCCCTCCCTCCAGAGAGCCCCCAGCCCACACAGCCCCCTCCCCTCTCCCACAGGGCCCCTCCCCTCCCCCACGGAGCCCCAGCCTGCAGAGCCCCCAACCCACAGAGCCCCCTCCTCTCCCCCACGGAACCCCCTCCCCTCTCCCACAGGGCCCCCTCCCCTCCCCCATGGAGCCCCAGCCCACAGAGCTCCCTCCCCTCTCCCACAGGGCCCCCTCCCCTCCCCCACAGAGCCCCCAGCCCACACAGCCCCCTCCCCTCTCCCACAGGGCCCCTCCCCTCCCCCACGGAGCCCCAGCCTGCAGAGCCCCCAACCCACAGAGCCCCCTCCTCTCTCCCACAGAGCCCCCTCCTCTCCCCCACGGAACCCCAGCCCACAGAGCCCCCTCCCCTCTCCCACAGGGCCCCCTCCCCTCCCCCACGGAGCCCCAGCCCGCACAGCCCCTCCCCTCCCCCGCAGAGCCCCTCCCCCACAAAGGCCCTCCCCACAGAGCCCCTCCCCTCCCCCACAGAGCCCCTTCCCCTCCCCTGCAGACCCCCCAGGCCTCAAAGGCCCTCCCCCGCCCATAGAGCTCCCAGCCCACAGAGCCCCAGGCCTGAGGCCCTCCCCCGCCCACCCCACTAGCAGAGTCCCCTCCCCTCACCTGCAGAGCCCCAGGCCCCCAGGCCCACACCGCCTCCCACAAAGATGGCTGGCTGGCGCCTGGGGCCACACGGCTGGAAGAGGCCCCAAGAGAAGCTGGGTCAGGGCCAGGCAGGACTGGGAAGGTGGTAGGTGGGACCCCCTCTCTGGTGTGAACGGCCAGGGGCCCTAAGCACCTGAGAGGGCGGCTGGGCCCTCCCCAGCTCAGTCTGCACTCAGGCGGAAGCGGGGCTCTCCACAGGATGACCAAAGGCCGTCCCCACAGACACTGACCAACATAAACCATCAGAGGACGGACTGATTGCCGCAGGGCCCCATGGTCACAAAATCTGACTTTTCTCGAGACACCATTTAAACCACATAAAAATCTCAGGATGAGTGAATCTAGTTTAATATTGATATCCATTAAATACATTTTTTAAAAACCTGTATTACATAGACTAGCAGATACGTGCCAAGGAACTCGCAGGCATTTCATCAGAACACCCCACCAGCAGGCACCACAGTGACAGTGCAACCCGGGTGGAAAGAAGACCCAGAGGACAAGACGACGCAAGAATCCCCAACGGGGGGCACACCACACAAGACTTCAGGGACACCAACACTGGCAAGAAATCTGGGAGCAAGCTGGGTGACTTCAACACATACCAACGTTCCAAATAATCAAAGCCACACACGGACAAATACAAGTGAAAATACACGAAGAAGAAACAAAACGTTCAGATGCGCAGCGTGTACGCTGTTCAAGCAAAGGCTACCCCCAGACACAACACAGTCCAGTCAAGTGAACACGTGACAACTAAAAAGGGACAGGGCTTTGTCACGGCAGGCAGACAGCGAACGCTGATGAACAGGCACCTCTGAGATCCGAGGACTGCAGGAAAACGGGCGCCTGATACTCACCCTCCAGCAGAGGCTCCGTGTCATCCCACCATGAACCATCCCACCACGAACCGCGCAGACGGGGTTCGCGCGTGTGAGGAACCCCCGCTCCCTGTGGGAGGTAACTAACGATCACCACCTTTCAACACACACGCGTCCACGCCCGGATTATTCCACACTGTCTAGGCGCCGAGTTCAGCAGGACCTCTCCTACGGGAACACCACCCCACGCAGACACCCGGACGGTCACAGAACAAGCAAACGTCCACGCTTCACCGGGCAGCACGAGTCCTGGGGCGGGGGCCGCGATGGGTGCCCACGGCCACCAGAAGACCACGGCTGGACAGCTGCCCCAGCCGCACCCGTGGGGCCACAGCCGTTCCAGAAGCAACCAGAACCCGGACCCCATGTGGCAGGATGCCAGCAGCCAGGCCCCGGATTCCACAGGAGCCTTCCCTGACCTCCTCAGACTCGAGCCCATGTCAGCTGCACTCAGGCCCCTCACGCAGCCCCCAGAGAAGGGACGCAGAGACAGGACTCGGAAAGACCACCTCTCCTCCCACCCAGCTCTGGGCTCCGCGTCGCCTCCACACGCAGCAGGGCCTCGGGCTGCCGGCTCCAGGGAGGGGAAAGCTCGTCAGTGTGGGAAGACAGTAGCAGCAAAGGCCGGCAGGACCTGCCTGCACTGGCCTGCAAGAGGCACAGCCACGCCGACGGGAGGGCCTGTCTCCCTCTCAGGCAACCTTGGGACGTGCTGTCAACCCTGGGTAAACGCATCATCCTTCTAGGAGCTCCAGGAGCATCTTTAGTTAGAAGGCAAGTCCACTCCACTCCACTTTAAAGTGTGAATGCTCTTCAAGAGGTCAAATCACATGGGGTGTTTTTTTGGTGCAAACAGAAGAGTGCTTTTGAATGTCAGCAAACATTTCAAACGTGGTGGGATCAGCCCGCCAGGCTCCACTGTCCATGGAACTCCCTTCCAGGCAAGAATACTGGCGTGGGTGGCCACTGCCTTCTCCAGGGGATCTTCCCCACCCAGGGATGGAACTCCCGTCTCCTGCGGCCCATGAGTCAGCAGGGGGATCCTTAACCGCTGAGCCGCGTATCACACACCACACAGCTCCTGGGTGGACTATTTTAAGTAACTTCTACCCCCACCTCCCGCCCGCACCTCAGTGCTAACCTCCACCCCACGGTGCTGGGCTGTCCATCCAGGGATCGACCAACATGTACACGTGACTAGCAGAGCGCGTGTGGAGTACACTGGGCAGCCGCTGGACTCAGGCCGCAACAGTCTGGCCACTTCTCAAGGTGCTGGTACCTGACATCCTTTTAAGGAAATTATGACTCCCAATTTTAAGCTGGAAAGTCACTTGCTATTACTGCTTAAAAAAGAATCACAGGTACGTGACTCTTTAGACTTCCCATATACAGGAGCAACTGCGTGCGAACTAAAACGTCCTGTGCACTGATCCTTAAAACCACAGCTACACCTCAATCACTGGAAAAAAGAACAGGAGAAGCCTGATGCGAAGATGCCTCTCCAGCCCGGGGGCTCTGGCTGGAGGGGCAGCCGCAGGACGAGGAAGGCCCAGAAGGCCGAGGGCTGAGCACCCTCCACCGAGGCAGGCCACCCCGGGGCTCGTGGGCGCCCGCCGCTGAGCGCCCGCCAGAGTGGGGCTCCGCGGGGGCAGGGCGCCCCACATCCCCAGGAGGCAGCACAGTCCCCGCAGGGCAGGGAGAGGCGAGGCCACGCTGCGCCCGCTCTAGCACTCCCGGGCCCGGCGGCCTGCAGCCTGGGCCTCCCGCGACACCAGGCCGGAGGGAGAGGGCGGGGAGGGTGCAGGACACCATGGGCCGGGCGCCCCTCCAGGGGCAGATGAGCCCTCTGTGGGGAGAGACGGCCGATGCGTAATCCGCTGCGGTACCTGCTGTGAGACCAACCCACCAGCAACCACGATGCCGTGGTCCGAAGAATCCGGCCTCCCACGCTGGACACTGGGGTCACGGGGGTCACGGGGCAGGAGGCCTGGGGGACAAGGCGGCCAGCTCACGGGCAGCACTGCCAGGCTGCAGGAGTGAGCCCTGCGGGGGGCAGGCACCATGCTGACCACAACATACCCCTCAGGCAGGCCCAGCACCCACGCGGGGAGGCAGAGCAGGAACGGCTGGCCCGCCCTCGTGGGGTCTGTCCTCCCACGGCGGCTGGGACGCATTAGACGACTCTGAGAACCGCATCAGAGGCAAAGGGGAAGACGTCCAGCCACGGTTTCCACGAGGCGCACACCTTGCCCAGTTGAAACCTCAGTCAAGGCCCAGGGGGGCAGTCTGGTGAGACGGGCGGACAGAGTGCGTGCAGAGAGCAAGCAACAGACGTTCTGAGGCCCAGTCCCCCCGTTCACCAACAGGACGACGATGCAGAGTCCCAGAGAGGCCTAGTCCTGCACACCCCTCATCACCGTGATGCCGAGATTCCTGCTCTCAGAGAAAGAGCTGCCGGGACCTCCCTTCCTCTGACCTTGATAGGTAGCAAGACAATATGACTAGTCACCAAAACACAGGGAAAAAAAATGTCTTACCACATTTTCATTGCTGGTCACACTCAGTACTAAATCTCCATCTAGCTAACTCAATTCATCACAACTGCAAGGACTAGCAGATTCAGAGGTGTGAGACAAGGATGAAAACTCACCACATGAGCAGTTCTAGAAACAGAAGCCTCAGACTTAAAGGATGCAGCCAAGGATGACAGAGAAAGAAACCGATGATTTAGGCTTGTGCCTTTACACCTGTGTCACTAAACCACCCACTCTGAAAGCAGCAACCACCTCGAGAATCACTCAAGGCAGGCAGGATCTGGGGTTTAAAGTAAAAGGCCATGGGTCACAAACATGCAGTCCAACCCCAACCAGACCACACAGCAACAAGGGAGCAAATTCACTCAACAATCTTGGCTCCAAAGCCCCCTGAAACTGTAGTGGTCACCTCTGTCTTGTCTGTGAACTTCCTGATGACTAACCACTGAGAAACCAGACCAGAAACAACGGATTAGAAAACTGCTGCTGGGTTCTCTGCTGGATTCTGGCGACAAGACCACCCTGCAGAGGCAAGGACAGCTGGTGGGTGACCAGGCAGGAAGGGCGAGGCTTCCGCAGACAAGGGAGTGAGAACCGAGAGGAACGATGCGGCCCCACCAACAGTGGCCGAGACCCCGGCAGACCAGACGTGGGCACAGGGGCTAGCTGCGGGGAGTCTACAGCTGTCTCCGCAGACCTCCACAATGTGCCCTGCATGGACCGTCGGGAGGAAGAAAGGGGAGCAGGCGTGAACGCCGGGATGGTCCGTATCACACAGAAACCCTGACTGGGCTTCGGAACCTTTGGAGCCCGCGAACGACAGGGAGGAGGCACCCACCGTCACTGAACGACCCCCAGCGGGCGAGGGGGCGGAGACAAGGAAGGAGAAACAGCGTGAGCGAGCGCGGGAACAGCGGCACCGCCGTCCCCTCAAGACTGGGCTCCAAGGGCTCCACGAAGACCTCCACCCCGCACGGCAGGGGTTTCTCCCGAACGTGGGCAGAGTGCACAGGCGACGAGACAGTCGAGCACGGCCACCAGCAGCCTCGGGGGGAGCAGGGCCCAGTCTCCTCCTGCAAAGACCCCCGGGGCTCCAGGAAGACCTTTAACCGTGAGTACAGGGACCGGCCGACGAGCAGCCCTGAGAAGACAGAAGCCGCTACTCGCGGGGCTGTGGCCACTGGCGACACCGCACCCAGCAGCCTGCCCTGCGCACAGCCTCGCCCAGCACAGGACCCAAGGCTGCAGACACCAACCCGCCCGCGTCCCGGGCTCCGGGAAGAAGGCCGAGCTCTCCGCCCGCATCACCGACGGGCCTGTCCTCGGTGATGCCAACACTGGCGACTCCCCGAGCAGGGACGGTGGCCGTGTGACGGTGGCGCCCCCAGAGCACCGTCGCCAGCAGACGGCCCTCTTCTGCGCACCCGGCCAGCCCAGGGATGTGCTCTCAGGCACCCGGACCGCTGAGGGGCGCACCAAACTCCTCTTAACTGCCCTGGTGTCCCCAGGCGGCCTTGAACCTGTTCTCCTCAGCAGTTCATCCCACCCGTCAGACACCAATTTCAAGTGCCGGGACCCTCTCCCTGAGTGACTGAGGCCAGCCACGTCTGGGCTGAAGCACAGACGCAGCACGCCCCCCGGGCCAGGCCGTTGGCCGGGCGGACCTCACAGCGTGGCTTTCCAGCGTGACCGCCCACAGCCGCCTCCTCAGAGCCCCGGGTGCTAAGACGGAGCCGCACGGCCGCCCCTTCCTTGTCTTCCTAGCTCCAGCTGTCTTCCCATACTTACATTCAAGTATGCAATGCTTCTTTAAATAGCTTCTTCTAGCAGTTTGACACTGTTTAGATTCAAAACAAACTTGAGTAGGGTAGTTAAAAAGACCAGCTAGCTCTTGTGTAATATCCCTCTGGCTGGAATTCGTTATCAGTGGTCATCATGACAGGTCACACTGATGGAAATGCGAAAGAAAACACCTTCATGTCTGCCCGTGCCAGCACCATCACGAGACTCCCAGGCACGCTACCTTTCAACGAGCTGGCATCAAACACAGCCTAGAGAACTGGGAAGGGTGGGAGGGTGGACAGCTGGTTCTGCCCTCCCTGAAGAAATGGTCAATGAATTGCTAATCATTACTCCACATCAACAGGGAATTTTCATACACTCTCCAAATACATCAAAGAACAGACGTCAATAAGGTCCAGGGTCAGCCTCAGCGTCCAGACGCAGAACGAAGGACTCCAGGAGCACAGGCACGGAGTCACATACACACAGGAGGGCAGGCCCCACTCGGGAAAGAATGCACCGAACACATTTGCATTTATTTTCTTTTTTTTTTTTAAAAGCAAATGACAAAGACCCAGTTTACCAGCTTAACTTTTTTAAACCTAAGCTTAACATTACATATTTAAACAATTGTCAAAACTTACTAAGTTGCCAGCATTCATGCACAACTGGAAAACATCCTCAATGCACATTAAACCAGAAATGTATTACCATTAATGTATTAATATCGTCACTACTAAATACTGAAAAAAACTGAGATTATTTTGTGGAAGAGTCATCCTGGCAATGTTAACTTCACAGCAGGCTGAGACTACTCGGCTCACGTTTCAAACACAATGGAAAAGCAGTCCGTGCTGGTGTTAGTGTACGAAAGAGTCACGGCCACCTTGGATTACGTTTAATAAAAAGCAAAGTGCATACAGAGATTTACAACAATTTTAAAGACAAATAAAATGGTCCTATTACGTGGTCCCAACAGTAAACTCAAAAGTCTATGACAAACAGGGCTCCAACGAGCTGTGTATAAATACTTTAGATTAGGTACAGTTATACTGAAAGTCGAGTTCGTTTGAAATCTTCAAAAAAATGTTCCTGTTAATCCTCGCATGGCGCGTGCCAGAGTTAGGGTTCTGCTACGCGCGTGCGGCCAGCTACTTGTTATCCAAGCGCAGCAGCTGCTCCTTACCATTTATTGTCAAGGACTTTAACTGGCCGTCTTCTTCAACTTCCACCCTTTCTTGACCATTCTCGACAATCCTGCGGGAGGGGAGGCAAGGGGGATAAAACACATCTTAGAATCGTCGTATGAAATAAGCAGACGTGTGTGTGAGCCTGAATGCGCATCTCTAGAGGACTTGCCCCGGATACACCTGAAGCCACTAATGCTGTGGCTGAAGCCAACATCCTGACAGATGACTCTGAACACAGGCGCCAGCCATCCAAACGCTCCAGGTGCTACAGTGGCTGCATTTCCAACACACCACTCACTGCACACCACAGGGGCGGTGTCTACTGTGTCACGCGAAGCAAACACTTCCAAGGAGAAGCTCTGATCGGGGGCTGGACAGACGGCCCAGACACCCTGCCCTTCCCGGGGGTGGCACTGGTGGTGCCCCACACCTATGCGTGAGGACACAGACGCCAGGCCCGCACCTCTTGGTGGTGATCTTCCTGCCGTTCACCACTTTCGTCGACGTCGATATGGACTTGTAGTTGCCCATCCCACTCCCGCCGAAGGCCGAGGAGGAGGAGAACGCTGTGAGGCCCCCGTGGCTTAGCGAGCCGAAGGAAGAGAACCCTGTAAGAGACAGCAGAGGGGTCAGGGACAAGCGCAGCACGTGCGGCCAGCCCGGGGAAGCAGACGCGTGCCCCCATGGAGCCGGGCCCTGCACAGCCTGCGGGGCCGCCCGGGCACCTCCCCTACCCACGGGCCAGCACCCTGCCCCCACGCATCTCACAGGATGGCGCGGACGCCACCACAGACTGGCACACCCAACAAGCTCCTGCTGGCTCCTGTGAGTGTGACCACAGGGGATACAAACCTGAATTGCCAGGATGCTGAAGTAACTTTAGCAAGAATACCACAATTACCAGGAGAAGTATGGGTCTGGAGTTCATGGACTAATTCTCAGCTGTGAGGTGCCACCTAGGACACGAAACCCTGACTCTCAGAGTCGCAACAGAGCGAGTCCACTCTGGGCAGGGCTGAGGCTGCTCTGCCTGTTGGAGAGCCTGCTGCCTGCCCCGCCCTGAACGCCCCTTACAGCAGAAACACGCCCTCCCCACGGCTCCTTAAAGGGGAGGACTGCATGCCACACACACGCCTTAAGTGAAATACTCTTTGACAGGTTTGCCCAGCTTTCTCTGACTCTCCCTAAGTCCTTGCATACTACGTGGCATCTGAGGAGGGGGCCTGCTGGAGGAAAGCACAGCTGCACCTGCCGTGGGTGACATAGCCCCCTGGCTTCAGGAGGCAGGGTCTGGGAGCTGCATGCCCTGTGCTGCCCACACAGCACGGGACCCTCACACAAGGGAGGCCCAGGACAGACAGAGGACCTGGGCGACATCAGAGGAGAGCTGAGAGTCCAACTCTCCAGTGAAACGCGGCTGTGCCAGGCTGCGTGCCCGACTCTAGCTGATGAATGGCCTCCAGTCGCAAGCCAGTGCCACGCACCAAACCTCACCAGTAGACTCCGCATGGCACACACAGGCCCTCCTACAGCCTTAGCTCCTGATCCCATCAACTTGGACTCTCCTAGGACACCTTTATTTTTTTTCTTAAACTGCTGAGGTTAGACTAAAAAGGATTTAATGAGATTATCTAAGTTATTTCAGTCATTTATCCCAAAACCTCACTCTTTTTAGCCAAGAATTTCATTAAATACTGGCCTTTAATAGTTAAGATTTGAAGTAGGTTCTCAAGTATAACATTCTTTGGAAAATTAGGGGAAATGTGGGTTACTAAGCAAAGGTGTGTATACACATGCACTGCAGCTCTGAGCTGCCCCACGACAGGCGTGTGCACACGGCAAGCACCCCGGATGAAAGGGGCCTGCACTGGCGTCTGCTCAGACACCAGGCTGAGTCTGAGGGTGTAGTACCTGCATCAAAGGAAGGAAACGCCCCTCCAAAGGAGGGAAATCCGCTGAAAGTAGAGAAGAACGAGCCCGTGCCTCGGCTCCGGCTTCCGCGGGGGCCCCTTCGATTTCCAAAGAAGTCCTCAAACGGGTCTTCTAAAAAGAAACAGAAGTGCTTAGTGAAACCTTGACCCAGGGTGCTTCTCCACAGGAGAGCTGAAAGGGAATGTGAGCAATGCCTCCCGACACTGTTGCAGCAGGAGCAAAGCTTCTCCACAGCGCAGCTCACCCTCAGAGCACCACAGTCCATCCAACCTGCGGCTGTACTGCTGTTTCCGAGACTCATCTAAGAACACATCAAAGCTTTGTGTGTCCCAACATAAAGCTCAAGGTCATCAATACGCACCACAGACCTGGGCAGAGAGCTGCGAGCAGAGCTCTTCACACGGAGCTCTTTCTGGTGGTTGTTACCAGTCAATGAGCACTTACTGAAAACATGAATTATACAAACTTCTAAAATTCACTGAGGTTCCCTATTAAATTCACTATGAAATCAATCAGTGCTGTATTTTTTCTAGGAAATGGGAATTCTTTGAGAAATAAAAGCAAGGACTCCTGACAGATGGTTAAGAGAAAAGCACCCATGACACAGAAGCAAGAGAACCGGCATGGCCTATTTCTAAACCAAGGCAAGCGTGATCAAAGCAGCAAATCCACGCATCTAAGTGGCGAAAGGAACAGAACAGTGAGCAGGACAAGGCCGTGAGCACGAGGCCAAGTGGGACTGTGGCTCACAGGGCACCGGCGTGCACGGGCAACCATGCCTGGGAAGCCCCCAGGTAGCTGGCAATGACCGGAGGCAGACCCGAGCTGAAGGAACGCTCAGAGTGGGGACGGGGAAGCAGGTGGAAAAACTACAAGCCTTTCTTAAGAGAGCAGTTAACAGAGCAGGAAAGCAGGCCTGAAGAAGCAGGCGTTAGGAAGCACGGTCACTGGCGCCCTCCTCAGAGACCCAGAAAGAAGGCAGGAGAGGGAGGAGGACCCAACAGGAACCAGCCCAAGGCAGACACTGCTCCACCAGCCCCATGGGGAGCCGAGACCCGGGCAGCGCTGGGAGGCAGGTGCTGCCGTCGACAGGACGGAGCCCAGGGGCTGCTGCTTCTGAACCGCAGGTCCCGCGTTCCACAGTAAGTGCCGCCATGTGAGACTCAACCTGCAGAAAGTCACTTCTATCAGCTACTTTGTGAACATGGCCCCCAGTGCCGTTATTACCATATTTAGAAGTATAAATACAAAGTTTAATCATAAACTTTAAAGTTAAAACGTTTTAGAAATCTCTAGAGAGACTTCATCCTGTTCACAGAAAATCCAAGTGTTCTATTAAGTTGCTTTTCACCTCATCCTCATCAGGGGTCTACACGGCGACACGGACACACTTTCCGTCCGTCCAATCACAAGACATCAGGTAATTACACTCCTGTTACAGCCCCAGGTCAGGGCATAGACATGGCGAGTGCAGTCTGAACTCGTGATCGCACTCTCAACAAGAGCCACGTGGGCAGCCTCAGACACTCACTGCCCTTGCGAGAGCTCCTGAGCCACTGTCTCCGCGGCTCCCCAGTTTACAACAATCACAGTCCGCGTCCTCCTGCAGCGCTCCTTTCATCACTGCCCTAACCATTCGTTTAGTTACAATTTAAGGCTCATACAGCAACTGAAACCTTCAAAGACGCTTCACAAAACTCCTGGGACCAACTTAAACCAGTGTCCGTTTTATACCACCATTAAATGGTTTTAATTTGTTTACATGAAGCTAAATGAACTTTTGTAATTATAAAATCACCTTGTTCAGAAGCTACTTCAAAAGATAGTTGAGTAACATTATAAGAATAAGGCCAGTTGGGTTTTCAGTTATGGTTTTTTGTTTTCTTGTATTCTTTCATTTTTGAAGTCTTTTACCTTGCACGCGTTTCTATTATACAGCCTAAATATGGATTTTTACAATTCCAGTAGTCACCGAATTTGAACGTGTAATTTCAGATATTAAGGTCAAAACAGTTAACCCGAAAAATGAAAAGGCTCATCTGTAAGTCATGGCAACACTAAAAACAAGTTTTTTTAAAAAGCTGTGATGATGATGTGTGAGCGGGAGCCACGCTGAGGCCAGCACTCCAGGTGTGGAGAACAGGTGGCACCGAGCTTGTGGGCTTCCCAGGCGACTCAGTGGTGAAGAATCCGCCTGCCAGCGCAGGAGATGTGGGTTTGATCCCTGGGTCAGGAAGATCCACTGGAGGAGAAAATGGAAACCCACTCCAGTATTCTTCTCCATGGGAATTCCCATGGACAGAGGAGCCTGGCGGACTACAGTTCATGGGGTCACTAAAGAATCGGACGTGACTGAGCACGTCATAAGCCTTCACAACCTTCAGCCTCCAAGCTAAAGACAATAGTTAATTAATAGGCCCTCTCATCCAACAATTCAATCTACTTCATGGACATCAACTCATCAGACACGGAAATAACTTACTAAAGGGCCCCCAAGCTTTTATAGTGAAAACTGAAAATTACCTAATTACGTAATTTTCCCATATACAAATGGAGAACATGTTAAATGAAGGTTTCTGAAGGGTCATCAGGTTTAAGCTTTAGAAAAAGCACACACTGCAACTCTCACATCTGAAAAGTGCTCACAGCGGGCTTTCAACTGGTGACGAGACACAGGCTGGTTCCCGCTCCGTCCTTTTACCCCGTTTAGGTTTTCCCAATTCTCATGTTCAGTCTGTATGGTTATTATTTTTGAGGGTAAAAGGGGTAAAAACTGCATGTATCTTGTAAGTAAATTTGAATCAGACACAACATAACTGAACACGCTGCCAAGGACCTGTTTGACGTCACTCCCCGTGGCGCCCAGAACCGGCCCGCCAGCCGCGGCACTGCAGCGGGTGAGGGCACAGTCCTGTCGGGAGCTGCAGCCTGCCGCTGCGATCTGGGCCGCTGCGTGTGTGCTCATACTACGCACACAGCTGTGTCTTCCTGCCCGCTTACACCCTGCCACAGCACAGCAAACGCAGCTCTGTCAGAGTCTCAGCAGGGCCCCGCCAGGAGAGGTTGGTGCCCGGACCTCACCTCCTACTTGGGAAAATCAGCGTGTTCTCCACGACACGCACGCTCCTTATCAAGTTTGGCTCAATTACGATCTTACTACGGTCTGCTGGAAATGAATTATGGTTGAAGGAGATGGCGCATGTAGATGTCAAGGAGTTAACAAATTCTGTGTCCAGTGAAGGGGCCGCCTCGAAGGTGTTCTCGGATGAGAGGAACGTGTGGATCAGCCAGCCGCGTGGAGCAGACTGCCATCCCAGTGTGAATGGGCCCCTCCCATCACGCGTGGGCTGAACAGACCGCAAGGCCAACGCTTCCCACAAACATGAGCGCCTGCTCCCAGCCGCCGCCTCTGACCGGGGGCGCTGCTGGCTCTTCAGCCTGATGGCCTCCAGAGTCAGACTGGGACATGGGCCCACAGATCTGGCAGGTGTGTGTCCATGATCAAACAGGCCCATGATCACTTCTGACAGAGAGAGGGAGGCACACCCTGCTGGGTCTGTCTCTCGGGAGACCCTAAACGCAGAATTTACAAGTCTGTCAGAGCCACCTCCCTGGTCACGGCGCACCTGTGTTCAGCCAGGTCCTTTCCCGCAACAACGCTGCATCATGGGATACACATACACGGAAACAGGCCCATGTCCAGCCTGTTAAGTTAACAAGGACTTAACTCTTTCGGGTCCCTGTTCCAGGTGTCCTGGATAAACACTCCTCTGCAATCTTACATGGTTCTGCTCTTCTCAGAAACACCAAGCCAAATCCACTAAGGTGATGCTTGCAAAACACCTAAGTAATAACGTCACACTTATGACAAAAAATACATTAACCGAATGCTATGAAAAAATAACACAAAATGTGTTCCAAATGTTTACACAAGTACATACATGTAAGAAGACTTAAGGAAAAAACTCAAAGATGTTTAGAGCCATACATGCCCCCAGGAGCAGAGCTAAGGGCCTGACCGAGAGCACTCAGTGAAGGCTCACAGGTCCTGTCCTCACGGAGCTCACCACGCAGTCCCCAGGACACACACACACACACACACACACACACACCACTGCACAACAAAGGAAAACACCACAAACTCTTAACAAGCACCCTGAGCATTTCAAACAGAGAAAACAGGCCACTCCACTAGTCTCAATGCTGAGCCACAGCAACCCTGAGTAAAGAGCGACACGTGAAACGCAAAGGCCAAAACAGCAGACAGACTCCAGTGCGATCACCCCACCTGCACTAACCCCAACGCCACAAACCAAGATCAGAACACTCCTTCGCAACAACTCAAAGTTCATAACGTTTTCTTCTCACATATTCCGAAGCAGAACACAACATATTTGAAAAGAATCTGAAATAAACCTAAGTGACTCAGAAACAGCCATGGGTGACCCACGGCTGGGACCCTGGGCAGGAGGGCTTTGGGGCGCTTCTCCACGGCTGACCCGGCATCGGGGTGGTGCCTGGCAGTGCACGGCAACCCCGGAATTAACACTCCCCAAATGAACATCATGCTTTCAGCTGTGCACACAACTTATTACAAAACCTAGTTTCTAGTTACACTACAGGTCTAGTTGGAACACTGTATTTTCTAACAGTTACAAAAACCCATCCAAGCCAAGGATGCCAAGCACACACTAGGGATCCAAACACCCTACTTCAGTCGAATCGGAGGCCGGGGCACCTGCAACTCTACCCTCGCCAAGGACCTGTGAGGGAGTCGACAGGCAGGACAGCCCACCGCCCTCAGCCACAGGGACCACCGTGCCAGGAGGGAGGAGTCCTGCCTGGACTCCTTCGTGGACTCGAGAAGCTCCGCCAATGGGGGAGCCGGAAAGGCCATTAAAGTCTCAAAACCAACTCTGGATTCCCAGGGAGATCATACAAAGCCTGGGGCCCAGACACTGCTCTCATGACCCAGAAAACAACTCTGAGAGTGGCCTTTTCGGAAGCCTTTCCTCTCCCTGTCGAGGGCGGAGGTGGCAGGACCACAAAGCTCATCTGCCCAGCACCCACCCACACAGAACTGTCCTGAAACGGCAGCTCCACCCCCAGGAGGTCCCAGCCACTGATAGGCCGGGCCAGGCCAGCACCCCTTCCCCAAGGAAAGAGGGGCTCAGCAGGGCCTTCGCAGTCACTGAGCCACAGGGGAGTGCCCCCCAGGAGGGGTCATCACACCTGCCCTGCCTCCACAGTCACAGGCTACGCTTTCCGACTTGTGGCTTCTCTCAGCAGCACAACTTCACCAGCGCCTGCTTCCAAACCACGCTGCCTCCAAGCTGAGCGGACGACTGTCTACACACCACAGGATGCACAGGGCCCCCAAAGATGGCCCACGACCCTGACCTCGGGCAGGAGGCAGGGCCACTGAAGACAAGCAGGCCCCCGTCCCACGTCACTCCTGTCCACATCAGGAGGGACACGCGGACGTGCAGAGAAGACCCCATGTGAAGACACAGCGGCCGTCTGAAGCGGCCACAGCAGCGGGAGTCCGCCGGCCTCGGGTGCGCTGCCCCTCCCAAGCCCCCAGTGCCCTCGGGGCCGCAGGGAGCCGTCAGGCGCGGGTGGTACAAACTCTTTATTCTAGAGGCTCTGCTCAGCAGGCCGCCCACGGGGCAGCGGCAGAGCCTCGGGCTCAGGCCCACTGTCCTCACTGAGCAGCTCCTCACACTCCTCGAGGAGCTCCTCTGGGTCCCCCGGGCTGGCCTCGTCCTCACTGGAGATGAACTCCAAGTCCTCACTGGGGGGCTCGCCCCCGCCCAGGCTAGCGCCCTCGCTGGGCTCGTCGTCACTAAAGAGGTCGAGCTCCTCGCTGGACACCACGTCCAGTGCCTCACTGTCCTCCTCGCTCGCACTCTCCGCCACCGCCTCCTCTTCAGGCTCCAACTCCTCGCTGGCCGCCTCCTCGAACCCTGGGGGGAGAACGACCGGCTCACTACCCTCCAGCGCGGCGCCGGGCGCTGGGCGGGCCTGCCTGGCTCGTCCCTTTCCCTCCCGTCACCCCAGCACCGGCCAGACGCCAGGGGCCGCCGGCCAGTGTGAACGTGCTCCCGGGGAAGCTCCCGGCTTCAGAGCTGGGTCACAGAAATGCCTCCCACACGGAGGCTCCTGCTAGGGTTCTAAGGCTCAGTGGCTCTTCCGTCTGAGAACATCATTTTACTAACACCATCCTTTAATGATAAACCAAGGAAGGGATCACCGTAATTTAAAGTAACATGATCCCTACACTTGAATGTTTTCAAAGGAGGTTCTCCAAGGGCTAGGGGGAAGTCAGCTCACCCCACAACCCCGCCAGCACCCCTCCGTCTGAGAGCCAGGCTGCAGTGCGCGTCTCAGATTTGGCTTCTCCCCCTACTCCTGGGCCCGCGGCCTCTGCCCACAGGGGGCAGGCCTCACAACGAACGCGGGCCCCAGGCACAGGACTCCATCCTTCCCACTAGCTCTCCGCTTCTTCAAGGTCCCTCCCCTTTCATCTGGGCCGTCTGAAATCAGACACGGGGTTTTCCATTCCGATAAATGCAAAGTGAACCTCAGAATGTCTTTTAACAGACTTTGAGCGACTTTTTCTGGGAAAACGGGAGAGGAAAAAAGTTGGTCGTGTGGAAAATTAAGACAAGAAATAACACACTCCTCTAAATGGACACCATGACAGGGCTGATGTGGCTGCTGGGAAACATCAACTCCACGCCTGCTGAGGCAGCACGCCCTCGGCCCCACGGCCACTCAGCCCTGCTCTGAACGTACCGCCAGCAGGCTGCATTGTCACTTCATACATGTAGTAGCCGTGGAGCAGCTTCTTTTCCCGTGTGTAAATCCTGAGAGCCTGAAAATGGAAGTCGCCTAGAACACCTACAAGAACGGATTGGAGAAGAATCACTGCCACAGGGACCACGAGAGACGGGGGAGCTGCCAGTGCAGAGCACGCGCATCTCTGAGTCCCAGGCAGAGGCCAAGAGGCTCGTCCCCCAGCGGACTCTGAACCCAGCAGAAGAAATCTCCACCCCGCATCCCACAAACTGTAACTCTTCTGACTCAAGTTCACATGCACATCAAGACTTCATGTGCACAAATCCCAACTCAGAAGACGTGAAGGTCGGTGCTCACAGGGTAAAACCACATTACTCACGCTCCCAGCCCCAGTCACCCTCGCCCCTCTTCACTCCAGAAAGAGCTGCTCAAGGAAAACCATTCTTACTGAGAAAGCTTAACCCATCAGATTTTTTCCCCCAAGAAAAACACAATCTGGCTACCATTACACACTGAGGACTCTTTCCTGACACTTTTTAAAAAAAAACCACGCTGTGCCAGAGCTAGTGTGAGCAGGCCGGCCTCTGGCCTGGTGAGGCGGCCTGCCCTGTGCTCCTCAGCCTGAGGGACCCTCCATCCCCAGCTCAAGGGGGCAGACCCCTGGCCAGTTTCCCCGGACACGACCCTGCTCCCCCAAAACACATTGGGAGCTTGCTAAAGGCTGTGACGAGACACCAAGGTGATTTTACGGCCGAAAAGTCATTACAACTCTTCTGTGTCTTTCTTACAGTAATATTTCTTACAATCATAAAGGACAATTAATAAAAAATGTAATTAATTTCATATGATACAGGGAGCCTTCCCAATATGTGTTTACTGCAGCAGTAATTAATGCAAAAAAAGCCTTCAAAACAGATGAGTCTCTTCCCCCACCCCTAACACTCCCCTGCTTAGCTCTCATTGTTATATTTTGTATGCTACATATATACACATCTCTCCTCCACAAGCCACTCACTCAAAACGTAAGCGGTACCACAGTAAACAGTAAGCAGGGTCTCTCTGAACCCCCACGGAGTAACGGAAGGACTGCACCCTGTGAAGGGCCCACACCTCCGGGACACAGCAGCGCCTCACTCCTCACCACGCCTGCGATGAGCAGGGTCCACGGCTCCCCTGTGTTATCTGCAGACAGAACTGCCCTTCCTGTCGCCCTCCTGAGGGGTTGCAGCAGGTGTCTTGTCTTTTCAACCAGGCTCCGGGCAGTGAAGGAGCAGACACAGGGTGCTGTCTCCCCACCCAAGTACGGAGACAACAGGCGTCACGGTGCACACGGCGAGCACCCCAGCTCACCACCACTGCCAACACCAGACCCTGACACGCACCCCTGCCACGCTGCCTCACGCCGGGCACCAGGACCCGGAGGCCAGCGGCTGGGAGCCCTCTCCCACAGTGAAGAGCAGCCAAAGCAGCAAGGTCTCCCAGCAAAGCTATTCTCAAAGACGAATGCTTGTGATGCCTTGCTCTAGAGGTGTCCCTTCTTTCCAAGGGCTGCAAACTCAACAGTCCTAACACCACATCAGAAAAACAAAGACAAGTTTATGAATCAAATGTCTTCTGAGCAACATCTGCCTTGATGCTTAGTGTTTCAGTGAGACTCCTACATGGGAAATCCGGAGAATTCACTGTCCAACCAGGAGGAGCACCCACTCCTTCCCACTGCAGAGGAAGCCAATGAGAGCGAAGCACACAGCCGAGGAAGCGACGCACTCAGACCTCTATTACGTTCACGCGCAAGGCGTAAATTCCGAAACATCTTCCAAAGGAAGAAGGCAAGAGGGTTTAGTTAAACTCGTGCACTGCTCAAATAGCAAGTTTAAGGACAAGCTACAACAGTGCTGAAACAGAAAGGGTCTCCATGAGTCATGAACACGTTACGTAAACACCGACCCAGATGATGAACTTACCGAAGAAGTCGAATGAAAATGGGTCCCTTCCACCAAAAAATTCCCTGAAGACGTCCTCTGGGTTTCGGAATGTGAAGCCAAACTCAAACGGACTGTCGAAGTGACTTCCACCTACAGAAGCAAGCACAGCTCAGTCAGGGACTCCCGCGCGGCGGGCACACAAACAGTCTACACGTTACTACACGCGTCCTGACCCCAGAAGGAAAGAGTTCCATAAGCCCGAAGCTCGCGCAAGTCCTGCTGAGAGCAAAGCCTCCTGCGCTAGGAGCTGAGAAACGCGTGCAGGTCCACGTCCCTGAGCCACGCGCGTGCCGAGGACCCCCACCCACTCTGGATGTGTCACCAACACACAGCATTTCCGGCTGTGAAACAGCTGCTCAGGCGTGTGTACAGGAGGTCTGAAGCGTGCGTGTCCAAACGCCCACCATGGAGCTCGCAGGACAGCAGGCTGCTGCATAACTTTTCATCAAAAGCACACACATCTAAGCCTCACCACCAGAGGCAGTTACTTTGGTGGTTATTTAGTTTTTTGATAGAACATCCAGTAAGGATGTTTTTGACACAACATCCAGTATTGATCTCAGGGTACACTCAGTGTTATAGTAAGGTTTTACGTCATTTCCTATCTACAAAAGGCACACCAGTATGTGCCCTCTAGTTCAACAGGATTTTTAATAGGCCTTTTCCAGGCTATCAATTTCTCCTTCCTCTCCCCAATTGAGCCTACTCTCCAAACTGCATTCATATTTACGGACAGACTGAATCACCATCAGACTGTATCGGACCACCTCCTTTCATCACAAGGCCAGGAGAAAGACCAGTGTGCACACACGTACCTCCACCGCCACCGTTTAATCCTTCTTTGCCATATCTGTCATAGATGTCCCGTTTCTTAGCTACAAATTTAAAAAGACAAGTCAGTAAAGACCAATTTCTCTTCCCTCAAATTCAATAAAGCATTTCTGAAGCTGTAAACCAAAGGCCCCCCAGAACTCTCAATGTCCACACTTGGTTTTGAAGAGCTAGGAACCCCTTACTGTGACACTTGAGGGCATCAAAGTCTGGCGGCTGCAGCCCCCAGGGTCGCAAAGAGTCTGGCTGCAACTCAGGGACTCAACAACTCCCTTAAAAACACCCCAGAATATTTTTAAGTAAAGCTTAAAAGACTTACTTCAAAAAAAAAAAAAAAACAACTTATTTCACTCTACTGCTCAACGTGTGCCATGCACTACATCAAAACCCCACTACAAAGCTGCAGAGAGACTCCACCCCTAGACAAGCACCTGACTACTAAGTGCAGCTCAGGGAGAAGACCCATGGCACAAGGAGCAGGACACGGCCTTGGCGAGGGCAGAAACGGGCCACACTGAGCCAACCCCCAGCCTGGCCTGACCCCCGGTGAGGCAGCGGCCCGCCCGAGCCCGGGCGGTGGTTCTCGAACAAGCGCGGTAACAGTGCAGCCCTGCTCAGACACACAGGCTCCGCAGACGCCGCGTGTGCCAAGTGACGGGGCAACGGGGAAACAAGTGTGCAGGCACGCTATCCGCAGCCAGGGTGGGCACCAGAGCCTTAGGAACAGTGACTGTGCATCTGAGCCGCCAGCTCCTGGAACTGAAGGCTTCCTAAGGAAGGATGAAGAACAGACTCCCCCTTACAAAAACACAAAAGCAGCATTTTCATGGGAGCTCTAAAGGTTCTGCTGCTGCCAAAAATCACATTTGACGTTTGAATTTACTTCTCAAATTTTCTAGTGTTCTTGGTCTGTGAATCCACACATCTGGGAGTGCTGGATCAGGCACACAAACAGGACAATGGCAGTCAATGACAGAAGACAAACTCATGAAGTAAAATGACAAGGCCTTCTTTTAAAATAAAGCAGGCGTCCACTTCCTCTGGTCTAGTCTTTTAAATGCCTCGGCTGCGATTGACACCAGTCATTCAGGACTGCTTCCTGCCAAGGTGCTGTCAGTACTTCTCCAGTTTTCTCACCAAGTTCCACAGTCCGCTCCCTGCCCCAAGGCTTCTCTTACCAAGAACCCAAGGTTTGGCTAACACCCTTTGCATGACCCATGACACTAAACCAACAGACCTGAGCTTCCAGTGCCGTTCAATTCCTAACTCTAACGGGGCGGGGAAACCCACAAGCTGTGGAGTCCGAACCTCCATGTGCGCAACACCTGACTTCCCGAAATCCAGGAGGGCCTTCCAAGGAAGCGGCCAGCACCTCAGCACAGGGTGCTCAGGAGGGTGACGGGGACGAAAGGCCACGACACCCCAGCCCCGGTGGCCCCCAGCGCCAGGCAGAGACCGGGCCTGGATGTCTCCTTACAGAGCCACCCAGGAGACTCCTAGAAGCCAGGGCGCCCGCAGCAATCACAGGGCCTTATCGGGAGGCTGGTGGGGACAGGACACCCAGTCTGCTCAGAAAACCCCCCTCACAGCCCCAAAGCCCCTCGGCCACGCCTTCCTCTGCAGGCCCCGCCCAGGGGCACAACCCCACGCTCCCCACTCACCATCTGACAACACCTCATACGCCTCAGCTACTTGCTTGAATTTTCTCTCCGCTTCTTCTTTGTTCTCAGGATTTTTATCTGGATGCCACTTCAGTGCCAGTTTCCGATATCTTAAAAAGGAGTTAAAGGTACTTACTGATCACATCCCACTACCAGGGTGGTGTCTATTGTGTCACATGAAGCAAACATTTCAAAGCAAAAGCTCTAGGCGGAGACTAGACAGGCGTGGCACACAGCCTGCCCTTCCCCAGGGACAGCACCAGTGACGCTCCCCACCACACCCGCAGGTGAGAACACAGACGCCAGGCCCGCCCCTCTTGGTGCTGATCTTCACGCCATTCACACCTTATTTAAGAAGAGCACAATCACTGCACCACGCCGATCCTGGATGTGGCCAGGCGCAGTGTGAGAAATCCCACGGCCTCCCGTGACACAGCTAAAACACCATCCATGTCCTGCTATACATTAACACCAAGTGAACTAACAGACTTCAGTGCACCCTGGGAGCTGCCTGGGAGCGGAGACTGGCCTCACGTGCGGCCACAGAGCCGAGCAAGGACACAGCGGTGCAGGGCTCAAACCCCAGCATGGACCCGAGCCGGCCACACGACAGGGGCTGGGAGCAACCCACTGAGGATGGAACAGTGACACCCACGAGCACCAAGGCTGCTCCACTGCTAAGTCCAACATCAAAGCTCTTTGGGCTAATTTCATATACTCAGTGAGTTTATGATCTAATTCCAGCAGAAATGGAATCCATGTCCCAAGATAAAGTACCAGAGGAAACCAAGTGGCCTTCTCCCTGAGTGACAGGTGGGCCTAGGTCTCAAGAGGCACAAGCTAAGTTGCTAAGCGCTACCTAACATTCCAACTAGTGCGCAGCAAACTCACAGCACGCAAACTGCCATTCGGTTTCCACAGGCCGTGCAAACTCACACCGCAGGTGCCCAGATGCACTCTTTCAGAATACAATTACTTACGCCTTTTTAATATCCTCGGCCGAGGCGTGTCTCTGCACACCTAGAACTTCATAGTAATCCACCATGTTTTAACAGGCTGCTGGAACAAGTCCTGCAATCAGAAATCCATGGTCAGTGACGAGACGGCCCAGGCTGGGCTGGTAGCGGGGGTACGGGGTGGGGGGGACGGAGCAGGAGGTGGGAGATGTCACCTTGCCTGGGCATTAACCACCAGCCTGTCGGGCCAGAGCCTTGTCTGGGAGCCGCTTCCAAGTCTCACACCCTAAGACCCTTCCTGATGTAGGAAAAAACGCTTTGAAATAAGCTAAGAATAGCCTCAACTAAATAAAACCGACAGGTGACTCTGCAGCAGCCTTGGGGCCCACTGCCCACCAGCTGCCAGGTCCCTGGTCCAGACCGACGGGAGTGTCGTCCCCTCCTCACACCCTGTGCCAGGCGCTGGGCAAGACTGCAGCCACCTGATGAACACCTTGTGCCCGGCCTGGGGACGCCACAAGGAACCACGGACACCCTCCATGGCAGGCTGCCCACGGCAGGCTGCCCCCGCCGGCTCGGACTCGGGGCTGCTCCTGTAACTGCCTCCCGGGCCTCCAGCATCTGATGTGGAAACAAACGCAGCACCGCCCTGCTGGCAGCACAGGAAGAGGGCAGCCTCAGAGCGGGCCTGCAGGGGCTCCCAGGGTAGGGACCTGCCCCGCCTGCTCTACGAAGATGCGGCCTCGAGTCACATGCCAATCACGCCCGACACACCTGCCACCTCTCAAGATGTGAAATCCAGCGAGCGTTCGCCTTTACTCTGACTGCTAAGTCACCTCACTAAACCAACGACCAACAACTGACATGAAACAGGCCTACACCACACAAGCCTGCAAAATAATTTCAGCCAATAAATCAAGTTTTTCTGTCAGGCAACTGAGCGCTAAACTGAAGCCAGGCTTTCAGTAGCCTTTCCCCAAATTCTAGGACCAGATTTTGAGAAGAAACGTTCTGACTGTAAACAAATCTACGAGGCCATACCCTCCCTGAGACCATTCTGCTGAGGTTAGATATAAACACTGCCGCAACGGGACACAGCGTGTCTCTCAACACAGAGCGCACAGCTGTATTGTGTTCCCACTGTTCCACACTGGGGAGCAGCTCATGGTAAAAACACAAGTCCGCCGCACCGTGACTCAGCACGCAGGCATGCACACCCGCCTGCACGGCCCTCCTGGACTCTACAGAAGGCAGGCTGCGTCTATCTGAGGGTCAGAAAGACACAGGGAAAAGCCCTTCTTACCAGTCCAAGGACTTCATGCAGAATAGATATCAAAGCAGAATCAAAAGTAGAAACCCCTCTGACCAACTCAAAATCCCTAGAAATGTTAGGTAAAAACCCAACACACACATCTGAAGAGCCAGCTGGGCGCCCAGGAAAGCAGGAGCTCAAGTGCCAGAAACAGAATTAATTACACCAAAAACAGTGACCCCGAGATTGGGGGGGGGGGGGGGCGGTGTTGCTGCGTCTTCAGGATGGGACTTGTTTTAGGGGACAGGAAACTAACGGCTGCGATGAGGACTCACAAAATACAGGTCCCCTAAAGGCTGTAACACTCCTTGGCACCGCCTTTGGGACTGGAGTGAAAACTGACCTTTTCCAGTCCTGTGGCCACTGCTGAGTTTTCCAAATTTGCTGGCATATTGAGTGCAGCACTTTCCCAGCATCATCTTTTAGGGCTTGAAAGAGCTCAACTGGAATTCCATCACCTCCACTAGCTTTGTTCATAGTGATGCTTCCTAAGGCCCACTTGACTTCACATTCCAGGATGTCTGGCTCTAAGTGAGTGATCACACCATCGTGATTAACTAGGTCATAAAGATCTTTATTATATAGCTCTGTTTATTCTTGCCACCTCTTCCTAATATCTTCTGCTTCTGTTAGGTTCATACCATTTCTGTCCTTTACTGATCCTGTCTTTGCATGAAATGTTCCCTTGCTATCTCTAATTTTCTTGAAGAGATCTCTAGCCTTTCCCATTCTATTGTTTTCCTCTGTTTCTTTTGCACTGATAACTGAGGAATGCTTTCTTATCTCTCCTTGCTATTCTTTGGACTCTGCGTTCAAATGGGTATATCCTTCCTTTTCTCCTTTGTCTTTCGCTTCCCTTCTTTTGTAAGGCCTCCTCAGACAGCCATTTTGCTTTTTTTGCATTTCTTTTTCTTGGGGATGGTCTTGCTCTCTGCCTCCTGTACAATGTCCAACCTCTTCAGGCACTCTATCAGATCTAATACCATGAATTTATTTGTCACTTCCAGTGTATAATCGTAAAGGATTTGATTTAGGTCATACCTGAATGGTCTAGTGGTTTTCCTTACTTTCTTCAATTAGTCTGAATTTGGCAACAAGGAGTTCATGATCTGAGCCACAGTCAGCTCCCAGTCTTGTTTTTGCTGACTGTATAGAGCTTCTCCATTCTATGGCTGCAAAGAATATGATCAATCTGATTTCAGTGTTGACCATCTGGTGATGTCCATGTGTAGAGTCTCCTCTTGTGTTGTAGGAAGAGGGTGTTTGCTACGACCAGTGCGTTCTCTTGGCAAAACTGTTAGCCTTTGCCCGGCTTCATTCTGTAGTCCAAGGCCAAATCTGCCTGTTACTCCAGGTGTCTCTTGCCTTCCTACTTTTGCATTCCAGTCCCTACGATGAAAAGGACGTCTTTGGGGGTGTTAGTTCTAGCACTCATCTCATACACTAGCAAAGTCATGCTCAAAATTCTCCAAGCCGGGCTTCAACAGTATGTGATCCATGAGCTTCCCCATGTTCAAGCTGGTTTTAGAAAAGGCAGAGGAACCAGAGATCAAATTGCCAACATCAGTTGGATCATTGAAGAAGCAAGAGAATTTGAGAGAAGCATCTCCTTTTGCTTTACTGACTACGCAAAAGCCTTTGACTGTTTGGATCACAACAAACTGTGGGAAATTCTTCAAGAGATGGGAATACCAGACCACCTGACCTGCCTCCTAAGAAATCTATATGCCAGTCAAAAAGCAACAGTTAGAACTGGACATGGAACAACAGACTGGTTCCAAACTGGGAAAGGAGTTATGTCAAGACTGGAATTTGTCATCATGTTTATTTAACTTATATGCAGAGTACATCATGTGAAATGCTGGGCTGGATGAAGCACAAACTGGAATCAAGATTGCCAGGAGAAATAATAACCTCAGACATGCAGATAACACCACCATTATGACAGAAAGTGAAGAGGAACTAAAAAGCCTCTTGATGAAAGTGAAAGAAGAGAGTGAAAAAGTTGGCTTAAAGCTCAACATTCAGAAAACTAAGATCATGGCATCTGGTCCCATCACTTCATGGCAAATAGATGGGGAAACAGTGGAAACAGTGGCAGACTATCTTTTTAGGTTCCAAAATCATTGCAGACGGTTGACTGCAGCCATGAAATTAAAAGACACTTGCTCCTTGGAAGAAAACCTATGACAAACCTAGACAGCGTATTAAAAAGCAGAGACATTACTTTGACAACAAATGTCCCGATAGTCAAAGCTATGGTTTTTCCAGTAGTCATGGATGTGAGAGTTGGACTACAAAGAAAGCTGAGTGCTGAAAAATTGATGCTTTTGAACTGTGGTGTTGGAGAAGACTCTTGAGAGTCCCTTGGACTGCAAGGAGATCCAACCAGTCCATCCTAAAGGAAATCAGACCTCAATATTCATTGGAAGGACTGATGCTGAAGCGCCAATACTTTGGCCACCTGATGCAAAGAACTGACTCCCAGACCCTGATGCTGAGAAAGATTGAATGCGGGAGAAGGGGTTGACAGAGGACGAGAGGGTTGGATGGCATCACCAACGCGATGTTCATGAATTTGAGTAGCTCTAGGAGTCGGTGATGGACAGGGAAGCCTGGTGTGCTGCAGTCCATGGGGTTGCAAAGAGTCAGACATGACTGAGCGACTGAAATGAAAGGCTGTAACTGCAGGAAAAGGGGACGAGAAAAACTCCCCCCAAACCGAACAACAGCACCACTGAGAATCGATGCACTGAGCCTGGGGACCGTGGAGGCAAAACCACCACCTCCACTAACCCAGAATGCTCCCAGCACCCCAAAGCCGCCAAGTACAATCCCAGGATGGGGAGACAAAGAAAGCTGTGCTGGAGAAGTTTGTTGCTTAGCTGCTCCGTCATGTCCGACCCTTTGCGACCCCATGGACTGCACTCGCCAGGCTCCTCTGTCCCTGGGATTCTCCAGGCAAGAACACTGGAGTGGGGTGCTGTTTCCTCCTCCAGAGGATCTTCTGACCAGGGATGGAACCCGCACCTCCTGCACTGCGGGCACGCACTTTGCCACTGAGCCCAGGAGAGCAGGTGACACCACCACCAGGTCGTGCACACCAGACGGTGTGGGGCGTCTCAGTGAGCAACGGAGACCTAATACCCACACGGCCACTGCTGCCAACAGGACTGTCATTCATGCAGAGTCACTAAGGAACCAGGTCTTAGATGTCATCCCTCCAAAGAAACGATTAATTTCATAATGAAAGGGGTGTCAGCTAACTCAGGTGGCAATCACAGCGATATATAAACGATTCAAATAAACATGCCTCCAGTCAATTATACCTCATTTTTAAAAAATAAGATGTAACCTTATCGATGAGAAGAAGGCACACACAGGAAACTTTGTGAAAAATCACAAGGCAGGACTTTAATATTTTTTATTTTAACAAAACACGTTTAGTGGGAATAATTCTACGTGTTCTGTAAACATTAACTCATGTAATTCAAACAGTAACAAAATTAAGATCAATGACTTCCTAAAATTGTTTTAGGAAATGTTTCTAGCTTTATCCAGATACAATTGACACAAGGTTACTTGTGTAAGTTTACGGTGTGCGTTGTGTACCGTAATTTCATCAAAACTTAATTTTTAAAAAACCTACAAATGACCTTTGAATAAAGCGGGTTTGGCTGCACAGGTCTACTTGCGTGCACATTTTTCTCAATAAACATATTGGTAAAAAATTTTTGGAGACTTACAACAACTTGAAAAAGCTCACAAAAGAACCATGTAGCCTAGAAATACTGAAAAAAAAATTTTTAAGTGTGTCAAGAATGCAAAGGCATAAAGGAGTGACATTTAATACAAAATGATTGATTGAACAGCAACATTTTAGTTTTCTGTTCTGTAACTTTGCTTTCAAAGGATTACATACCCCCAGTATCAGTTGATCATCATAGGTAGGTGGTTTAAAAAAAAAAAAAAAAAGTGTTTCCAATACCGTATTATGAATGAGTGCCATGCTGTATGTCACAATAGATTCACTAGTGTATAGGCTAGGCTACTGTGAACAATCATTGATCACACTAGGTGGCCATAAAGCAACCATACTGCTCCCACTTCGTTATAATGGATGAATTATACTTATAAACAACAGTGAATTTCTTCTTTACATTATCTTTTCATTTTTCTTGGCCTGTGTTACTAACACATCTGCAGGATTTGGTATCATGTAAGACAATATTGATGTAGGTACTAACAGACAATCCATCTTGTAAAAATATAAACTTATGGTATCAATAAATAAATATAGTTAATACAATTTCTCTTTAAAAATTTTTTTAATATTTTCTCTAGCTTACTTTAGGAATACAGCAACATAACACACAAAGTATGTGCTAATCAATGTTCGTTATTGGTAAGGCTCCAGGCAGCAGTAGGCTATTAGGTAAGTTTTGGGGGAGTCAAGAGTCATGCACGGCTTTTCAACTGTGGGGGGTCTGCACCTCTAAGTCCCACATTGTTCAAGGGTCAACTGTACACTCAAGAGACAGAAAAAAATCCAAAGTTATGGCGTAGGAAAGACAGGAAAGATGCACGAGGCAACACCAAGGAAGCTGTGTCCAAAACAGGAGTCTATGGAAGGAAGCGGTGGAACACGGCCCACTGAGGAACCACAGATTCTCGGGGATAAACTCACAGGGCCTCGACAACTTCCAATCAGGACGCGTGTTACAAGGGGGAAAAGGAAACATCCCTGCAGGCCTGGATGGGAGGGGGAGGGGGAGTGACCATTTAGTGGGCACAGAGTTTCCAAGTGGGAGCACAGAAACATTCTGGAGATGACGGTGCTGATAAGACAGACAACAATGTGAACGTGATGCCCTGAAGCTTTCACTTAGAACAGGGTGCATTTTCTGTCAAGTAAAAAATAAGCTATGTTGAATTTCATAAGTAAAAACATTTTTAAAAAGACACACCCACAATCATATCAGACAGAGTTAACTTGTAAGATCTGAGCACATTTAACAGACCTGATGTAATGGGACATAAAACAGGGACCTGAAGCTAACTACTATAAAACACCAAGCACACACCCACAAGGTGGAGTAAACTTAACCACCACCTGAGACCACAAAGAAACAGCTGTGGTAACAAACGTTTTTTAAGAACGCCTTTGGGTCAAAAAAATTATAAGGATGTTAGGACTACATATCAATTTCATCAACTGGCCAAAGTGAAATTAAGGACCTCAAATACATTAATAAAAGCTACAGACGTTAGAAAGTTAAGAACTCCAAACAGACAACATTTGCCAGTATTTAGAATATAAAAATATTAATAGATATCTTCATCAAATAAAATCCCAGAGTTTTTTTTAAATTACAAAATAGAAAAAAAAAATTTTTCTTGTACTTATCCACTTTAACGTTAAAATCAGCTGTGATAGACACATAACAAGATTAACAAAACACTAACTGGAGGTGTACCTTTTTCAATGTCCAGTTTTTTTCGACTGTGTCTGCATATGCTCAACATAAAATACTGGGGATCTCGTTTTAAATGCAATCAGACATGGGAGTGAGCACCCAATTATAAGACAGAAGTGCTCTTCACTGGTAGTTCCACAATCCAAAGCACACTGCTCAGAAGCCATGGCTGGTAGGCGCCATGGAAGGTAGCAACCGCACGCCTTCGGGGATGAGACACCTGCCCAGGGCCAAGGGCAGCTGGAGCGCAGCAGGAGCCAGCAGGCGGCACCTGTGCTTCAGTCTGCTAACAACGGACTCTCAGCCAACAGGAGACTCGCCTAACCGACCCTCTGCCGACGAGTGACTCCCTCGGCGGTTACTCTGACTTCTGAGCTTCAGCTGCTGCAGCTACGAGGGGACATCTCAGCACCCGGCAGAAACAAGGCATGTGGAGAGACACCACCAGACCACAGTCACCAAAGGGACGTGGGGAGAGGCCTCAGGACGGAGCTTCCCTCTCCTAACAGTAAGCCACTGCCTGACCACATGTGACCAGGTCACCAGTGTACCGGATGCCACCACTTAAGACACTTCAGAACCTCCTGAAGGGGGAAACAGACTCCTGCAGACAACAGCAGCAAACAACAGCCTGTGTGCACCAGGACAGGGGGGAAAGGAGCAGTGACCCCACAGGAGACTGCACCAGACGTGCCTGTGAGTGTGCGAGGGTCTCCACCAGAGCAAGGCTCATTTTTCCCCACAGCCAGTCCCTCCCATCAGGAAACCTGCATAAGCCATTAATCCTCATCCATTAATCCTCATCCGTCAGAGGGTAGACAGAAGCAGCAAGAACTACAATCCCACAGCCTCCAGAACCAAAAACACAATCACAGAAAGCTAACCAAAGTGATCACATGGATCACAGTCAGGTTTAACTCAATGAAGCTATGAACCATGTCGTGCCCAGCCACCCAAGACGGGCGTTTCAAGGTGGATAGTTCTAACAAAAAATGCTCCACTGGAGGGGAGAATGGCAAACCACTCCAATATTCTTGCCCCAAGAACCCCATTAACTGTATGAAAAGGCAAAAAGATATGACGCCAGAGATGAGTAACCCCGGGTCAGTAAGTGTCTAAAATGCTACTGGCAAAGAGCAGAGAAATAGTCCCAGAAAGAATGAAGAGGTTGGGCCAAAGCTGAAGTGATGCTGAGTTTTGGATGTGTCTGGTGGTGAAAGTAAAGTTTAACGCTGTAAAGAATATTGTATATAAACCTGTAATGTTAGGTCCATGAATCAGGTAAACTTGACATGGTCAAGATGGCAAGAATGAACACTGACACTTTTAGGAATCAGTGAACTAAAATGGATGGGAATGGGTGAATTTAACTCAGATGACAATTAAAACTACTAATGCGGGCAAGAATCCCTTAGAAGAAATGGAGTACCCCTCACGTCAACAAAAAGGTCCAAAATGCAGTACTGGGGTGCAATCTAAAAATGACACAATCATCTCGGCTCACTTCCAAGGCACACCACTCAACACCCTGGTAACCCAAGTCTATGCCCAACCACTAATGTCGAGTAAGCTACAGCTGAATGGTTCTGTGAAGCCTCAGGAGACTTTTTGGAACACCAAAAAAAAAAAGATGTCTTTTCCATCATTGGGGATTGGAATGCGAAAAGTAGCAAGTCGAGAGATACCTGGAGTAACAGGCAAGTCTGGCTTTGGAGTATAAAATGAAGCAGGGCAAAGGCTCTGTCAAGGGAATTCACGGGTCATAGCAAACACCTTCTTTCAGCAACACCAGAGACAACTCTACACACAGACATCACCAGATGGCCAACGTCAAAATCTTTGCAGTCAAACATGGAGAAGCTCTATACAGTCAGCAAAACAAGACCTGGAGTCAACTGACTGACACTAAAGCTGAAGCTCCAATACTCTGGCCACCTGGTGTGAAGAGCTGACTCACGGAAAAGACCCTGATGCTGGGAGAGACTGAGGGCAGGAGGAGAAGGGGGCGACAGGATGAGATGGCTGGATGGCACCGCTGACTCAACGGACGTGAGTCTGAGCCCACTTCAGCAGACAGAGAAGGTCAGGGAAGCTTGGCGTGTTGCAGTCCGTGGGGTCACAAACAGTCCGTGGGGACACAACTTAGCGGGTGAACAAGAACACACCTTTGTTCCTAGTGCAAAGCTCACCGTGTCCTAAATCCAATTGCGTTGCCCTGCATTGGCAACAAGGCGCCAGTGTCTGTGCTGACCATGGTGGGAAGAGCAAGACCCTTGAGGCAGGCAGCACAGATGCGGCAGGATGGGCCTCAACTCGGGCTATGTCCACCAGAGGTGACCACTGCTGGCACCTGCAGCACCCCCTGGGATGAGCCGTCCACCCCCAGGACCAGCCCTGGGCTGGGGGGCACACAAGCTTCACAGGCACCAGCCCCGGGGACAGAGGCACTCGGCCATGGGGGCTCGCTCTTTCTTAGTGGAGACTGCCCCAGAAGGAAGTGCCTCCACCACAGTCCTGGCCAGCACCCGGCCGGCCCACCGCTTGAACTTTACTCTGATTTACGGTCACGAGGAAGCGCTTCCCCCGTTAACACCCAGGGCACATTTTCAGGGCTCAGGCTGGTGGGCTTGGCAAACCCGAGCACACACGGGCTTTCTTCTCGGAGGCCCCCAGTTTGCCTTCTACCTGCCCGCCTGCTCCCCTCAGTCAGCTGTGGGAACGCCGGGGACTCAGAGCCCTCTCACCCTACTCCCGCGCTTTCATCTGCTCTGTTATTGAAATACCGTTTATGGAGCAATGATTCCCTCCTGTTAGCCCCAACCACAGGCCTCACTTTGGCATTTCAGACACAAATAGACAGATGGCTCTCAACACAGCCACTTGGACGTCTGACAAGACACTCCAAATAGAACATGACCACATCTCACGCTCTGTCCTCCTCACTCCCACCTGGCCTTTTTCTATAATTCTACTCCCCGGCTGGAAAGCCTCGCCTCGCTCCACACCGCTCCACCCACACACAACAAACCAACCCACAGTTTTGTGTGGCCCACTGCAGACCCCTCAAACCCCTTCACTTTTCTCTATCTTTGGTGGCACCAGATACCCTTTCTGAAATCCTGTGGGAGCCTCTTTTCTCACAGCCAAGATGAGCTATAAATATGCAAACGGTATCACAACAGATACAACATGCTGTCCAGACCAGAAAGAACCAGCTCTAAAGGACACGGTCGGCTCCACTGGGGATTCCTGGAATGGCGCTTTACTGCCCTAGCTAACGCTAGGTCTGGAACAGAAAAGGTACAACACGAGCCTAGGAGATGTTGTCAGTCAACAAAGTAAAGATGCTACTAGCAAAAACTACAGGCCTGGTCAGGGAAAAAAACAAGCAAAGACTGGCGGAACAGTGCAAGCTTGGAAGTGACTAAGAGTAAATGATAACTAAGTGCTGTCTGAGCTCCTGGACTGGTATCTGGGGCAGCAAGAGAATGTTGGGGGGTGGGGGTGGGGCAGGAAACTGGTGTGATGTGAATGCAGTCTGTAGTTAACAGTACTATACCAACCTAATTGTTTATTTTTCATAAACACACCATGGTTACAAGTTATACTAAGGAAAGCTGGGTAAGAGGCATACAGGAAAACTCTTGTATTAGGTCCGCAACTCTTCTATAAATACACAATGGTTTCAAAATAAAAAGTTAAAAATAAGTCAAAAAGAGAAAAAAGTACGACGACGTCAAAATGACACGAGAACAAAACTGATGAAACATCCACAGATCAGAAGGGATTCTGAACATCAAAAGAATGGCTGGCGTGTATTTTCTTCTTCCAGTTTCATTGAGACATAACTGGCATACACCACTATGCACATTTAAGGTGTACCGAATCACAACCTGACCTGCATCATGACAGGATTACTGCCATCAGTTTAGTGAACATCTGTCACCTCATATGGGGCTTCCCTGGGGGCTCAGCGGTAAAGAACCTGCCCGCCAGTGCAGGAGACTTGGGTTTGATCCCTGGGTCAGGAAGATCTCCTAAAGAAGGAACTAGCAACCCACTCCAGTATTCTTGCCTGGGAAATCCCATGGACAGAGGAGCCTGTAGCCTGGCAGGCTACAGTTCATGAGGTCACAAAAGAGTCAGACATGACTTAGCAACTAAACAATGACAACCATCTCATATAAATACAAAATAAAAAAAATAGAAAAGTATTTTTTCCTTGTGATGAGAACTCTTAGGACTTACTCTTAACTCTTTACCATCTGAGCCATCGGGGAAGCTCATATAACGTATAGCAGCGTTAACTGTATTTCTTATGCTATACCTTAAATCCCTGGCATTTGTCTCTCTGGTACCTTGAGTGACTGTCATGCATTTCAAGCACCGACACCAGGGATGTTCTGGTGGTCCAGGCGCCCACACTCCGCCCTCCCACTGCAGGAGGCACAGTGGACCCCACTACTGTTTTTCCCTTCTCAACTCAAGTTGTCAGCGCTGTGTCAGCTCTCCTGGGAAACCTTGGAACTCGATGGTCAACACACCTGGGCTAAGCCTCAGCCTTTCCAGGCCTGCGACCACGCCCTCTCCCCTGAGGTTCCCTTTGTGCGACTGTGGCTCTCCAGGTAAGTGAAGTCCAAGGCTCGCCCGATACACTCCACCTTGGTATCTTGGCTCACTGACTCAACAGATCAAAACCTTCTGGGTACCAATTATACCATCAACACACTCATTCTCAGTAAAAACTAAAGTAATTCTGAGCAGATTTATGTATATTTACTACGCAAAAACAATCGTGACACTTCTGGGACCAAGTTACCAAGTTCAGAAGACAGACATGTAAAAAAAAACTTAGGCATACACAATTAAGAAAGTATGAACAGTATTGGGGAAAGGTTACAGACGCAGTGGGGCAAAGAAATAAGTTTACGGAGCCAGCCTATGCCACCAGGCCATGCCGTGACTATAGCCAGCCTATGCCATCTTTCAAACTTCTTTCAAAATTGGACTCAATCCTCAAATACTGCCACTGCTTTTTCAACTAAGTTTATGTAATATTCTCAATCTGCTGTTAGGTCAACAATCTTCACCAGTAGATTCCATCTCAAGAAACCACTTTCTTTGCGCATTCTTTTAAAGAAGCAACTCCTCATCCACTCACACGTTCCTATAAGACTTCAGAAGTTCAGTCCCATCTTCAGGCTCCACTTCTAATTCTAGTTCTCCAGCTGTCTCCACCACATCTGCCGTTACTTCCCCCACTGAGTCTTGAACTCAAGTCATCCATGAGGATCAGAACCAACTTATCCCCAACTCCTGTTAATTATAATTAGTTGGTGTTTTGACCTCTTCCCATGAATTGCAAATGTTCTTAAGGGCATCTAGAACAGTGAGTCCTTCCCAGAGAGTTTTCAACTGACTTTGCCCAGATCATCAGAGGAATCACTGTCTATGGCACCAATAGCCTTACAAAGTGTATTTCTTAAATAACAAGACTGGAAAGTCTAAAATTACTCCTTGACCCATGGGCGGCAAAATGGAGATTGTGCTAGCTGGAATGAAAAGAACATGAATTTCACTATATATCTCCAGAGTTCTCGGGTCATTGTCAATGAGCAGTAATTTTTAAATAATTTTTTAATCTGAGCAGTAGGTCTCAACAGTGGGTGTAAAATATTCAGGAAACCGCGCTGTCGACAGATGTGCCGCCATCCAGGCCTTGTTCCGTTTACAGAGCACAGGCAGAGCAGGGTTAGCGTAGTTCACAAGGGCCCCAGGGTTCCCAGATGGTCGAGCACTGGCTTCAGCTCCAAGTCCCCCACCACATTAGCCTCTCAGAGAGCCTGCCTGTCCTCAGATGCTGACAGGTGCTGACTTCTCTCTAGTGTGAACATCCCGACAGTGTCTTCTTCCAACGTCAGGCTGACTCATCCTCACTGAAAACCTGCTGCTCGGTGCAGCCGCCTTCTCCGATGCTCTGCGCTCGATCTTCTGGATAACCTGCTGCAGCTTCCACATCAGCGCTTGCTGCTTCACCTGCGCTTGATGTCACAGAGACAGCTTCTTTCCTCAAACTCCATGAACCAGCTTCTGCCAGCTTCAGACTTTCCCCGGCAGCTTCCTCATCTCTGTCAGCCTTCACAGAACTCAAGAGTTAGGGCTGTGCCTGGGCTTTCTCCACAACAGCAGAAAGGCGATTCTGCTTTCTCACCACTCACGTGTTCACTGGAGTAGCACTTTCCTTCAAGCATCTTTTCTTTGCATTCAGAAGCTGGCTGTTCAGCACAAGAGGCCTAGCTCCAGCTTTCCACAGGCCTTCGTCAGTAAACATCTCCATTCCTGGCTTCTAATTTAAAATGAGAGGGGAGACTCTTCCTTTCACTTGAAGAGCCCACTGCAGAGATATAACTGGCCTAATTTCAGTATTGTTGTGTCTCAGAGAACAGGGAGGCCTGAGGAGGGGGAGAAAGACAGTGGGTCGGTGAAGCAGTCAGAACACAGGGTCAAAGATGGTCTTAGAAGGACCTAGAACAATTACAATAGTAACATCAGAGATCACAGATCATTAACGTAATAATGAAAAACCTTGAAATACCATGAGAATTACCAAACTGGCAGTCACAAAGTGAGCAAATGCTGTGAGAAAAACGGGGCCAATAGACTTGATCGACGCAAGGTTGTCACAAACCATCAATTTGTTCAGGAAAAAAAAAAGGCAACACCTGCACTCAAGTGACCCGCTATAAAACGGGGTCTGCCTGGGCCTGAACTACCACTACACACATCAAAACCAAAATTATAAATGCTCAAACAAGGAGTACTTGTTTGTACTTACCACCAAACATGGTTTCACACGGTATTTAGCTACTATCTCAAGGCACCCTGGAAGGAGAGACGCACAGCTGACAAAGAGGGGGTCGTCAGTATGAACATCCAGCTGCTGCAGTCTTTCACCCCTTGACCAGTTCAGTAACACAGATGTCCCCTGCTCTTCCAGAGCTCTCGTCACAATACTTCACCTTTAAGAAAGACCCACACGGAGCTTCCCTGGTGGTCCAGTGGCTGGGACTCATGCTCCCAATGCAGGGCCCGGGCTGGGGGACTGGATCCCATGGTCACAGCTGGGAGTTGGCGTGCCACCACTAAAGATCCCTCATGCCACAGCTGAGACCTGGTGCAGCCAAGTATATAATTAAAAAAAAAAAAAAAAACACCCACATTTAGTACCTGTTTTTGACAATCACAAGAAATTTGAAGAGGATTTTCACTTTTACAAGAAAAAGAAACGTTGGCAGCAGTGCCCAGTCCAGCAGTGAGCGGCACCTTCCCAGGGACCACACACAGCTCCTCAGCCTCGAGGAGCAACAGCTGTGAACTGCCTGTGAGCACCTGGGCTTCCCCTCCATTTATTTTGTGCATCGGTGGGCAAGATGGGTCCTCAGCTAACTGCTTCTTCCCTTCAGACCTTTGCGGCTCAGAAAGGGTTTCCCAGGACGCCCCTCCTTCTGAGAGTGAGAGTGACTGTACAGGTCTCAAGGGGCACACACCACAACGCCTGCAAACTCTTGAGACACATCTGTAAACCTTCCAAGGCTCATCTCAATGGTTAAGGGGGGGTTCGAGGATGGATGTGTAGAATTTAACTTACAATGGCCCATTCAGAGAAGCATTTCCTTTCCCTCTAACTCAACTATTCACATGCAAGATGAATATCAAGGTGCTAAACAAGTACCTCAGGTGACAGTCACAAATGTCCATCCAGAAGAGGTGCCCTGAGAGAGAGCTCTGAAAGGCCAAGTTTCTTCAACAGCTTAACTAGTCCCTTTTAAGTTACAACCCTGTCTCTATTGAATTTCTAAAGGAGAATTGCCAAGTCATTACACAGGCCCCATGGTCTCATCGACACTAAAGAACTTTTGTGCCCAACGCGACTGCTACCAACATGTCGGTCTTCCTGCCTCTACACGATGACCCCGAGTCATGTTCCTCAAGCTCGGGGTATGACAAAGACATCTCTGCACTGAGTCCTTTGGCTATGTCGTCCCAAATCTTGCCTGTCCGCACAAATTAAAAGTGTGTAACTGGGCTAACCTGACAACTTTGAGAATTCCCTGGCAGCCCAGTAGACTGGGCTCCTCAATCCCCCTGCAGGAGGCACAGGTCTGATCCCTGGATGGGGAACTAAGATCCCACATGCCACACAGCACAGCAAAAAAAAATTTTTAAATAACCATCTTTCCACCCAAGAGACTGTTCTCAGATATCTCTCCATCTAAATCTAAAAAACCTCGCTCTGCTTGCAATAAAAATGCTCCTTATTCCCTTCCAATCCAAGAGACTCCATGTTGAAAATGGAGCCGAAGGGAGAAAATCAACATTCGTCCTTCCAGATAGTTTTGCCCCCACAGATTGCTACACATTACACAATGTTTTACATAATGCAATTTGTCTCTTGAAGACATTCTCTATTCCTCAGCTTAAGAAATCAGCAAATCAAAATACTTGTTACTTCTAACTTACGAGTGGAGAAACTTAAAACCTTGTTTAAATGTTGAATTCATGTTGTGACATGGAACTAATTTTGTGCAATACTATTGCTTAATAGAAAGGAAAGGGGCAAGTTTAAAAAGAAATAGATGGCGAACGTGGACAAGTTCCTCCACATCATCTCATTATCTGATGAACGAGATGTACCAGAGAGTAGGGGGCAAAGACAGAAGTCAACTGTCATTCCTTATCACAAATCATCTTCTTCCGTATCTTGTTCTTACTCAACATGCCTTAAAGTATTCCAGAAACAAACAAGGGAATTTATTTCCTCTATAACTCAAGATCCAAGACCATTCTCTCATCTGGCAATCATCACCCATTAGACACTTACAGGTATGACTAACTTCCTTTCATTAAAATAATACATGGCAAGTATTGGTATTTCATCAGTCCTGGTACTTGTGAACTCAATCTGTATGCTAGCTATATTGTTCTCTAAACTCCCCTAAGCTCTGGATTCCATTATTAACCACAGAAGGGGCACAGATAAACCAGGAAAAAAGGATCCAATTCAACCGATATTTTCTGAGCACTCTGAGTCCAGGACAACACTACAGTCACAGAAACACACGATGGAAAACTCCAGGTCTGCCCAAAGGCCCTCACAGGAGGGCCCAGTGCGCCAGCACACACACAGTGAAAGAGTGAGTGAGAGTCACTCGGCCGTGTCCGACTCCGCGACCCCACGGACTGTAGCCTGCCAGGCTCTGCTCTCCGAGGGATTCTCCAGACACGAACACTGGAGTGGGCCACCTTTTCCCCACCTCTCGGGGAAAAGGGTAGGATGAAAATTTCAAAAGACACAAAGTCACAGCTGCCGAAAGAAATCACCATTCCAAAGACGTGTGATCTTTGCACCTGAGTTTAAGAAACCTAAAATACCTGGAGTATTCTGACACACAAATAGAGCCACTGCCTCACGGCCAAATGCGATGACTACTGCCTTTTATTTAGAATAGTCAAGAAGTCCTTACAAATAGGTTAACAATTTTCAGAGAAAACCAAACTATGCCTAAATAAGGTATAGCTTTTGAAGTGAGGTTTAGAATATAAATTAGACGGAACCTTCTCTACTTTGATATATACTGCAACACTTAGAAATTTAACCTTTTAGTCTTTTTTCCAGAAACTCCCCTCACTTTAAAAATGAAGTATTTTTAAAATTTACCTTTTTTCAGTTTAGAAATAAAGTAAAAATTTTACTCTAATAAAAGAATGGATAGGTGCAAGGTTGCCCTCTAAAGCACTCTCCAACATTTATTTCTTAAGTAGGATATTGAAACAAAAGGAGTCAACTGTTTTTTGTATGTTTCCCTAAAAATAAAAGTTTGAAAAACACCTTATAATCTATAACAGAAGCACCAACTTTTTTTCTTGTTGACAAATCCAGTAAGCCTGATTTCTTCAGTCAGGCTTTAAAATTGTCTTTCTATGCACTATTCTTACCTTCACTAACTTCTCTTTTCTTCATTTCACTTTTTTTAAGCTTGAAATTCTCTTAAATTTTATTCACGAAGAGAAACCACAGCACTTCTTAAACCTTGCCACTGATCCCATCTTAATTCACAAATAAGCCCGCAGTTAACCTGCTCTTGCCACTGGGTGGCGTCCTGGACGAATTTTAGGCAAACCAGGTTTATAACACAGAACACAGGCCTACATTCTAGATCATTTCCAAGGAAGTGAAAAAGCAAAAACAAAACACACACTTTCTAAAAATTCTGTTAAGATATCAAAAGACTGACTACGTTCACTTACTTCTTACCAACAGACACCAAGAGTGACATTTAATCATCTTTAAGCATTAACCAAGGTAGCAACAGCTGACCTTGAAAGAGCATACGACTGCACCCCAGTGGAAGGTAGGTGACCTCTACATCACTAAGCTGACACGCTGAGGATTACACTGCGATGCTGAAAAACCGAACTGAAAATAACTGTGTCTTCTTTAAAACTATGAAAGGTACAGACGCATTTCACCCCAAACCTGAGTCCAGGTGGAAAAGGTGAGGAGTACAATTCTCTTGTTTGGAGCTGTTCAAAAGAGAGTCAATACAAGGGAAAATGGTTCTCCCCTGAGATCAAACACCTAAAATTCAATGGGTTTACCTGAAGAGTAAGGCTATTGTTTGCCACTCGCTGCAGGTAGTCACACCACAACTCCCTATCCTCCACTTAGTATCCAGAGTATTACTCAAACCACAGTCTCCACCCAGCCCTCCAGGTAAGTCTCTCTCCTGCAGCCAAATCTATCACTTTCAGGTCAAGAAAAACGAATTTAAAACAATGGTATTTTTAAGAAGGTGCTGAACACAAGTCAAATTTTTGGAAAAACCCCTAAATTCCCAACTTTCTCCAATTGTACAGCACTACAACACCAAGCCTGCTTAAGCCAATCTGTAAAACCAACATCTCATCCCCTTTTGTTCTCCTCCCACTTCAAGTCATCCACACCCACAAACGACTAACCGAGCCAATTTACTCCCCAAGTTCATACTCTGCATAACCCCCCAAATTCCACAGCTCCTTAGACAGCACGCACAAAGGACATTGATAATGGCTCAGAGGGCAAAGAATCCGCCTGCAATGCAGGAGACTTGGGTTCGATCCCTGGGTTGGGAAGATCCCCTGGAAAAGGGAACGGCTACCCACTCCAGTATTCTGGCCTGGAGAATCCCATGACAGAAAAGGCAAGAGGACTCGGGTCCATAGCGTAGCAGAGCCGGACAGGAATGAGGGACTAACGCACACAAACACACCCACAGGAGCTGAGGCCTGACTGGAAACAAGAGAAGTGTGAATTAAACTTCCCAGAAACAATCAGGGGAGCGGTGGTCTAGAAACAGGTTGGGGAAAGAAATACAAAATGCCTTTCACAAATCAAGATAACACTGATTCGCTTAACTACTAGAAAAAAAGCGACTGAAACATGAGCAAGTTCAAATGATAAGAGTTTCTCTTTCCTTTTTTGGTCATTCGGCCTAACTTTTCCACTAAATCAATTAGTCGCCTTAGAAGATTCCAGCCATAAAGTCTTACCACGATTCCACAACTGCGATAAAACGTTGAGAACACAGAGGGCGCCGCCCCGCCCACGCGTGCCAGGCAGCCCCCGGGCGGTGCGGAGACCTGTCCACAAAGGCCGTGTCCTTCCCGTGGTCCGTGGGTTGGCAGTGAGATTGAAACGTCCTGAGTGGCGACACACACTCTGAAAACATTTCGCGAGACAACCCAAGTTTGCAATTTTCACTTCTTGCGTCAATTCTTTCCTTACTTGGGCAAAACTTGACAGAAACTTCAGTTATATAAACTGCCATACACCCTGAACAGAAACCAAGCGAACCGTTTTGGTGAGCTGAAAGCCAAACACTTCGTTTCGACCGACCATCCACACGCTTCGGAGGAGCCGGCGGGGAGTTCCGGACACGCGGCCCCCCACTCCTCCCGCAAACCCGCCTCCCTCCTGGGCTCAGGGACGTCCCCGCGGGGCCTTCAAACACTCAGACCCTCAGCCTCCCACGCGACAGATCCCTCGCCCCCTTCCCCGAGCCCGCCGCCCGGCCCCGGCACCCGCCCGGCCCCAACCGCCGGCGCGGGGCCCCCAGGGCGCCGGGAGGAGGGGGCCGCCGGGTCAGGCGGCGGCCGAGGCGGGGGGAGGCGCGCTGAAGGAGGCGAGGGGACGGCCGGAGCCCGCCCCGACGCGCGACCCCCAGCCCGGCCCGCGGCCTGCCGCCGGCCCCGGCGCGCCCGGCCCGGCCCGGCCCCGGCCCCACACCAAACCCGTCTCCAGCCCTCAGGCCCCTTCCCCGAGTCCTCGGCCCCCGGCCCCACAAGCCGCAGCCGAGGTCCGGGTCAGCTGGGCCGCCGGGCCCTCGCCCCGGCCGCTGGCGGCCCTCACCGACGACGCGGGAGCCAGCGGCGGAAGGCGCGCTGGGGCTACGGCCGGGGCTCCTCGGCTCCGGCGCGGTGGCGGAGGCGGCGACGGTCCTCGCGCTTTCCTTTCTCTCCTTTCTCCAACAACAAACAGGAAGTGCGTCAGGCGGCGGCGGCGCGGCGACGACACTTCCGCCCGGCCCTGAGGCCGCGCGTGCGCAAAGCCCCGACCGCCCCGACCCCCTCCTCCCCCGCCTTCCCGAAGATTCTGCGCGGCCCGGGACGCGGCAGACAGCGCGCATGCGCAGGCGAGGCCCGCCGCGTGCCGGTTCCTGGCGCGGCGTCCGTGTCCTTCAGGGCCTGAGGCGTGGGCGCTGTCGGTTTTGGTCTTCGCGCCCTGGATTCTGTGGAGTCATTTCTTGTGTTTCTTCAGCCCTCCCTGTCTTACTTACCTGGCTCTGGGCAGGTGACCAGTTAGCAAAAGAAAATGTGTTTACTCTGAGTCAATTCTCGATCCCTTCCTTTGGAAGGTTACAGAATCCTCCCCGGGCGAGGCGGCGAGGCGGTGTTGGGTTTTCGCGTCTCCTGACGAAGAGGAGATGACCTCGGCGGGGCTGGAATTTCCCGCAGTACCGGCGCCGCACGCAACCCTATCTGCCTGCAGGCCCCCAGGCTTTCCCTCCGCGGAGACAGTGCTATCGGGCGACGAGCGACGTCTCATATTTAATGAGACCCCACCTGAGGCGAGCGGGAGCTAACCTGGACATGCAAGCAGCGAGAGACGTGGAGTCTAGTGGGCTAGCCACAAATAACTTGGTCTTCCTCCAAAAAATACGTATTAAAACATCTGTCCATGCAGTGAACTGTGTCGGAAGGAAACCAAACGGTACCAACAAAGTGCCTGCCGGCATTCCAGGGGGCCAAACACCCTGAACGTTAGCCAATACTCCATCTGTAAAGAGCGGTCTGTGAAACCACAGGGAAGATCTTCAGCGATGAAAGACATTGTACAATAAGTGTTAGCTCCGATGGCGGTGCTGCCGGACGGTACTTAAGTGGAAGAAGATTCCAAAAGGGAACCGCAAGCATTTGCATTTGCAGAGGCGTGGGGGGAAGGGCCTCGGGCTGGTAACCTGGTAGGAAGAGAAGCCCGGCCAGGACTAACTTGCAGTTTGCAGGTTGGAAGGAAGAGCAGGGAGACCGACTTTGGCTCCCCATCTGTAAAATGGGGATATGGACTTCCTGGGAAGGGTCACTGTCTGCGCTGGGCTCTGTGCCTATCACATAATGATACTCAGGAAATCATAGCTCTTCTTTGTCGAGAAACTTCTGCCTGTTTGAGAAACTGATAAAAAGGCATGGACTTCTCCCCAGCCAAACGTGCAAGTGATAGGAGAAAATTTGTAGACCCGGCACACGCACACAGGCACCCTGCCCGAGCCCAGGAACCAAAGATGAAGGTCCTCAATGACAGCTTGGCAATTTTTACTATCCTGAAAAATTAATCTCTGATAGAAGAATAACATTTGTAAATAATTTGCCCTGAGGTAATAAATTCAAGAACAGAAAATGAAAGAAAAAAGAACGTACAAGGTTACTGATATCGACTCTGGAGATAATCTGTTCATCAGGAATACTTTGCAAGCCATAAAAATAATAATGTAATTATGCTTACTAACATCGAATGTATCCAGCTTGCATTATTGAGACAGTGGGTATAGTGATCTCCTTCTAGTAAAATTGTATTTGCGGGGAGGGAGAGGTGGATGGGACCGTACACACATAATTTTCTGTCTTTGCTTTTCAGTTCTTGGTTATAATGAAACTCCCTATAATGAAATACAAAAGAGAAAAATAAATACAGGTTTTATTAACATGTATGTTCTCAGTTGTGTCCCTCTCTTTGCGACCCCATGGACTGTAGCCTGCCAGTCTCCTCTGTCCATGAGATTCCAGGCAAGAATAACTGCAGTGGGTTACCATTTCCGCCTGCAGGGATCTTCCCAACCCTGAGATGGAACTGGAGTCTCCAGCATTGCTGGCAGATTCTGTACCACTGCCACCTGGGAAGCCCCTCAGAGGGAGGAAGATGCAGATCCAAAGGAGATTTCTCTTATAAATGCAAATTTCCCCCACAAAAGGGTAAAGTTTGATTCTGTTCTCAGTTTCTCCTGCTCCTGCAGTTTCTCAAAAATAAAGGAAGTTGCCAAATAATCTTTATGCCCAAGAGTCATACCTAGGATGGCATATTCTACAGTTGAACACGCTCATGGAGAACTGGAAGAATGTTCAGCAAAGAGTATTTCACATAATTCTCACTTTTTTCTTTTCTTTTTTAAAAAAATATTTATTTGGCTGTGCCAGGCCCTAGTTGTCACAGCCAGATCTTTAGTTGCAGCACGTGGGGTCTCGTTCCTCGACCAGGGATCGAACCCGGGCCCTGTGCACCGGGAGCTTGGAGTCTTAGCCACTGAACCACCAGGGAAGTCCCCTCACTTTCTTTTTCATGATTTGAAGTATTGTTTGAACTTTTGTGTGTAAAATATTTTTATTTTACTATTACTTTTCAAAACTAATAAAATCATGTTTATGAAGTTGAAATCACGAGTCTTCCATAACTCCATAGTACAGTGGTGTGAAGTGAGAGACTGAATATAGCTGTGGATAAACATGAGTATGTTTTCATTTATCCATCTGGTGAGCATACATTGAGCATCTACTGTACACCAGGGCTCAAAGAAGGCAGGACTCTTCCCCTCGAGGACCTCTGCATCCGTTGAGGAAGACAGGTCCATAAGCCAGAGCTTCCAGTGCTGTCGGCCAGAGCTTTGGGGATCTAAGCTTACAGGCTCCAGGACCCAGAAGGGAGACATTCAAACCAGGATGGGGGTGGGGGGCGCAGGGCACAGATGGAGAAAAACTCCTCAGAAGAAGCCAATCTTTTTTTGTTTGCTTTGTATTTTTAATTTTTACAATGCTGTGTTGGTTTCTGCCATACAAAAATGCAAAGCTGCACTCCCCCTCTGCGATGGCCCACACTCTATGGAAAGTGCTTCTCTCTGAATCTGAATAAATCTACTTCTTACCTATCCAAACAAAAAAAAAGCAAAAGGAAAGTGAAAAGTCTTCATCGTTCAGTCGTGTCCGACTCTTTGTGACTCCAAGGACTGTAACCCCCCAGGCTCCTCTGTCCATGGAGTTCTCCAGGCAAGAATACTGGAGTGGGTAGCTGTGCCCTCCTCCAGGGGATCTTCCCCACCTGGGGATGGAACCCAGGTCTCCTGCATCACAGGCAGATTCTAATCAGCCATAATTACACACATAGCCCCTCCCTCTTGAGCCCCCCTGCCTTCCCCCCACCCCACCCCTCTGGGTCATCACAGAGCACCAGAGTGGGCTCCCTGGGTTACACGGCAACTTCTCTCGAGGATCCACTTTACACAGGCTAGTGTATATATGCTGATGCTACCTGCTCCATTTGCCTGCTCTCCCCCTCCCCCACTGCATCCACAGGTCAGCTCTCTACATCTGCGTCTCCATTCAGAAGCGGCCATCTTGAGTGAGTTCTGGAAGACCAGGAAGAGTTAATGTTTGAAGCCCTGTGTGGGTGGAGAGAACTCCAAACAGAGGAAATCCATCCAAGGGTCACCAAGAAGCTGATTGAATGACTGATTAGTACTCTGTAAAACTAAAGCTGTCCCACACCGTAGGCATGGCGACAGGCCTCTCATTTCAGAAGGAAACCTCCTTTTTGGCTCTGCAAGGTACGGGTGTCAACGAAGTCTAGCGGAGAGAGGCCGACTGGAGGGCTGTGTGACGTGGTGACACTGTGGAGAAGAGCATCTTTGCAAAAGTTGTGCCTGTTTTAACTGCAGAAGGTGGACAGGAAGGGAGGGCTCGGGGTGGGGGGTAGAGGCCTGGCTGGGAGGATGGCTGGAAGGGCCACCTTGGAGGAAGGACACAGCAGGGAGCCCGGGGACCTGTGATCACTGATGTCGGATCATGAGCTGTTTCCAAGCGTTTTCATTCCTTCTGTGACATCTCAGGGCTGCAGAAACGGGGATCAGCCTTTCCAGCCTGGTGTTATCTTTTTGTGTGTGAAAGGTCAACTTGAGGAATGAAGCGGGGGCCGGGCCTGTGTTCAAAAGACAGTGACCACGGGGCGGATCCCAGCCCGGAGACCCTAGAAGAGGAGCCCAGGGAGGGGACAGATTCTGGATTTCTTGCAGTCATGTTATTATTATTATTTTTTAATAGATGTACTCTCTTTTTTTAACCTTTTTTTTTAATGATTGATTGAATGTAGCCAGCCTGGGTCTCTGTTGCTGCTCGGGGGCTTTCTCTAGTTCCTGTGAGCGGGGGCTCCTCTCCAGTTGTGATGCGAGGGCCTCGCACTGTGGTGGCCTCTCGTCGCGGGGCACCGGCTCTAGGCCTGCAGGCTCAGTAGTCGAGGCCCTTGGGCTTTGTTGTGGGATCTTCCCGGACCAGCCACCGAACCCGAGTCCCCTGCATTGGCAGGTGGGTTCTTACCCACTGGACCACCAGGGAATCCTTGCAGTCACTTTAGAAGGAGACTCAAATTATTTCACTGGACAATGAAAGGAAACGGTGACCGTGAAACCTTGGAAACATTTTTGGGTTATAGAAGAAAAAGAAAAATCTCGAGCACCTGTGCCTGACAAGGTGTGGGGGTGAAGGAAAGGAAGACTCGATTCCACACTGTGAAGTTCTGACCAGGAGGAAGAGCTGGTGTGGGTGAAGACAGTGCAGATGTTGGCTGTGGGGAAAAGGGACCATGGGGGTCTGCTGGAAACACCCAGCAGGTGGTGTCACCGGGACCCAGCCCTCCCAAGGCCTGTCAGAGCTGCTCACCAAGGCTTCAGAGCCTCATTGCCATGGGAAGAGAGGGAGCAGCTGAGCGAAAAGCTGGCGGTAGGGGTGAGCCCAGGAAATAGTTAACATCGTCAAGTAAGAAAAGACGGAGGGGAGCTGACAACCGTTCATGGTTCGCAGGTCGGTGGCCTTTTCTGGAGTGATTCCAGGAGACTGGATTATAGCCTGGTGCTTGTTGGGAAACCCTGGCAGGACTTAGACGGGTTTGTCCCCAAAAGAGAAGGAAGGAAAGAAGATACGGAGAAAGAGAAGGTCACGGGAAGGCCTGGTGTTTACCTGGCTTTGCTGTGTTTGTTTCTGCAAAGACAGACATTCCTGCGTGTTTCTAACTAAAGAGGCCGTGGACAGAAAAGGAACAGAAGATGCTGGAGAGAAAGCGAAGCTTAAAGTCATTCTCAAGGAGTCTGGATGCTTGGAACCCGGCGTAAAAGTCGAGAAACTCACGTTCCTTTAAAACAGATGGGAAGTCGAGGGTGTAGTGACAGAGGGGTCAGAGGTGGGACCCCCCCATCTGACACAGGACCCCCCAGGGGAGGAGGCAAGGAGGACACAGATGGATTGCAGAGAGCGGTAAGGAGCTTTGGGATTCCAGAACATGTTCAGCATGCGAAAAGGGCAAGCACTAGAGGAGGTCCTTCATCTCGACAGACAATGACCAGGGAGGAGCTTGTATCTGAAAACCGTCATGCTTTCGGACCTCTGGACAGTGTGGTCTTGGCTGAGCGGGAAGGGGACAGAGTGCCAGCACCGGGGCCGAGAAGGAGAAAGGCTGCTTTTCCGTTGGGACCACCAGCACTTGAGGCACGAGCTTAGCTTTGTGCCCGGCTGTGACGTTGACTCTGCCAGGAGCCTCGGTTCCCTGTCAGTGAGATAGGAATGACTGCTGTGCCGTGTATGCGCGCTGGACTCTGAAGATTAGAGTCGCAGATAAAGGGTATGGTGAAACCTCCAGGTGTTGAGTGAGACATGGGCAGTTTCACATATATATTTAGCGTATATGTTTCTCTACTCAGAACACTGCCTTAAACGGCCGACAGGAACATGTCAATCAAAAGTCTCCACACAGGTCAGAACGCTCAAAAAGTCTACAAACAAGGGCTGGAGAGGGTATGGGGAAATTTACACTCCTACACTGTCAGTGGGAGTGTAAATTGGTGCAGCCACTATGGAGAACAGTATTGAGGGTCCTTAAAAAACTAAAAATAGGGACTTATCTGGTGGTCCAGTGCTTAAAACTCCATGCTTCCACTGCAGGGAGTTCAATCCCTGGTAAGGGAACTAAGATCCCATATGCCCCCCAGCCCACACACACACCAGAAGCACCATATGACCCAGCAATCCAGTTCCTAGGAATGTCCGACTCTTTGTGACCTGGTGGACTGCAGCCCGCCAGGCTCCTCTGTCCACGGGATTCTCCAGGCAGGAACACGGGAGTGGGTCGCCGTGCCCTCCTCCAGGGGATCTTCCTGACGCGGGATCACACCCTCGTCTCTTGCGTCTCTGCGTTGGCAGGCGGGCTCTTTACCTCGAGGGCCACCTGTCACTAGTCCCCTGTTGTTCCCAAGGAAAGACGTGTTCAATATCTTGTGATAAACTATAATGGAAATACCTGTTAAAGGAATACAGTTAATACCTGTATGTATGTGTGCAACCAAACCGCTTGCTGTGCGCCTGAAACACTGTAAGCTAACTGTGCTTCAGTTTTTTAAAAAGATAAAGGAAAACAGTGGCTTTTCCTTGATGCCCAACTGGCTGGCCAGTATCATGGCAGTGAAAATGACGCATCGGTGTGATTTAAGTGATGAAAAAGCTAGAGAGTAGTCTGCTCTCTGCAACTAGAGGAAGCTTGCACAGCAATGGAGACTTAGTTCAGCCAAAAATAAATTAATTTTCAAAAGGATATCATAGGCCCAAATGTCAATCTAAAACTATAAAACTTCTAGAAGAAAACACAGGTGAAAATATTTGTACAGGCACAAAAAGCATTTACTATAAAAGAAAAAAATGAAAACCTGGACTCATTAAAAGCAAAAACTTTTGTTCATCAAAAAGCACAGCATTGTATGAAAGGAGAGAAGGCTAGCACTCTCCTTGACAAGGATGGAAGGGACTCTCGGGCCTGACAGCATGCATATGGCTGAGGCATTGCCACTTACCTCATGGCATCAAACCACTGTTTTTAGAAGACACACAGACGGCTAACAAACACATGAAAAGATGCCCAACATCACTCATTATTAGAGAAATGCAATCAAAACTACAATGAGATATCACCTCACACTGGTCAGGATGGCCATCATCAAAAAGTCTATAAACAATAAATGCTGGAGAGGGTGTGGAGAGAAGGGAACACTCTCGCACTGTTGGTGGGAATGTAAATTGATAGAGCCACTATGGAATACGGTATGGAGATTCCTTAAAAAACTAGGAATAAAACCACCGTATGACCCAGCAATCCCACTCCTAGGCATATACCCTGCTGCTGATGCTAAGTCACTTCAATCGTGTCTGACTCTGTGTGACCCCATAGACAGCAGCCCACCAGGCTCCCCGTCCATGGGATTCTCCAGGCAAGAACACTGGAGTAGGTTGCCATTTCCCTCTCCAATGAGTGAAAGTGAAAAGTGAAAGGGAAATCACTCAGTCAGGTCTGACTCTTCGCGACCCCATGGACTGCAGCCTACCAGGCTCCTCTGTCCATGGGATTTTCCAGGCAAGAGTACTGAGGAAACCAAAATTGAAAGAGACACATGTATCCCACTGTTCATTGCAGCACTATTTACAACAGCTAGGACATGGAAGCACCTAGATGTCCATTGACAGATGAAGAGATAAAGAAGTGGTGGTACATGTGCACAATGGAGTATTCAGTTCAGTTCAGTCGCTCAGTCGTGTCCGACTCTTTGCGACCCCATGAATCGCAGCACGCCAGGCCTCCCTGCCCATCACCAATTCCCGGAGTTCATTCAAACTCACATTCATCGAGTCAGTGATGCCATCCAGCCATCTCATCCTCTGTTGTCCCCTTCTCCTCCTGCCCCCAATCCCTCCCAGCATCAGAGTCTTTTCCAATGAGTAAACTCTTCACATGAGGTGGCCAAAGTACTGGAGTTTCAGCTTTAGCATCATTCCTTCCAAAGAACATCCAGGACTGGTCTCCTTTAGAATGGACTGGTTGGATCTCCTTGCAGTCCAAGGGACTCTCAAGAGTCTTCTCCAACACCACAGTTCAAAAGCATCAATTCTTTGGCACTCAGCTTTCTTCACAGTCCAACTCTCACATCCATACGTGACCACTGGAAAAACCATAGCCTTGACTAGACGGACCTTTGTTGGCAAAGTAATGTCTCTGCTTTTCAATATGCTGTCTAGGTTGGTCATAACTTTCCTTCCAAGGAATAAGCGTCTTTTAATTTCATGGCTGTGATCACCATCTGCAGTGATTTTGGAGCCCAGAAAAAAAAGTCAGCCACTGTTTCCACTGTTTCCCCATCTATTTCCCATGAAGTGATGGGACCAGATGCCATGATCTTCATTTTCTGAATGTTGAGCTTTAAGCCAACTTTTTCACTCTCCTCTTTCACTTTCATCAAGAGAGTTTTTAGTTCCTCTTACTCAGCCATAAAAAGGAACACATTTGAGTCAGCTCTAATGAGGTGGATGAACCTAGAACCTATTATTCAGAGTGAAGTCAGAAAGAGAAAGATAAATATCATATTCTAATGCACATATACAGAATCTAGAAAATGGTACTGAAGACTTTATTTGCAGGGCAGCAATGGAGAAACAGACATAGAGAACAGACTTATGGACCTGGGGAGAGGGGACGAGAGGGTGAGCTGCATGGAAAGAGTAACGTGGAAACTCACACTACCATATGTAACATAGATAGCCAACTGGAATTTGCCGTATGGCTCAGGAAACTCAAACAGGGGCTCGGAATCAACCTAGAGGGGTGGGATGGGGTGGGAGACGGGAGGGAGGTTCAAAAGGGAGGGGATATATGAATACCTATGGCTGATTTATGTTGAGGTTTGACACAAAACAGCAAAATTCTGTAAAGCAATTATCCTTCAATAAAAAATAAATTAATTAAAAAAAAAAAAAAAGCACAATTAGGAAAGTGAAAACATAAGCCAGAGTCAGAGGAGTCCGACTCGGACAAAAATTTCCCGTTCACTGTTTATGACCTCACCACACCCACTGTGATAGCTGAGCAGCTGCTGGGGAAAGTGGTATTCTAGTTCCTTAAAAAATTAAAAATAGAAGCATTTTCCTGGCAGTCCTATAGTTAAGACTCCCGGCTTCCACTGCAGGAGACACATGTTCAATCCCTGGTTGGGGAACCAAGATGCCACATACCCGCACGGTGGGGCCAATAAAATAAAATAATTTAAATTAAAAATAGGACTAGCATGTGACCCAGCAGTTCTAACTCCTGAGTAGACACACGAAAGAATGGAAGCAGGGTCTCAAGGAGGCATTTGCACAGCATGTTCATCAGCATTATTCGCACTAGCCCAGAGATAGAGCAGCCCAGTGTGCCTTCATGGATGACGGATAAACGAAACGTGGTCCACCCACGCAACGGCACGCGGCTCAGCCTTAAACAGGAAGGACAGCCTGCCCCCTGCCCCAACAGGGATGGACCTTGAGCAGATGAGCCAGTCCCCAAAGAATAAACACCGTTAAGACTCCATCTACTGAGGTCCCTATGTGTGCGTGCTCAGTCGCTTCAGTCGTGTCCGACTCTGTGTGACCCCATGGACTGTCGCCCCCCAGGCTCCTCTGTCCACGGGATTCTCCAGGCAAGAACACTGAAGGGGGGTGCCATGCCCTCCTCCAGGGGGTCTTCCCAACCCAGGGATCGAACCCACGTCTCTCGAGTCTCCTGCACTGCAGGTGGATTTTTTTTTTACCACTGAACCACCACTAGGGAAGCCCATGAGGTCCCTAAGGTCGTCAAATTCACAGAAAGTAGATGGGGGGGAGCCAAGAGCTGGTTGGGGGGGGGGGTCAGCATTTACTGAGGACGGAGTGTCAGTTTTACAAGGTGAGTGATGGAGATGATGGTGGTTAAGTGTGTCCCACCAGCCTTAGAGATGGTCCACACGGTGAAGTTCATGCTGAGTGTGTTTTATCACAGTGAAAAGATGGGAGGGAAGCCCAAGGTGGAGCTCTCAGGCGGTCATATGCGAGCACAGGCTTTGTCCGAAGCTCAGCCCCACCCCCTGTCCCTCTCACTAGACTTCAACACTTGCTCCGGAACAGTCACCGCCAGCCACTCGCCAATCCCTGCCAGCCCCTGGGCAGCATGGACTAGACTTGGGCAGCCGGCGGTGAGCCTGAAACAAAGCCATTAGAGCTTTCCCCAGGGGACTGGGCTCCTGCAGGGTAACCAGACCGTGATCCTGGAGGCACTCAGACGGCAAACCAATACTATCAGGCTGTCTGGGAGGAGTGCACGTGATGAGGTTTCTCTGGAGGAGGATCGGGCACCTGGGAGAGTCAGAACTCTGGGCGACAGGACCGAGGCGGGGGTCCCACGGCCCACTGTGTGCAGCCTGTCAGGTCCCTTTTCCTCTCAGTCACGTGGCCTCTTCTTTATGTAACCAGCGCATACAGAACGTTTATTATTTCCCATGTGAGCCAAGAAATGCAGAGCGGATGACCCTCAGGCCAGCCAGGTGCCAGGACGTGCCCAGAGTTCATTCCCCCCACGGCCTCTGGAAAGCGGCCTCTGGCTTTGGTTCATGGAGAATCTCAGGGTTCGGACTGAGTGCCTGGCTAAGCTTGAGGACTACCTCTGCGGGGAGCGAGCTCCGCCCCTGGCAAAGGTCATGAGGAAGGAGGCTCCGCATACGCAAAGGCGGGATCGAGCCTCAGGAGTCTCCCTGGAAATTCTCGAGCATCTACCCCCAAAACCAGAGTCTGCCTACTTTCTGCTTTGTGCTTTCACCTACACCTCTGACTTTACGGGGGGCTGTCCCCCACTACCTCTCTCTGAAAAAAGAGTTAGCTTACAGCTCCAGTTAATAATTCCTGGGTGTGACAGTGTTTAACCTACAAACTCCTTTGGAAATCCTCTAGCCTGCCTGAATAGGTTTTTCCGGCCACATGTGATTGTTCAGAGCCTCCCAACTGTGAGAGGCAGGAGATGTTCTAAACTGTCTAAATACAGATTCTTTTGAGTAGTTAAAAGATTGATTAGAAATTGTATTGGTGAAGGGATTTTCACTTGTTGGGCCAATGTTTGCTGCCAAGTCTCCATATCCCTTACCTGCTATGTCCCTGGCAGTGTATTGATTAATATAATTGGTGTAAGTAGTAGCTTTAATGTTTGTAACCTGGGACCTTGAGTTAATTCTTTTTCTTGTTATAGCCCACCACACATTTGCTCTGTAGGAATGCAACTTTATCTAATGCTTTTGGAGGGTGGCTCCTGACCAATCACCTTTAGAGAAAAATAAGTTTTCTGAAGAAAAGGTCTTAAAATGTTAACAGGCCTCCGGGCCAGAAGATGATGCAAATCACCTAAACTTTTGCATATGATAAGTTTGCAGGAAGAAAGCCTGGCTTGCTGCCTGACTCTACCCCTTCCCCCATTATCCTCTATGCATAACTTAAGGTATAAAAACTACTTTGGAAAATAAAGTGCGGGGCCTTGTTCACCAAAACTTGGCCTCACCATGTCGTTCTTTCTCTCACCTTCTGGCTGAATTATTCAGCCTCTTTTCTCCACTGAATTTCCTCACTGAGCTATCCTTATTCTATTACTCTTTATATCCTTGATTAACGTTTAATTAAGCAATTGTTTCCTGATCCTTGCTGACGCCGTCCCCGCTTCGAATACCCTGGATCAGCCGGGGCTGGACCCCGGCATACCTCCATCACCAAGGAAGTGCTCCAAGTTCTGGCCACTGGGTGGGTTGCATCACCACTTTTGAAGACTCTCCTGGAGGAAATCTGAAGCAACAAACCAGATGCGCTTGGGCAGCTGGCTTCACACCAGTGCTCGCAGCAGGCAAAGCCCCTGCTCGCCCTTCCCCTTTCCTCTCCACGGCTGCTCTGCCCAGAACCAGGACCCTCAGATCTCCAGAGGAGGAAACTGAGGCTCAGAGACGAGGCAGAGGGGTGCCCGAGGCAGCCTCGGGGGCCTGGGAACAGGAAAGAACTCCTGGCAGCGAGGCCTCCTCCAGCGGACCACCACTTGCTCTGCAAAGGAGTGAGAGCAGCTTGGCGCCCTCCCGTAGAGCTCAGACCCACTGCCTGGACACAGAGCGCCCAGCTGAGAAGAGGAGGAAGCGGGAACCTGCCGGTCCCGCAGATCCGCCGCCCGTCAGGGCGCTTCCTACACTCTGAGAAGGACAAGCGGAGAGAAGGAGCGCGGGTTCTGTAAGTGAAGCCACATGGGTCCTCGCTTACTCTTTGAAAGCTTCTCCAACGGACGGCCTCTCCTCTCCAGCGGCATCCCTGCAGGGTGACCGTGTCCCGGTTCCCAGTAAGCTGGTGTATTCCCCTCACCACCCGCCCCCTCGCTACTTTTTTACTTTATCTCTTAACATATTTGACTTTTTTAAAAAGTCATTTACTTTTAATTGAAGGATAATTGCTTTGCAGGATTGTGTTGGTTTCTGCCAAACATCCACATGAATCAGCCGTAGGTAGACCCACGTCCCCCCTCCTGAGCCTCCCTCACACACCCTCCTGTTCTGAAGCCCAGAGGAACCTGGAAAGGGCTGTCTGGGGTTGAAATGGAACCTATGGTCACAGGACAGGGCTTCCCCGGCACATAGCCACCAGCAAATGGACCACCCCCCCAGATGGAGCCAGGGCTCCCAGGTCTGCCACAGTTCAGGCAGACAAGCCAGGGCAGCCCCCTGACCCCCCAGCCCTAACGGACTGTCCCTTCAACACAGACCCTGCCCCCCTACTCTGAGTTCTTAATTTCTCAGAACTCCTGGAAAATTGAAAAACCAGTCGAATGAACAGATATCTTCACCTCGATTCGCCAACTGCTGCCGCCTCCTCACAGCTCAGTCTCTCTTCCTTTTCCACTTTTTGCTGAGCCATCTGAACGCAGGTTACAGGCCTCCTGACATTTTGCCTCGAGCTGTCTTAGCACATATGATCTCATAAGTAAAGCTTCCTATGTAGCCTCATGTAACTGTCATCACTCGTAAGAAAAGAGACATTCATGCAAGAACATGATCTAATGTGTAACCGAAGGGGGCCAGAGTCACCCTGGGCTTCCAGGCAGCGCTAGTGGTAAAGAACCCACCTGTCAATGCTGCGGGTAAAGAGTAAGAAGAATCAGAGTCAGAGGTTCAGTCCCTGGGTCGGGAAGATCCCCGGGAGGAGGGCATGGCAGCCCATTCCAGTATTCTTGCCAGGAGACTCCCCAGGACAGAGGAGCCTGGAGGGCTACAGTCCACGGGGTTGCACGAGTCCAAGAGTCAGACACGACGGAGCACGCATGTATCTAGAGTCAGTTCAGCTTTTGTGGGACCCCCGCAGGGATGGAAGTTGCTTTTTTCCTGTTAATCTGTCTTATGTCAGTTTAACTGTTAGATTGGCCAAAGAATCTAGAAGAGCAAGGAAAGATTTTTCTCCCCAGTAGAATCCCCAGCTGTGTCCACAGCGTCTCCACTTTGTTCTGACGTCCAGGAGGAGGAAGACACTCCCAGCCTGTCCTAGGAGGCTTGGTGTGGAGTGGAGCAGACGTGGGGGAGGAGGGGCATCCCAGGGCCGGTGCCCACACGGGGGTCACCTAGGGTCTGCTCCCCAGCTTGGAAAGAAGGCCCGCTCCCTCTTGTTCCCAAGTCCCCTAGCTGCGAGGGGACCGCTCTCTGCAGCTGCGCCCAGCACCTGTGTCTTCTGTACCCCGTGCCCTGGAAATCAGGCCCTTTGGAAGTAGACCCTGCCAGGCCTCTCCTCGCTGGGGACGTCCATCAGAATCGCTGTGGCCTGAACCCTCCCAGTGCTGGCTACCCCTCCAGCCAGCACCCACAGCCCCGTGCCCAACCCCCAGTGCCTTCCAGGGTCTGAAGCACGGAGTAGGTCTCCGCAAACTTTCATGGACTAGATGGGTAAATGCGTGCTGACACCTTCCTGCAACCAGAGGCTGGAGATGGTGGTCCAGGAGAACCTTGGCCCAGATGGCTCGTTCCAGCCGGAAGGATGCTGATGGCCAGCCCAGGGCCCAAAGAGCAACCTAGGGGGCCAGGGGCAATTCTGTGGCCAGAGGGCGGCCTCCCAACCGGAGTCGGGGAGCTCCCTCGGTGCAGGCCCCAGGCTCACAGTCCTGCCAGCCATGGGGGCGTCAGGCTCAGGGGGCTGAGCCCCTCTGAGGAACGCAGGCGCTGGGGGGCGGGCTGCCTTCCCGTGACCCTGCGCCCCAGCAGCCCCCTGTGCTGTGCAGGCAGAAGAGGGCCACACAGACGTGCCCCAGTGCCCAGTCCCTGGCCAGCTCCTGTCCTGTGTCCGGTTCACCCTCTGATGGACTCAGGGGACACTGGCTCAGCAGCCGGCTAGGCCAGCGGTCACCCTCCAGGAAGGAGAGGCCTCCCTGTGCTCCGGGGCGGGGAGGAGAGGATGCAGGCAGACCACCAGCCGCTGAGAGGTGCTTAGAGATGAAGCTTCTCGGGCTGGCATCGCAGGAGCCCCCAGGGCTCTGAGAGCTGGGGCCCAAAGGCTCAGCAAAGGGACCCCAACAGGGGCACGTCTGCACGCCTGACGACGTCTCACACACCCGCTGAGCATCAGCGGCGTCAGCCATCGACGCAGGCCTGTGTTTTCCAGAAAGAAGGCAGGCCTGGGAGCCCGCCAGCCACCCTCACGTAGACACTGTGCGGCTCTCAGACCCACGGCCATCACCAGGATGACCCCAGGAAACCTCACACCGCTCAACAGATGACAGGGACGACTTGGGACGGCCACACGCGAGGGCTGAAAGTAAGGCGGGCTCTTGTCTGTCTTAACTGCACCTTTTTATCCAGAGTGAAAGCAGGTATGAAGCTGGAAAACCAGGACGCGTGCGTGGTCTGCCTGCTGGAGTCCCACTGCTCCCGCAGTGGTTTCCCGGGGGAGCAGGCGGCTCACTGCCCAGCTCCGGGCCCCTTTCTCCCGGCATCAGGTGACGGAAGTCTCGCTTACCTGACCTGACAGGCGAGCAAGCCCGTGTCCGCGCCCAGCTCTCCGGTTGCCTGGCGCCCGCTGGCCATGGCCCACATTCCTTTCCTTTCTGTCTGCACCCACGTGGCTCTCAGTGCCCTTACAGCAGCTGGACGCCCCTCGTCTTTCTAGCCCCTCATCACTTGGCAAAAAGTCATGGTATTAGCAGGATTTGTGGGTCAGAACGATAGAGGCAGAGGAACCAGATCCAACTGGACGGGATTTAAATCCTCTCAGAGCTGCAGCTGAATCTGGAGGGGGCTGTTGGCCAGCGTCCCTGTGGGGCACGGCCATGATCCAGCCACCCCGGGAGAGCCAAGGTCCTCTGCCAGCTGGTGGGCCCCCTGTCCTGACGGCGGGGGGCGGGGAGGTGGTTCCTGGTCGTTAGGGAACTCAGGGCTCTAGGGTGATGGGGGTGTAGGGGGGCATGTTTCCTGGTCCTTAGGGAGCTCAGGGCTCTGGGGTGATGGGGGGGCAGGGGGGCATGTTTCCTGGTCCTTAGGGAGCTCAGGGCTCTGGGGTGATGGGGGGGCAGGGGGTGGTTCCTGGTCCTTAGGGAGCTCAGGGGTCCGGGGTGGAAGCCTCAGTCCCGCTGGGTCAGCAGATGAGTCCAGGGAGGATGTGGTAGAAACTGCCGTGCCTGCCTATACTTTCCCCACTCTGATCTCTAGAATTCGGCCTCAGCGCTAAGTTCTTGGCCATTTAGAACTGTACGCTGATTACAACAAAGTAAAATAAATGTAACTTCTTACGTCTATTAAGATCAGAGAAGATTTTGGAGTGATGGGAAATTTGTTTTAATTATACTACTCATTTGAAGAGACCCTGATGCTGGGAAAGATTGAAGGCAGGAGGAGAAGGGGACGACAGAGGATGAGAAGGTTGGATGGCATCACCGACTCAATGGACATGGCTTTGGGTGAACTACAGGAGTTGGAGATGGACAGGGAGGCCTGGCGTGCTGCGGTCCATGGGATCGCAAAGACTTGGACACAACTGAGCGACTGGACTGAACTGAACTGAGAATGAAGACAGCACCCAGTTCAGCTCTGGCCAATGGGGCGAGGTGAAGGGTAAGGGGGCAGATTTCCAGCGCTTTCTTTAAGATGCCCCAGGCCTCCTGCGGCAGGCCTGGACTCCCCTCTGCCCGGTCGCCCAGCCTGCCCCGGCCTGGACTCCCCCCTGCCCTCCCCCCCGGGCCGCATCCTGGGCCGGCACCCGCCTCTCCTTTCTGCCCGCTCGTCCTGATGAACACAGCGGGAAGTACTCTGGAATCCCAAGAAAGTTAGGGTCGGGACCTCCCTGGCGGTGCAGTGGTTAAGAGTCCATGCCTTCAGTGCCCGAACGAGGGTTCGATTCGGTCAAGGAGCCGATAGCCCACGTGCTGTGCGGCCGAAAGGAAAGTTAGGACCAAGCTTAGAAATGGCAGAGGGACATCGACCCTGCCGGTCAGCCGGCCCAGTGCCAAGTGGGGACTTAACACACACGTGTGCACGGTCTTCCTCTACAGGCACAGGCCGCTCAGACCCTGGGGACTTCCTGAGCCATAATTCGAGATTCTTAAGAAGCCCCTTTCAACCACACCGGGGCTCCTGTGAACGGGGTGACTTTTGTGAACCCCCTGAGGAGCATCGCCAGGGGAACCAACCCCATGATTAGGAGTTGGACTGTCAGCCCCACCCTGGTGACCTCTGGGCAGGGGACGGGCTGGAGCGTGAGCTCATCTCTGATATCGACAGAGCAAAGGGGAACAGCAGGTGATCAAACAGCTCATCCCACTAGGGGACTGTAAGCAGGAAAATACGGCAGACCCTGTGAGTTAATGATCACTCGAGAAAGCAGGTTTGCTTAACCACAAAACCAAGCAGGCTAGCTTAGCAACAAAACCAGGCAACGTGAACACGAGAAACTGCCCCCAGACAGTGAAACAATGGGGCAGGAGACCCGCCGCTGCCCAGGGAGCTCAGGGAGTTAATGATCCCTAGGACATGTCCTCTGCGCATGGGAAGAGTAATGATTTGTGGGCCTAGCTTGACCATGCAGGGCCCAGAAAACTCCCCTGCTCAACCTGGAGGAGGAACGGATGATGGGAGCATGCCATCCACTCAGGAAAGACAGAGAAGGTCTCTCCCTGCCCAGTTCTTTGATTATAAAGCTGGAGCCCAGTAGTTCTCGGGGCGCCACACCCCCTCACCAGCCTGCTTGTGAGCCTCACTAGCATCCTTTTCTAATAAATCACTTTCTCTCTTGCTGAATTCTTTTCTACATCAAGACATAAAGGACTGTGGTATGGGATCTCTTCTGAGCCCCCTGAAATGACACCAGTTTCATCACCAGCAGGCACTCATTTAATCCAGCACGCCCGCAGCGCAAAGCTATACACACATGAAAGCCACCACCTGAAGGGATTCCGAGAGCTTCCGGGTCAGTGGCCACGTGGGGGCTCTGGGAGGGTGGGGCACCCCAGGAGGAAAGGAGGTTCAGTGCTCCCAAAACCTGGCCTGGGGGTCTCTCCCCGCTGGCTGGCCCTGACCTGCATCCTTCATGGGAGGCAGGCCATCCAGTGAATGAACTGCTGCCCAGCTGCTCTGGAAGGGGCTGGACTGGAGGAGGGGGTCCTGGGCTCTGCTGTGGAGCGGGCTGGGCAGAGGCAGAGGTGATGGCCTGGGCTTGGGGCTGGCTTCTGGGAGGGGCCGAGGTAGATCCTCACGTCAGAGCTGAGCTAAACTGCAGGACCCCAGCTGGGCTCCCCGGGTAGCTTGGTGAGTGCAGTTCCCCCCTCACATTTGGAGAGAGCGACTTCACTTTTGCTTTTCACTATCATGTATTGGAGAGGGAAATGGCAACCCACTCCAGTGTTCTTGCCTGGAGAATCCCAGGGATGGAGGAGCCTGGTGGGCTTCCGTCTATGGGGTCGCACAGAGTCGGACACAACTGATGCGACTTAGCAGCAGCAGCAGCAGCGAGTGCGTGGAGGAGGGCACGGCAGCCACTCCAGTGTCCGTGCCTGGAGAACTCCGTAGGCAGAGGAGCCTGGTGGAGGAGGGCATGGCAGCCACTCCAGTGTCCGTGCCTGGAGAATGCCACGGACAGAGGAGCCTGGTGGGCTAGTCCATGTGGTCGCAGAGAGTCGGGCATGACTGACTGACCAACAGTGTTGCACAGTGCAGTAATGAGAAGGACCAATGTGATGTGAATGGAGATGATGGCTTTTCTCCATTTTCACTCCCAACACTAGTCACTGGGCTTGGGGTCCCTGCCCACATCCCATAAGGCCTCACCTTCACTCAGGACGCCTGCAGAGACGCTTCTCCATATCAGGCCCCATCCTGAGGCCCTGGGTGGACATGAAAACCAGGGACACTGTTCAGTCCAGTGCCACGTCGCGTGAAGCCAGCATCCGGCCGGACCTGTGCAGATGGAGTGCTCTGGGAAGGTCGCTTCCAGCCTCTCGGAGCCCAGCATCCGGCCGGACCCGTGCAGACGGAGTGCTCTGGGCAGGTCGCTTCCAGCCTCTCGGAGCCCAGCATCCGGCCGGACCCGTGCAGACGGAGAGCTCTAGGCAGGTCGCTTCCAGCCTCTCAGAGCCTCAAGTGCCACACCTGTTACTCGCGATGCATACAGGTGGGTTGGCAAGCCCTTCTGAAAAACTCCTGGGGCCAAACATGCTTTGGACTTCTGAATTCTCCCTGACTTGGAGGGGTAATTCAGTGCGAGGACTGCATAGTCCCTCGTATCTGTGGACAGAAGCGTGTGACCCACCATCCAGCCATCAACCACCGTGGCCCCCCCCACCCCATCCGCAGACAGTGCATGCTGAATTCAGGATGTAGAGAAATAGCTTGCAGGCCCTCCGCAGCCGAGACACATGTGTAGGGTTAATTTGAATGACCCCAGACTCTTGCATCTCCCCACACACAGCAGAGCACTAAAGCCACTAACCTGAGTGGCTGGTTTATGTGACCAGCAGTAATGTTTTGATGTTCAACTTTGTTTTCCACCAGAGCTCCTGGCTCCTCCCTGGCCTCTTTGGAGCAGTTCCCCAGAGCCATCGGAGAGGACGGTTTCCCGGCTACAGTCCTCAGTAAGGTCCCTCAACAAAGCCAAACTCAAAACGTGTGTGTGTGTGTTTAGTTGCCATGTTCTGGAATTCCTGGCTGTAAAACGGATGAATGTTCACACTGACAATTACACACGGCCTCAGGTCAGCGTACATCAGGTTTCACACCCAATGACCTGTCGGGGGAAAATGTGCCTTGTAGAGACTTTTGTGTTTCCAAATTGTGAATCCAGGGTCTTGGAGAGAGATACACACGCAGACTGAACTCAAAGGATGCTTAGGTGGCGGAGCCCGCCCTGCCCGCCCTGGAAGGAACACGGGCGTTACTGTGCCGTCATCCGTGGTCAAGGGACTGCCTTCAATCAACAGCTTCTTGCTGATGGACATATCAGTTCTTTCTAAGCTTCCCCCCTTATAATCTGTTCTGTATCCATCTTTCTAAACTTGTGAGATCCTAGCTGTCAGAAAGGGGCTTCTCTGGTGGCTCAGCAGTAAAGTATCCACCTACCAATGCAGGAGACGCAGGTACAGTCTGTGGGTCAGAAAGATCCCCTGGAGAAGGAAATGACAAGCCACCTCAGTATTCTTCCCTGGGGAATCCCATGGACAGAGGGACCTTTCAGGCTACAGTCCACGGGGTCTCGAAAGAATAGGACACAACTCATCGACTTAAACCACGACAACAAGCTGTCAGAAAATACAGTACAGAATTTCTACATGAGTGAAAAAGAGACTAAGGGTATGCTGTGTACACTAGCTTACCCATCGGTTATTTACACCTTTCATTGTCCTGGAGATATTTTATGACTCTGTAATCGTAGAAAACGTAATACAAGTGTTCTGTGTCCATGGAGGTGAAAGTGTAAAGTAAAAGTGTTGGTCGCTCAGTCACGTCCGACTCTTTGCAAAACTAATAACTACTTTTGGTGCTGGTGTTATGATTATTTTACTGTTAAAAATAAAGAATATTTTCTTGGCCTCAGGCACCAGGCCTTTTTCCCACATTCTGCAACTCCAACACCAGTAGGAATTACCTGGAGAGTTGTGAGCACCCAGCTTTGCAGGCCTCTCCCTCGGAGTTTGCTCAAGCAGGTCTGGGTGGGGCCTGAGAACACAGGTGTCTGGCACATTTCCAGGAACCCCACTTTGAGAACCACTGCTTAAAGCACTCTGCAGGATGAGTAACTGTGAGGTGCGGTGGCCTCCGCAGAGGTGAGTCAGCAGGCCCGCCAGGCCCAGGGTTGGTTAGGATCGCGGCGGAGACTGGAGGGGACAGAGGTGTGCCAGGACAGTCGGCAGAGAGACCGTCGGACGCTCGGGACACCGGAGAGTCTGCAGAGGAGGAGCCAGGCCTGCCCGTCACCTTCTTATCTGACTGAGAGAGTGGCTGCCGGGAAATGAGGCCACCAGGATCTCCCTTCTGAGCAGAAGGGAGAAGAAAACCCACCCAGCTCCTTTCCCAGGGCAGATGCGTGGCCTTGAAGGAGATGGGAAGACTGCTCACCTCCTTTCGCAGGGAAACATCATCCCCAACTTTATCTCCTGTCTGCTCTCCTGAAAACCATTTATCTTCCCCCAAAGTCATCTGTTTTCCCACGAGTGCCTTCCCTTCCACCTCACGCATTAACGTGGCATTTAAACCCCAGTTTGAACCACCCCTTTGAGTTACTCATCACTGAGTTCTCCTGTGTCTAAGTGTGTTACATGTGGAAATAAACTCTGGGTTTTCCCCTCCTGTTAGTCTGGCTCTTTGTCAGTTTGATTTGCAGTGCCTCATGGACAGAACATAAGGGGGTAGAGAAAGAAGTTTTTCCTCCCCTACAAGATCAACTTGAACTCATGGACTTCATTTTCATATTCACGAATGCCAGTGTAAACCATACCCAGAAAAGAGCTGACATGCCAACAGGAAGCGTCACAGCGCCTGCCCTTCGGGAGCTGACGTCTAGTACCTCGGTGAAACGCGGTTCACGGTGGAAGGTCCGTCCAAAGAGTGCACTGGTAACACCTTTAGAGGGAGCTGTTCGCGCCAGACCACCCACTGGGGAAAACGGCTTTCGGCTTCTAGATGTTAACCCCTGTAGAGACTTGACCACGGTCACGCTGGGCCCAGCATTTCCGGGCTCTGTGGAGGACGGGAGACGCGGACGTGGAGCTGCCGGAAGCACCAAGGACTCTCGGGGAGCTGCAGCGCAGTCAGTCTGAGCCTGTGGACGAAGGACCTCAGGGTGACATTCTCGCCCGCTTTATGAAGGCCAAGCAGCTCTGTAGCGATTCTGCAGCTTGAGCAGCCTGCCCTCCAGCCAGAGGGGGGCACCTGACTCACAGCAGCAGCAGCCTTTGCGTGGTTTTGCAGAAGGCCAGAGGGCAGGCAGCCTCGGGGCAGGGACTGAGGGCCCTGGTCGCTGCCCTGCGCTGTTGGGCGCAAGGCAGGGGCGACCCCGGCACGGCTGACCTGCTCTGACACCTTCAGCCTGGCGCCAGGGGCTCCCGGAAGGAACTGGCAGCGCCCTGCTCTGCCCGAGGACGGCCTGCCCTCTCACACCCCGGCCTGCAGAGGCGGCGCCTGTCAGCGCCCACCGGCCCAGAGGGCTGCAGACATCCACCCCGTGGCCACGCCCTCCTGCCCTCAGTCTTCACTCGTCCCTCCGAATTCCATGTTACCAATATTAAATCTTTTCCAGAAGTCTCACAACTGAAATGATTTCTATTTTTACACATCATTGCAAAGAATAACTGTTAGCATTCTGTGAAAGTCTGAAGCTCTTTTTTGAAAAGTCTCTTCTTGTACAGAATGGCTTGAAGACACTCAAATGCATTCTGGAACACACCAGAACAAGTTGAGGGGGTCCAAGGAAATCCTCAAACCAGTGAACGCTGTTACAGCCTCGTCTTCCAGGGCCGGGGGCATCTCAGGAAAGTAGGCCTGGGAACAAGGTGGGTTCCAGCCACGGGATGAAGGGCAGGAGCCTGGGGGAGTGCCCGCTGGTGAGGCGGCCGGAGCAGGACGCTGGCGCCGGGCGGTGGAAGCCAGGCTCCCCACCGGAGCCCCACGGGCAAGGACCCAGTGAGTCACAGAAGAAATGCAAGTGACTGGAAATGACAGCTCACGGGAATGGTGTCGGATTCGCAATGTCAGAAGAGGAAGATTTAGCTGCAGGACCGGGGACCAGGCTTGGTCACTCAAGAGCTTTTGTGTAGCCAAGTTTTATTAAGGTATAAAAAGGGACTGGGAAGCTTCTGACACAGACATCAGAGGGGGGACGGAGTGAGCCCCCGAGCTGGTTTTAGCGCACTGTTTTATGTGTGTTAGAAAGCTCCTAGTCAGATAAGAGAGGCACCTCAAGGCTGGCAGGGTTTCCCCAGGCCCCTCTCCCACAAAACGCATTTTTGAGATAGGATGGCGCGAGCTGTGTCATCATCCCCCAGGCATAAAACAACTGATATGAATATGTTGAGCTATTATCAGTCAAAAGTTAGTCTTTGGTGGAACCGTTTTTGAAGAAAGGCAAATTTCAAAGCAAACACATCGTTTCATTAACATAGCTTAAGGAGAACACTTCCATAAAAAAACACGTTGGTTAGCTCAAGGTGTGAGAAAAGTTAAGTTCAGGTGGAACCAGGTGTTGTCAAAGCAACACAGAACTTGAAGAGACACTTGCAGCCGATTTCCTCTGTTTGGAGACCCCTGGCCCTCCTGCCTGTGACCCTCTCATAAACATAAGCATGAACCTCCTCTAGTGCTCAGAGGCGGGCCACAACCCCCAGGAGCAAGACACAGCCGCTGAGCACAGGGGCAGCGGTGGTGAATTCTGCGGGCACTTGGGTTCCAAGCGCTCTGGGGACCGCTGCAACCTTGCTGGGGGAACAGTATCTGGAGGTTGAACACACATCACCTTCTCAAGTTCAGTTCAGTTTTAGATTTTCCATCGAGACCAGTTCACATACATAAAATTCACCCTCTTCACAGTCTCTGAACATTCTCTGGCTGTATGACTTTCTGGCACCGACTCCAGGACATCTGCATCGCTCTCAACCCAGAAAGCTCTGCTTTCTGTCTCTGTCTCTGCCAATTCGGGTTGATCCATGTAAAAGGGGTCTCTTCCTTCCTTTTCTTTTAAACTAACAGATGTTTCCAGAAAAAATCTATTTCTGCTTTATTGACTATGCCAAAGCCTTTGACTGTGTCGATCACAATAAACTGTGGAAAATTCTGAAAGAGATGGGAATACCAGACCATCTGACCTGCCTCTTGAGAAACCTGTATGCAGGTCAGGAAGCAACATTTAGAACTGGACATGGAACAACAGACTGGTTCCAAATAGGAAAAGGAGTACGTCAAGGCTGTGTATTGTCACCCTGCTTATTTAACTTCTATGCAGAGTACATCATGAGAAACGCTGGGCTGGATGAAGCACAAGCTGGAATCAAGATTGCCAGGAGAAATATCAATAACCTCAGATATGCAGATGACACCACCCTTATGGCAGAAAGTGAAGAGGAACTAAAAAGCCTCTTGATGAAAGTGAAAGAGGAGAGTGAAAAAGTTGGCTTAAAGCTCAACATTCAGAAAACGAAGATCATGGCATCCGGTCTCATCACTTCATGGGAAATAGATGGGGAAACAGTGGAAACAGTGGCTGACTTTATTTTTCTGGGCTCCAAAATCACTGCAGATGGTGATTGCAACCATGAAATTAAAAGACGCTTACTCCTTGGAAGGAAAGTTATGACCAACCTAGACAGCATATTGAAAAGCAGAGACATTACTTTGCCAACAAAGGTCCGTCTAGTCAAGGCTATGATTTTTCCAGTGGTCATGTATGGATGTGAGAGTTGGACTATAAAGAAAGCTGAGCACCGAAGAATTGATGCTTTTGAACTGTGGTGTTGGAGAAGACTCCTGAGAGTCCCTTGGACTGCCAGGAGATCCAACCAGTCCATCCTAAAGGAGATCAGCCCTGGGTGTTCTTTGGAAGGACTGATGCTGAAGCTGAAACTTCAGTACTCTGGCCACCTCATGCAAAGAGTTGATTCATTGGAAAAGACCCTGATGCTGGGAGGGATTGGGGGCAGGAGAAGGGAACGACAGAGGATGAGATGGCTGGATGGCATCACCGATTCGATGGACATGGGTTTGGGTGGACTCCGGAAGTTGGTGATGGACAGGGAGGCCTGGCGTGCTGCAGTTCATGGGGTCGCAGAGAGTCGGACACGACTGAGCGACTGATCTGATCTGAATCTGGCTTTTACTCAACACAGCAGCACCTAAGTGTTAGAATCAGTAGCCCTGCAGTGTGCGCTCACTGCCTAGCCAGGATCAGAGAAGATGTACACGACCTTTGCTCCCAGCTCTGCTAAGAGGGCACGTCGTACAGGTCAGGCACATGCTGGTGCTGTCGGAGCAGCAGAAACGGGATTAGCCCCGACACTCACTGCTTGAGCACGAAACCCCGTCTTCACGTGAGCTAGCCATGTCCTGGCCTGGAGCAGGAGGTCGTCCATTTTTTATACTGAACGTGCATTTCTGTATTATAGGAAATAGATTAAAATCCAGAAATACAGATCGAAGTCGGGACTTCCCCAGGGGTCCGGGGGTTAGGGCTCCATGCTTCCACAGAGGTGGCCGGGAACTGAGACCCCACAAGCTGTGCGTGCAGTGTGGCCAGAAAAAAAAAAAGAAATCAAAGTCAACAGAAGACAAAACCCAGCAACCAGGCGAGTCAGGAAACCACTCAGGACGCTCACCCGAGCACACCAGGCGCCCACGTGGTCAGCGGAGCGGGCCCGGGTACCAGGCTTCTGAGAACCCAACCTTGTCATCCCCGTTGCTGGGTGAGCACACCCCAAGCAAACAGAAGTGTGTGGTCCGTTGGTCGGTTGTTACGCTTGAGTTTGTTTGGTTTCCAGAACAGCAGTTATCTCTCCAGGCTGCGGGGGAGGCTAGTATACCGGGTGGGGGAGGGGTGAAGGAGGCAGGGATGTTGAGGGGTTGGGGTTAGGGGGTGCGGGGGGCAGGGAAGTTGGGGGATTGGGGTTAGGGGGCGTGGGGGGCAGGGAGGTTGGGGGGTTGGGGTTAGGGGGCGGGGGCAGGAAAGTTGGGGGGTTGGGGTTAGGGGGCGGGGGGCAGGGAAGTTGGGGGTTGGGGTAAGGGGGCATGGGGCGGGGCAGGGAAGGTGGGGTTTGGGGTAATGAGGAGCGGGCACCCCGCCCTTCATCCTCTCCTCCATCCCCACCCCTCTAACCCCCCTCCATCCCGGCACCCCACCAGGGGACCAGCCAGCCCGGCCTCCTCAGATGCAGGCCCATCAGCGCCCACTAAGCCGCTTTCTCTGACTTCCCCTTTCCTGGCCGAAAGGGGATCTCCCCAAAGATCTCCCCACTTTTCCTCAGAGGCAAAGACCGCGCGTTTCCACTGAGGCTGTGTGTTAGGGCTGAACTGCGTCCCCAGGGGTCACACGCTGGAGTCCTGGCCCCAGTTCCTTCGGGGACCGTATCTGGAGACAGGTCTTCATGGGGTGATCAGGGGTCCTGAGCCCTTAGGGTGCTCAGGTCTGTGGTTTGTCAGTGGCCAAGTCAAGTCTGACTCTTTGCAACCCCTTTGCACCTCTGTAGCCCTCCAGGCTCCCCTGTCTGTGGGATTCTCCAGGCAAGAACACTGCAGTGGGCTGCCATTCCCTTCTCCAGGGGATCTTCCTGACCCGGGGATTGAACCTATGTCTCCCGCACTGCAGGCGGGGGCCTAACTGCTGAGCCCCCAGGGAAGCTCCCCTCAGGTCTTGGGTGACCCTACCCGGCATGGCGGTGTCCCTTCACAGACAGGAAACTTGAACACAGGCCCAGGGAGGGTGAGGAGGCCGCAGGGAGGAGACGGCCACACACACACCGAGGAGAGGGCGCAGAGCGGCCCTTCAAGCCTCGGCTGGAAGCAGCCCTGCTGAGCCGGGGTCTGGGCTTCGGGGGACAATCGCCCTCGTGGTGTTCGCGGCCAGGCACGGGGGAGGCGCTCACAGCAGCCCTGTTCCGTCAGCAAAGGGGACAGAGGCTTCCGGCCGGCGCTCACCTGGCCTGGGCTCGGCCCCTCCAGCTCTGGGGTTTCCAGGGAATCTCTCACCAGCCTGACTTCTCACCGTTTGCCCTGAGCTTCTGCTCACCCCTCAGGACATCTCCCCGAGCTGTCTTTGTTTCAGACACACATCTCTCGTTACCGCCTCCCTTTCTAGAATGTGGGCGTGTCCACCTCAGCTGATTCCAGCCCTCCTCAGGCTGGTCCTTGCTGGTCCGCGGTCTAAGGGACCACCCGTGTCTCCACGGCAGAGACAGTGTCCTGCCCCTCGGGCAGGAGACGGGGCTCCACCCCGGGGCGTCGGTGAAGGGGGTCCACCCCGGGGCGTCCGGGAAGGGGGTCCACCCCAGTGTCCCAGGAAGGGCCAGATGGCAGTGTAGCGCTCTGGGCCCACAGGCGGTCTCCGTTGTCTGCCGTCCTTGCTTCTTCACAATCCCTTACGCTCTCGTTGTTGCTCAGTCTCTCTGTCGTGTCCGACTCTCTGCAACCCTGTGGACTGCAGCGTGCCAGGCTTCCCTGTTCTCAGGACCTCCTGGAGTTTGCAACCCTTTATAAAAGGAAAATAGAAAAGCCACCGCTGGCTCCAGGACCGTGTGAAATCTGACTGCATTTGGTTCCAGGGTTGTAGCCACTGTCCCCGCAGGAGGCAGGGCCGTGGGGTCTCAGTTTCCGAAGGACCTGCAGGGATGATGCTGAGCAAACAGTCAGAGGAGCACCCAGTCGAGGCAGTGTGAGCGACAGGGAGCAGCTGAGGAGCTGGGGTCCCTGGCCGACATCCTTCCCAGCACCGGGAGGCAGGCAGGAGGCAGCCAAGCTCTAGTTCTCCACAGGTGGAGGCCGGGGGTGCACAGGGAGGGCAGTGTAAAGAATGAATGAGCCACATTCTAGCTGCTCTGCTGAGGACTCTACCAGGCAGAGCCTGTGTGGTTTCCCTCTTCCCACTCAGTTTGTCTGAGTTCTAAGCAGCTCCTGATTCGCCCCCAGCAGCCCCAGCCTCTGACAGGGCCAGGGGTCCATCCACATGACGGCCAAAGCAGGGTAAAGCAGAGGACAGCAGGGCCCATACACGCAGCAGAGGCGGCTGGCATGGCGTCTGTATTTATAACAGCCCATCACTGAGTGATTTCCTATTTCTCTAAGAAATAAATAAATACCGATGCTCTCGGTGATTACAAAACCAAGCTGTCCTGGAGGTTGTTTGAGAGAAGGGCTAACTGTTCACTGGGAAACCTGTACACAGAGGCTCCCGGCACCTTGACTCATCAGAAATAAATGCAGTGAACTGGAGCAGCCCAGCCCTTTAGCAGGTCACTGGCCCACGAGCCCTGGGCACCGCCCGGCAGTAAAAAGAAACAAGCCATGATCCCACAGCACCCGGCTGACTCCGGGGAGGTGGGCTGAGGGCCCATGGCTCCCGAGCCCTTGGGGTTTCCTGAGGGATGGGATAATGTCTGTCTCTTGTCTTCAATTCTGGACAACGTACCGGGCAAGGGAACTTTCGGATGCCAACCAGGGGTGGGGGCTGGTTCCCGGGAGAAGCCGCTCAGTGGTTACAGGGTTGGAACTTTCCACCCCGTCCCGGCCACTGGAGCTCAGAGTGCGTGAGGGCGAATCCATCAGAGGCTGAGGAGCCAGTCAGTCATCCTGGGAGGCAAGGCTCCATAAAACCCAGAAGTCCCGGGCAGGGGCAGGCCGGCTGGCGAGCCAGGGGGCTGGGAGCGTGCGTCTCGGGAGCAGGAAAGCCTGTGCCCAAGCCCCATCAGGGGGTCTTCACCTGACTGTATCCTTTATAGTAAGCTGGGAATCCAGGAAGTTAAGCAAGTCTTCCTCAGCTCTGTGAGCCGACCTAGCAGACACACTGAATCCAAGGAGGGCATCTTGGAGACCCTCCGATCTATGGCCAGTTGGACAACCGCCATGGAGGTTCCTTAAAATTAAATAGAGCTAAAAATGATCCAGCAATCCCACTCCTGGGCATATATCCAGAGAAAACCATGAATCAAAAAGGTACACATACCCCAGTGCTCATTGCAGCAGTGTTTACGACAGCTAGGACGTAGAAGCCGCCGAGAGGTCCGTCAGCCGAGGGCTGGATAAGGAATATGTGGTGCGTACACACAATGGAGTATTACTCAGCCATTAACAGAATGAAACGATGCCATTTGCAGCAACGTGGATAGACCTAGAGAGGGTCATACTGACTGAAGTCAGATAGAGAAGGAGAAATACCGTATGACATCCCTTAGATGTGGAGTCAAAAAAAAAAGCGATACATATGAACTTGGGCTTCCCAGATGGTGCCAGGGGTAAAGAACTCACCTGCCAATGCAGGAGACAAAAGAGACTTGGGTTCGATCCCTGGGTCGGGAAGATCCCCTGGAGAGGGGCATGGCACCCCACTCCAGCATTCTTGTCTAGGAAATCCAATGGACAGAGGAGCCTGGTGGGCTACAGTCCATGGGGTCGAAAAAGGCCAGATACGACTGAAGCATGCGTGCACACACTCACAAATGAACTTACTTATAAAAGAAAAACAGACTCACAGGCTGAGAGAACTAAGTTACGGTTGCTGGGGGAAGGATGGGGAGATGGGATGAACAGGTACACACTGCTGTATTTAAAATGGATAACCAACAAGGACCTACTATGGGCTTCCCTGGTGGCTCAGAGGATAAAGCGTCTGCCTGCAATGCAGGAGACCCGGGTTCGATCCCTGGGTTGGGAAGATCCCCTGGAGAAGGAAATGGCAACCCACTCCAGTACTCTTGCCTGGAGAACCCCATGGACAGAGGAGCCTGGCGGGCTACAGTCCACGGGGTCGCACAGAGTCGGACACGACTGAGAGACTTCACTTCACTTCACCCCAAGGACCTACTGTAACACACAGGAAACTCTGCTCAATGTTATGTGGCAGCTTATTTACCTTCTATGCAGAGTACATCATGAGAAATGCTGGGCTGGATGAAGCACAAGCTGGAATCAAGATTGCCGGGAGAAATATCAATGACCTCAGATATGCAGATGACACCACCCTTATGGCAGAAAGTGAAGAAGAACTAAAAAGCCTCTTGATGAAAGTGAAAGTGGAGAGTGAAAAGGTTGGCTTAAAGCTCAACATTCAGGAAACGAAGATCATGGCATCCGGTCCCATCACTTCATGGCAAATAGATGGGGAAACAGTGGAAACAGTGGCTGACTTTTTTTTTCTGGGCTCCAAAATCACTGCAGATGGTGATTGCAGCCATGATATTAAAAGACGCTTCCTCCTTGGAAGGAAAGTTATGACCAACCTAGACAGCATATTGAAAAGCAGAGACATTACTTTGCCAACAAAGGTCCGTCTAGTCAAGGCTATGGTTTTTCCAGTAGTCATGTATGGATGTGAGAGTTGGACTGTGAAGAAAGCTGAGTGCCAAAGAATTGATGCTTTTGAACTGTGGTGTTGGAGAAGACTCTTGAGAGTCCCTTGGACTGCGAGGAGATCCAACCAGTCCATTCTGAAGGAGATCAGTCCTGGGTGTTCATGGGAAGGACTGATGTTGAAGCTGAAACTCCAGTACTTTGTCCACCTCATGCGAAAAGGTGACTCATTTGAAAAGACCCGGATGGTGGGAAAGATTGAAGGCGGGAGGAGAAGGGGACGACAGAGGATGAGATGGTTGGATGGCATCACTGACTCGATGGACATGAAGACCATGTCCAACTCTGGGAGATGGTGAAGGACAGGGAAGTCTGGTGTGCTGCAGTCCACGGGGTCGCAAAGAGTCATATATGACTTAGCAGCTAAACAACAACATCAACAAATGGGGAAGCCACACACGCGCGCGCGCACACACACATACACACACACACACACACGCACACACGCACACACACACGCACACAGACTGGAGAACCTAAGGGAAGGAAGAGGTGCTTCCTGCCGTCCTCTGGCTTCTGGATGGCTGGCCATCCTTGCGGTCTCCGGCTCTCTCGGGGCTTTCTTGCTGTGGCTCTAAATCCCCCTCCTTACAAGGCCACCCTGTTCCAGCACGACCTCACCTTGATCACGTCTGCAAGGATTCACAGCCCGGGGCCATCGGCACGTCTTTCTGGAGACACAGTTCGATTCCCCCGAACGCGGAGGCTGCACCCCCCAGGTCGGGGCTCCTCCTGGTGGGCTGCCACCCCAGGCATCATGCACACAGCAGGCCCGGACGTCAGTGGGCAGCATAGCTGCTAGAAAAGCGAGACAAAACGCACGTGTGCAACTGACTAACACTAAAACCCCTGGTAAGTGCTCCCGAATTTCCTCCTGTCGATAAATAAGCAAATTATAACTGCTGCTGCTGGAGGGGCCCCGTCAGGTTTTGAGTCAAACGTGGTCCCCACCCTCAGAAAATGGAAGGCCCACACCTGTTGTGTTCTTCAAAGATAAATGTTGTTAAAACACCTATTGTTCGACCCAGTACATTTGAAGATCTTTTTTTTTGCGGAGCTCGGGGGTGTCCTCTTTGGAGGGGGGTCCTAGTTCCCTGACCAGGGATGGAGCCTGGGCCCCCAGCAGTGGAAGCGTGGAGTCCTAACCACTGGAGCACCAAGGAAGTCCTGGAAGTTTCCAGATCTAATGGGCTCTGTGAAGCGCTTCACGGATAGGCCACATCCCATCTGGTGAACAGGAGGTTCTGCGGGAGGCTGCACAAAGTGGATCGTTTTCTTAGGCAGAAGGAAGGCAGAGCAAGGAGTCCTGAGGGAGAGAAAGGCAGGACCGTCTTCCTCGGGGACAGAGCAGCCTCAGGACAGATGACCCCACTGGGCAGCTGGGATTACAGGCTGGTGGACGCGGGGACGTCCCTGGGGAGGCCGAGCCTCCGGTGAGGTCAGGTGCCCTGGGCCTGAGCGCGGGTGACAGCTTGGGGCCTGGTTTTCGCTGTGAGGAGACGCTCCCCTGTGACCGCCTTAGCAGGATGACAAGGCTTTGCTATAGGTCCCAGGGGCCCGAGACATGACCAAGGGCAGACCCCGAGTGGCCCTTGCTCAGCAGGAGGTGGCTCCCAGGTCGTGAGGGAGTCTCTCCCTCCCGGGGTGCCGGCCTGGGCGAAGGACCTCCGCCCGGGAGCACGGCAGTCCCGCTGGAGCTTCCTTTTCAGTTTTGCTTTCTGCTCTCACAGAAACTGCCTCTGCAATCTCTGGGGAATTCCCGGTGCGCCAACAGTGGGGGATGAAGCAATAGTGCCCTCAGGGACTTCCCTGGCGGTCCTGTGGTTAAGACTCGGCACTCCCGTACTGGGGGCGCAGGTGGAACCCTGGTCAGGGAGCTTAGCGGCCACACGCAGCCAGAACGAAACAACGCCCTCAGCGCGGGTGTCCACGGCTCCCACCGCGGGCGATTAGGCAGCTCCATCAGTGGGAACTGCACGGTGCGCTGTTGGGAGACTCGGGTGGAAGGGGCGAGAGAAAGGCAGGGCTGGGGGCGGGGGCGGGGCAGGGGCACAGGCTCGGGCCCACCGACTCTGCACACCTGTGCTGCCTGTGAACACAGAGAGGCGTCCCCCTCGCATGCCCGCCTGGACTCTGGTCAGGGACGAGCCCCTCAAGGACGCTGGGAGCGCTCTTCTGGGATCTAGGGAGTTAAAGCGAGTGAACACCCTTGCAGGCCCCGGGGCCATCGACTGCTTTAAACGGGGATTTAATGATCTCTCCTGGGGCGGGTGGGCCTGGCTGTCCTCTGAGGGCTCGGCGGGCCAAACGTCACGCTGGGTCAGATCCCAGGGCCTCCCCATGTGATGTGGACTCTCCCAGCCTGGCAGCCATGCCCTGAGCAGGGGGACAGGTCAGCTGGGCCCCGGGCGGGGCTGAGGGAGGGTCAGCGCAACTCAGCACCCGATGCCCAAGTCCACTCTGCCAGCAGGCCCTGCTCACCACCAGGCTCCCCCGAGGTCGAGGTCCGGCCGGGCCAGGGAGCAGCGCCCGGCGTCCTGTCCCGGTCTTGCCCCTCCCCTGAGCGGCTCCCTGGGCCTGCAGCCGTCCTCCCTGCCCCTCCTCCCACTCCGTGGCCAGCTCCTCACTTCCCAGAGTCCAAATTGCCAGCACTTCCACAGGCTTCTACGAAGCCAGGACTCCCTGAAAATGAGTTCCTCTGCTGCAGTCGAAAGTGCCCTCCCACCCTTTATCCCCTGTGCCCCTCAGGGTTCAGGGAGCATCAGGGAAAAGCAGGCCCTGAAACCAAGCAGGACCCTCTGGGGCCCTCCTGGGTGCAGAAGCCCCTCGGGTCCTGTTTATCCTGTTTCTTGTTTGTGGAGAAAGGCTTTGGGCTCCGAAGCCCTCCCTGAGTTCCAGAGAGTGGATTCACGCAGTGACCAATCAGGGGCGTGAGGGAACGGAACGGGGACAAAGGAAAGACAGTCAAGCAAGGAAAGCAAGGACGGTTCAGCACAGAGTCCTAGGTCCTCCTCAGGGAGCCTGCGCGACAGACGGAGGCACGCCTCTGACCGTGACCACCGCCGACCACAAGCACGGGACCCCAGATGGTCGACGCCCGAGGTTCCTGGAGCACCAACCTGTCCCCTCACCCCAGCCAGGCAGAAGGAAGTGTGTGAGCTACAACCCTCACCCCAGACGATGCCTTCAAAACCCCTCCCCTGAGGGCCTTCTAGGAGTTTGCGTCTTGTGGATCCCCGGCTCCTCGGTGGGCCCTGCACCAAACACTGCAGCCTTCTGCACTGCACCCGGGGTCAGGGGGTGGGCTCGGCCTCCGTCCAGCTGGGCTGGGACCGTGGGCATCCTTCGCGGCGCTGTTCAGAGCTCTCACTGAAACCCTGCTTGTGGAACGTGGACTCAGGGCCCACGCTGAGGTCAGGGCTTCATCTGCCCCGTGTCCTGCAGCCGGTGTGGGCCGCCTGCACCCAGACGCCCAAGAGGCGGCCTTCGAATGGACAGGTGATGAATAAGCCTGGGACGCGACGATGGGGGCTGGGTGGAGGGGAGGGCTGACGGACTCACACGGCACCGGAGACAGTTTTTAGGCTGGTGATTGGGTGGGAGAGGGCTTCCCTGGTGGCTCAGACGGTAAAGAATCTGCCTGCCATGCAGGAGACCCAGGTTCGATCGCTGGGTTGGGAAGATCCCCTGGAGGAGGGCATGGCACCCCACTCCAGTACTGTGGCCTGGAGAGTCCCACGGACAGCGGGGCCTGGCGGGCCACAGTCCACGGGGGCGGGCCACAGTCCACAGCGACTGACAGTTTTAGTTTCGGGTGGGGTGCTTGCATTGGGATGCATGACTCAGCTTTGCTTCTCTGACATTTTTGCCTTTTGCACCGAAACACCTGCACCCCTAACAGAGGGGGCTGGACGGACACCCCTCAGGAGATGGACTCCTATCACTTCTGCATCCGGGGTATGAAGGTCCTGCCCCGGGAAGGGCTTGCGCACCCTCAGAGCCCAGGCAGCAGTGCGCTCACCTGGCCCAGCTCCACAGCGGATCAGAACGTTTCCAGAAGGTTCCGGCAGGCTTTCTAGTGGAGGTCACAGCCGACTGTGCCCAGATGGTCCTGGGGGCACTTGGCCTGAGACAGGCGCAGGGGAGGCTGGGCCAGGCAGTCCTGATAAGATAGGCACCCCTTCCTGCCTTCCTTCAGGTTCACTTGCTGACGGCTGGCACGGCCACGCTGCGGGCACATGCTGACCCTCCCGCTTGTGGGGACGCAGGCCCGGGGCTTTCCGGGGCCTGCCCTGGGGTTGGCCATTGGGCAGCCCCACCCTGCCATCTGCACCCAGGGCTGAGCCTGCAGATCCCAGCCTCGCCCAGCGCTCACTGGGGCCGGAGCTGCGGCCTGGCCTCCGTTGCCTTGACCACGGGCCTCCCAGCCCCTCCTGCCCGTGGCCCGGTGCCCCTCGGCCGAGGCCCAGCCCCCTGCAGAGCCGGCATGGAGGGTCCAGGCTCTGGGGCCACAGCGAGGGGAAGTTGCCCAACTTACAGGCGTGTGAGTGTCCTGTGCCCTGTGGATGGTTCTCCAGGCCTGCTGGGGCCAGTGGTGCCACAGGCACACACACACTGGCACACAGGTGTGCACACTCCCATTCCTGTACACGCATGCTCCCTGCACGCTCACACGGGGTCATGGTGAGCTCCCGTCACCCTTCACTGAAGGTCTGGGGACAAAGAAGACGTTTGAGCTGTAACAACCGGCACCTTAACCTTTACCCTTAGGTGTGTCTTCGGTTTGAAAGTGAAAGTGGAAGTGTTAGTCGCTCAGTCGTGTCTGACTCTGTGACCCCACAGACTGCAGCCCACCAGGCTCCTCTGTCCATGGGATTCTCCAGGCAAGAATACTGGAGTGGGTAGCCATGTCCTCCTCCAGGGAATCTTTCCAACCCAGGGATTGAACCCAGGTCTCCTGCTTTGCAGGCTGATTCTTTACCAGCTGAGCCACTAGGGAAACCCTCTTTTTTACTTAGCTGCATGGAATGTGACTTGTTAGCTCCCTGACCAGGGGCCAAACCTGCGTCCCCTACCTCGGCAGTGTGGTGTCCTAGCCTCTGGGCCACCTGGGGATGCTCTAAGTCCCTTTAAAACCAGCATTTTAAATCGCAGTGTGAACGCTGGCCCACGGTAAATATTCAAGCAGCACGAATGAGTCCTCCACCCCAAGGCAGTCACTGTCTGACCCTTATCTACGGGCCACGCCAACCTCAGACGCCTGCCCAGGGAGCCTCCGGGAGGCCAGCTGGGAGAGGCAGACCTGCTCCGGCAGGTTCCCCGGAGCTGCTTCCTGCTTCCTGCCCTTCTCTTCTCTTGCCTGCTGATGCGTCTTTACCTTCACTTTGGGATTCCTTTTCTTTTGTGGATTGCAGCAAAAATATGCCGTGAAGTCCACCGCTGGCACCAGTCTTGGGTGCACAGTTCAGGGTCACATCACTTATTGTCCTGGGTCTTTGTTGTGTCATGTGGGGTCTAGCTCCCTGACCAGGGATCGAACCCAGGGCCCCCTGCCCTGGGGGCATGGAGTCTCAGCCACTGGACCCCCAGGGAAGGCCCTGGGTCACGTGGCTGTGCAACCACGGTCGCTGCAGAATTTCTGGAACTGTCTGCATCAAGTGTGACACCCCTGCCCCCCGCACCCGCATCCCCAGGCCCCGCCTTCTGTCTGTCTCTAGGAATCTGCCGACCCCAGGACCACGTACAACTGGAACCAGACTATTTTTGTTTGCCTCTGGCTTCTCTCACTGAGCGTCTGTCCCCAGGGTTCACCTCGAGGCAGAGTCAGGATTCCCTCCCCCGCTGAGGCTGAACACCCCGGGAATCTGCTTAGAGTGTCCCCCTGGGGCTCTCTCCACCCAGGACAGGCCCTACTGGCTCCCCTTCTCCTCCAGCCGGGCACCTGGGGAGGAGGCCTCCCCCAGACGCTGCAGAGATTGCACTGCTGGGCTCCAAGCATATGCGAGGTGACCACGAGGGACGACACAGCAGGTGACCGTCACTCAGCCGCTCTGAGCGCCTGGCAGTGGCACCCACGGCCCCTCTCCCATCCCCATCCCAGAGCAGAAGGAAGGGTGGACAGACGGACGCGTGGACAGGCCGACAAACTGACAGACGGACAGATGTGCAGACGGTCCTCAGGGCTAAGGCCCTGCTGCCAGGGCCCTGCGTCCACTGGGAGGCCGGAGGTCGGGCCTGTCCTGGGCCGCTCCTCATTCAGGGGCGCCCAGGGCGCGCCTGACCCTGTCCTCGTCCGCCCTCCAGGCCGCAAGCGTACCAGGTGACCGGCTGCCCTGGATGCTCGCCTTGGTTCCGGGAATATTTGCATTTCCTCTGGGAGGCTTGGAGGCCTTAGGTGGGTGAGGGCTGTGGGCAGGGAGCCCGGTCAGGCCGTGGTGGACTCAAGGCCGGTTCTGCAGGGGGCACGCCCCGAACCTCCCTGGCCTGCCCGGCTGTGCGCCCGCCCGCCTCCCGCCCCAACTCCGGGACGCCTGGGGCCCCGCCCGGCCCTGCTCCCGCCCCGCGGGCAGATGGCCCCTCACTTTTCTCAGCCCCCTTCCGTCCCGCTGGCCCGGCCCGCCCCTCCTCCAGACCCCGCCCCACCCTCCTCCAGACCCCGCCCCACCCTTCCCGCCCCTCCAGGCCCCGCCCACCACCCTTCCCGCCCCTCCCGCCCGGCTGCTGTCCAGGCGCCGTCTCTGCCTCAGGCAGACAGAGCGGCCATTCAGGGCCGGGGCAGGTCTGGGAGCGGCAGGAGCGGCTCTCCCCCAGCCAGCGGGGCGGGAGTGGCCTGGCAGGAGGACCCGGGTCCCCAGAGAAAGGCCTGCGTGTGAGGAGCCTCAGGCAGGACAAGCGGGCCTCTCAGGATGCCTGTCCCGCGCTCTGGGGCTGGGACGGGCCTGCTTCCTCGGGTGGCATCCGGGGCCGTCCTGGGACCCGGGACCGCGTCCTCTCTGGGTCTCTGTGCGGCCGGCACTGACCGCTCCATGGGCCGGGCTCCCGGCCGTCCCCTCCAGGCGGTGGCCCAGCAAAAATCTACAATTCTCCTCAGTGTACCGCTTAACCCTCGGGGGCGTCGGGGGCGGGCTCCGGCCTGGGGTTTCCGTCTTCTGAGGAGGGACGCGGGTGCTGGGACAGCCCCCGCCTTGGTAACAGATAGGGACTCGCTGGGGGCAAAGCTCAGACGAGACCTCAGGCCCCACCGCCAGCCCAAGCGCCTGCCCTGGTCACTTGGGTGAGCTCTGTCCTCTCCTCCTACAAGGGGCGTGTTGGGGAGGAGGCCGCAAACAAGAAGCCCTTTCTCCGCCTCAGGGAAATGAACTCCCTCTGACGCTGGGGTCTCACAGCAAGCTTCTTTCCTCTTTGTCAGCCCTGCCTGAGCCCCTGCCTGCCTCAGTTGGTGACCCCACCCTGGGAGACGGTGATGGACAGGGAGGCCTGGCGGGCTGCAGTCCACAGGGTGGCCATGAGTCGGACATAACTGAACGACTGAACAGCAGCCTGGGGACCCCACACCAGAGCCGGCCAGGGCCAGGCACAGGGACCGGGCCCCAGCCCCGGCTCTCTCAGGGACCTGTGGGTGACAGGCTCTGCTGCTCCTGGTCTGGGCCGTGGACTTCAGGCCTCTACGACTGGACACCCCGATGGACAAATGTGTGTGTGCACAGTGATGTGTGTCTGTAAAACCTCCGCCTCGTGAGGCCCCATCAAGCTTGGAACAGGTCGGCCTCCCTTGCTGTCAACTTTGAAAGTTAAGTGTTGTCCCCAAATTAAGACCTAACATGCTGGACACCCCTGGTCCAGTGGTTGAGAATCTGCCTTCCAGGACAGGGACTCAGGTTTGATCCTTGACCTGGGAACTAGATCCCACATGCAGAGGGGCTCTGGAGCCCTGGTGTCTCAACGAGAAAAAAAAAAAAAAAAGACTTAAGGTGCTAAGGAAAGGCCTTACAAATGGCTGAGAAAAGAAGAAAAGCAAAAGGCAAGGGAGAAAGGGAAAAATATACCCAACTGAATGCAGAGTTCGAGAATAAAAAGGAGAGATAGGAAAGCCTTCCTCAGTGATCAGTGCAAAGAAATAGAGGAAAACAATAAAACGGGGAAGACTAGAGATCTCTTCAAGAATATTGGAGATACCATGCAAGTTTGGGTACAATAAAGGAGAAATGGCAAGGACCTAACAGAAGCAGAAGAGATTAAGAAGAGGTGGCAAGAATACACAGAAAAACTACAAAAAAGGTCTTAATGACCCGGATAACCATGATGGTGTGATCACTCACCTAGAGCCAGACATCCTGGACTGCGAAGTCAAGTGGGCCTTAGGAAGCATCACTAAGAACGAAGGTAGTGGAGGTGATGGGATTCCATCTGAGCCATTTCAAATCCTGAAAGATGCTGCTGTTACAGTGCTGCACTCAGTACAGCAGCAGATTAGGAGAACTCAGCAGTGGCCACAGGACTGGCCATAGCTTTTATTCCAATACCAAAGACGGACAAGGCCAAAGAATGTTCAAATTATCACACAATTGCACTCATTTCATATGCTAACAAAGTAATGCTCAAAATCCTTCAACCTAGGCTTCAACAGTACATGAACTGAGAAATTCCAGATCTACAAGTTGGATTTAGAAAAGGCAGAGGAACCAGAGGTCAAATTCCCAACATCCATTGGATCACAGAAAAAGCAAGAGAATTTCAGAAAAAATCTACTTCTGCTTCACTGAGTGCACTAAAGCTTTTTGACTGTGTGGATCACAACAAACTGTGAAAAATTCTTAAAGAGATGGGAATACCAGACCACCTTACTTGCCTCCTAAGAAATCTGTATGTAGGTCAAGAAGCAACAGAACCGAACATGGAACAATTGACCGGTTCAAAATTGTGAAAAGAGTATGTCAAAGCTGTATATTGTCACCCTGCTTATTTAACTTATATGTAGAACACATCATGCAAAATGCTGGGCTGAATCACAAGCTGGAATCAAGATTGCTGGGAGAAATATCAACAACCTCAGATGGCAAATGATACTACTCTAATGGCAAAAAGTGAAGAGGAGCTAAAGAGCCTCTTGATGAAGGTGAAAGAGAAGAGTGAAAAAGTTGGCTTAAAACTCAACATTCAAAAAACGAAGATCATGGCATCTGGTCCCATCACTTCATGGCAAATAGATGGGGAGACAATCAAAGCAGTGACAGTGTTTTCTTGGGCTCTGAAAGTCACCGCAGATGGTGAGTGCAGCCACGAAATAAGACTTTTGCTCCTTGGAAGAAAAGCTATGACCAACCTAGACCGCATATTAAAAAGCAGAGACGTCACTTTGCTGACAAAGGTCCATATAGTCAAAGCTACGGTTTTTCCAGGAGTCATGAACAGATGTGAGAGTTGGACCATAAAGAAAGCTGAGCGCCAAAGAATTGATGCTTTTGAACTGTGGCGTTGGAGAAGACTCTTGTGAGTCCCTTGGACTTCAAGGAGATCCAACCAGTCCCATCCTAAAGGAGATTAGTCCTGAATATTTATTGGAAGGACTGTTGCTGAAGCTGAAGCTCCAATACTTTGGCCACCTGATGTGAAGAACTGACTCACTGGAAGAGACCCTGATGCTGGAAAAGATTGAAGGCAGGAGGAGAAGGGGACGACAGAGGATGAGATGGTTGGATGGCATCACCGACTCAATGGACATGAGTTTGAGCAAGCTCTGGGAGATGGTGATGGACAGGGAGGCCTGGCGTGCTGCAACCCATGGCGTCGCAGAGTCAGATACAATTTAGTGACTGAGTAACAACAATGAAAAGCCAAATTTCTTTTTTTTAAGTGAATCTATATATGAAATATCAATAAAGCCTAAATTTTTTGTTTTTTAACAAAAATTAAATCTGAATAGAACCTCTCTTTTCTCCGTGTGCCAAATAGATGTCTCAATGCCCACTTGTTTGATTACTTCTGAGAGAAGTACTGTTAGCCCCTGGCCAGGAGGGACCTAGAGGCCAGTCTAGAGTCATTTGCAGCCCCCACCCCTCCCCCTGCAGCCCCTGGGCTGTGCCCAAGCTGCTCCGCCTGCAGGGTGCTGGCCTGAGACCTGCTCACTGACTTGGGCAGGCCAGCCAGTGGCCAAGCCTGACTGAGTCCTGTTTCCCCACAGGACTTCCTTCCAGGACTTCTCAGGAAATTCATTTGTATTTTTGAATCCCAAGAGAAATCGGTAAGACAGGAAAACAGATGATCATTCTCCTGGAAGAATTAGAGCTTACTAATCAACACAGAGACGCTGCCAGCTGGGGAAGCCCCTGGAGTCATGTCAGAGCTGGGAAAGGGGATGGCGGTGTGGGCAGGTTCTGGAACCGGGCTGCATCACGTAGGCGAGGTCCACACAGCCTCCCTGCGAGCCGCTGGCAGGGCGGAAGATGCCCGAAGGCCCGTGAGTCATTCCTGCCCACAAACTCCAGCCCAGCGCTCCTTTCAAACCCTGCGGGACATGCTGAGGAGCAGCGTCCTCAGGGCGGGGGGTCCAGGTCTTCATCACGTTGTCCCAGACTTAATTTTCCTCCTTAAACAGAACTCTCTAAACATCCATGGTGATGAAGAGGGTCTGAGAAGTGTTGCCAGTATTTTAAGAACAATAAAGGGAGTCTACCAAGTCATGGCCAGAGCTGTTTTAACTCACAGAGAACGGTGCATTTATTATCATATCTTTTTAAAATAGCAAAGGGAACTTCCCGGTGCTTTCACTGCTGAGGGCCCGGGTTCAATCCCTGGTTGGGGAACTCAGATTCCACAAGGCACCTGCTGTTGCTACTGCTGCTGCTGCTAAGTCGCTTCAGTCGTGTCCAACTCTGTGCGACCCCATAGGTGGCAGCCCAGGGCAGCCAAAACAGTAAATACATAAAGGAAACAGAAAAGCCAGCAAACTTTTTTTGGGGGGAGGGGGGGGCGCGGGCATTGAGTGCCATGTGGGATCTTAGTCCCCTGACCAGGGATGGAACGCCGAGCCCCCTGCCTTTGAAGCCCAGAGCCTTAACTAACCACCAGCCCACTGGTAAGTCCCAGGCCCTCAACCTTTCAACACAACCTATCATAGGAAAATGATTCAGTCATTTTAAGCAATCAACATTAAAGACATGGAAATTCTCAGGTGTTCTGACTTCCCGCCCTGGACTCTTGGGAATGAAGACCTGTCAGGAATTCGGGATGCTGGACACCCCGCCCAGGGATGGTCCTTTCCCTGTGGTAATTGCTCCTCGCCCTCCGCAGCTGTATCAGGCCTTGTTCATCCGACAACGCTTCAAGAACTCTGACCACACCCAGGGCGAGGCTCTGGAATGCAGAGTGACTGGCTGAGGGCCCTACCCGCTAGGAGGTCATCAGGGAGACTGGGGCGGCCATGAACAGGTAGCTCGAACTCCAGGCCCGGGGGGCCGGCAGCCAACAGTCTGGGAACAACAGCCCCCACCTCCCGGGCTGGGCGGGGCTCCGATGCCCACCTGTGTGCCCAGCAGACCTGCAGCCACAATTAGAGACAACGCCATTAGGTCATGGAGTCTGCAGCCCCACCCAGCCAGGCAGCCCTGATTCACATGGGGTGTGGCCACCAGGATTCCGAAGGGTGCTCAGGGAGTGAGCCTCCCAGGGCGGCCGCCACGGGGGTGCCCACGCAGGGGCCTCGGCCCGGAACACTGAGGGCAGGCCCGAGTGCAGCAACCCCCACCCTGGGGCCTGCTCTTCCCTTCGCCCAGTCCCCCCAGCACACGTTTATCCCCCAGACGCGCAGATCGCGAGGGCAGCGACCCTGAGCAGGCCTGCTCCCAATGGACCAGAGCAGACTGGCCCCGCACCCCTCAGGAGGGCCAGGAAAACAGCTGGTGGACGGACGGTGGGCGCCGCCCACAGCGGTCTCCCGTGTTCACACGGGGTGGGTGCAAGTGTGAATTCACATCACCAAGTAGGGAAGCCTGGGGTGACATCTGAGGAGCGCTCACAGGCCGGGCATCAGGACGCCGGTTGGGGCGGGATGAGGATTGCTCTGGGCGAGTGGCCCCAGACGTCACGGCTGCCCCGGAGCGGGCACAGTGTGCTCTGGGGCGGGGAAGGCTGCCCGGGCACCCCGAGGCATCTCAGAGGGCGGCGTTCGGCTCCCACCGGGGTCCCCGGGGCAACGGGGTGCACCACGGCTGGGTGAGCCCAGCTGGTGGCCCCCATGCTACTGAGGGTGACGAGCGGCCGACCCTTCCCTGGGACCACCCCGTCCTTGGTGCTGTGTCCACCCCGCTTCTTGTCTGTAGACTCTCTGGCCCTTTGCCCCCAGGGCTGGGCTGGGCAGAGGGCAGAGTCCACCTGACCTGAATGCTCTGTCCTGATCCCCAACCTTGGGCTCGGGCTGTTCCAGCGTCTGGACCTGGATCCAGCTGCCCTCTGCCCTCTGCCCCAGAAGGCCCACCTCCTTCCCCCAGGCCCCGGCGCGACGGGAAGAGGTCCTGAGTATGCCCAGTGACCTGGAGAAGCTGGCAGTGGAGCTGGTCACCCTGGCTGCACCTCTGCCCACTGTCTGCCCGTGCCAACCTGTGGCCCCACTGTGCTCCCTGGGCAGGCTGCCAGAGCACACTCAGGAGGCCCAGGAGGGGGAATCCCACCCGTGCTGTGGGCCACAGTCCACTGTCGGCCCGAGACCCCTTCCGGCTGGACGTCAGCTCGCAGGCCTGGGGACGGCTGTGACCTCCCTCGGGGGCCATGACCTCTGGGGGCAGCTGTGACCTCCCTGGGTGGCCGTGACCTCTGGGGGCGGCTGTGACCTCCCTGGGGGGCCATGATCTCTCTGGGGGGCCGTGACCTGCCTGTGGTAGCCATGACCTCTCTGGGGGGCCGTGACCTCCCTGGATGGCCGTGACCTCTGGGGGCGGCTGTGACCTCTCTGGGGAGCCATGACCTCTCTGGGGGCAGCTGTGACCTCTGGGGGCAGCTGTGACCTCCCTGGGGGGGCTGTGATCTCTGAGAGCAGCTGTGATCTACCTGGGGGGCCATGACCTCTGGGGGCAGCTGTGACTCTCTGGAGGGGCTGTGACCTCTCTGGGGGGCCATGACCTTTCTGGGGGGCTGTGACCTCTCTGGGGTAGCCATGACCTCTCTGGGGGGCCGTGACCTCCCTGGGGGGGCTGTGACCTCTGGGGGCAGCTGTGACCTCCCTGGGGGGGCTGTGATCTCTGAGAGCAGCTGTGATCTACCTGGGGGGCCATGACCTCTGGGGGCAGATGTGACCTCTCTGGGGGAGCCGTGACCTCCCTGGGGGGCCATGACATCTCTGGGGGGCTGTGACATCTCTGGGGTAGCCATGACCTCTCTGGGGGGCCGTGACCTCCCTGGGGGGCTGTGACATCTCTGGGGTAGCCATGACCTCTCTGGGGGGCCGTGACCTCCCTGGGGGTGGCATGACCTCTCTTGGGGGCTGTGACTTCTGGAGGCGCTGTGACCTCCCTGGAGGGCCATGACCTCTGGGGGCTCTGTGACCTCTCTGGGGGTCATGACCTCGCTGGGGGGCCGTGACCTCTGGGGGCGGCTGTGACCTCCCCATGTGGCTGGTGCCCGGGGAACCGGCACCCAGGTGCTCCATGCTGCCCGCTCGCCCGTGGTCAGTGTCCTCGTAGCTGAGCCCTGGGAGGTGGCGCCGGGCACTGCATGGCCTGGAAGCCCCTGCAGAGGGTGCGAGAAGCCACGTTCTTCCCCACCCTGCAGGCCACCTGCACCTCCATGCGGGCTGGGCGTTTGTAGAGATGGCAGCACCTCATGCAACCGATGCTTCTGCCGATGGTGTGAATAATTGAAGCTACATCTTCAGTTACTTGAGACTGAGTGTACTCTGCAAATCCCGCAGCCCAGCCTGGCGCCTCCCGCTCATGGAAACTGAGCGTGGATGCCTCTGGGGAGGGTGTGGGCTGGCGGATGAGAGCAGAGGCCCAAGATCAGGTGTCCCGGAACCACGGACTCGCTCGGCCACCCGCTCCTCACAGAGGCCTGGGCCAAGCAGGGTCTGGGCTCAGCAGGCGGGGCACAGCCATTGGGCCTCCCAGCCACCTCGTGCCAGGGTCTCCCTGCCCCCACCAACCGTGACGCCCCAGAATGTGCCCAGAGGGTGGCTGACGTCCCCTGGGGGCACACAGAGCCATGGGTGCAGCGGGAGAGATGGGGAGGGGCCAGCAGGTTGTGATGCAAGGCTCTCAGTGCCCGAAACGGCAGAGACCCCGCGGCCAGCGGGGGTCTGGGGAGGCCCCTTCAGCTGGGCCTTGAGGAAGCACCGCCTCCAGGCACCTCCCCCAGGGCAGCTGGGCTGGAAACGTGTTCTTCCAGCCCCTCAGCACTGAGGAGGCCCAGTCACCAGGCTGGCACGGGTGTCGCCTGAGTGACCCAGGTAGCTGCCCCAGGCCAGGGTCGACAGGCCTGCTGACCTCAGTGTCCCTGCCCAGCGTGTCACCAAATGGCTCCGTGCCCCAGGGAGACCCTGGACGGCCAGAGGCCGCTCTCCGTGCTGGCTTTGCCCCTACCCTGCAGACGTGTGGCACGCTCAGAACAGCTGCCCCCAGACGCCCCCTCCCCCGGAAGTCTCTGCACAGCTGCCTCCTGACCCTCGGGTTTCACGCTTCAGCCTAGCTGACCCCGGGAAGCTTCCCGACCCAAGAGGAGCCCGGGTCTCCTCCTCCCTCCACACTCGCCACACGGTCCTTCAGGGGACCTGCCCGCCACGATGACGGTGGGATGCAGATGCCCCAGGAGTCCGGAGCGGCTTGGGAGGAAGGCCCCTGGCTGAGACGGGCGACAAGGCCTTCCGGGCCGGTGTGGCCCGCAGTCTCGAATGGCACTTGTCCTTCTAGCTGCTCAGCTGGCGTCAGACCTAAGCGAGTCCTGCACGTCCACCTGTGCCAGGCAGCGTGCAGAGTGGGGTTCAGGCGGCCGTGGGTGGGGTCGGGGAGCTCTCTTCGTATTTTTATCAAATTAAAGAATCAACAGACTCTTCGTACTGCGTGCACGTGCAACTCTGAACAAAAGCAGCAGCTAAAATCGCCAGGGACGACGAGGGAGGGACGTGGCGTTGGGTGGGAAGGCGGGGTCCCTGAGGAGCCCGCCCTGAGTGCTGGGCCCTGGGCCACCCGGAAAACACGCCCAGCAGAGGGAGGGGCTGAGAAAAGACTTAAACCTGAAAACCACCTGCCGGCAGAGCAGGAAGGACACCAGAGCACAGCAGGGCGGGGCCTCCCGGGGACCCAGTGGCTGACACTGCACCCCTCCTGCAGGGGGCTGGGCTGCCTGTGGTGGGCTGGGCAGCCCCAGAGGGCATCGTGTCCCAAATGGGGTGAAGTGGCAGCCAGGGCAGGGCCAGCGCGCGCAGGGGGGCCCGTCCACAGGGCATGGAGGCGCGGGTGCGGGGAGGCCAGGCTGCCCTGGTCTGTCCCCTGGTGTGACTGCCCCCCTCACCCGTCCCCTGGTCTGTCCCATCAGTCCTGCGTGCTTACATGCTGGGCTGAGGGTCCCCTCACCTCAGGAACCCTCCCCTCGTGTGTGTGTGTGTGTGTGTGTGTGTGTGTGTGTGTGTACAAGTGTGCACATACACAGGTCTGGGTCTGGGTGTGCTGTGTGCAGCCCCAGCGCCCCCTGCCGGCTGCACGGGGAGAGGGCTCAGCGGGTGTGGGGTCCCAGGGCAAGGCGGGCCGAAGGGTGGAGAGGCAGCCGGGCAGGCCTGTGCCCGCCAGGTACCACAGTGCCGCCTCCACGTCCTGGGTGCCTGGCATCATCCCCAAAGCGCAGCATGTGTGAGGCTCCTACCCTGGCACTCAGCAGCCGCAGCTCTGGCCCGGCCCTGCCCAGGCTGTGGGCTCCGCTCTCCAGGGGCGACAGGTACAATGTCTGTGTACGCGCGCCAGGCGGCTCCGCCGCGGCCGACTCTGTGACCCCATGGACTGTAGCCCCCGGGATTCTCCAGACAAGAAGACTGGAGTGAGCAGCCATCTCCTCCTCCAGGAGAGCTTCCCGACCCAGGGATCAAACACATCTCTCGTCTCCTGCACTGGGAAGTGGACTCTTTACCACTGGTGCCACCCCCGACCTTGGGCACTGGGCCCCGGGAGGCAGGCTCAAGCTGCACAGCCCCGGGCAGGGACCCTGAAAGGACCCCATCCTGCCGCATGCCGCCCCCCACCCCCAGGCGCTAACCTGTACCCTTCCCACAATGGCCCAGCCCCCTGAGGGTTCAGGGGGTCAAGCCTGGGGGGCCCCGGGGAGGGTGACGGGCCCACGAGGTCTGTCTGGATGTGGGGCTTCAGATCCTCATGTCGGGACAGGCCAGCTTCTTCTCCATGTGACACGTCATGACGAATGACCTTCCATCTGATCCAGGAAAGGTAATAAAGCATCAATGTCTCGGCACACTCAGTTCACAGGCGCCGGCCCCCGTGTCCCCGCCTCCCGCCCCTCGCCTCTCCTGCCTGCCTGCACAGTGCCCAGGGCTGGTGCCCAGGGCTGGGGCCCAGCCAACCGCCTTTCTGAGGGCGCTGGCGGGACGCAGACACCAGCCCCATGTGCTCCCAGAGATGGGGTCACCTGGAGAAACGAGGCGCTGAAGGCTGACTTTTCTGCTTGTCACCGCAGAGGAAAAGGGAATGGTGTTGCCTAAGGGCGACGGTGTTACAATCAAGGCACAAACGTCACAATGTGACGTCTGCTACCTGTGACATCAAACTGCTTACGTTAAACAAGGTTCTATAATTGTGTTTATAAACGTTGACATCACAAGCTTATTTACAGCCCTCATCAAAGCTGTGTAACCCTCCTGTGAAAACAAAGTCCAGGGTCCCCCGCTCTCCAACAGAGACCCTTCCTGAGTCGCAGAGGCCTAAAGGGAAGCAGCAGTCACCGGAGGAGCCGTCTTGCTCATAGACGCACAAGATAAACCGATGAAGCCCGACGCTCACAGACTCGGTTCACAGCGTGGCGGCTCAACGCTGAGATGCTGCGTGTGGCCCCAGGGAGGAAGGAGCTGGGTGGGGCTGCGCCCTGTGGGGTGGACGCGCCTCTGAAATGCTCCCTGCAAGATAGGCTGAGCAAACTCAAGCTTCACCTTGCGCCTTTTTTCTTGGTAAAAGCGCAAATCCTTGTTGGATTTCTTTTGGTTACCAAAAACAGGTGCTGAAGTGGGTCTGTCTTAGTGGGGGGAGACCGGTATTTAATTGTCCCCATTTCACAGATAGGTAAGCTGAGGTGCCAAGTACTCAGGCCTAAGAGCTCGGCGAGTTTTCTGGAAGCAGAGGCCTCCGGCAGTCCGCGGCTCTCTGGGGCGCCAGGGGGTCCTGGCCAGCCCTGCCTCCTTCCTCTCAGCCCTCTCCCGACAGCCCACCTGCGCCTGCTGGTCACCGGCCTCGGTTGTCCACTCTGGCCACCACCGCGACGCTGGGAAGGAGCCTTTGGAAGCCCACAGCGGGCTCAGCGACTCACCGTCTGGGGAGTGGACGTTAACTCCTCCCAGGACAAACTCCAGGGACGTCTGCTGTTGTGTGTGGCAGACGAGGCTGTGTGATCCGGGACACCCTTCACTTCGCTACTGAAAGCCTTTCAGACCTGAAGCGGAGGGACTCGGGACAGGTGACTGAGACACCAGCGGAACACTAGCCTCAGCTTCTATCTTTCTGCATCACGGTAGGCCTTCAGCTGTTCTCCCGGGCACGAGCACAGACACACCAGCACGAAGCAGGAAGCCAGGACGACCAGGAAACGGCAGACAGGATGATGGACAAGGGCGAACCTTACTCGAGCGCTTCTTCTCAGTAATGTAACGCTAAGCCCTCGGGGACCCGGCAAGGTGGCAGCTGTCCCTGGCGAGCCTGGCTCTCCCAGGGCCTTAGCTGGAGGGGCTGCTGCAGGTCAGCCTTCTCGAAGCCTCGCTTGGGACATTTCAGACGCCAGGCGTCACCGTCTGGTGTATCAGATTCTGAACCACAGCCTGTTATTACCCTGTCTCCATTGATAACATTTAAACAATGCGATAAAGTGATGTTTAGAAGCCGTGGCTTTACTAGGGCAGAACAGAACCAATCACAATGATGTGGGGTATGAGTCCAACACAAACTTGGGAAAAAAATTTAATGTAAGTATTTAGCCATTGGAACATACAAATAAATAAATAAGCTCAGATTAGCCGAAGAAGAAAATCCAAGGAAGAGTAACTGCCCATTTCTCTTCAGTCCCAGATATTCCATTTCCGAAATACTGATAATATACAAGTCAATTAATATGTAAAGAAGACATAGAACATCCAACATAATACGACCTAAAATAAAAAAATAAAACCAAGGACAAACCCTAATTATTTATTTCTGCATATCAAGGCTACAAATAGCATTTAAACACTTAATTTATTCTTCAAATTAAGAAATTATACATTTTGTTTTGATAATGGTCATTGTCTTAAAAGTGTCATTCGGCTCCCCCACATTTAAAAGGATATTGCTAATTGTGGCCCGTCCCCCACGCCAGCCCAGAGCTCCAGTGACAGCGAACACCGGCCAGCACCTGCGTCCTCCGGCGACGCTCTCAGACGCTCCTCTCGCCAGGTCCTGATAAAGTGCCAAATCCCGAGAGGACCGCCCCGCCCCGCCCCGCCGCGGCGCGCGCCCCGCCCGGCAGCACCCGGAAGGAGGGGGCGGGGCCGGGCCGCAGTGCAAAGGCGCAGCGCCACTTTGGTTCAAGTGACTCGGGAGGGGCTGCGGGCCTCCTCCCAAAGCATCGCTCACGCGGGTCGCACACGCACAGGAGCAGGACAGAGCCCCCCCCCCCCCAACACCCCGAAAGCTCTCCAGGCACGAGGTGGAGACAGAAAGGAAGAGAGTGAAGGACCCGCCTCACACACACCCACACACAGGAATGTCCAAACCATTACGATGCAGGTCAGCGGCAGATTGGAAACAAGCATGCTAGTCCCGTTATGGGGAGATGGCTTAAAAAACACAAATAAAATATTACCATTGTTATCTATTTTCCAACCTAACCACTTTGGGAAAAGGCAGCAGGGAAAAAAAAAAAAGCCTGTAGTTTTAACAATGAGGCTTGTAAACAATTCAACCACACGAGAAGCAGTGGCCCATGTCTCCCCAGAGGCCCGAGTCTCTGCAGATGGGAGCTGGGTCGGAGCAGTGCCCCCCCTCCCCAGGCGCTGGGTCGCCAGCTTGGGGGGCTCATCTGCAGCAGAGCCAAAACTTCATCTTTGGTTAATTTCACTGAGTTGCCACCAGTCTTAAAACTGTGCTCTTCTTGGCAAAATTACTATGTTAGCCACGTGGCATGTAACATTTGTTATTTTAAGGTATTTGAAAAGCAACGTCCATCTAAATACGTGAGCACAACTTAATAAATCACTTAAAAATGCAGGAAGGGGTGGCGGGGAGGGACCCGGGAGAGCTAGGAGTCCAGCGCGAGCGCCCTGCTGGCTGGGGGCGCACGGAGGCCAGGCCATCTCCGCAGAGGGTGGGCCACAGCCACCCTGGGGTCAGCTCAGCTCGAAGCCCGCGGCACACTCGATGGCGTAGAGGAGCTTGCTCCGCAGCAGCGCCTCGTCCTGGAACTCGGGGAGCTTCAGCAGGTTCATGCAGGTGCTGGCTGTGGGCAGCCGCTCCAGGTCGGAGCCCCCGTTGTGGATGCAGAACGCGGGGTACAGCTCCTGCAAGACAGCGGGCACACGGCGGTCACCAGGCACGGCCTGCAGGGAGCCTTTCAGACTCGGGCAGATGCGGCGGCTGTTCTCACCTGTCCCCACGGGGACACCCACTCTTTCACTGCCCTCAAACCTGCTCCAAATTTCTACCCGATACTGTGTCTGGGCTTCAGGCATCAAAAAGGACAGAACAGCGTGAGCACATGGGGCACAGAGTCCTTCTGGTGGAAAGGCCTCTAAAGCTTTTGTTTTTTTGCCTTTTAAAAATTAGTTTAAAATTTTAAAAGGTACAGGGTGAAGAGCTGAATGCATAAATAAGCCTCTTTGCTGAAAACATGGGAAGGGCCCTCTCCAAGTGAACCACAAAGGGACCCGGGAGCAGGGCGAGGCGGCAGTGTCAGTCAAGGAGAAAGGGCGGCCCCTCTCAACACGGGACGCTGGGTGCTGGGGGCACACTCACAGAGGGCGGTGCTCCCAGTGTCTTAGAACCACGGGGAGTGTCCTGGCGGGCCAGTGGTTAAGGCACGAGCTTCCAATGAAGGGGACGGGGGTTCAAACTCTAGGTGGGGAATCAAGATCCCATGTGGCGTGGCCAGAAAAAAAAGGCAGGGGGAGAAATCTTAAATGGTTTTCAGAAATGTCACAGTAAATTACTGGTGCTGTTGTGCTAGAATCACTGTAGTGTTACATGTAACTATTACATGAGAATTACATATAACTTACTGTAAGATCCTAGAATTTACCAGAGCAAGCAAATGAACTATTAATAATAAGAGCCAAGATTAATCACTGGTAAAAAGAGATCCAAACATAAAATCAAAGAAATAAAAACCTCACACACCTGAATGTCAGTTGGAAAAAGTAGTGTGAGCATTGATGAATTTTTCTCTCAAGAAGACAGCGCCCATGTCCCAGCTCTGTGCACTGGCAAGGCCTGGACACACTGACCTCTGGCGACGAGCAGCCCGAGGGCCCAGCCCTGCCCTCTACCAACCTGGCCTCCCGGACAGGAACCAGGGCCTCTTGGAAAACATGTGATCCAGACACTGGCCAGAAGATGTCAAGCAAGAGTCACCATCCTTTCACAGCAGGAAGCAAGAAGCCACCCACAGCGGCTTGGGTCCTATTTACAGACCCAGAGCCCACTGCCCACTCGCAGGTGGGACACGGAAGATCAAAGGGAGGGGGTGCCATGGACTGAAACACAGCAAACGCTAGAGGTTGAGAATGACAGGAAAACGGAAATGTACTAGCTGTCCTTAGAATGCAAGCTATCCCCCTCAATAACTGGTAAATGAGGAACAGTCAAGATTTACTCCATCTTTTCTGTAACAGCAGTCCTCAGGGCAACCTAAGAGCTGATGAGAAAAAATAGTTTTTTTTTAATAGAGAAATCAGCTAAGAAAGGAAGAAAGGATACATCGGAACACGGGCGTTTTAAGGCCAGTGAAGGATGGTCTGGGCGGGGACCGTGCACAGGGGCGGTGCAGCTCCTTGGCGCCAGGACGCCCACAGCGGGGCCAGGCAGAGCAGTCACAGGGATTGTTTTCTCTCATAACTAACCACAACTCTCAACTTTCTATAATGAAAACATTAATTTTGTTACAAGGAAAAACATGACTAGCATAAAAAATAATTACCTACTAACCACTGTCGAGGAAAACAGAGAACAAGACTGGAGTGCCGCTCCTGCCCAGACGGGGACTCAGAGCACCGGTCACACCGCGGGCGCCTGAGCAGCCGAGAGCATGCCTCACCTGGGCTCTGTCACCTGCATGCCGAGTGCAGCACACACTTGACGACGTGGGCAGTGCTGAGCATGAGCGCGGCCCACACACTGCTCTGCTCCATCTCTGTGTGCTGCTCCACTGGCAAACAGAAACCGCATCTCAGCGAGCTCCGTAGCAGGCAACGGGTGCTAGAACCACTGTCTTTCCCCTAATTATAATTCATGTGCCACTTTAAATGCCGCTTAAGATGTTTCAATAGAAACCAAAAGAGGAACAGAAAGAATATTTGTTACATTTATTACTTAGCACTCTGAAGATGTTGAGGGAAACAATTTTCTCAAATGCTTGAATGTATTAAAAACACATTTCTGAAACAGAAGGATCGCTGTACACACAGTGTTCAATGTAAAGTCTGAAATACGTTTTGCAGACACATGCCACATTTTACTGTTTCTTTCATAATGCTAATTAAATTTCCTACTTGGAGTCTCAGAACCTAAAAAATGAAGTTCTTCATTGAAATCTGAGTCAAGGGCACCATTCTGTGCATAATTAAGCAGAGTACAACGGGAATTTGCATTAATTCAGAGTGAGAAAAATCATCAATTTATTATGAGGCCTGATGGCAACTGAACAATTTTCTACAGCACTTTAATGATTTCTGTGTCTGTAACAGTCACATTCATTAAGCATATTAAGCTTTAATTAGCTTCAGCAGATTCTGCTCTTCTTCCAGGTCACGTGCGGCCACCCGGGCTGCTGAGGGCGCCTCAGCCAGGATGCATCCTCTGCTTTCGAGTCTGAGTCCGCCGCCCCGCCAGCAGGCACCGTGAGCCAACCGGAGCACATGCCTCACAGCGCTTTCCCCAGATCGGAGTCTAAGGATGATGTCAGAAGCGCCGGAAAACGCTTGAATTAACCTCACACTGAAAAAACCCCTGAAATAGGACGACTATTTCATGGCTTTCAAAAAATCACTTTTCATGGTATAATGATAACTCAGTTATGATTATACGGGATCATCAACAGGTGACCAGAGAATTTTAACCGCAATTCTACTCGGGACTTGAAATGCTAATGCAAGTCCCTCAGCTTTCCCACCCCCAAACCTGCGACACGCCAACCGGCTCCTCCACTGGCCAGACCATCCAGACTCTTCAAGCCAGACTCCCCATTTCTACTGAAGCGAAGGCCTTCCACTCAGCTCTCTGATGGAGCAGGTCCTCCAAACCTCCCTTCCTGAAACCACACTCAGTTTTCTTCCAGGTTTAGTGTGGTTTTTGAAACTGGAAGACTATAAGCTTTGTCTAAAACTATAAGCTTTGTCTTTCCTTATAAATGTTACTCACAAAATTATCTAATCATACTAAAATCTTAATACATAAGAATTTAACTCATGTGACTGTATCACTAGACAATAAAAACTTCTGATCGATGGAAAGCTTTTTATATTAACTCCATTTATATGAGCCACTGGGCACATTTCATCTGCATTCTTCCTGCTCTTTAAATCCCTCCTACACAGCAAGATTTCCAGACTTCACTACAAGCATGCGGCTGCTGCTGCTAAGTCGCTTCAGTGGTGTCTGACTCTGTGCGACCCCATGCACAGCAGCCCCCCAGGCTCCTCTGTCCCTGGGATTCTCCAGGCAACAAGACTTCTCCAATGCATGAAAGTGAAAAGTGAAAGTGAAGTCGCTCAGTCGTGTCTGACTCTTGGTGACCCCATGGACTGCAGGTAGGCTCCTCCGTCCATGGGGTTTTCCAGGCAAGCGCACTGGAGTGGGTGCCATCGCCTTCTCCACACCACAAGCCTGAGATGAACCAAAAGGCACAGATGTGCTTCTTTCAGGTTGCTGCCCGCTTTTCACATCTGGTTCTGCAGATCAGGGCTCAAACCCATCAAGTCGGTCCATCCGTTTCTTTGGAGAAGAGGGCGGCTTATATCCCAAGCCAGAAGCATCACTAAGTCTCCCTGCAATTCTACTTGAGACTTCAAACGCTGATACAGGTCCCTCAGTTTTCCCATCCCCCAAACCTGTGACCCCTGTCTGGTGTCTGGCTTGGACACAGCAGTTTTCCTCCAACTCAGCCCGAGTGCTTTCCTTCTAACACCTGCATTTCCTCTTTGCGCGTTCACTGCTCTGGCACTTCAGCCTGCTCTCACTGCTATGCTTTATGACTGTCCACGTTAACTTTGTGTTCTATTATCTGCTAAACACAGTTGGTTCTGGCTGTCCTGTTTTGCAGGCTTTATTTTCTCCCTCTGAGAATTTGGAAGACAGAGAAGGGATTTCAGTTCTGCTAGTATCACTGAGCAATATTATTCACTAACTGCTTACACTTGTGTCTTTATTATTCACTGCTCCCCCACCTCCTGTGGAAACAGAATCACTGCACCTGTGCCACAGCTCGCGCCCATGTCTCTACTTCCCTGTTCCGGTTCATTATTTTATCTGGCTTCAACGGGTCTTAAGCGTTAGCAGCACACGGGAGCCTTTGTTGCGGCACATGGGCTTAGCTGCCTTCGGACATGTGGGGTCTTAGCTCCCCAACCAGGGATCGAACGCTTGGCCCCTGCATTGCAAGGCGGATTCCCAAGCACTGGACAACCAGGGATGTTCCCGCTTCTCTTGTTCTGGGACACTCTTTGGGACACTGTATTAAGCTATTAATGTCAATTAAAAAAAATTTTTAAGTGTAATTCACATACTATAACATTTACTCATTTAAATGTAGTTTAAATTCTACTTCAGAATGCTGCCAGTTCTCCCCCAAAGTTCTCCATTTCCACCCCCTTTAAAGACGTTTTGTGTAAAAGGAACCACACAACCTCCTGTGTCTCACTCCTTCACTGACCACGTTCTCAATGCTCACACACAGGGCATCTGCATCAGCAATCCACCCCGTTTAATTTTTGAATATACCCCACTGCCTCGACAGACCACATTCTCTTTCTCCATGAGCAGCTGTGGGCTGCTGCAGTTCTGTGAGTGCTGTGTGAACACGTGAGGGTGTCTGTCTTGAGTACACATGTCCTGAGGGTGGAACTGCTCCACTGCACAGAGGGACATTCTCAGATAATGTGACTGGACTGCTGAAGACAGCACAGACTCAGGGAACCGGCCCCTAAACACAACGTGTGGCCTCAGCCTGGAGTCCAGACGGGGGAGCGCAAGGTCCACGTAGGCCGCCGCAGGGCTGGAGCCATTGCAGGCGCCCTCGATGCCTGAGGGGGGTGCAAACAGGCGGCCGGGCCCCTCCCCGAGCTGATTTGGGGTCTGGGTGAGCCCTGCCAATGTGTACGTGTGACAAGTTCTCAGGTGATGCTGAAGCTGCTGGTCTGAGGATCATACTTGTGAACCAGATGATTAGATAATCTCAATCTATCACTGCACACTCCTTATCTTTGATAATTTAACTGTGATTATTAAGAAAGATTGGTGTTGCAATTAAAATGTGCAGAAACATGATATTTTCAACTTACTCCCAAATGATTCCGAAAAGAAATACATGAATACAGAATGAGGAAACAAATGTGACACAATGTTAACAACTGGTCCATGTGGGCTGGTGCAGCCCTTCTATACACTGTAAGCAATTTCAAAGTGAAATAACTGACGTGTAACTCATCAATGAAAGGTTACTAGCAGGCGAATGTCAATCTGTGAGCTTCACAAGCACACCCACGTACCTGCTCCCCTAACTCGGCATCACGTCACGTTATACACAACCGCTGTCTTTCTCTTTGTTAAACCTAGCTTCGTTTCTTTTACTATAAATAAGGAAAACCCAAGCTGTCCCATGACCAATTTCAACTGATAAGAATACTCAGTTTACGAGATCAACGTGAACTACCAGAAACGACAGTGAGGCCAAGTAACGTGAAGTGAAGTAACCGAGAAGCAGTGAGGAAGGTCAGCTTCCGCTCTCCTGCAACAGACCTGCGAGCACGCGGAGCCCGCGTCCTCTTCAGCTGGGAAGGGAGAGCAGCCTGCGCCGCACAGACCCCAGGACGGGTGACGGGCATCAGGGTCAGCCCGCCCGCTGCAGCGTCTGCTCACGCTTAAGCCTCGTCACAGTGGCACCCCAGCAGTGTGTCAGGACTGTGAACGCAGGAAAAACCCAAATAAGACCAGCTCCAGGTACACAGATAACAGCCAATCCTTCAGTGACCAAGTCGAAACACTGGGTTAATGAGGCTACAGACACAGGGAAAAGTAACAGCCTGGGCACTCTGACCGCTGCAGTAAACACTGTTCCCTGAAAACGACGTGTGGCCCTGGCTCACTCGGCCCCTACTGCCCCTCCCCACCCCACCGCTAGGCCCCGAGCCTGGGTACCTTAAACCCCAAGAGGGGGGGCCGGGAGCAGCTGGTCACAAACTTGAGCAGTTTGCGCTTCTCCTCGTCCGTGAAGCCCTCCACGACTCTCCAGAAAACCTTGATCACGGGGTGCTCGGCAGAGTAGCCTCCTAGGACAAAGAGGAAGACATCTTCAGGAAAAACAAGGTCAGTGCAGAATCGGGGCTCTCCCAAAGGCACTGGAGCAGCTCCGCTCCGTCGTGCCGGGCCAGGGAGGGGCAGAGGCTTGTGGCTCAAAGCCAACCCTGTCCTGGGGGACAATGGGCAAGGATGCAGGGGACAGAAGGATAAAGCACTGGAGGCCAGAGTGAGGAACAAACAAGATGGACTCTGGCAGCAAGACGTGCTGCTAAGGACCTGAGCTTCCAGAGCTCTGCGAGGAGCTGAGCTTCGGCTTCGGCTGGGGAGCAAACCCTACGTAACCCAGGACTTGCCTGACAATCACGCACCTAGAAACGAAGACTCACTGGGATCTTTAACACAGCGAGTTATTTCACCAACACATCTTAGCATGTAAATTTATCACCCGTCCTTCTGACAACAAGGTACAGACCATGGATACCAACCAACCCCGGCACTCGATTAGACCAATGCTCTGAAGAGTAATACCTGCTACTTACAACTTTTAATCTAGTTAAGTGCTTCCTAAAACTAAAATAATTGCTATATATTGTTCCCTCACTGTTAATATACTACAGAAATATCATCAATGAAGTATCTTAAGTGTATTAATTGGCACCAAAATGAATATGGTGATATTTTAAACCTATTTACTGGAATAGGAACAGTTAAGATCGTTAAAGGTAAATGCTATCAGTGCAGACAGGATAACGCAAACAGGCCAAGACCACTTCTGGGCAAGGAAAGGCTGGACTGGTGGGGAGGACAATGTGACCTTCGGTATTACCTCCCTGGACATAAACGTCAGAGTTCCAATTTAGAGAAACACAGACGAGTGATTACCGAGAGGTGGACACAAGCGCATGTTGCATACATGCCCGTCTCCAAAGCCTTCTCAGAAGTGACCCTGGAGGACGGCGGGGCGACGGCCCTCGACAGAACAGAGGGCTCCGGGTAGATGAGCCTGGACAGGTTTTGTTAGTTGTGGTGCAAACACACCATAGAATCCACCATTTAAGCTCCTTTCAGGTGTGTGAGTCCACGCAGGCTGCGGGGCAGCCTCTCCCGCCCAACACTCCCATCCTCCCAGGCAGACACGCCCACGACCACGGGGCAGGACTGCCCACGCTCTTCCCAGCCCCTGGTGACTCCAGTCCAGTGTCTAGGAACCTGACTCTTCTAGGTATTTCATGTGAGTCCTACAACATACATCCTCTGTGTCTGTCATTATTTCACTTATCATAATGCTTTCAAGAGTTCACCCACACTGAAGCCTGTACTTGAACGTCATTCCTTTAAGACTTAATGAAAGTCCCACCCAATGTCTATAGCACACTTCCTTATCTATCATCTCGGTGGATACTGGGGTTATTTCCAGCTTCTGGCTCTTGTGACAATGTCCTGTGAACACTGGTGTTTTGGCCCCTGCCACCATACAGGACTTAGGAGCAGAATTGTTGGTTTACAGAGTAATTCTACACTGAGCTTTCTGGGAACCACCGTTTTCCACAGCTGCTACTTCGTGCTCCCACCAGCAATGAATGAGGGCTCCAGTTTCACCACTCCCTCACCAGCACTTGTCTCCAGCCTGTGCGCCTCTCCCCTGGGCTCTGGTTTTCATTTCCCTAGTGGTTGGTCCGCTGAACATCTTCTGGAGCATACTGGCCTTTGGGACTATCTTCTTTGGCAAAGGTCTCCTCACGCCCTTTGCCCACTGTTGAATCAGCCTGTCTGCCTATTGAGCTGTAAGGGTTCTTTACGCATTGTAGGTGCCAGACCTCACCAGATACATGATTTCCAAGGGTTTTCTCCCATTCCAAAGGCTGTCTTTTCACTTTCTTAATAATGTTCTCTGATGCATAAGTCTAATTTTGATGAAGTTCCATTTATTTACCTGTCCTTTTTCTGGTCATGCTTTCGGTGTCATATCTAAGAACTTACTGCCAAATCCAAGGTCACGAGGATTTATCCCTATGTTCTTCTAAGACTTTTATGGTTTTAGGTACTAAGGTTCTTGAGCCATTTTGAGTTAATTTTTGTATATGGTGTGACTTGTGGGTACAGCATCATTCTTATGCAAAAATCCAGTTGTTCTACAATTTTTATATAACCTGGAAACTTTTCCAAAGAAGTTCTACATTTTACATTGCTACCAGTCAAGAGAGTTCAAATTTCTTCACATATTAACACTGAGTATTGCTATCTTTTTGATAAATCATTCTAGTAGATATGTAGTAGTATTACACTACAATTTAATTTGCATTTCTTTAATGATTAATAGTGTTCATGTGCTTATTTGCTTACCAAATACTTGTATATATCTTAAGTGAAACACTTTTATTTTTTTCCCATGTTTTAAAAACCAATTATTTATCGTACTATTAAGTTGCAGAAGTTCTTGATATATAATGTGTACAAAGGAACAGAAGCCATTATTAGATACATTACTTGAAAATATTTTCTCTTAACCTGTGGCTTGCTTTTTCACTTTTTTGATGGTATTTTTTGAAGCACAAAATCGTTAATTTTGAGGATGTCCAAATTTCTACCCATTTCTTTTTTCTAGACCATGCTCTTCGTGTACAACTAAAAACTCTGCCTAGTCCCAAAGTCATGAGAACTTTCTCCTATGTTCTTCCAGAAGTGTTACAGTTCTAGCTTTTAACTGCAGGCCTCATCCTGTTGAACTCAATTCTGCACACTGTGTGAGGTCAAGGTCTAAGCACTTCTTTTTCAAGTGCACACTATTCCAGCACTGCTGAGCTGCTGAAAGTCACTGGCTGTAAATCTAAGGATTTGTTTCTGTTTCCCCATTACTTTCCATCAACCAGTATGCCTATCCTTGTGACAATTCCATGATGTCTTTTTTAAAAATTACTATTACATATTTTTGTCTGTGCTGGGTCTCTGCTGCTGCACACAGGCTTTCTCTGACCACAGAGTGGGGCCTCCTCTCTAGTTGCAGAGCATGGGGTCTAGGGTATGTAGGCTTCAGCAGTTGTGCACAGGCTCAGTCGCTGCATGGCATGTGAAATCTTCCTGGACCAGGGACTGAACTGGATGTCTGCTGTATTGGCAGGCAGATTGTTTACTACTGAGCCACCAAGGAAGCCCCTATCAATTCAGTTCAGTCGCTCAGTTGTGTCCGACTCTTTGCGACCCCATGAACTGCAGCCCGCCAGGCCTCCCTGTCCATCACCAACTCCTGGAATTCACCCAAACTCATGTCCACTGAGTTGGTGATGCCATCCAACCATCTCATCCTGTTGTCCCCTTCTCCTCCTGCCTTTAATCTTTCCCAGCATAAGGGTCTTTTCCAATGAGTCAGTTCTTTGCATCAGGTGGCCAGAGTACTGGAGTTTCAGCTTCAGCATCAGTCCTTCCAATGAATATTCAGAACTGATCTCCTTCAGAATGGACTGGTTGGACCTCCTTGCAGTCCAAGGGACTCTCAAGAGTCTGGAGAAGACAGAAGACACCGCAGTTCAAAAGCATCAATTCTTCAGCACTTTCTTTATAGTCCAGCTCTCACATTCATACATGACTACTGGAAAATCATAGCCTTGACTAGATGGACCTGTGTTCGCAAAGTAATGTCTCTGCTTTTTAATATGCTGTCTAGGTTGGTCATAGCTTTTCTTTCAAGGAGCAAGAGTCTTTTAATTTCATGCCTGCAGTCACCATCTGCGGTAATTTTGGAGCCCAAAAAAATAAAAGACTCTCACTGTTTCCATTGTTTCCCCACCTATTTGCCATGAAGTGATGGGACTGGATGCCATGATTTTAGTTTTCTGAACGCTGAGTTTTAAGCCAAACTTTTCACTCTCCTCTTTCACTTTCATTAAGATGATCTTTAGTTCTTTGCTTTCTGCCATAAGGGTGGTGTCATCTGCGTATCTGAGATTATTGATATTTCTTCCAGCAATCTTGATTCCAGCTTGTGTTTCATCCAGCCCGGCATTTCGCATGATGTACTCTGCATGTAAGTTAAATAAGCAGGGTGACAATATACAGCCTAGATGTACTCTTTTCCTGACTTGGAACCTGTCTGCTGTTCCACGTCCAGTTCTAACTGGTGCTTCTTGACCTGCGTACAGTTTTCTTAGGAGGCAGGCAAGGTGGTCTGGTATTCCCATCTCTTTAAGAATTTCCCAGTTTGTTGTGATCCACACAGTCAAAGGCTTTGGCGTAGTGAATAAAGCAGAAACAGATGTTTTTCTGGAACTCTCTCGCTTTTTCTATGATCCAACAAGTGTTTGCAATTTGATCTCTGTCTTTTCTAAATCCAGCTTGAACATCTGGAAGTTCACGTACTGTTGAAGCCTGGCTTGGAGAATTTTGAGCATGACTTTGCTAGTGTGTGAGATGAGTGCAATTGTGTGGTAGTGTGAACATTCTTTGGAAGCCCCTATAGTAAGTTTTAAATCAGTGTTAGTCTTTCAACTTTGTTCCTACAAAACGTTTTGACTATTTTAGGTCCTTAACATTTTCATTTAAATTTAAAAATCAGTCCGTTGACGTTTACCAAAAAAACCCTTAAAATACTAGAATAACAGACTACGATTAAGGAAAAGACACCAAAATAATGGTAGTTGTTTGAAGAAGAATTTTTTATTTTTCTTTTCCATTGCCCTCAAATATGTGAAGTGCAGGTAATGGGGCTTCCTGGTGCTCCAGCGGCTATGCCTCCTGGCGCCCACTGCAGCCACACCACTCTGCGCTCACCTCTGGTCAGCGAGGGCTGCTCTCTGTCGTGCTGCATGGGCTTCTCACTGCTGTGGCTTCTCTGGTTGTGACACACAGACCTCAGCAGTTGTGGAGCACGGGCTAAGTTGCTCCACAGCATATAGGACCTTCCCAGCTCAGGGACTGAACCCATGTCCCCTGCAATGGCAGGCAGATTCTTATCCACCTCACCACCAGGGAAGTTAAACTTTTGCTAATGGTCTCTTTTTTGGGGGGGTGGGGGGGAGGTTTAGCACTGTTTTTCAAAGCAGAAGACTGGACACAACCCAATGGCCATAAGGAGAGGCTTAAGAGGGCTTCCCACGCGGCACTAGTGGTAAAGAAGCCACCTGCCAGGGCAGGAGACATTAAGAAAATGAGGTTTGATCCCTGGGTCGCGAAGATCTCCTAGAGGAGGAAATGGCATACTCCACTATTCTTGCCTGGAGAATCCCATGGACAGAGGAGCCTTGTGGACTATGGTGCACACTGTCACAAAGAGATAAGACTGAAGTGACTTAGCACAGCACGCAGTGGCGTAAGAGGATACGCTATGAGAGAAAAAACGAAGGATGCAGCATCGTATGCACAAAGAAAACAAGAATGGAGTTTGCACTTGTGTGTAAACATGTAAAGATGCCAAGCACAGTGGTTACTCATAGTGGGCACGGGCAGGGGAGGAAACAGGAACAGGAAGTGGATTTCACTGTACCCTCATATTGCCTGGCTGTTAAACCATGTGAACTGCCCATATAAAGAAGAACATTAGAATTACTTTGGAAATGTGACCATGGATAACATATTCAGGAATAATAAACAAGTAGTGATAACATACCTGAATAGTTTGTAAAGGATTTTAGGTCCTCCAGACTTATGGGAACTTGTGCACCAGAAATCAACACCTAAAAAAAAAGTTCACGTTATAAAACTTGAGATGGATTTTAAGAAAGATTTTCATGTCAGGAAACAACTGTGTCCCCAAACACAAGAAGTGGACCTGGATCTCCTGCTGGTCGAACATCCGCAGCCACTCCAGGCTCACCACGTTGGCCAGGCCCTGCCGGAACGCCAGGCAGTGCGGGCGGATCTGCCGGTTCAGCCGGTAGTCGGCCACCAGGTGGATGTACGCAATGCGATTGGCACTGGTCACCGGGATGTCCTTCCCACCAGATTTCAGTTCAACTACCTGTGGATTTAAAACAGGAGTTGGAAACGTCTCTTGAGTATAGCCACAGGGCAAAACAGGAGCAAGAAACGCTTGCTTCAAGGGAATTTGACTGTGTTGTTCCACACATGAACATTTTAGTGAAAAGTGTGTAACCAGCGCACGTGGCCTCACAGACAGGAAGAGTCCTCTGACGGGGCTCTCCAGAGCTCAGCATCCTACTCTGTGTCTATGCTCACAAACCATCCCCGCTTTCTGCAAAGTCCTGAGGGTCAATGTTACAATGCAACCATGGCATTTCATTACAAAAGAAATTAGAGATCACAAAGGGCAAAGATATGAACCAAACGATCAGCAAAGGTCAGAAGGGCTTCACTGTGGAGAAAAGGCAATGTAAGGAATTAATGCCGTAGAGACGGGGACTCGTGTGTACAGGCAGCAGACACCTACTCTGGATCTCTATGACTACTGCTCAGTTGTGTGCGACTCTTTGCGACCCCATGAACCGCAGCACGCCAGGTCTCCCTGTCCATCACCAACTCCTGGAGTTCATCCAAACTCATGCATGGCCTTTGAGTCTGTGATACCATCCAACCATCTCATCCTCTGTTGTCCCCTTCTCCTGCCCTCAATCTTTCCCAGCATAAGGGTCTTTTCAACTAAGTCGGCTCTTCCCATCAGGTGGCTGTACAGTACTGCAGATATGATACAGAGGGCAGTGATCATCATCAGGCACACTGGTTAGTCCATTTCTGATGCACCTGCAGGCATCTTACACAACTTGTGCATCGCTGCACAGGGACACACGTTCTCGGGTGGAGGGCAGGGTCAGGACCCCGCGGGGCGTCCCTGGGGTACAGCAGGGAGGAGCCGGACTTGGGCGCCCTGCCCCTATTTCAGTATGTGCCACCGAGGTGTCCCTCGGCCCCCAAAGCACGCTGTCATCAATGAGGTGGTGACACGTGCCTTGTCCATCCTGGGGCTGGGACTATGTGAATTCACACAAGTAAAGCTGACTGACGAAACTCCACAGATGACCAGAGACACGTCCGCCTGACTTACAACGGTAGACTTGTAGGACCCTGGTCTGCCGTTGCTCACTCTCAGGGACAGGGCACGGGGCCGCTGCCAGCGCTGTACGGCGAGCGGGGGCGGGGGGGCGAGGCCTGCGGGAGGGCGGAGGAGCGCTCGACCCTGTCCGCACCACGGCTTCCTCCTCCGCCTTGGGCCTCTGCGGAGCCGGAGCTGGAGCCGTTGTATTCCAGGGGCAGTGCAAACACGCCAACTCCCTCTGACCACCTCCCCTTTAAAAAAAATTATCGCTTTACAGAAAAGGTACTTTAGAAGCTGCTGAAAGCTCTACCTAAACGCTCCTGTGGGAAGGTTACACAGCCCTGTGTGGTCAAAGCCGCCCGCAGGGTCTGACGACACTTCAAGGCTCCAGATTCGCGCTCTCAGCACCCGAAGTGCGAGGTCTGACAAGGCGCAGGGTGGGGACAGGGGGCCGCCTCCGACAGCCCGCTGTCACCCGAGCCGCGGCGCTGGCTGCTCTGGGTCACCGCTGAGACAGCCTGGATCACAGGCAGGCAGGTACTAAACGGGGTGGTGCCCGTGGTCTGGAACACAGACGCCCCTCCAGCCCCGTCACCAGCAGCATTTCCTGCAACTTTAAAGTGGTGACTCTGATGATTCAAACTCGCTTCTGAAAGGCATCACCTGAAACTGCACCTGAAAGGCATCATGTTACAGCTATCCTTGGGTGCTCCATTCTGAGGAGCACTTGCAGCCTGGGATGTCTGCACACCGCTTCCTTCAAGACGCGCAGGCGCCGTCACGCACGCACAGGGGCCATCGCGTACGCACTGTCGAGCCGGTGCTTGCCCCACCCTCCGGGCAGCCGGTCCGCTGCTGGAGGAGCTCCGGTCAACGATTCGCCCAAGGGCATAGAGCAAAGCAGCAAAACCTGGGCTTTAACCAAGGTCTCGTGACTCGAGTTTGATGCTTTTCTACAGAACAGATGATTATTTATGGATCCATCTTAAACCCTGAGCATTCTCCTCAAGGGAGATACATGTATAAATCAGTGATCTGAAATTTCATGTTCGTTTTTAAGTAGGCTAACAAGCAGCCATATTGATTAAAGAAAAAAAATTTGAGAGCAACATCATTATTCTAAAAGGGAAGACTCATTAACATAAGCTAACATAATGAAGTATTTGCATACTACCAATCTTTAAATCACGACATTTTATAAACCTAAACCTCTATCAGAGAACTAGGTTTTTATATATGTTTCAACAGAAATCCATATGATCTCTCCCCAAATTAAGTACTTTACCAATGACTCTTAATTTTTCCAATTAGACTCTTTAGTATAACTATTCTTATGCATTATCATCTATAATCTCTCTCAGTGGGAATTTCTATGAATAATCGGCACATCTTCACACTTTGACTTTTAACAGAGTACAGTATTATCAGTGGCACTTTAATGGAACGCTTACATATGCGACATTCCACCATTACCATCTATTTCAGAAGGGAAATGGGAAACACCCCATTAGCAAAGGCCTCAGACAGGTCCTTACAGAGCCCAGGGCCCAGAGCTTTCATTTCGTGCCCAAGATACCCACTAGGTGGGGCCAGGGGGCAGCAACACTGCATGCTGACATTTCCTTCTGACGATGATCAACCCTGTCTTCAAAAACCTTTCACTTTGCAGTGCTGAGATTTCAGCTCCATGAGAGGGAAGAAGATGAGCAACCAAAGGACAGCCGGCTCTGAGCCCCCACCCTGCGTCTCAAAGCATTCCTGCCAGCTCGTGGAGACGCCTGGACCTCAGCAGGCAGGAGAAAGCATTACTTTCTTGTCACTGAAACAGAGAGCTTTACAGACTAAGAGAGATGGAAAACTCAAAACCACAAAGACAGTCATTTAAAAATATCAAGAAGGTTTAGACAGGAGGACATATGACTCTTTGTGTATGCTTTTTGCTTTGCTTTTTAGAAGACTTCACGATGGTGCATAAGCTACAGAACACTTCTGAGTCTAGGGAGGAAGAAATAAAAAGACACAAAACCTCTCTCATTCTCCTGAGGGGCTCTTGGTACCACACACAGCACTGTATACTGCGTGTTAACACCCCAGTGAGACAGCACTTCACACCTGCTACGAGGGCTACAGTTTAAGAAACAGAGGGAAAGAAAGCAGAAAATAACAAGTGTAGAAGAGCATGTGGAAAAGTCAGAACCTTTGTATGACCCAATGACTCCACTTTTAGGTACACACCCAAAATACCTGAAAACAGGGCCCCCAAAGGTATTTATACAGCGATGTAGGTCGTGTCCATTAACAGCTGGATAAACAAGCGTAACATGTCCAACAACGGCAGACTCATCAGCTTGAGGAGCTCTGACGCCTGCCGTGCATCACGGTGGCCCTGGAGGACGGTGCTCAGTGAGGTGAGCCAGTCACTGAGGGACAAGTGAGCCTGCCTCCACTCACAGGAGGGGCTGAGGCCGCCTGTCCTAGAGACAGACAGCAGAGAGGTGGGGGCCAGCAGCTGCTGGAGGGCAGTTTAGAACCAGAATGTCCCACCCAGCACACCCCTTCTCCAACTCAAATAAAATCTTAATTCCAGACACTGATCTACAGAATGTAATTTGAAAGATGAACATTACAGTTGAACTCCTCTCATGAGAACTTTCATTGCTTAACCAAATTGTAGTTTCTCTGAATTCTGGAACTGCCTGACCCAGAGATACCTGGGCTCACAGAACCAGAACCTCCACTTCTGCTGACAGCAGACCCAGATGCTTTCTCATCTTTCCCTTTCCTGAAAGTCAAAGTGTCAGCCGCTCAGTAGTGTCCGACTCTTTGGGGCCCCACAGACTGTAAAGCCCACCAGCCTCTTCTGCCTGTGGGATTCTCCAGCAAGTATACTGGAGTGGCTTGCCATTTCATTCTCCAGGGGATCTTCCCGACCTAGGGATTGAACCCAGGTCCCCCGCACTGCAGATAGATCCTTTACCATCTGAGCCACAGGGAAGCCCTATCCTAGCAGCTCTGAAACACACCTGTTAGGCTCTTACCCTAACAGGTGTAGGTCCAGTGTTCCTGAAGCCTGAGGCCTTGAAAGGTTCTCCACAGCATGTCCATCTACCCTCCTCCACGACTGCTAAACTTCAACCTCGTCCAAATCTGTTCACTGACCTGGTGACCCCTTATCACCCGTAACGGGCCTCCTTCAGTCAGCCCTCCAGGAGCGCTCCTTCTGAGTTTCCATTGTGCTAAACAGCAGATCTCACACCACAGACCATATCTGCCTCTTGTGAGAACTAGTGTGCTCTTACAGTTAAAACACACCTCCTCTGCCGAGCTTAAGGCCAATGCACAGTCACCAGTATCTCCTGAGTGACGAAGGAAGAAAGAGCAGTGTGGAGGTAAGCAGGGAAGGATAGAGAAAAACGTCCAGGTGGGCTCAGTGTATGTGTTCGCCACAGTCAACGGCCAGTGCGGTGCCCTGGGGGTCAGGCACCGTGGGTGAGCTTACGTTCAGTGCCGCCTGGGCTGAATACTAGGACCTATTTCACATGCACTTACTTTTACGCTGGCAAAGCTGGTAACTTTTGAAAGCCTGGACTAGAAATCAAGTAATAACAAAAAGTTAGAGAAGCAATTATGAAGTCTAAAGCTAACACTATTTTCACAGTTAAAATCCAACCACGAGTTGCAAAAAAGACTATCAGTCTCATCAATCTGTGGAAGGACAGCAGGAAAAACGCAGTTTCCCTGCAAAAGAGGTGCGTTTGTCTGGAACCAGATGTGAATGAGAAACACACAGCTGGGTACTTTCGAAGAGTTAGCATTCTTTAAATCTGACTGAAAATATATCACAAGTATAAACACACTGAGATAATTTTAGAATTCCAAATAGACACTGAATCACAGCGACTTCCAAACATCTGCCTTTCATTCTGTCATTTCTCCTAGTATGCTGCTGTACAGTTAGATTCATCACAGTCCATCCTCGTTACAATGTTAACTGAAGCTATAATGCAATTATGTTTTAAGTACACAGTTCGCTTCAACTCTTGCCAGATAAAGTGTTAATATTAAATGGAAGAATGGGGAAAACATTTCTGAAAATGAGAATACTGGTGATGGAGTATAACAAATAGGAAAAGAGAAACTGATACTGAGAAAATGCTAAATGAAATTATTTTAATCGGGGAGAAAAAATTATGTTTTATGCTACAGTTAGTTGAATTTGCTCTGTAGTCTTAAATTTGAAGTGAATAACACATGTCCTCCAGAGTCGCTTGTTATCTTCCCTATTCTCTCCAGAATTAACTGCATATTGCACAGGGAAGCAAGGGGCACTTAAAAACAACTAGAAACAAAGTGATCCGATGAGGATTATCATACAAACTGGTTACTTCAAAAATCCAACGAGATATTACCAAACAATCCGACTTGCCGGTATGCACTTTGAGAAGTTCTGCGAATCACGGGAACATGACGGAGCAGCACAAAAAGCCCCTCTCCCGCCCCCACCTTCTGCGAGCGTCTCCGTGCGGCCCACCTAGGCCCCCCGTGCCTCTGCGCACTGCCCCTGTTCTCATGGACTAGAACAGTTCAGTGTGTGTGTAGCACATGAACATACATGGCAGTATTATTCATAAGAACCAAAAAACAGAAATAACTCAGACGTCCGTCAACTGGTGAAGAAAAGGTGGTCTACCCAAACGCCATTTCTGGACGTCACTCGGCTGGAGAAGGGTTCGGGGAAGCACCAGCACTTGCAGCCCCCAGCAAGCGAAACGCCACAGGCCGCGCGCCTTGAGACCCCAGGTGTGAAAACTGTCCAGAGGACAGGACCCAGGGACGGGAGGAGCAGGGTGTGGCTGAACCAGGGGCAGGTGTGACCTGCTAACGGGCACACAGTCTCCTCCGTGTGGCCAAAGTGTCCTAAAATTTGGATGTTGGGGCTGGCTGCACTAACCCTCATTGCACACGGTACAGGGTGGAATTTATGGTACATGGATTATACCTCAGTAAAGCACCTATTCCAAAACTTAGTTTGAATTTCTAGTATGTTTTTTTTTAAGGATAAAAATAGCGAGAGCACCTAGATGGACAGGTTCAGCAGCTGAGGGCCACTCTGCAGGGGGAGAAGCCAAGAAGCACCACCGAGCCCGAGGCTGCAGAAACGAGACAGAAAGGCAAGGTGCCTCCCAGTTGCACGCAGAAAGGGGAGCTGAGGCGTCACTCGGCCGGCTCCCTGAGCTCTGGCTCTGCCCTGCGAGTCTCTAACTGAAATGTGCACAAGCTCCCACAGCATGAAGCCCACGTGTGCACGCAGAAGGGGACGCCCAGGTGTGACGGCTCCACCTGCCTGGGCCTCTCCGAGGGCCTGTCGGCGTGCGCACGCAGCAGGACACGCGCAGGTGCGGGAGCCCCACCCCACTTGCCTGGGCCTCTCCGAGGTCGTTGTTCACCACCGTGAAGTTCAGCCCCAGCTCCTCCACGTCGCCCTCATAGCTCTTGAGGAAGAGCAGGTTCCTGTACACCTCGGGGTCTAAGGACGCCAGGTGGTGGATGTCCACGTCCGCGCTGGTCCCCAGCAGCTTGGACAGGAAGAAGCCGGCGAAGGGCAGCTCCACCAGCATGTTTTCATAGAGGGCCTGTGAGCGAGAGCAGGGGCCACTGGTTAGCACTCCACAGGGCCGCCTCTCACCCTGCCTGAGAGCGAGAGACCGCATGCCCAGCCTGGTCTCCACGGACCCGAGACAGCTGACTCCTCTCCCCCACGTGGACGTGACGGCAAGGTCACCACGTGCCAGCCCACAGCGCAGGCGTTCACACACACACGCACCATGCAGAGAGCCCCACAACAGACGGCGGGGGACCTGAGGGCTTAAGTGTGGCGGGGGTCTTCGAGGGCCACCTCCTCATGTGACAAGACTCTGCCAAGTTTTTCTGTGAAGCCTCTGCAGGTGGATCAGTCTTCGGGGCTGCTGTAGTAAGTGCGCCAACCAGTGGCTTCACACAACACAGTCTGGAAAGGTCTGAACCCAGGTGTCAGTAGGCCACGCTCTCTGGGAAGGTCCTGCCAGCTACGGGGCTGATGGCCCCCCAGTCTCTGCGGGGCTGCTCCCCCTCAATCTGCTCTGTGCCTCCACCCCGCCCTCCTGCCTCTGATGCAGACGCTGGTCACTGGATCCTGGGACCCATTCCACCCAGGATGACCTCCGCTGAGCTTGCTTACATACGCAAAGACGTCTTTCCAAATAAGGTCACACTCACAGGGACCGGGCTTCCCTGGTGGCTCAGCAGTAAAGAATCTGCTTGCGATGCAGGAGACCTGGGTTCAATCCCTGGGAGGAGGCAACAGCTGCCCACTCCAGTATTCTTACCAGGGGAATTCCACAGAGAAGCCAGGCGGGCTACAGTCCATAGGGTCACAGAGAGTGACTATCACTTTCACTTTCTCTCATAGGTACAGGATATTAGGATTTGAGGGAATCTTCCTGGGGGTCACAGTTCTACCCCCAGTGGCAGGCAGGCCAGAGCTCCTCGGTGACCAGCCCTTTCCTCTGGGTGGAGCACAGTGAGCGCGGGCATGGGCACTACGTGCCAAAGCTGGGTTTCGTGTAATTTTTGATGTCAAGGAAGACGATTATTCTTTAGATTTCTTTTTCAATCGTCAAATGGGGAGAAAGCAGCATTCTCAGCTCAGCGACCACAGCCGCTCTTCCTGCAGAGAGGTCGCCGTCTGGCCACACCCACATCCACCAAATGCTAAGCACAGGGTTCCTGAGACAGACGTGTGTGATGTCACTTCTGCCCTGCCCCACCTCCCCACGTGAGATGGCAGGCTCGTGCCATGGCCCACCCTGGAGGGGCCCTTCCCTGAGCACTCGGCCAGCACTGCTGCGCCCTGGACAACCATCTCACACATGGGCAGTCTACAACCATGACCCTTACATGCACCAACCTTACACGCTCACGTTAGGCTCAGACACCCTCTGAGACCCACATTTTAACTCTCACCCACTGATGTGACTGGAGCAGACTACAAAACAGCCATGGATTGCAGCCACAGAACGTCCCCCAGAAGAGAACGTCCTCCCATAGGCAAACACCCTCCCAGAGGCGAACGTCCAGAGGGCACTGTGTGGGCTCCCGGACACCGCCTCCCCGAGGGTGGTCACTGCACTTGGAGTTCAGGCTCACCCTCTGCCCCTCCAGCTATGTTCCTGCACTTCTCTTTCTGATTTGAAGACTGATGATTACTCAATTAGTTCTGAAAAGAAGGCAAAAAAGGCTTTCTTAATGAGAGAACGGGCAATAAAATGGCAACTGGCACTTAGGTCCTCTCCTGACGATGTAAAGAAGGGCTGTTTTGAGAAGCCAGGCTTTGCCTCAAGTTAAGGATGGCCAATACTATTAACCTGGCCCACTTAGGAACCCCATTACTTCTAATGAATGATGCCGTCAAAGCTAAGGAGCATTCTGCAGAGACGACAAGACTGATCCCAGGTGTCGAGAAAAGCCTCATTTGTACGGCAGTCTGTGAGTAAACTCAGAGAGTAAATCATCGGGTGTTGAGCACGGAAGGTCATTGTCTGCCATTCCTGCATTAGTAACAATAAACCTGTGAAGTCCACTCAATCCATCAGAGCTACCTGAATTTTAAACAGAAACTCCACTGTGACTCATAAAATGTAAATGCACAGGTGTAATTTTTTACACGAGGCAGGTTTGAACCTTTAGAGCATTTAATATACAAGCACTAATAAACGATGGCACTAAAAACCGCGACTGCATCAGCTAAATGGATTATAAATTAAATTTCCATAATGCATGCAACTGGGACACAAATGTAAGCATCAATCAGGGTATTTCCTAAACACAGGTTAATTATACAACTTCAAAAACTGCCAATTTTTTATGCAAAATAATCCACTTAGCATTTTTCATATTGGCCTCAATCCTCAGCCCGCTGCACACTTGTTCCTAGAAGCGTATCAATAACCACTTGTCATGAAAACACAGCAATAGGTATATGGAGAAAACCTGTAACGTATTTTTCAACTGTCTGTCTTTTATGAGTGTTTATAGCTAGAAATTGTGCCAAAATGATCTGAAATAAAAAGGATTAATTACAGTAGAAGCCTTTTAATATAAGTGAGTGCAGTCGCCATGCAATTAATGCAAACCGTGGCCGTGCCCAGACGGGCGGTGTGAGCTGCATCTGAGGCTGGTTCTGTTTGCTGCCAAATAACTTCAGTAATTTACTACATTAAGAATCAATAAAAAAATAATGCTTTTCAAATGCACCTCTATCAATCTTCAGGTAGTTCTAAAGTGAACATTTATAACTTAATCTAAAAACTATATTAGAGATGTCCTGTTTTAAGGCCACTCTAATTGAACAAGGAGATAATAATTTCAATTATTTCAGATCATGCTAACCTTGGAATCTACAAAATTAAAGATATGTAAAATAAGGATGTAAGCTGATACTAATATGCTATTTAATTTAGCAGTTGTGTCTCAGAAGAAATGATGGCGAGTTGAACACCATGCTCTGACTGGGCTACTGAGGACTCTCAGGCTGAGGCTCCTGCAGGGCGGGGGCGCTCCTGGTTGTTAGCGCACCGATGGTGCCCAGTCACGGGGCGCAGCGAGGGAGTGCCCGCTGTGTGCGGGGACCTCTATCGGCAGGATGGAATTCTGCATTCACAAACTGGTTTGCAAAAAACCATTTATTCTCTTTTGAGACATTTCAGGTTGTCAAAATTACACACATGGAGATTCGCTTCGAATCCTAACTGCTTACTCCTTTAGCTCTGTCCACATGGCTGCCTGACCCTCAGTGACGAGGGCATGCTGTGTGTTGGGTTTGACCTGCTCCCTCACCACCTAGGGGGATGAGGCATCCCACCAGCCCTGGAAGCCAAGAAGAGACACTTACTCCATCATTGCAACTGGTAATCTGCACCAAGGGTTTGACAGCTTTATTTCTGAAAACAGCCCGTTCACTTCTGAAAACCTCTGAGGATGCTGGGTGGGTGGGAGACAAGAGGTCACGCCTCCAAGCCGTTCTCCTCACTGGGCATCGGGAAATCCACCCGGGCGCACAGCCACTGCCCAGCGACTGCCCACTCCCGGCCGCTCCTCCCGGCTCAGGCTCCTCCGCCCACCAAGTGATGGAAAAGTCACGTCCCATTTCCCCCCAACGAGAAGTCAGTACTGGTATATTCCCAGAGCTGTGCAGCCATCACCCTCCATCTGAGTTTTGAACATTTTACCCCCTACAGCCGAAACCTTGAGCCCTGGGCTGTCACGCCCTCACTCCTGCACTCCTAGCACAGAACTCTTGGAGGCCTTTTCTGTAGCCACACGCACTTTTGGGTGAGCTGCCTAGCCCTCGGGCACCTCTGACGGTGCCCTGCCTGAGTTCCTGCTGCCCGTGGCCATCTACACCAGCAGAGGCCAGGAGGCCTGCTGACCTCGTTTCTGACCCCCTGGGGTGGCAGGAGCCCCTGCCTGGTCTGTCTCACTCACGGAGGAGCTCAATAGCCCCCAGCTGCCTCCCAGAGAAGTTACCCTGATGTGAGGAACAAGAGCAGCAGTACACGTCTTCACCTGGCTTGCTTTTCACAGTGACTATTCATTTATCTTTAAAGTGTATTTATTTGGCTGGGTCTTCACTGTGGCATGGGGGGTCTAGTTCCCTGAACAGGGATCGAACCCAGGCCCCCTGCATTGGGAACAGGGAGTCTTAACACACTGGACCACCAGGGAAGTCCCCAAGTGACTACATGCAGTGCACTCTAACAGCACCAGCAAAGTCTGTCTTCCTAACTTTCCAGGTGAGAATCTAACATGGCTTAGAAAAAGAAAAACAGCCCTAGTGTAACAGTGACCCATGTTAAGCTAGTGTGTGGGAGGGCTTAAAAATGTGAGAAGGGAGCCCACACACTGCAACCACTGAGCCTGTGCTCCAGAGCCAGGACACTACTGAAGCCCTGGAGCCTGAGTCCACAGCCAGAGAAGCTGCTGCAGGGAGAAGCCCGCACACTGCAACCGGAGAGCAGCGCCGCCGCTCCCCCCTCCCCCCGCCCCCCACACAACTGGGCAAAGTCCTTGCAGACCAGCACAGCCCCCCAAAAAATTTTTTTAATAAAGAAAAATTAGAAAAAAATGTGACAAGGGATATCTCAATGGAAAGCAAGATCTACTTATGCAGGGGCAGAAAGAATTCTAGTGAATATCTCAGAATAGCTAAAACTTCAATGATACTTTTAGGTACTGAAATCAACTGAATTCTGGCATACACTTGCCATTTTTACTGTTCAGTAAGCTGCGACCGGCGCACTAAAGCGCGGGCGCCTGCGACCGGCACACTAAAGCGTGGCCGAGAGGAGCTACCCCACGTCCGAGGTCAGGGTCGGCAGCCGAGAGGAGCTACCCCACGCCCCCACGCCCGAGGCAAGGGGTGGCGGTGGGGAGGACCTACCCCATGCCCGAGGCCAGGGGCTGTGGCCAGGAGGACCAACCCCACGTCCAAAGAGCGGTGGCTGTGCAGGCGCAGGAGGGCCTAGAGGAGCTATCCCAGGTTGAAGGTCAGGAAGGGCGGCAGTGAAGAGATACCCTTCGTCCAAGGTAAGGAGCAACAGCTGTGCTTTGCTGGAGCAGCCCTGAACAGATACCCCATGCCCAAGGTAAGAGAAACCCAAGTAAGACAGTAGGTGTTGCAAGAGGGCATCAGAGGGCAGACACACTAAAACCATACTCACAGAAAACTAGTCAATCTAATCACACTAGGACCACAGCCTTGTCTAACTCAATGAAACCAAACCATGCCCATGGGGCAACCCAAGACGGGCGGGTCATGGTGGAGAGATCTGACAGAACGTGCTCCACTGGAGAAGGGAATGGCAAACCACTTCAGTATTCTTGCCTTGAGAACCCCAGGAACAGTATGAAAAGGCAAAATGATAGGATACTGAAAGAGGAAATCCCCAGGTCAGTAGGTGCCCAAATACTACTGGAGATCAGTGGAGAAATAACTCCAGAAAGAATGAAGGTATGGAGCCAAAGCAAAAACAATACCCAGCTGTGGATGTGACTGGTGATAGAAGCAAGGTCCGATGCTGTAAAGAGCAATATTGCACAGGAACCTGGAAAGTCAGGTCCATGAATCAAGGCAAAATGGAAGTGGTCAAACAAGAGATGGCAAGAGTGAACATCGACATTCTAGGAATCAGCGAACTGAAATGGACTGGAATGGGTGAATTTAACTCAGATGACCATTATATCTACTACTGTGGGCAGGAATGTCTCAGTAGAAATGGAGTGGCCATCATGGTCAACAAGAGTCCGAAATGCAGTACTTGGATGCAATCTCAAAAACGACAGAATGATCTCTGTTCATTTCCAAGGCAAACCATTCAATATTACAGTAATCCAAGTCTACGCCCCAACCAGTAACACTGAAGAAGCTGAAGTTGAACGGTTCTATGAAGACCTACAAGACCTTTTAGAACTAACACCCAAAAAAGATGTCCTTTTCATTATAGGGGACTGGAATGCAAAAGTGGGAAGTCAAGAAACACCTGGAATAACAGGCAAATTTGGCCTTGGAATACGGAATGAAGCAGAGCAAAGACTAATAGAGTTTTGCCAAGAGAACGCACTGGTCATAGCAAACACCCTCTTCCAACAACACAAGAGAAGACTCTACACATGGACATCACCAGATGGTCAACACCGAAATCAGATTGATTGTATTCTTTGCAGCCAAAGATGGAGAAGCTCTATACAGTCAGCAAAAACAAGACCGGGAGCTGACTGTGGCTCAGATAATAAACTCCTTATTGCCAAATTCAGACTGAAATTGAAGAAAGTAGGGAAAACCACTAGACCATTCAGGTATGACCTAAATCAAATCCCTTATGATTATACAATGGAAGTGAGAAATAGATTTAAGGGCCTAGATCTGATAAGAGTGCCTGATGAACTATGGAATGAGGTTTGTGACACTGTACAGGAGACAGGGATCAAGACTATCCCCATGGAAAAGAAATGCAAAAAAGCAAAATGGCTGTCTGGGGAGGCCTTACAAATAGCTGTGAAAAGAAGAGAAGCAAAAAGCAAAGGAGAAAAAGAGAGATATAAGCATCTGAATGCAGAGTTCCAAAGAATAGCAAGGAGAGATAAGAAAGCCTTCCTCAGCAATCAATGCAAAGAAATAGAGGAAAACAACAGAATGGGAAAGACTAGAGATCTCTTCAAGAAAATTAGAGATACCAAGGGAACATTTCATGCAAAGATGGGCTCGATCAAGGACAGAAATAGTATGGGCCTAATAGAAGCAGAAGATATTAAGAAGACGTGGCAAGAATACACAGAAGAACTGTACAAAAAAGATCTTTACAACCCAGATAATCACAATGGTGTGATCACTGACCTAGAGCCAGACATCCTGAAATGTGAAGTCAAATGGGCCTTAGAAAGCAGCACTACGAACAAAGCTAGTGGAGGTGATGGAATTCCAGTTGAGCTATTTCAAATCCTGAAAGATGATGCTGTGAAAGTGCTGCACTCAATATGCCAGCAAATTTGGAAAACTCAGCAGTGGCCACAGGACTGGAAAAGGTCAGTTTTCATTCCAATCCCAAAGAAAGGCAATGCCAAAGAATGCTCAAACTACCACACAATTGCACTCATCTCACACACTGGTAAAGTAATGCTCAAAATTCTCCAAGCCAGGCTTCAGCAATATGTGAACCGTAAACTTCCTGATGTTCAAGCTGGTTTTAGAAAAGGCAGTGGAACCAGAGATCAAATTGCCAACATCCGCTGGATCATGGAAAAAGCAAGAGAGTTCCAGAAAAACATCTATTTCTGTTTTATTGAGTAAGCCAAAGCCTTTGCCTGTGTGGATCACAATAAATTGTGGGAAATTCTGAGAGATGGGAATACCAGACCACCTGACCTGCCTCTTGAGAAATCTGTATGCAGGTCAGGAAGCAACAGTTAGAATGGACATGGAACAACAGACTGCTTCCAAACAGGAAAAGGAGTACGTCAAGGCTGTATATTGTCACCCTGCTTATTTAACTTCTATGCAAAGTACATCATAAGAAACGCTGAACTGGAAGAAACACAAGCTGGAATCAAGATTGCCAGGAGAAATATCAATAACCTCAGATATGCAGATGACACCACCCTTATGACAGAAAGTGAAGAGGAACTAAAAAGCCTCTTGATGAAAGTGAAAGTGGAGAGTGAAAAAGTTGGCTTAAAGCTCAACATTCAGGAAATGAAGATCATGGCATCTGGTCCCATCACTTCATGGCAAATAGATGGGGAAACAGTGGAAACAGTGCCAGACTTTATTTTTCTGGGCTCCAAAATCACTGCAGATGGTGACTGCAGCCATGAAATTAAAAGACGCTTCCTCCTTGGAAGGAAAGTTATGACCAACCTAGACAGCATATTCAAAAGCAGAGACATTACTTTGCCAACAAAGGTCCAGCTAGTCAAGGCTATGGTTTTTCCAGTGGTCATGTATGGATGTGAGAGTCGGACTGTGAAGAAGGCTGAGCGCCGAAGAATTGATGCTTTTGAACTGTGGTGTTGGAGAAGACTCTTGAGAGTCCCTTGGACTGCAAGGAGATCCAACCAGTGCATTCTGAAGGAGATCAGCCCTGGGATTTCTTTGGAAGGAATGATGCTAAAGCTGAAACTCCAGTACTTTGGCCACCTCATGCGAAGAGCTGACTCATTGGAAAAGACTCTGATGCTGGGAGGGATTGGGGGCAGGAGGAGAAGGGGATGACAGAGGATGAGATGGCTGGATGGCATCACTGACTCGATGGACGTGAGTCTGAGTGAACTCCGGGAGTCGGTGATGGACAGGGAGGCCTGGAGTGCTGTGATTCATGGGGTCGCAAAGAGTCGGACACAACTGAGCGACTGAACTGAATCGAACTGAAGACCATTTTAACTTCATGTTTAATTTTGAAGAAACAAACTTATATAGAAAACTATGACTTTAGGAAGAAGAAGAAATCTCCAGATTTGGGAACGCGTTGCTTTTAATGGAAAAGAATATAAATTGTGATTAGAATGCTATAAAAGCAGTACAATTCTCCGAAGGGATAAGCGTCAAATAAGTAATCACTTATAAATTATAAGTTTTACATATTTGTTAATTATGATCTTTGATTTTTCTGTTTCTCAAAAAAACTGAAGGTCAACAAGAGGAAACTCATGGTGAATCATCCCTGTGGCTAATTAACTGGGAGATTCAGAAAGCCAATACTACTGCTTCTGAAATCCGCTGACCTCTAAATAAAAAGAGTCTTAACATTAGTCTCAACATGCAAGTCATGACTGGCAGACTTGTGCTTAGCACAGAATGATCAACTATTAGCTGAATGATATGTTTAAAAAAACCTAAAGGAAAGATACAATAACTTCAGAGCTCAATCAGATGAAGCAGCTCAACTATGCTGACCCTTAATGAGTTGGTGAGTTCAAAATAAGATGTTATACAACAGAAGCTTTGTCATTTAAGGACCAAAGTAACTTAAATCACTAGTATTCACCTCAGTCGACAGTTTCAAAGCCTCAGCAAATTCAGTGAGCATTCTATAAAAGGATTCTAATGAATACAAAAATAAATTTTCCCAACTCTCAAAAATCTCAGGATAAACTGTTAACTGTCAATACTACATCTATGATTCATTAAGTGTAGACTGAATTCCACTCAAATACAAAATTATAAAGTATGCTGAAGTTTTACCATCTGTTAATTAAAAATCTGAAATATATGACCAGGATATTATCAAACAACCTGATTTATAGGCATTCTGTTCCAATTAAATCAATATTCCAAAGCAAGGGGAAAAAAAATTTCCAAGTAGAATTCAAATATGATAAAAGATTTCCTCCAATAAATATTCTGAACTTAATTGGCTTAAATGGACATAGGTGTTTCTATCTGTTTAAAAAAAAAGTTCAAGATGACATTACCACATCCTTGAACTGTTTATTTATTCCCTGTCCAGAGTCTGATTTACAGGCGATAAAATGCAATCACAACCCACACCAGAGCAGGAATCATCTGCTAATGGAACTTTTAGCGAGAAGTGAACAGTGACATGAGGTAATTCTTCCTATACAGGAGTGCTCCTGAGGACCTCGCTGCACTTCATCACAGTAAACAATCACTAACATATGCATTAAAGAAAATTTAAATACATTATGACCCAATAAATATCATAATCAATCAATAGACAATTTTCTTCTCTTAAAGATTTAATGTTCGGATACCACACTATTAGTGCTATACTACTACACTCACTTAGATCTGGACAATTTCTAACATGTTGGTACAAAGTTTAACCATTTATAGTCAGATATGTTTTAGAAACTAGTGCTCCCTTAAGAATTCCCTTGCAGAAAATTATACAAGTAAAACCTCTAAAATAAGGAACTAAATTAAGTACCATTCTCAAACAACTATAGTTTTGTTGTTGCTTTTGTCTAAACTTTATTTAATTTCAAGATCTTTATTAAGACCGCATTTATACACACTCCATTTTTAGGACCTGGAATCTGGTTTACAGAGCTGATACATTCCAGAAGGAAGGATTAAGAGGGTCTGCTCCCCTCTGGATCTGCAGCTTCACAGCAGATGTGTTCTCAGGGAAGCTCCCACACGAGCAGCATGACTATGCAGACACACACCCACACACACACACAGATACACACACACACACGTGAGCAGCGTCACTATGCACATACACCCACACTATCACAACAGAGTCACCCTGGCAGAAGGCTGGACACAGAGAGGAGTGGAACAGAGGAGAAACAACCCACACATGTGTGGCCAACTCAGCAAGAGTGCCAGGACGGCCAGACACCCACACGCAACAGAACACGCAAACACAGTGTCCACACAAAACCCGTACATGAGTGTTCACAGAAGAATTACTCATAAGAGCCAAACCTGAACCTCCATGAAATAATGAACTGATAAACTGTGGTAGTTACTCGCATGATGACATACTAGACAAGAAAGGAAACAAGCATGGATAACACGCCACCACGTGGAGGAGCCCTGAAAGCGCTATGCCAAGGCAAGGAAGCCAGTCGTGAATGGCCGTGTGCCGCGCGACTCGGCTCACAGGAAAAGTCCAGAACAGGCAAACTGCAGAGACAGAAAGGAGGTCAGTGGTGGCCCAGGACAGCAGGACTGGAGCAGAAGGGGAGTAACTGTTAATGAACATGAGGTTTCCTTTTTTACTATTTCCTTCTGAAATCTTAGTGGTGATGGCTGCACAGCTCAGGGAACATACTAAAAATCACTGAACTAAACCCCTTAAAAAGGCAGAATTTCACGGAATGTGAACTTCAAATAAGTCACAAGAGCATCGTCTGCTCTGCAGGCCCCGATTTTTAATTAGGGTGCTTCTCTAACGGGCCACTGAGTCCACGGAGCTCCAGGGGGAGAGAGGAGGTCTGCTGAAGACAGCATGGACTGCATGGAACAGACCGCAAACGCGCTGCATAAAGGAATACAATGATAAAGTTGAACTTTACTGTAGTTCTGACTAACTTTTATAGAAAATTACACCGCAACACTAGTCTCTAAATTACTTCAGGATGACAGAGCTCCTGGGCCGCCCACCTGGACATGCATCCTTGTGCGGAGCTCCTGTTCGGTCTGCCCCCCTGGGCTGTGTGTCCGCCGCCAGGAGAACCATACCCTCCCTGCGCCCACCTCCCTGACCCCACAGCTGCCTTGCACGCACTGCTCAGCTTCCTCCAGGCTACGCTCTCCTTCAGACGGAGACCCCTCCTCTGTGGCCTTCCCCGCTGTGCTCAGTCAGGACGCCCCAGTGCGCCCCACTGCACTGCCGGAACGACCCCATGGGGCAGAGCCCGGCCCAGCCCAGGGCAGCTCGCCGCATGTCCCTGGAGGGCGCGGCACTTGCTCGTCAGCTCTCTGCAGAGTCTCCCAGGATCCCAAGCCACCCACCGTCTGGTTCTGCATCCATGGTCACTTCACCAAAGACGGCCACCCCCCCTGGGAATGCCAACCCGCCCGTCCACTGTCCTTCTCCAGAACCTCTCTCGTCCCTTGGGGGCCAGGCCTGCTGAGAGGCCGACACAATCCACCTGTAACCCTCCCACCCTCTCCCCCGTAAGCACCCGAAGAACTCATTTCTATCATGCTGCCCCCTAAAACATCACCCAGAACAACCCTGAGGTCCACGACTGAGGGACGGTTCCATAACGCAGTTGTCACAGGACCGAGGACTTGACAATAACAGGAACACAGTCCTGACACCTCAAACCTGAACGGCCCTTGAAAACGGGCTGAGGGAAACGAGCCAACTGCAGAGGCCGCCACTCCAGAGGCCACGTGCAGAAGCACACACAGGAGACACACGGCACACCTGCAGAAAAAGGCAGCGAGTCGGCCGGCGTCTGCCTCGTCTCTTTTTGGAGGGGGAGGAGTTAACCCGGGCGATGGAAATGCCCTACGCTCACGGCGGTGACCGTGCAACTCTGTGAATGCACTGAAGCCGCTCATCTGTGCTTTTCAACTGGGTGAACTGCATGGCTGGCAAATTCTATCTCAATAAAACCAGGACAAGAAAAAAAAAAAACAAACCAAGAAAAACACCCAGGACACAAAAACGTGCTCACGAGTCCAGTGTCACTTTTCTGTCCTCACACGCGTCTCCAGGAACCCGGGCACCAGCGCCGGGGCTGGGCTGCTGTCCCCGCCACTGGAGACCGCTGTCTTCATGCTTCCACAGGGCCCCCCTAAAACCAGCACACCCGTCACCCCAGCACTTGCTGAGAACAGAGGCTTCGTGGCCAGGGCACGGGAAGCCCGCTCCCGCCACGGAGACCCCAGCCTTTGTGTCCCCACTGAGGGAAAGGGCCCAAGAGCACAGAGCCCAGCTGCGCCCACCTGCTCCACCACAGGGAAAGCCGCCGGCTCGGCCACATCGCAGGAGAGCCTAGTTCACTTCTTAAACAGTGAAAGAGGAGGACACTTGGTCAGGGGCTGCAGTCCGCTGCCCTGAGTTTCTGAGTTGCCTCCGGTCATTCCTTTGACCTTCGGAAGATGAACGGACTCCTGTCCCTGTGTTACAATCCAGTCTCTAAAAATGTGGTGGATGGCAGTTAAGCCTCAGGCATTCCTCTCCACCATCTCAAATGGGAAGGAAAAGAACCAGACAGAAGCTGTGCACCTGTGGGCTCTGCCTGGCACATCCGCGGGCCACGCCACGGTCTGATTTCCCCAGCCCCACCACGTGACGGTGCTGGGAGATGCAGCCCCTGGTGCTTAGGTCATGAGGGTGTGGCTCGCATGAACAGTGTTAGCACCCTTACAGAGAAGCCCCACGGAGCTCCCCGGGCCCTTGCGCCATGTGGGGACACAGGAGTTATGTGAAGACACAGGCACCAGTCACGGCCCAGGACGGGGGCTGCACCAAACAGGACACGTGGTGCCCTGAGCCAGAGGCCGGCCCCGGGCTGTGAGAAGTCAGCCTGTGCGGGGGGGTAAGCTGCCCGGACTGCGGCACCGTGCTACAGCAGCCTGCAGATGGGCCAGGGCCGGTCTACTTCAGTGACGATGACCGTCCTGCTCCTGACTTCAATGGGAACATGTGCTTTCAAAGTTGCATCGCTAAATACGAAGTCTCCACCAGGTTATATAATTAAACTTTCCTTTCATCTACAACAAAGGGTAAGCTCTGTTTGCCAAGACGGTGCACACCATCCGGCGCTACACTCTGGTCACTGCAGCGCTACCGCAGTATCCTCGAGGGACCACACGTCCAAAGAAACGGCACACGGCCACGGCCCCGCCTCACAGCACTTTCAACACTTCGCAGAACCTTAAAGAATCACTGTCAATGCTAGTTATCAGCAAGAGCAACTGTGACAAGACTTAAAATATTTACACCACCTATGCAAGCAGGTCATAACGGTAAGACTTGTATGAGCAGAATTTTGTAACTATGTTCTCTATTTTCTACGCATGTAAGTTTTTAAAAATTTTTCACCACTGCCACTGTAGCTGCCCAGGTTAACCTCCAGTCCTCTCCCCCTTCTCCTACACCAATAATTTTTAATGTATGTATGCACGTAATATAGCTATAAAAGAAAACACTATTCAGGGGTTCGTCAAAATTACGTAAGCAACTCTGAATAGAGGTCCTGAAGGAAGCAGACAGCAGCCACACAGGAGCACACACGTCACCACCCGCGTCGGGACCCACGTTCACACCGAATGTACGTTACCTTTCCGAGCATCCTGCCCAGGAAGTAGTAATGTCTGGCAAAGGCATCGCCCACAAGCATCTGAGCGGCTGGGTTGGGGTACAGAAGCCCTTCGTTAGTGGTCTTAAAGAACCCCTGGTTGGGGTTAAACCCTGACTTCAGTAGTTCGTTTAGAAACTCTCTGAAAATACCACCACCGTCAATGCCGGCTTCGTCCAGGCCGTGCGCATTCAGTAAGTGCACACGGATCCGCTTTTTCAAGTCAGGCTCTGTTAAAAAAGGGGGGTGGGGTGAGGAGAAAATATCTTTTTAAAAAGCAATAAAACAAGTTGGTATTACAGGAAGTTAGGAAAGGGGAGCAAGAATGTTAAAACTATTTTAACGCAAGGCTTAAAAAAACCCAACATTAAGAGGAGACAATGAGCTAGGCTGAGCCGGTCTTCCCGGGACTCCTCCACTCTGCTCAAGAATGGAGCGGGCAGGGGCAGCAGGCGGGTGTTCAGGGGAAAATACGAACCCCGCCCCTCACTGTAACAGACTCAAACACTAGCAGGGGAGCGGGCAGAGTTAGGACCTGAGGAGAATACGGGCCCACAAAGTCGCCAAGGAAGACAAAGAGACAAACAAAGAAGTCGCTGACGCTAACGTCACACAGACATTCTAAAGAAGTGAATGACATGAGAGAGTGCCAGGGGCTGCATCGTCATTTAAAACAACATTTGGCTGAAAAACAGGTAAAGATTTTGGTTATATAATATGCCACAAGATTAAATTAAAAAAAAAAAAAAACAACACCGCAAAGCTGAAGCCTGCCTGACACGCGAGACACATCTGCACACGGTCCTCGTAAGGACAGCGCGCGGAAGCAGGACCCCAGGCCCCAGACGCACTTGCAGTGAACGCGGCAGTTTCCAGTGTGGGCTTCCAGACACAGGCCATGAAAGACAACTCCGCAAGCCAGAGAGGCCCTGCCCGGCTCAATCCCCGAGCAGGCGTGTCTGACCGCGTAACCCGCGTCCTGCATCGCTTCCCGCTGCACCTGCACCCTTCAGGTACCCGGCACGGAACCCACCGCAGGTCTGCGCCGCGGCCACTGCTCAGGCAGTGTGCAGTCACTCAACACATGTCCGACCCAAAGCATCTCAAGGCACCAGGGGACCTCCAGGAAATAGCCTGGAAAGCGGTTTTGCCAGCGCAGGTTCCACTGAACCTCAACACCACGATATGCAAGAGTCAGCGTTAAGGTCCCAGGACCTGGGGTGTGAGACTGTGTCCCCTGACCGCCCCTGCACGGAGGCCCGCCCACCCCACCAGGGAGGACAAATGCTGTGCCTGCTGAGCACACAGCCACCTCTGATTCCTACCCCGGGCAGGAACCCACGCCAGGAACCGCACACACACACACCAACCACTTCCAACACTCCAACAATCTCTGGGTAAGAACAGCCCATTCCCTCGTAATGAAGCCAAGGACAGGGACGGTGAACTACTTATCCAAGGACACGCAGCAAGCAGTGTCAGGGCAGGGCTGTAGTTTAACACACACTATTTAAAATCTAACTATACTTAAATGAAGGGCTTTTCACTGATGGCTGAATTCCACAGACATGCTATTTCCATCTATTTTGATCAATTACCAAACATGTTCATTCTCAGAGAGAATTCTAAGCAGGTAACTATGGCTGCAACACCACCTGTACATCCATCCTCTCAATACTCAGCTTTAAGGACAACTATAACCATTCATCACATACAGTATTTCTCAAACTGAATGTCAGCAGTTAGCAACATTATATTTTGAAAGTTCTAAGTGTAAATAAACGTTTTTTAACTGGGAAATGCTCAACCAAGGCACACTCGTTAACTGCTGGCTCGAATCTTGGCACTGACACTCCAGGCAGGGGAGGAGGGGTCTATCTCAGAGACTTCACAGAAGCCGCCTCTCAGTTCTGGCTGGAGCTGAGGGTCTGTGGCTCCCCAGATCTCACTTCTATAAACAACAGGACACAGCAACACAGTATTTTTTAGAATCAAATCTAGTCTTCTTGCCACTGGATTCAAAAGACAAATTAAAAGCACCCACTTATGGAGGTAAGACTGGCGGGGGGGGGGGTGCTAAGTAAATTGACCCTTGAACAATTCAGGAGTCGGGTCCACACAGTTGAGAATCCACGTGTAACTTTTGCCTCCCTTACTGATAACATAAACAGTCAATTAGCACATTTCATATGGTATACAAGCTACATACTGTACTCTTACGATGAAGTAAGCGAGAAAAAGGAAACACGTTATTACAAAAGTCAAAAGCAAGAGAGAATATGTTCACAGCACTGTGCTCATTCGCTGCCAGCTCAAGTGTACATCATCTGCTTCCAAGAGCCGCTACCGGGCTGTCAGCACCTGCGGCAGCACCGTCTACCCGGCACACAGCCCTGCAGACGCTGTGCTACTAACACCTGACATCACGCAATGCACAAACGGGAGGTGTTAGCCGCTCAGTTGTGTCCAGCTCTTTGCGACCCTATGGACTGTGGCCTCCTGGGCTCCTTGTCCATGGGATTCTCCAGGCAAGGACTGGAGTGGGTTGCCCTCCTCCAGGGGACAGTCCCGACCCAGGCATCAAACACTGGGTAAAAAACCACTGCAGGCAGATTCTTTATCATCTGAGCCACCAGTTCAGTTCAGTCGCTCAGTCGTGTCCGACTCTTCGCGACCCCATGAATCACAGCACGCCAGGCCTCCCTGTCTATCACCAACTCCCAGAATCCACTCAGACTCATGTCCATCGAGTCAGTGACGCCATCCAGCCATCTCATCCTCTGTCATCCCCTTCTCCTCCTGCCCTCAATCCCTCCCAGCAACAGAGTCTTTTCCAATAAGTCAACTCTTCACATGAGGTGGCCAGAGTACTGGAGTTTCAGCTTCAGCATCATTCCCTCCAAAGAAATCCCAGGGCTGATCTCCTTCAGAATGGACTGGTTGCATCTCCTTGCAGTCCAAGGGACTCTCAAGAGTCTTCTCCAACACCACAGTTCAAAAGCATCAATTCTTCGGTGCTCAGCTTTCTTCACAGTCCAACTCTCACATCCATACATGACCACTGGAAAAACCATAGCCTTGACTAGCTGGACCTTTGTTGGCAAAGTAATGTCTCTGCTTTTGAATATGCTATTTAGGTTGGTCATAACTTTCCTTCCAAGGAGGAAGCGTCTTTTAATTTCATGGCTGCAGTCACCATCTGCAGTGATTTTGGAGCCCAGAAAAATAAAGTCAGCCACTGTTTCCATCCACTGTTTCCCCATCTATTTGCCATGAAGTGATGGGACCGGATGCCATGATCTTCGTTTCCTGAATGTTGAGCTTTAAGCCAACTTTTTCACTCTCCACTTTCACCTTTCATCAAGAGGCTTTTTAGTTCCTCTTCACTTTCTGCCATAGGGTGGTGTCATCTGCATATCTGAGGTTATTGATATTTCTCCTGGCAATCTTGATTCCAGCTTGTGTTTCTTCCAGTTCAGCATTTCTTATGATGTACTTTGCATAGAAGTTAAATAAGCAGGGTGACAATATACAGCCTTGACATACTCCTTTTCCTATTTGGAACCAGTCTGTTGTTCCATGTCCAATTCTAACTGTTGCTTCCTGACCTGCACACAGATTTCTCAAGAGGTAGATCAGCTGGTCTGGTATTCCCATCTCTTTCAGAATTTTCCACAGTTTATTATGATCCACAGAGTCAAAGGCTTTGGCATAGTCAATAAAGCAGAAATAGATGTTTTTCTGGAACTCTCTTGCTTTTTCCATGATCCAGCGGATGTTGGCAATTTGATCTCTGGTTCCACTGCCTTTTCTAAAACCAGCTTGAACATCTGGAAGTTCATGGTTCACATATTGCTGAAGCCTGGCTTGGAGGATTTTGAGCATTACTTTACTAGCGTGTGACATGAGTGCAATTGTGCGGTAGTTTGAGCATTCTTTGGCATTGCCTTTCTTTGGGATTGGAATGAAAACTGACCTTTTCCAGTCCTGTGGCCACTGCTGAGTTTTCCAAATTTGCTGGCATATTGAGTGCAGCACTTTCACAGCATCATCTTTCAGGATTTGAAAGAGTTCAACTGGAATTCCATCACCTCCACTAGCTTTGGAAAACCACTAGACCATTCAGGTATGACCTAAATCAAATCCCTTATGATTATACAGTGGAAGTGAGAAATAGATTTAAGGGAATGATAGAGTGCCTGATGAACTATGGACGGAGGTTCGTGACACTGTACAGGAGACAGGGATCACGACCATCCCCATGGAAAAGAAATGCAAAAAAGCAAAACAGCTGTCTGAGGAGGCCTTACAAATAGCTGTGAAAAGAAGAGAAGCAAAAAGCAAAGGAAAAAAAGAAAGATATAAGCATCTGAATGCAGAGTTCCAAAGAATAGCAAGAAGAGATAAGAAAGCCTTCCTCAGCGATCAATGCAAATAGAGGAAAACAACAGAATGGGAAAGACCAGAGATCTCTTCAAGAAAATTACAGATACCAAGGGAACATTTCATGCAAAGATGGGCTCGATAAAGGACAAAAATGGTATGGACCTAACAGAAGCAGAAGATATTAAGAAGAGGTGGCAAGAATACACAGAAGAACTATACAAAAAAGATCTTCACGACCAAGATAATCACGATGGTGTGATCACTCACCTAGAGCCAAACATCCTGGAATGTGAAGTCAAGTGGGCCTTAGAAAGCATCTGAGCCACCAGGGAAGAGCAAATTCTAGGAGACAGTGAGGGACAGGGAAGCCTGGCGTGCTGCAGTCCATGGGATCACAGAGTCAGACGTGACTTAGTGACTGAACAACAATGTGAAAAAGAAATCCCCGTTTGTTTGGGGGTATAATGACTCAGGCGTGATGAAGAAGCATCAGGAACATGCTGTACAGTAGTCTAGCCTGTGCACTAAGGAACGAACATCGAGGAGTGTTTACAGCGTACACTGTTACGGTCCTGCTCATCGTTCAGGGCTGGTACCACTGTTCCATGTTTTAAAAACCCCTTACCTGTGGTGATAAGGTGATTAGCAGTTTCCTCAATCATGAGAAAGAGACGCAGAGTGTTTGGTAATATAGCTCTTTGAAGGCCAAGTCAAAACAGGAAGAAAGCTAACACGGTATTAATTTTATGGTCAGCATCATTCACTCTATGCTTCTGAAAGCACAGGCTGCCCACTTCCCTGCAAGTCCTGCCCAGGACGGTCTGCAGGATGAACACTCGGGTGACAAGGACAACAATGAAGACACTGCAGTCTCTTATACAGACACCGGGTTTTCACAGGAAGGCGCTCACATACACAGCAGCTAACGTGTTACTGGGCGGCGTGACGGATTCTTTACTATGAAGTGGAAATGGCTCATTACAGAAGCCTGCCCCCTCCCGTCTTCAGGCTCATTTAGGCTGGGTGGGGGTGGGGGGAGGAGCAGGAAAAGGGGTGGTCTTGCTGCCCGGGATGGCAGAGGCAGGTGGTGGAGGGCACAGGAGGGGCAGGCCCATTTGGCCTAACTTGACGGAGACACTTCACAGCTTCTGCCCTGACGTTTCTGCTCTTCTCTGAACCCGTCTGTACAGCACCGACCCTGCTCCCACTGTTCGCTGCAGTCTAGGCGCCTGTATCCCAGAAGACCCAGGGCGTGACACAAGTCAGAAGCCGTCCTCAACGAGCAGAAGGCCCTGCTCGGGCGTCTGCCGTGTGTCTCCTGGCTCCAATGCCTCTCTGGCGTCTCTTCCTCATCGTCGGGCCTGGGCTGGAGGCAGTCGTTGCCCAGTCGCTCCCCTCACATGGAGTCCTCTGGCTGCCCAGAGCCTGCTCCGAGGCCCCCCACGCCTGTCACCACCCCCATCCCTCTCATGCCTTCCCCCACCGGCTCAGCTGGAAGTCCTGTGAAGTCACGTGACGCATCCGGACGCCTCTCCAGCAGGAATGTGTTGCCCCGCTTGGGGGCGTTCTTGGCTCTCTCTTCAGCAAGGATGGCATCTTCCAGGGTATGGTCCTCCCAAGCTCACGTGACGTTCTCTCTGCCGGGTTCTGCTGACGAGCCTCTCCTTGGAGAACCATGTGCACGGAGCCTGGAAGGTCCCCATGGCACCAGCCTAGAGGTTCTATTAGAGACGTGCTCTGTGAGCCAGCAGACCCTCCTGTACTTTCACAGGGTCTGGCGGACACGGGCACCGCCCGAGGTCAAAACTCCCGTGAAGGCCGTTCTGAACCACCAGGTGCTTCCTGACGGTAAGGACCAGGCATCGACAGAACAATCCAGAAAAAGGGCCCTCGGGTCCTGGCCCTCCCACCATCCCACCGAAGGACGGACTGCTGGGGGTGAGTGAGCACAGGCGCACAGGCCCTGCATCAACACTGGTGCTCTCCTGCCCTCCTTTTTACTAACTGTCCTTTGGGGCGGTCTTTCCCAGAACAGGCACCGCTGTCTGGCTGGAGCCCTGTTCAGGCAGCTGTCCCTTCTTCTCAGTGACCGTCCCGATGGCGCGGGGAGCGCTCTGCTGCCCGTGGGGGCCAGGTGCTGCTTCTCCTGTCCTCATGGCACCTTTAAACCCAGACTGCTTTCTACACTCATCAAGCCATCCTGAATTTTATAAAAATAAATATGTAAACTTAAAATATTATGAAAATAACATATCACAATTGCTTAGTAATTTTTAATTACATCAACGTCACTGGAAATTAAACAGAGTTAGTAAAAGCATGCATAGAAGAAAAAACGTTATTATACATCTGGACTTCGCTTTTTCTCAAATCGTGTCTGCAGGAATGCCTTTCTTATGGTGTCCTGAGCACGCCTTCAATACGAGATAAGGGATGTCACAAGAAGTGCCAAGCTCTTGTGCCTGCATGTAGCTGCCGCCACATCCTCACACATTTCCTTTCCTTTGTCTCCCTTTCCCTGACAGTGGTCCTCACGCTGGATTCCTTGCCTTGCAGGGGTGGTACCCACAGCTGCGGACACAGACCAGACAGCTGGACATCTCCCAGGAGCGTCCCGCCTCTTCCCTGCGCCCAGGGAGTGCACCCAGCGCCATGAGCAGCACTCTCTGGGGCTCACGGGACTCCGCTTGCCATGAGGGAGACACAGGGACTTGCAAGCGGGCACTTTCCACTGGACTCCGTTTGGCACGGGGCGTGCTCAGGCGGAGGTGGGGCTCAGCTTCCGGCTACACTGGGCTCGGGCAGCAGGAAGCAGAGGCGGCCCTGATCATCCGGGTGGACTGCATGCAGACAGGCGGCTCCCACAGCTCCAACTCCCCCCAGCACCTGGTGCCTGTTTCCATCCCTCCCAGCTTCGGGGGCCCTACAGATGTCCTCTGTCTCCATAAGTTTTGATACATTTTAATTTCTTATAATAGATTTGTGCATATTTTTGGCAACAAGTGATAAAACAGACTAGCATCTACATATATTTCATGCATTCATGACAAATTTTTCTTAATATTTTCAGTATTCTAGGTTGAGTAGTTCATCTGCTGAGAGAAGGCAATGGCACCCCACTCCAGTACTGTTGCCCAGAAAATCCCATGGATGGAGGAGCCTGGTAGGCTGCAGTCCCTGGGGTCGCTAAGAGTTGGGCACGACTGAGCGACTTCACTTTCACCTTTCCCTTTCATGCACTGGAGAAGGAAATGGCACCCCACTCCAGTGTTCTTGCCTGGAGAGTCCCAGGGACGGGGAGCCTGGTGGGCTGCCGTCCATGGGGCTGCACAGAGTCGGACACGACTGAAGCGACTTAGTAGTAGTAGTAGTTCATCTGCCAGTGTTTTGAAATTGTCACAAATCTCCAAAAAGTTTGCCAATGTATTTCTTGGGGAAAAAAAAAGAATCTACCTAAGTGGACCTGCACAGTTCAAACCTGCATTGTTCAAGGGTCAACTGGACATTGATTTTACCCTGTTATCATTTCTTCTTCAGAAAAACAAGGTAACAAATCTTGCCCATTAAACAAAACCAAACCACCACGCAGGAGCAGAGCGTGCTCTCAGGAACGGAGCCCAGCATGGCTCCAGCCGCCACCCCACACAGTGGGCCACACGGAGAGCGCCGTGGTGGGAGGCGCCCGATCCACTCTCTCAGAGCCACGGGCTCCGAGGGCAGGCGCGCTCCCTGCCCACAGTCCACACGGAGAAACACACGTCACCCTGCTCGCCGAGCTCCCAACTGTGAGAAAGACCACCCAGCTGCTCTGAGCTCCACCACGTCAGCTCGCATGTCAAAGGAGGCGAAACCCACAACTCAGAAGACTGTTCTGAGACGACAATGAGATACGAGAGCCCATAAGGAATGGCCACCATTTGCTTCTGTGACTAGATGATATATGGAAAAACCATATTAATTGATTACATGTAAATGACTAGGCAACAAAGCACTTCAAACCAATTTTCCGTAAGTAAATTAAACATACTAAGATGATATTTAATTTTACAATCTGCATAGCAAAATATCAAATGTATGGTTTAAAACTTAATTGATAAGGTCAGACTTAAAGAACACTTTAAAGATTGAAAGCAGTGTAATATAGATATTATATGATTTTTCCAAATTCTTTAAACTCGGTGAGGCTATCAGCATGCACGACTGAAGAGCTGGCGTGTGGCCAACTTCTGAGTAACTCTCAAGCTTAAGCAGTCATTAGGAATCTGGGGCTTGTGTCATTGAGCAGTAACGGCATACTTTCCATGAAACAGTTTTAGAGTTAATTGAAAACTGTTGCTAACACACAGTCTCACTTTGGCTGAAGAGCTCAGACATATTCGAGCCCCTGCCGGAAGCCCTGGTTTACCAGCACAGAAGTGGGTCTGCCGTGGACAGCCACACCCTCCCCCGTGACCCCTCACGCGGCACTGGGCTCCTGGTTCCCAAGTCCTGCCTCACGTCCTGCGTCTCAGGAAGCCTCCAGCATCAAGCACACCTCGGCTCCTCCCTGAACACTCTGCCAATCGTGGCCAATTTAACACCCTGTTACAGCTCATTTTTCTTGTTTTCAAACACAAGTTCAACAAACATCTACTGAGCGCTAGCTGTGGGGACCCTGGCTTAGACCACGAGGCCCTCAGTGAAGCGGGACACACAGACAGAGGACTGCCAGCACAGCAACACGGACACAGCACAACTACTGTGGCTCGCCTCTAAGGAGCTGCAGGTCCCAAAGGAGGGCAAGCTTTTGCTCTTCCCCAAAATGTGTTAGACTAGGAATCAGGGTATCTGGTTTTTGCCTCACTTATACAAAAAGCTTTGAAAACATGACGTCCCAGGTGAGAGTACCCTGCACAGTGGAGCACTCAGTCTGCAGTCAGACTGGAGCTCAAAGTCTGCCTCAGTTTGCGATACTTGACGTTAGCGGGCTACAGCATAGATTATGTAACAAAATTAAGTTATGCGAAAAACAAAAATTCTGCACACAAAATCGAGAACAGAGTAAGGGAACAAGTGATTGATGTCAGCCTTCCTCTGCCATTCCTACAAAATGACAAAAACAGCTCTTTATCTGAGAAGAGAGAACATATTCAAAATGAGAGGCTCTGCTTTTCTGGAAGAAACTTGAATTGCTGCCCTAGAACAGGCAACTGCTCCCCCACATCTGACAGCCTCGCACCACCTGCACCGATGTAACACTCATTTCAGGTGACAGCACGGACACCAAATTCTGAAGCTGAACTATCAGCAAACACATCGGTGACACTAAGACTGTTAGGGTGAGTGCCAAAGATTAACAAAGACAAGAATGTGTCATTCACCTCTAAACGCTGTCCAAATTAACGTCATGATGTAATTCTCTTTTATCTAATACAAGTGTCACTGAAGCACACTTACCTTTTTATCAAGAAATTTGGATTGCAATGGTATTTAGTATATTTAACTTGGATTACATTTTATGATATTTACATAGACTGTTATAAACAAAATACAGTCTGTATATGCCTCTCCACCAACATTTTTATAATTAAAGCTTGTCAACTAAATTTTAAAGACATTTTTGGGGGCAGGAAGAGTTTCTTATCTTAAACAAAAACAAAAACAATATCTCAAAGGCTTCTGTAGCAATAAGTACTTGCCAATCTTAGAATTATTATTTGATAATAGATATGCATTCCCCCAAATCTGACGTAATTTGTTGTAAACAGTCATCACAGAATAAGACGATCAACACTAATTTTTGTAATGATCACCCTTTCCTATACCCTCCTCCGCCTCCCCCTGCCATATGAACACATACAGAGAATGATATATACCATTTTCAGGGGAAAGTTTGTCATAAGCATCTTCATAAATATAATTCCTTCTTATTGTGACATTAATTCCATCCAGAAATGGACCATCTCCTTGAACTTCTTGCTTATCTGCATAAATCAATCTCTGAAAGATCTAACAGAGGAGAAATTATAAGCTTACTTGAAAACAACATTTTGTTATAAACACAAGCAGCCAGAAGAAGAAACTGTTAAATAAACCTTAACTCTTTTAATAAATTTTGAGGCATAAATTCTGAGGCAAGTTTTAAAGGCCAAGATACCAAATATTGATGTTATGCCTTATCAATAAATGTGCAGTATTTATGTAATATTGCTCCTTTTCCCCACTTCACAACAAACTTTTAAAATCTCATGTTGTGGCACATTTTCGGTACTTCCTTCTGGAGACTTCTATAAAACTCCAGGTGGAGCAGGAAGAAAAGCAGCTGAGAGAAGCAGTGCATTGATGCTGGTATCAGTAGGGCGAGCCCCCGGGTGAGAAAAACCCAGTAGCTGGTTTTACGCTAGAAGTCCAGCAGAGGGCGGTCAGGAGCCATGTGACGCCATGTGTGTACGAGTGTGCGGGTGTGTGTGAGGTTTCCTTTTTTACTTTTTACCGGTATAGTTGATTTACAATGTTGTGTTAATGTGCGTGTTTTAATGAAGAAATGTCAATAGTGTCAAATGTTCTGTGAGAAGAGTGGGCAGGCCTAAAAACACCCTCTTGAAGCTGTTTTGTAAGTAGTGAAGTGTGGCAGTTTTCAGAAATTCGCTAAGTAAGTAGGTGAATACAAACAAAACATCTTTCAAGAGGTATTTGGTTGGGTTATGCTTTCATAAACCATGGTCAACTATTACAATCTAGTAAGAAAATATATTATTCAATCACAGGCACCAGCCGGCTTTAGAAAATCTCCCACTGGTGTTACTTTTTCACACTGAACTGGCTGAGTCGATCTGCAAAGAACCAACTGGAAGCATACCTTTACCCGCTCCTCAAACGGAACCACAAAAGGCAGCTGGGTCAGGATGGCGAGCTGCCTCTCCTCAGACACGGACAGCGGCGGAGACTCCAGACCTACTGCAACCAGAGAATGCCCTGTGAGCCCGCCTGTCCCCTCCAGACTCGGGGCTGCGCTCTGCCAGGCCGCACTCATAGACACCCTGGCACAGGGGGCGCTACTGGGGCTGCCGGGGGGGGGCGGTGGGGGCTGGCTACCCAGGCACGAGGCGCTTTCCGGCGATGACACTCCTGACCTGGATGACTAAAGTCAGAGACCACAGGCCAGGAGCCCGGAGGGCGCACGCGGCAGCACACAGCCCATGCTCGGCCAGCTCGGGGCACGGGGGTGCGCGGGCGCAGGGCACTCACCGTCCAGCGTGGACCGCAGGGGCCCAATCCTCCCCATCCGCCGGAACCGCCACGCGTTCCTGGACGCCGGGACGTAGAGCTGGGTGACCTGCGGGGCGACAGCCTGCTCAGCGCGCGGCCCTGGCTTCAGACCCGCCCGCTCCCTCCCAGGAGACCTTCTCACACTCTCCCCGACGTGGGCCACGCTTTCACACTGTCACACTGCAGTTATTTTTCCTAAACACACTCCAGGGAAATCGCTACTTGCTCTAGTCAACAACATGTAATATCTGGACATAGTAAGTCACCACAAAATGACTGCTTTACAAAGAAACCAGATCACCTTAAAATCTAGCAATTTATTACCATTACCAAATATTCACGTTCTCATGACTAAAACAAGTTGTGTGAATGAGTAGCCAAATAAGGCTGTAAGTACTGACCCACTGTCTCTCAGGTCCCCTCATCCGACCCGTCAGAAAGGCCCACGACCCCAAGGCCCTCACCACTACAGGACCGGCCGCAGCTCTTCAGCCTGGGCGCCAGCCACAAGCTTAATGCAAAGATGCAGCGTGTGTGCGGACAGAGCCATGCTCCTGAGACACTCCTGATGTGTCTCTTCTCTAACACTTCTGTAGTCGTGCTTCTTGTACACCCAGTCACTCTCTGCCCCCAGCCCCGAGATTCTGAGATGAATCCAGTCATGTGTTTAAAAACACCCTGAGTCCTTTGGTAATGTTATTTTCATTATTTCAGAACAGGTTACACTACTGAATTTACTTTACATCTAGATCTTAGTAATATTCACATTTGTCTCTGTCCCTTTAGAAAGTCACAAATAACTTCCATCTCTTTTAAGTATTAATACCAAAAATATATTGATACAATAAAAGCAAAAGTTTTTCAACTTCCCCCAAAAAACCATTACACGTCAATACACTTTGTGGTTTAAAGCAAATTAGGATTAACAACAAATGCAGGATGCATGTGTCAGCCAGTAATATTGTTATGTGTTCTGTGATCTAAGAGTCAGCAACAAAAGTTTACTCCTAGTTGTTAATTACATGATAAATAACCTTAAAAGATTTATTCTTCTCAGAAAAGATACAAACTGAAAAAATAAGTTTAATGAAAAATATGTAAAAGATCTTCCAGGAATACCTTATCTGCTTTAATATCCTCCTGCTCTGACAGCCAGTGATTGGGGGGGCAGAAGTTCCTCCGCGTGTCCCTGGACTTCAGCATCTTCACCAGGTTGGTGATGACCTGAGGGGGGAGCAGGACCAGGTGAGGCAGGCAGCCCGGGGACGCCCGCACAGCTTGGAGGCAGAGGCACGCATGGCTGCCCTCAGCGCCCGGGACGGGGGTCCTCCCTGAGGGGCTGCTCCCAACAGCAAACCCGCTCACGGAGGAGGGTCTCGCTCTGTGACCACAGGAGGAAGCTTCTGTACAAAGACAGAAAATGACGCAAACGTGCAAGGGCTGACTTTTAAAAGCTACGAGGGAGGCGGCAATTTTTCAAACACAACGTGGCAATGTATAAGCTCACCTGAGCGGCTCTCCTGAGGTTAAAGCACGCTAACTCGCCTGAAAAGCGCTCTACCTGAGGTGCAGGGAAGGGGGTCAGCATCCTACACGCGCCTTCTGCACCTTCCAGAGGTGCTTCCAGTGTCCCTGGACGGAAGCCTCTGCTGTTCGTCTGCACCCCCCGAATTCTACACAAGCCCAGCCGACCCTCCTCCAGAAAGCCTTCCCGCACACTCTGGTTGCCCAACGCCACGCGCTATCCCAGCCCAGACCACACTGCTGCCCCCTCAGGGGACATCAGCCCCTCCATAAACAGAGCCCTGCCGTGAGCCCCCCGACATGGAATACGACTGCCTGCCTAGAAGCGCAGTCGGCACCCCCGACTGACAGTGCTAAACCCTGTGATGTGCGATTAAAGACCCTAACAGTACTGTCGGGCTTCAGAAGATACCAAGTTACACACGGAACAGAAATGCGTGTGTAGTAAACAAAGATAAACCAACACAAAACAGGGAGACCAAAGCGTCTTCACAAGACCAAGGCCTTTGTAAGCAGGAGAGGATCCTGCAAGCACTCTGTACTTAGTGACTCTGACCGTGTTTTCTGATCGTCAGCCAAGCTTCTGTACACACTGCTTCCAATTCAGTAAAATACAATTTGAACTAAGCATTAGGAAATGTCATTCTGTGTCCAACCAAAGTGGGAGAGAAGGGGTCCCTGGTTGCTATCTCAGGCCTCCCCGACACAGACTCCAGCTGGATCATATAACCAGGAAAGAGAAAAAGTAACACCTGAGGAGCTCGGCCACCCGGTCAAAACGACACCAGTAAAAACCACTCAAGATCTAGAACACAGCTTTCACACTGGTGGGCATATGCTGCCAACTCTGCTGTGACGTCCACTGCACGGCATCTTAAAGCCTACTGTGATGCTATGGCATGTCCTTTTTGAATCAGCAAGAAACCAGCACAGGTAAGCAGTGAGAGCGTGTGACCCTCCACCCGCGGCTGCGGCACCTGCTCGGGGGTTAGGCCACACACAGGCGGTGCTTGATGACGACTGAGCAAGCGCAGTGGAAGTGGCCTGAGAGTCCGGTTCCACCTGGCTAACTGCTGGTCACAGCAGGGCGTGGCCGATGACCTATCACACTGACTCCCGGGTGTCTCTCAGTTTTGCTCCCCAGGAGGAAGGATACCTTGGTGAGCTACATTCTGCGTGCTCTCTTGGTTCGGGACAAACTCGGCGGGGTTCACACGGAGCGCAGCAGCAGGCACTCTTCCAACAGTGGGGACAGAAGCAGGATCCCTGGGCACGATGAACAGCATCTCTCCTTTCATACACCCACACTGGTATTCTAAGTAAATTCAGGTGTAACAGCTACTGTGCTGAAATTTATCCACCACCCACAACTGCTGACAAAAGCCGCGCCTTCTGACAGTTAATGTGTTTATTTAAAGGCACCCGTTCACCTGTGGCCCTCACCCATCGCCCCCACACCCCCTCCGAGTCCTGACACTTCCGCACAGCACAGCTGAGGAGATGGCGCTCTGCAGAGCAGTCATCTGCTCACGTCCACAGCTGCCTGACCCCAGGAGACACGCTGTCCTCCACCTCCTGGCGTTCAACACCGGCCAACCTCTCCTGCCGAGGACGTTCTGTTCCAGAGGTGGCAAGCATGATCCAACTCTTCAGAAGTAATTAATGCCATAATTTACTTTAAATTACTGTGAAACCGAACATACACTTTCAATACAGGCATTCCCTTCCATACTCTGATATTCTACAGATGAAAAAGAAGTAACATAAAATGTCCTATCCTGGTATCACTGTATCCTCTTTCAAAAATAAAGGAAAGAAGGCTTGCCTGGAGGCTCAGTGGTCAAGAATCCAACGGCCAGTGCAGGAGACCCAGGTTTGATCCCTCATACAGGAAGAACCCACATGCTACGGAGCAGCTAACTCTGGGAGCCACAGCCCCGGAGCCCGCATGCCCGAGAACCCGCGCTGCACAGGAGAAGCCGCCGCCACCAGAAGCGTGTCATGGCCACTGGAGAGCAGCCCCTGCTCCCAAGGCCCTGCAGCAATGAAGACTAGCACAGCCCGAAGGAAATACATACATAAAACCTTATAAAAGCGAAAGGAAAGAGGAAGCTGGGTGTGGGGGAGGGGAGGGAGGAGGCAAGGACACGGCACGGGGGAGCCGGGCCTGAGCGCCAGCGAGAAGGGCTGGCAGCGGAGGCCGCTGCGGAAGAGCGCCGCTGGAAGCGGGCGGGAAACCAGGCTTGAAGACGCAGGGAGGGCACGGTCAGCCAGCGAAGCTGACTCGCAGACAAGCAGCACACAGAACTCTCAGTGTGACTATCTTCAAATATTGCTTTATTCAAAGCGTATCTCAAATACAGGGTTTTAAAAAGTATAAATGTGCCCCAAATATCACACAAGATATACTTGTATCTAAAATGCACTTGCTGTGTATCTGAAATCCAAATTTAACTGGGTGACACATATTCTTATATGTTATATTTGGCAATATGAGCCATGACGAATTTCCAAAATATTTTAGAAATGTCATATCTCCTAAGAACATTTTTGTCCTTTATTTAAACTATTTTTTCTAACTTGTAGAGAAAAATACAAATTTTAAGAAACCATGAAAATTTAACTGGATCTAGAGGATCATTACCAAAATCAGATTCATTATAGTCTTCACAGACGAAAATAGAGACACTCTATACAGTCAGCAAAAACAAGACCTGGAGCTGGCTGTGGCTCAGATCATCAGCTCCTTATGGCAAAATTCAGACTTAAACTGAAAAAGTAGGGAAAACCACTAGATCATTCTGGTATGACCTAAATTCAATCCCCTATGATTATACAGAGGAGGTGACAAAGAGATTCAAGGTACTAGATCTGGTGGACAGAGTGCCTGAAGAACTATGAACGGAGGTTTGTACCACTGTACAGGAAGCAGTGACCAAAACCACCCCCAAGAAAAACAAACGCAAGAAGGCAAACTGGTTGTCTGAGGAGGCCTTACAAAAACAGCTGAGAAAAGAGCAGTGAAAGGCAAAGGAGAAAGAGAAAGAAAAACCCATATGAATGCAGAGTTCCAAACAGCAAGGAGAGTTAAGAAAGCCGTCTTAAGTTAACAATGCAAAGAAATAGAGAAAAACAATAGAATGGTAAAGACTAGAGATCTCTTCAAGAAAATCAGAGATACCAAGGGAACATTTCATGCAAAGATGGGTACAATAAAGGACAGAAACAGTATGGACCTAACAGAAGCAGAAGATATTAAGAAGAAGTGGTAGGAATACACAGAAGAACTATACAAAAAAAGATCTTATTGACCTGGTAATCACGATGGTATGATCACTTACCTAGAGCCACACATCCTGGAGTGTGAAGTCAAGAGGGCCTTAGGAGCATCACTATGAACAAAGCTAGTGGAGGTGATGGAACTCAAGCTGAGCTATTTCAAATCCTAAAAGATGATGCTCTGAAAGTGCTGCACTCAATATGCCAGCAAATTTGGAAAACACTGCAGTGGCCACAGGACAGGAAAAGGTCAGTTTTCATTCCAATCCCAAAGAAAGGCAATGCCAAAGAATGCTCAAACTACCGCACAACTGCACTCATCTCACATGAGAACAAAGTGTTAGTCACTCAGTACTGTCTGACTCTTTGTGACCCCATGGACTGTAGCCTGCTAGGCTCTTCTGTCCATGGAACTCCCCAGGCAAGAATACTGGAGTGGGTTACCATTCCCTTCTCCAGGGGATCCTTCCAACCCAGGGACTGAATTCAGGTCTCCTGCATTGCAGGCAGATTCTTTACTGCTGAGCCACCAAGGAAACCCATATGCTAGCAAAGTAATGCTCAAAATCCTTCAAACTAGGCCTCAACAGTACATGAACCGAGAGCTTCCAGATGTACAAGCTGGATTTTAAAAAGGCAGAGGAACCAGGGATCAAATTGCCAACATCCGTTGGATCAGAGAAAGAGAATCCAGAAAAACATCTATGTCTGCTTCACTGAGTACGCTAAAGCCTCTGACTGTGTGGATCACAACTGTAGAATATTCTTAAGAGACGAGGATACCAGACCACCTGACCTGCCTTGTAAGAAACCTGTATGCAGGTCAAGAAGCAACGCTTAGAACTGAACATGGAACAATGGACTTGTTCAAAATTGGGAAAGGAGTACATTAAGGCTGTATATTGTTACCCTGCTTATTTAACTTATATGCAGAGCACATCATGTGAAATGCCGGGCTGGATGAAGCACAAGCTGGAATCAAGACTGCTGGGAAAAATAACAACTACAATATGCAGATGATACCACTCTAATGACAAAAAGTGAAGAGGAACTAAAGAGCCCCTTGATGATGGAGAAAGGAGAGAGGAAAAGCTGGCTTAAAACTCAACATTCAAAAACAAAGATCATGGCATCTGGTCCCATCACTTCATGGCAAATAGATGGGGGATAAAGTGGAAACAGTGGTACATTTTATTTTCCTGGGCTCCAAAACCACTGTGGATGGTGACTGCAGCCATGAAATTAAAAGATGCTTGCTCCTTGGAAGAAAAACTATGACAAACCTAGACAGCGTATTAAAAAGCAGAGACATTACTTTGCCAACAAAGCCATGCAGTCAAAGCTATGGTTTTTCTAGTAGTCATGCATGGATGTGAGAGCTGGACCATAAAGAAGGCTGAGGGCTGAAGAACTAATGCTTTTGAACTGTGGTGTTGGAGAAGACTCTTGAGAGTCCCTTGGACTGCAAGAAGACCCAACCAGTACATCCTAAAAGAAACCAACCCTGAATATTCATTGGAAGGACTGATGCTAAAGCTGAAGCTCCAATACTTTGGCCACCTGATGCGAATAGCCAACTCACCGGAAAAGACCCTGCCTGATGCTGGTAAAGATTGAGGGCAAGAGAAGGGGGCAACAGAGGATGAGACGGTTGGATGGCATCACCGACTCAATGGACATGAGTTTGAGCAGGCTCTGGGAGACGGTGATGGACAGGGAAGCCTGCCGTGATGCAGTCCATGGGTCACAAAGAGTCAGACAAAACTCAAATTCTGTGATTTCAAAACACCTTTAAACACATTCCCTTTCTGTACATTCATTTTTAGTACCACCAGCTGCTAGAAATATTTAGTGCTGAAAAACCAAAGCTCACAGAAGTAACCATTAAAAAACCACATGAAGTGACGTGAGATGTCAAAGGCAATGAAAACTGGAGTAACAAGTTTAAACTGGATCAACAGACACCCAGTGTTGAGATCAAAAAGACAGTTTTCCTCTCAGTAAATTTTATCAAATTTCCCGGCGCAGATATGCCTGCTACAGAAGACAGTACGGACACAGAAAGACTGGCAGGTTTAGACGTGAACAGGCCTCCAGTCACAGGGGTGCAAGTCCGCACACTGAGACAGGAGCCACCACGCCTGCCCCACGGGACTGACTGCGCCTGGGCCTGCAGCCTCCGCTGACAAGCACCCGCAAAGGGCACCAGCAGCAGCAGCAGCGCTAACTCCAGGCAGCAGCTGTCAACCGGCCCTGAGGAGACCCTGAGACAGTGAGACCCGAGAACCAGTGAGTAAGAAACATGAACAGAGGCAGCCAACAAGTGAACACCAGGGTGACTGAGATGCGCCAGCGCAACACACAGCTTTAGGAGACTGTCACAGTATAAATGCGCCCTTTCACATTTATGCATGCGTTTCACTCGGCTCCCGTATCATGCTCTTCCATGCTGGAGCTAAACCTTAGATAAATACTTGAGAACTAACAAGATTGTTTAAGCAAATATTCAGAAATGCACTAAACTGTTACGTCTGACTGATTATATGCCACTACAGTGAAAAACAAAGGAATTCCCTGGTGGTCTGGTGGCCGGGACTCCGGGCTGTCACTGCTGAGGGCCCCGGGGCCACTCTCTTGTTAGGGAGCTGGGGTCCAGGCAGCCACACAGCTGGAAACCAAGCAGTGACACCCACGAGCAGGTGTCCCTTAAACCCAATGTTCAAAGACCAAGCAGACAACTGGTTAGAAACACACAGATGTCTCATGAAAGTCACACCTGACAACTGTCCCAGCTCAAGGTTTTAAATTAACATGCACTGTTTCACAAGATTACTGTATGTTTTAAAGTCCACTGGCTATCAAGATGGCAAGAAAATCTTGACCTTAGGGAAACAGTCTTAAGCAACACACATTTTACATCATAAAATAAATTTACACACATAAATAATATATCTGATGAGGACTTAAAGCTATGAACACTCAACTATGACATTTCTAAGAGGAGATCACTGATATTTAGCTTTATTAGTGCAACCAAAGAAAAGCATATATACTCCACAATTGGAAAGGCGCCTGTAATAATCTTCTGATCTTAAATGCAGTGGGCAAAATCAAACATCTTAGGTAATTACCTTAAAACTTTAAAACAAAGCATAGGACAAGGCACATGATTTACGGGTATCTAACTGGGTAAATGTGTGATGTGATCAATATATAATAAAGAGTTTTTTAGATTTTGATTTCCTAATGAAGAATATGTAAAAACAAAATACAAGAAAAACCAGTGAAGTACCAGCTCTAAGATTATTCTCTTACAGAAGGCCAGAATGGTTTTCCCCATTTGACCCTCAGCTCAGAATGACTTCAGCGGTTGTGTGTCTATCCTGCGTGCTCTCAGCTCTCCTGCCGAGTCTCTTTCCTTATGTAGTGATGCTCGAAGAACAGGGACTGCCCGATTTCATTTATGGCTCCCCAGCACAGCGCAGAGCCAGGGTTCTGGGGATAAACACTGTGTGTGTTTAAAATAATTGACAGTAATGACACCCCAGCCCATAAAAGTCATTAAGTATCTGATACGGATTCCTGTTGTCAATGGCTAACCTAGTCTTATAGAGCCTTTAGTTATTAGTATTCTCCAGCATGTTTAAAACACTACAAAATTACTTCTTAAGGTATCCACTTTATTGAGTAGGCAAAACCAAAGCCAAAAAAAACTTTCAAAGACAAAGACATGGCAGGCAGCTCGGCCACGTTAGAGGAAGCCTGGATCTGCCTTACTGGTCACACTGACAGTCAATGATAGCATGGTTCAATCACAGCTAGGGCACTGCTGTGGTTTTCTGTTTTCACTTTTTAAACAGTCTTTTTGACACTGAAAAATCCAAATCAACCACCAGGTAGGAGAAAGCCCCTCCTCTCCGAGTCCCTCTGCGCACAGATGAGCGCAGTAAGCAAGCAGGTTCCCGCACAACTTCCCCCCTCGGGGTAACTCCAGGGCAGCCTGGCAGCTGCTCACAAAAGCACATCAAACAGGAGTTCCTGTCTCCTGCCAGGGCTAACGCAGTCACAGCTGTAAATTACACGCGGAGAGAAGCTGATAAATTTGATAAACGTACAAACTGTTTTAGCAGTGTCAGTGTGGGGCTCAGAACTGACCTCGGTTCCTACAGTGACAAAGAAGGATGCCTCCATCCACTCAGAAGTCTGCTCTGTGACCAGCCCCAGAGCCCCTCTAGGAGACCAGTCTGGGAGGACCATCAGGAGCTAAAAAATGAAAATGGCTGGTGGCTGGAGGAGCCAGGTCTCCTCACGCGCAGCTCTGTCAAAATCAGCAGAATGCAGGCAATTACTGCAAAATGCTACTGCTTTCTTTGGTGGATTCGATTCCTTGAATTCTTCACCTCAAATGTGACACTGAAACATACAGAAATGCTAAACTCTCACCGTCACGCTTCCCAGGGGCGGTGGAGAGGAGCAGCACAGTGCACACGCCGGCTACGCCACCCCGGGCTGAGTGTCCCCATCTGTAAAACGAGGACGCCTGCCGCACCCTCCTCACAGAACTACCGCTCGCGTGGACTGGTCCCTGTGAAGTCCTCAGAACACCATCTGAGACAGCAACCACTGAGAGTTAAATTCTACTTCATACTAAAGACAATTTTTTCTGAAAAGAAAATAACTAATATCAGCTGAATCTGTTCAGAGACCGTGCCTTGATTTTTTTCTTTTTTTTTTGGTGGGGGGTGGGCTTAGCTCAACAGCAGGCAGAATGATAACAACAAAATCTTTACAAAGAAGAGGAATCTTATTCAAAAACTTGTCTTCAAACAAGTCTGCTCTAAATTCAGATCTTCATAACTCAATTTGAAACCTAAAGACAATCCTGTTTCAGAAAAGGTGAATGCTCACGCTAATTTTTAAAACAAACAAAACCCCTGCAATCCTTAATAAACTAGTAGTGAATCATTTTGAGGCGTAAATACAAATTCACTACAGAATTTTCACTTAATGCTTATGCAAAATAAAGCAGGACTGGGGAAAAACATCTTAATACAGCATGATTAAATTCAGAAGGTTCTGGGTGCTAAAGATAAGGCCCGGTATTTGAAAATTACGAGACTGTGAACAGGTGCTATAAAATAATGAAAGTATCTGATACTGTACACGAAACCTGATAACATGCATAGTGGAAAGTTTTACTAACAAACATCCCAGAGTTTAATTAGATTGTTAAAAGCAAAACATATGCTACCATTAACAGCCACGTCCAGGAAAAGCTTACACAAGAATTACAAGTTTAAATGGGTGACATAGCTTATTTTAACTTAGAAAAGATGCAAAAGTGTTAGTCTTTAAGCAAGGACATATTAAGGGCTCAACATGTGACCTTAAGAGTTTACTTAGGAATACAGAGACAGGTAATTAAAATAAATTGTGCAAATATATATTACATCAATCCGCACATATTATAAATTCAATGATGCATTAGTACTGTATTCAGTGCAATCAAAACATTATCAGTTACTCTCACTGCTACTAATGCTGGTGCTCAGAAGTGAAATGTGTTGTAAAACCAGGCAGAACGGGCCGCACAGAGCCCATCGTGGGCTCGCAGGATGAATAAGCAGCCCTTAATTAGCCCATCAGGTTAAGTGCAAGCATTAATGGGCCTTTCCTAAAGTCTAGCTTGACATCTTTCTCCAAACATGGCCAAGAAGAAAGTTCCATTAGCAATATTAATACAAGCTTAGTTGATCATTTTCATTCAATTAACTTCTTTCAATTAAATAGATAGCTTGACAAAGCAGTGATAAAAGACCCAAAGGGACAGCTGACGACTCCAGCTGAGCACAGTGTGCAGAGGTCGCCGGCGCTAAGCGGGCTGTAAATCTAGCGCTCAATTTGGGAAATGCATTTCTTCTGCTCTTGCTCCTTTAATGAGCGATTTTAGCTGACGGGGTGTGTTTGCTGCAGAAATTTCACGGGAAGTCAAGCACCCTTTTCTTTTCTTTTTTCCACCCCAGTAGTTGTGTTCTCTCAGTGGTGGTGGTTTCCTGCCAACATTTCAGCCACAGTAACTCATAACTTCTCTTTCTGCACGGTTAAAAATGAAGGTATTTTAAAATAATTTATATTCAACTTGCAGTAAGTTAATGATCTTATTTCACCTTTGTTAATCAATTTCTTAAGATTAAATAAATAAAACTCATAAGAGATCTTTTACTGAAAAATAAAAAAAATTTTAACTATACATCACCTTGTCACTGAAAGTACTTGGGGCAAGTTATAACAGACATATTTAAGAATGTCAAAACAAGGCTTTAAAAGGAGGCAAACATAAAATGAAAAAGACTTTTCTTACAAGTTTTGCAAATTATCAAGCCGGAAACAAACCTGTATCTCTAGTCTTCTAAAATGAGTCATCCAAAAAAAAACCTGTACGTTATTTGACCTCAGTAAACAAAATATTCATACACTCATCACCTTAAATAATTGAATCCATCGTTTCTGCTCCATCTGTATACACTGCTGCATTTCAGAACTGGTAGTTACTCCAATACTTTGAAAGGCGGTGATATATTCTTCTCGAACTTCTGGCTTTGTTTCTGGATATGCCAGTTTGATGATCCCTAAGCACGCGTCGCGAAGGCATCGAGACAACACTACCAGTTCTTCTAAAGTAAAAGGCATCATTGACGATTGTCTTTGACCTACAACTGAAAAACATAATCCAATTTTCTATTATATTTGGGCTCCCCCTCCCATTTCTTACACACTCAAAGACTTAAAAGGCTTAAAACTCTTCTATCATCTACGAAAATTTGTTGCATGAGGTCATCAACAAATGGATTGCTCAGAATTCTCACCTTCTATGGGGTCTCCGAAGAACTCGTTATCATGTATGGAAATCAGTGAGTGACTGAACAAGGAGCTAAACAGGTAGAAGAGTGGGATGATTCTACTAGAATCTTCAAAAGACATAGGCGAGCCCCTTGATATCACCTGAAGCAATGGTACCATAGACCTTGAAATTGGGAGAAAGGAGAGAAAAACACAATGGCTGAGTTTGGGAACAAATTAAGACATGACATCAGACAAATGTAAGCAGGGAAAATAACATTTACATTAGCAATTCAAAGACCTAGAGGGCAGGCAAAGTCACTCGAACAACACAGGTTAATAAATAACGTACATTAAAGAACAGGACACCAAGCCACCGGTCTTTATTAACATCCCTGCTGCGATTCTCCACCAGATAAAGCTGGTTGTTTATCTGAGGCCCCAAGGGTCCCTGAAGGGCAGTCAGGGTCTGCGGCAGCACTCCTCAGGACACACACTCTGCTTCTTACGCTGAACCCCATCCCCGTCCCCGTCCCCTCTACAAAGGCAGACAGTTCTGGTCTCAGGAAAGGTTTGTCCAGGGGCGTAAACTGAGGAACACTGGAGGCAGTTCACTACTGAGCCCAGAGACGCAGCAGCAGATCATCACGGCTTCAGTCGTGGGCCGTGCCTCCACTCACCAGACCCACAGCTGCGCTCCCTGGTAGGAGACCCGCGGGCCTGGGGCAGTTCTAGGTGGGCTGGCCCCCTTCCCTCCCAAGAGCTGGGGCCCACAGCCTACACCCCCACCGAACACGGGCTCACACAGCTTCCCCCGTTTCCAGCGCACACCCATCCAGTCCTGGGCCGGCAGCCCGCAGGCCAGCCGGCTCTCACCTGCCCCATCCCTCCTCCTCTCGGTCCTCAGTCCCAGGCAGCCACTCCCGTCTAGGAGGCAAGGCGCGCGCTCCAGGGGCTGGCCCTCCAGCGCTGCCACCATCCCCCGGGAGGCAGGGCTGGAGCTGAGGCTGCCGAGGCGCCGCTCTCGCTGTGGGCGAGGGGGAGCCACCTGGTGCCAGGTGTCCAGCAGCCCCGCTCAGGGGTCAGCAGGCCAGCTCCAGCACTCACACAGGGGCCCGGCTGGGCGGAAACACAGCCCAGACACGCAGCAGCACTCAGCACAGAGCACCCCGCCGAGGGAAGCCACCCACCCCCAATAAAAGCGCAGCGAGAGCACACACACAGAGAACAAGCACGACCGCCCTGTCACCTCCCTCATCACCCACAGGGGACAAGGGCAAAGGCTGTGCGCCCAGAGCAAGGCCAAGCCCTGAGGCAGGGGCCCCCGCCACTCACTGCCAAGTAACCCCATCAAGCCCGGTCCTGTGCCATCTGCACAGTAGAAGAAAAAAGGCGCAACGCCATTTGCTTTGCTGAGTGAGTAAAGCTAACGGTTTGTATCTTTCAGCTCCCTCGTCACTCACTGCAGAAGCACAAAAACTGGAAATGCTGCCAAACAACACTGAGGAGAACACGGGACAAGCCGGGCTGACCAGCTGCCGTGTGGAGGGAGCGTTTCCTGAATCTAGGTGCACGACTGAACTGCTTAGCTGTGGCCCTGTTGACAACACTCGCACTTGAAATTCTCATCGCCCGCCATGCACGTATGTGCCAGGATGCACAAAACTCTTAAACTGCTTCCCAAAAACGAGATGGGGGCAAGCACTCAACGTTAGCTCACTTGTTCTCTTTAACCCCCATGAGGTCAGTTACAGAACAACAGAAAGGTGACTGGCAACAAGGGTCAGTTATGTGCCTGTGGTCTTAACCAACCAGGATGGACACGAATAATGTCTCTCGACTCTCTGCTGATGATTCTTTCTGCCATTAACACCAACTGAAATATTTCTCTGAAAACAGACCCATCTCAAAGACTTGTTGCTCAGTCGTGTCCAACTCTTTTTGACCCCATTGACTGCAGCACACCAGGCTTCGCTGTCCTTCACTATCTCCTGGAGCTTGGCAAACTCATGTCCATTGAGTTGGGGATGCCATCCAATCATCTCATCCTCTGTCATCCCCTTCTGCTCCTGCCCTCAAATGTTCCCAGCATCAGGGTCTATTACAATGAGTTGGCTCTTCGCATCAGGTGGCCAAAGAATTGGAGCTTCAGCTTTAGCATCAGTTTCTCCAATGAATATTCAAGGTTGACTTCTAGGATTGACTGGTTTGAACTCTTCGTGCAAATAAAAAGTCCATAATTTACTACAATGAAAGGAAAACATACTGACTTGTGACTGGGAGAGCTGGCTGGACCAGTAGCATCAACGAGACGTCAAACAAGCCCTCCCTTCTGCATGCCCCCTCAGAACAAGGGTCTTCAGAGCGGAAGCTCTTATGGCAACTGCACTCGCCCCTGAACTGGCGGAGCTTCTCGTCTTCTCCAGAAGCTCTCAGAGAATGCACTCCTGTCTACTGTAGCACCACCAGCCATTGCAGTCAATGTGAAAAGACACAGGCAGGGTGAGAACAGTCCCCGCTGAGTTAAAGACAAGGATGAAGCAGGCCAGCCTCGCCGCACAGGCCCGCGACAGGCTAGGTTCTGGCCCCCTCAGCTGCACCTGCACCCCAATCACCGAGGAGCCGGTGCGCCCCAAGACCAAGGGCGGTGGGGGCTGGAGTCCACACCCCGACACGTGCCCCATTAGCCTCATGCGTGCCAAAGCTCAGGAGTCCCACCTGGGTAAGCCCTGCTGCCAAACTACTTTCAAAATACCCTTCGTGCTGTTTTCAGGGGAGTCGGGCACTTCACCTGCATTTATTGTGATATAAACGTGATGAGCCACACAGCAGGAAGGTGTTAGTACACACTGTGAGTTCCCTGTGGGACCTGAGTAAACTATACGCGCAAAAGACACATGTCCTCAAATGGGCTAAGAAGTGATGAGTTTTTAAAAATGTGTGTCATTTCACTGACTTATAACGCTAATAACTTAATACGATCACCACCGCCGTGACAGAACATGTGCACACGCTGTGCTCCCTCCCCCGCGGGACACCAAGGCCAGGAACAAACAGGCCGTCAGCAGGCGGGGCCGGGATGGGACCCTGTTGCTAAGCTAAGACACCTGCAGGGCGACAATAACCTCCTGCCCCAGTGACCCCCAGGCTCTCTTGCCTAAACAAACCTGTTGCTCACCAACGCCAAGGTGGGCACAGCCACCAGAGGCTGAAATACACTCACACAGAGAAACCAGAAACCTCTGGCTTTACTTTGAAAATGAAAGGATACAGAAGATACGCTCTGGACCGGAAGCCACTTCTCCCACGTCTCTACTGCTGCTGCCGTGAGGTACAGGACCTCGCTACTCTGAGTTCCATCAGCTGCAGTGCAGTCACTCAGAACCCCCTCACTCACAAACATGTGTTAAAATCACACGAAAGCACCTCAGCCTGTACTACGAGCGCCTGCCAGTCCCTCTCTGAGGCTTCCTGGCACAGGGCCGGTGGGGGCCCACCCACAGGCGCTCTTCCACCCTCCACCCCGACGAGCTCCAACCCAGACAGCATGGCGCGGGCGGCGGCCGCAGAGCAGGGGAGGAGGGCAGTGGGTGGTACCAAGCGCAGCGCCGGGCGCCCAGACTCCAATGCGGCTTCCTGTCTCGGGTCCCTCCTGCCAGAGGCTGTCCTGCGGGGAGGCGGGCTGGCGGCTGCAGGTGGGACCTCCGGCGGTGACCACCGCAGGCAAGTGCGTGTGGGAAGCCGAGTCTCCGAGAACTGAGCTCACACTTCTCACACTACCGCACAGAGGACGGAGCCCTCACAGAGAAACTCAGCATGGCAACGGCCTCCACCTGCTTACCATGCAGGGTTTCTGAGTATCAAATGAATTCTTGATATATTACACACAGTCAATAAATATGTACTTTAAAGATTCTAGCCTGCAAGTTACACAAGACTTCATATAAAAAATCAAATTATTTCAACAAAGAGGTTTAGAAACCAATTTTTACAATATCTTGTATGTTTTAATGTTTGTAATGGTGGTAGACTTGCTTCAAGTCTGTATCTTCACTATCAAAAGCACAGAAAAGACACGGAGCAAAGAAATGTCAAGTTCCTGGTTTCCACAACGTGACTAGGAGTGTGTGTGTGTGTGTGGCCACACCGTGCAGCGTCAGGGCCTTGGCTCCCTGACCAGGGCTCCCACCTGCACCACCTGCAGTGGTGGCTCCGAGTCTCGACCCCAGACCTCAGGGAGGGCCCGACCATGATTTATAAAACAAATTTACCCTCAGATAGAGCCATACACTTAATACTATACATAGATTAGGCATCAATTTTTTCATTTTGTGAAACTGAGACATCTAGACTTTTTTCCCTAATGAAATAAGCTCGGTATAAGCAGTACTTAAAAATACCTCCCTACAATGCTTTTTATTTGGCGGCCACTTGTCACGTCCTTAAGCTCAATGTGTCCGTCTCTGTAACACCTACCCTGTGATCATCCGCGTTGTCATTGAAGATATGAGAAACCAGAGATGTCTCAGAAACCTGGCATTGAAGGCTAAACTGTAGAGAAGCCTAAAAAGGAACGGGGAAAATAAGTAAGAGTTAGCAAATCGTCATCCAATATATTTCTCCAAAAAGAGAAAAGTGACAGACGGAAGATAACGTACAACTGAGAAGATATCTGTCCTGACGCCTCCCACGGTGGCTGCTCCCCACAGCTGAGGACACCCCGGGAACCCCGAATGCTGGGGGCCTGTTCTCACTGCTACGGCACTAAGCCGGCCCCGAGCTGCGCCTGTGAGACCGACCCCAAAGAGAGCTGGGCGTGCCCTTCACACGCGCACCCACGTGTGCCGCCCTCAGGACACAGCACAGGACAGCGATGTGTTACAGTGCTGTGCGTCACCAATATCACTCACACACAGTAACATTTTCCAACTGATTGTAATGCCCTACCTTTAAAACACACACACACAAATGTGTAAATCGTTTTTTAATGCTAACACGTCAAAATTAATTTAAATCTAAAAATATATTTTAAAGGCTTAAAAAACCCCTCCTGTATAAAATCAGAAGACTAAGGAGCTTTGTGGATACCTAAGTTTAATTTTAAATTAGCTTTACTTACTATACTGCGTTTTTGTAATAGGACTTAATTTCTAGTCACATTTTTAGACAGGCAGGACTCAGAAATTAAATTTCAAACTTAAGAGACTGATCACACTAAGAAAAGGTTTAGGACAGTAGGGAAACGTGGTTTTAAGAAAGGGATGTGATCTGCCTTTACAATCATCTCAGAAGAACCATGAAGTCAAAGAGCGAAGACTAAGCTTGCTCAGTGAGCAGCACTAATGAGGATAGGGCTTTCCTGGTGGAGTCAGAGAGCGCACGAGCAGTGAGCCTGGCACCAAAACTTAAGGATGAAAACAGAACGCTGCATTCTGAAGACCTACATACCATCTAGTCTTACCCACCTTTTGTGTGATGCTGAACTTAACACGGAATCACTGTATTTTCAGGGTGGAAAAGACCTCTGGGATGCTGTTGGACCCGAGTTGTCAAGCGAGCTCATGACGGAGCAAGCAGCACCCCAAAGGCTCCTGAGGAGCCAGCAGAGGTTGCCCCACCTCCTCAACAGTGAGGCCACCAGCCTTGGGGTCTCCTCAGGTCAGCCATTAACAGTAATGGGATGATCTAAGTTAAAGCAGCATGTAACGTGTATCCAGAATTCTCTACAGTTAGTAACCAGTTGCCATAAATATTGTTCTGAGTATAATAAAAAGTATTTTAACAGACCAAACTTTGCCAAAAGTGTATTAATTTAAATGCCCGTAGTGGAAGAGAAACGAATGGGGTTTAGATAAATCAATCACTCTTCAAGTCTTAAGTTGGTTATTTTCCTGCATTCAGTCAAAAACATCAGATATATTCCTCAGCACCAGCAGTTTCTAAGTATACAATAGGGGTTACAGAGTCCTGGTTTTAAAAAGTCCAATCGTGTCTTAGCGTGGTGCATTTTGAGATGTCCAAATGACATTAAAAGCACATCACTGAGCCTCCCTGGTGGTCCAGTGGGTAAGAATCCACCCGCCAACGCAGGGGACGCGGGTTCAATCCCTGGTCCGGGAAAATCCCGTAACACAGCCCGAGGGCCACAAGCCCTGAGCCTAGGGGCCTAGAGCCTGTGCTCCTCCACGAGAGAAGCCAGCACAGTGAGAAGCCGGGTGCCACAGCGAAGACCCACAGAGGACGCCCTCTCGCAGCAGCGGAGACCCAGTGCTGCTGAAAGTGGGTGCGTCTAAAAACAGAGAACCATTTAAAACTCCGGAAAGCACGAAGGACGATGTGAAACGTGCCCGAGCCGTGAGTCCCGGGCTGGGAGACTCTAGGCGACCGCTCGGCCCGCCACTCTTCAGGTGCCACGTGGCCCCGAGCAGCGTCTGCATCAGAGAACGAGGGGACCCTCCCGCACCGAGGCTATGGTCTCTTCCAGCTTAAAAACAGGAAGAGTCTGCAGGAGTGAGTTACACCTGCCCTGAGCACACACTTACGCATGGTATGGGCACCACACTAATTCGTTCAGTTGAGAAATTAAAACATAAGAATGACTGGAATAATGAAAAAACAGTAAGAAGACAATAGATCAATTAAACAAACCATGGAAAACAATAAAAACAAAGCTATGAAAACCATGACCTTTCAACAGAAAAGAATTCAAGAAGGTTCTGCTTGCCTTATTTGTCCTTAATCAAGAAACCACGGCCTCTGTGAAAGAATGTACCATCTAGTATAACTTCACTGACGTGATGTCTTAACTTGGTGTTAGTATAAATCCTGACACTTAGCTCCTCAGAGATCCGAGGAACGACTGCTCTAAGGAGGCACGTCTTCTATTCTTTTTTCTTAACGGCAGCAGCACGAGAGACAAGGTCTTCCGCAGCATTTCACCCATCTTCCCAGAAGTAATCAGTTAGTATCTTGGAGTAAATCACCCAGACACACCAGACAGAAGTAAACAAAAGTGGGTTCTCCCAACACATCCTCCTCTAACACAGCCTTTCATCCAAGGTTGTAACTAACATCTTTCCACATGAATATACATACGCATTTCAAAAGTTATACTTCAAGTCAACATTCTGAAACTGTGTAAATTAATCACTCAACAGGCAATAAAAACACAAATTATTAAACCATTTTCTACACGTTAATGTTATTTGGGCTTGACCGCTAAAAGGCGAGGAAGTGACGTATGCTTTACATACACTGGGATATAGTTAAAACTACCCATGAAGCTTTATTTAGCTGAGACAACACTATGAGTTAATTAGTAAAGGGCAACATTTCCAACCCAGGTCATAAATTCAGAGCAGTCTGTCTGCAAGGACGATTTAAGTTATTAAAGAGGACACAGTGGGAGACTCCTGCTCACACACAGGCAGTGAAGGTCACGACAGCAAAGCATTCTCAGAGACCTCCTCTGTGTGTAAAGGGTCACAGGTAAGAGAAATACGACAGGTCAGCCACCCAAGGACCAGTCCACTCCTGCAGCCACAGGCGCAAATGTGATCTTTGTGTTTTCCTGCTCAAAGGATCACTCTTTTTGCCAAGTCAATAAGAAAATACATATATAAATTTCATCTGTGAGATACTGCAAGATAAAAAATTAACTCCAATTTCCTTAATGATAATAAAAGTTTTAAGATGAATTTCAGTTTGAGGCAACCTGCTAAAACATCATTCCTTCACAGACAAACCGGGGACTAAGGACAGAAGATCAGCTTCGACACACTGCTGTGCTCTGTCAACGTCCCAGCACCAAAACCACAACAGTTTAGACACACAGCTCCCTCCCCTGACGACGAGGCTTCTCTCCAGTTTCCGTTCAAGAGGAAACAGACACTATTATACAGAGTGAAGTAAGCCAGAAAGAAAAACACCAATATAATATACTAACGCATATATATGGAATTTAGAAAGATGGTAACAATAACCCTGTGTACGAGACAGCAAAAGAGACACTGATGTATAGATCAGTCTTATGGACTCTGTGGGAGAGGGAGAGGGTGGGGAGATTTGGGAGAATGGCATTGAAACATATATGGTATCGTGTATGGAGCGAGTCGCCAGTCCAGGTTCGATGCACGATACTGGATGCTTGGGGCTGGTGCACTGGGACGACCCAGAGGGAGGGTATGGGGAGGGAGGAGGGAGGAGGGTTCAGAATGGGGAACACAGGTATACCTGTGGCGGATTCATTTCGATATTTGGCAAAACTAATACAATATTGTAAAGTTTACAAATAAAATAAAATTTAAAAAAAATTAATACTCAAAAAAAAAAGAAAAGAAGGGCGCCTTCACTCCTACTGCAGTTTACAGGAAGACAGCAGAGGCACCGCTGGGACCTTATGTGACTTCTTGGATAACCCCTTCCCTTGCTTTTTTTACAAGAAAACTTAAAAAACTTTTAAATAAGCTTTGTGTATGCTTTTCCAAGTTTACTTGTATTTCCTGTGAAGTGTCAGTCAAAAATGTTTAGAAAATTCTAAGATGTTCAAAACCCACTATAAATTATATTCCTAAATTTGACTAAAGCAGGCCTAGTTTATTAGTTTGATATCTCCAACAATAACCGCTGCCAATTCATTTATAAATATGAGTTCAAGATAGACAATAAAATCATTGTGTACTGAAAATATTAAAAAGCTCACAAATTTTATGTGATCTTTGTAACAATACAAATTGTAACAATAATCAAACAGCTCCTTAAATCTATCACTTATATTGAAAATATCATTGATAATAAAAGTAAACATGAAATCACAGCGCCCACCCCCCCGCCAAAAATTGTTTCTCTCTGTAGGTACATTCTCGGTATTGGTTCTAAAATCCTCTAAAATTTGTTTACAAAAACATGAACAGTGACGACTACTTCTGGAACGTACACGAAACATGAATTTATATTCTTTTCCTCTGAAGTCATTTGCATAATCAATCTCAAATTATTAAAACTCTGATTCTATAATCAAGAGCTAAGGAGTGCCCATGACCACATTAGTGGTATTTAGAGAGCAGACGAGGAAACAGTGCCCACGACTGCCCAAACCAGGGATGAGTGACGTGAGGCACAGTCAGGCTGGCTCGTTCTAGTTTCTGGTAAAAACAACTGAGCACAGGATGTAATAAAACTAATCCTAATGGCTTCTGATTTGATATATGAACAAGAAAACTAGAGAAATGGTCACATCAACCTTTCTGATCCTTAAAGTGTTAGTCGCTCAGTCGTGTCTGACTCTTTGGACCCCATGGACTATAGCCCATCCATCCATCCATGGGATTCTCCCCATTTCCTTCTCCAGGGGATCTTCCGGACCCAGGGATCAAACCCAGGTCTCCCAAATTGCAGGCATACTCTTTACCATCTGAGTTACCAGGGAGGCCATGATCCTTAAAACATTATCTTTAAAATGCCATTTCAAAGTCTTTACATGTTAATGAAACAAAAGAGCCCCCAAGAATATGCTTTTCTGCCCACCTTAAGTATAAATCCAAACTCCTTAAAATCAGCTCTCTAAAAGGGAGACCCTACAGTAAAATGAAAGTTTCCCTGGGAGCTGTAGTCACAGGTGAAATCTCAGGATATAATAAACCAGGGGGGTTTCTGAAAGGTGACAGCCTCTGCAGGGCTCTGACGGACACGGCAGCCAGGGGGAGGCAGGGAGGCGGCAGCTGTCTTTGGACAGACACTAGCGCAGGCGGAGGGGAGCAGTGTGAAACGCCTGGAGGCACAGAGGAACGCGAAGACGCGAAAGGGACGAAGCTGGCTGAGGCAGGGACAGCCTTCCACAGCGAGAAACAGAGGAGAGGCAAGCGACGCTGGCTTAGGGGAGGACACTGCACCACAGTCAGCAAAGGAAGGGGAAGACTTCCCGAACAAAAGGATTCACTGGGAGATGTTTAAGCAAGACAACGAAATAGTGAGGGTCGTACTTTGACAGTTTAGTCTGGGAACACGTGACACGAAGTTCCCAGCACTCACACACCATGGGGACTGAACGCACACAGGGAATCCCTGAGACAGACGCGAATCTCATCACACAGCATGGGGACTGAATGCACACAGGGAATCCCTGAGACGGGGCGCGAAGCTCATCACACAGCATGGGGACTGAACGCACACGGGGAATCCCTGAGACGGGCGCGAAGCTCATCACACACCGTGGGGACTGAACGCACACGGGGAATCCCTGAGACGGGCGCGAATCCCAGCCTAGACTCCCGGCAGCACTGCTCCGCACGACCGTCTGTGCTGAGCAGCCGGTCCACGTGGGGCTGCCCGTGCCACACAACCAGTGAGTGCCTGCGATGCGGCTGGTGTGCCCGGGGAAGCGGAGGGGCCACGCTTCACTAGCGGCTGCCCTCGGGACACCGCAGCCCCAGCATGACGCCCAGGTTTTGGGGAAGATGCTGAGCTCCACCGCAGGCACTGTGAAAGGAGAGGACGCCCCGCAAAAGGGCTGAAGTCGAAGCTGGGGCTCAGGAAAGCCGTCCGCGTGGACAAGACCCCAGAGGATCTACCAAGCAGAAAGGAAAAAAGAAACTGAACACGAAGAGAGGGCAAAGGTTAAGAAACAATGAAACAGAGACCACGAAGAACCTGCAGAAGGCAGTGAGGAGGAGGAGCCCAGGAGGAAAGGGAACTCAGGCGAGCCCTGCATCTGTCAGGCAACATGCAAACCGGCTCCCAGGACAGGGACACGGCAGAGGGGGAGACCGGGCTCAGGGTCCTGCCACCGCGCGGGGCGCCAGGGAGACGGGTGGCCGCGAGCGGGCCCTCCTGCACCATGGACACCCCCCAGCAGCACGAACCCACCAGTAAAACACCAGACTCCTGCCCACGAAGCCAGAGGAGAGTCGGCCAGGGGCAAAGCTGAGCGCCTGCGAGCCGCTGTCCTCAGTGGCTGCGAAGTATCCATGTGCGAGGCTCAGTTCTCGAGACACTGGGAGACAGCCGGCCTTCTCCTGCCCCCGGCAAAACCAGTGAATGCCTGCTCACATTCAAAGTTAGTGAATATGTTTTCCGAAAGAAGAACAATTTTTAAATTCAGAAATGTATTCAGATTTCCAAGTTCAATGGTAAGATCTACAGACTTTCATAAAAGGAGATGGAGGTTCATTAACTACTTAATCTTTAAAAATTAAAATAATTCACATAATTCAAAACCCAAAACCCTGTTAAAAAGTATACAGTTCCAAGTCCACTCTCTCCGCCTCCCTTGACCCGCCCCCGCCCCCCGACCCCCCCGAAACCAGACGTGATGAATCGCGCCCATGAATCCTTGTGAATGCTCCCAGGATTCTTTATGCAAATACACATTCTACCTTTCCCACCTTTAAGACACAAAACATTACTCATTGTTCTGAAACTTCTTTTTTTCACTTAAACACGTATCTTAGAAACCTTTCCATGTCAATGTAGAAAGGGCCTCCAAATTCCTTCAGAGTTCCTGACGATCAACGTTAAACAGAAGCTAAAGCCACAAATCCCAGCCCTGAAAATAAGAGGGATTGCTATGAGCCTGGGAGGAGCTGAGAAAGAGTTATCAGCCTAGACTTTACTAATCATCTTTTAAATACCTTCTTAAAAGCTGAAAGCAGTTAACATCTACAACAGCGAAAATAAGCCTATTTGCTCTTTTACGAGCTATGAAAAACACTCTAAATACTCAGAACCTAATATATTTAAACCATAAATAAAATTCCTAGAGTACTTTCTTAGAGGAAACAGGTGCTGTACTCATAAAACCCAGGCTACGTATAAAGCTCCTCTCTCATTAAACACCTTTTGGAAGCAGTTCTGTAGTAAACCTCAGGCCAGGGCAGTGGTACATCAAGTCCAGTCATTACTGCCCAGAGCAATGGACTTTGAGCTCCAATAAAATCAGCGGCCTGCTTGGGCTGCAGGTCCTCAGATCTCACATCCTGCTCTGATGCAATTAGCCCACAGTGAGCTAATCAACTCCCCCAGGGCTCACTGCCTCACGACGCCTCACTTCCTCAGACAGTAATAAACACCAGCGAGCCAAGGTAGCACCTCATTAGCTGGCTGCACGACTGTTTACAAGGCAGCTGCGGCCGAGTGCTCCCTGCACACAGTTTGTGTCAAAGCATGCTTTCCTAGCCAAAGAAACAGCTCTTCACAAGAGGGGGCTCTGCCAGGCCACCGGGGACGCAGGCCCCCACACGCCCGCAGCGGGAGGACCTCAGCCCCCGGTGGACCCGCCACGTCCGCTCTCACGTCCTGCCTGCCCTGAGCACGTGTCTGCTGAAGTCTAGGAACCTGCTTGGCTATCACTCAAAGCACAGGGAAAGGGGAGCTCAAAGTTACTGTCACACCCACCGGCCACAGTTAAACTTCCATGTTTTGTCCTTCAAACGTTCACTTCACTGCTTTGAAAAACAAAAGGATTCTTCAGGTACCAAAGTAAACTATCACGGCAATCTGACAGAACGAGCCATGACACAGCCCGCAGAGAAAAGCCCCCACTGGCTCCCTCACACGGCCCCGGGCAGGCCCGAGCCCCCAACCAGGGCAGCAAACCCAGGGCACCCCCGCGGCAGGGGGCGCAGCACTCGCCTGGCCCGTGGCACCAAGACGCGGTGCTGCACCATGAGCGTGTGGCAGATGGCCGCCATCAGCGTGAAGGCCTCCTCGTTGGCCGAGTCCCTCCACACCAGGCTCAGCAGTGTGTTGGTCTGCTGCTTCGTGTCCAGCTTCTTCAGACACTCCTCGGCGATGTACAGAACGGACAGCCGCCCATCCTCCTGAAAGGCAGAGGGACCGGTCGGTCAGCCACGTCCTGTCAGAGCTCAGCTCGACTCACGTGTGAGAGAGGCATTATGTTAAAGGTTATCCGCATCACGAAGAACAACCTCAGCGTCTCTGCTAAGTCGTGCCTCGAAGGGCCCCCACGTCCCCTGCAGACGCCTGCGGAGCAGGGCCGCAGGCACACAGCTGCTGGGGGACTCACGGAGCTCTAGTCCTCACACTGAGAGCAGGGCTCACTCCACAGTGTTCAGACCGCTCTAGACGAAGCACACCTGTGTGAAAATGGATTCTCATCTGGCAAAATTTCCACTTTAAATGACTTGAGATATCACAGTTTAAGCAAATATTTAAAAACTTAAGAAAAAAAATCTAAAGAAATACACAAACCTGTCATTTTGTATCTTAACTTCTCTAGAATATCTGATACACTGACTAAAATCTGAGCTAATACTCAATGAAGTTTACCTATCTGGTGTATTAATGAAACATGTACTTTCCTCATGTGTGTATACACATATATACATATGAGTAAATAAAATATGACTATATATGCAGTCTTGGGTACTGCTGACTGTACTGTTCGGAAACCTGGATGAATGTAACTTCTGTAATCTGTAACAATCTAATAAACACTGTATGAGAGATGCGTCTCATACATATGTATCTTCACTTCGTTGTTGCTGTTCAGTCACTCGGGCATGTCTGACTCTTTGCAACCCCATGGACTGCAGCCACGTCAGGCTTCCCTGTCCTTCATCATCTCCCAGAGTTTGCTCAAACTCATGCCCATTCAGTCGGTGATGGCATCCAGCCATCTCATCCTCTGTCGTCCCCTTCTCCTTTTGCCCTCAATCTTTCCCAGCATCAGGGTCTTTTCCAATGAGTCGGCTCTTCCAAAGTATTGGAGCTTCAGCTTCAGCATCAGTCCTTCCAATGAATATTCAGGACTGATTTCCTTTAAGATGGACTGATTTGAACTTCTTGTAGTCTAAGGGACTCTCAACAGTCTTCTCCAGCACCACAGTTCAAAAGCATCAATTCTTTAGCACTCAGCCTTCTTTATGGTCTAACTCTCACATCTGTATATGACTACTTGAAAAACCAGTAGCTTTGACTAGCAGACCCTTGTCAACAAACTGGTGTCTCTGCTCTTCAATATGCTGTCTCTGTTTGTCATAGCTTTTCTTCCAAGGAGCAAGCATCTTAATTTCGTGGCTGCAGTCACTGTCTGCAGTGACGTCGGAGCCCAAGAAAATAAAGTCTGTCACTGTTTCCACTTTTTCCCCATCTATTTGCTATGAAGTGATGGGACCGGGTGCCATGATGTTCATTTTCTGAATGTTAAGTTTTAAGCCAGCTTTCTCACTCTCCTCTCTCACCACTTAGGTACCAATTATACTGTGTAGTGGCACACGGTGGAGACAGCACAGGCGTGGCTCCAGATCACCACAACAAAGCCAACATCGAAAGAGAGTGAGTCACACGGACTTCCTAGTTTACCAGTGCATGTGAAAACTGTGTTTATTCTCTACTGTAGTCTATTAAGTGCATAATGTGATGGCAATGTCTAATAAAACAATGCACCTATCTTAATTTAAAAATGTTGTATTGCTAAAAATGCTCACCATCATCTGACAACACAGAACTGCCAAAAACCTTTAACGTATAAAAAACAGTAGCTGAGAAGTATAATAAAATGAGGTATGCATACACAGATAATATTTAAATGTCACAGAGTCTCTAGAAGGTAAGTATGAACAAACTGTCTTCTGAAAACAGAAGTTTTATCTACTTTTCATTTATCAGATCTTACTTTTTTTTCACCATACATTTCACACATTTTTGCATCTGACTTGTGACAAGATGTATCAAGAGTTCCAGCACCCACCAAAACCCTCTGTTTTGCCCTTTGTAACGAGCCCTGCCCTGGCCACACTGGCTGTCCCCCATCCTCCTCCTGCTGGGCTGGCTTCCTCTCTGCTAAGGGAGCCTCTGAGCCCTTCCACTCCACCCCCCGATCCCTTTCCCCCCAGCATATTCTCAAGTGTATTTTCCTGGGACTAGACTTGGCACCAACCAGAGAGACATATTCTAAACACAAAAAACCAACCAAAAAACAAAAACCTTACATCTAGTACAGCCACACCTCAAGGCACTGCAATTGTGTAATCAAGAGAAGAAGACATCAGTGGCAGACTATACCACTTAGGTAAGACAAACAGCCTGTGTGTGACATAAAGCTTTTTATTCCTTGAAAGCACACAGGAAACACTGCTAGGTAAGAAGAGGGAGAACGGGAACTTGGAGATAAAACGTGACAATGTACATAAAATGAAATTTAAAGTAAGTCATAATGTTTATCATCTATAAAATCTGTGAAAATAGACAAAAGATGTTCTGCAGTGGTCAAGAGATAGTTAAGAGGAAACGACCTTGCTTTTCTTTTAGGGGTTGGGGAGGACAAGGAGGAAAGGGCCTGGCTGGGGCTTCTCTGTGGAGTGATGAAGACGTTCTAGACTCAGTGGCAACAGATGCCTAGCTATGTTCATACACTGAAAAGTCCCTGAATAGTGTGTCACTTTAAATGGGCTCATTCTGGGACTTTCCTGGTGGTCTAGTGGTTAGGACTTTGTACTTCCACTGCAGAAGGCACAGATTCAATTCCTGGGCAGGGAACTAAGATCTCACAAGATCCACATGCCGTGAGGCCAAAAAAAACCAAATAAACAAAAAAACCCCCAAACAGATAGATAAGAATTTATTTAAAAAAATAAAAATAAAAGGGTAAATTTTATGGTAAAATGTACGTCAATCAAGCTGTTATTTTTAAAAATTCTTAAAAATAAAAAAGAGTACAATAGTGCCTGACACACAGTAAGTGCTCCTCCTGCAAACAGGAGCTTAACCTTCTAACCCAATAGCTTCACTCAAAGAGTGGTGTACTGAGTAATAACTAAAGTGATACACAGAGCAGCCCTACTTTGCACTGAAAGACCAAACATTAAACCGCATGTCTCTATGTTGGAAAACACTTTGATTCTGGGAAAGACTGAAGGCAAAGGGGGAAGGGGGTGACAGAGGATGAAGTGGTTAGATATCACCACCGACTCAATGGACATGAATCTGAGCAAACTCCAGGAGATGGTGAAGGACAGGGAATCCTGGCCTGCTACAGTCCATGGGGTCGCAAAGAGTTGGACACAACTGAGCAAAAAACTAAACTGATAGACTGTGATCCTATTTCACACTGAAAAGGCAAACGCACATCTAAGTGTGCCCACATATCTGTGCATGCGTGTAAGGAAGAGGCATGGAGACCGCAGGGCGGCGCAGGCGAGGGCGCACGCACAGCTGGGGGCTCACCGGAGTGCTGGCCGGCCTGTCGGCCTCCTCCCCCTCCTCTTCATCCGAGTCGCTGGCTGCATCCTGGCCGCTGGCGCGGGCGGGCGAGACGGGCAGCTGGGACAGGAGGGCCTGGAGGACTCGCAGGTGCGCCAGCAACCCGTCCTCGGAGAGCGCGCCTTGGTGAGACAGCCACATCGTTAGTTAGGGGGGGTGAGAAACTGGAGGACGCGGGTGACCACTTCTCCTAAACTCTGAGAGGCATTTCTGACCAGGACACACACTACATTTCTAATATTTCACGTGCAGATGTGTACACTCAAATATATTATGCTACGATACCAAAACGCTACGACAGGCAACCCAGCAGCACAGCGTAAACGGGGAAAAACAGCTCCACACGCACAGAAATTGGCCCATTCAACTCTAAAATTCTTTTTAATCTGTGTGGCCCTGTTAAATCAGACTTCTTATCCTGCCTTATGACACTATGCCCGGGGACACCGGCCAGGCCACGGCCTTAAGCAAACGCGCTCTTCTGAGGAGCTCCTCCCCCAGAGGCCGTGCTGACAAGGGGACACCCGGCCGTGCACCCCACCCCGCCCGCTCCTATCTACGCATGCTGCCTCTACGTGAGCTCAGCAGGACGCCCTAACGTTTCATACCCAAATAATTGTCACCAACAGTTAAAACGAAGTAGAAGAGCCATGGTGCGCCCCCACTGGTGGCGGGCCGTCTGCCCTCGAGGGACAGCAGTGCAGTCAGGAAGGGCTCGTAGGGGAAGACGGTCCGCGCGTCCGCCAGGGCAGGGATGACGAAGTGGAAGATCTGCTCCGTGAAGGGGGCCGCCAGGACCTCCTTCGTGAAGGCTGTAAAAACCTGTTGCCTAATGAAGAAAAACGGAAGCTCGTAATAAAATAAAAATACACTGTTCACAAAATCATTGATTAAAATCACTGTTCACAAAATAACCTTTTCATCAGACATGTTAAGTTTTTCAGATTAACTAGAGCACCCTAAACTTAATGCTCTATCATTCCTATTAAAAAAAAAAAACAAAAAAACCTTGCTATGTTTTTCTATATTCTGATAGCTACTAGAAAGCAAGAAAATAACCAGGTCACCAGAATTATAAATTTATGTTGGGTGCAGGCCAGATAGAAAAAGTACATTTTTCTTTAAACTGAGTCACACTAATAAAGCAAAAATGACTTGCAAGTCTATATTTCAGACAGCATCCTGTGCCAAAGTTATTGTTAGATACAGATCTTGTGAAATTACAAAATCAATAAACTGATTTCATTCTCACCTTGCACCTTCTGGACAGGAGTTGTACGTAAAGTGCAATGGTTTTAAAACATTCTCTAGCAAAATTTTTGCTATAGGAACTCGAGATAAATCAGAATATTCAATACTTGATGGAAGCTTGCTGTTAATTAACAAATAGAGAGATCTATAATACCCTAAAAGAAAAGAAAAACATATTTATAAGTTGTATCAATTTGTATTAAAATATCAATACCCCTCTCTCTCTTTTTTTTTTTTTACAACAAGGGGAAAAAAAACTTGGCAATTTTTAACTGCTCTTTATAAATCTCCATAGGTCCAAATTAAAGTTAGTTTTTCCTGCAAGTTTTTATCAAGTAAATCTTTTGGTTCCCAAGTAGCTTGAAGTGATGTGTAAAGTTGAGAAACCCACTGCTCAGCACCAACAATGATCAACTACATCCAATCACCTACACCGCCTCTCATCTGGGACCAGCCAAGATACAATTATTTCAGCACATCATCAAAGAACTCTATTTTCTTAAAATAAATTAATAACAACTTCTTAATACCACAAATACCTATGAGTGATCAGGTCTCCAACTGTCTTTAAACTTTTTTTTTAACTAGTTTGCCTGAATCAGGAGCCAAGTAAAAAGCTCACAGTGAGATTTTCAAAAGCTGTCTCCTACGCATCCTCCAAGTAACCACGCCACTGTGTGGCTGTAGAGACCATCAAGCTGACCCAGGACCACAGGCCCTGAGCAGACTCCGTCCACAGCTCTGTGCTCCTGGCTGTCACCTCGCGCCCGGACTCTGGCCAGCGGGCTCACTTGTCTGCCTTCTGACGGGACAAGATGTCCAGGTCCCACCTGCTCATCTCCCAGCCATTCCTCCCGGAACTCAAGTTCCCTTTAAAGGAACGGCTCCCTCTGGAGACCACAGTGTGGACACCGAGGGGCTCAGGTGTTTTACAGGCGACCTGCATGAAGCAGACACACGGGCATGGCCCGCCTAAGCTGTGGGAGGGCTCCTCTGCCACCTCTAACATCCCAGGCCACCAGCCCTGCGGGGCCGCGCCCTCTCCTGAGGCAGGACGCACATCTCCAGCTGTAGTCTTGAGCACCTCGCCATTCTAAGCACACACGGACACACTCCCCACTTGTTGGGGGCTCCCCACTCTGCACCCAAGGTTCAGCCGCTGAACAGGGCTTCCCTGCAGGGGACCCCTAGACCTGCTCCGTGACCACCCCAACCCTAACCTCACAGACACTGCTTAACCAGCAACACTCGACAAGACAGGGAAAGCTCTTCTGCTATAAAACTGAAAATACAGGGCCCTCTCTGGTGGTCCAGTGGTTAAGGACCCACCTGCCAATGCAGGAGACGCACGTTTGATCCCTGGCCCACAGACCCCACATGCCAGGGAGCAACCGAGCCCGTGAGCCACAACTATCAAGCCTGTGCTCTAGAACCCGGGAGCCGTAACCAAAGAAGCCCCTGCAATGAGAGGCCCAAGGACCCAAGTAACTGGAGAGCAGCTCCCCCTTGCTGCGGCCAGAGAAAGCCGCTCAGCAAAGAAAGCCCACAATAGTAAAAAAAAAAATACTTAAAATTTTTTTTTAAAAATCTGAAAAAACAAATACATCAAGAAATTTTTAAACATATCAAGAAGAATTTTGAAGTGTCACATTATTCTATCAACGTCACATCTGTGTATACTGAACAGACTGGCAGCAGGAACAGCGTATAAGGAACAGCTTGGTCGCAGCTCTGAAGAGCTTCAGGCTAAGGCAACCTGGTACACGGTAACACAAACTTATGAAGAAAAAGACGCTAAAATGTTGGAGACTAGTGATGTCAGGAAGTGACTTATCAAAAAAGACGAAACACAGCTATGCCACAGAAGATGCTGGCAGCAGCACTTTCTGTGTAAGATTTCAAAGTGTTGCCTAGTGCAAGACACATTCAAAAATAATGCATATTCTTTAGTTATCTCCTTCACACTTTTAGAAAGCAGAAGTAAAAACTTTTTATGAAATGCTTAGCCTTAATATCAATATATACAATAATAGAGCAATACAGTGGACTTTAAAATTTCTTCTTTAAAGATCAAATTCTGTAATTTTCAATTTACTTTTAATTAACTCAGTAATTTCCCGAATTTTTCAACAAAATAAGTAGGGTTTCTTTTTTTTTTTTAACTAGCCAATCAGTAAGGCTGGATGTATAAGAATTTAGTTTATACAATTTTAATCTTGAGGATTAAATTAGCTAGATTTAACCTAGAGTAGTCCATCAAGAAAACAAAAGCAAAATTATGTTTTTATCAGTAACTGTTCCTTCCTGGAATTTCTTTTGATAGCTCCTTTTACGACCAGTAACACATCCATTTTAACGTTAACGCTCCTGGAGTCCAGGAGCCCTGGAGCTCCGATACCCAACCTGTGATAACAAGTCAGAGTTTTGCTGCTGTTGCTGACCACATGGTGTGGCCCATGGGATCTCAGTTCCCCAGCGAGGGGCTGAAGCAGGGCCCCTGGCACTGAAAGCGCCGAGTCCTAATCACAAGGCCACCAGGGACTCCCTGGAGTAAACTCTTGAAAAGGTTTATTTCACGGTACTCAGCTGTCAGGGAAGTCTTAAGCGCCATGTGCACGTCCTCATCTCCCTGCCAGCGTCACTAAGGCGTCCTCAGAGGATTTTCAGACGGAGCTTCTTACACCCAACAGCGCGGCCGCTTGAAGACGGGTGTCACCCACTTAATGAGAAATGTCAGACAAACTGAGCATCTTCTTCTTCTCTACTGAACCACTTGATTCCCGGGACAGGCTCTCTCCAGGTGGGTCAGCATGTCGCTGTGCTGGAGGCGGCCTGCGCCCAGCACCCAGGCTGCCAAGTTTAGCCATGGCAGCCCGGCCCAGCACAGCAGGCCCCGGTATCTGCACCTCGGATGACTAGTTTCCTTCACTTTCAAGCGACAGGGAAGGTTAGAGATTAGATGCATTTCCCAATTCTGAGGGGGGTAGAGAAGAGGAGAGATGCTAGAGTCTGTGACCCACAAAGGTCCCATCCCAGCCGCAGACTCGCGGTCCCTGCCCTGAAAAGTGCCCTGGCCACTGCCAACTGCTCACAACAGCGCCACCCTCAGTTCTGACACCACCAACTCACCATTCTGAATCATGTAGTGCAAAATTTGTTCAATGACGGACACCACGTAGCTAGCATCTTGTAAAACAGGCAAGTAAGTGTCCTCAGAGGAGAACACCTCCAGCATCCTCATGGGAAGCGCAACATTCAGACTGTCATCATTACAGCTCTGCAGCAACCTGTAAAAGTGGAAAAGGTGTCCCAGAGGCAGTAGACGGCAAGTGCCACCAAGAGGTCCTCACACTCCTCACTCAGGCATGGGAAGTGCCTGGGCCCCTCTGCTCTAGTCCTACAACTTCCCCGAAAACAGACGGGCCTCAGGAAACAGCCAAGCACCGTGTCACTCGCACTTTGAGTCCTCATTACGAGCCACACAGGATGCTGGCTCCGGGTTGAGAGAGGAACATGCACAGTCAAGGAGGGAGGGAGAAGCAGGCAAGGAAAACCAGTGTGGGGAGGGTCTCACCGCGGAGCGCCCCTAACCCACCCGTGCTCCATCTAACCCAACTCAGCTAGGGGGGCTCCTTAAAAGTGCCCACCAGCTCCTTCAAACATGCCTCCTTCAAGATTCCCCACGCCCAAAACATCCCCCAAGAAGACAGCTTAATCTACTTCTGGGCCTAAGTCACCCAGCACTTTAAGTAAAGACTCTCATCTCACCATGAGAATTATAGGCTTCAGAAAGGAAGACTCAGCTGTTACAAAACTAAGTTTTATTTTCAGAGAGAGCATTTTTAAAAAATCAACTTTATGGAGACATAATTTATGTGTGACAATTTGTACTCATCTAAAGCAGGCAATACAGAGAGTTCATTAAAAAAAACTAAGATCATGGCATCCAGTCCCATCACTTTGAGGCAAATAGGAGAAAAGTGGAAACAGAGGCAAATTTTATTTTCTTAGGCTCAAAAATCACCGCAGATAGTGACTATGGCCACAAAATTAAGATACTTGCTCCTTGGAAGGAAAGTTGTAACAAACCTAGAGTATTAAAAAGTAGAGACGTTACTTTGCCGACAAAGTTCCATAGAATCAGAACTATGGTTTTTCCAGTAGTCACGTACAGATGTGAGAACTAGACCATAAAGAAGGCTGAGCACCAAAGAATTGATGCTTTCGAACTGTGGTGCTGGAGAAGACTCCTGAGAGTCCCTTGGAATGCCAGGAGATTAAACCAGTCCATCCTAAATTAAATCAACCTTGAATATTCCTTGGAAGGACTGATGCTAAAGCTGAAGCTCCAATACTTTGGCCACCTGATGGGAAGAGCTGATTCATTAGAAATGACTCTGATGCTGGGAAAGATTGAAGAGAGGGAGACAAGAGAGGATGAGATGGCTGGATGGCATCACCGACTCAATGGACATGAGTGTGAGCAAGCTCTGGGAGACAGTGAAGGACAGGGAAGCCTGGCATGCTGCAGTCCTTGGGGTTGCAAAGACTGGGACACGACTGAGGAACTGAACAACAACAGCTGTGAGTTCTGACATCACACCAACAGACACCGAACACGTCTCTGCTCCGCCGCTCGGCCCTCTAGTAAGTTCTCCCTCCACTCTCCCCTCAGCTGTGCTGTCACTAGACTTGTCTGCACTTTCCACGGTTTTACGCAGTGGGACTCACACAGAACGTGCACATCAACATCTACAGTCTTCCCTGAGCGGCTCTCCGAGACCCAGCCGGCACCCGCTTACAGCGTGGTCCCTCTACTGCTAGCACTGCTCCACAGCATGGAAACACCACGTTCCGGTCACCTGTTCACGTGCTGACGGGGACCTGGGTCATTTCCAGTTTTTTCTTGTTATAAATAAAGCTGTCTGAACATTCAGAGCAGCCTTGTGGACCTGCCTCACTTCTGGGTAAGCTCCTGGGCGAGGAACTACAGGTCACACGGCAGCCAGACATCACAAGGAACCATCAACGTGAGAGGCGGGGCTGAGAGCCCTGCTGCTCGTCCCCACCTCACATGGTCCTGACACTTTGAAGGTGTAGCCATTCTAGCAGCCAGACCAGCGTGCTTTACTGTGGTCTGAGACGCGATTTCTGTGAACACCTTTTCAGGTGCTCATTGGTCATTCACCTGTCTCCTTTGCCGTGGGCTGTTTCTTGAGAAAATGAATAACCCATCCTGGGCGCACCCAGGCCCGACCCCAGGCCCTCCAGCTGCACAGCCTCTGCCCATTTCAGGCCGGGCTCCCCAGGCCCGTCTTCCTGCCCCAGGATCCTCACTAAGCAGGCTGTGTCAGCTTCCCCATGTCGCTCTCCAGACACCACCACCTCTCCCATCCGGGCCCGCGTCTCTGCCTGTGCAGAGCTCTTCTCCCTTCTCAATTCCTCTTACAGCCAAGCCAGCAAGACCCCCATGCCCATCCTCCATCACAGCTCTCATCACAGGGACCCATGGGCTTACTGCAGGGAAAAATCGCCAGACTGTGAAATAGGGGGGAGGAGAGGAGAGGGGGACTGGTGGCCGGCTCAGCTCAGTCACTGGGTTCCCTCCACCCCCGCCTTCCACAGGCTCACCCCCAACTCTGCAGACGTGAGCCTGGAGAAAACTAACAGCAATGCAAATGTTTCCCACACAGAGCCACACAAATTATTCCTATTCCTGGCAATGCAAAGGGCTCTGTCAGACAGGGAATACAAATTCCCTGAGGCAGGTTCATCTGAATCAGCTGGAACATCTTACTGGTTCCCTCTTTGAGTAACCAGTTAAGTGAAGTCACTGACACATGCTCACACGCGAGTCCTGGCTTTACTTAACAGTGAGCATTACCAACTCAACGATCAATTCCGACTGCACTCCCCACGCTGTGCCTGGACTCTCCTGCTCCACCCCAGGCTCCACCTCTCTCGCAGCAGACACCAGCCTCTGGTTCTCGGTCTACACTTCGCTTGCTCTAGACAATGCACCTGAATTCCCACGGGGACTTAAAGAGGAGGCGGCACACACCCCTTCTCTGGTAACTTGCCTGCACTCCCAAAATTCAGCGCCCTGCACGTGGCAGGCAACATGAAACAACCAACGCCCCTAACAGATCACTGCTTTCACTTTACTTTCTTAAAATTTCATTCCTCATCTAAGAGAACCAGCTTCCCCAGAGAAAACAGTCCCAGGCTCGGGCTTGCAGGGGAGGTATTAAGTGAGCCCAAAGTACCGTGGTCCCAGGAGACACGGAGGCTTGAAAGGCGGGGTGGGGGGCTTCTGAGAAGAGCTCCCTCCATCAAGCGCTGAAAGCCAACACGAGGCGGAATGAGCCTGAAGGGAAGGAGGCAGGGTCCTTTTCACAAACAAGCCAACAAGCCAGCACTGAAGAAACAAGACCATTAGAAAAGTCAGCACTGAATGAGCCGTGGGTGGACACAACAACAGCATCAAGCACAGATCATCAAATGCGAAAACCCCCAGGTGGAAAGCGGCGCCCTAAGAGAGGAGAGCCTGGGCAACGCGGAGAGGAGTCTTCAGCCGCACTTGGCCTCGCTGAGCACAGACACGCTAGGTCTCTCACACGCCCTGCTCCGAGGCAGTCTGTTTATACACATTTAAACTGAATCGAGTGTGCCCCATGCCAGCAACTCTCATGGGGCGCCACTGGGCAGTGTCTGGAGACCTGCAGGGTCAAGTGGCTGCAGGCCAGGATCCTGGTGGCAAACAGCGCACAACACAGGACCACGCCCACCACACGGGGCCACGCCCACCACACACGGGGCCACGCCCACCAGAGGCTGCATCAGCCCCAACGGGACAAGGGGAGACCTGACACCCCGTTGAAAGGAAACAGAGGAGATGAAGGAACCAAAGGGATGCTAGGGCCATCAAAACAGAGAAGATAAAGCTTTTGAGATAACTGAGGAAATGTGAATAGGGAGTAGATCACGACAGCAGAGAATTACCATTTGTTCTCTCACACGAGAAAACAGCACTGCCGTCACCAGAATGCGCCTTCCCAGGACAAGTACGGGGAGCAGTGAGCGCCATGCTGTCTGCAGCCCCTTCCACACGCGCCAGAAAAACAGCGCGCTGCGTGTGTGCGGACGGACAGAGAGCAAATGAGCAAATGAAACTTGAATCCAGGAGCACGATATACGGTGGTGTTGCCACTTTTCTCGTGTCAGAAATTTTCCAAGACAGAAAGTTGGGGAAAACAAGCAGAAACTGCATTTGGATCTATCATCTATTAAAATTACTTGCTGGATGAATACCTTCAAAAGCACATTAAGTGCCACAAACTATAAGCCCAGGTCAAGAGAGCCCCAGACTGTGCTGCTCTGGGGGCAGGCATGCCTGACACCTTGAGGGCTTGTGAGGAAAAGCCGTGTGTGTGACAGAGGCCACGGCGCCCAGGCCCCACTGTGTGGTGCAGGCGTCTACAGAGAAGGTCCACGGACCCCTGCTCCAGAGAACCAACGCACACAGTGTGTTTTTCAAAGGACGTTTTTCGAGAAATAAAAGGGGTTTGGGGAAAAAAAAAGATTTCCTGGGACTCTCGATCATCCACATTCTCTCTTTGGGGGTTTTCCACTTTGCCTCTAGTGCAGCTCAGGATCTGGAAAAGTCAGCTAACAGGCCTCATTCTGACATGAACCCTAAATAAACCTGACTACACGCAACTTCCAGAAAATTAGCTGAAAGTGTATTAAAGGCTCAGAATCATTTGAAAGTTGGCTACGGTGCAGACATCATCAAATTTTAGAAAAATGGTGAAGATGTTAATTTGCTTTTTCATTCAAGTGCTACTGCTCACATCACCTCAATGTGCTCTGTACTGAGTCCAGGACACAGGTCAGGAAAGCCTGATGAAAGGCCTGACCCTTCACCCGCAGGCAGTGACCCTGGGGCCTGGGATCAGTGACCATTGGCACAGAGACGGGCCTTTCAGCTGGCCTGTCCACTTGCCAAGCAACCAGATGCCTGACGTCCCACAGAGCGATTCCAGGCCACACCAGGAAGAAAACATCCCCTGGAAGGTATGCTTCACTACATTTTACTTTCTAAAGAGAGGATCACGGAAGTAAAAACTAATACACATAACATTTCAGTCTCAAAAAAAAAAAAAAAATCCAACAACAACAGGAAATCTACTAAGACACTGAAACACAAACGGTGTTTTTCTAGACGAGACCACCACGCCACCCATGCTGGGGCAACATGGGTTTACCTGCAACAGAGGCTCATCAGCCTCTTTATTTGAAACAAGCATGTGAGTCTTTCAGATCCTTCCAACTGCTGGACAAACAGAGCGCTGTGTTTAATCAGATTCTGATACATCCATATCTGAAAGAGCAAAACATACAACTGGTTAGTCTGTAAAAAGTTAACTGTTTTCTAATTACGTAACATGCCAAATGTCCTTAATTGGCAGACACAACCAAAATAATCAAAACGTGGTTAACAAATTAATCTTCTAAGTCAAGGTTTTACTGAGCAGGATACACACATCCTGACTTTTCCATCCTAAAAAAGCACATTAGCATGAAGTTAAATTACTAAACACTAACAGTACTTGAAAACTCACATACACGTGAAACAGAAACAGTTCATTTGCAAAATTTAGCAGTCCACAAGAAAAACACTGAGAGTCACAGTTTTAATCCTAAATCACAAAGGGCAGCGGTTCCCTCTCACGCGTCTTCACTACCTTCCAGCACTGTTTCTGTGGATGCTCTCCTCCCCGACCCCGTGAAATGCTGGTGGAAAAGGCGATCTTACAGCCCCACCACCTCCGATAAAAGGCCAGGCGTGCAACACGTCAGGTGAGAGGTACGTCACAGCTAGATGGAGGAATTCCATCACAATGTTTACACAACCATTACAGTGTGCACTGAAATATTACAGCTTTATTTGTCAATTATACTGCAGTATGCTTGAGGGGAGAAAAGGTCAGAGCTATGGGGGGATGGCCTGAATCCCCACCGTCCTGGACACGACCAGTGATGGGGGCACAAGCTCAGCAAGCGTGGACTCAGACTTCCATCCAGCTCCACCCAGGAGCCTCTCTAGTGTGGACGCCGCTGCCATGAGTGACTGAGACACCACACCTAACAAGGAACCTCCTGGACTCGCTTTCTCCACGATATGTTGGTTGCTACCTGTTCATTTATCAACAGAAACAGCTACAATTAAGAGAGCCTCTCACGTGTGCCTGTCACATTCAGTCTCCCCTTTGATAGTAAAACTTACTTAATATGAGATGTTATCAAAGTCTGAGCACAAGTGTTCTGCCTGGTAAATCCCCAGTGGGTCCAAAGTTGGTGGGAAGGAACTCCGAGACCCCGCCCAATTGTTCATCTGCCTACACAGAAGCTGTTGGAGCCGCTTGTCCGTATTTCCTCAGGAACCAACGTGACACAAGTGTTGCCTGCACTATCTGACACGCAGTGCATTCTAAAATTCATACTACCCATGCAGTCCAGTTTGTTCAGTCACTCAGTCATGTCCAACTCTTTGCGACCCCATGGACTGCAGCACGCCAGGCTTCCCTGTCCGTCACCAACTCCTGGGGCTTGCTCAAACTCACGTTCATCAAGTCAGTGATGCCATCCAACCATCTCATCCTCTGTCACCCCCTTCTCCTCCCACCGTTAATCTTTCCCAGCATCAGGGTCTTTTCAAATCAGTCAGTTCTTCGCATCAGGGTGCCAAAGGGCTGGTGCTTCAGCTTCAGCAGCAGTCCTTTTGATGAATATTCAGGACTGATTTCTTTCAGGATGGACTGGCTGGATCTTCTTGCAGTCCAAGGGACTCTCAAGTCTTCTCCAACACCACAGTTCAAAAGCATAATTCTTATGCACTCAGCTTTCTTTATGGTCCAACTCTTACATCCATACATGACTACTGGAAAAACCATAGCCTTGACTAGACGGACCTTTGTTGGAAAAGTCTCAATATGCGTTTCAATATGCTGTCTAGGTTGGTCATAGCTTTTCTCCCAAGGAACAAGCGTCTTTTAATTTTATGGCTGCAATCATCATCTGCAGTGATTTTCAGTTCAGTTCAGTTGCTCAGTCGTGTCCGACTCTTTGCGACCCCATGAATTGCAGCACACCAGGCCTCCCTGTCCATCATCAACTCCCAGAGTTCACTCAAACTCACGTCCATTGAGTCGGTGATGCCATCCAGCCATCTCATCCTCTGTCATCACCTTCTCCTCCTGCCCCCAATCCCTCCCACCATCAGAGTCTTTTCCAAAGAGTCAACTCTTCGCATCAGATGGCCAAAGTACTGGAGTTTCAACTTTAGCATCATTCCTTCCAAAGAAATCCCAGGGCTGATCTCCTTCAGGATGGACTTGTTGGATCTCCTTGCAGTCCAAGGGACTCTCAAGAGTCTTCTCCAACACCACAGTTCAAAAGCATCAGTTCTTCGGTGGTGCTCAGCTTTCTTCAGTCCAACTCTCACATCCATACATGACCACAGGAAAAAAACATAGCTTTGATTTTAGAGCCCCCAAAAATAAAGTCTCTCACTGTTTCTACTGTTTCCCCAAAGTATTTGCCATGAAGTGATGGGACCAGATGCCATGATCTTAGTTTTCTGAATGCTGAGTTTTAAGCCAACTTTTTCACTCTTCTCTTTCACTTTCATCAGGAGGCTCTTTAGTTCTTTGCTTTCTGTCATAAGGGTGGTGTCATCTGGTATCAATATCTGAGGTTACTGATATTTCTCCCGGGCAATCCTGATTCCAGCTTGTGCTTCATCCAGCCTAGCATTTTTCATGATGTACTCTGCATATAAGTTAAATAAGCAGGGTGACAATAGACAGCCTTGACGAACTCCTTTCCCAATTTGGAACCAGTCTGTTGTTCCATGTCTGGTTCTAAGTGTTGCTTCCTGACCTGCATACAGGTTTCTGAGGTCAGGTGGTCTGGTATTCCCATCTCTTAACCCATTAACAGATAACAGTAGAAGGTCTAGTAAACACTGTGACCATCTCACGGGCACCTGTGGGAACTGTAAGAATAAGGTTGTAAATACACTAGTCAAGTAATTACGGTTCAACAACATAAAGAAACCCTCAAAGTGCTTTCTTTAACACTTCTTGGACTGCGTTTGTTCGTTTTAATTAAGGTACAATTGACGTTCCTGGAGGAGGAAATGGCAACTCCCTCCAGTATCCTTGCCTGGAACATCGCACAGGCAGAGGTGCCCGGAGGGCTGCGGTCCACGGGGTCTGGAAGAGTCAGACATGGCTGAGCACACGTGCACACGGAAGTGATGGTCGATGTTACTTAAGTTTCACGGGCACAACGTAACGATTCAAGTGTTTAAAACTACACTCCACTTACAGTTATCATAAAACACTGGCTTTATTCCCTGCACTGTGTGATGTATCTCTGGAGTGGACTGGCCTTTGATATTGTTTTTAAATTTCTCTAGAAATGCACCAACATCATCATTCGCAAAGTTCTAAGGACATTAAATACCTGCTTTGCTTCACTTTTTTTTTCTGCTTAACTCTTTTGTTGTTTTTTTCTTTACTAAATTCAGATATATGAAGTTTCCTTATGCATCCTTTCTCAGGAAGTCAACTGAAGGTGTGTATCAATAAAACGAGAGAGTACACCAAGCAGGCGAACAGGAGTGCAATCAGGAGAGAGGCTCTGAAACTGAAGCGAAGCGAGCGTTCCCAGGGCGACTGCACCACGGCCGCAGCGCAGCAGGCTCCCGGGCGCACAGGACGCCCGGGGGGCGAGCGCCAGCCGCCTGACTGAGCGGAAGCTGGAGGAGGACCCGACCCTCAGAGACCAAAGATGAGGAGACAGAAGTGACACGATACTTAACTCCAGAGTAATTCAGGAAAGCTACACAAAAGAAAACACCGTTTTAGCAGAGAGCATATTTAGTCACGATAATCAAAAATGAGTCAAGGGAGTAGGTAGAGCCACATATGCTGTTTTGTACGCGGCACCTTAGATAAACAAACTCCCAATAGCGGTGTCACACCTGCTCTTAAGATAGCAATCAGGGAACCTGAAGATGGGGCAGGAGACCTACCCTCCACGTATTATGTGACTGGTTTATTGTTCTTGCATTTTTGTTTGCAAACTGAATAAAGCATCTGGTTCGTTTTTGTCCTATGAACCAGGTTTGAGGGGCTGGCGAATTCTGACTCTATGTAGGGCCGTGGGGCCGGGCCACTGCACACCTGGAGACCACGCAGGACTGCTGACCGACCTCGGGGCGGCCGGGGCCGCGCTCTAAAGGCAAGGGCGCGCTCGAGAGACACCTGACCCTCCCGGCCGTCTCGCCCCCAGACCCGCGGCTGTGCTCCCCAGCTGACCTTCAGTCTGCGAGCGCGGGAAGGAGGGGCAGTCCGCGCCGACAGAGCGCCGACGCCCTGCTGCTGTGCACTTCTCATTCCTCTCCTCGTTGGCCTCAGAGCCGAGAAAAGGTGTGTCTAAGGCAGCCACCTTCACCGCTCTCGAGACCCACAGGATGTTCCTCCCATGGCCCATCCCGGTTCGGAACAGGAAGCAGTGTGGGTGTTGGAACCAGAGCCCACCCCGGCAGTGAAGTGCCCTCCCTCTCCTATACTTGAGTTTCACACAAGGGGGCTGCTGCCAGTCGCACGGCTGGACCACGGAAGGCTGACCTTTCACTGTAGACTCATCCTTCAAACAAGAATAAGTATGTATTTAACCTAATGATCACACAGGAATCTCTACTACTTCCTGGGAAACTGGACTCAGTGACAAGTTCTACTTTTTAAAAAGACTGAGCCAGTCGTGGATGTCCCCCATTAATACGCACCACTCATCACTGGTGGCCTCACAACCTGTAAAATGTTTTAAGTTATACGGTTACGTTCTGGGCGGCGGGCTCCGCGCTGGACCCGGTGCAGACGGTGCACTCCGGACCATGGTGCACAGCGCATGCACGGCACGGCACCCCCATTTCTTGTATCTAAAATTCCGTAATTAAAAAAAATGAAAAAGCCTACAGAAAATCTGTATCAACTTTAAGAGGAAAAACACATGATCACAAAGACAACCCATCACCACTGACCGTGGAGGTTCACAAGGACAGCCGTGCTGGAGGGGCGTCTGCCAGTGAACCAAAAGCTGGAGAACACGCACACAAGGGTTAGAGAAAGCAGAGTCGACACTCACCAAGCGTTTCGAGTCTTCACTCTGTCTGTAAAAAAACAGGAGCTGCCGCACCAGGAGGGTAAGGTTGGGACCACTGGCAAGGGGGAAAGCGCCACCGGACTGGGACAGGCTGGCACAGCGGTCGAACGCGCTCCTCTGGATGGAACACTGGAGACAGACCGAGACAGAGGGCGGCGTCAGTGCTTGTGCGGCCTGAGGTCTCCAGGCCTCGGGTCGCTGGGAGCGCAGATGAGCGCGAGGGCTACGCCACGTGGAGGTCACAGCTGGTCGCCTGGGGTGCAGCTGCTCCACACCCTCTACAGGGGTCACCACCACCGCCATCTACGTCATCTGTAGCCGTGGTTTGGCCTAGGCTTGTATTTCATAATTTGAAACCACCAAAAAACTCACCTAAACTAGTAAAATCACTTGTTGGGGAAAATACTATTATCCACATTAACTTTCTTTTTTTTTTTAAATTTTTTTATTGAAGGATAATTGCTTTACAGAATTGTTGTTTTCTGCACATTAACTTTCACTAAACAAGTACACACAAAAATGCACATAAAATGAATTCCACCTCTAAGAATCCAATGCTATATTCAAAATAAGTTTTCTCATGCCTAATTCCTTCTCAGTTTAAAAGCAAACTTACTTGCTGTTTTCTGTCTCTATAGCCTCGAATAAATGACTGGATAATTATTGCATTTTTCAATCTTCGCCTTTCTTCCTGAATAACATAGGGAGGAAGAACAATTGGTCAGAATCAGTGCAAATGACATACACTAGTTAAGACTACACACCACAAAATTCACTCTTTGAAACATACCATTCACCAATTTCTAATATATTCAAAGTTGTACAGTCATGCCCACTGTCTACTTTCAGAACATTTTCGTCACTCGGCCCCATAAAACCCCTGAACCGCTGGCCGTCAGTCACCCCTCACTCTGTCCCACCCCACCCCTCCACCCTGCCCTGCTGCTGCTAAATCGCTTTAGTCGTGTCCGACTCTGTGCGACCCCAGAGACGGCAGCCCACCAGGATTCCTCGTCCCTGGGATTCTCCAGACAAGAACACTGGAGTGGGTTGCCATTTCCTTCTCCAGTGCATGAAAGTGAAAAGTGAAAGTGAAGTCGCTCAGTCGGGTCCGACTCTAGCGACCCCATGGACCGCAGCCTACCAGGCTCCTCCGTCCACGGGATTTTCTAGGCAAGAGTACTGGAGTGGGGTGCCATTGCCTTCTCCGCCACCCTGCCCTGGCAACCACTAATCAACTTTCTACCTCCATGGAACTCTACTCTGGACGCTACACACAAGGGAGCCATAATATGCAGCCCCTGAACCTGCACATGGGCCCCCCATGTGCCCGCACTCGGAGACAGTCCACGGGTATCACACAGCAACCTGCCAAGCGAGCGCCACTCCTGTTTCAAAGACACAGAGACTCAACTCTCCATAGAGACTAGGGATCCCGAAAGATATGCGTCAGAAAGCAAACGCAGGCGTGACAGGAAAACCGGTGCTCTGTCTTAGCACGCAACGCCACTTCACAGCCTCCCTGAATGGCGCCTACAGGCGTGAATAGCACACACACATTCATACAGTCACACCGTCAGGCCACAAAAGTGCACTTTCTGAGCTTGAGATGGTTATGAGGGAACCCCTGAGCTTGAACCAAGTTTGGGCATCAATTCATAACTATGATTCTAAGGGTACTTGATGATAAACTCATAAATCATCCCAGGCATTTTCAACACATTCATTTTTGTTCATTCAGTTGTTAACTAGGGAGGAAGCCTCAGTAACACTCTAGTTCTCTGGCAGGTGTACCAGAAATAGATCAGCCCTCACAAGGCCTCAAGGTCAGCCTGCAACCAGCTTATCCCCCCTCAGTTAAAGGGGGTTTACCGTCCCACTCCCTACTGCCTGCCAGAAACAAATGCAATGCTCTCTGAAAAGAAAAAGAGGTCACATTCTAGAACCTGAACACATCATTCTGGTTAGAACATACGATGCCCAGTATTCAACCAAAATAACCAGGCAAAAGACAAGAATTTAAAATCAAGAGGACAAACAACACAAACAAACCCACAGGAATTCCAAATACTGGAGTTTAAACATTATCTTTAAAAACCTAAAATTATGTTCAAGAAATTAAAAGACAAGAGAACTGGTAAATAAAAGAATCAAAGACAATTCTAGGACTGAAATAAAAACTGGAATTCAGAACTCAGTGGATGTATTTAATAATCAGACATCACTAAAAGAGGTAATTTGTAAATTAGAAGTTGAGAAAAGACTAGCCAAATCAAAGGATAAACATACAGAGAAGAGGACACAGCACCTGTAATGTGAGCCCAAGGGGAGGAGGAGGAGAGGGGAGCTGGAGCAGAAGCACCACAGGGAGCAAGGGCTGCCTGAGAGCGCTCCAGAGAAGAGCAGACGCAGCAACCAGTGCACCGGCTTCCCTGGTGGCTCAGTGGGTAAAGAACCCACCTGCAGAGCAGGAGACCCAGGTTTGAACCCTGGGTCACAGGGATTCTCGGGAGGAGGGAATGGCTACCCACTAGGTGTCATTTTCTTGTTTTTCAGTATACTTTTCTTGTTTGGGCAGTGACCCTCAAGGGAGGGCAATTTCACCACCAAGGAAGCATTCAGTGATTTCTGGAGACATCTGCAGTTGTCCCAGTTGTTCCAGCTGCCTACAGCGTTCCTGCTCCGTCCTCCAGGAATTCACTCAGCTCTGACGAGCTCAGAGACACCATTCCTCGACACAGACAGCAGGCCCTCCGGGTGCCCCGCAGGACCCTGCCTCACCCCTGCGGTCCATGCCAGCAGGAACACTGTCTTGTCTTATCTCACCCACACACCCAGCCGGCAGAATACTACCCGGGACACGAGCTCTCAATATGTATGTGTTAAAGGAATGCATGACTTATTAAAAACAAAACAAGAAACTACGCAGAAAAGCAGGCCGTAAGACACCACACTGCTGATGAGTCAACAAGGCAAAGCCACTTTAAGAAACTGTCTCCGATGACAAAATGTAAAATAGACTGGAACAAAAGGGGTCCCTAGCCCCTTTCGTGTACTCAGCTTCTTCACAAACACACAAACAGTGCACACAACCTGCATTCACAGGGAGTCTTCTCCTACTTGGTAAAGCACGAACATACTCCAAGACTTTCTACCGCTTCTGGAAGCCACACCACAAGCAACCACATGAACCGGAAGTCTATGTCCTCCCCACTCTGGAAACTCCTCCTTTAAGCCCGTCTTTTCTACATTCTTTTAGCCCATCTACATTAGATGACTCACCATAAAATCAACAAATCCAGAATGGTTTCAGAAGTTTAACATACATACAAATACACGTTATGTCACGTATACATACACTTATCTATGTATATCAAACAGTAAAAGCAGGGCTTAGCTAAATGCTCTGGAAACGGCTTGTCGACAGGGACTGTCACACACTGCTTACCTCCCTCTTTCTTCTTTCTTCCTGAGTACGATGTAAAAGAGAAGCCTTTTCTTCCTAAACACAAAGAGAGAAAAGACAAAGGGTGTAATTTCAAATTCTAAAATGCTCTCATACAAAAATTACAGAATACTGTGACCCAAAAGAATTCTAGAGACCATCCAATCCAACTGTCTGGGATAAGAAATCCCAGGCACAGGGGTTAAATGGCCCCTCCCCCAGTCAATGTTATAACGCTAGTCGTTTTCTAAGAATAGGATCTTATTTCTTTACACACACACACACACACACACACACACACACACACGTTAGTTCAAGTAAAACTGGGGAGGTCTGAGTAAGATCAGCGCACTGTCAGCATCCTGCCTGTGAGCTCACACCACGGCTCTGCAAGAGCACCACAGACAAGGCCAGGCCAACACAAGACCTCCTGTGGTGTTTCCAACAGCTCTGCATGTGACTGTACAATTATCTAATAAAAATGTCAATGAAAAACTCAACTTTTCATTGTTACCAGAGTTTTAAAAAATTATTTTCATCGTTAAGTAAAACTGCATTCTAACCAAAATTAGTTGATATGCAGAAGGAACTGAAATAACAAATGGGAAAGTTAAATGTTTCAAAGAAAAACACTTACAGTCAACCCGCCCCAGAACAGTTTCCGTCCTTACTGTAAGGGCGTTTGATTTCTGTGAATTTAATCCAAAATTAAAGGTCGAAGATCTTAACATACAAATCATTAGAAAAATTAATAAACTTAAATTTGTTAACACATACAGCTCATCAGAATAGTGTCAGTAACCAAGCAATGAGCCAAATTAAAACCAACTTTGATATGTGAAGGAATACACAATGTGTAGAACAAAAGTTTCTCACTGACAAAATTCACAGCCAAAGAAAGAAATCCTCCAGATATTTTCCACTATAGAAAATTTCATTTCTTGGATTCAAATAAAAAAACCTTTAAAGCTACCACACGTCAAAGGTCAGAAAAATATTTTATTTTTAACGGATTAACTAAAAAGAGGAGGGGGAATAAAAAAACCTAAAGCAAAAAGTACAAAGTTACAATGCTCAGAATTATGGAAAGGGTCTAGATAAAAATACAACCATACTTCTAGTTATTCTCTTTATTTGTGAATAGGAGTGGTAAGTATACACCTGTAATTTCTCTTCTTCTCCCTTTGCCCAGATTTAATGTATATTCATTACTTGGGAACAACTAAAGAGCCAAGATTTCTTAAAATGCTGTTACAACTACGAGAAAATATACTTAAAGCCATGTTTTACCTTTTAAAAAAGGTACATGTCAGCAAAACAGTCACCAAATTGACTTCACATGTAAGCTGCAGCATCATTAACCTAAATGCCCCGGGGGTGAGGGTCTGAGGGCTAGGCCTGTCTCTCACCACCAGTTCACCTCCACTGGCTTCAACGTCCAGCACGTGCAGGGATTTAATAAATCCCTACAAAATGAATGAACAAACATTTCTTTAGGTAAAGCAAAGACGTCTAAAGAGAGGAGTAACCTTTAACAGCTGAAAAGCACTTCTAAGCACCTGCAGCACTGCACGGAGGCTGCAGTATCCTCAAAGTCGCAACAGGTACCAGTCATCAAAAAGCGTACCTGGGTGCTGACTGAACACTAGCATTTCTTAGAAATTCCCTTAGGTCTGAAGCCCGGATACGAGAGGGTGCAGAGGCATGCCGAGAGCGAGTGTCCTTCCCTCCGAAGACCTGCACGTAAAAACAGCTGGACACAGGGCACTGTACAGGCGGGAAGGGCACGTCCTCATGCCCGTGCTCAAGAGCTACGGAGTGAAGTGAGACTCGCACAGGCGCGCCTGGCCCTTTGGGATCTCATGGACTGCGGGTAGCCAGGCTTCTGTCCCTGGAATTCTCCAGGCAAGAATGCTGGAGTGGGTTGGCATTTCCTTCTCCAAGAGCTACAAAGATTCCTACTTAAAACAGCTCATTTCAAACACTGTAAAATAAGCACAGCCAGCAAACCCACAGTCCTAGACACACATACACAGACCCTGACGTGTGATCTCAACCATAAAATTGTAGTTTAAAAAACGTGAGGCCTTTCAAAGAGCACTCATGCTCCCTAAATGCTTTACAGAGGAGAGAGCGGCCTGCCAAGCCCACAGGACACACCAGCCGCACGGGATGCGCCAGCCGCCACCAACACCGAGCCCTCTGCCCGCGCACGGGCCCCACGCGCAGAAGAGAGCCACGGGCGCTCCACACCCTGGACCTGGTCAGCCCAGGTGTCCCTCAGAACAACCAATGAGCTTCAAGAACTGTTATTTTCCCTGTTTATGGACGACAAAAGTGAGGTTCAGAGAGGCAGAGCCAAGATCTGGACTCAGGAAGGGTCTGGAGCCTCAGCCATTCAGCTGTGGACTATTTACTCTGAAAAAGAACATTAAATATGATCATATTATTTTACATTTTGAGAAAAATTTAAAAATCTTTTGTCTTTGTAAGACATACATAATTTGGAAGATCAATCAGAAAGGAGCCAGAGGAGGAGGAGGCCACAGAAAAAAACTAGAGTCGCCAAAACTGGGCCTGAGTTCAGAAGGGACGGGGTGGGAGGGCAGGAGGGCTCGAGAAAGGTCCAGAGAAGGGGAGACGGGCAGTGGGAGGCCGGGAGGAAGGCTGCCCTGAGCGCAGTCAGCTCAGAGAGAGAGAGAAGCGAAACACAGCAGGGAGGCGACGTCCAGAAAGCAGGCCACCGCCAGACTGCACACCTCAGCGGGTACCGAGCTCGCAGGGGAACCGGAGCTGCCTCGTGCCAGCTCAGACACAGTCCGTGTTCAAAAGACATTCAAATGAGGCACGTAAGAGGAATCTGCTCACTTAACAGATACTCGCCGAGTCCCGTGTCACGCGAGGCAGTGGCTATTTTAAAGTGATACAGGAGCGCACAGTTTGCCGGACGCAGAAGTGGCCTGTCCACTGTGACCCACTGTGGCCGGACTTGCTTCTGGACAACAGCGATAAAGACAGCAGACGCTGGCTCCCCCGGGGCACACGTCTCAACACACGTGGGTGCCGCTGACGGCTCAGAGACCGTGCACGAGAAAAGGCGGATTCCGGAGCTGCCTTGGAAGGATGTGCTCCGGAGGGTAACGAGATGGACCGTGTCACAGCAGAAGCGGTGTGGTCAAACAGCGGCTGCTCTTCCCCCACGTCCCCCGACCATCTCTGGGGGCCGCCTCCCGCAGAGCGAGCCCCTCAAGCCTCCGTCGCCCTGCCCTCCTCCCACCTGGCCTTCCCCCTTGACACCGACGCGCACACGTGACAAGTGCCCTCTCGCCTCAGGTGAGGCTCGGCTTAAACGCCACCTCTCCCAGGAGGGCAGACCAGCGCCTCCCCTGCCCTGCCGCCCATCAACGGGGAGACCGCGGGCACGCAACACTCACAGACTCGCTCCAGCGCACAGGCGTGCTAGACAACACGCAGACCACAGCTGTATCTGCAGTCAGGACCCCGAGGCCACACGGGCAGCACCCTCAAAGGTGTGGCCGCCAGATGGCGAGGACGCTCGCCCTTCAGCAGGTGGAGCCACACAGGGCCAGCGGAGGGGTGGGGGGTGGGGGGTGGGCTCTCCAGAGAGGAGCAGAAAGTAAGAAAACAAGACGAGTCCTATCGCTTGAGAAGGCAGCAAGGAATGGCCACAGTGCGCCAAGGGGCTTCCCTGCTGGCTCAGCTGGCAAACAATCTGCCTGCAATGCAGGAGACCCTGCTTCGATCCCTGGGTTGGGATAATCCCCTGGAGAAGGGAAAGGCTACCCACTCCAGTATCCTTGGGCTTCCCTTGTCTCAGCTGGTAAAGAATCCACCTGCAATGCAGGAGACCTGGGTTCAATCCCTGGGTTGGGAACATCCCCTAGAGAAGGGAACAGCTACCCACTCCAGTATTCTGGCCTGGAGAATTCCATGGACTGTACAGTCCATGGGGTCGCAAAGAGTCAGACACGACCACACGACTTTCACTTTCACAGTATGCCAGGCCCAGTGGTCAGGCAGGGAAAAATAAAGGCACAAGCCAGACCCTAACTCACAATTCTGAGTGCCTGCACGTGGCCTGGAACAGTAAATAACCATCAGCTTGTGAAAGTGAAATTTCACCACACTGCTAAGAGAGTAAACCAGCAAGCCTGCTACCATGCACAGGCGAATTAGGGTCCAGGACCCACACCAGCGACCTGGGCCTCAGCTGGAGCAGCAGTCCACCCCCGGCACACGCTCTGGGGGCGGGCCTGCCTACCACACCTGAACAGACAGCCTAGCTCAACTTCTCTATTGGGTGCTGAATAAACACGATCATGTTTTTAAACATTCTCTCATGTTCCACCGGGAACATCGCACTCCACACCCCGGGGCAAACTCTGAGCTGCCCCGACAGGCTCCCGCAGGGGCAGGCAAGACACAGGGACAGGGCCTCCAGGGGGACAGAAAGCACAGCGGGGATTCGGCCTTCCAGGAAGCACAGCGCATTAGTCAGTGAACAGCATGCAACAGCTGAGAAGCCCAAGTAAATGACATTATATCCCTACGTCTTCACATCAAGACAGACTCCTGATGGACCTGAGATTTGCACACATACAGAGCACTGTAAAAATACATGAGGATGACACGAGCATTGTTCTTAAATGCTCGATGTGAAGGAAGACCTTCTCTAAGGAAGAAACGCCACTCCACACGCTAAATCTATGGTACTGTTTGTCATTAACTTATTTAAGAATTATAAGTTTGATCCCATAAAAATTAAAACTTTATACACAGAAAAACATTATATCCAAGGTTTAAGAAGGTGACAGTGGAAATATCTGTAACACTGCAAAACCAGCTATTTGTAAAAGCTCTCAAAAATAATTTTAAAATATCAACAATCAAATAGAATAATTAGGAAATAAAAACATATTTTAAACATAACTTCATTTTTACTCATTTTTAGGGGAAAAAAGCAATACAAAAGCAATGGCAGGTTTTAACCTGACTGGCAAATCTACCCTCAGGTAACAGGCTGAGGTGAGGACGGGCAGCAGCTGCCTTCATGCCCTGGTGTGCTCTCCTCAGAGGGCGGTTTGCAAATCACTATAAAAATTCACAGTGTACACGAACTTTGATCAACCCTCCTAGCAATTTAACCTGCAAACGTTACTGGCACACATGTAAGTATACGCACCCAATGCTGCTTCAATTACCAAAAAAAGTCGAAAACAACCTACATGGCCATTAAACTACATGACAGCGAAGTAACTTCAGGACACTCATCACAGGGAGGATCACAGAGAACTGCTTTAAAGTGCAGGAGACCCATCTGTACTGACTGAACTGCCTCCACACAGTGCTCGGCGCGGCGGCGGCGCCGCAGGGGTTCAGCACGCTCCAGAACGCGTGCAAACAAGAAGAGGGCACACCTCTGTGACTCACGCACAGAGCAGGGCTCTGCAAGGCCACTGAGAAGAGTCAGACCGGGCGGTGAGCAGCAGGCGGAAAGGCCACAGACGCTGCTTTTACTTGAATCTTTATCTTCTCCTGTTTGAATTATTATCCAAGTACAACAAATAACCTCTCACTCTTTTAGACTAAGACACTAACGAAGCTACTCTACAACATAAGTTTTTAAATACAGCTCAACAAAGCCAAGAATAAGTTCATGACATGTGTGACTGGGAGGAAGACAGCAGTAAGTGCCAGCCACAAAGCACAGGCAGACTTTGATTTTTACAGGTTGCTGGTTTCAACTTACTGCACTGGAAAGTATCTTTTCCCTTTCAGCATCTACGGGCCTGGACAAGTCAGGGATTCCCAGCAGCAGTTACACACTAGATTTACAAAAGGCACTCAAACAGACAGTGACTAACCCTCCTGTCCTAACGCAGACCTGCTGCTCTCAGCGCCACTCTCTCACCTCCACAGCGGGGACACTAACCCTTGCATCGATAAGTAAACTAGGGCAAACCTCAGCAGACTTCTCTGTTTGACCTTTGACCTTCAGGCACATTATCTTATCTGCTCTGAAGATTAAATATGGCCAAACTTCACAAATACCATTAATGAAGATTTTTTTCAAGGGGGAAAAAAATGCCTTCTTCATGCAAATGAATTTAGTGGTAACAAAATGAATTTAAAAAAAAAAGTCATACAGAGTTTAAAGTAGATTTCATTAACCATCAGAATTTTTTAAAAATGCATAGTCAAAAATTTGACTATAGATTAAACTAAGTTTACATAACATGACAATTTACATAAAGACAAACACTCAAACTGACTGCTAACCACTTAAAAAGAACTTCAGCATGTTTATTAATACCTTTATTTTAAAAAATAACGTGAGATTTTCTGTTTTATCTATATGGGCTATTTTCTACTAGAAATTTACCCCACTTACTAATATAAACAGACTCAGTCTTACATCTGTTTCAAGTTATGCACAAACAATACTAATACTTTGACATAATTTGAAGAATATTCAAGTAAAATACTTTGAGTTAATTAAAATTAACAGAAGTTTTGTGAATAATGTACAACCTATGATCTCTGGATTTTTCCTTCTTTTATAGACCTATAAGAAAAAACTTTTATGAAACATACAATGGCGACCAGCTTCACACACAGGCAAACACAATCAAAGGGGCAAAAAACACAGTCGTAGGTGCTCACTCTGGCAGCACGTATCTTAAAACTGGGGGCTTCCCTGGGGGCTCAGATGGTAAAGAATCTGCCTGCAACGCAGGAGATTGGGTTCGATCCCTGGGTCAGGGAGAGCCCCTGGAGAAGGAAATGGTAACCCACTCCAGTACTCTTGCCTGGAGAATTCCATGGACAGAGGAGCCTGGCGGGCTACAGTCCATGGGGTCCCAGAGAGTCGGGCACAATTGAGCAACTAACACTTTCACATGCTAAAACTGGAACAAAATAGAGTGACAAATTACGAAAATCACATTTATAAAACAATGCACTATGAGCCGCCCCAATTCAAAATCTACATAGAAAAAAGGCATTTATGCTGACTTAAAAATAAAATTTATGCTCATTTAAAGTACCACAATAAAATGTAACAGTGTATATTCCATTACAGTAAATTCCAAAAGACCTGCTGTTCTTACACCAGAACTGTGTGGTAGTTACGGCAGTTGCACTAGCAAAATCCTAGAAACAAACTGCACAAGTCCATCTAAGCAACAGAAAAGTGGCCGTGGGATATCACGCATCCATGAAGAGAAGCCACACGTCAAGGTGCTGGCGTGGAGTCGCCACTGAGACACGTGCTGAGGAGAAGAGCAGCTTTCCTGGTGGTTTAAAATGTCAGGGGGACGCGTTTATCTATATTTACTCTAGTTTTGGAAACCCTGAGGAAGCTGGTAATAATTTTGGAAAGCTTGAGGAAGCTGGTAACAGTGGGGAAGTTTGGGATCTTAGTGAGAGGAAGGCTTCATTATATATGCCCATTAGAATAATCTGTTTTAAAAACTTTTTCCAATTTAAAAAAAGAAACTTTTTCAGGGCCACTGACTGGAGATTAGAGACGGAAACATCATCAGACTTAAGGTGAGTGATAATCTAAACACCTCATTGGCAAGAATTATAACTTTCTCATTACGAAGTTTCAGAAACAGAAGCCCAGAAAAGATGAGGGACTATGCTGCAGACAGCTGGTTACAGAGATGAGCATTTTGTCAAGTCCCCATTATACTTTTTACAGTTCCACCTTTCACAGTAAAGACGGGCTACAAGCTGTGCTGCCTGCTAACCCACCAGGGTTGCCAACACTCCTTCTAAAGTTAAAGGGAACATTTCTTACAACTGCCGTAAGAAAATCAACTCAAAAAGACACAGGACTGCTAAAGCCACCCTTCCAGTGCCTGCAAGACAGGGTCCTCACCTTGCCCAACGGTGGAATGAGAGCTTACGCAAAGCTTTAGAAACAACACAAGACGTGCGGGCTACACAACATCCAGACCAGGGCTCACATACTTGAGCTTCGTGCTTTACGCTAAATGACCCGAGTCTCTGAGCCCTGATTCCTACCTCCGCAGGCTGCTAGCGTCTCTGCCTCACAGAGCGGGAGTCAGGAAGAAGCAAGAGCACAGCAAGCAGGCAGACAGACCCCGAGATACGGCCCGGCTTACGGCCACGAACAAGCAGAAAAGCAGAAACCCCTGGAAAGCGCCCTTGGAGGCCGAGGCTGCCTGCCGCAGCCCTCTGTGACCTGCGCACGCAGCTGCTTAGGCAGCAGGGCTGCGCAGCCCAGGGGACACGCCAAAGTCGACGTGCACAGGGTGACCGAGCAATCCAGCTTCTTTCTGAAATCTATCCTAAAATTAATTATAAACCACTGGCTAAAAAGATGTTCACAACAGGAGAGAAATAAACTACTGCTGCTGCTGCTGCTAAGTCGCTTCAGTCGTGTCCGACCCTGTGCGACCCCATAGACGGCAGGCCACGAGGCTCCCCCATCCCTGGGATTCTCCAGGCAAGAACACTGGAGTGGGGTGCCATTTCCTTCTCCAATGCATGAAAGTGAAAAGTGAAAGTGAAGCCGCTCAGTCGTGTCCAACTCTTTGCGACCCCATGGACTGCAGCCTACCAGGCTCCTCCATCCATGGGATTTTCCAGGCAATAGTACTGGAATGGGGTGCCATTGCCTTCTCCGGAAATAATCTACAAGCCCCAAAATAAAGCATGAACACAAACACTTCATACACAGCTCATACAGAGAAGGATGAGGGACTATGGTAATTATGCACGGTAATTTTTTCTTATAGGAGTCTGTTTTTTAATTAAAAACAAAAAAACCTCTTAATTCATGTTTGGCTGTGCGGGCCCTTCATTACCACACGGGCTCTTCTCTAGTTGCGCTGCGCAGGCTTCAGCAGTTGCGGCTCCCAGGCCCAGGGCAGAGGCTCAGGCGCTGGGGCACGTGGGCTTAGTCACTCTGCAGCATGTAATTTCAGAAAACAGACTGAACAACTGGACCCTCGGCTTTGGGGGAGTATATATGAATGCCTCGTGGTCAGTCCACAGGAGAGAGTCTCAGCTACAGCAAATAAAATCACAAAACCAGTACCAAAGGTCCGAGGTCCTCCAACAAGCCCCAGTTCTCCAGGGAGCTCTGCTCTGCTACCGCCTCTGGGTCAGAACGACTGTCTGCACTTGAAGACACGCAGACGCGTATTCTGGCTGGCCACGCCACTCTGTTGCTCCTCTGAACGCCGGCGTCCCTTGGAGTTCTGTCCTGAGCCCACGCGTCTTCTCAGCAGAACACTTGCCAGCACGTTGTGCAATTTCAACTACCTACTGATGGGCCAGCGGAGCGGACTCCCAGCCTCTCCCTGAAGCTGCTCCTGCCGACTGCACATCCCCAGCATTTCACAGAGCACGTCCTAGGGACTCCTCAGCGCCTCGGATCATGTCCACTCCTGTCGTCCCGGACTGACAGCTGATGTGCCTGCCGAGGGTCCCCGCAGATCTCATCAACTCTAGCTCCTCACCAGCGCTGGAGCCCTCCCCTCGGGGCCGGCCACCTGCCTCAGGCCCCCACTACTCTGTGCAACTACAGCAGCTTCTCACCTGGGGTCTGGCCCTGCACCGCCCCTGAGGGACGAGCTCCTCACAGGCCCCCTTTGTGAGCTGGCCCGACTGCCGTCCCCCCAGCCTCGTGTCTGTAAGTGACAGCCACTTTCTCATGGTCGGACAACTCTGCCCATGGCTTCTTACTGGTGGCAACAATGTTCAATCAGAAACCTGTCAAGAACCCAGCCCAGCACACAGAGCCGAGGGCACCAACACGGGGCTCGAGGGCAGGCTGCAGGGCAGGTACTAGAGGAGGAGGAGAACTAGCTTCCGCCTGCGTCCTCGCACAGACTGCCCAAGGCAGAAATACACTTTCTGTCCTCTCCTACTTCACCCTCTCCCCAGCCTGCCCTGTGACCGTCCAGATTCCCAAATCACTCACTCCCCAGTATATTCCCCGCTGTGCTCCAAAGGTGGCTGGATTAAAAAGGTAAAATGATCTAAGTGAATTCAAACTGCTGCAAATAAATGACAGCCCTTCCTGCTTCTAAGGCTTTTTTGAGGAAGATGGCTAACTCCTAACGATTCAGGTCAGACTCTGCACGTACGCCTGTTTTCGAGCAGCATAAGCTAACAGCTCAGTCAGGAAGCCTTGCCTGGCGGAAGGGAATTTTAAGTCCGTTCCCTAGTTCGCCAGTTTGCTCTGCTGTTCCCAGTTCACCAGTTTCTTTCCTTCTTACAGCTCCACACTGGTGGGCTACACCTAAAGCTCAGACTGGACCATCAAACAGGGCAGAAGGGACAACGCCTGATGCTCAGACGCTCAACAGGCACTGCACGTTCTCCCTGCTCTCCTGTGCCACTAGCTATGGGGAAGCCAGCTGCCGTGTCAGGAGCACGCTCAAGCAGCCCTGAAGACGTCCAAGGGGCAGGGAACGGACATCTCCCACCAAGACCCAGCTCCAACCTCCAGGCACAGACACGAGCCAGCCCCAGAACGGAGCCCCCAGCACCAAACAATGGTTTCCTGGTTTCCAACACCTAGGCCTCCGAGAGACTGCCGCACCAGCCCTCAGGTATCTGGCCCCACAGAGAGTGAAACTGCACTGCTTTAAGCCACTAGATGCAGAAATAGACAACTAGACCTTCATTCATTGGAAATTAAGAGACTGGTGAAGCAAGAGATCATGACCATTCAGATGAACACAATTTAAATGGAGTAATGTTTTGCAACCTAGTTTCCATTAAAAATGACATTCTGATACAGATGATGAACAGACATCAGTCAGTAATGAGTATGAAAACACACAGATCATGACCGCTTTAAACAGCTGTACAGTACCCCGCTGTATTGTTACATCACCATTTGTTTAACAGATCTTCTACTGTTAAACATTCAGGCTGTTTCAAATTTTTCAATAACACAAGCAATGCCACAACCGTCAGCTCTTCTTTCCCAGGCATCTATGCCAGACACCTGTTACATCGGTTTATTAGAATACATCTCTAAAAACAGAACTGCTGGATTTAGCAGGGCCGCGCCTGTTTGTGACTCTGGGTACTTGCCGTTAAACTGCGCCCCAGGTAGACCGTGCCAATTCATGATGCCACCCACACCCCCACAGGTATTTCCATCTTTAGCTCGGTCAGCACTGAAGGTGATGGACTCTGGGACACTGGACAGAAGTGCCTGCTCCTGCCCTCGTGCTCACAGGTGGCAGAGGAGACGGAACGCGTGAAGAGGCCGTGGTCGGAGAACAAGTCGTGGGCCAAGAACAACACACTTAACTTCCAAACTCCTAGGTGCCCGCATTCTTTGAAGTTATAAGAAAAAGGGAAAATCACAGAGGAAAACTCTTCACTGCTTTTGCAATAATCTCTTTTGAGGGCTCTTCTACAGTCCTATGAGATGACTAGTTTATTACCTCAGTTAAGAGACCTAGTTGGCAACTAACTCTGTAACTCCAGAAAATCAGGGCACACAAGTGTGCAAAGTCAGACAGGACAAGGGAAGGCAAGCGAGGCAGGTGCTGGACACGCTGAAGGAGGCGCTCACTCTCAGGACCAGGCAGCCCCTGGAGTCCGCCTTAAGCCCTGCGCCTGCGTCCCCAGTCAGCGCCTCCTTGATGCTGTGCCCCAAGTCTGCTGGTCGCCTCAGCCTTTGAGGCCCAAGGACAACTCCAAAGTCTCAGCCCTTCCACTCTGCTTACTGTCCCTGAGAACTAGACCAAGACCTTTTGACTTTATCTGCGACAGGGAACTCAGATTTCTGGTCTCATACGTGAAAGCTACAGATAATCACATTCAAGAGGACAGACTGGGGCCAGTGGGAAAAACGGTAAGGTAATAATATCAGTCCTGACAGTAAATTTTAACATCTGATCTTGGAAAACATTCTGCTTCCCTTGAGTCAGGCCTGTAAGAGACAGCTTACGCTGCAATGCAATGTACACAGAGTACAGAACAACACAGTGTCAGCTTTTCAAAGTGAAACAGCACATGTTCTTAAGTTAAAATATTTACGGTAAGACCTTCAATTATACAACAGAGGGCAGCTGTATAAAGCTAACCAGTTAGAGGGCTTGCAGTCTTAAGAGCAGTCTAGATTTAGGCACAGAGAAGGCAATGGCACCCCACTCCAGTACTCCTGCCTGGAAAATCCCAAGGATGGAGGAGCCTGGCAGGCTGCAGTCCATGGGGTTGCTAAGAGTCAGACACGACTGAGCAACTTCACTTTCACTTTCCACTTTCAATCACTGGAGGAGGAAATGGCACCCCACTCCAGTGTTCTTGCCTGGAGAATCCCAGGGACGGGGGAGCCTGGTGGGCTGCCGTCTATGGGGTCGCACGGAGTCGGAGACGACTGAAGTGACTTAGCAGCAGCAGCAGCAGACTTAGGCAAAGGCAAAATTAAAATTCCAGCAGTGGGCTTCGGGAAGCTCTACAGTAAAACCTGCTCTGTGAACCAGTGGCACCCTAACAGCCAAACCAGAAAAAGGTATCACAGGAGGTGAAACCTACAGACAATTCTCCCCTGAACACAGGCCAAGAACCCCCAAATAAAACACTATAAACTGAATGCAACAATGTATAAAAAGAATTATATACCACAACCAAGTGGGACTTATGCTGGGTATGCAGGGTGGGTTCAGCATTTATCAGGTTGGTGAAAAGTAACTGCTGTTTCGGGCCATACATTTTAAATTGTTATAACTAGGCTCAAACACATCTTTATTAATCAAAACAGGAACCATTACAATAACACATTTTTGCCAAAAATAAATAACTCTGTTTTCCATGGCAAAAAAATCCACGCTTGGGGATTCGACGAACTCTTGGAAGGCGTTTTCTGCATCCTGCTGGTTGTGGAAGCATTTTCGCTGCCAACAGGTGTTGAGACGTTTGAAGAAGCGGTAGCAGGTGAGCAAGAGGTTGGGCGAATGTGGAGGACGAGGCAAAACTTTGCAGCTCAATTTGGTCAACGTCTGATGTGTTGCTTGTGCGACGGGCGGCCGGGCACTGCTGGGGAGAAGAGGCGGGCCCTTTCTGTTGACCATTGCCGGCTGCGGTGTTCAGTGCACCTCATCCACCTGCTGAGCGTACTTCTCAGATGTGATGGTTTCGCCAGGATTCGGATTCCAGCAAATCCATTACAGGTGCAGTCAATCAGACAGGCAGCAGACCACCAAACAGTGACCATGACCTTTTTTTTGGTGCAAGTTTGGCTTTGGGAAGTGTTTTGGAGCTTCTTCTTGGTCCAAATACTGAGCTGGTCATCGCTAGTTAGTTGTATAAAATCCACTTTTCATGGCAAGCCAAAATCCAATCAAGAAATGGTTACTTGTTGCACAGAATAAGAGAAGATGACATTTCAAAACAACAATTTTTTTGATTTGCAGTCGGCTCATGAGGGGCTTCCCTGGTGGCTCAGACAGTAAAGAATCCGCCTGCAATGCAGGAGACCTGGGTTCGATCCCTGGGTTGGAAAGATCCCCTGGAGGAGGGCATGACAACCCACTCCAGTATTCTTGCCTGGAGAATCCCGTGGACAGAGGAGCCTGGAGGGACTGCAGTCCATGGGGTCGAAAAGAGTCAGACACGACTGAACGACTAAGCACACATACAGCGTGTGAGGCGCTCACTTATGGAGCTTTTTCAACTTCAAGGATCCTCTCAACCAGTCACTGTCAACTTCTGATGAGCGGCCACCGCGCCCCTCGTCTACAAGGCTCTGGGCAGCTTCTGGTTCTTTTGCAGAAAGCACTGTACATTTGTTAGCAGTTCCTCGGCCAAATGCATTGTTGATGTTGTGAGTTGTCTCTGCAGCTTTATGAAGCATTTTGAACTCTAATTAAAAGAAATTCACTCAAATTTGCTTTTTGTCTAACATCATTTTCCTAGTCTAAAATAAATATAAACCTGCAAGTAATGAGTTGTTAGTGAAAAAACATAAGACTTAAATGATGCATAACACAGACACATTTAAGAATGCATTCAAATACCAAATGGCAAAGTTCAACAATGCAAAACTGCAATTACTTTTGCACCAACCTAATAAAACACTTGGTATAATCCATTATAACAACAGACTACAGAAAAAGCATATAATCACACCAGTGCTCAGCTCCTCAGTCACACCCAACTCTGCGACCCCACGGGCGGCAGCCCGCCAGGCCTCTGTCCGTGGTATTCCCTAAGCAAGACACTGGGGCGGGCTGCCGTCTCCTACTTCAGGGGCCTCCCTGATGCAGGGGTTGAACCCACGTCTTCTGTCTCCTGCACTGACAGGCAGATTCTTTCCCACTAGCATCTTGTGGGAAGCAACCCCTCCAGGGGCTGCTCTTTTGATTTACACATTCAACACAATCCCAGTCAAAACCAGTAAATCCATACAACACAAGAGAACACAGCCAATACTGCAGGTAACCATGGTAGCGGTGTTAGTTGCTAAGTCGTACCTGACTCTCGAGACCCCATGGACTACAGCCCGCCAGGCTCCTCTGTCCATGGGATTCTCCAGGCAAGAATACTGGAGTGGGCTGCCATTTCCTTCTCCAATAACAACCATAAATGGAGCATAACCTTTAATAACTGTGAATTACTATACATCTGCAATTTATGTAATATTGTTCATTTAACTATACTTAAAAAAACCTGATGTAACAAATACACTTAAAACACAATGGTTTTTTTTAAAGAAAGGAAAAGCACAGTACGTTACTTTGTGATTATCAACAAAGTGACTCTAAGGTTGCTATGAAAGGGCAAAAGACTCAAAAAAGCCAACACGATGCTGAAGAAAAATATGAACAAAGTCAGAGGACTGACACTACCCAACTCTGAGACTTACTCTAAAGCTCCAGAAATGAATACAATGTGGCACTGGCAAAAACAGCGCCAAACAAACCAAAAACCCCAGACAGAGAGATCCATGAACCAGGATACCAAGCCCAGAAACAGACACACGACTGAGCCGACTGACCTTTGACGAGAGCAAAGACAATCCAATGGAGAAAGGACAGCTTTTCAACAAACGTGCTGAGACTGGACACTCACGTGCCAAAACAGAAAAAATGGCACCCCACTCCAGTACTCCTGCCTGGAGAATCCCATGGACGGAGGAGCCCGGTAGGCTGCAGTCCATGGGGTCGCTGAGGGTCGGACACGACTGAGCGACTTCAGTTTCATGCACTGGAGAAGGAAATGGCAACCCACTCCAGTGTTCTTGCCTGGAGAATCCCATGGACGGGGGAGCCTGGTGGACTGCCGTCTCTGGGGTCACACAGAGTCGGACACGACTGAAGCGACTTAGCAGCAGCAGCAGCAGACACAGACCTTAACACAGTTCACAAAAATTACCCCAAAATAGACCATAGACGAAAAGGTAAAATACAGAATTATAAAACTACTAGAAGTTAACACAGGAGAAAAGCCAGGTGACATCCTGTTTGGCATGACTTTTTTTAAAAAAGAATTTGATTTATTTTTTGGCTATGCTGGCTCTGTGCTGCTTCACAAGCTTTTCTCTAGTTTCGGCAAGTGGGGGCTACTCTCTAGTCGCCCTGCGTGGGCCGCTCACTGCAGCGGCTTCTCCTGTCGTGGAGCACGGGCTCTAGGGTGTTCAGGCTTCAGCAGCTGCAGTGTGAAGGCGCAGCAGTTGTGGTTCCCGGGCCACAGAGCACAGGCTCAGCACTCGTGGGTCATGGGCTTAGTCGCGCCAAGGCATGTGGGATCCTCCCAGACCAGGGATCGAACTCATGTCTCCTCCATCAGCAGGCAGGTTCTTTACCTCTGAGCCACCAGGGAAGCCCTGGCATGACTTTTTAGATGCAACACAAGACAATTCATGCAAGAAAAAAACTGATAAAACTGGACTTCACTACAATTAAGAACTTCTGCTCTGCAAAAGACAGTATTAAGAAAATGAGAAATTATAAACTGAGGCAAGATATATGCAAAAAACATATCTGAAAAAGGAGTTCACATATACAAAATATATAAAAGTACATTAAAAATGTATGTAAGGAACTGTTGAAACTTAACAGTAAGAAAACAACCTGATTAAAATATAGAATAAAGACCTGAACAGACACCTCAACAAAGCAGCTAGATCTAAGTAAGCACCTATGAAAAGATGCTCCGCGTCACATGTCATCAGGGAAATGGGAACTAAAGCGGCGAGGCCCACCACACACCCACCAGAAAGGCCACATGTGAACCTCCAACACCAAACGCCGACAAGGACGTGGAGTAACAGAAGCCCCCACTGCTGGTGCAAACGCAAAACGGGACGGCCACTCTGAAGAAGATGGCAACCACTCCAGTATTCCTGCCTGGAGAATCCATGGACAGAGGAGCCCGGTGGGCTGAAGTCCATGGTTTTGCAAAGAGTCGGACATGCCTGAAGTGACTTGGCACGAACGCACAGCCACTTTGGAAGACAGTTTTTCAGTCAACTACAAAACTGAACATAGTCTTATCAGACAGTCCAGCAATCCCACTCCTTGATATCCACCCAAAGGAGCGGAACACCATATCCACGCAGGGCCTGCACGTGGATGTCGACGGCGGCTTTATTCACAACTGATGCTAAAACTTGGAAGCAACCAAGATGTGCTTCCGAAAGTGAAGGGACGAACGAACTGTGGTCCATCCAGACAACGGAGTATATTCAGCAACTGGAGGCGGGGAGAAGCTATGAGGCCACAAAAGGGACTTCCCTAGTGGCCCAGTGGTTAAGCCTCTGCCTTCCAATGCAGGTGCAAGGGTTTGATCCCTGGTTGGGGGACTAAGGTCCCACATGATGTGGGGTGCATCCAGAAAAAAAAAATTAGACCACAAAAGACATGGAACAACCTTAGAAGAAAATTCCTAAATTCAAGGAACCAGTTTCAAAAGATCAAAACCCACAGAATGTACAACACCTGCAGTGAGCTCTGATATAAGCTGACTTAACAATAATGTATCAACATCAATCCATCAATTGTAGCAAATGTACCACATAACAGCAAGATGGAGGAGATGAGACAGGAAACAAAGGCGCTGCAGAGAGGGAGTGTGCTTCCCAGCAGTTTTTTCTGCAAGCGTACAACTGCTCTAATAAAATAGTTTGCTAATAGAAAATAAGGTTTAAAAAAAATCAAGCTATCAAAGCTTACAAAAAGGCAAGGAAGACCCCTGCATGCATTTAAGCACGCTGCTAAGTGAGAGAAGCCAGCTGAAAAGACTACACTGTGTGATTCCAACGACACGACATCCTGGAAGCGCAACCTAACCTACAGGCAGGAACAAGGCTGCTGGAGGCCAGAGATGGGGCTGGGGCGGGGGGAGCGGCGGCGGGGAAAGCGCGGGATAAGGGAGATGAACAGGGAAAGCACAGGGCAACACACTATGCTCTACGACACTGCACTGGAGGATGCAAGTCATTACACACGTCAGAACCCACTCAATGCAACACAAAGAATGAACTTTAATGTACTGATATTGGTTTATCAATGCAACAAATGAACTGCACTAGGGCAAGATGTAGTGAACTTTCAGATGTACAAGGTGGATTTAGAAAAGGTAAAGGAACCAGATATCAAGTTGCCAACATCCATTGGATCATATAGAAGGCTAGGGCATTCCAGAACAACATCTACGTCTGCTTCATTGGCTGAACTAAGGCCTTTGACTGTGTGGATCACCACAAACTGTGGAAAATTGCTAAAGAGATGGGAATACCAGACCACCTGACCTGCCTCCTGAGAAATCTGTATGCAGGTCAAGAAGCAACAGTGAGAACCAGAAACAGAACAGACTGGTCCAAAATTGAGAAAGGAGTTTTTGTCAAGGCTGCAGTATTGTCACCCTGCTTATTTAACTTCTATGCAGACTACATCATGTGAAATCCTGGGATGGATGAATCACAAGCAGGAACTGAGATTACGAGGAGAAACATCAACAACCTCAGATATGCAGATGATATCTGCAGAAAGTGAAGAGGAACTAAAGAGCCTCTTTTATCAAGAAGGTAAAAGAGGAGTGTGAAAAACCTGGCCTGAAACTCAACATTCAAAAAACTAAGATAATGGCATCTGGTCCCACCACTTCATGGCAAATAAAAGGGGGAAAAGTGGAAACAGTGACAGATTTTATTTTCTGGGCTCCAAAATCACTACAGGCAGTCAGTGCAGCCATGAAAGTAAAGACACTTGCTCCTTGGAGGAAGAGCTATGACCAACCTAGACAGTATGTTAAAAAGCAGGGACATCACTTTGCTGACAAAGGTCTATCTAGCCAAAGCCATGGTTCTTCCATTAGTCATGTACAGATGTGAGAATTGGACCATAAAGGCTGAGCGCCAAAGAACTGATGCTTTTGAACTGTGGTGTTGGAGAAGATTTGAGAGTCCCTTGGACTGCAAGATCCAACCAGTCCATCCTAAAGGAGATCAACCCTGAATATTCACTGGGAGGACTGATGCTGAAGCTCCAATACTCTGGCCATCTGATGGCAAGACCCAACTCACTGGAAAAGACCCTGATGCTGGGAAAGACTTGACGGCAGGAGGAGAAGGGGAAGACAGAGGATGAGATGGTTAGATGGCATCACAGACTCAATAGACATGAGTTTGAGCAAACTCTGGGAGATGATGAAGGACAGGGAAGCCTGGTATGCTACAGTCCATGGGGTGGCTAAGAGTTGGACATGACTGAGCGACTGAATAACAAGGCAAGATGCTAATAACAGCAGATTTTTAAACCTATAATCAAATGACCTCTAAGATATTCTTCTATGCACTACTGAGAAAAGAAAAAAATACTACCAATAACTGTGTCATGTTATCAAGATGTACTCTGACTTCAGAAATACTAAGTGGAAACTGTAGTGACTTAGCACCAGAGGAATCCAGTATACACTGACACACGCAAATCCTCCCACCCACCTGGAATACTTGCTTCCCACCCACCCTCGTTCGACCCTTCAAGACCAAGCCCACCAACTCTGTCCTTTCCTGAGTCAGCTCCAAGGGAAATCTAGAATGTGGTACTTACTCTCTCTATGGTTATTTAAGGTTTAACTACATAAGTCTTATCTCCCCAACAAGATTACAAGGAGGGCATGAACTTTTCCTTACAATGTTTCAGATCCTTCAAAGAACCTTCACAAATAAATATATTAAATATTCATTTAATTTGAAGGAAAAATTTATATTCACTCAAAAAGTGGCAACCATTCAGTTTCCACTAAGCTTAAGAAAGAAGAGAAAGGACTTAAGTTGCAGAGAAAGAGAATTAAAGAAAATAAGCAAATTGGGGTGCTCAAATATCATTTAGCTGTTAGGAAACAAAATCAAAACAATGAAACTACATACCCACCAGAACAACAGAAGAATTTTCTTATTAAAAGGACTGACAATACTAAGTGCTGGCAAGAAGTGGAGCCCCTGAAACCCTCAGACGCTGCAGGTCTGCCTTCGAGGGGACGGGGCAGAGCGCACTAGAGCTAAACCCATGAGCAATGTGTGGCCAGCATGTGAGAGCAGGTGTCCACCCAGAGACTCACACAGCAAACGTGGGCCAACTGTGCTACGTTCAGACAATGCATCAAAATAAGACAATGGGCTCCACCTCTCAGAGCACTGAGCCACAAGAAGCCAGCTCCAAAAAGAGGGGATTCCAAGCACAGGAAGCTCAACAGGCAGAATTACTCTGTGGTTATAAGGTGAAAACAGGAGATATCTCTGGGTTGTTGTTCAGTCACTAAGTCATTTCAACTCTTTTCAACCCCATGGACTGCAGCACGCCAGGCTTTCCTGTTTTTTACTATCTTCCAGAGTTTGGTCAAACTCATGTCCATTGAGTCAGCAATGCCATCCAACCATCTCATCCTCTGTCGTCCCCTTCTCCTCCTGTCTTCAATCTTTCCCAGCATCAGGGTCTTTTCCAATGAGTTGGCTCTTGGCATCAGGTGGCCAAAGTACTGGAGTTTCAGCTTCAGCATCAGTCCTCCCAGTGAATGTTCAGGGTTGATTTCCTTTAGGGTTGACTGGTTTGACCTCCTTGATGTCCAAGGGACTCTCAAGAGTCTTCTCCAACACCACAGTTCAAAAGCATCAATTCTTTGGCGCTCAGCCTTCTTTACAGTCCAATTCTCACATCTGTAGATGACTACTGGAAAAACCATAGCTTTGGCTAGATGAACATTTATCAGCAAAGTGAAGTTTCTGCTTTTTAACATGCTTGTCTAGGTTTGTCATAGCTTTTCCTCTAAGGAGCAAGCATCTTTTAATTTCATGGCTGTACTGACCATCCACAGTGATTCTGGAGCCTAGAAAATAAAATCTGTCACTGTTTCTACTTTTTCCCCTTGTATTTGCCATGAAATGATGGGACCAGATGCCATGATCTTAGTTTTTTGAATGCTGAGTTTCAAGCCAGCTTTTTCATTCTCCTCTTTTACCCTCTTGATAACAGAGGCTCTTTAGTTCCTCTTCACTTTCTGCCATTACAGTGGTATCATTTGCATATCTGAGGCTGTTGATGTTTCTTCTGCTAATCTTGATTCCAACTTGTAGCTCATTTAGTCCGACATTTCACATGATGTACTCTGCATACAAGCTAAATAAGGAGGGTGACAATATACAGCCTTGAGAAACGCCTTTCTCAATTTTTGAAGCAGTCCATTGTTCCATGTCTGGTTCTCACTGTTGCTTCCTGACCTGCACACTGGTTTCTCAGGAAGCAGGTAAGAACGTCTGGTATTCCCATCTCTTTAACAATTTTCCAGTTTGTTGTGATCCACACAGTCAAAGGCTTTAGCTTAGTCAGTGAAGGAGTAGATGTTTTTCTGGAACTTGCTTGCTTTTTATATGATGCAATGGATGTTGGCAGTTTGATCTCTGGTTCCTCTGCCTTTTCTAAATCTAACTTGTACATCTGGAGTTTCTTGGTTCACATATTGTTGTGCCCATCCTTGAATGAAACGTTCCCTATCTCTGGACAGGAGGGCTCAGAATGGAAGGGTGCAGAAGGCAGCCTCTTGAATGCTGGGCACGTGATCTGATGGGAATGGTGGGCCCCAAGGTGTGTTCACGTGTAAAAATCCTTCAAGCAGAACGTACAGTTAATTCCCCACCCAGATTCCATCACCCAACCACTTGAGAGTAACTGATACCTCTCAGAAGAACTGCACTCTCACCCACGCCAGGGGCGGCCTGCAGACAATGCATAAGTGATACAAGAAGGGGCAAGTCTGTGATGCCAGCCGCACTCCAAAGCTACCGGCGGGATTGGCTAAAGCTGGACTGCAACCCTGGTCCCCTGACCTCTCCTCTTCCTTCAACTCCACTCATACAAGGATTTCCTCCTCAGGCTTCTAGTGGATGGGGCCTAAGATACAGACACTTAATGTTTGTGCCTTGACTGTATGTTAAGTCTAAACCTCAATGAAAAGGGGGATAAAAGGGGAAAGGAAAAAAAAAAAAAAACTGTTTCACACATTTGAAACGCCATATACACAATCTCCTCTTGAGATTCTGATTTTCCTCAGAGACAAAATGTGTTACCTGGTGAGAGAACAGGATCAGCACCCAACAGGACCTGCGGGGTACTCGTCGGTACTGAAGTCACAAGGTCGTACAGAACTGAAGGGACATGGATTCTCAGGCGGTGACCTACAGCCAGGCCACATGGCCATGCAGTCACCCAGTGGCTCTTTATCCCATCTGAAAACTAACTCTGGCCCACAGGGTCTTCAAGGCCCCTTCGAAGGGCAGAAATCCTTTGGTCTCACCTGGAATTTTCATGAATAGCCAAGCCCGAATATGGCCCATGCCAGCCCTGCCACACTTCAACACGTACCCTGTTCTGCAGCCAGCTACATTCAACCAATCACCATCTTGCAAAACCCAAAGCCTGAAAACTATCAACACGCTTCTCTCCCAACTCACTGCTGGGATCCCATCCTCCACCCTCCGAAACGAGCACATACATACCCCAATGTGTGCTCAGTCTTGTCTGACTCTTTTGTGACTCCATGGGTTGAAGCCCACCAGGCTTCCTCTGTGGAATTTTCTAGGCAAGAATACCGGAGTGTGTAGCCATTCCCTTTTCCAGGGGATCTTCTTGACCCAGAGACTGAATCCAAGTCTCTTGTATCTTCTGCATTAGCAGGCAGATTCTTTACCACTATGCCACCTGGGAAACCCACATACACTCGCAGTACCATTTAAACAGGTATCTCTACACCGGGCAATCACGTTAGAGTCCCAAGTCAGCCCAGTCGCAAAGGTAACAAACAATACGTTAGTATAGAAGACAAAATACACGAAGCATTTAAAGACCATTTTAGAAAACTATTTAGTAAACAGCTAATTATACTCACGTGAACTTCCCAAACACTTTAAGTAGGGAGGACCACACTTTATTTTCAGCCTGATAAAACTAAAACAGGCAGAAAAGGGATTCAGTGAAGTAGTGGAAAGCAAGCAAATGAAACAACGCTGACGCTGAGCTGCTTAACCAGCAATTCCAGCCAATCAGCAGATGCCAGTCATCAGAGAAGACAGCAGAGTAGTCTGTCCACTCTTACTCTCAACTGTTATCCCAAGAATAACTGTCAATCCTAAAAGAAATCAACCCTGGATGCTCACTGGAAGGACTGATGCTGAAGCTGAACCTCAATACTTTGGCCACCTGATGGGAAGAGCTGACTCATTAGAAAAGACCCTGATGCTGGGAAAGACTGAAGGCGGGAGAAAGGGACGACAGAGGATGTGATGGTTGGATGGCATCACCGACTCAAATGGACACAAATCTGAGCAAACTCGGGGAGACAGTGAAGGACAGGGAAGCCTGGCGTGTGGCAGTCCATCGGGTCACAAAGGGCTGGACAAGATGAACAACAAAAACAACTATCATAACAGAAAAAAAGTTCCAGAGTCTCTCCAGAAATGTTTCCAAAGGGTTGCTGAAGAATAATTTTCATGCTCTTGGATTCAAACACACGGCCAAAGACGAGGAGTACGCCTCAATTTCAGAGATTGTCGTCAAGAACGAATACATCCTGCTCACCTCCTACAACAGAGGAGAACTCCATAAAAGCAGTCACCACCAGACGTCAAGGCTGACAAAGTATCCAAAGCTCATTTCGGAAAGAAACACTGTGTCCCTGGCCCCGAGTTTTTCACCATCTAAATGTGAAGGGCCGTCCACCCTCAGCATCCTCGCAGCTCCTGGGCGATCCCGGTGCACGCGGCCCCGGCAACCATCAGCCTTCCTCCCGGACCCGGTGTGACCCTGGGGGGTGACCCCGCCGCCCGGCCGGAGGGACGCACGCGCCCCGCCCCCGCCCGGCCCCGAGGCGCCGCCGCTCGCAGGCCGCTCTTACCTTCCGGCTCGCGCCTCCCAGGGACACCTTGGGCCTGGTTTTGAAGTCCCCCTCAAAACTAAACATCTTTACAGCCTATCCCATCTGGGGGACCCGACCCAGAGAGCGCGGGCGGCCAGCGGGCGCCGGGGGAGTGCCCCGGCGGGGACGAGGCCGCGCCGGGCAGGGACCCCGCGCCCGCCGGCGGGCTGCCCGCTCGGCCTGCCCTGGGTGGGGGGGTGGCGACACAGGGGGCGGCCCTCGGCCACCGCCGCTCCCCTCATCCACGCCTCGCCGCCACTCCGGCCGAGCCCGAGCGCCAGCGGGGGCCGCGGATCCCTCACTCACACCCAGAGCGGCCGCTGTGAGGAAAGATGGCCGCCGCCGCCGCCGGCGCCGCTGCTGCTGTGCGCCGCCCCGTCGGCGTGCGCGCGCCCGGCACGGACGCCGCCGCGCCGCTCCCGGCGCCCGGCTCGCGTGCGCGCGCCCGTGTTGACGGCGCAGCGGACCGTGGGAAGAACCCGCGGGGCCCTGCGCTTTGGCGGGAGGGGCGAAGGGCGGGGCCGGGGCCTTGAGGGGCGGGAGCTGGTGAGGGGCGGGGCCAGGGGCGGGCCGGGGGCGGGGCCGGAGCGCGTCGCTGCAGCGCAGGTGCGGGGGCAGGGAGCGCCACCAGCAGGTGCTGCGAGGCAGAGGGCGCTGTCCGAGGGGTGCTGAAGCGTCCCGCGTGCACAGTGCTCCGGGGCTGGCTTCGTGGGCGCCTGCGTCCCGAAGCTGGACTCGGATTCCGTGTGTGCACTTTTCTGGGAAGCCGGCTCCAGGCTTTCTGTAAGATACCAGGCTTGACTGATACGAGAGGGAAAGATCAGCTTTATTACTTAACGCCCTTAGAGAGCGCATCACTAAACGTTGTGACCTAGTTATGCGCGAACTTAGTACACACATATACACGTATATATCATACACACACAGATAGAAGCATGTAGCACATACACAGCATAAAAGTATATCATGTACACATACATACTCTTACATAAATGTCAAAAGCACGTCAATATATACACAAGTACATATGTACATATATAAACATATACATACAAACGTATAATATATTCAGAGAAATAGATATCGCATACACACATATATACCAGATACATATATACATTTCATATACACGCGAGTAAAATCAAAATCGTAAAATCTAATACTTCCATTTCTATGCGAGATGCCTTGTTTTCTTTTATTCTGTTCTCTTTTTTTAATACTAGCTGCAAACCACTAAGTACATTTCACAACCCTCTAATGGGTTTCAATCTTCGTTTGAAAAATTCTGCTATGTACACAGACAGACAGACACACAAACATATATATATATAATGAGAATTAGGTCACAATAGGATCAAAAAATTTTGAAAGTCAATGATAGCGTGGCTTCTCAGTTAATGTATAAACTACTCTGATATGTCAAGAAATCCTTGATTGATCAAATATGTCCAAATTGTATCAATTTTTAAATTGTACAGATTTTATAAGTAAACTGTCACTTTTTTTGAACCTGTCAGAGGACAAAGATTTAAAATATTGATAATATCCATTCTGTGTCCTCAGTGAGTCTGCTCTGAGGTCTCAGGTTCTGCCCCAAATGAACTCTTCCAAGGTCCAGGCCACACAAGGAGCAGGGGACCATTTCACCAGCACACCAAACTTAGTTCTCCACTTCAGCTTTGTTGATAATTAAGGGTATTTTTCAAATTTTCTGAATTGTCTATCTTAGCTTCCTGTCATTGTTGTAACAAATTACCATGAACGTAGTGGCCTAAACAGCATGAACATATTGTCTTATGGTTCTGGTGGTCCGAAGTCTCTCTGGGCTAAAATCAAGGGGTCTACAGGGTTGCGCCCCTCCTGGGGATGGGACGGGCTATAATTTATTATCTCACCATTTCCCTGTAGTTTGGCACTTAGGCTAACTCCATTTTGTTGTTGTTAAAATTATACTTCGGGAACATGCTTGCATACAGGAATGAGTTCTTTCTGCGGGAAAGACACCCTAAAGCGTTGCGGCTGGGTTGCAGGGCCGCAGGCCTCCCTCTGATGGGGTCTGTCCCCTGCTGTCCCCAGAGGATGCACAGCCTCTCCTGCAGCTATGTAGGCGCTGGCTCCAGAGACCCTGGGGCGGGTCCAAGGGAACATGTGTTAAATTAACGCCAAGGCCACTGTAGGCCCGAGGCTGGAGATTCCCCCCTTTTACCATCCCACGCTGTCCAGTGCAGCTCCTCAGATCTCGTGCAATGAGGCCAAGTGATCACAATCAGAGTTTCTGATGATAAAATACCAAGGTAATTCCAATGAATACAGCAACGAAGAAATACGCAGAAAATTTTGTCCCAAAGTGGAGATGGTAGTTACTGATGGGAGGAGACCTGACGTGGAAGGAGGTGACTGGCAACGTTGTTTCGCAATCTGCATAGTCTTTCCAGGCTTGTCTTTAAAGTGTTGATAGATGTTTAATATGCTTTCTATGTGTATAATAATTTTAATGATGAATTTCTTTCAGAAAAAGAAGTTTCATTATCTTTGTTCAGGCTGCTTTGATAGAATACCACAGACTGGGTGGCTTATAAAAAATGGAAATTTATCTCCCACAGTCTGGAGGCTGGAAGTCCCCAATCAGGCCTGGCAGATTCGGTGTCACGGGAGGACTCACTTCCTGGCTGATCACTAGTGCCTTCCCTCTGTGTCTTCATGTCGGGGAGGGGACAGGGAGTTCTGGGGTGGGGACGTTGCTTTTACAAGGACCCTCATCCCCATTCAGGAGGGCTCTACCTTTGTGACCTCATCACCGCTCGACACCATCACACTGGAGGTTACGATTCAACACGTGAATTTAGGGTGAGGGGGACGCAGTCCGTAACATTCATTAACACAGCGGCAACAGTAAAATACCCTAAATTTAAACACATACTCCTCTTCCATTATCATATTTCAGGCAACGTTAGAGGACAAAAATTAAATCTCTCTGCAAGATTAAATCCAGAGGTGAAAACGTCCAAAAGAATCAAAGTGTGAAAAAACGGACAGAAATGAAGGGAGAAATTGACGATTTGAGAATATCAGTTGTAGGCTTCAGACACCCACTTTGAATGCTGGCCAGAACATCTAGACAAAAGATCAACAAGGAATGAAGATTCTAAAGCCACTCTTAGCAACTTGACCCCCAGACTGTGGGGCACGCCCGCTTCCCGCAGCAGAGCACCTGCTCCGCCCAGGGGTACCCGGAGCATACGCTGGGCCCTTCGGCAAAAAGTCAGAACTACAAACAGTGTCCTCCGACCAGAGTGGGATGAAATCAGAGATTCTAGACAGGAAAAAACCAGGACTCTCACCAATGTGGAAATTAGCTTCTTAGTAGCCCCAGCATCAAAGAAGAAATCAGAAGGGAAACCAGAAGCGAGTGCAAATTGTCATGAGAGACATGGCCCAGAGCAGGGGCTCAAGGGCATTTAAGAGGTGGGTGGAAAATTCTTGAAGTTCACAGATCTGCCGCGTCCAGAGTCGACGCAGCGAGCTCTCAGTTCCTGAGGCGTGTAATCATTGTACCATCCGGAGCAATGGGTCGCTTGCTCAAACACCTGGGCAAACGCTGCTTTTCACAAAGTGGTACCCACACACCGCTGCGTTCTGCCTGTCACACTTTGCCATGACCAGGCTGGCTGGAGGGCCTTTCTCTCCCAGTCCATGGATGCAAGACCCCAAATCTCTCCATGCTTCCCCAAGCCCCGTATCCCTGGTGCTGGATGCCCAGCTCTGCCTGTGACATTGGCTGACGGGGGTTCCGAAGCTATTCCAAGACGTGGTGGCCCTCCGCCTGTGGCCCCCCACTGCAGAGGATTCCTGCTCCCCCACTATGGATCCAGCTGAGAGTCCCGAGCTAAAGCCTCTATGGGAGTTGCCGTGGGGTACCCAGGAACTCTTCCCTCTGTCTGTCCTCCACCCAACACAGTCCACACAGTGAGTTGAAGCCAGGCCAGCTGCCGGCTGGCCCTCTACCAAGAGCCCTGGTGGGGTGGCTAAGATGTCCTTCCAGCCGGGCCAGAGTGAAGAGTCTCACGTATTAAAGGCCCAGACACATGGCATTCACCTGTGGGCAAACCCACCATCATCGGCAGCCACCCACATGGGCCAACACTTTGTGTGGCCCCCAGTGAGCACTCTCTCCCCCCAGGCAGTGAAGAGCCAGCTGATGTGCAGTGTGAGCAATGCCATCCTGGTGGGCCTGGCTCAGCGTGGTGCCCCAAACCCCGGGGGGCCCATGCCCTGCCAGGGCCCCACACAGGCAGGGCCCTGTAGTCAAGGCCTAAGTCATGCTCCCAGGCCTCAGAGGTGCATTACAGCCTGATGTAGAGACCAGGGGCTCCTGGAGATAGGAGTCCAGGCCAGTGGTGGACGTGGAGGGACAGGGTGTGGGTCAAGCCAAGGCCGGCAGGGGTCATGGGGTTGGAGGCAAGAGTTGGGTAGAGAGAGCTCAGGAAGGCTGATTCCACACTCTCAGACTGGCATCGTCAGCAGTGACCCTTTTTCTTTTTATCATGAAACTCCTTTTAAAAATACATATATTTCTTTATGTATTTCCAGCCACAGGACTGGAAAAGGTCAGTTTTCATTCCAATCCCAAAGAAAGACAATGCCAAAGAATGCTCAAACTACCACACAATTGCATTCATCTCACACGAGGTTAAAGCGTCTACCTGCAATGCGGGAGACCTGGGTTCAATCCCTGGGTTGGGAAGATCCCCTGGAGAAGGAAATGGCAACCCGCTCCAGTATTCTTGCCTGGAGAATCCCATGGACGGAGGAGCCTGGTGGGCTACAGTCCACGGGGTCGCAAAGAGTCGGACACGACTGAGCGACTTTACTCACTCACTCACTCACTCACATGCTAGTAAAGTAATGCTCAAAATTCTCCAAGCCAGCCTTCAACAGTACAAGAAACATGAACTTCCAGATGTTCAAGCTGGATTTAGAAAAGGCAGAGGAACCAGAGATCAAATTGCCAATATCCATTAGATCATCAAAAAAGCAAGAGAGTTTCAGAAAAGCATCTACTTCTGGCTTATTGACTATGCCAAAGCCTTTGACTGTGTGGATCACAATAAACTGTGGAAAATTCTGAAACAGATGGGAATACCAGACCACCTGACTTGCCTCTTGGGAAGTCTGTATGCAGGTCAGGAAGCAACAGTTAGAACTGGACTTGAAACAACAGACTGGTTCCAAATAGGAAAAGGAGTACATCAAGGCTGTATATTGTCACCCTGCTTATTTAACTTATATGCGGAGTACATCATGAGAAATGCTAGGCTGGATGAAGCACAAGCTGGAATCAAGATTGCAGGGAGAAATATCAACAACCTCAGATATGCAGATGACACCACCCTTATGGCAGAAAATGAAGAACTAAAGAGCTTCTTGATGAAAGTGAAAGAGGAGAGTAAAAAAGTTGGCTTAAAGCTCAACATTCAGAAAACTAAGATCATGGCATCCAGTGCCATCACTTCATGGGAAATAGATGGGGAAACAGTGACAGACTTTATTTTTTGGGGGCTGCAAAATCACTGCAGATGGTGACTGCAGCCATGAAATTAAAAGACGCTTGCTCCTTGGAAGAAAAGTTATGACCAACCTAGATAGCATATTCAAAAGCAAAGACATTACTTTGCCAACAAAGGTCCATCTAGTCCAACCTCTGGTTTTTCCAGTAGTCCTGTATGGATATGAGAGTTGGACTATAAAGAAAGTTGAGCGCTGCAGAACTGATGCTTTTGAACTGTGGTGTTGGAGAAGACTCTTGAGAGTCCCTTGGCCTGCAAGGAGATCCAACCAGTCCATCCTAAAGGAAATCAGTCCTGAATGTTCATTGGAAGGACTAATGCTGAAGCTGAAATGCCAATACTTTGGCCACCTGATGGGAAGAATTGACTCATTAAAAAAGACCCTGATGCTGGGAAAGATTGAAGGCAGGAGGAGAAGGGGACGACAGAGGATGAGATGGCTGGATGGCATCACCGACTCAATGGACATGAGTTGGAGTAAACTCCAGGAGCTGGTGATGGACAGGGAGGCCTGGCGTGCTGCGATTCATGGGGTCGCAAAGAGTCGGACCCGACCGAGCGACTGAACTGAACTGATACTTATTTATTTCGCTGTGCTGGGTCTTCGTTGCTGCGCAAGCGCTTTCTCCAGTTGTGGCGAGCGGGGGCCGCTCTTCCTTGTGGCGCACACGCGTCTCACTGCAGCGGCTCCTCCCCTCGTGGAGCACAGGCTCTAGGCACACGGACGTCAGCAGCTGCGGCGCTCGGGCTTGGTAGTTGCAGCCCGTGGGCCTGGTAGTTAGATGTGGCACAGAGGTTTCGTTGCCCCACGGCATGGGGAATCTTCCCAGACAAGCTGAATAATTCTGATTTTTTTCTTTACCAAAAACTAGACGGTGTCCAAAACAAAATGGCCCGTGCCCTCATCATTTCCAGGTTCACTGCAGAGGTGCTATGTTATTCTGGAGCGAAACCGTGTTCACACTGTCCACGACAGGTTACGCAGTGTTCATGACTATCCATGCTTGCTGTCAACGCACAAAGGAAGTTTAAGATATGTGCCCGTGGAAGACAAATACCACATGATGTCACTAACGGGTGGAGTCTAAAATGCGACACAAGTGAATAGATTCGCAGACGCAGAGAACAGACTCGCGGCTGCCGGGGGAGGGAAGGGAAGACTGGGAGGCTGGGATTAGCAGATGCAGACTAACTCATAGCGGGTAGGTAAGCAACAGGGGCCCAGGGTACAGCACAGGGAACCACGTTCGATATCCTGTGATAAACCGTCATGGAAAAGAATACGAAAAAGATAGCGCGTGTGTGTACATGCATCGCTGAACGTTTGCCATACAGCAGAAATTAACACAACCTTGTAAATCGCCCATACTTCAATAAAAAAAAATTTTTTTAAGGTGTTTTTTTTCGTGGTCAAGCAGGGCTGAGGCACAGGTCTGAGCCCTGCCCTCTCCAACTGCATGACTTTGGGTCAGCCAATGACCCCCATTGGCCACAGGGACCAAATGCCCCCTGGGTTGATGGCAAGGCATGGTCCCCGTGGCTCCAGGCCTGTACTCGGTGACAACTGGATAAAGCCAAGTTATTTCCAACTATTGCATTAGCCTGAAGCATCAGTAGCACTTCGCTAAGTTCATAGGCCAAAAAAAATTTTTTTAACAACAAACAACATTGAAAGAGCAAGTATTAATATGCTGTTAACATTCTACTGATACTATTTTTATGCATTATCATCATCATCATTTTAATCATTTAAAAAGGTTAGACAATTAAGAGTGTGCTTGGCAGTCAGTCCGCATGCGGAAAGCGGGAAGCCAAATTGCAAAAGCTCCAGACGGCCTTACACAGACACGAGCTGCCAGCGTCACCAAGGAGAGGGCCTCTTCCCGAAGCTCAGCTCAAGTATTAAATCTCCAAGTGAACCAGGGTTTGGAAAGCTAGCTAGATTTACACTTCTGTTCAAAGTCACCTAAAATAATCGAGTGCAGGAATATATCAACACAGCAGTGGAAAATAAAGCTGCTATTTATTGGGCATTCACTCTCTATCAGACGTTACACTCCATGCTACATAGACTCTTACTCAGTTGCTTCTCACAGCAGCCCTGTGACCTAAATGTCATTCTCCACATTTGACCAGTGCAGAGACTGGACACGGGAGGGGGTTAGCAATTTGACAGCCGGTCCGCGCACAGCTGATGTTCCAAAGCCTTTGTTGCTGTTCAGTCGCTCAGTCGTGTCCAACTCTTTGCAACCCCACAGACTGCAGCACACCAGGCCTCCCTGTCCTTCACCGTCTCCCAGAGTTTGCTCAAACTCATGTCCATCGAGTCAGTGATGCCATCCAAACATCTCATCCTCTGTCGTCCCCTTCTCCTCCTGCCTTCAATCTTTCCCAGCATCAGGGTCTTTTCCAATGAGTCAGCTCTTCGAATCAGGTGGCCAACATATTGGAGCTTCAGCTTCAGCATCAGTCCTCCCAGTGAATATTCAGGGTTGAGTAATTTGACAGTCAGTCAGTGCACAGCTGATGCTCCAAAATCTGGTGTTTCCCTTCAAACATATCACCTTATAATCTACAGTCAGCCTGGGTTCAATATCTAGCAACATAATTGAGGCTTTGCCTCAAAGATTTCCATAGAACTTTTTTTGTTTACTCTGAGCGGGAAAAAAAGTGCTGTGAAACAAGCCAGTGTTGTAAAGACAATATTGTAGAGAGCACTCCACTTAAGTACCTCCGACAGTTAAACATCAGGGCCGTGTGTGCTGCCAAAGAATGAAGACATTTTATTTAAAATTACACTGGCGCAAGACCATCAAAGTATCCTTAACATTTTCATTAAATTGAGATACAGATATACTTAGGGTAGTAAATCTCTTGTGATACAAAGAGCTTATTTGAGAGCCAAGCTTCTGGGCAGCGATGAGCCTGGAAGGAACCCGGAGACGACAACACCTTGTTCAGAGCTCTCCCCGTGGCGCCCGGCCGCACGCTCCACTGTCCCCCACAAGGTCCCAGAGGGGCGGCCTCCCACGACGCCTTCGCCCAGGTCTGCAACGGCACTGGGTCGGGGTCTTCGAGGGATGCAGAGAGCCCAGCTGCTACTCACAGATCCTGGGAGGGGGACGAGCCACAGCGCCGGGGGCGCAGTGCGAGTCAGGAGGGGAGGCGTGCACGGCCAGAGCAGCAGCCCCAGCCTTTTCGGCACCAGGCACGGTTGACGGGGGCGAGGGTGGGCCTGGTTCCGGAATGATTCAAGAGCAGTACATTTCCCGTGCACTTTATTTCTATTATTTTTCCATCAGCTCCACGTCAGATCATTGGGCATTAGATCCCAGAGGTCGGAGACCCGTGGGCTAGAGCATTTACTGTGGTTTCTGCAGGAAGAGACAGGTGGGGCCGCAGACACCGGACTGGCTGGTATGGATAGTTCAGGTGAGTCTGGGGCAGAGGGGTGGCTCCTCGTTGTTGGGTCTGGCCCCGAAGGACGGAGGCCCAGCCTGGGAGAGCCTGATGGAGAGGGTGGTGACGGGGTGCAGGCACCATCAGCTGGTTTGCTTTCGTGAAGCACACTCACCGGTGGCCACGTGGCTACGTTCTCCAGGAACTGGCTGACCCTGGGGCAGGCAGTTCCTCCAGGGTCGCCAAGGCCCCCATGGCCGAGCAGCAGGTTACAGAGGACCGACGCCTCCTGCGGATAAGCAGGCCAGGCGCCGTCTTGAAGGCGGAGTCTTGGATGAGGCTGCCTCACCTTTTCACTCCCCACAACTATATTCTCTAACTGAAGTAGGCCTGATTTACAATGCTGTGTTCATTGCTGCTGCACAGCGAGGTGATTCAGTCACACGCACGCACACATACTCTTTACACTTCTTGGGCTGCCTCGGTCTTGGTAGCAGCAGCTGGGCTCTCTCATCACGGCACACGGGCTTCTCTCTCGTTGTGGCCCTTGGGTCCTGGAGCACGCAGGCTCAGCAGCTATGGCCTGAGGCTTGGTTGCTCTGCAGCACATGGGATCTTAGTTTCCTGACCAGGATTGAACCCACATCCCTGCACTGGAAGGCGCAGTCTTAACCACTGGACCACCAGGGACGTCCCCGCATTCTTTCCTGTTGACGGTTTATCACGGGATATCGAGTACAGTTCACTGTGCCGTAGAGTGGGGCCTTGTGGTCTATCCATCCCGTGTATCTCCTAAACTAACATGCCCAGTCCTTCCCTCCCCCAACCCCATCTTGAGTCCGATCTCCCAAGAGTATATTTGTCCTTTAGTGTCTGGCTCATTTCACTGAGCATAATGTCCCCAAGGTTCATCCATGTGGTAGCAGGGGTTAGGGTTTCTTTCCTTTTTAAGGCTGATGTTCTTCTGTATGGATGGACTTCACTGTGTTTGTTCACTCATCTGTTGGTGGACACTTGGGTTGGTTCCATGTTCCGGATACTGTGAATAATGCTCTGATCGCTGGTGTACAAGCATGCTTGAGTCCCTATTTTCAATTCCTGTGGGCACACAGCTAGATTCCAAATTGGTCAAGGAGTCATTTATTTATACTTACTGAACTTATATGCAGAGTACATCCTGCGAAATGCCAAACTGGATGAAGCACACGTTGGAATCAAGATTGCTGGGAGAAATATTATAACCTCAGATATGCAGATGACACCACCCTTATGGCAGAAAGTGAAGAAGAACTAAAGAGCCTCTTGATGAAAATGAAAGAGGAGAGTGAAAAGTTGACTTAAAACTCAACATTCAAAAAACAAAAACCATGGCATCCAGTCCCATCTCTTCATGGCAAATAGATGGGGAAACAGTGGAAACAGTGGCAGACTTTATATTCTTGGGCTCCAAAATCACTGAAGATGGTGACTGCAGCCATGAAATTAAAAGACGCTTGCTCCTTGGAAGAAAAGTTATGACAAACCTTGACAGCATATTAAAAACAGAGACATTACTTTACTGACAAAGGTCCACCTAGTCAAAGCTATGGTTTTTCCAGTGGTCATGGATGGATGTGAGAGTTGGACTATAAATAAAGCTGCGTGCCGAAGAATTGATGCTTTTGAACTGTGGTTGGAGAAGACTTGAGAGTCCTTTGGACTGCAAGGAGATCCAACCAGTCCATCCTAAAGGAGATCGGTCCTGAATATTCATTGGAAGGACTGATGCTGAAGCTGAAACTCCAATACTTTGGTCACCTGATGTGAAGAACTGATTCATTGGAAAAGATCTTGATGCTGGGAAAGATTGAAGGCCGGAGAAGACGGGGACGACAGAGGATAAGATGGTTGGATGGCATCACCGACTCAGTGGACATGAGTTTGAGTAAGCTCTGGGAGTTGGAGATGGACAAGGAGGCCTGGCGTGCTGCAGTCCATGGGGTCGCAAAGAGTCAGGCTCGACTGAGCGACTGAGCTGAACTGAACTGAACTGACACAGCTAGGTGCTGAAAAATCCTGAAATGTGAAGGCAAACTTCTCCCTTATGGAAAAATCAGAGCAGCAAAAAGAAAACATGAAATCTGGTATGCATGAGAAAGGGGCTTCCTAGGTGGCGCTAATGGTAAAGAAACCGCTTGCCAATGCAGGAGGTGTGGGTTCAGTCCCTGGGTTGGGAAGATCCCCTGGAGGAGGGAACGGCAGCCCACTCCAGGATTCTTGCCTGGAGAATCCCATGAGCAGAGGAGCTGCGCAGGCTACAATCCATAGGATTGCACAGAGTCTGACATGCCTGAAGTCACTTAGCACACGCGGGCATGAGAAAGCAAAGCATGACTCAGATGCTTTTCCACCCAAGACAGTTTCTCTGAGAGCAGCTGCAAGGCTGCGATTCAGTGGAGAAGCACGATGCCAGGCCTCAGAGGCACAGAGGTTTTCCTCTTGAGACTGAAAATGTGACTGATTCAGTCTATTGAAGAGCCTAAGTCCTGAGACTTTGTAAAAAGAAATATACATAGAATTGATGTGAAATAGAGATTTGAAATTAAAAATTTGTGACAACAAGTTAGTCATATTCTGGTATCTGGGTTTTACAGTCACTTCTACACAAAATACAGACTATACTAATAAAGAACGCAGAGCCATAAATATCGCACTAGAAAGCAAGCAAGAGCCTGTTGCTCGTCTTTCAAATTAAATTTGGTAAGTAGGTTTATGATTGTATTTTTCCTGGGGAAATGTGATTACTTTAAAATAGTTTATGTTTTTTTGAGGTGCAAAGACTGACATACAGATATTAAATAGATCAATATTAAATAGAACAGAGATTGATAGTCATGGATCTTGTCCAACCCCCTCATTTTACAGATTAGAAAATTTGAACTCTGAGAAATCAAGAAAATTACCCAAATGGATGCAAATTCCAACTCCCATTCTTTATATTAATATCACGATGTCTTTGCTTATTATTCTAAAATTATCTCCACCATGTTTCAAAGCGAGCCTTTTTCCTTCCATTTCAGGACTGAGAGGATGTTTAGCAAAGCTCACTGAGGACTAGCTGAGCAGGCTGCCCGGCCAGGGCCCCAGACTGCATCACCCTGGCCAGGGATCTGCTTCTCTGCAGACACTAAGGGTAAGTCCTCTTGATCAAGGGTATCTGTCCTGTATCCTGATTTCCTAGATCCCGAGTCTCAGCTACTGACCTGTAAAGAGGTGGCAATGATGTTGTTGTTGAGTTGCTCAGTTGTCTCCAACTCTTTGTGACCCCATGGACTGCAGCACGCCAGGCTCCTCTGTGACCCAATACAGTGAACATGGGAAAGGAGGGCAAATGCTCGATTGGTTTTTCCCTTTCTCCACCAGCTCTGAAGATTTCACACTGGTTCCTGGGTACTCTCCATGTTTGCCAGCTGTGGCAGTAGGAGCTTGGCTGGTCTTTCCAGTCCCTTGGAGGACTCTAGGCCCTCCTGAGTGATGGAGGGTACTCATTAAGTACCCGGACCACCCCGCCCGCTTATGCTAATGAGGGGCCGGGCCCCAGGAAAGGCCCAAACATCCTCAAGGGGTGAGGATCAGTGAGCAGAGGGCTGGGGATCCAGGAGGAGTCCTCTGGGAGCTCTGTCACACGTGGGTGCTGGGAGGTCATGTGGCCCTGAAGAGCGGGACACGCCCGTCCCTACCCTCTGCCTCTCCCTGCGGCTGATTCTGATCTGTATCCTCTGTTACAATGAAACTGGAATCATCAGTGTTTGCAGAGGTGTTTTTTTTTAAATACATTTTTACTTATTTATTTATTAGGTTACTCTGGGTCTTAGGTGCAGCACTCAGGATCCAGTTCCCTGAACATGGATTGAACTCGGGCCCACTGCACTGGAAGCTCACGGTCGTGGCCACTGGACCACGAGGAAATTTCTTTAAGAATAAGAAAAACCCCCATAGATTGTATGTCTTCGCCCACTGTAATTAGTATTCTTACTGGGCTTTTATCACCCCATCTTTGGCTGGGGGAGACTGGTAGACTCAGCTCCCTGGCCCGTCGGGCAGGACTCTTGCCATCTTTTATAGCTTTCTTGATGTGGGATGACGAGATATACCAGGCTCCACGTACACGATTCTGGTTCCATTTTTGGTGGAAGCCATCATGATGCTTTCTGGCAGAAACACAGCAGATGACAATGCAGTGTGTAGACAAGCCATTGTCATGGGGGAGTTCTCACTCACTTTCTCATGAAATGTTTCAAACACAAGTACAAAGGGTATAGCGAATATGCCCTCTGTCCTCGTCACCTAGATTAGGAATTATTGCCCACTTTTGCTTCACACCTTTTTCCTTTTCTGGCGGGGGTGGGAGGCTTGCTGCACCATGCACCACATGGCACTTCCCCGACTGGGGACTGACCCGCAGCCCCTGCAGTGGGAGTACAGGGTCTTAACCTCCACGTGGCTAGGGGAGCCACACATTGTTTTTCCTTAAAGAAACAGAATGTCAGCAATTGTTGGAGCCCTCAGGTTGCCTCCCAGGTACGCTGCCCGCCCCCCACCCCAGGTGCTTTGCTCAGGAAGCTGTGCATCCCCCAGCCACGTCATTCCGCTCCACCACCTGTCCTGTGCGTCCACACGAGTCCGGCTTGCAGTGTTCTTAGATTTAATCTTTATCAAAGTAACACACAGACATCGTTTTCAAAATCAAGCAGTACTACATGGCTCTAAACAAAAGTAGGTCTCTCCAATAACAACTCAATAACAAACAAGCAAATAATTCAATTGAAAAATAGGCAAAGGAACTGAATAGTCATTTCTCCAAAGACGTATAAATGGCCTACAGATGCATGGAAAGGTACTCCATGTCACTTCATCACCAGGGAAATGCAAATCAAAACCACAATGAGATCTAATCTCATACCTGTTAAACCCACTATTACCGAAACAAACACCGAAAAAAGATGACAAGTGCGGGTAAGGATGTAGAGAAAAGGGAGCCCTTGTGCACTGTCGGTAGGAATGTAAATCGGTGCAGCCTCTATGGAAAGCAGTAAGGAGGTTCTTCAGAAAATTACAAATAGAACTACCAGATGGTTCAGCAAGTCTACATCTGCATATTAACAGTCATCCAAAGGTCGTGAAACGAGGACCTCCAGGAGCTGTCTGCACTCCCAAGTTCATTGAGGCATTATTCACATTCCTTTTTTTTTTTAAGTGAACACTTATTCTGGTTGATTTCTCAATGTATAGTTCAATATAAAGGCCAGTTTTCAATGGCAGAGATTTGGTTCCACTCAAACTGTTTGGAGAAACACACTGACTGAAACCACCCGCCCTGGACAGGTACCATGGTAACCATTTCCGTGACTTGTTTTATGACAGGAGGTCCTGGTAAGGAACACGGAACGAAGAACCCACCACCAACAGGAAGAGTTCGGGAAAGGTCAAAAGGAGATGCCACGTGTCTGACCGCTTCCCAGAATCCTTCTCTCTGGCATCCATCTTGGCTGAACAAGGCGCCCACCACCAGGAAGCACTCTGAGTCAGAATGATGGGCCAAAGACAATCCGGAAATGCTCCCATCACGGTAAAACCCAAGACTTCGAGCCACGCGGCAGAGCAGTTCTCCTGGGTTCCCTTATCCTCCTGCTCTCTGCCCAGGGGGCCCCTTCCCAGTAAAATCTCTGACTTTGTCAGCATGTGTGTGTCTCCTCGGACAATTTATTTCTGAGTGTTAGACGAGAGCCTGCTCTTGGGCCCTGGAAGGGGTCCCATTTCCTGCAACAAAATTTCATGATGCTACAGAGAGCTACGACTTTTTCTAGGAAGTAAGTGAACAGCTTTTTCATACTGTTCATGAACGTGGTCAGTACCAAATCAGACTGACTAAATTCTTTAGAGCCAAAGATGGAAAAGCTCTATACAGTCCCCAAAAATACGACGTGGAGCTGACTGTGGCTCAGATCATCAGCTCCTTATTGCACAATTCAGGCTCAAATTGAAGAAAGTAGGGAAAACCGCTAGTCCATTCAGTTCAGTTCAGTTCAGTCGCTCAGTGTTGTCCAACTCTTTGCGACCCCATGAATCGCAGCACGCCAGGCCTCCCTGTCCATCACCAACTCCTGGAATTCACTCAAACTCATCATGTCCATTGAGTCGGTGATGCCATCCAGCCATCTCATCCTTTGTCGGCCCCTTCTCCTCCTGCCCCCAATCCCTCCCAGCATCAGGGTCTTTTCCAATGAGTCAACTCTTCACATGAGGTGGCCAAAGTATTGGCGTTTCAGCTTCAACATCATTCCTTCCAATGAACACCTAGGACTGATCTCCTTTAGGATGGACTGGTTGGATCTCCTTGCAGTTCAAGGGACTCTCAAGAGTCTTCTCCAACACCACAGTTCAAAAGCATCAATTCTTCGGCGCTCAGCTTTCTTCACAGTCCAATTCTCACATCCATACATGACCACTGGAAAAACCATAGCCTTGACTAGACGGACCTTTGTTGGCAAAGTAATGTCTCTGCTTTTGAATATGCTATCTAGGTTGGTCATAACTTTCCTTCCAAGGAGCAAGCGTCTTTTAATTTCATGGCTGCAATCACCATCTGCAGTGATTTTGGAGCCCCCAAAAATAAAGTCTGACACTGTTTCCACTGTTTCCCCATCTATTTGCCATGAGTGATGGGACCAGATGCCATGATCTTCGTTTTCTGAATGTTGAGCTTTAAGCCAACTTTTTCACTCCCCTCTTTCACTTTCATCAAGAGGGCCTTTAGTGCCTCTTCACTTTCTGCCACAAGGGTGGTGTCATCTGCATATCTGAGGTTATTGATATTTCTCCCGGCAATCTGGATTCCAGCTTGTGCTTCTTCCAGCCCAGCGTTTCTCATGATGTACTCTGCATGGAAGTTAAACAAGCAGGGTGACAATATACAGCCTTGACGTACTCCTTTTCCTATTTGGAACCAGTCTGTTGTTCCATGTCCAGTTCTAACTGTTGCTTCCTGATCTGCATATAGGTTTCTCAAGAGGCAGGTCAGGTGGTCTGGTATTCCCATCTCTTTCAGAATTTTCCACAGTTTATTGTGATCCACGCAGTCAAAGGCTTTGGCATAGTCAATAAAGCAGAAATAGATGTTTTTCTGGAACTCTCTTGCTTTTTCCATGATCCAGCGGATTTTGGAAATTTGATCTCTGGTTCCTCTGCCTTTTCTAAAACCAGCTTGAACATCTGGAAGTTCACAGTTCATGTACTGCTGAAGCCTGGCTTGGAGAATTTTGAGCATTACTTTACTAGCGTGTGAGATGAGTACAGTTGTGTGGTAGTTTGAGCAATCTTTGGCATTGCCTTTCTTTGGGATTGGAATGAAAACTGACCTTTTCCAGTCCTGTGGCCACTGCTGAGTTTTCCAAATTTGCTGGCATATTGAGTGCTGCACTTACACAGCATCATCTTTCAGGATTTGAAAGAGCTCAACTGGAATTCCATCACCTCCACTAGCTTCGTTCATAGTAATGCTTTCTAAGGCCCACTTGACTTCACATTCCAGGATGTCTGGCTCTAGGTCAGTGATCACACCATCGTGATTATCTGAGTCATGAAGATCTTTTTTGTACAGTTCTTCTGTGTATTCTTGCCACGTCTTCTTAATATCTTCTGCTTCTATTAGGTCCATAACATTTCTGTCCTTTATCGAGCTCATCTTTGCATAAAATGTTCCCTTGGTGTCTCTAATTTTCTTGAAGAGATCTCTAGTCTTTCCCATTCTGTTGTTTTCCTCTATTTCTTTGCATTGATCGCTGAGGAAGGCTTTCTTATCTCTTCTTGCTATTCTTTGGAACTCTGCATTCAGATGCTTATATCTTTCCTTTTCTCCTTTGCTTTTCACTCCTCTTCTCTTCACAGCTATTTGTAAAGCCTCATCAGACAGCCATTTTGCTTTTTTGCATTTCTTTTCCATGGGGAAAAGACCATAATCACAGAAAACTAGCCAATCTGATCACACTAGGACCACAGCCTTGTCTAACTCAACGAGACTAAGCCATGCCATGTGGAGCCATCCAGGACGGGCGGGTCATGGTGGAGAGATCTGACAGAATGTGGTCCACTGGAGAAGGGAATGGCAAACCACTTCAGTATTCTTGCCTCAAGAACCCCAGGAACAGTATGAAAAGGCAAAATGATAGGATACTGAAAGAGGAACTCCCCAGGTCGATAGGTGCCCAATATGCTACTAGAGATCAGTGGAGAAATAACTCCAGAAAGAATGAAGGGATGGAGCCAAAGCAAAAACAATACCCAGTTGTGGATGTGACTGGTGACAGAAGCAAGGTCTGATGCTGTAAAGAGCAATATTGCACAGGAACCTGGAATGTCAGGTCCATGAATCAAGGCAAATTGGAAGTGGTCAAACAGGAGATGGCAAGAGTGTGCATCAACATTCTAGGAATCAGCGAACTGAGATGGACTGGAATGGGTGAATTTAACTCAGATGACCATTATATCTACTAGTGTGGGCAGGAATCCCTTAGAAGAAATGGAGTGGCCATCATGGTCAACAAGAGAGTCCGAAATGCAGTACTTGGATGCAATCTCAAAAACGACAGAATGATCTCTGTTCGTTTCCAAGGCAAACCATTCAATATCACGGTAATCCAAGCCTATGCCCCAACCAGTAATGCTGAAGAAGCTGAAGTTGAAGGTTCTGTGAAGACCTACAAGACCTTTTAGAACTAACACCCCCAAAAGATGCCCTTTTCATTATAGGGGACTGGAATGCAAAAGTAGGAAGTCAAGCAACACCTGGAGTAACAGGCAAATTTTGCCTTGGAATACAGAATGAAGCAGGGCAAAGGCTAATAGGGTTTTGCCAAGAGAACACACTGGTCATAGGAAACACCCTCTTCCAACAACACAAGAGAAGACTCTACACATGGACATCACCAGATGGTCAACACCAAAATCAGATTGATTATATTCTTTGCAGCCAAAGATGGAGAAGCTCTATACAGTCAGCAAAAACAAGACTGGGAGCTGACTATGGCTCAGATCATGAACTCCTTATTGCCAAATTCAGACAAATTGAAGAAAGTAGGGAAAACCACTAGACCATTCAGGTATGACCTAAATCAAATCCCTTATGATTATACAGTGGAAGTGAGAAATAGATTCAAGGGAGTAGATCTGGTTGACAGAGTGGCTGAAGAACTATGGACGGAGGTTCATAACACTACAGGAGGCAGTGACCATAACCATCCCCAAGCAAAGGGAATGCAGAAAGGCAAAGTGGTTGTCTGAGGAGGCCTTACCAACAGCTGAGAAAAGAAGAGAAGTGAAAGGCAAGGGAGAAAGGAAAGGATATACCCAACTGTTTGCAGACTTCTCGAGAAAAGCAAGGAGAGATAAAGAAGCCTTCCTCAGCGATCAATGCAAAGAAATAGAAGAAAACAACAGAATGGGAAAGACTAGAGATTTCTTCAAGAAAATTAGAGATACCAAGGGAGCATTTCATGCAAAGATGGGCTCAATAAAGGACGGAAATCATAGGGACCTAACAGAAGCAGAAGATATTAAGAAGAGGTGGCAAAAATACACAGAACAACTATACAAAAAAGATCTTCATGACCCAGATAACCATGATGGTGTGATCACTCACCTAGAGCCAGACATCCTGGAATGTGAAGTCAAGTGGGCCTTAGGAAGAATCATTACAAACAAAGCTAGTGGAGGTGATAGAATTCCCTTTGACTATTTCAAATCCTAAAAGATGATGCTGTTAAAGTGCTGCACTCAATATGCCAGCAAATTTGGAAAACTCAGCAGTGGCCACAGGACTGGAAAAGGTCAGTTTTCATTCCAATCCCAAAGAAAGGCAATGCCAAAGAATGCTCCAACTACCTCACAGTTGCACTTCTTGTGATCTACCTCGTCAAAGGCTTTAGCCTAGTCAAAAAAAAAAAAAACAGAAATAAACGTTTTTCTGAAACTCCTTTGCTTTTTCTATGATCCAACAGATGTTGGCAATTTGATCTCTGGCTCTGCGTTTTCTAAATCCAGCTTGTACAACCGGAAGTTCTCAGCTCAAGTACAGTTGAAGCCTAGCTTGAAGGATTTGCTAGCATGTGAAATGAGCATAATCGTGTGGTAGTTTGAACATTCTTTGGTATTGCCCTTTTTTGGGGATTGGAATGAAAACTGACCTTTTCCAGTCATGCAAAGATGATGAAAACCCAAATAGAGCTGTAAAGATTTCAAGGGATAATTATAGAAAAGAGAGTGAGTGAATACATTTAAAAATTTTAGCTATAGATATCATATATATGTGAGCTTCCCTTGTGGCTCAGCCGGTAAAGAATCCGCCTGTAATGTGGGAGCCCTGGGTTCGATCTCTGGGTTGAGAAGATCCCCTGGAGAAGGGAGAGGCTACCCATTCCAGTATTCTGGCCTGGAAAATTTCACGGACTGTATGGTCCATGGGGTTGCAAAGAGTTGGACTCGCCTGAGTGACTTTCACTTTTATCATATATGTGTTTTTACACATATGCATATATGATGGAATGCTTTTCAGCCTTTAAAGAAATAAGGAATTCCTGTCATGTGTGACATCACAGATGAAATCGGAGGACATTATGCATTAAATATGCACAGGTTTTTGGTATAGTTCTAAACTTGAAAAAAAATTTAGGTCTCTACCCCCAATGCCCTGGATGGCCACGTTCCAGTTTTTCATTCTGGTTCTTTCTGTATAAGGAGCATATGCAGCAAACTCTGGATTCGGTCTTCACCACGCTGACGTCATGACGTCATGATGACGCCCTCGCCTGAACGACTTCAGTTTCACTTTTCACTTTCATGCATTGGAGAAGGAAATGGCAACCCACTCCAGTGTTCTTGCCTGGAGAATCCCAGGGACGGGGGAGCCTGGTGGGCTGCCGTCTATGGGGTCGCACAGAGTCGGACACGACTGAAGCGACTTAGCAGCAGCAGCAGCAATACCCCTCCCCACCGGCTTCCCCAGACAGATCCGTCACAGGTCCATATTACCTCGACGTTTAGTGTTTTCATCGTTATGATAATGTAAATATTTGTCTCTGCTGACCCAAAGCTCCATGTTAGCAGGCTCTGTCCAACAGCACTTCCTGAGATGACAAAAAGGTTTTACATCTGAGCTGCCTAACCTCAGATGCACGTGGCGATGAGCTGTGTGACTAAGGCAGCTAAGGAACTGAATTTTGTTTCATTCAAATTAATTACAATTTCAATAGCCACTCCCGTCTCAGGGTTGTCATTTTGGCAGCACATTGAATCCGAACTATGATTGTATTTCCGTTCTTGTGTAACTTTTTTTCCTAAGTTAATAACTGCCTTCACTTTTATACATTGCTTTCTCTTTGCAGTGTGTCCTCACCTCCAAGGGCCATATAAAATGCGACCCGTTGTTCCCAGTGAGCCGTTGGTGTGGCACGCCATCAGCCATGCCATTTCTCTGGAAATGCTGCGATCCCCTTCCACCTGGCTCACCAGTCACTAGGTGGGACGCATCTGCCAGTAGCTTGCTAAGGAAGAACGTGAGACAAGTAGACTTTGCGACATCCTCGATGTCTGTGAATTCTTTTTCCACACGGTTTGGTTGCATACAGGACGCTGGATTCCATGGCGTCTTTGAGGATGCGAGGAGGCTCCGACCTCGATCCCTTGCACAGAACTTTGGGATTCTTTTCTCTCTGGAACCGTTTAGGATCTCACCCTTCATATTTTGAACTTTGTACCATGTGGGACTTTACATTCATGATTCTGGGGCATGGAAAGGGCCCCTTTCAAAACGTGTATGTTTCAGTTCTGGGAAACTCCCTTTATTATTTCTTTGTGTATTCCCTCCGTGCCTTTTCCCTACTTTGTCTTCCTGAGACAGACACAGTTTGAGATCGGGCTCCCACGCGTCCCTCTGGTATCACTGGTCTCTCTGAGCATCCCTTTGTCTGCAGACTCTCGGGACGAATTCTTCCAACTTTTATCTGCTTGTTCATTATTCTCTTTCCTGTTCTCTGACTTTTATTTATTGGAGCTTTCCTGGTGGCTCAGATGGTAAAAGAATGTGCCTGTGATGTGGGAGACCCAGGTTCAATCCCTGGGTGGGGAAGATCCCCTGGAGAAGGGAATGGCAACCCACTCCAGTATTCTTGCCTGGAAATTCCATGGACAGGGGCTACAGTCCTGGGGTGAATTTCTTCAACTTTTATCTGCTTGTTCAGTAGTCTCTTTCTTGTTCTCTGACTTTTGTTTGTAGTTTTCCTGTGCCTTAAAGCTACAGTATTTTCTCTTGTTAGTCTGAAGAGCTTGGCAGTTATTTGGTAATTTTCTTCCACTCGTTCCATGGTCTCTGCTCTTCTGAGGTCCTTTCATCATTTCACTTGTTTTTATCTCTTTCTGTCATGTTGGAAGCATCCCATAATGTTCTTCGTTGTCCATTCAACTGATTACAGCACTAAAAAAGAAACCTTTGGAAGGTGTGTGAGTGGAGAGAAGATGGCATGTCAAATGCGGGCTTGTCTCTTGGAAAACGCTTCCATATTTGTGGCATCTGTGCTTTGATTGGAAACCCCGAAGGTCAACAACTGCATATCCTGCTCCATGTAGCTCAGTGTCTCCAGGGCAGGATGCTCGGGGAGGGGGGAGGGCCGCCCCAAGGCTGCCCCCAGGGTGCAGAGCGGGACTCCTCCCTGGAGCTGGGGGCGGGAGGCCTGTGGGCTGGTCCTGCCTGCCTGGCCTCGGGGCCGCATCTCCCTTCCTCCTGCCGTGCGCCTGGTTACCAATCTGGAGTCTGCCTCCAGTTTCTCCAAATGATACAACTCTAAGCCCCTGGACGCAGGGAGTGGCTGCCTGACTGTGGGGCTGGGTACTCCTCGTGCAGACCCGAAGTCCCCGGGGCCACGCCCCATCCTCCCTGCCCTGGTATTCCCTTCTCTCCTCCCTCCGACAATGGGGTTGGCCAACGGCAAGGTTGACGGCATTCTGAGCTGAAGAGTGTATTGGCCGCAAATCTTCCTAGACTACTGCTAGGGAGGAAGGGGTCCTTCCAAAGAAAGGAGTGGGCTAAGCGAAAGCTGAGCCCAGCTGCTTTGAAGAGGGCCTCAGAAATCCTGATTAGTGGGTGTGAGGTGAGGGGTGAGGGCTGGTGGGCAAACTCGGCCAGTGGGCTGGCATCAGCCTGAACGTCTCGTGCGGAATTAAGGAAACCGCCAGTGCAATGAAATGGCAATCTCCAGCCTGGGAGTCAAACATGCCAACCACATAGCTGATGAGGGCTTGTTGATGTTGTTCAGTCTCTCAGTCCTGTCCGACTCTTTGAGACCCTGTGGAATGCAGTACGCCAGGCTTCCCTGTCCTTCCCCACCTCTCGGAGCCTGCTTCAACTCATGTCCACTGAGTCAGTGATGCCACCCAACCATCTCATCCTCTGTCACCCCCTTCTCTTCCTACTCTCAATCTTTCCTAGTGTCAGGGTCTTTTCCAGTGAGTCAGCTCTTTCCATTAGGTGGCCTCTCCAAAGTCCACAAGGAACCCATACAACTTAATAACAACAAATAAATAACCAGGCTGAAACAGAGACACAGGACTGAATAGACATTTTTCTAAAGAAGGCATAGAGATGGCCAACAAATACGTAAATAGATGCTCACCATCGCTAAACATCAGGGAAATGCAAATCAAAAGCACAGTGAGACATCACCTCACACCTGCCAGAATGGCTGTTACTAAAAATAGCAAAAGATTGTGAATGTTTGCAAGGATATGAAGAAAAGGGAACCCTTGTACACTGTTGAAACGTAAGCTGGTCCAGCTGTAATGGGAAACAGTAGGGAGCTTCCCCCCAGAACTAAAAATGGAACTGCCTTGTGGTTCAGCAAATCCCACTTGTGGGTATTTATCCAGGGGATTTAAAATCAGAATCTCAGTGAGACACCTGCATCTTCAGGCTCACTGCAGTGTCATCCGTGATGGCCAAGACGTGGGAACAAACCAAATGTCCTTCTCTGGGTGAGTGGATAAAGATGACGTGGTAAATGTCACAGTACAACACTAGCCAGCCTCAAAAAATAAAGAAATCCTGAAATTTGCAACGACATGGACAGAGCTGGAGGACATTATGCTAAAAAAAAAAAAAAAAGACCAGATCTAGTCTCAGAAGGACAGGTATTACATGATCTTACGTAGACGTGAAATCTAAAACAGTCAAACTGAGGGCCTCCTTAGCCATCCAGTGGTTACGACTCCACACTTTCAACACAGGGAACACAGGTTTGAACCCTGGTCGGGGAACTAAGATATGTGTGGTGAGGCCAAAAAGTAAAGTAAAACAGTCAATCTCAGAGAAGCAGAGAGTGGCATGGCGAGTGCCCGGGGCTGGGGGCTGGGCTTGGAGAGGCGTTTGCCGATGGTTCACAGTGTCAGTTACACAAGAAGGATGGGTTGTGGAGACCCAAGGCGCAGCCATGCGACTTCCGTTACCAGTGTGCTAAGTATACTTGAAATTCTCAGGGAGGCTGTTGGATCCCAACACGACAGTTCCCACGACTCGGTGACTATGGGAGGCGATGGATGGGCGACTTTTCACGACGTGTAGGGATGTCACAATGCCCATGAGGCCTTGCAGCTGGGTCTTCAGCCCCACCTGCTGATTCTACATCAGGAAGTGTCTGCTAAGGAAACGCCGGGTGAAGGGACTACAAATATCCAATCTGCCAGTGATACACAGAGGTGTGTGTGTCCCGTGGCTGATAGGTTCCTGAAGATCTCAGAAGAAGACGTGCATCCTGAAGAAGAGGAAAGCGTCTAAATGTTGCTGCTGGCAAGCTCTGCGTCTTCCTGCGCTACACGCCGAAGTCACTGACCCTAAAAAGAAATGCATTTTCAGAAATTATTTTTAAAAGCTGCAAGCTCTTCCAAGAGTCTCAAAGCATAAATCATGTCTTTCATGAAAACCCATAAAATGTACTCAGCCTGTGCGATGGAATGAAGCCGGGACAGACCTCATGTTCACAGTCTCTCGGTCTGTGCCCGGCCCAGGCAGAAGGCCACCGCCGGGGGTCTCTGCCTCTGGACAAGCAATCCATAAACCCAAACAAGAACCGCGTGGAGCTTTTCGCTCTAGAAATTGCCATCCCGACACATTTCCACAAGTCCCTGCTCTCTGGGATGGGAATGCATCTTCTGCTAAAGCGATTTTAAACTCATTTCTTTTTTGCATGCTGCTCAGAATTTTTCAGATCTACCCTAGAACAACTTGAACAGGATTTTGTCACCGAAGCAGCACATTTTAGAGATTTTTTTTCATAATATCTTGATGAGCAGCCCAGCCTCGTGTGGGCGCTGCTCTCGCATCCCCAGTGAGTGGCAGGTTGCAGCCAATAAATCAGGCATGTGGCAATGCTGGGCGTGTACAATAGCTGTCCATTGGTTGTGGCTGACAGGGCTCTAAGATCGAGCTTGTGAAACCCTGGAATCTTCCCCAGGAATTCAGAGCCTTAAAACACAAACTGGGGGGAAAAATACACCTCAAGATGAAAATACATTTTGAACCCTCTTTGACATCGAAAAACCAAGAGAGCTCCAGAAAAACATCTATTTCTGCTTTACTGACTATGCCAAAGCCTTTGGCTGGTGGATCACAATAAACTGTGGAAAATTCTGAAAGAGATGGGAATACCAGACCACCTGACCTGCCTCTTGAGAAAGCTATATGCAGGTCAGGAAGCAACAGTTAGAACTGGACATGGAACAACAGACTGGTTCCAAATAGGAAAAGGAGTACGTCAAGGCTGTATATTGTCACCCTGCTTATTTAACTTCTGTGTAGAGCACATCATGAGAAACGCTGGGCTGGAAGAAGCACAAGCTGGAATCAAGATTGCTGGGAGAAATATCAGTAACCTCAGATATGCAGATGACACCACCCTTATGGCAGAAAGTGAAGAGGCACTAAAGAGTCTCGTGATGAAAGTGAAAGAGGAGAGTGAAAAAGCTGGCTTAAAGCTCAACATTCAGAAAACTAGAATCATGGCATCTGGTCCCATCACTTCATGGGAAATAGATGGGGAAACAGTGGAAACAGTATCAGACTGTATTTTTTTTTGGCTCCAAATCACAGCAGACGCTGATTGCAGCCATGAAATTAAAAGATGCTTAACCTTAGAAGGAAAGTTGTGACCGACCTAGACGGCATATTCAAAAGCAGAGACGTTACTTTGCCAACGAAGGTCCGTCTAGTCAAGGCTATGGTTTTCCCAGTGGTCATGTATGGATGTGAGAGTTGGACTGTGAAGAAAGCTGAGCACTGAAGAATTGATGCTTTTGAACTGTGGTGTTGGAGAAGACTCTTGAGAGTCCCTTGGACTGCAAGGAGATCCAACCAGTCCTTTCTAAAGGAGATCAGTCCTGGGTGTTCATTGGAAGGACTGGTGCTGAAGCTGAAACTCCAGTACTTTGGCCACCTGATGTGAAGAGTTGACTCATTGGAAAAGACTCTGATGCTGGGAGGGATTGGGGGCAGGAGGAGAAGGGGACGACAGAGGATGAGATGGCTGGATGGCATCACCGACTCAATGGACGTGAGTCTGAGTGAACTCCGGGAGTTGGTGATGGACAGGGAGGCCTGGCGTGCTGCAGTTCATGGAGTCTCAAAGAGTCAGACACGACTGAGCAACTGAACTGAACTGAACTGACTTTAAGTATGAACTTCAGATTACCTGGTCTTCTGTGAGAATAAATGCATTGGAAGGGTATTTTGCAATGAAAATAAAAAGTCTAGATTTTCAAAATCCAAAAGCAGAGACTGTCCCACCAAGGCTGCCGAAATGACTGTTATTTTGAATACATGGTGGATCGTTCACCCATTGGGCAACTCGGTCTGGCTTCTCCTTGCTTCGGATAGCCTCAGGGTAACAACTGAGTAAACTGCACAAGTCAGCGGGCCTCCTGGGGACCTTGGTGCTGTGGTAACAGCCCGAACAAACCCAGGCAAGAGGGCCAGCTGATACCCTGGCCCTGAGCGTCGAGGTGGCTTCCCAGAGATGCTGGGCAGAGCATATTTTTTTAAAAATTTATGTATTTATGTACAAGTAAGACAGTAGGTGTGGCCAGAGGGCATCAGAGGGCAGACACACTGAAACCATAATCACAGAAAACTAGCCAGTCTGATCACACTAGGACCACAGCCTTGTCTAACTCAATGAAACTAAGCCATGTCGTGTGGGGCCACCCAGGTCGGGCGGGTCATGGTGGAGAGGTCTGACAGAATGTGGTCCACTGGAGAAGGGAATGGCAAACCACTTCAGTATTCTTGCCTCGAGAACCCCAGGAACAGTATGAAAAGGCAAAATGATAGGATACGGAAAGAGAAACTCCCCAGGTCGATAGGTGCCCAATATGCTACTAGAGATCAGTGGAGAAATAACTCCAGAAAGAATGAAGGGATGGAGCCAAAGCAAAAAGAATACCCAGCTGTGGATGTGACTGGTGATAGAAGCAAGGTCTGATGCTATAAAGAACAATATTGCACAGGACCCTGGAATGTTAGGTCCATGAATCAAGGCAAATTGGAAGTGGTCAAACAGGAGATGGCAAGAGTGAACGTCGACATTCTAGGAATCAGCAAACTAAAATGGACTGGGATGGGTGAATTTAACTCAGATGACCATTATATCTACTAGTGTGGGCAGGAATCCCTTAGAAGAAATAGAGTAGCCATCATAGTCAACAAAAGAGTCCGAAATGCAGTACTTGGATGCAATCTCAAAAATGACAGAATGATCTCTGTTCGTTTCCAAGGCAAACCATTCAATATCACGGTAATCCAAGCCCATGCCTCAACCAGTAATGCTGAAGAAGCTGAAGTTGAAGATTCTATGAAGACCTACAAGATCTTTTAGAACTAACACCCAAAAAAGATGTCCTTGTCATTATAGGGGACTGGAATGCAAAAGTAGGAAGTCAAGAAACACCTGGAGTAACAGACAAATTTGGCCTTGGAGTATGGAATGAAGCAGGGCAAAGGCTAATAAGGTTTTGCCAAGAGAACGCACTGGTCATAGCAAACACCCTCTTCCAACAACACAAGAGAAGACTCTACACATGGACATCACCAGATGGTCAACACCGAAATCAGACTGATTATATTCTTCGCAGCCAAAGATGGAGAAGCTCTATATAGTCAGCAAAAACAAGACCAGGAGCTGACTGTGGCTTGGATCATGAACTCCTTATTGCCAAATTTAGACTTAAATTGAAGAAAGTAGGGAAAACCACTAGACCATTCAGGTGTGACCTCAATCATATCGCGTATGATTATACAGTGGAAGTGAGAAATAGATTTAAGGGCCTAGATCTGATAGACAGAGTGCCTGATGAACTATGGATGGAAGTTCGTGACATAGTACAGGAGACAGGGATCAACACCATCCCCAAGAAAAAGAAATGCAAGAAAGCAAAATTGCTGTCTGAGGAGGCCTTACGAATAGCTGTGAAAAGAAGAGAAGTGAAAAGCAAAGGAGAAAAGGAAAGATATAAGCATCTGAATGCAGAGTTCCAAAGAATAGCAAGAAGAGATAAGAAAGCCTTCCTCAGTGATCAATGCAAAGAAATAGAGGAAAACAACAGAATGGGAAAGACTAGAGATCTCTTCAAAAAAATTAGAGATACCAAGGGAACATTTCATGCAAAGATGAGCTCGATAAAGGACAGAACTGGTAGGGACCTAACAGAAGCAGAAGATATTAAGAAGAAGTGGCAAAAATACACAGAAGAACTGTACAAAAAAGATCTTCACGACCCAGATAATCACTGTGGTGTGATCACCAGCCTAGAGCCAAACATCCTGGAATGTGAAGTCAAGTGGGCCTTAGAAAGCATCACTATGAACGAAGCTAGTGGAGGTGATGGAATTCCAGTTGAGCTATTTCAAATCCTGAAAGATGATGCTGTTAAAGTGCTGCACTCAATATGCCAGCAAATTTGGAAAACTCAGCAGTGGCCACAGGACTGGAAAAGGTCGGTTTTCATTCAAATCCCAAAGAAAGGCAATGCCAAAGAATGTTCAAACTACTGCACAATTTCACTCATCTCACAGGCTAGTAAAGTAATGCTCAAAATTCTCCAAGCCAGGCTTCAGCAATACATGAACTGTGAACTTCCAGATGTTCAAGCTGGTTTTAGAAAAGGCAGAGGAACCAGAGATCAAATTTCCAACATCTGCTGAATCATGGAAAAAGCAAGAGAGTTCCAGAAAAACATCTATTTCTGCTTTATTGACTATGCCAAAGCCTTTGACTGCGTGGATCACAATAAACTGTGGAAAATTCTGAAAGAGATGGGAATACCAGACCACCTGACTTGCCTCTTGAGAAACCTATATGCAGATCAGGAAGCAACAGTTAGAACTGGACATGGAACAACAGACTGGTTCCAAATAGGAAAAGGAGTATGTCAAGGCTATATATTGTCACCCTGCTTATTTAACTTCTATGCAGAGTACATCATGAGAAACGCTGGGCTGGAAGAAGCACAAGCTGGAATCCAGATTGCCGGGAGAAATATCAACAACCTCAGATAGGCAGATGACACCACCCTTATGGCAAAAAGTGAAGAGGGACTATAGAGCCTCTTGATGAAAGTGAAAGAGGAGAGTGAAAAAGTTGACTTAAAGCTCAACATTCAGGAAATGAAGATCATGGCATCTGGTTCCATCACTCATGGCAAATAGATGGGGAAACAGTGGAAACAGTGTCAGAATTTATTTATTTATTTTTTTGGCTCCAAAATCACTGCAGATGGTGACTGCAGCCATGAAATTAAAAGACGCTTGCTCCTTGGAAGGAAAGTTATGACCAACCTAGATAGCATATTCAAAAGCAGAGACATTACTTTGCCAACATAAGTTCGTCTAGTCAAGGCTATGGTTTTTCCTGTGGTCATGTATGGATGTGAGAGCTGGACTGTGAAGAACGCTGAGCACCGAAGAATTGATGCTTTTGAACTGTGGTGTTGGAGAAGACTCTTGAGAGTCCCTTGGACTGCAAGGAGATCCAACCAGTCCATTCTAAAGGAGATCAGTCCTGGGTGTTCATTGGAAGGACTGATGCTGAAGCTGAAAGTCCAGTACTTTGGCCACCTGATGTGAAGAGTTGACTCACTGGAAAAGACTCTGATGCTGGGAGGGATTGGGGGCAGGAGAAGGGGACGACAGAGGATGAGATGGCTGGATGGCATCACCGACTCAATGGATGTGAGTCTGAGTGAACTCCGGGAGTTGGTGATGGACAGGGAGGCCTGGAGTGCTGCGATTCATGGGCTCGCAAAGAGTCGGACACGACTGAGTGACTGAACTGAACTGACGCACATATTTACATATTTTTGGCTGTTCTGGACCTTTACTGTGGGGACTGGGCATTCTCTAGTTGCAGCGTGTGGGCTTCTCATCACGGTGGCTTGTCTGGTGGGGCACAGGCTCTCGGCAGGTGGGCTCAGTGGCTGTCTCACACGAGCTTAGTTGCCCTGACCACGTGGGATCTTCTCAGACCGGGGATGGAAGCCACGTCCTCTGCCTTGGCAGGTGGACTCCCAACCACTGGACCACCATGGGAGTCCTTGGCAGAACTTCTTGATTCTATTAAACTTTGCTCTTACGAAGCAAGGAAGGCTTATGTTTCGCATCGTAGGAGGTGACCATGTCACGCTGCATTCCTTTCTGTGGTGGCCGTGACGGAAGACCACAGACTCAGATGCTTACAACAGCTGTGTGTTCTGGCTCCTTCTGCGACTTAGGGGAGCATCCGTCTTCTTACCTTTCTGGTTTCTGGAGACAGTCATGCCAGACTCATGGCTCCCCCCAGCCACCACTTCACTCCCCCTCTGTTTGCCCAGGACATCTCCTCCTACCTCCCTCTTATTAGGGACCCGCCCAGATAATCCAGGACAATCCCCCAAGTCGGTATCCTTACACCATCACACCTACAGAAGGTCCCTGTGCCCAGCCAGGCGAGGTGCCCAGAGGCTCTGGGGATTATACTGTGGGCATCTCCGGGGGGTCTTGAGCCCACCGGCCATGAGTGTGTTTCTTATTTAAAATACTCTTGCCTGGAGAGTTCCGTGGACAGAGGAGTCTGCAGGCTACAGTCCACGGGATGGACATGAGTCAGCTACTAATTTTTTCCTTTCACAGTGAAGGAGGAGAAGCTTTTCTGAGAGGACCAGAGGCAGCCTTCAGTGTTACCAGAGCTGAGGAGCTGCCTCGTGACACCTAGGGCCAGGTGAGGGCAGCCTCTCGCCTTAGCAGGGGGCCAGAGAGTGACCCCAGCCACAACTCCCAGCGGGTGGGTCACAGTGGGGCTTGTGCACAGAACCGGAAGGGTCTCTAAGACCAGAAACAGTGCACTCAGCTGAGTCCCCTGAGAAGAGTGCTTTGTGAGCGCCTGCTGTGAGCCGTGACCGAGGGACAGCCTGTCCTGAGGATGTCACTGTTTGGTTCAAGGACACGCAAGCACCGAAAAGGCCAGCCTGGCAGGGGAGGTGGGGCAGGACCACGCTAGGGCCCGGGGGCAGCGAGCAGAGGCCTCGGGGGCAAGGACGGAAGAGACTGGCTCTCACTCACCACTCACGCTGCCCGTCACAGCCCCGGAGTGCCATCCACCCCCCTGCCATCTGTCCACCTCTGCTTCTAGGCTCCAGACCTGGCTGCCCACCCACCAGCCCCACGAGCACCCCTCTTCCCCCGATCATGTTTATGGGACGCCCTCGGGACACCATCCTCTCGGCCTCAGCCGGGGGCTGGCGCCCCTGGACTCCGCTCTCCTTGTGCCTCCACTTCCTGTCCGCATGCTGGCCACCACCGGCCAGTCCCATTGAGGTCGCCGCCCTTGGCCACGGGCCACCCTCGGCCTCCCACAGGCTGCGCTCACCTCTCCGGGCAAGTGGTCAGTGTCCCCACGTCACGTGTGTCCCTAAGCAGGTGTGGAAGAGCACTGCGCACTGAGCTCTCGGGCAGCACCTCCGTGTTCTCTGTTGCAGGCCAAAGCCTGTGGGCACCTGGGTGCCCTCTGTCCCTGTCACCCACCTATGCGGGGTGCCCTGCACTCCTGGTCTTGGTGGGGGAGCTTGTCAGCCCTGGACCCAGCCCCTCCTTCCAGGTGGCCTCCCCCGAGAGAGGGCCAGCGCCAGGGCCCGTGGGTGCCACTCTCCGCTGCTCCAGTTCTCCTCCCACCAGAGGAGGAAGGGTCACTTGCATCCGGAGGTGCCCACCCGGCTCGTGGTAGCCCTGGGGGGCCAGGCCCCGAGCTGCCTGCCCAGTTAGGGGGGCCCTGGGGGTGCCAGTCCCCCAGCCCTGAGTTCCTCCTCCAACAGACCCACATGGCCCATGGGAAGCCCATCTTTCCTCCTCTCCCAGCGGCCTCCCCGGGTCCATGTCAAAACTGATGAATCGCAAAGCCTGCCACCTGAAACAGTCAGCAAACCTGCCAAGCACCATATAAAGACTTCTGTTTTAGAGTAAATTTTCGTGGTGCGGCCACGAGGGAAAAGCCAGCCTATGCCCTCACGGAAATGCGGACGGCTGGTCCATGTTGAGCCTGCCACCCACGCGTCTGGCTCCGGTCAGGTCCGATCCAGGTTCCGGAGACGTAATTCATGGTCATTTCCTGGCCTGGCTGGAGCGCAGTGTCTGACCACCCTCTATCAGTGTGGTTTGGGGCACATGTGCAGCTCTCCCCGTGTGGGATAAATCAAGATCCTTAATGAACAGGACGGGTGTGACTGCCAAGGCAGTGAATCAGCCTGTGTCTTACCTGCGGGATCACAAGGCACCGTAGTTACAATTAATGGCTTTGATTTTAAACGCAAGGGCCTCCGTACCAAAGCGCTAAAGAAGTCCGTTTTAGCATTCTTATGACTCTCTAACTGTAATTGATGTACCTGGGAAAGATGTCAGCGGCCCGGGTTCCCACACAGGTGTGACGCCCCCCTAAGGCACCCCCCCCAGCCTCACTGGGGATCGCCGCTTATCAGCAACATGGTTTTGATGAAACCTAAATTTATTAGGGTTATTAAAAGTCATTAATTATTTGGCACCATCTAGATTTCATTTGCTTCATCCTTAATGAAAATTGACAGCTTTACATTTTTAGGTGTAAAAACTGGGATTGCATTTTAAACACTTCCGGTCCTGTACCGACGGCTGAGCCTCCCCTGTCTCTCCCCGCTTCTTGTCCCCGACCTCTGCTCCCCGCTTCCCCCTCGCCCCCCAGTATTGACCTGTAGTGCTTTTCTTTTCAAACAAATGGGTCATTTGTCTTCCCCTGGGTTCCTTTTCACAGGGCATTCCTTGGAAACTGCCCCCAAACCCAAGGACAATAATTTCAGTCCACAAGTGGGCTCCGAGGGCGTGAATCCAATCACCCCGCCTGGGGAGGAGCCCTGGGTCTGGGGAGGAGCCCCTGGCCTGGGAAGCAGCCCACGGCCTGGGGAGGAGCCCCTGGCCTGGGAAGCAGCCCACGGCCTGGGGAGAAAGCCTTGGTCTGAAAAGGAGCCTCGCCGCTCCGTCTGACACTCCCTCTCCTGCTCGTGTAACGGTTCTGGGTGTGAAACAGCTTAGCTGGTGTCTGTGGAAGAAAAGGCAGCCATCTGTGGGGTCACGTCTCACACTGGAGGCCGGCCCAGCCATCTGTCCCCGCTCCCGGGGGCTCCTGACTGCGACGCTGTGCCCCGGACAAGTGGCTCGGGCTGGGAACCCAAGGGTGCGGGACGCACCTCCGAGCTAAGGTCTCCTGGCTTTTCTCCAGAGCCAGCAAGGGCTGCCCCGCTGGAGGGTGGCGGTGTCCAGGCTGTGACCTGCTGGAGGCAGGCGCCGCGGGGCCGTTCAGGGTGTCACAGAGAGCAGCTGCCCCTACTCTGAGAAGCCGGTTCCCCGAGGGAGGAACGAGCAAGGGAAACGGAAATCTCGGCAGAGTTCCATCCACGCATGTTCATCTTCTGGTTCTGGAACTGGAAATCCACCTGCTGGAAGGGCAGATGCAGTCACCACCAGTTACTGTTTATTATCTCCTCTGCATGTAGGTGGGCAGAGTCGAGGGAGAGGGGGAAAGAATGCTTCCAAAGAAAATGAAGCTTCTCTGGTTGTCTTCACAGAAAAGGAGGAAGGAGGTATTTGCATCCTTCAGACAGAAGATGCCATGACTCAGGGAGGAGAGTGCACCTGGACCCCTGCAGTCCTCCGCGGTGCCCGCTGAGCCCAGGACCGGGGGCCACCCCTCCGCCCCCTCCTTCCCCTCCCTCTGTGCCCAGCAACACAAAGCCACCCGGAGGTCTGTGCTGCCCTTGGTTAGAGGGACAGGCCTGGAATCCAGGCAGTGGTCTCTCCAAGGTCTTAGTTAAGGCATGGATGGGGTCACGTTGGATCCCACAGGACATGAGACCCCCCGACCCGGGCACTACAGCAGTGGTCCCTGGCCTTCGGGGGGCACCCCGGTGCTCCTGGGCACTGGGCAGCATCTTGGGTCGGGGGGGCAGCTGGCATGTTGCATGGGAACCAGACACTGTGAACACCCCGAGCGGAGGGCCCGCTCCCCTCTCCTCCTTCCCACTGCTTTCTAGAGCATAAGTGGCAGGAAACAAAGCCCAGGGAAGCCAGACTCGCGGGGTGAGGGGAGCGCGGGCCCCAGCAGGGTCCCCAGCCGGGCACAGCCATCCACACGTCCCCTTCCTCTCCTTCCCGGGGCTGCTTCTGTGACTCCACGCTTCTCCGCACTCAGGCTCCACCGTCAGCCTTGCTGAGGTTTTTTAATTTTGCATTTGGTTAGGACACTGCAGGTCAGGAGCCCACGCGTGCATGTTCACTCCGAGAATGGCAGGGTTGTCGCAGACGGGGTGCAGCTGTGCTTGGCTGCCGGCAACCCCCTCCAGGGGCTGGGTCTGGAGGGGAGGCAGCGAGGCTGGTCTCACAGGCTCTGTCCAAGAGGGGACTGGAGAGCAGAGAGACCCCGATCTGGCCTTTCCCGGCTGTAACGGGCAGGTGGGCACCGAGCCCTGAGCTCTGCTTCCCCCCAGCAGGCTGACTCACAGCCCGGACCCTGGGTCCCCTCGACCCGCCATTTATAGGGTCTGAAGGTGGAGAAGCAACAGTAAGCTCCCCCGAAGGCCCGCGCGGTGCCAGCTACCAAACCAGGGGCCCGAAGAGAAACAACGCAGGGGATCCAGACAGAGGAGCTGGCCTCCGGCCACAGACACCTGTGTTCTGAAGTGTGCGGGGTCTGCTCCCGCCAGACCCCACCTCCACCCTCTCACCGGTGAGGTGAACACACAGCTGCATCCATTACTACCTCAGCAAGGAGAGCGTGGATGCCGCAGCCAATTAAAGACCAGGCTCCTGAGCATTAAAAGATGCTTACTCTTTGGCAGGAGAGTTATGACCAACCTAGACAGCATATTAACAAGCAGAGACATTACTTTGCAGCAAAGGTCCGTCTAGTAGAGGCTATGGTTTTTCCAGTCGTCATGTATGGATGTGAGAGTTGGACTGTGAAGAAAGCTGAGCACTGAAGAATTGATGCTTTTGAATTGTGGTGCTGAAGAAGACTCTTAAGAGTCCCTTGGACGGCAAGGAGATCCAACAGTCAATCCTAAAGGAAATCAGTCCTGAATATTCATTGGAAGGACTGATGCTAAAGCTGAAACTCCAATACTTTGGCCACCTGATATGAAGAACTGACTCACTGGAAAAGACCCTGATGGTGGGAAAGGTTGAAGGCAGGAGGAGAAGGGGACGACAGAGGATGAGATGGTTGGATGGCATCACTGACTCAATGTACGTGAGTGTGAGTAAGCTCCGGGAGTTGGTGATGGACAGAGAGGCCTGGCGTGCTGCTGTCCACGGGGTTGCAAAGAGTCGGACACGACTGAGCGATGGAACTGAACTGAGCAAGCATGGCTTTCACTCCTAAATACTCCATCTCCTAAAGTCACTTATGTAGCCACACCGTCATCATCGCGCCACAGAGCAGACGACTCGGTCGCATCGTGTGATGCTCGCGTTGCCCCAGCGGCCCCTGTTGCTGTTACTCCGCCACTCGGTCGTGTCCGACACTTTGCGACCCCGTGGACTGCAGCACTCCGGGCTCCTCTGTCCCTCAACCTTTCCTGGTGTTTGCTCAGATTCATGTCCATTGAGTCGGGATGGCATCCAACCATCTCATCTTCTGCCATCCCCTTCTCCTCCTGCCCTTAATCTTTCCCAGCATCAGGGTCTCTTTCCAGTGAGTCAGCTCTTCACATCAGGTGGCCAAAGTATTGGAGCTTCAGTTTTCACATCAGTCCTTCCAATGAATATTCAGGATTGATGTCCCTTATATTGACTGGTTTAAAGCTGAATTGTGGAAGTTCAGATCCACGCAAGTTTCACACACAGCTTGGGAAGGGATCCATAAGCAGCCTGATGGTTTGTGTGTGGGGTCCGGCCACGTCCAGACCGTTCCACTGACCATGAGGGACTTGCAGTGCTAGCCCCAGGATACCCCCAGGCCTGATGGACTTGTGCTTTGGGGTTCTCAGAAAAGCCATGAATTCTGTCAAAAAATAAAAAGTAACAACACTGCCTAATTTATATATACAACACTACATTTCCTGAACATTTTTTCATGTAGTAATTTTCACAGCTATCTAGTGAGGTCAGCAACATTCATCTCGTTTTACTGATGCAAGTGGCTTCCCAGAGACAGACAGCGGCCAGCACAAGGCAGGTGTGGGCATCGGGCAGCGTTCATGCAACGGAGTCCCATGACCACCAACAGACTAGAGAAAGAGCTTTCCAGATGGGACCTCAACCTGCTGGGCTCGGGCCACACAGAGGAGCCCACGAACAAGCACCCAAGGAGACAGCGCTCAGAGGGGCCAGGACTGCCCACAGGGCGCCGGGGCACCAGGGTGCCAGGAGAAGGATGTTAGAGGGCTTCAGGAGGATGGTTAATTCTCAAGTAGCCCTGAAAGCTGGCAGGTCCACACTTCTCTGCCACACCAGAGTGGAGGCCAGAGGGAGGGCTGGAAAGAGAACGGAATAGCCAGAAGCAAGTGACCTCCCACCTGCTCCACAACTTCACCTTGATTCCGGACAGACAGCCAAGTCTAGGTTCAGAAGGAAAATTCAAAGGCACTCTTCCCGAAGCTCTCCAGATTACAAAAACATTAACCTTTACAAGCCATGTGGGGTCAGGCTCAGTGCATTTATTTAAAGACATATTGCTTTGCTCAAAGAGAATGTAGGATTTGTAATATGAAACTAAAACACAGGAAAATCAGGGTTTTTTTTTTAAAGAAATAGCCGCTGCCCTGGCGGCTTGGTGATAAACAATCTGCCTGTCAATGCAGGAGACACACGTTCGATCCCTGGTCCAGGAATATCTCACACGCCACGGAGCCACCAAGACTGTGGCGCCACAGCTACGGAGCCTGTGCTCCAGAGCCTGGGCTCTGCAGTGAGAAGCCGCCCCGGTGACAAGCCTGTGCGCCACAGCCGGAGACGCCAGCACGGCAGCAGAGGCCCCGCACAGCCAAAGCAGCTAAGCGACAAGCCACACAAAAGCCCCCAGCAGAAACCAGTAGACTTACTCTGTCCTCTGCCCCATAAATGAAAAAAAAGAGAGAGAGAGAGAGAGAAAACTTTCCCAGCGGTTTAGCCATAAATTTTGTGGTAAATAGGGCAACTATTAAATTAATTCCGCGTGATAGTAAAGTGATTAGCTTTGCAAAAAACCCTCGCCTGCAGTGTCCTCCCTGTTCCAGCCCCCGGTGGCCCAGTTTCCAGCCATTTCCACCTGATGTCTGGGCACGGCTGGACGCGCTCCGGCAAAGTTGGCTTGCAGACACGCCTGTGAGTCTCAATTAGGCAGGAATTTTAGGAGCAACAAAAATTATGGGAGGAACGTGGCTTCATCAGTCATTTTCCTGCGGGAACAGTGGCAGTTTGAAGAGTTTTAGCACTTTGAAGGTCAAGATTAAAAACCAAGTAATTTATTACTACTGATTTAGAGATTAACATTGTGCCAATTAATCAATTACTCAATGTGACGAATTGACAATTAATTGACATTTCAGTTCCAACCTGGCAAAGCTTTCTGATTTCCATAGTGAATAATACGAAATCGCTAAATTGAAAGGTTATGAGGATTTCTTCCAAGAGCAAAATGAAAAGGAATTAAAAAAGGATACATAAGAGTAATCGTCCACAAAATTTTAATATAGGAAATATAGGCCATTGTTTCAGCAGCGAGCAAACCGAAATCACTGAGTGATTGGGTTTGGGCAAAACAGGGCCTTTTATTGTTGATTCAGGAAGGTTTGCCCTAGGCGTTTTGTCCTTCTGCTTTTGCAAACACTCCTGTTGCCTTGAGCACTGCAGCTTGAAGCGCTGCCGGCCTCAAAGCCCGTAGCAGCAGCGCAGCTCACAAACAAAGGGTGTTGTGAGGGGCTGGCTGGGTCGGCTTTGGGTCACCCCTCTGAGCAGCCCTCACCATGGTCCCCACAGTCAGGGCCAGATCCAAGGTCAGAACAGCCACACGCCAGCTGTCCAGCCAAGACCACACTGCTTCCTCTGGGGTGCAGGGCAACGTGGCCTGTGCTGGCCTGGGAAGTCAGCCGGTCACAGCGAAGGGTCAGATCGGAGGACAGCTCTGAAGGCCAGGAGCAAAGAGACACGGGATGCTCAGCACACGGCGGGCCCGTCCGAGAAGGTCAGGTGAGGAAGGAGGGGCAGGGACGTGCTTGAAGCTTGGGACAGCCTGCTCTCTTCCAGGCTCCCAGGCCCCCTCCTGCCCCTGGCTGCACCTGTTCCCGGGCCTGCCTGGCAGGGGCTGGCTGACCTCTTGGGCTCTGACCTTGACCTCTTCCCGGAGCCTCTCCCACAGCTTCTCCGCCCTGTGTTCCCAGCACAGCCCAGACCCACTTCACTCTCTCGCAGGAAGAAGACTCCCTGAGGGCCACCGTCCTCCGCAACTGAAGGGGAAGCGCAGCTGCCGCTGTGGAAGCCAGCCGGTCGGACAGGCAGCGGCCCAGACCTGAAGCTTAATTAGGTAAAGGGACCTCTGCAGCGACAATGACGTTCCTGATAGAAACAGCTGGAAAATAAAGTGACGAGAGACCTTTTTCAATGTGTGCTTCAGTTAAGACAGACCTTCCCATCCTCACAGCGATTGTCTGAGACCCCAAGTGCAGCCCCAGCTGTCAGGGTCCAACAAGCCGTCCCCACCCCCACCCCTCACTCCCTGGGCACTCTGATTTTTTAAGGCTCCCACCTTTCCTTTGATTCAGAAAAGCCAGTCAGGCTCCTGGACTGAGGGCTCAGAGAAGGAAGGATGATGCCTGGAGGTTGCAGAATGTGCTCCGCGGTAGGCGGGCACGGCTTGGGCATAAGGGCACCCACTGCATGTTGTCTGAGGTCTCTTGCTCTTTCTCTCACTGTCTGCTGGATCCATAGACCACCCTCAGGCCAGTCAGCTGCTGGTGAAGGCAGAGGTTGGGGGGCAGGGCCTGTACCCCCTTAACAAGACGATTAGGACTGGAAGCTGAGGCTGAGTTTGGGGTGAGAGATGCTGGGAAAGGAGAGAAGCCCCCAGCAGAAGTCATGGTCAAGGACTCAAGAGGTCAGTTGTTGCCAGGCAAGCTCAGGAACAAGAGCGATCAACACAGGAGGGACGGAGGCCATGAAAGTGTTAAGTGTTAGTTGCTCAGTCGTGTCTAACTCTGTGACTCCATGGATGGTAGCCCGCCAGGCTCCTCTGTCTATGGGATTCTCCAGGCAAGAGTACTGGAGTGGGTTGCCATTCCTGTCTCCAGCAGATCTTCCTGACCCAGGGAATAAATCCAGGTGTCCCTCATGTCAGGCAGATTCTTTACCGTCTGAGACACCAGGGAAGCCCCAGAGCCTGTGAGAGTCAAGTTTATAGCAGAGAGGAGGCTGGAACTGGCCAGAGTGGCCCCTGGTGGATACTCATCCGTATCCAAGCTTACAGGGTGACCATGGCTCATCCTGCCCGTCGCCCTGATGAGATCCTGTATCACCAGGATGTATCAACAAGCTGCAAGTAAGAAACCAATCCAACAGCCGCCCCCATGCCTCAGGACTTGGCCTCACGTTGTAAGAAGCCCGAGGTGGGCGACCCATGCAGGTGCAGCGCTCAAAATGCTGCCAGAGACTCATCTCTCTCTGCTCCATCCTGCCTAGTTATGTGAGCTTCCAGACTCAGACTTATCACCCAGTGGTTTCAAGATGCAGGCTGCCTATCCAGAATGCATCTGTCCTCCTGCCAGGCAGGAAAAGGGAAGGAAAGAGAAGAAAAGGGAAAGAAAGAGAGGGAAGGAAGGAGTGCTTCCTGTGTCTGGTTAGCTGAGCTTTCCCAGAAATCATGCTCATACATCTCATTGGTCAGAACTGTGTCACATGGTCACCTGTACTTACCCAGAAGTCACATTCACACATCTCCTTATATCTCATTGGTTAGAGCTATGTCACGTTGCCACACAAACTTTCCCAGCAGCCTCCCCCTTACCTCTACTTTTTGGGGGCCAGAGTGAGGTACTCCGCCCATGGCAAAGGTCATGAGGAAGGAGGCTCGACACACGCAAAGGCGGGATCGAGCCTCAGGAGTCCCCCTGGAAATCCTCGAGCGTCTACCCCCATAACCAGAGCCTGCCTACTTTACTACTTTGTGCTCTCACCTACACCTCTGACTTCACGGGGGGCTGTCCCCCACCACCTCTTTCGGAGAAGGAGTTAACCTAGAGCTCCAGTCAATAAAAACTCTTGGGCGTGACAAGAGTGTTTTAACCTACAAACTCCTCTGAAGGTTCTCTAGCCTTCCTGACAGGCTCGTCCGGCCACATGTGATTGCTCACAGCCTCCCAACCGTGAGAGGCATGAGATGCTTTAAACCCTCTAAAAACAGGTTCTTTAGAGAAGTTAGAAAACTATTAGTATAATGGGCTGATTAGAAATTGTGTTGGTGAAGGGTTTTTCATTTGTTGAGCCAATGTTTGTTGCTAAGTCTCCATATCCCCTGCCCTTACACACATTAATGAATATATAGAAGGAATAAGTATTAACCTTTGATATTAATCACGTTAGACCTTAGGCTAAGTAAATTCTTTCCTTAACTAAAACCCACTACACCCTCACCCTATAGGAATGTAACTTTATTTGGGTGGCGTCTGTTTTGAGAATAATCACCCCTGGAGAAATAAGTGTCCTGGTTGACTGACCGCTGTCACAAGGAGAGGGTCATAAATTGTCAGCAGGCCCCCTGGCCAGAAGATGATGTAACACCCCTAAGACCTCTGTATACATTTGTATGAAGCATCTGACTTTGATAAAAGTCAGGACTGCTGACCCCATGTGACTTTTGCATAACACCTCAGTGTATAAAATTAGGCCATGGAAAATAAAGAATGGGGATCAGTTTCTCGAAATACTGGTCTCCCCATGTCGCTCTCTCTCCCAAATTCTGGCTGAGTCTCCATCTGGAGCGCGGAACCCACCATGCTTACTAATTATGCCTGGGCTTCTAAGATCCGACCGGGGAGGCCTCAGTGTCTCCTCTCCTTCGGGAGAACGGAAGGACGCCTGCAGCCTACGTAAGTGGTGCAAGCTTCTTGTCTTGAAGTTTTATTGGTCTCCCGCGTAAACCAAGCTACTCAGCCTCTTTTCTCCACTGAATTTTCCTACTGAGCTATCCTCATTCTATTACTCTTTACATCTCTAATTAATATCTAATTGAAGCTATTGTATCCTGACCCTCGCCGACGCCGTCCCCGCCTCGAATACCCTGGATCAGCCGGGGCTGGACCCCGGCATCTACTCACACCCCATTGGTCAGAACTGTGTCACGTGGGCACCGGTTTCAAGAGAGATGTTGGAGCACTGGTGTTTTTGTTGGACACATTTCCCCTCCTCCAAATTCAGAGTTCCTTTTTAAAAAATTAATTCATTAATTAAGCTGCATCAGGTCTTAGGTATGGTATTCTATCTCTATAGCTAAGGCCTATCTCTAGTTGTGGCGTGGACTCAGTTGTCTTGAGACATATGGGATCTCAGTTCCCCGACCAGGGGTTGAACCTGTGTCCCTTGCATTGTTTGGAAGGTGGATTTTTCACCGCTGGACCACCAGGGAAGTCCCTCAGAGTTCTTTTTGTGAGTAAAGACCCAGGCCTTAAGTGGAGGTGTTGGACTGGTATTAAAGAGTCTGGAAGGCAGAAAGTCAGCTGGGTAGAGGCGCGCGCACACAGCATGTAGAGTTGGCCACATGTCCTCTGTTCAGGGCATGAAAGATCTCAGTCATGCCCACCACGGACTGTGACCTGGAAATTATGTCTCCACGGGGACACTTAGCTTCTGGACCAAATTGTTCTTTAAGCAAATTAGAGATGGAGGCCAATTGCATCATTTCTCTTAATTAGCAAACCAATCTCTTTCAGAGGCTGAGAGTCCAAAAATGAAATCTGTCATCCCAAGTTCTCTGTCAGCTCACTCTCCGAGCAAAAAAGGAGAGGCATGGATGTGATGCGCCCTCCCAGCCCACCAGCGAAGACGGAGAGCGCAGGAGCGCATTAGCATTAAGCGGCCTGCTAATGTCTGGAAGCCTAAACAGTCAGAGAACAGCAATAAAGGAGCTCTTCAAATGTTGCTGGAGAATGTCCATAAAGAGGATATAATGAAAAGGACTGCCCAAATGTGCAAGGATAATATAGTTAATGTATTACTTCTTTTATTATTTTATCATCTTTCATTAATTGCTGGCAGTGTGCCTGCAGGAGTTGGTTCCATGGAAAGGGCTTTTAGTTAAATGTCTTAAATGAAACGACCACTTAGAACCTGCGAACAAGGTTGAACCAAGGTTCACTTGACTTCAGTAAATCTTGTCTGAAGGGTGCAGGGGCGGGAGGAAAGGGATCCATTCTGGGACAAGCTAGCCGTCTTCAGCCGCCCCACAGCTGCTTGGAGCTGATTGTCTCAAGTTTGGAACCACAAAGGCGTGACTTTATTTTTGAAAGAAGGCCTTGTCTGCCATCTGCTGCCACTGATCTGCTGTGTGACCCTGAAGAAGTGACTTGCAGTCTCTGAACCTCAAGTTCCTCACTCTGCAAAGACTTGACCTGACTCCAAGTTCATTACCTGGATATTTCAGGGTCACCAGGTCATATACAGGGTTTCCCAGGTGGCACCAGTGGTAAAGAACCCAGCTGCCAGTGCAGGAGCCTCAGGAGGTGTGGATTTGATCCCTGGGTCAGGAAGATCCCCTGGAGGAGGGCATGGTCACCCACTCCAGTATTCTTGCCTGGAGAATCCCACGGACAGAGGAGCCTGGTGGACTTCAGTCCACAGGGTCCCAAAGAGTCAGACATGACTGAAGTGACTTAGCATGCAGGTCATATATTAATTAATGGAGAGGGTGGTGAGGTTGAGGAGAGGAGTGTGACCCGAAACCAAAAGATGGCCCCAGAAAGAGGATGCCCGCTGCTCAGGAGTGCTCTGGGGCCCCCAGGCATGTGAGTGTGTGTCCCTCCTTAAAGCCCCAGCTTCCTTCATGGCGCCAGGTGCCCACCACCTCCCTGTAGACAGCAGAGCGCCGAGGGGTGAGGCGTCCCCAGTGCCAAGGTGCTCCTGCCCAAACGGCCTCCTTTTCCTGAAGGTCTGGGGAAAAAGTATGAAAATGCCGCCAACTCCTGATTTGAGCAGCTAGCTCTCCTGTCTTCTTGCACGTCTCAGATACAGCTGCCCCTCACTCGAAGCTAGCACTTCTGAAGCCTGGCCTGAGTGCTTCGCACTGCAAGGGCAACCGCACAAGCCACGGCTGCCCAGATGCAGCCTCAGGAGGTGAAGGGAGGGGCAGGGCTGGGCTGCTTCTGGGACTGACTTTCCCAGGCTTGAGTTCGGGTCAGCTGACCATTTCCACTTGAGGGTCCCATTCGTACCCCTAAAGCACCAGGTCCCAAGCTGAATAAATCAACTTCCTCCTAAACTAACCCTCCTGCAGACATTCCAGTTTCTTTTAGCAGCTCTGCAGCTTTCCTCTCCTCCAGCCCTTTGTGCGCCCCTAACCTCTGGCCTGTGTTCAATGCCCAATCCCATCTAGGCACAAAACACCTGACTGTAAGCTAGTACAGACACGGCCAAGTTTTGATGCCAATAGGTGCATAACAATTCGTGAAATTTAACTGGAATGAATGACTCCCTCCTGGGTTAGACTCTGCCCTAGAACCACTTCCATCCCCTCACGCTAAGTCAAGGTCTTGGTAAAAGAGACAGCACCCTTCCCAGCCACTGTTTATCTTATTGCTGCATTTTATTCCATTAATAACAGTTTTGCTACCTGAAATCGTCTTGTGCATTTATCGACTTGCACACCACGTGTCTTCCCCAAGTAGAATATAAATTTCACAGCAGCAGAGACCTTGTCTGTCCTGTTCCTCACTGTATTCCCAGGGCCAAGCATGGGGCCTGGCGGATCACAGGAGCTCGATAAGCACTTGCTGAGTTAATGGACTCATTCCATGTCCTTTAATATTCCTCCTCAATCCATACTGCTCACCACTGCCAAGTCAGACTTCCCACTTGTCACCCGCTGCTTAGACACGTGTGGTGTCCCCCCACGGCCAGGGGACAGGGGCTCCAGCTCAGCCTTCCTCACCACCCACGCGGCCCCTCCAAGCTGACCTTCCACCTAAGCTTCTTATGCACATGGCCAAACCCTCCAGGAAGTACCCACACCTGGCCCAGTCCCACGTGTCCTGGTTAGAACTCTTAGTGGCAAGTAATAGGAAGCACCTGGAGCTGATTCAGAAGGTGACAGAGCTTCAGTTTCGCCAGATGGAAGGAGTCAGGGAGATGGATGCACAGCCGTGCACAGGGACGCACGGTCACTGAGCTGCGCACTTACAGATGGCTACGACGGTCAGTTTTGTGTTGTGCACACTCGGGCCCCCTGATGCAAAGAGTCGACCCATCGGAGAAGACCCTGATGCTGGCAAAGATCGAAGGCGGGAGGAGAAGGGGACGACAGAGGACGAGATGGTTGCATGGCATCACCGACTCAACGGATGTGAGTTTGAGCAAACTCCAGGAGATACTGCAGGACGGGTAAGCCTGGCGTGCTGCAGTCCAGGAGGTCACAAAGAGCTGGATGCAATTTAGCAACTGAGCAACAACAACCTGAAAAAAAAAAAGCAGGGTAGGATTTAGTATGATGATAATAAGGTTGTAGTGGTCACTGAGTTCCTGTAACAGCACCGAGACAGTCCAGGCTCAAGGCTCAACCCATGAGGACCGACAGCTGCTGAGTCTCCATTCCCTGTCCCTGGAGCAGAAAACCTGCATAGCCCAGGCTGCATCAGGGTTCAGCTCCCCCGAAGTCAGTAGTGGTGCACAGAGGTCGCGCTGGGGTCCTCCTCCGGGACTTTGCTTTTAGAGAGATGGCCGTTCTCCATGAGTGGAAATCATCAAGAAAAGGGAGAACGCCCCCACGAGGGCTCACACCTCACCTGAGATTCAACTCAGCGAAGATTTCCTGGACGAAGCAGCATTCAATCTAAAATCTGAAAAATAAAGAGTCATGATCTGAGCAGAAACAGAGCAGAGAGAGGAATTCTATCCTGGGACTGTGTGCAGAAGCCTAGAGATGGTGCATCATTGAGTTTGACCACAAAGAATAATGGCGGCCTCCACCTCTTGATTCAAGAGGATGCTTGAGTTCCAGCCATTGTGTCTATATTCCAGGAAGAAGGATGAGGCAAGGGTCCCATCTCTTCCATTAAGCATCCACTCCAGACACCTCTTCTGCTTTACAAAGCACTGACTAGAACCTAGTCACACAGCCACTAGATGTAGGGAAGGCTGAAAAAGTCCATCTTTATTCTGGGTGGATATATGTTAATAGGGAGCTAAGAGTCGGGGATTCTATTGTCAGAGAAGAGACACGGATCCTGGGAGTTTTCTAGCGGCCTCCACTGAAGATGGGCTAGAGCATCACTCTTTCCAGGAAATGGGAAAGCGTGGCATGAGGAATCCAGAGATTAAGGAGGGGAGCCTCTGATTGGCTGTAGAGGTTGGCCACAGCTTTCATCACTGTCCATGTGTGTTCTTGCGCACTCAGTCATGTCCAACTCTCTGCGACCCCACGACTGTGGCCCTCCAGGCCCCTCTGTCCATGGGATTCTCCAGGCAAGAATACTGGAGTGGGTTGCATTCCCTCTTCCAGGGGATCTTCCCGACCCAGGGATTGAGCCTGTGTCTCCTGCATCTCCTGCATTGGCAGGCAGATTCTTTACCAATGCACCAACTTGGAAGCCCCTCTTTGTCCATGGGCCCAGCCTATTTTAAAGTAAATTATTTATTTATTTGGCTGTGCTGAGTCTTAGTTGAGGCATATGGGATCCAGCTCCCTGACTGGGGATCGAACCCAGGCCCCCTGCATTGGGAGCTTGGAGTCTCAGCCCTTGGACCACCAGGGAAGTCTCAGGCCCAGCCTATTTTTTGAAAACCCTTAATTTATCAATAACTGTAGAGTCACTGGAAGTTGCAAAGAAGTGTACAGGAAGGTCCCAGGCACCCTTCCCTACCACTACCCCCAGTATGAGCATCATCCGTCACTGCAGTACACTGTCAGAGCCAGAAACAAACACTCATGTGTATGTGTCTGTGTGATTTATCACCCATGTAGCCTCAAGCAGTCAGCACAGTCAAGCCACTGAACTGAGTCATCACCACAGACCCCTTTATCCCCTCCTCTGCATCCCTAACTCCCGGCAACCACTAATCTGATAATTATGTTATCTTACTCAAGCCACATGTTTCCTAACAGGCAGAATAATTTCCTTGAGGCTTGTCCGAGTTGTTGCATGTATCAGCGCTGGTTCCAATTTATGGCTGAATCCTGTGGCCTAGGATGGCTATGCCCTTCTGTTTAGCCATTCACCTTCTGAAGGGCATGTGGGAAGTTTCCAGTTTGGGGCTAATACAAATAAAACTGCTATGAATGTTTGCATACAGGTTTCTATGTGAAAATAAATTTTTATTTCTCTGGAGTATATGGATAGTTGCTGGGTTGCAGGAAAAGTCCGTTTTTAATTTTTAAAGAAATCATCAACTATGTTCACAGTGGCTGGACCATTGTGCGTCCCCACCAGAAACGGACGGGTGACCTAGTTTCTCTGCATCTCTGGCAGCGTTTGGTTTTATCACAATTTTTAACTTTGATAGACGTGTAGTGACATCTTGTGTGATTTCCATCTCCATGTCTCTGCCGACCAACTTTTCATGTACTTGCTCGCTACCTCTACGTCAAATAGCACAGTGAAACCTGCGTGTCCCCTTCCTTCAGGAGACTGATGATTTCTTCTCTGGAATGATTGAACGAAAGAGGCTTCTTACATAAGGACGTGTGCAGAGAGATGCGTGGAGGGGGTTGGCTCTGGTACAGCTCCCACGCTGGCTCCAGGCTGGAGGTGGCTCCGTCTTGTCTACAGTCAGGTACCCAGGGGTTCACCAAACTAGAGGACAGTTTGCCACCTGACCACCCCTTAGTGAGCACACTGTTGAAACCACCTGCCTAGCTGTAGAAGTGGTTGTCTATGCTCTGTCCCAAACCACCCCAAAATATAGTGCCTTAAAACAATGGCAATCATTTGCGTACAAGTCCACAGTCTGGCAGAACTCAGTGTGGACAGCTCATTTCTCCTCCATACAATGGGCTGGCGTGGCCAGGACTGGAGGATCAGCTTCTAGAATGGTTCAGGGCTGTCGGTGAGGGGCTTAGACCAGGCTGCTGATCCTCTCCACATGGGCCTCTCAGAGGGCTGCTTGCGCTTCCCCACAGCATGGCAGCTGAACTGCATAGGCAAGAACTTCAAAAGCCTGGGGCAGCAGCCACAAGGCTGTTTACGATCTGACCATAGAACTCTCAGGATGTAACTCAACAGGAGGAATAGAAGGAATTTATGACCCCACTCCAGTACTCTTGCCTGGCAAATCCCATGGACGGAGGAGCCTGGTAGGCTGTAGTCCATGGGGTCGATAGGAGTCGGACACGACTGAGCAACTTCACTTTCACTTTTCACTTTCATGCATTGGAGAAGGAAATGGCAACTCACTTCAGTGTTCTTGCCTGGAGAATCCCAGGGATGGGGGAGCCTGGTGGGCTGCCGTCTCTGGGGTCGCACAGAGTCGGACACGACTGAAGCGACTTAACAGCAGCAGCGGCGGCATGGCTATATTTAAACCACGTACCCAGAGCTCTGAACAGTTTTTTAATGCCTTATCAAATGTGAGCTGATAGCCACATATCAGAAGACATTTGAGAAAAGCCTCCAATATGAAGACAAAGATAAAGAAAAGTAAAAGAGACTACAAAAAGCAAAGATAATATAGGAGAATAAGAAAACAACAACAACAACAAACCCACCAAACCCACTATAATTAATATCTGCAGAGAAGTACGAGAAGATACTGGATTCGTGCAGCAATGGGACTGAATGTTATTTTAACAGGGGAACAACTTATAAGTAAGAAAAATGCTCTTATACTGAAAGTATAAGAAATATTTAAAATTTTAGAAAATTTGGTAAAGGAGGTTGAAGAAATCTCTCAGGGGAAAAAAAATACAAGAAGACAAAGAGATGGAGTAGCATAAAAAATAAGGAAATGAGGATCAACCCCCAAAAGTCACACATTACACTAATAGGAATTCCAGAAAAGGAGAGGAGATACAACAGAAATGAAGAAATTAACAAGCAATACCAGCACTTTTCCCAGAACTGAAAGACATGGGCCTCTAGATTGGGTTTGATAAGCATATAGCACATTATCATTTTTTTAGCCCATTATCTTTTAAAGAAAACTTTTAATGGAAGTATATTTGAGATACTGTTGGACTATAAAGATGGCTGAGCACCAAAGAATTGATGCTTTTGAACTGTGGTGCTGGTGAAGGCTCTTGAGAATCCCTTGGACTGCAAGGAGATCCACCCAGTCCATTCTAAAGGAGATCAGTCCTGGGTATTCATTGGAAGGACTGATGCTGAGGCTGAAACTCCAATACTTTGTCACCTGATGCGAAGAACTGACTCTTTGGAAAAGACCCTGATGCTGGGAAAGACTGAAGGCAGGAGGAGAAGGGAACGACAGAGGATGAGGTGGTCGGATGGCATCACCCACTCAATAGACATAAATTTGAGCAAACTCGCCAAGATAGTGGAGAACAAAGGAGCCTGCCTTGCTGCAGTCCATGGGGTCATGAAGAGTCAGACACGATTTAGCGACTAAACAACAATAGCCTATACTGTTATCTACAGCAACAGTGTGCTTTTCATTACCATCACGTATCTCCTTGAATGAATATACCACCAATTATTTATCCATTCTGTTGTTGATGAATTTGGGTTATTTCCAGTTGGTGGTTATAACAGATTTTGTTGCTGTGAACATTCCTGTTTGCTTCTTTTGGTTGACTGGATTTACATTTTGGGTGCATAGGGAGATGTAGGTCGTACGATTGGCTTCAGTAGATACCGTTGAACAGTTTCCCAAAGCGGTTGAGCCAACGTGTGCCGCCATTAGCGGTGTGGGAGAGCTCCAGCCGTCTCTGCAGCTTCTTCGACAGCTGGTACTGCCTTTTCACCCGCTCCCATCCAGGTCATCATGACAAGTTGTGAAAGGATGTTCAGTAAGGGACAGCGTGTTGTCAGAAGCTCTTCCAATCTTGTGCTGGGAAGGATCTGAGTAAGAAAGTGGCTCAAGAGAGGCCAGGAGAGCAGCCAAACCCTGCGGGACTCACGAGCGCTGACAGGGGTCAGACTTCATCCTGTATGCTTGGCAGGCCTGAAGACCGCTTTTTGAGTGTCCGAAATGCCGTTTTGGCTTCACTGTGGACCATGGGTTCAAGGAAGGCGATATAAATGCAGAGGGAGCTGTGAGCTATTGCAGAATCGAGGCCGGTACTGACGAAGCTTCAGACGAGGGTGAGAGGGCTGAAGAGAAGTCGATTCAGAAGCAGTTCAGGTGGGAGACCCTAGCCGTCCCGGTGGCGGGTCCGCGGTGTCAGCTGAGGGTCGGAAGGACCACGGGGACCCCACGTGCCTGGCTCACCCCCAGGGACTGATGCTGCAGATGTGGGGTGAGGAGGAGAGTCCAGTCCTGGGTGTGCTGAATCTGAATTGCCCGCAAGACACCCGAGTGAAGACCTCACACAGGCAGGGGGCTGTTTCAGCCTCCTGGTGCTCTCTAAACAGAGGTGTGGTGGGGGTGGCAAAGATGTAGATCTGGGAGTCAGAATCACGAAATGAGGTCAGGAGCACAGGAAGAGCGCCTGGAACGAGAAGAGGCATAGACAGGCCTGAACCCTGAGGAAACACAACACTTCATGGACGCAGGGAAGTCTGCAAGGTGCTGTGGGGTGGAGGTGGGGCTGGGGAGGGCGTGGTCCAGGAGCCGCTTGGGCGGAAGGCTCTGCAACTTGGGACCAGTCTCTGAGGGTGTTCTCAGGGCGGGGGATTTGAACTTGCAAGGGAGTTGGAGCAGGAAGAGTGAGACAGGATGGAGGAGGAGGCCAGTGGTAAATCCTTCTTAAAAAAAAAATGAAGGTCTGAGGCTAGATAACTTTCTCCATGGCCAGATGACTTCCCTCTAAGCCCCTCCCACCAACCACAGTCTGCCCAAGACCCCGTCGGGGGACAGAGGTGAGGATGGGATGCTTGCTCCAGACTGAATGTTGTGGACATCACGGATGTCTCAAGGTCAAGTTCATCCAGGGCACAAACCACAGGCGCGTCGGAGGGGATTTCCTTTTCTCCTTCCCAGAGAAGTGCCCCCAAGTGTCCCGGCTGCAGACTGAGGAAGGGGAGGGTCTCGCCCTGAGACTTGAGGAGCCACTCGGGGGCGTCTCCAGGAGGCCGAGGACCCGAGACACCCAGAGGGACAGTGTCCTGATGGCGTCGGGAGCCGATGAGGGGCGCGGGCTGCCCCAGCGGCCAGTGAGCTGACCCTCTGAGGGAGGCATCCTGACCCCAGAATGAACGCCCACATGAGCAACACCAGCCGTGTCCTTCACAGCGTGTCCTTCACAGAAGGCATGAGGCAGCGCTGCCCACTGGAGAGGGCCCACGACAGCGCTCGGACTTGAGCGTGAGAGGCTGCGGCAGGAAGAGCCCAGCCCCGGGCTCAAGGTGAAGCACCTGCTGTGCCCCGGGCCTGCCCACTCCTGACCCAGAAGCCGCAGCTGCGACATTTCTGAAGGGGCCAGCCGCTGGAGACGAAACTGGGGCAGGCGCATTTGTGTGCGTGGTGTTGATTGCCAGCGGTTAATCACCAAGGGTAAGTGGAAGAAATCATTCCTGTTCATTTGCAAATGGAAATCAGACGAGGGCTGTGCTGAAATGCATCAGCGTTTTCCCTTCCAAATGAAAGGATTTCAGAAAGACAGCTGACCTTGGGGTGCCTGGCAGGCCCAGGCCGCCGGCTCCGAGTGTCCTGTGTCTCTTCCAGACGTTCCCGGGCCGCCATGCCCGCGGGTCCCCAGCAGACCTACTTAGTTGAGAAAGTAGGAGCATTTCGGATGCCATGAAGTCACAGGCACACAAACAGCCAGGCTCCCTCTTTTATTACCTTGCAAAGCCCTGGAGACGCTTTCACCTCACTTAAGGAGCCCCGGCAAATTATGCTGAAATCCTTCCAAGGGTTGAAATGATATGTTTATAAATCCTCCTTGCTGAACTGTTGGCCCCAAGAAATCTTACAATAATAAAGACGTATGTGCTGGGGGCAGGAGGGGGGTTCTTTCCTCTGTCCACTCCCCCCCCCCCCCCCACCAAATGTGCAGCTTTTTCTGCCTACGGGTGGCGTGTTGATACTGCATTTTCGTCCGGCATTATCACCCTCCAAGGCCCATGATGTAGCCCCCTGATCAGACGTGTAATGAATGTCTCTCCATGCTGGTGGATTCATTACTGTGATTTATAGCTGTTTTAATGTACACAAGCTTCTTAAACAACTTAGAGTTGATTGTTCTGGAACTAGACCTGGGTCCCCGGGAACTCTTGGAGCTGAGCCATGGTTCAGGGAGTTATTGTGTCCCTGGGCAGGTAAACAACCTTGGATCAAAGGTGCTAGGTTACCTGCAAACAGTGTCGATTGGAACAGGAAGCACCTTATAATGGGGAGCAGGGGCAGTCTAATAAACCTCCTGAACCTGGGCCAGCACCCCCGGGCATGGCTGCACTCTGTCTGTAGCACGCAGGAAGGACGGGCTTGGGCCCAGGAGAGGTGAGTGCTCTCGCCGGCATGCCTGGGCCGGCCGGGCACCTTCAGGGAACTTCCCCAGGAGGCCTGCACAGGGACATACAGAGGCTGACAAATGCCGGGGGAGAGAACCAACCTGGGTTACTCAGTGCACAGAGATCCTGCTTTTTTCAAAATACATTTTAACTTAGTCATCTTAAGAATGGCTCTAATGCTGTTCAGAATGTCAACCTAAACCAAGCACCCGCTGGAGCATTCTAGAACTGGGGGGCTGTGGGACTTCCCTGGTGGTGCAGTAGGTAAGAATCCGCCTGCTGATGTGGGGAACACGGGCTCAGTCCCTGGTCCGGGAGGATCCCACGTTTGTCAGGGCAGCTAAGCCCGCACACCACAACTCCTGAGCCCACGAGCCCTAAGAGCCCTAAAGCCCGTGCTCCGCAACAGGAGAAGCCGCCCCCGGGTGAGAAGCGCACGCAGCGCAAGTGGAGAGCAGCCCCGCTCGCCACAACCGGGGAAAGCGCGCCTGCAGCGAGGAAGACCCAGCTCGGCAAAATAAACGCACAGATGATTAAAGAAAAGAACTGGGGGTTGTACTCAGAGGGGAGGGAGGGGAACCCTGTAGCAACTGCGACCAGGAATGGGGTGTGGAAAGCTTCAGCCGGACTGGGAGAGCTCAGGGAAAGAGAGAAGGCTCCAGAAGGAGGGTGAGGGCTAGGGGAGGGGGTGCTTTGCGGACGGAGGGCCGGCAGCGTTCTGGAAGTTACCGCCTAGAAGGAGGGCTTTCCTGGGCCAGGGGGAGGCAGCGGTGGTGAGGGCGCCCAGGAGAGACTGCCCACCTGTGCCAGGTGAGAACCCTTGAAAGGAGGCGGTGCCCACAGGGTTCCGGGGGCGCGTCCCTGCTGCAGAAGGCTCTTCCTCACTACCCACCGGAGGACCCCTGGTGAAGTGTTCAGTCAGGCCGTCACTGTCCCCAAAAGCAATGCCACTTGGCTCATCTCCGTGGACCCGAGTTATTTGACTAAGAGGGTTGGATTTAGAAAAAAAATCACCGTCTGAGGCTTGATGACTTATTTCATGGTCGGATGACTCTCCTCTCTAAGCCCCGCCTACCCTAGCTAGGGTGAGGGGCGTTTGCTCTGTGGAGCCGGACACCCCTCTGTAAGGCCGATGCGCAGGAGTCCTGGGCTGGGCTGACCCCTCTGGACCCTGGACAGAAGGTCACAGAGGAGCCGTAAGAATGCCTGCCCAACAGGCACACAGCCTCCTCACCCAGAGGGGGACAGCGGGGTCTGAGGTGGGCAAGGGATCGGCCATGTTCACCGGGGCGGAGCTGAGCCTGGGACACTCTTTGCCAGCTTCCCGTGTTCTCCCAGCTCCATCCTGCTCCCACTTCCATGGGACTGTCCCCCAAAATTCACAATGAGAGGCATGAGCCTCCCCCGCCCACCTCTCCTGCACCCCCACCTAAGGGCCACTGACCTCTGTCCCACAGAGGAGACCCAAGTCCTGGGTGGGCCCCTTTCCATCTGGGTGCAGGAACCTCTGCTATTCAGTCAAGAGCGCAACTGTCTAGACGGCAGCTGACAGGTATTAATCGGCCAGACGGGGTGATAGTGTGCCCCACCGGCCAGCAACTTCAAGCCCAACCGCGGCAGAGGGGATGCCCACAGGGAGGACAGCAGTGGACACGAGCCTGCGAAGAAGACGTCTCTCTGGCTGCATCACTTCTGTAGGCTCCACTTCTCCAACCCTGGGCTGGTCTGAGCGTGGGCTCACCCAATGTTAGTGATGCCACCGTGTCTGAGAGATGAGATGGAAGTGGGACCTGGCTTCTGTTTTGAGAAGCTCCCAATTTCATAAGATATCATGTACTTTATCAATTGAATTACATTCTCCCTGCCCCAATTCACACAACAGAGTCCTAACCCCGAACCTCAGAAGGAGCCTCACTTGAAAATCAGGTCTTTGCCTGATGTGATCCAGTTAAGATGAGGTCATTAGGGTGGGTCCTGATCCCACAGGACTGTCCTCACACAAAGGGGAGATCTGGACACGGAGACAGATGCCCACAGAGAAGACCCCACGTGACGACAGAGGCAGACCTGGGGGTGATGCTCCTACAAACCCAGGGACACCAAAGACAGCAGAGACCACTGGAACTGGGGGAAGGCCTGGGACCGAGGCTGTCTCGTGGCCCCAGCAGGACCCCACCCTGCCCACAGCTTGGTCTCGGGCCTCCAGCCTCCAGGACGGTGATATAATATATTTCCACTGCAAAGGATATGAATTTGAGCAAACTCTGGGAGACAGTGAAGGGCAGGGGAGCCTGGCGTGCTGCAGTCCGTGGGGTTGCAAAGAGTCGGACACGACTGAGTGGCTGAGCAACAACAAAGCCGCCCCTGTGGCGCTTTGCTCCAGCAGCCCCAGGACTCTAATAACACAAAGTGTGTATCAAGTTACCTCCTACAGGGACCCACGGCCCCCTGAGTCGCGGGGAAGGCGGGATCCACATACGCAAGTCCCACAGATCATTTTTTACCCGACCAACCACTTTAATTAAAGGGGGGAGAAAAAACAATTTAGTTGAACAGCTGGTTTCAGTGATATTTTTTTCTGTCTTTCACCAGCAGTTTGCCTGAATTTATATGGTCTTTCCACGGACAACTGTTCCAGCCCCTTGACCCTAGGACGGGCTCTCTGGCGCTGTGCTGGCGCCCTGCCCTCATGCCAGGCCTTGACCCCTGGATGCCTGGGAAAGCACCTGACTGATCCAGCTGGGGACCCTGCTGAGGTCAGAGACGCACGCATGTGGCTCCATCAGGAAGTAAGGTTGCTCTAGCCACCACCGATGAATGGCTTGCTTGGGGCCAGGAGACTGTCTCCCCTGAGAAGATGCATCCTCCTATAATTTCCATAAAATATTAAAAGTGGAGTTCGGTTATAAGAGCCACACCTGCTGATTCCCACCCCTGAAGAGGAGATGGCTGAAGGGCTCTGGAATGAGGTCACGCTTCCTAACCCGAAGGCAGTCTTGGGAAGGTGGGTTTCTGCTGTATCTGCTGAGAGCACCCAGCTTTGGAGACCGGCAAACTTCTGCCCACCATGAGGTCACAGCAGGGTGAAGGCAGCCATGTGGCCAGACGTCTGGGGGTCAGGGAAAGCAGCGGTCACTCAGAAACCTGGGAGACAGTGAGCTGGCCAGTGGGAGAAGGGCAGTGAGTCTCCAGCTGAACTCCAAGGACAGTGCGTCTCAGGGCTGTGAGCCGAGGCGTCCCAGAGGCCCACCCCGGGAGATCTGTGGGCCATGTGCGGCAGCATGGATGGATGTAGAGACTCTCACGATGAATGAAGTGAGCCAGAGAGGGACGAGCATCCCATGACGCCACTTACCTGTGGAATCATATACGGTGGTGCAAATGAACAGAAAAGTCACAGAAGCAGAAAACAAACTTATTTACAAAACAGAAATAGGGCCAGAGATGTAGAAAGCAAGCTCATGGTTACCAAGGGCGGGGGGAAGGGCATACAAATAAGTTGGGAGACTGGGACTGACATATGCTGCTGCTGCTGCTGCTAAGTCGCTTCAGTCGTGTCCGACTCTGTGCGACCCCATAGACGGCAGCCTACCAAGCTCCTCCGTCCATGGGATTTTTCCAGGCATGAGTACTGGAGTGGGTTGCCATTGCCTTCTCCGGGGACTGACATTTCACTTTCATGCATTGGAGAAGGAAATGGCAACCCACTCCAGTGTTCTTGCCTGGAGAATCCCAGGGACGGGGGAGCCTGGTGGGCTGCGGTCTATGGGGTCGCACAGAGTCGGACACGACTGAAGCGACTTAGCAGCAGCAGCAGCATATATAAAAATGTGAAGTGAAAGTCGCTCAGTTGTGTCCAACCCTTTGTGACCCCGTGGACTATACAGTCCATGGAATTCTCCAGGCCAGAATACTGGAGTGGGTAGCCTTTCCCTTCTCCAGGGGATCTCCCCAACCCAGGGATCGAACCCAGGCCTCCCGCACTGCATGTATAAAAATAGATGACTGATGAGAACCCATTGTACAGAGCCGGGGACTATTCAGTACTCTGTACTGACCTGTATGGAGAAAGAACCTAAAGGAAAGGTGGATATGTGTCCATGTATCACTGATTCACTTTGCTTCACACCTGAAGCTAACACAGCATTGTAAATCAGCACCACTCCAATAAAAAGGTAAAAACGAGCTCTGTGGGTAAAATTCAGGAGTCCTGTACCTGGATAGGAAATAATCTCTTTGTTTTCACTAACCTGCAACCGGAATTTCGCAGGCCTTTTAATTATGAATGTGGAACAACCCACCGCCAGCACACGAAGCCCACCGTGTAGTATCACGTGGCTGCAGGCTCCTGTCACGTGGCGGCGGGCTCCTGTCACGTGACCGCAGGCTTGGGCCGCCTGCACAGACCTCACAGGGTGGCTTACACATGCCAGTCCTTCAGAGGCGTCTGCACCAGGGACCTCGTGGTTTAAGTCGCTGGTTAAGAGGCGAGCGTGTTACTCTCACACGTTTGTTCAAATGTTCTCATAAATATGTTTCAGAACAATTGTTTTCCTTTATAAGCCCCCATATACCTGTAATGCAGGAGATGTGGGTTCGATCCCTGGGTAGGGAAGATCTCCTGGAGGAGGAAATGGCGACCCACTCCAGTATTCTTGCCTGGAGAATCCCATGGACAGAGGAGCCGGCTGGGTCGCAGAGTCGGACACAGCAGAGTGACTATCACTTTCACTTCCACATGTTGCATCATAGCCCGAAACCCTTTCCTCTGAGAAGCAGGTCCCTGGGCTCCACCAAGGGGCCAAAGCGCCCATGACTCACAAGATCAGCTCCCAATCTTCTAAGAGGGGACGGGAGCCGGGTTTGAACCAGGAAAATGGTCAAGGACTAAAGGGAGGCGACTCGGGGTGAGGGGATCTCAGGAGTCGGGGGCCAGGCAGCTGAGCAGGGGCAGAAAGATTCTCGGCAACTGCGACAGCGGAACCACTACATCCCTCGAGCAGAAGACAGAAGGGGCACAGGGCCCAGACTCCAGAAGCAGCCGGGACTGTGGCAGAGATGCCCACTCCAAGACTCTCCGAGAGGAAGGCTACCCGCCCCTCCCTTCCCCCGGCTTCCAGAAAGCCACCTGTACCTCCTCTGGCTGAGTCCCAGTCGCGCAGGGGCTGGGATCGGCCTCCCCCGGCACACCCCGTGTCACCTCGCAGAGCAACGCGAGGGCTCATCACCTGGGCTGAGGCCCTTTCTCCTGGGGCTGCAGCGGCCCTGGCAGGACAGCGGGAGGGGCCTGGCAAGACCAGGCAGCCCCACGTGCAAGAGCCCCCGAGTAACCACACGCAGGAAACACGGAATCACAGCTCCTCTACTCTGAATGCGGGACTCCTGCCGACGTGCCCTTTCTGACCTCCCCCCGGGATTGTCATCATGTGCATTGACACGCTGTTGAGGGAGAAGAAATGAGATTATGAAGAGTTCTTATTGATTCACTCGTCAGCAGGCAGGCCTGATCCGGAGGAGACAATAAATATGGGTGGTACCTGTGTGAATTCGAACAATCACTGGCTTATTAGCGTTTGGCACCAGGAACACGGCTGGGATTAATGCCCCGGGATCCCTGGTGCTGCCTCCAATCTTATCTATTTTATGAGCCAGCGCTTTGCTTTCTGAGTCACTGGGAGAATCGCACTTGTACATCAATTACATTTCCATTAGTACTGAGATCTCTTTCTTCCTAGGACAGGATCAGGCTGCAGATACACAAAATATCAATACTCACTCTCCCTTCTTTATGCTAATCCCGGCCTCGTCCAGGGCCTAGAGGGGTTTTATGCTGATGCAGTGTTTACAGGCAGCTGGGCTTCCCGGACAGTGCGGTCCCCACTTCTGTGGGTGCTCAGCCCCAGGGCTAGAGACTGGGGTGGAGACCCCACGCGTCTGCCCAGGTGACCTCCTGGTGGTCCGGGCACGGTCGCTGCGTCAGGGATGCTGGAGTCATGCTGCTGCCATTGGCTTAGTCATCGGCTGTGTCTCCACACCGAAGTCAGAGCATCCTTACGTAAATGAGTGAAGAGGACATGGTGGAGATGTTAGATCACCTCCAGGAGCTTGTTCTTTGCCTGGTTTTCCGTCGCTGACCTGACCCCCACCCAGAGTCAGACATGGCTGAGCCCACATGCACAAGTATGTTCTTTGGGAGGGTGACCATTCTGACTCCCACATTCATTCATTCAAATGAAGGCAGCTATTATTTTATTCAATCAGTATTTATTGACCCTTTACTGTGGATATTGAAAGCCACGAGACTGAAGGAAGTCACCTGAGGAAAGATTTGACCTAAGGAAGAAAGGAAAGTTAAGGGCGGAGCCTGGCGCACTCCAGTGTCTAGAACTTGGAGAAACAAGGAGGAGTCTGAGACAGGGACTGAAAAGCAACATCAGGTGAAGCACGGACACCACCTGGAGAGGGCATCCTGGATCCCAAATCAGCGCCGTAAGGAAGGTGCAGGAACCCCTGCAGCCACTGGGCAGGGGCCCAGACAGGGGGCTGGACTCCGCACATGGGCTCCCTCCCACATGTCCCAGCAAGATGAGACAGGCTCCAGGCGAGCCTGAGCGGAGAGGGCCCGGCAGAGGCCCCACCTGGCCTCAACAGCCTTGCAGAAGAAGAGGGACCGTGCTGGAGGACTCACCCGTGCCGAAGTGCAAACATTCCTCAAGGCACGGCGCTCAGGAGAGTGAGGCGCAGGCAAAGGATGGTGTCGGCGGACGGGAAAGAGCTGTGGACCCAGCCCTGAGCCCTCACATGTACACTCAGCTGTTTGCCACTAGGTTGCTGAGACAACTCGGCAGGGGAAATATTAATGACCACCTTTGCAACAGGTGGTCCCAGGACAACAGGCTACAGCCACGGCAAAATGATGAACCTGGATCCTCACACCATGCGAAACGTAGTTCACTCATAGTAGATCATGGACCTAAATTTTAAAATATTCATTTATTTGGCTGCACCTGGTCTTGTTGGGGCATCTTAGTTGCAGCGTGTGGGGTCTCAGCCCCCTGACCAAGGATTGAACCCGGGTGCCCCACGTTGGGAGCACCAAGTCTTAGCCACTGGTGCTAAGGAAAGTCCCCATAGATTTAAGTTTAAGAGGTCAAACTATCAAATTCTTAGAAGAAAACACAGTAGCAAATCTTCATAACCTGGCTTAGGAAAAGCCTTCCTAGGCTTTTAGGACACTAAAAGCAGTAACGAAAGAAAGATAAGTAAGCTTGACTTTGTCAAAAAGAAACGCTTTCGTTCTTCCAAGAACACCATCCAGAAAGTGAACGGACAAAGTGGAATAAAATTCTTGCGAATCATACATACAAGTTCTGGAAAAGAACTTGTATCAGGAGTATGTGAAGAACCCTTACACTTTGATGGTAAAAAGACAAATGACCCATTAAAAACAAGCAAAGGATCTGAACAGACATTTCTTCGGTGAAGATGTTCAAGTGTCCAATAAGCACATGGAAAGGTGTTCACCTTCACAGGCCATTAGGAGGCGAAAGTGAAGTCGCTCAGTGTCCGACTCTCTGCGAGCCCGTGAAATGTAGCCCGCCAGGCTCCTCTGTCCATGGGATTCTCCAGGCCAGAGTACTGGAGTGGGTAGCCTTTCCCTTCTCCAGGGGATCTTCCCAACCCAGGGATCGAACCCAGGCCTTCCGCATTGTGGGCAGATTCTTTACCAGCTGAGCCACCAGGGAGCCCCAAGAGAAGTCAAAACTGCAGTGACACAGCGTGCCACACCCCACTAGGTCGGCTGCAACGAGATGGCCGGAGATAGAAGGATGTGGAGAACCTTGTAAGTTACCATGCTCAACAGCAGGGGTGCCAAGACGCGCCACCACGGCGGGGTGGTCTGAGCAGCAGACTTTCCTTCTCACAGTTCTGGAGGCGGCAAGTCTCCGACCAAGGTGCTGCAGGTCTGGAGGAGGGCTCCCCTCCTGGCTGGAGACGGCCACCCTCTCTCCGTGTCCTCACATGCTGGAGAGAGGGGGAGAGAGGCTCTGGGGTCTTGTTATTGCTGCTCAGTCGCTCAGTCGTGTCCGACTCTTTGTGACCCCATGGACTTTAGCCCACCAGGCTCCTCTGGCCACGGGATTTTCTGGGCAAGAATACTGCAGTGGGTAGCCACTCCCTTCCAGGGTATCTTCCTGACTCAGGGATCAAACCCCCTTCTCCTGTGTCTCCTACATTGCAGGTGGATTCTTTACCCTCCGAGCCATCAGGGAATCCCCTTAAGAACAAGTGCAAAGGTTGGAAAAGACCAGCTTTCCAGCTCGTCTCATCAGGCAGCAGGGTCCCTCTTACTCAGCCCTTCCTTTCAGCCAGGCCTCCTGGTGACTGATGAGGCCCACCCTGGGGAGCCATCGGCTTTAGTCTATAGTTTCAAATGTTCATCTCATCCAGAAACACCCTCACAGACACGCACAGAGCAGCGTCAGACCAAACGTCCGGGCACCCATGGTGCAGCCAAGTTGACGCGTAAATGAGGCATCACACAGTCCTCAAAACGTTCTGTGTCGTGTTACCAGACAACTCAGCCGTTCCACGCCTGAGCATAAGCGACGGGAAATGTAAAGGAACATCCACACAAAAGCTTGCCCACGAAATGTCAAAGCGGCATTTCTCGTAACAGCCAAAAGACAAAAACAACCTAAATGTCCACCAACCGACGAGAGAGTAGATGGAGCCTGGTCCATCTCTGGCAAGAAGAAAGGAGGCCCTGACGGAGGCTGCGACGTGGTGATCCTCGGACACGCTGAGTGAGAGGCCGGACACAGACGCTCACGTGGCCCGTGATCCCGTTTATACAGTGTCCGGGAGAGGCAAGTCCCTCGGGACAGGAAGTAGATGAGCGGTCACCCGAGGCTGGGGAGGGGCAGATGGGAGCCGGGGCAGGGTTCTACGAGCAGGTAGGTCCATGACCACCCACTGGAGCTGAGACAGTCAGCGTGGGTGTCTGCTCAGCTGCAGAAGTGTGGACAGGATGTGTTCCTTTACTCCACTTGGAGATTTGCAGGACGAGGGGCAGACAGGGGGTGGGATGCAGGCGCAAAGGAGTTTCGGACATTGAATGTACGCCATGCAAACCTGGGAGTCTGGACGAAACAGCCTGCTGCTGGACTACCTGAAGGGTCCTCTCTCCCCAGAGCTCACTCACCGCTTCTCCTGACGGCCTGCCCCACCCCGCAGCATCGCACCATGGGGATCGTGGGGTGTGTCCTCCCCGAGACGACACGGCCGTCTCAGACAGCTCAGGAACTGGCTCCATGTCTCTTGGCTATGAGGACCAGTCTGTAAGACCGTTCTTAAATATTGATGTATATTTTTAAAATAGCAACAATTAAGTTATAAAGTAAAATCTGGGGAAAATATTGGCAATGAATGTGATAACTAAAGGTAAAGGCCTTTGGTACGTTCGCGTCAAGCTTTGATAAGTCAGTAAGAAAATGCTGAGCGCTGCATGAGGGAAACGGCAGAAGATACTACTCAAGAATAGGCTTTTAACCACGATGTTTTAAAAAAAAAAAAAGGGCTTCCCTCGTGGCTCAGACAGTAAAGAATCCTCCTGCAATGAGGGAGACCTGGGTTCAACCCCTGGGTTGGGAAGATCCCCTGGAGAAGGTACGGCTACCCACGCCACTATTCTGGACTGGAGAGTTCCACGGACTGTATAGTCCATGGAGTCACAAGAGCTGGACACAACTGAGTGACTTTCACTTTCAAAAAAGAATGTAAAAAGTGGGGTGTGAACTAGTGATACAGTGTGGCTGAATCTCAAAATAATCACACTGAGTGAGTCAGACCGAAAACAGTCTGGAGTCCACACTCTGTAGTGTACAGATAATCTACAGCCAGCCAGTGCCTGCTCAGTCGTGTCCAACTTTCTGGGACCCCACGGACTGTAGCCCACCAGGCTCCTCTGTCCATGGGATTCTCCAGGCAGGAACACTAGAGTGGGTTGCATTTCCTCCTCCAGGGGATCTCGCCGAGTCAGGGATCGAACACTCATCTCGGGGACAAGGTCCCAGCTCGATCGGGTGCTTCTTCAAAGGAGCATGTACCCCAGGGCAGGAGAACTGGCTCTGCTGGGGGTGGGCATGGGGGGCAGGGCCGAGTCCTGCTGGAGGACCAGCTGACCAGCCTGGCCGGGGAGGGGCCCATGAGCCCGGCGCTGGCAGGAGCAAGGAGAAGCCTGACCCACACAAGGGCAGGGACGGCCTGACGACTCGGCCATCGACCGGCGTAATGGAGAGATGACGGAAGGAAGGCTGGCGGCCTCGCTCCTCGTGATAAATACATCGGTGGCCCTCCTGATAAATGCTCACGGCACAGCGGAGCAGATGAAGCTGTACCCAATAATGATCCTCATTCGTTCTTGGACCTCTCTGCTGAAACTGCCAATTAAGATAGTGCTTTAAGAGGGATGTGGGTTCCCACCGGCTCCAAGATGGCTTGAAACCAGCACGTCTCACCAGATGCCAGGAGGCTTTCGGGTGGCTCTGCTGATGAGTAGCCACTGACCTGCTTCTGACCCCGGGTGACCAGTTGCGGGGGGGGTAGATGCTCACTGTCCTTGAGGCAGCCTTGGCGCTGCGTGCCCCTGCCAGGCCCTCTCCTGTCCCCGCCAGCACGCCGGTTCCGCTCCAGAGAGGGCCCCTCTCTGCCCCCCGACCCCCGCCTGCATCCCGCAGCCTCCGTGCCTGGTGCCTTGTTACCCAGGCCGCCTCAGGTGGACTGGGGGTTAAATGGAGAAGGCCCGGGCAGCCACACTTGTTCAGGAGGTGCCATGGAGGCAGGACCACGTGAGGGCTTAGTGGAGATGCCCTGAGCCACAGGTGACCACGCTGTGGTCCAGCCTCCATCAGCTTCAGTCTCCCCCACCTCTGATCTGAGAGCTGTCCAGGATGGGTTCCTGAGCCTCGGAGGCTGTGTTCCATCCATCCGTCCCAGACCCCCACCCATATTTAACCGTCATCTAAGCCCACGTAAGTTGAAGCCACCCAGATCCCTCCTGGGGTCCCCTGGTGGCTCAGTGGTAAAGAGTCTGCCTGCAGTGCAGGAGAGGCAGAATCGATCCTTGGGTTGGGAAGATCCCCTGGAGGAGGGCCTGGCAACCCACTCCAGTATTCTTGCCTGGAGAATCCCATGGACAGAGGAGTCTGATGGGCTACAATCCATGGGGTCACAGAGATTCAGACACAACTTAGCAACTAAACAGCACCACCACCCCAGTCCCAGGAGACCAGGCTCCACAGCAAAGCCTGAACAGCCAGACCCTTGGCACAGTCTGAGCTCTGGGGTCTCTGTGTGCCCAGAGAACAGCAAACAGTCCTCACAGTTTGGAAGCTGCATGTGGTGGTCGCCTAGGGCTGCCAGAGCAGACCAGCAGAGAGCGCGTGGCTGACAAACGGAGGTCACGGTCCCCAGTCTGGAGGCCGGAGTCTGGACGTGGCCAGGCTCCCCAAGAGTGCTGGGGAGGGTCTGCTCCATGTGCCTTTCCTGGCTTCTGTGGGCCCTTGACTCGGGGCTACAGAGCTCCAGGCTTTCTCTTGCCTTCTCCCTGTACTCGTGGCCACGGCCAAAGGGCCCCTTTCTGTGCCGACACCAGGGGTATTGGGCTAGGACCCTCCCTAACGACCTCACCTTCACGTGGTCATCAGTAAAGTCCTGCTTCTCTAAATAGGGCACGTCCTGAGTCAATGGAGAACATCAGCACAAGCATTTGTGGCTGTGGGGGACACCATTCAACCCACAAGAGGGGGCAAAAGCAGACTTGAGCCTGTAAGAGCTGTGACTGCAGATTGTTATGAAAGGAAAGCAATATTATATCATCCAGATAAGCACAGCAGGAGTAAACACGCTCTGGTATTCACCCAAAAGCTTCACTGAAGTCTGAGTGACGAGCAGTGATGCTCCGTGCACACCCCTCGCCCCCACGCAGATCTGCGGAGAACACGCAGAGCAGACAGACAGATTTACCTGGTTCTTACCCGGATGGGCTGGCTCGCAGAATGAGGCAATTGATTAGATATACAGCTTTAGGAAAGCTCAGTATTAAACTGTCATTTTGTCAATAAAACGTCATTTCATCAATATAATGTCGGCACGCCTGAATGTTTCTGCATAATTAATTCTGCTGATGCATTAAGGAATGTTATACACAATATTAATCAAAAGGTAGTGTCAACAGAGGGCCATATATAAACCCAGATATCAAGACTGCAAACCTCTCTGAGAACCCTGTTCCCACCGAGACACTGCTCATCTAGAAACACTTGGATTTTTTTTTCATAAAACTGCTATTTAAAAAATTAATCAGTCAAGGAAAAGCAATTAGAGTAATATACAGAAACCTCCTGGGAAATTAGTTTTTTACAAAACACTTTTTAATAAACTGCCTTTGCTGTTGCTGTTGTTCAGTCCCTCAGTCGAGTCCGAATTTTTGTGACCCCGTGGACTGCAGCATGGCCTCCCTGTCCCCCACTATCCCCTGGATTTTGCTCAAACTCATGTCCATTGAGTTGGTGATGTCATCCAGCCATCTCATCCTCTGTCATCCCCTTCTCCTCCTGCCCTCCATCTTTCCCAGCATCAGGGTATTCTCCAGTGAGTCAGCTCTTCACATCAGGTGGCCAAAGTATTGGAGTTTTAGCTTCAGCATCAGTCATTGTAGTGAACATTCACGACTGATTTCCTTTAGGATGGACTGGTGTGATCTCTGTAGTCCTAGGGCTTCTCAAGAGTCTTCTCCAGCACCACAGGTCAAAAGCATTTAGCTGTACTCAGTGTTCAGAGAGTGGCCCTGAGTCACGGGGTTACGGGGCACATGGAAACCCAGCAGTGTCCTCGCAGACACTCGGGCACAGTTCTTCGCGGGCTGTTTGCAAACAGATGCAGCTTTGTCATCCTGGGAAGAGGGGCTCTTGACCACATATAGACGCACGGCCAAGGCCAAGGCCGAGCGCTGAGCTCTGGACCTCTCCGCAGAGCCCAGGAAAGGCGCCACCGGTTCCCAGCTGCTTCAGAACCAGCCAGGAGCAGGCAAGGGGCAGGTGACTGCCGGGAAGAATGGCCCGTGCCTGCCCGCGGCCAGCTGCTGCCCCGCGCCTCCCGTTACCCCTCATCAGCCCCTCTCTCCCCAACCCCCGTTTCTCCCTCTCTGTGGCCACAGGCCTGTGAGCCCCCTGCCCTCTGCCGGGGCTCTGTACCCCACATCCGCTCACGGGAAACTGGACTCCCCTTGAGCGAGAGAGGCCCCCAACAAGCAGAGGGGGTGCTCAGATCTGCAGAGCTGCCTGTCCTGGCTCACCATATCGGGAGCCTGGGGCACTGAAGCCTGGCTCCCCCCAGGCCTTGAGGCCAGGGTGACCCCCATGGAGAGGACACCTATCCCCCCATCCTGGCCACTATGTCCTGGAAGCGGTTCGGCTGCCCCAAGCCCAGCACCCACCTGGACACCATGGCCTCACCTAGAACCCCCTTCACGGGTCCCCAGCCTGACTGGTGGAGTTCTGCCTGTCCCGACCAGGATTAGATCCAAAGACCCCCGTCAGGGTGTGACGACAGACACCCGGGCTTGAGCCCCAGCTTCGCCACCTCAAATGCTGCTGCTCTGGGCAAGTTTCTGGGTTCAGTTTGCAATTCCAGGAAACAGGGATGATATTAACAGTTAGTTAATATCATCATGTGTTGCTCACACGGTGCGAGCAACACATGAGGCTAGAAGTCCTCACGTTACTGCCTCAAACGGCGCTTGGCATGTAGAAGGCGTGGGGAGATGTCGGCTGTCGGCGGGGCCCGGACACCGGTCCATACCCGGGGGGCAGAACGCGGGTACTCCCAAGCTTGAGTCAGACGTGTGGCACCTACTGCGCTGGCTCAGCCACCCCCGGCTCTGGGGCCTGACCGCCCCTCCAAGGCGGGGCCACGGCTGTCCGTGCTCTGCACCTCCTGAGCCCAGAAATCTCAAAGCTTGGAAAGGGCAAGAAGCAGTAACCCACAGGTAGGTTTTCTGAAGGTCCGTGGCCGGCCCCGGGGTCCAGCTCTCTGGTGGCAGAAGCCTCACGCTCACTAGGGAAGACCCAGAGAGACTGATCAGCAAGGAGGCCTGGATCGCCGCCCGGCACCTGTGGGGTGGTCAGGGCCACACGTGGTGAGGCCTGCGAGCTGGACTCCCCGGGTCCCTCCGGGGCTACAGCGTCTCCAGAGCGGCCCTGGGCTCATCGCCGTGAGGCTCCAAAGGGAACCATGGATGAAGCCGGATGCACGGCCTTCAGACTAACTGCAACTGTGAACCAACTTAGCTGCTGCGCCCCTCTGAGCCTCATTCTGTTGACTCGTCAGATGGGCAGCGATAGAACCCACCTCACAGAAACACGAGGCTTGCAGGCTCGAGTCCAGGATCAAAGTGCTGACCAGTTCCATCCTTGGCGAGGCCCCCTACCTGGCTTGCCGGCTTCCCGGGTCCTCACGTGATGGGGGTTGGGCTCTGACCTCGTCTCAGGAAGACCTCAATGCCGTCATGAGGGCCCTCCCAGGAACCCCACCTAAACCCGAGCCCCCACCCTGAAGGCTCACTTCCATAAGTGATTGCACTGGGCGTTGGGGCTTCGACAGATGAATTCTGGGCACACAAAAGTTCAGTCCACAGCAGACACATTCCCCCCACAACTCCAGCTGCCAGCACTTCACAATGAGCGGATACCAAATATCCCACAGAGAGACGGGGACCTACACGTATCAGGCCATTGCTGTGTGCCTATGCTCCACGCGCGAGCTTTCCTCCTGCCCTGACATCCTCATTAGAATCCCAGAGGTTGTTTCTCCATTTTACAGATGAGAGAAGGAAACCGAGGCTGAGAAGACCACAGCCTCTCACCCGGGTCCCATCACTGTCCGCAGGTTGGGCAGGCTCCAAAGTCCAGCTCCCACCCAGGAACCTGGCTGCCTGCCCCCTCTCCCTACCATGCACCAGCTCCCAAGAACACTTGGCCCCTGCGAAGCACACGTCTCTGTGTTCTGAGCTGTTCTGAGCTTCGCCTTACATGTCGCGGTCTTGGGAGCTCCTGTTCAGAGATGCTTTAACAGGGATTTGGGATTTTTACCTCTATTTTGCAATGGATTCCTAAAATTTAAAAGGCCATCTTTTATGGAAACTTTTTATAATTATAAAAATGATTTTTTTATCCACAGGAATAAAATAAGAATATTGTTGTGAACTATTTTACATTTGTTTTTTTTTCTTTAGTATTTCTGGAGACTGTATTTAACTGCACTTTAATAGAAAGGTCACTGATGGGTTAATAAAGGGCCAAGGTTGGTCTGGCTACAGAGGCCAGGATGGTCTTTTAAAACCTCTTTAGCTGGCAAGACAGATATTATTAGCTCTGTATATCATCAAAAGGCCCATGTTTGAATCAAATAGTTCTTATTAATTTAATTATTTAACCAAATTTGCAATCATTACAATCCCTTTCAAAAGAAAAATTGTATTATCAATATATTTCCCATCAAGGATTCTGAGGAGCTTACAATTATCTGCAGATATATCTGTGCTCTGAGTGAGGTCCTCCATGTGAGACATTTCATCTTCCTCATCTGATATCCTTTATCACCTGAAAATGCTTTATAATAGATTGGGAAAACCAAACTCTCTTCATCTCTTAAGTTATAGGGCATCAGTTCAAAGGAAGGTCATTATGATATATTTAAGGCATGCAATAACTCCTAGGCATATTTTTTTGTCTGTGTAGGAGCCAAGCAAGCATTTTTCCTTGTAGTAATATAAGTGGGAAAGATTCACTAACTAAAAATAAGTATGGCTTGGTAATCACTTAGAACGATCTGGTGAAGACCGAAAAGGTTAGGGTGATGGGGAGGTTGATGATGAGAGTATTAATAAAATGTGTCCTAATTGCTCTCTAACTAAATCAATAAACCCCAGCCCAGAATCTCCGGGTCTCCAGGCATGGAGGGAGGTAGTCGTGGGGAGGGCACGCCTTTTGGATGATTTCAGTGTAGTGGAAGCTTCATAGAAGTCTTGCCTTTTCTCTCCACGAGGCTGCCTTGACTGAAGTTGTCAGAGTCTCTGGTTGGAAATGGAACTGCCTCAGCTCAGTGCTGCACGTGTGTCCTCTCTCTCGTGAGCACCAGATGCTCAGTATGTCTTAAATGGATTTTTTAAAAAGTAATGCATTATTTTAAATTCAGCTTGGTATGCAAGAATAAGGTCTATAGAGAAAAATGAGAGCAGTCTTTCATGTTGCAAAGTTTTCTAGTTTTTTAAACATTTGTTTGTTTGATTGCACGAGGTCTTAGCTGCAGCACGTGGGATCTAGTTCCCTGACTGGGGCTCAGACTCTGGGGGTGTGGAGTCTTAGCCACTGGACCACCAGCGAAGTCCCACAAAGTTTTCTTAAACAGACTAAGTCAGAAAAAATTTATATACAAAGATAAACCTATCAAAGTAGATCTATAATGAACACCAAAATGCTTAGATGACAAATTCTCATTACTAGATATTACTAGATATATTTTGGGAATCAGTGATGCGATCTAAGCATCTCACATGAACTTGAGCAAACTCTGGGAGGTAGTGGAGGACAGACGCCTGCTGCAGTCCATGGGGTCGCAAAGAGTTGGGCACGAGTTACTGACTGAACAGCGAGAACAGCATCTTGGGAATCGGAGGAAAACACAGATAAACTCAAAAAGCTCAAATTAGAGGGACCACTAACAGTCCATTCTAGGATTCTCCGCCCTAACAGTTCACCCCGCGCTGTTTGGAAAATGCCAGCCTGCATTATGACAGAAGAAGAACATTACTCTATTTAATTTTACTCTAGAGAAATGGATCCTTGTTATCTGAGAACTAATGTGACTTGCGCCCCCAACCTCCCAGGACACCAAGTACCCCCGAAGACACACCGACTGAAATCTGCCTCCTGACATAGAAAACCTTCAAAGTCCATCCCTCCTCCCCTAAAACACCGAGCAGGAAGAGAGCATGCCTGGGGGTAAGGGCAGCCCTGGCTTTAAGAATGTCCTGTGTACGTGACCAGCGAAGGGAACAGCGTCACAACACCTGGCACCTCGGCCCCCTTTCCAGATCCTTCTCCTTCAACCAGAAGACCCAAGAGAGCACACACGTCAGAAAGCGCCACGGGACTACGGCATGGCTGAGGGGGTTTTCATAGCATTCTGGGCTTCTGAGCCCCTGAAGCCAAAGGCCAAGCCCAGAGTGGCTCCTAACTTCCTTCGCCGGGCAGTTCTCCTGGCTCTGAAAACGCTTGGTGCCGGGTTTCTGAGGCCTGGCGGCTTTAGGTGAAATGCAAGGTCGGCCTGGGTTGATTTAGTGCTTTATTAGCTGTTTATACAGTACTGAAGCGGCACAGGACGTATGAAAAATGACTTTCCGATCTCAGGGAGTAAATCAGGGCTGCGCGCGATTCCACTTAATACTTAACTTGGGCCAGTAAAATATTACACCTGTTATTATTCAAGGCAAACACAGCCCTTCCATTTGCTTATTGAGGAAACAATTTATTTGAGGACATTTAATTGCAATAGTGAAGCCTGCCTTGGGGGGTTAATCCCAGTTTATCGATGCAATTAAAAGCAGTGTGTGCTGGGTCTCATATTTATTATCTAGAGGGAGAGTGTTGACACAAGCCGGTGTTGAGCCCGGCCGCCCCAGAGCATCTGGGCTGCGTGAGGTGTGAGTTGCGGGCTGCTGGCGTGTGTCCGGGAACATCACTGTTTGTGCTCCGCGTAACCTGAGTTTGCATAATCTAATTGGGGAAAGGCTTCTAATATGATTTTACATGGGGCGATATGGGTTCAAATGGTCATACGGATCCAGCGCTGTTTGGTTTCTTGTCAATGATTCATGGCATCTCAATGCCCCCCCAGACAAACACTAAAGCTCGTCACCTCACATTTGGCAGCAGGCCTCTGTCACCTTGGCCTGTAGCCCACCCCCGACTCCTTCCCCAGCCTCAGGATGTCTGTCCTTCTCCACCTCCAACATTATTAGGTCTTGCCTAAGTCGGTTCCCGGCCGCCTGCCCTCTCGAGGGGTGACAACCTCCTCACAGCTTGGAGGGACCTGTCTCCCGGCGAGCTGTTCTCAGATGGGGTTGGGGGGTACGGACAGGAAGCCACCTGCTGCCCCCACACCACCCCCGACCCGGGGTCACCGTGAGATGTAGTCAGTTCCGAAGACCTTGAACATCTCTCTCTTTTCCCCCTTTTGGTTACTATCTTCATTTTCTTGATCGTATTTCTGGGGCTTTTCTTTGGGCTTCCACATTTTTCTCTTTAACTGTCTGTTTAATACTTCCCTCCCAGTCTTGGGAACCACCTCCTGATTTAATTTTGCTGCACTAATATGCGGAACGGGGACCGGCCTGAGGTTCCTCGGCTGCCAGCCCTCCCCTTCCTGTCGGCCTCCTCCTCAGCACAGCTCCGTAACCCGCTCGTTTGCCTCGGCTGGCCCTGGTGGCCGCGGCTTCTCTCGGCAGGTCACTGGTTTGCATCAGTGGCCCTCTCTGTGCGTCCTGACTGTCCCCCCAGCTCCGTGTCTGGGGTGCTCCCAGGCTGTCGGTGGCTGGACTCCTGCACTCGAGAGGCGTACAGAGCAGTGGCGCTTGGCTTTTCAACAGAAACGTGAGGCTTCGTCCTGCTGACAGGTCACCCTGTCCCTGTGCACGGCGGCAAATTCTCCGCTGCGAGGTGCTCGGACAGGGGACAGACGCTTGACACGAAGGCCTTCCTGCCGAGGGCCGCCAGGCTGTGGCAGGAACACGTGTGAGCACAGCGACGCGGGGCTTCGGGCCATGCAGGTCTCGGTTCAGATCCTGTCTCCGCCACTTGCTGGATGCGTGATTTGGGGGCAAAGCAGCCGAAGTCCCCAGGCTGCACCCCCTCCCCTGTAAACGGCCTTAAGACCACAAACGGCAGCTGGACTAGCATAATGACCACTTCTCCACTGGGCTTCCACCATACTTAAATGCCACAAATGCTAAAACACCCCCTTCTGTTTGATGACTTTATGAGCCTCCTAACAACTCCGTGGGCTTCCCTGGTGGCTCAGCTGGTAAAGAATTCGCCTGCAATGCAGGAGACCTGGGTTCGATCCCTGGGTCCGATCCCTGGGTCAGGAAGATCCCCTGGAGAAGAAAATGGCAACCCACTCCAGTATTCTGACCTGGAGAATCCTGTGGACAGACGAGTCTGGTGGGCTACAGTCCATGGGGTTGCAAAGAGTCAGACACGACTGAGAGACTGATATATTCACTTTCAATAACTCTTTAAGGATGGATGGCAAAAGACATTTTTCACGGATGATGAAATTGAGACCCAAGGAATTTAAGTAAAATGCCAAGGCGATGGGTAAAGAATGAAAGCCCAGGGCTCGAGCAGAAGTCATGCTTCCGTTGTGAGATGAAAAGAAAACAAGCTTCCCGCACCATTCCCTGTGCAGCCCGGGGTTCTTCCCTTAGAAGGGTCCTGGAGAGACAGTCCTGGGATCCACTCCATCACAGGTGACCCGGCTGCAGGTCCGCCTCCACCAAGCGCTATCCCTGCTGCGGGGCAGGATTCCACTGTGCTTCTGTTTCATCTGTGCACGCTCTTCCCTCCCTTCAGAAGGAATTAAGTTCCTTGGGCACAGAAAGGTATTTTAAGTGACTGCTTTATCCTGCAATATGAAGCTGATTGTGCAAGAGGCTTGATGAGCAGTTGCTGACTTGGATCATGTTAAATAGATTTGGGGCCAAGACACCAGAAATGTCTCTGTGAGTGTCATCTGGGGCAGGGGAATGAGGCTGGATCCTCACCCCCTCCAGCCACAGCGGGAGATGGTGCAGGGAGTGGAGGTATTCCAGACTACTGTTTCAGTGAGCGCGTCCTTACTCATCCAGCAGAAAACTCCCTTGGGGAGCTTACCTGCGCTCCCACCCCCTGGCTGGCCTGTCTCCAGCCCCTGCTCCGACCACGTTCAGACTAAGCAGTGGAGACGAAATAAAATCCATCTGTTTTGCTCTGGGCGTGGCCGTGACCCCCAGGGTGGACGTGACCCCCAGGGAGCCAGGCAGACGTCTGCAGCGTTTGCCATCTAGTGTTCTGCGGTCAAGGACTCTTCTTCCCGCTAACCTGTTGGTGCACAATTGGGTTAATAACCAGAAAGACCAGAAGCTGACCACAGTTTGATCTTCCCCAGCAGAAGGATTCAGGGTGAATTAAAGGAGACGGCCTGCCCTGTCCACTCTCTGGGAAAGGCTGGTCTACTGTGGTGCTTGGTACTGGAGATTTTCCAGTAGCATCCAGACTGAAGGGTTCCCCCCTCCCATCTCAGGCAGAGCGGCTGAAGGAATGGGCACCAGATTCAACTGGCCGAAGTCCTCCTCTCCCCTCAAAAAATGCCACTGCAGTAAAGACCCCAGGCGCCAGCTCCTGCCTTTCCCTGGAGCAGTGTCTTGGCAGAGGGGCAACTCACGGAAGGGTGGCTAACTGGGGTCCGGGCGCAGGTGGGACCCTGGCGAGGCCCCAACTTCTCTGGCCTGGCTTCCCACGGCCTCAGACGTCAGACGCCCAGACTTACAAAGTTCATTCTCTAGTCCCCTCTCCAGCTCCCCTGCACCACCAGCATTCAGGGAGCAGACCCAAGAGCAGGACCCCTCTGGGCCTGGAGGAAAGAGTTTGAGGTTCCTGCGGAAGGGGGGTCCCCAACACAGGCTGTGGCAGGAGGCTGCCCCAGGGCTGCTGTGCCAAGTGCCTCCAGGACAGGGAACTTGAAGAGGAAATCGGAATCCCTGCTCCCTCTGCGGAAGGAACCCAAGGTGCCTAGAGATCTTCCCAGTCCAGAAACTTGTGGGAGGGGAGACTCAGCTCCTAAGAAATGTGCAAAATCAGTTGCTATCTGCCATGGCCGGGTGGGGAGGGGGCGGCAGGGAGGGAAAAGAGGGTGAGGGGCTCCCAGGACTCTGGCTGGAGGAAACCACCCCCCACCCAGCCTTAAAACTGGGGAAGGTTTCTATCAATAGAAGTGGCCTGGGGAGCCTGAGCCTGCAGGGAGGTCTCCTGAGAGGCTCAGGCAGGGATGGGGCAGGGATGGGGCAGGGGTTGGGGAAGCTTGACATTAACCCTGGGTCCTGGGACACGGCTGTGACTGCCACCCAGGTCCCACTTGGCGGGGACTCCAGGGAGCCAAGAAGCCGACCCTCGGGACCTATTAAGCATCCACAGCAAGTAGGGAAGGACAGAGCAGGGACTGGGCGCAGGGCTGGGTGTGGACTCTGCCCCTGCCTCCTCTCCCCTGGCTGGGCAGGTCTGGTGGTGGGTGGGGAGCCCTCCCATCAGTTACCGAGTTTGAGGCTGGGGGCAAGTAGGGGTGGGGGTACGATGGGGGTGAGGAGAGCTGGGTCAGGGTGGGAGCGGGAGCTAGGCGGGGCTCGCACGGGCCAGCTGGTCCCTAATCACCGCGCGGGTAGGGGGGAGGGGGCGCGGGGGCGCCGGCGGGATGCCCGCCTCTTCCCGGGAGGAATTAGTTAATTCATCAATTAATTAATTAAGGAGAGGCGGACCCCTTCCGCGGTCAAGCTGAACTTCTGCGCCGTCAGATGGTTGTGGGGGAAGGAACGCCGTTGTCGGGGGAGCAGAGCTGGAGAGACTGGATAGTCAGACTCGGCCACACCGTTTCCTGAAAACGATGTTCAGGCCTTTCAAGGCAGCGAGGAGCGAGAGGGCGGTGGACAGGGGAGCCCGGGAGCCGCCCGGGGCCGCCCAAAGCACCCAGAGCCTGCTGGGTGGCCGCGGCACGAAGTCGCCCGGAGGGGCGACGGGCTCCTCCCCGCAGAGCTGCCCGAGGCGGCAGGGTTAAAATCGAGAGCAGCCACGCAAAGGCCCCAGGCGTGGAGGTGGCCGCGGAGCCCAGCCCGGGCAGACCCCGGTGCCCATCGACCCGGGCGCTGCCAGGAGGCCCGGCGGCCCATTTCGGCCAGATGTTCAAGACAGATGAGGGACCAGTAGTTAAAACCCGCATTATATAGTTCTGTCGGGTATAAAATTGCATGTGCTGACCCATATATTCTAACTGGAAACGGACTCGAGTCACTTAAAATATTGCAACGTCGATAGGACTAATTAATTGGAAATAAGAAACGAAAGAATACAATTAAACGAGAAGAGAATCATTTTCTAATTTAATAGAGGGACATTTATAAAGATCACAAGCTAAAAGGCATCGAATGATCCTATCGACATTCTATTAAATCAGCCCCCGCGCCCGGCTGGGAGGAGGAGGGCCGGCGAGCGCAGCATCCGCCCGGGTTTGGTTCGGGTCTGGGCCCCACACCCGCACGTTCCCGTCTGACCCGCCGGCCGCCCTCCCCGCGGAATCGCTCCTGTCTCTGCGCCGCTTAGGTCCGCCCAGGCCAGCAGAGCCCTGCCTCTGCGAGAGTCCCCGGTTCGCAGATAGATTACAACAAAATTACTAATTGGAAAATGAAATTGTCAATAAAGCATCTCCCCACCCCCGCGTATACAATATCCTTAAATATTAAGTTATTTTATTAGACCCATTTCCTAACAATAATTTATTGCAATAAAACAGACACCGCAGGTCCACCTAAATTGTCTTTTCATAATGAATAAATTTAAGCAGGCTAATTAATATATAAACTAGCCCGATTTGTCAAGTTGATTTGTATTTCAGTTAATTGTGAAAGTAATTACCACATGGTCAAATTAACAGCTTTCTGGAAATGACCAAGCCTGAGGTTTTATTTCCTTCCTGGGTGAAGAAAATTCATTTTTCCAAGCTCTTGATGTGATGAATAAAAGTCATAAATCTGGGTGATTGGTGCAGGCAGAGTCTAAATGGCTTCATATTTCATTTTAGGTTTAATAGAAATATTCATGCTCTGTTTTAATGAAATTAAATTGAGGGGGGATGGGGCTGGGAGGCAGCGGTCGCTGGGGGCTTAAAGCGACAGCGCAGGTTTTCCTCCCCCACCTGCAAGCCGGGCGCTGAGGTCACTTCCAGCGCGCAGCCCCTCAGCCTCTCCTATCCGTGGGAGCCCAAGGCCTGGAGGGCCTCTTCTGCAGCCGGCTCACCTGGGGCGCAGGCGGGGGCAACCAGCCTGAGCCCCAACCCAGGTGCACTCTCAGGCAGCTGGCGCCCTCTCCCACGGGGCTGAGGTCAGGGGCCAAGGGCAGGGGCAGCCCCTCCCCCAACACCTTTCTGCCTACAGTGGGCACGCTCTGGCCTGCGCTGACCCTTCAGAATCCGGGGTCCCCTGGTGGGGACACGTGGGAAGGACATGTGGCAGAGAGCCCCTCACTCACGCCCTCTGCCCTGCGCCCCCTGTGACATCCCTCCTCCCCCTCAAGGTGACCTGCTCCAAATCTGGAGCACGAGGACCCAGAAGAGTGGAGGGAAGGCAGGCGCTGGGCTGTAGGCCTCTCCCTGGTCCTCAAGGGAAGTGGAGGCGCGTCTTCAGGCCTAGCGCCTCTGCTGTATTCCTCCCAGGCGCGCTGCTCAGACTTTAGGGGAGGCCAGCTCTAGACGGCGGGGGTGGGTACAAGGTCCTCAGGGGTAGCCCTGGGCCCCAGGACAGTCCTGGATCTGCAGCCCCCTGATCGGGGCTGATCTGTGACTTGTTGATTTCCCCTGAGCAAATAAGGCTTTGATGCAGTTCCGGCAAGAGTGGTTAGCTGATGAATTGACAAAAACTAATCAGCTTTATTGGGAAACAGGTTAAGGGCACGGGCGTGTCAATAATTCTCAGCCTGACCCCCTCATCCATTAACCGAGGCAGGCTGATTAGAGTAAGAAGACCCTCTCGCATTTTGCACTGAAATTGCTTTCATAAACTCACCATTATTAGCAGTCGATGCGAGCAGCTAATTTAGAGAAGACATCCCAGGCACGTCACATCTATCATCCGGGTTTATGTATCATTATCTCATTTACAGAATGTCGCAGTGTAATATGTGTTTTTGGCAATAGGCTTGGCCCCGCGCCTGGGCTGCGCCGCTCTTTTTAGCAGCACAGCGGGGACCTCCTCGCCTCCTGCCCCGCCACCCCGCACGGAAACCCGTGCCTGTCTGGGCCGAAGGCGCACGAGGAGCCGCCCCCTCCGCCCGCGAGCGTCCGGGCCGGTGGTCGCCCACCCCCGCTGCGCCCTGGCTAGCGGCCGGGCCGGCGTCCCCGCCCGGGGGCTCCCGCGGCGGCCGGCAGCTCCTCTGCGCCTGGGCGGCGCGGTCCCCGGCCTCCCCGCTTGGACCTCGGCCCACTGGGTCGCTGAGGGGCGGGAAGGCCCCCCTCCGCCGCTCCCCACCCCCGGCGGCGGTCCCGCGGCCCAGATGCGCCCGAGGGGAGAGGGCCACCTGTCCCTCCGGGTAATTATTTTAATGCAGGGGCGCAGCGTCGCCGGGTGCGCGCCTCTTGTAGCGACAGACGGCGCGGCGCAGGACCCTCTGCAGCCTTTCAGTGGAATTTCCCAGATGGGCCGAGGGGAGGCCAGGCGGGTCACCAGGGGCCGTTTAACGAGTTCATTAGCCAAATTATCTTGCCCGCCGCACAGGGCCCCGGAGACTGCGGGAAGGCAGCGAGCGCCGGCCGTTCTCACCCCTGGTCTCGAGGTGCGGGTGGGGAGGGCTGACTGCAGGGCTCCAGCAAAGCCCCAGGCCAGCCGGGTCAGGGAGAAGGGGGGCGGCGGATCCTCTGTTGTTTAGCAGCAAACATGCCACCTCCCTGCCATTGTCAGGTCCCACAAGTAGCAGACTGGCCGGGGCAAAGGTCGCTGGGAAAAGGGGTTATTAGATGCGTGGAGTGACTGACCAGGCCATGGTGTGAGGCTGGGGCTGCAGGGTTGGAAGCAGAGCCTGGCCTCTCTGCTGTGGGCTCTAGAGCAAAGTGCCTGTTTTCTCAGAGCCTTAGTTTGCCCGTCTGTAAGATGGGGGCATGGGTACACTTTCCACAGTGACAATGACTATTCGAGGGTGGCCTGAGGCACTCAGGACTGAGCACTTGGACATCCTGGCAGGTGGAGGGGGCGGTGGAAAACCTGACCCCGCCGCACTTCCTACCAGCCCTTCTCTGGGCCTCAGATTCCTCTCTGGGGACATATTCCCTGTTCACCTGGTGGGGGAAGCAGGGAGTTGCCTGCTGACCACACCCCACCGACCCCCATTTAGGAAACCTGGATGGGGCTGTGATGGGGCGGGGAAGCTCAGGGATGGTATCCTTGGCAAACCAGTCACCTCCTGTTTGCAAATACAACCCCCAAGTCCACCCCCAGCCTGAGAGCGGGCACCTGACGGGAGACGCTGGGGCTGGGCTGAAAGAGATGAACTTGACCAAAGATCCCCCGGCTCTGGGCGGGTGCAGCAGGAGGAGGTCCAGCTTCCCTTTGTCCCCCCATCTCTCCGCCTACACCCCCCCAGCTGCCTCAGCTTCTGCCACCTCAGCAACTTCTAAATAGACCAATTAGCAGCAACTTCCTGCCATTACCCACCGTCGATCTGGACATTAGCGCACTACTATTTAGCCATAATTTGGAGTCAGAACGCACTAAAAAATGCACGCACTGAAGCATTAAAACGCCCCCAAGCAACGTCTTCCATGTGTTTGTGGGGACTCGGCAGTCAGGGTCCAGGCCAGCGGAAGCCAGCCTGTGCTGTCTGACCTCCAGGAGCGGGGCAGACCTGCTGGCCTGGGCTCTGCAGCCCCCCCGCCTCTGGGGTGGCAGGGTGCTGAGCGTGGAGAGGTGTCAGTGCCCCCTGAACACCTGAGCAAGCTGCTCTTCCGTGACCAGACACATCCCCTGGGGGACCGGAAAGCTGTGCAGATAAGCCTTGTTCTCGGTTTTAAAATAAGAAATCACCCAGATTCAGGACTCACTCACAAGAGCTGCAGGTCTGAAGGGGTCCTGTGGGCCTCTGCACTCTGAAAAGCTGGCTTCTCAGGTGTGCCTGCTACATACCTTGTTTCTGCCAAGAGCACGAGTAGAGGCCGCTGTGTGAACCTACAATTAAATTACATTGAATTGAAATCTTCTGGCCAAAATGCAGTCTTCTCAGGAAGCTGTTCGTCTCAGTTGAGGGTGGTTTACCCCCTCAAGGGGCTCCAATGAGCTTCCTCCCTGCTCCTGAATTTTGGGGGAAATATTGTTTCTCTTTGTAACCCGGGAGCTTTGAATTTGTGCAACAGAAAGGCTGGGTATACCTCTTCCTTCCCTGGTGGGAGGAGACCCGCAGGGGTGGAAACACTCTAGGGATACCCCATGCCTGTCCCTTCGCCCTGGTGTCCCTGGAAGCTGGAAGGCTGCCCAAAGTCCCAGAGTAAGGCAGATATTTTTGTGTTTGGAGGAAATTTCCAAAAATAGAAGGCTGGTAGCTTGCTGGGATGTTCCAATGATGGGAACGTGAACCCTGCAGCATCCTCTGGCCTTCTTAGCAAGCCCTCAGCAATTCGCCCCTGGTTTGAGGCTGAGTCAGCTGGAAGGGGACAGACCAAGACCCCAGGGACACCTGGAGGTGGGCTGGGTTTCAGCCCAGGCGCCTGGCTACACGAAGCCTGGAGTGGGGAACGGCCAGCGTGTCCTGCAGGCCCTTCCCAGTCCCTTTAACAGGCCGAGCGCCTGGGTCTAGGAGGAGGTTCGGCGAATCAAAGGGTGCGCTATGAGACACCTTTGCCCACCGCACCCCCCCTGCCCCGCCCGTTCTCCGGCTCTGCTGCTGGGGGGTCGGGGGACACCTGTGCAGCCTGCCCCGCCCCCCTGCTTGCCCTCCAGTGACCCCAGCCCGTCCCGCTCCGGTTCCCAGAGTCTCACACAGTTCCTGCCTCACCCTCCTGCCCCTCCGCCCTGACAGACCTGGGGATTCCTCACCAGCATCTTCGCAGAGTAACCTGACTGCCTAGGTCCTGACTCTGGCAGGTGACACAGCACCCCGGTGCCTGTTTCCTGAAGGACGCCAGGCATGGTGGTTCGACTGAAGTTCAGCAGAGTTAGTCCCGGGAGCAGTGCATGGTTTGGGCGGGTCAGGCTGAATCACCTGCACCCATCCTGGTCTCAGCTCTGGGGGGGTGTGGGGGGAGCTGGGCAGAACGGTTCCCAGGAAAAGCCGTCCTCCCGCCTGTGTCCCAGGGCCAGCGGGCTAGAGTCGCCCTCATGATCCTGCTCTGTTGTGCCTGCCCCCTGCCCGTGGAAGGAGGCAAAGTGTAACTGATGAAGAAGGATGCCTGCCTTCCATCATCTGAACACGTGAATATATAGGTTTAATCCCAGCTCCACATATACCGTTCCAGACGTGAACAGACATGGATGACAACAGCTCTTTCTTTCCCAGTGGTCCGTAAACATCTCCAGTTCTCCTTTCTTCGTCGAGGAAGGTGGGTGCAGGCAGTGTTCGGTGTTAAAGGGACACGCTGCCCGGAGTGGAGGGGCAGGGTCGGGAGGCAGCTTGATGGGAGGTGCTTCTCCTGGGAAATGGAGGGTTCTCCCTGTGGCCCTGGCACCTGGAGACTGAGGCCAGGGGTACCGCTCAGACCAGACCTTTGATCTCTGGCTGAGGCCCTTCCCCAGACTGAGTCCGCTCCTGTCCACCCCAAACCTTCAAAGCCAGCTGGGCTGGGTCAATACAGATGCTGGAAACAGGAAGAGCCCGGTGTGCACAGCTTCACAGGTCGTAAACCACACAAAGACCCCAAACCTCCCAGACTGCTTCATCTCTCTGCCTCTCTCTTCTCATACAACTTCACAGAGACCTCCCATATGTATTACCTAATTCTTAACATAAACAGTGTGTGTGACCATTTTAAAGTCCTTTAGCATGTAGAGTCCATTTTGTCTAACCCTGACTTTTGGAGACAAAGAAAAACTCATCAAGATAAAGAAGCTTCTACACCTGCAATCACACTGCATTTAGAGAGGCACCCAGGGCGACCTGGGCCGTTCAGGTGGTGTGGGCTCAGGGTAACCAGGTGACCCGGTTCAAGCCGGGTCCCACACACAGTGTCCATTCTGTCTGTTCAGGCAGTGTTACCAGCCAGTCCAGGCAGAGTAGAAGCCCAAGGGAGGTGAAGGTTATGCGAGTTCGGGAGCACAGTTTCTGTGGAACAAAAAAATGGTAATGTGAAGTCCTCTAGGAGTTATATTTTTTAAAAAAGAACGATGTTGTTGGTAAAGATGGGGTGATTTATGAAGTCTAGCCCACACACCCCATCACCAACTAAGATAGCCCTGGCAGCAGTTATTTGAGGTTGCAGAGAGGCGGTCTACTTTGGGACGTTTACCTCACAGTCATGCCTCTGCCACAACCTCCTAAATTGCTGCTCTCAGGACCAGCCGACCTGCAGCACAGGTGGAGGAGGGGGAGGTGATGAGATGGGGAAAGGCAGCCAACCATGGGGCTAAACACCCCCATCAGACGGGTGGTCACGTTCGTTCTCTGCTCACTCTATCTTGGGAAGAGTGATCGAGAGTGTTGCAGAGTGGCAACAGACACCATCACCTCCCTCGAAGGGCGAAGAAGGTCTTTTGTCCAGAACCGCTGGCTACTCTCAGGTCTCCTTGTAAAACCCTCCTTCCCCAGAGAGAACAGACAGGATGGGGAGCAGGGCTGGGGACGCTGGGAGAGCTGGGGACAGCCAGTGGGAATGTGAAGCTCCTGTAGTCACACCCACCTCATTTCAAACTCTGAGGCTTAACAAGTTTGCTGGGATGAAAGCTTCAACCTCTTTGAATCTGCACTCTGTGAAACAGATGAGAAATCCTTCATCAGGCATCACAGTGAGGATGAAGTAAGATGATTCTAGAAAGCCTGTGGCACACAGTAGGTGTTCAAGGGATGTGAGTCCACCCCTCTCTCCATTCAGAGGAAGGATGACTGCACTTTTACCACCATAGAGACATGATCTAGAGAAGATAACCACGTCAAAGCTGCCGTTTCTTGCAAAACCGTGTAACATTTATTCCAGTTGCTGTCACTTATCTGCCCCTATCCTCCTAATCTTCCTACTAGTCCTGTGGGTCTTGGATCTACCCTGTTAGAGTGAAAAGGAAACACGGCTCACCCCCGGAACCAGGAGTCACTGTGATCCACTCTCACCTGGGTAAAAAGCCTTTGAAGGGAAATGACTTGGTCCCTGCATTTACCACTAAAAGTCTCTCTGTAGCAACCTGACCTGCTAATTGTAAAGCTTACCTGGCCCTGTGTTTTATCCTCCCTTGGCCCTCGGCCCCTCCCACAGCCCCTTCCTTTTAGTCACCTCTCACCTGCAGGGGAAGCCACCTAAGCTCCCTCTCAAATTCTCACATCGGTCTGGAGAAGATAACTAAGTCTGATGGAGCTGTTGACAAAGTCTGGTGTTGGTGGCCGCTGGTCTTTTGGACCTGCGTGGTCATTCTTTCCACTTCAAAAAGCCCTTGGAAGTGTTTTTTACTGTAAATATGTTAAGTGCAAATGGGGGACGGAGGTGATGGCTGGACTCTCTCCCCACTGCCCTGCTCCGGATGAGGGAAGCCCTTTCCTCCAATTTCCCAGAGCTGCAGGCAGGAGAGAGCCTGCATCATCTGGCCCACGGCCTCGGGGCAGCAGGATCAGAGTGACCAGCCTCGGAGGCCTGCGGCCCTGCTGGGCTCTCCAAGGCCAGGGTGGGCGCCGCGTGCTGCGTGCGCACAGCCGGGCGTCCCTGGCCGAGTGGAAGAGCTCTGTAGTCGAGGGCCTGCCCCAGGGCAGGTGGGCGACGCCTGCAAGCCCACCTGGGTATTGCAGATTTTCACCTGGACCCGAGAGGGCTGAGGGAGAGGGTACGTGTCCGTCCCCCGCCCCACCACACACACAACACCTGAGCCGCACAGAAGTCCCAGAGAAGGTGGGAGACCGGTGGCAGGGACACAGCCGCCCACCCCGGCCCCCCGCGCGTCTCGAGACCTCGGAGCAGGGCCGAGGACTCTCTGCAAACAGAGCCGCCAGATGTGAAAGCCGCGTGGGCTCTCCCGGCCGAAGCGGGCACCGTCAAGTGCTGGCGGGGAGGAGGGAACAGGACGCACGCTAGACTCGGGTAGGGCGGCCAGCACCCGCTGGCCCGCTCCAAGGCCTCAGGAGTGCGAGCAGGCACCGTGGGGGCGCGCCCCTCGCGGCCCCTCGCCGTCCCGCCCCGCCCCCGCGGCCCGGCAGCCCGCGCTCTTTAGGACCCCGCGGCGCGGGGGCGGGGCGGCGAGAGTCCGGGGAGCTGACAGGTGCAGCCCCCGGCCAATGGAGGCCCGGGGCCCCGCCCCCGGCCCCGCCGCGCGCGCCAATCGGCGGCCGCGCTGCGCTTCAAGTGCGCGGAGGGGCGCGGGGCCCCAGCGGCGCGCTCGCCCGCGACTGCAGCGCTGAGCCCGGCTCCCGGGCCCCGGCGCGCCGAGCGGTCGCGTGGGCTCCGTGAGGGCGCGAGTGAGCGCGGCCCCGGCGGGCCCGCCCGGAGGAGGCTTTCGGGCCATGGTCGCCCTCGGCTGAGTTTCCGGCGGCCACTTTGATTACCGGCAAATAATCGTAACCATACCGAGCCTCGGGGCCGGCGGCCGCCGCGCACGGACTCCGCGAGCCGGCACGCGGCCGCGTCCCGCACCGCCCGGCGCCGATCGCCGGCCCCTAACGAGCCGATGGAAAAGTCCAAAAATTTCCGCATCGACGCGCTGCTGGCCGTGGACCCCCCGCGAGCGGCCTCGGCGCAGACCGCGCCGCTGGCCCTGGTCACGTCGCTCGCGGCCGCCGCAGCTGGACCCGGCAGCGGCGGCGGTGGCGGGGCCGGTGGCGGGGCGAGCGGCAGCTGCAGCCCTGCGTCCTCAGAGCCGTCCGCAGCGCCCGCCGACCGCCTGCGCGCAGAGAGCCCTTCGCCGCCGCGCTTGCTGGCCGCGCACTGCGCGCTGCTGCCCAAACCCGGCTTCTTGGGAGCGGGCGGCGCGGGCGGCGCAGCGGGCGGCGGGGCGGGCGGCGGGCCCGGGGGGACCCACCACCACGCGCACCCCGGCGCCGCCGCGGCAGCCGCAGCTGCTGCCGCCGCCGCAGCCGCGGGGGGCCTGGCTCTGGGGCTGCATCCGGGGGGCGCGCAGGGCGGCGCGGGGCTCCCGGCGCAGGCGGCGCTCTACGGTCACCCGGTCTACGGCTACTCGGCGGCGGCGGCGGCGGCCGCGCTGGCCGGGCAGCACCCGGCGCTCTCCTACTCGTACCCGCAGGTGCCGGGCGCGCACCCCGCGCACCCCGCCGACCCTATCAAGCTGGGCGCCGGCACCTTCCAGCTGGACCAGTGGCTGCGTGCGTCCACCGCGGGCATGATCCTGCCCAAGATGCCGGACTTCAACTGTGAGTACCGCGCAGCCCGGAGCCTGTGGAGCGAGGAGGAAACGGGGCGGCGATGGGGGTGGCGAGCATGGGCAGAAGGGTCTCCCGCGCATCCTCCGCCGGGCATCTCCTGCCCCGGCTCTCTGCCCCGAGCGAGCTGTGGACGCGCCCCCAGGCCGCCTCGGCTCCGCTCGGGGCCTGCGAGGACTCGCGCGGGCTCCGCAGCGTGGGATCGCCAGCGATCGAAAAAATGGCCACGCGCGGTCCTTGTTCTCTTCCTCTCTTAACGGGAAGGGGCAGCTGGAGGTTTAAGACTAAAATCTAATGATTAACTGGCAGGCTAGAGGAGAAGGAAGTGGTGGGGGAAGGCGAGCCGAGTTAGGCGTGCCTTGGAATCAGAGGCCACCGAAACCAGGGCTTTATGCTCAGAGAAACGGACGTGACTTCGGTCCCACATTCTGGGCTCTGGAGAGACTCTGGGTCCCTCCCAGGAGAGGGAGAGCTCCCAGAGTAGGATAGGAGGAATGAGCCTCAAGAGGCTGGAGACGCAAGGCTGGGGCCCTTGTGGGGCTGTGTCCGCCTCAGGAAGGCCCCAGGTCCGGGGTGGGGTGAGGCCCAGGAAGGCGGGTGGCCCGGTCTGAACCAAGATGGCATGCTCCAGCGGGCCGGAGATGCACCGTCCTATTTTGGGGTACCCACTAAGGGGCTTTGAACAGCAGGCGCCCACCTCGAATTCAGGGCACCCAGCACAGCACGAACCCCTCCCCGAGACCGCAGCCGGGGAGGGCAGGGCACCCCCAAGCCCAGAGCGGCCGGACTGTGGGCGGAGAACTCGCCACTCAGACGGGACACCTCGCCGGGGCCTGGGTCTCTCTCTTGGTGCGGGCCGGCCGGGGCCCAGGACTGGAGCTGCAGAGAGTGTGAATCTGCGGTCGGTTTGCTGCACCCAAGCTCGATCAGTGGAAGATGCGTGAGGCTTTATGCTTCGAGCGGCCAAACACCCAAACAAAGAGACCCCATTATTTCCGTCTGAGTGAATTTGTTTAGACTAGAGACATGCAGGCATGGTGGGGGGAATGAAAAAGAAAACAAATAAACACTTGTCAGAAATCAGATTCCTCTGCTAGAAGCGATGGTTGTGACTAAACAGAGAAAAGCTAGGATCCCACAAGGCTGGAGAAGTCACAGCGGGGTGAGAAAAGCCCAGCATGTGCGCTGTTTGCCCTCCACGCCCAGGCCAGCCCGGCTCAGCTCCCAGAAGGCCCTGATAGCCACCCTTCCCTTCCATGGGGTCACCCCTCCCGGCCCCAGGCCAGGCAGAGGGCAAGCTGGCTCTCACATCCACAGCTTCAGGCACATCTGAACTGCTGACCCGGGTCCACCAAACCCAGGGAGCCCTCGGGGCCTGGCCTCTGAGCCCAGCAACCCCTTCTGATGAAATGCCACCCAGCCATCTTCCACTCTGACGGCATCTTGCAGCACCTGGCAGGCTTAGTCTCCCACCATGGGGGGCCCGGGGGGAGGGGTTGTGCACACCGGCTGCCCCCCTCCCCCGAACTGGGTTCCCTGGCCACCCGGCTGTTTTCTCAGGCCTGCATGGAGCCCAAGGCTGCCCAGAAAATCGACTAAAACCCCATCGCTTTGCCAACACGCTTCGTGCATTCTTACTCCTAATCTTGACCCGGAGGTAGCTAATTAAAACCCAGCCAGCTTTAAGTTCAGAGAAGGAATCTGAACACCGAGTCCTAAAGGGCAATACGAACAGGCAAGGATGCTGGAATGGGTTCTCACTGGAAAACCTGTTTGGTTTCAACTGGTGTCTCAGCCATCGGATGGCATTTCCCAAATGGTCCCTTCAGAGCCAGCGTTTTAATTAAAGTTCTAATGTATTGTCAAGTTGGGAATTCGGGGCCTTGTTTAACTAAAGCAGGGGGCGTGGGCCTTCCCATAAAGCAAATTGCCCATCCCAGGGGAGCCTGGGCAGGCCTGCCCGGGGCTGGCTGCTTCTTTCCTTTCTTTTATTGTCTAACACTTGTCAGGCTCCTGGGAAATCAAGGGAAGTCTCGTTTTGAGGTCATAAAATTCTCTGTGATGTAACCGTGTGAAATTATGTAAATAAAGCAGAGAGACCTCCTTGAACACACAGAAAGCCGGATCCCCCTTGGGCCCAGGCCTTTAATTTGCGTAATGAGAATTGTCCTGAAAAGCTTCCAATTGTCCCAGGCTCTGCCGCTGGGGACTGGGCAGCATTGTCAGAAAACACTTTACAGGAGGAACACATGCTTAGGCCCAGGATCTGGCCCTTTTCCTCCCTCCTCCCTTCCTCCTCTTTCTCCCCCTTTTCTCCTTCTGCTTGTTTTGTATGTAAGGAGGTGGTGGTGGGAACTCTGCACCCGGAAGAAGCAGGAAGTGATTCCCAGGGCCTGTGTGGGTTTGGGCCTGAGTTGGGGGGGAAGGCGCTGGGCAGAGCATGCAGGGGGTGGTCTCCGGGCTTCTGCTACTTGCCTTTCTGTCCACCTGCTTCCCACCAACGCTCACCCGAGGGGGCAAGCCGAGCCTGGTCGATAGAACACCAGGCCCTGCCTGGGATGAAAAGATTGGGTCTCATTAAACCCAGATGGTCTGGGTCCACCTGGCGGTGGGGTCCGGGGCTCCAGGGCCTCCCTGGGGAGGGGGTGCTGACACTGAAGACTGAGCAGCAACCCTGCAGGGCCCGAGCAGTGGGCAGCGGGGTATGAAGGGCGCTGCTGGCCCTGGCTTGCTCCAGCCTCACGGCCTCTCCCACCCCAGCCCAGGCGCAGTCCAACCTGCTGGGGAAGTGCCGCCGGCCCCGCACCGCCTTCACCAGCCAGCAGCTGCTGGAGCTGGAGCACCAGTTCAAGCTCAACAAGTACCTGTCGCGGCCCAAACGCTTCGAGGTGGCCACCTCACTGATGCTCACCGAGACTCAGGTACGCTGCACCCCCGCACCCACACTGCTGGCACGTTCCAGCCTCCCAGGAACCCTGTCCTGTCTGCACATGCTCGCCTCCCAGGGACCCTGTGGCCTCTGCTCTCTTCACCCTGGGCCTCCCTGGGCACCTGGAGCTGCTCCTGCTGACCTTTACGGTGGATTCGCATCTCCCCGAGCCCACATCTCCCCGAAGGGTTCCTACGCCAGGGTCTGATTCCGCTGGTTCTGGTGGGCCCAGGAATTTTCACGTGCACACACACATTCCCGCACACACCCTGTTTGGAAGCAGGTAGTCCTCAAGCCATATTAGAGCAATTTTGTTCCTTCCGGGAAGAGAGAGGAGGGGGCATCTTGAGACTCAGCGGCGGGCAGCATAGCTGTCCTGACCCTTCCCACGCAGACCAAGGGTGCGGGTGGAAGACCTCGGGGGTGGCGGGGGTCTTGGTTTGAGCTTCCTCAGAGCCCCCAGCCCGTGTCAGAGTCTTCCGGAGCTCCTGAGCCCTCTAAGGGGAACCTCACCCGAGCCCTGGCGATGGCGGGCGCGCCGGGCCCCGTGCGCAAGCAGGCGCGGGAGCCGGGGCGCCGGAGAGGGCCGGCAGGGAGGGAGGCGGCAGGCCTCTCACGCCGCGCGCGCCCGCAGGTCAAGATCTGGTTCCAGAACCGGCGGATGAAGTGGAAGCGCAGCAAGAAGGCCAAAGAGCAGGCGGCGCAGGAGGCCGAGAAGCAGAAGGGAGGCGGCGGCGCGGGCAAAGGCGGCGGCGCCGACGACCCGGGGGACGAGGAGCCGCTGGGGCCGCCGGCGCCCGGGGACAAGGGCGGCACACGCCGCCTGCGGGACTTGAGGGACAGTGAGCCCGAGGACGACGAAGACGACGAGGACGAGGACCGCTTCCCCTACAGCAACGGCGCGGGCGCGCGCGCCGCCTCCTCCGACTGCTCCTCCGGGGCCGACTCGCCGCCCCCGCGGCCCGGCGCGCCCGGCCACCAGCCCCCGCCCCAGTAGGGGCCCCGCCGGCGGCCCAGAACGCCGCGACCTCACCCGCGCCCCCAGGCCCGCGAGCCGAGGCGCGGGGTCCTGGGGGCTGCCCTTCTGGGTCCGTTTTCAAGGGACGGAGAGAGGGAGGCCCAGCAGGTTCAAACTCGAACTCTTTTGTTCTTTGCTAATTTAATTTGGCTTGCGTTGGGGGGAGGCGTTTCTGAGAAGAACCGACCATCGGGGTGCCTCCCGGCTCCCTTCTTCCCTAATGGTGACGTCGGAAACCTGCAGTGTTAAACGACCTCCGAAACCTGAAACCTTCTCCGGATACGCCGTTCTTCTGAGTGTTGGAAAAAGAAAAAAAATGTTTTGTGCTTATGTATATTGGGAAGGGGGGAATTTATGTAATGAGCGTTCAAACTGCTGGACATCCCAAAACTGTATTGTCTTTATTTTTGTATATTGTATTTATAAATATATATATATATATAAAGAAATGTCTACTTACGCATGCTAAATTATCATTTAGCTTCTGCCATCGACTACGATGGAATGTAAAATAAATTGTTTTTTTTACTGGATGAGAGTGCAAGTCTTTTGAGGGGAGTTGTGAAAGCAAGTTTTACTGTTTTTGTTGCTGAAATGATGGGGTGGGCTGTATTCCTGAGTTGACAGCAGAAAGTGAAAATCAGAATGGCGAATGGGTGTCAGGACGGCCACCTCCTCCCGGCCCTGAGGCTAGGGGTGGGGGGAACTTGACTCCGGCTGCTGGGGAGTCGCCAGTACCAAGTGTCGCTAAAAGTCCCCGAGGCCAGGTGTCAGCGCGCGTCCACGTGCCGGCTCACATCTGTCGCGAATGCGAGCATCTCAAAGGAGTAACTCTGGACGCCGCGTGTTTGTTTTCCTATTTCTATGAGGATCTTCTTTCTTCGCTGGCGCCCCAGACGTGGAAACACACTGTGAATGTTTCAGAAAAGGAGCTTCAAATGACTACACTGGTCTCCAGGGTTTGTTTGGCCGCGGCGCTGCTTGCGGGATGGCCTCGGACAGCGCGGCTCATCTCCTCTCCGACCCCGGCCCTCTCTCCCGAAGCGCCTCGAGCCGGCCAGGGCTGGTTTTCCCGGATCAGTGCAAAAGGCAGCCTGCGAGGACCGCAGCGGAAGGCGAGAACGCTCTAGCCGGGCCGCGGCGGCTCTGGGTTAATCAACGCGGCCGCGCGTCATCCATCACGGGCAGAGCCGGGCCCTCGCCATGTGCGGCACACATGCCCGCACGCCCTCCGCGGCGCCCCTTCCCCCGCGTGACCGGCAGGCCGCCCCGGGTCCGGAGGAAACAGGTGAGCCTGGGCCCTGCTGCTCCCCCCATCAGCTGCCTCCCCCGCTCCGGTGTCTCACTCCTCGCCCGCACCTGGGCTGGGGCACGCCCCTCCCCCTTCCCTCCCCCTCCGCGGGCCCCCCTACTCCCGGCAGATAAATGAGTTCAGAGGGCCTGCAGTTTCATTTGGGTGATTACAGCGCGGGCGAGCGGGGCCACTCCTCGACTTCAGGGCCGGGTGAGATTAATATCCTCGCTGGCAGCTCATTATCACCCCGGCTCCTTCCATAAAACGCGGGCTCAGCCGCGGCCGGGGGCGCGGTGCTGCTGGGAGCCGGGCCGGCGCAGCTGTTGGCGCGGGCGGCGGGGCGCGGGCCTGGCCGCCTGGGGTCCAAAGGTGGGGGGACCGGGACTGGGTTTGCAACTGGGGGGAAAGCCCGAGAGCCCCAGGAGAGGGGTGGGAAACGAGGAGGGGGAGAGACGAGAAAGACGCCTTGGGGCTTAAGGAAACCTGCCCTCCGTGTGCAGCTCGCTTTAATTTCTACCACATTGCTCAAGTTCAGCCTGAAGCCATCTCGGCCCGGCAGGCTGCACATCTGGGGGATAGTCCCCTGCGCCCCGCCTTCCGGCCGGCCGGGCGTCGGCGCCCCCCAACCCCGTTTCAGCACCGCCCCCTCCCCCGACCGGCGGCGGCCCTGGAGCGGGGTGGGCATCCGGCCTCGGCAGAGGGTCGTTGCCGCATCCCAAGGCCGGACCCTCCTGAAGCCCAGGAACCGTTCGCTCCCCCGGCGAGAGGGGGGCAGAGAGCAGGGCGGGAAGGCAGAGTGGTGACGACCCCCGCCCCCCGCCCCCCGGCGGAGCCAGCCCGGCTTGGCGCGGGGACTTGGCGGCCGGGAAGGCGGGACCCACCCGCGGCCCCAGCGTCTCCAGCCAGCGGCTTAATCGCGACGGAATTTATCTCGCTAATAAATTTAATGATCAATTCGTTCTTGTCACAGTAGCTCTTCCCCAAATCAATTATAGCAAATTTAAATATAATCACTGGCTCATCCTCACCCACTCCGGGCACAGCGAACAATTCATTCCGCCGAGTGAGCGGCCGCCAGCCCCGCTCCGCCACACTGGGCGGAAAGGCCCTGCCGCCTGGAGGACCCGGGTCCCAGGACCCCGAGCCAGGTCCCCTCAGCCGGGCCCCGAGGGGGACGAAGCACTGCTTCCAGACAAGCCCGGCCTGGCCATCGGGCGGCCGGGCGGGCCTCCGGCCGTGGAGCCTCAGTGCCCGGGGGGCCTCCCCGCCGTCCACCCGCGAGGGTCGGCCCTGCGGACCCTGCTGCCTCCAACAGCGCGGCCCCGACCAAGGCGAACCCTGCCCTTTGGGACCCCTGCCGGTCCCTGTTCATCCAGGGCACCACTCTGGGCGCAGGTTCTCTTCACCGTGGTGGGAGGTGGGGTGGTCCTTAGTTCTCGTCGTGGGTCACTGTCTCCAGGGTGTGTGAGAAAATGGGGTTAAAGCTCTCTGTGATTGAGACCCAGCGATCGCAGGTCCAGCCCTCACAGAGCTCCCGCCCAGGGTCCAAGGCCCTGACCAGCCTTATGCTCAGAGTCTAAAGTGCAGAAATGGCTAGAAAGTCGACAAAATGGGGCTCTTCCTTTCAGGTTGGCCTTCCTGCACCCTGCACCCAGGCTGAAGTCAGCCTGGAAAGATCAGCAGGAAAGACGATGACAGCAAAAGCAAAGGGGATGATGTCAGCAGTTAGAACTGCAGCAAGGGAAATGGCCAGCAGGACCAGAGGCAACCTGGGGAGGAGGAAAGCATTGGCAAATCAAGTCTCTGATAAGGGATTGATACCCAGAATATGTAAAGAACTACGATTCAGCAACAACAAACAATTCGATTAAAAATAGGCAAAAGAATTCAAAAGGCATTTGTCTGGAGAAAATGTACAGGTGGTCCACGAGCGCAGGAATTTGCATCACCAGTCATCAGGGAAATGCAACTCAAGACCATGGTGAGCTCTCACCTCCTGCCTGTTGGGATTTATTATAGAAAAGAGAACAGAAGATAACGAGTGTGGGGGAGGATGTAGTGAAATTGGATCCCCGCAGCACCGTGGGTAGGGATGTAAAACAGTGCGGCCACTGTGGAAAACTGTTTGCAGGGGCCTCAAAAAAAAAACACCCCAAGAACAATAAAAGCCTAGAATTACCATATGACCCAGAAACCCTACTTCCGGGTGTGTATCCAAAAGAATTGAAAAGGATCTGGAAGAGATATTTGCACACCCATGTTCACTGTAACGTCACAATAACCACGAGGTGGAAGTCACCTAAGTGTCAACAGATGAACAGATAAGAAAATGGGAGCCACATATAAATGGTGGAATAGTGTTCAGCCTTTAAAAAGAAGGAATTCTGACACCTGTTACAACAGGGATAAACACTGAGGACATAATAGTGAAACAAGTGAGAGTGAAGTCGCTCAGTCGTGTCCGACTCTTCGAGACCCTGTGGACTGTGGCCCACCAGGCTCCTCCGTCCATGGGATTTGCCAGGCAAGAGTGCTGGAGTGGGGTGCCATTGCCTTCTCCGAATAGTGAAATAAGCCAGTCACAAAGAGACAAATACTCTAATTTGTACACAGTTCTACTTATATGACTTCCCCTGGTGGCTCAGATGGTAAAGCGTCTGTCTACAATGCGGGAGACCTGGGTTCAAGCCCTGGGTTGGGAAGATCCCCTGGAGAAGGAAATGGCACCCCACTCCAGTTCTATTGCCTGGAAAATCCCATGGACGGAGGAGCCTGGTAGGCTACAGTCTATGGGGTCGCAGAGAGTCGGACACGACTGAGCGACTTCACGTTCACTACTTATGTGTGTGTGTGCTCAGTCGTGTCCGACTCTCTGTGACCTTGTGGACTGTAGCCCGCCAGGCTTCCTCGTCAGTGGGATTCTCCTGGCCAGAACACTGGAGGGGGTTGCCATTTCCTCCCCGAGGAGATCATCCTGACCCAGGGATTGAACCCAGGTCTCCTGCATCTCCTGCATGGTCAGGTGGATTCTTTACCACTGCGCCACCTGGGAAGTCCATTCTACTTATATGTGGGATCTCAAATAGTCAAATTCTTAAGTGACAGAACATAGAAAGGAGGTTGTCAGGGGCTGGGGGCGAGAGAAAGAGGAGGATGTTCAGTTTTGCAAGATGAAAAAATTCTAGGGCTCTGTTGCACAGTATGTGTATAGTTAATGCTACTTACCAGACCCTTCCGTGGCTAGGATCATCAGAGGATAGGCCTCCTTCCCCTCCTCGCTCATCCCTCCCTCCCCCTCCTCCCCTCCCTCCTCCTCCTCCTCTTCTCCCCACACCACCCCGCCCCGCACCCCCCCTCCATCGCTCCTCCGGAAAGGGCTCGCTTGCTGTAGAACACCGGGATCCTGGGAAGGCTGAGGAAGGGAGCCCCGGCCCCCCAGGACCAGAGCGGCCCTGGCCCCTCTCCCGCCACCCCCTCTTGGTGTGGGGAGCCTGGTGCGCCCCAGGCCGGTTCCGCCGGCAACCAGGTTTGCGTCCTCCTCTGTGCCCCCACCTCGCCCCCCGCAGACCCGGGGCAGGGGACCGCGCTTCGGGGGTGGGGCTTATGCGGGGAGGAGCCCGGGGGTGCAGCGCCGGGTGTGGGAGACGTGTGGGGGGGTCTCTACCTGTGGGACGCGGGCGCCCCCCACCCGTATCAAAGTCCTGCGGTGCCTGGTGTCTCCCTCAATAAAACTAATCCTTTCGGAGGTGTGACTCAGCCCAGATCGCCGCAGTGTTCCAGACTGCAGGCAAATATGTTTTTCAGATTTGGTTTTTATGGTCGGATTAAAGTTTATTTTCCATAATAGGGCACCTAATAAAACTCATAAAGCTGGGTCGGGGCTCCAGCTGGTGGCCTCGTTTAACACTTTCACTTCGTAAATCACTTTACGACGTGCCAGGTGTGTCCCCAACGAGAACCAGCCTGCGACCCCCGGACCCCCGCCCCCGCGCCCCGTCCGGCGCAGCCCTCGGGGTTCGGGCCGGGCGGGCCAGCCATCGAGGGTCCGCGCCCCGGTCCCTCCCCTCCTGCACCCCGAGAGGCGGCGGGGGACCCCCAAGCAGGCGGGGGGTCGGGGCGGGAGGCGGAGGGGGCCCCCGCGCGCGCGCCCCGCCCGCCGGCCCCGCGCCGACCCTGCATTCCACGACCGCGCACCTGGCCGCCCCGAGAGTACACAAGGTGCCGGACAATGCGCGGCTCCCCGGCCATTGTCCGCGGCGCTGGGCGGGACAAAGGTGCCCCCCGGCCGGCGGCCGCGGCGAGGGGCGGCGGCGCGGTTTACCCAGCTGGGGGCGGAACAAAGGGCCGCCGCCTTATCGCCGCCAGGCCGGTGGGGGGGACCGCGGGCCGGGCGGGGCGCGGGGTCAGCCCGGGGGCGCGGGGAGGGCCGCCCGAGGGGTGGCCGCGCCCCCTCGCGGAGCCCCTGCAGCCCGCGGGGGGCTCGGGAAGGGGCGGCCTAGGCGCCCCACGGGGACCCCGGGGCTGGAAGAAAAGCAGGCTCGTCTAGGGGCGGGGTTGGTGCTCCGAGTCTGCAAAGATGCTGGTGGTTTTTGAGTGGGATCACCTTACGACGCAGAGCCGTGGTTCCAAGCACAGGTTTTCTTCTGTGCTGAAACAGCACCTTGGAAAATGATACACAGAAAGAGTTAGAATCGCCCTGGCTCAGGCGTCTGCGAGGAGAGAAGGGCCCGCTTTCCCGTGTCCAATTTGGGGGACCCAGAGGGGTTTTCTGGGGCCAGTCCTCCTAAGGAGACACCCGTGCCAAAGGTTCTTAAGGGAGACACCAGTGCCTGAAGCTTGCAGTTGAGTTTTTAAATAGCTAAATCTGTAAAGGAAAGGTACCGTGTGTGTGTGTGTGTGTGTGTGTGTGTGTGTGTGTTTTACCCTGGGTCTGCTTTCCTGCTTTGTACCTTTCGCCACCCTTGTTCATTTATCCTGGTGATTAATTTATTGGGGATGGGGGAAACTGTCAGATTCCCACAAGCCCTGGGATCAGGCACCTGTGTGACACCGCAGCCTTTTCACCTACAAGAGATACTAGCCAGCCCAGAAAATCCATCAACCACCCAGTCGTTTGGCAGATTTAGAACAGCTGCTCTTCTAGACATGGTTCTGAGCACCAGGGTGGGTGCATGGGTGAGTGGAAGGCAAAAGTCTCCACGGTCCTCGAGTTACACAGTGGGAGGGGGGACGAGACTGATGCTCACTGTCCTCGAGTTACACAGTGGGGAGGGGGGACGAGACTGACGCTCACTAAACTGGTGCAGCACGTAGTGTGAGCGGTGTGTGAACCCGGAAGGTGAGGTGTCAGGTAAAAAGTGATCCTGCTAAGGCACTTCAGTCGTGTCCGACTCCGTGCAACCCCACAGACGGCAGCCCACCAGGCTCCCCGTCCCTGGGATTCTCCAGGCAAGAACACTGGAGTGGGTTGCCATTTCCTTCTCCGATGCAGGAAAGTGAAAAGTGAAAGTGAAGTCTCTCAGTCGTGTCCAACCCTCAGCAACCCCATGGACTGCAGCCTACCAGGCTCCCCCGTCCCTGGGATTCTCCAGGCAAGAACACTGGAGTGGGTGATGAGGGAGGTCCAAAGCCCCCATCACCTGAGATGCAGGACTCATCTTCTCCTGCACTGTGGGAAAGTGAGGACGTGCGCTGTAGCTCAGGCTGCCTGCCTGTGAGAGAATTAGAGACCTTTAAGAACCATACAGGGTACTTATCCCAGGTCCAAGCCATCAGATACTCACTTCTTGATTTAAAGTGTTTGTAGCCCTGATGGGGGAGTCAGTCCAGAAAACAGAGGTGCGTGTGTGCGTGGTGGAAGTGGGAGTTTGGAGACAGGAATAGGTTTCAGATATGTTTTCCTCCGTTTTTTGTTTTCCACTGAGATGTAATCGACTTAAACCATGGTATTAGTTTTAGGTGTATAGTGATTTCTTAAGTAATTCAGGCCTTTAAGACCACTCTGGAAAATAGAAGAGAAAGCCACAGTTTTCACGTAAAAGGTTCACTGATAATTTTAGGGAGTCTGACCCCAGACACAGAAGCTTCCAGACCCCTGGGAGCAGGACGAGGTCTGGCGTCCCCCTTCACGGAGACGCCTGTGCACTGCCGGGAAGCTGGAGGCAGGCCCTTCAGACCCAGCACGCCCTGCCTGCAGGAGCCGTTCGAGCAGCAGAACTCGCGACTCCCTCGCTCACCGTGGACGTGGAAGCCTGTGCATGCTTCCAACCAGGATGCAGGCCTGTCACCGTCCCCGCAGTGTTCTGTGCCCAGAGGGCCCTGTGCCCCCATCTGTAGGAGGAGGACTGGGTCGTCCCCATCTCAAAGGAAGAGAGAAGACTTCAACAGCTGAACCCGCACCAGGCTGCACCTGCAGGCTCACGGGACAGTTACACAAACCCCCGTGGGATGCAGAACCAGTCCTCGAGATTCACTGAGGATCCTCGGGGTTGCAGTTCAAGGCTGGTCCAGGGAAAGGCCGTGGTGGGTGGGGTGTGGGCTGGGGAGGAAGTCTCAGGGATTCCAGGGACTCGGGAAGCCAGGCTGAGAGCCAGGAGGCAGAGGTGCAGGCGACACCTGGGCACTTAGCAGCTGGGCGGCCTTGGGCAGGGGCGTGACCTCTCTGTGCCCGAGCGCCTCGCTTGGGAGAGTGGCAGCGCCCGTCTCCTGGGGCAGCTGTGGAGAAGGGCATGCACTGTGAGGAGGGGCCAGAGGAGGCTCCCCATGTCAGCCCCCCAAGCCTGCACCCTCTCCCCGCTTTCTACTCACTGCCCTGCTGGGCTGGTCGGCCAGGTGTCACGTGGACCCAGGGCCACTGTGTCCACACCACGGGATCATTCTCTTGGGGACTCCAGCCGAACGGAGAGATGGACAAACAGAGAAGGAGAAAGCGTGTGAGCTGATGGCCACCTGGGAACCTGCCTCTCTGGGCAGCCCAAGCCCTGAGCTTCCTTTGGTCCAGTGGGCATGTGCAGATGGGACGTGCCAGGGCCTTGAAAAGGGCTTGTCCACCCGCTACCCTGGAGGGGCAGGGGCCAGCCGGCTGGACTCAAGCGACATGCAGGGCGACCGCAGGCCTGGGAGGGAGCCCCGAGTCCCACCTGAACCGTCGACCCAGAGACGAGCTGAAGGCGGCTGCTGCAGGTCGCTGCGTCCGGGGCAGCCTGTCACCCGGGAGAAGCTGTCTGAGCTGCGGCTGCACGGACGCCGGGGTGAGCTCTGGCCTACTGATGGCTTCTGGACCCCTGATGGAGGTAGTATTTGTGGAGTAACTCTCATCTGCTGACTCGGAGCCAGTCTGGATGGAGGACGGAGAACTGCAAAGCCGGGCTGTCCCTGCCGTGGGCCTCAGGGCGGAGCAGGCTGTGGCAGGAAGCCCAGGTGGGTCCCCAGGAGTGGGCAGCTCCCTGGAGGTGTCCACACAGCCCACGCTAGTCGGTGACCGTGGGGTCCTCATTCTCAGCGCTGTGCGCACCCCCCGCGGCCCGTGGGCTGCCAGAATGCAGGGGCAGAGTCAGCGTTCATCAGTTAGGATCGCGGTGGGGGGGGGGTCCCCAGGGGCAGGAGAGCCCGAGGGACAGAAGTTCACTCTGTCTCCTTCCACCTGGGCACCCGGAGCTGGGCTGGTGGCCCTGGGACCCCCAGGTGCCCAGGCCCTTTATCACGTGGCTCTCCCTCTGTGGTTCAAGATGGGGCTCGGGAATCCTGGCCAGCCAGATGGAGGGCGGTGTGCGTCCTTCCTGGGGATGAGAGTGTGGCCCCTTCTTTCCCTCCCCTCTGGTGAGAAGTCTCTCTGTTTTAATTTGGCTGCGCTGCACGGCTTGCAGGATCTCAGCTCCCTGACCAGGGATTGAACCGGGGCTGTGGCAGTGAAAGCCCCTCATCCGAACCACGAGGCCCCCAGGAACCTCCCCGGTGAGAAGGCCTGATGCCCCCACACTGAGCTTTGCCTGCGGTCAGGAAGTCTTGATTTCCATCTGTGCACAGGCCTGCGTTTCGGTTGTGTGTGTGCGTGTGTCCAGTCGCATCACAGCATTGTGTTCCCCACTTCTCACCCCAGCCTAACTCTGTCCTGCTTAAACACCAGCCTCCCCAGCCCCCCACCCGGGAACATGTGCTCTGCCGTCCAGCTCTGAGAGTCTGCCTGGTCTGTTGAATGAGTAGGTTGTGTTCCTTTCAGACACTTCCCACAGCATCCCCTGTAGGTCTGAGCACGTCGAGGGGCTCCAGTGAGTGAGTTTTCCCGTGTCTCCTCCCCGGTGTTTGAGCCAAGGGCTCCGGGTCACATCTGTGCTCCATCTCATCCTCCCGGTGCAGACCCTGAGGCTGAAGCCACCCTGGACACCACGCAGGGCCTGCCCCAGTGCCGCGGCTTCCGCCATCGCCCCTGTGTCTGAGGGCCTCCCCACCGGCTGCCCCATCTGCTCTGTGCCCAAGAGTCCAGGGGCAACAGCTGGTGGCCCGGGTCAGGAGCCCGGCAAGCAGACTCCTGTGCACCAAGGGTTCCTGAGGCCTGACCGACCGGCCGTCATGGGCACCAGTACACGCTGCTGCCCGGGACACCCCCAGGAGCCCAAGGGCGGGGCAGCCAACAGAGCAGCGGTCAGGAGGCAGTGGGGTCAGGAGGCCCCATCTTGAACCACAGAGGGAGAGCCTCGCTTTGAAAGGTAGAGCCAGTGCCCCCACGACGTGAGTCCTCCACTGCATAGCACCGGGAGCTATGCTCAGCAGAACCTGAATATACATATATACTCATACACACACTTATGCTCAGCAGTATATGATAACCTACAAGGAAAAGAACCTGAATATACATATATACACACATATACATGCATGTATGCTCAGTAGTATTCATGTTATGGGCTCCCTGGTGGCTCAGTCAGTAAAGAATTTGCCTGCAATGCGGGAGACCTCGGTTCTATCTCTGGGTTGAGAAGATCCCCTGGAGAAGGGAAAGGCTACCCACTCCAGTATTCTTGCCTGGAGAATCCCATGGACAGAGGAGCCTGGTGGGCTATAGTCCTTGGGGTCACAAAGAGTCGGACACAACTGAGCAACTTAGCACAGCACACATGCTCAGTATTATGTGATAACCTACAAGGGAAAAGAACCTGAATATACATATATATAAATGTATACACACACACATATACACATGCACACACGCACACACATATATACACATGCACACACACACATACACATGCACAGACATATATACACACATATACAAACACACACATATACACATGCACACACACACATATGAACACACACACATATACACATGCACACACATATACACACATGCACACACATACACACACATATATACACACACGCACACACATATATACACATGCACACACACACATACACATGCACAGACATATATACACACATATACAAACACACACATATACACATGCACACACACATGCACACACACATACACATGCACACACATATATGAACACATATACACACGCACACATATATACACATGCACACACACACATACACACGCACACACATACACATACATATACATATATAATATACACATGCACATATACACACATAAGCACACACATACACACATATACACAAATACGCACATATACACGCACATATACACACGCACACACATACACACACACATATAGATACGCATGTGTAAGTGAAGCTGTGCTCACGTCCAAAGCTTACATGATATTGCAAATCAATTCTACTTCAATAAAGAGTTTTTAAGGAAGTCCTCTGCTACATTTAAAACCAGCAATATTGGCGTGCTCCGTAGCTCTCAGAAGTCTTCCCACTACCTTGACATATTTCCTGTTCCTATTTTCACAGGTAAAGGAGACACCTGAATCGTCGTCACACACTGCATTCTTGGCAGCTCTTCAGAACTGCTTAGAATAGCCCCAGGTTTTCCCAGAAGCACCAGGGCTGTCGTGACCCCCTGGGTCTCCTCCCAGCAGCGCCCTCCCTGCGGGTGGTCTGCCCCCCGGGGGCCGTGGAGCCGTCCCGGGGCCCCCACACTGAGGCCTCCCCTATCTTCGTAAAACAAGGTGATTCGCTTTTAATGACTGCCGGTGTTTCCTTTCCCAGTTCTGTTTGAGCAGATAGTGTGCGGGGCGGTCCCAGCGGGGTTAAACCACTGTGACCTTCATAATCAGGGAACAGAAACAAATTGTGTTTACTCACATATGTGACCCAGTCTCTGGTGCCCAGATGCCCCCTAATCACAGGTGCTGTGATAATATGTTGCTTTTATCAGGCCTCTCACTCACAGGTAACAAAGTACTTTATTATCCCACCCAGCAGGGACAGGGCCCATGGTCACATGGTGTCCGTGGCCTGAGGCACAAGCGGTCTCCCTGCCAGTGGCCCCGCCTGGCCCCCCAAGCCTGGAGATGGGGGTGGCAGGAGGCGGAGGGAGCAGAGCCCCCGCGGGTCCCCTCTGGGATCTCGACAGGCACTGTTGGCCGCTGCTTTCAGGAGCCACGTCCACGGCCCCGGCCCCGCTGGGCTGGACTGACCTCAGTGAGAGGTGTGACTAGCTCACCACAGACCCCCATCCGTGTTGTTTCTCTGCCCACTCACTTCCCAGGGCTGGGCCAGAAGCCGGCACGGAAGCTCGGCAGGGAGGTGGCTGGAGCCCACTGGTTGTCGGGGAGAAAGTGGAGGCCTGTGCCGGCCTGGCAGACCCGGACCCGGTCTCCTCCAGGCCTGAGTGGCCCGGCCTCCAGGTGGGCAGGTCAAGCCCCAGACGCGGGGCGACTGGACGGGGACATGGAGCACAGCTCCACCTCGGCCTGGTCTTGCGCGCACGGCCCGTGGCTCGCGAGCACAGGGGCGGCGGGCCTCGCTCCCGCTGCCATGGCCGTGCTGTGCGGACAGACAAGGCGCAGGAGCAGATGGCCAGCCCAGCCCCGGGGTCTGCCCAGTGTTTCCCGCTTCTCTGTTTCAAGGCTCTGGGGGGTGTTCGTGGTGGGGCTGGCACAGCCCTGTTCCAGGGCAGACCCGGGGCAGGCCGCCTCGGCCTGGGCAGCTTTAGTGAGCCCTACAGTCACTAAGGTAGTATGCGGACTCTGGCTGGCTCATCAAATCTGATTAAGAAAACAGGTTTAAAAAACAAAAATACTCATTGTCCGTCTAAGTCAAAGAGCGTACTGGTGCTCACGACCACTGCCTGCGTCTCTTACCTGCTAACCTGGGACCAGACTGAAAAGTACTTCCTCCCCCAGGGAAAAGTTCGAGGGCAAGGATAAAGTAAATCGCAAATAATCACGTTGTATTTCTGATGAGTTACATAAGCGGGGTCTCTGCCCCAGGCGTGTGGACTGGCTTTTCTGCACACAGTAAGCCCAGGAGAAGCACTTGGGGAGGCTGGGCTTCTGATAATCACGCCCTCGGGCACACCTGCTCGCAGTTGGCTCTTGGGAGGAAGTCGGAGCTCTGGCTGCCGGGTGCAGTTAAGTAATGATCCTAACAGCACTCGGGAGGCCTGCCCCCGGTTTCGGATGTGTGGTGCTGGCACTCCGCAGGCGGACTTGGAGCCGGGCCGGCCCCCAGCACCTGGGTTTCCTCTTGCGCTTTTCTGTGAGTCTTGTTTTACTCTCATTAAGGATAGTTTCCCAGAGATAGTAACAATGTCCTGAATAAGCCAAAGGTATTTAAGAATTATAAAGTAGATTCAGATGGCAAATTGGGGATTGAGGAAGCAGAATGCCCTTAGACACACCCCCTCCCCAATGTGCGCTTTGGGGAGAAGCAACCACAGGGACACTCCAGCCTCAGACGACGAGCAGGCGCCTCCTCTGTCCAGGTGAGAGGCTCCCTGGGGACTGACTGACCCACGAACACAGCACCAGGCCCCCTGAAGGACGCAGGGCTCCTCATCTTAGGCCATAAAATCTCCTTCTCCTGCAAGGTAGACGTGCCCGCCCTCCTGCAAGGTCAGGCTGTCCGCGGAACTGATAAGCACGGCTTCTTTGGTCAAGTTACTGATGCAGACTTGGGAGGGTGGCGGAGAGGGAAGCCGAGTGTGGGGATGGACCACATGTCCCTGCTGGGGACCCTCGGGGCCCGTCCGTGGGGCCACTGGACGGTAGCAGGTCCCGCTTCCCAGCGCTGCTTGTCTGAGAGCAGCCCCCACTGAGCTCTTGGGGTGACCGACCAGGACAGCTGGCCACGCTGCCTGTTCTCCTAAGTGGGCAGTGATTCAGGGTCTGTGAGAAGAGAAACAAGAAGAGCATGGAGTGACTTCGTGGCTAGTGAACCATCCTGAGGCTCAGAGAAATTACTGCTGCCATTCCGGGCACTCACAGACCTACCTGAGCAACTAGAGAACACAGATGGCAAAGCGGCTTCACAGAAGGGGCGGCCGCGCTGCAGGCGGGGATGGCTGGCCTGAGCCGGCCAGGCCTGACGCGCTTCATCCCTTCTGCACTTCGTGCCTGAGCAGCTGGCAAGCTACCGGAGCGTCACCGTCGCTGAGGCGAGATGGGACTGCTCAGGGGTCATGCCATGAAGCCTGCTGATGAGGGAGTTGGAAACTGAACCCTAGACCTGGGCTTACAGAGCTGGGTTCCCTCCAGCTGGCAGGATCTCCCCCGACAGGCAGGGGACCCCCGCCCGCCCGACCTGAGGCTCTGGCGGGAACACATCTTCTGTGCTCGCCGCAGCCAGCGACGGCGTCTCGAGACTGCCATTCACCACTTCAGTGCTCTTGAGATGGGTGGAGTCTGAGCTTTCCCGGGAAAAGCAGAGGAGTATAGAGGCTCATTTTTCAAGAATGCGAGCTAGTCATGTAGGAGGGATGACGGAGTTAGAAAGTGACCAACTTGCCATAAGTGATCCTGGCAAGCATCACTGACACGGGCCTGACCCACTAGGCAAACATGTTGGTGGGGAACAGGAAATTCACATTTTGCTGCACTCCTCCCCGTTGTAAGATGTCCTTGACTTCTGGTGATTAGTTTCCCTTAATCATCACAAGGATGACAAGGTGCCTGTGCGGGCCTCGGCCGTAACTAGTGGCCGAGCACCGCCAGCCTGAGCCGTGCGCTGACCACTGTCCCACGGCGCAGCCGGGAGGGGCCGGTCCCCGAGGGTGCTTCCCTGGCCACGGCCACACGGAACCCGCTGGACGTGTGCGGGGCTCTACGTGACAAAGGGCTGGTTTCTTGGGGAAGTTTGGTTTTTTGGCAGCAGTATGCGGCGTGTGGGAGCTTGGTTCCTGACCAGGGATGGAACCAGCGCGCCCTGCGTTGGTTGCCAGGGAAGTCCCCCCGGCCCCTACTTTTGGGCCTTGAGTGAAAATTTTAAGTGGAGATGGGATGGGGTGGGTGTTCAATACTAAAAGAGAAATAAAAAGAAATGTAACAATTGAACCTTGACTGTATTCTGTCTAGGGGGAAAAAAAAGCTGTAGGAAATTCACTTCAGGACAACCGGAAGGATGAAAACGGCCGTCTGCTGGACCGTTCCTGAACGTCTGTGTTCTCAGGGTGCGCCTGACTCCCCTGTACTCGAATGTACGAGAATGTCCTTGTCCTCAGGAGACACGGGCTGAGGGCTTAGGAGCTGTGTCCTGACGTATGCACTTTCTATAGCTGCCATCAAAACGTGTGTGTGCGTAAATGCATGTGGATTACATGCAAAAAAAAAGAGAAAACGCAAATGGGGACGATGTTAACGACGGACAAACCAAAAAACAAAAGCAGAAGAATTTGCCACCTTCTTAGGAAATGCTTCCGACCAAGTAAAACGCAACATGCAATCCACTGTAAGTGATCTTCTCTAGGGAATAATCTTTAAGTCCTCTTACTCATTTTGACCTCGGGCTGAGCCAGATAAATGCGACCCTGGTTGCACGTCATGGGGCCCTAGAGGGGCAACCCCCAACACCTCTGTCAGCAGAAGCGGTCCTGGTGTGTGAGGGGCAGGATGGGAGGTCCCAGGCTGGTTCCCCAGGGCTGGAAGGAAAGACGCAGGCCGTGCCGCAGCCGGGAGTGGGGGCGGGCGCCCATCCCCTGCAGACTGGCGGCTTGAGTGCGCGGGGACGTGCCGCCGCGATAACCCCCCAAGGCCCTGGCCGAGCGTCCCGCTTTGGACATGCTCAAGGTCAAAATCAGTCTGTTCCCCGGGCCGGCGTGCACACACATGGCATTGTTTTCCAAACACACAGCAGCCTCAGAGCGTTTTAAACTCGGTCCCCACTTTCCCTTTCATCATCTTATCATGCAAACATCATTTTTCATTTTACCCAGCTCAACTCGAGATAAACGTCACCTGCGTGTGAACTTGACCCCTCTCCAGTCGGTGTCATCCGTGTGGAGTAAGGTATGAAATGTGAGAAGAGGAAAAGCCCCGATTCCCAGGCCAGTACTCCTTTCCCCAGAAGATCCAAGGTTCACGGGCCTCTTGGAACACTCCGGATGGCCTCTTGGAACACTCCGGATGGCCTCTTGGAACACTCCGGATGCGTGTGCACCTTAAACGCGCCGCCCGCAGGGAGATGTGCAGCCCTGCAGAGGCTCAGTCATTGCTCCCGTCTGGGGTCTGCCTGCAGCCCCTCCGCGGTCACAGAGCTGCCGTCCTGGGAGGGTCTTGAGCTGTGCTGGAGCTCCCGGGCTGCCTCTGGGTCCTCCCGGTTCTGCTCTCTGCACTAGGAGCTGCCGGGCGGCACCCTGTCCCTGGCCTGCTTCTCCTAACTCAGCTTCCTTGGGGGGCTCCGACACCCGGGCCTCAAGCCCCCACCTTGGGCGGTGTGTCTGTGGCCTCCTGCCCGACCCTGCTGTTGACGGGCGCTGGCAGGGCCCCAAACGCCCCCGGACCTCTTCACTGAAAGGTGTCCCCTTCTGCTGTGTGTGCCTCAGTCGCGTGTCCAGAATCTTCCTTCTCACGCTGCCGTCTTGGGCCAGGAAGGGGACGAGAGCCACCTACCCGGGCTCAGCTGCCGGCCTTCACACCAGGTGACCGGCACCTCTCGCTGTTTCAGGCAGCATTCCTGAGAACGCAGCCTAGGTGGCCTCACTCCCTTGCTGACGCTCCTTCGACGGCTTCCCCTGGTGGAGCAGATACACGCCTGCTCCTCACAGGCAGGCTGCAGGCGCCGGTCCCGTCCCACCTTCTGTCCCGGGTCCCGGGGCCCCACGTGGCCCGGCCCCGTGTCCCGACCCTCCGCTGCAGCCCGCGCATCCCTGGGTGCCCCGGGCTCTGGCTGGAAGGGCCGGGGCCGGGGTCACCTCCTCCGGCAAGCTCGCCATGCCCGGCCCACGGGGGCTGGCGGGCTGGCTGCCGGCCACTCTTGGCGCACGTGACGACGGGGCACGTGATGTCTCTGAAACCTTCAAGCTGCCCCGGGGCTCAACTCCGCGTGTGGCATGGAGGAGCCCCCAGCAAACGCTGAGTGAGACCAAGCCCCACTCCTACTTGGCGCCCCCGGAAGAGGCCTCGAGCTGGTGTAACTCAGACACCGCAGCCTCAGGACAAACAGCCGCACCGCAGCTGGGAGCGGAAACGATCCCAGACGGGCTCAGGTTCTGCAGCAGCTGCCGGTGCCGAGTCCTGCCACATCCAGCAGCACCCAGCACAGACCTGCAGCGCCCTGCCCTGACACCCTGGCAGGGATGCGGTCTGCGGCTCCCAGTCGGCAGCCTTGAGCCCAGAGCTCTGGTGACCAACGCCCTGGCCACCCAGGCCCAGGTCAAGGTCAAGGCGCAGGCCGTCCCTCTGGCTCCTCCTGCTGACCCAGGGGCACCTCGCAGGGAAGTACAGCAACAGACACGGGGTCACTGCTTTACAGTAAGGACTAAGCCATGTTTTTAAAAACGAGGTTAGGGCTTCCTTGGTGGTCTGGTGGTAAAGAATCCGCCTGCCCGTGCAGGAGACCTGGGTTCGAGCCCTGACCCGGGAAGATCTCACGTGCCTCGGAGCAACAGGGCTCCAGAGCCGGACCTGCAGAGGCCCAGGCGCCCTGGAACCTGCGTTCAGTGACAGGACACGCCACCCGAACGAGCGCCTGCACCCCGCAACCTGAGAGCAGCCGCAACCAGAGACGTCCCTGCAGCTACAAGGACCCCGCGTGGCCACCACTACAGTTAATACAAAAAAGGAGCCAACGGTGATCCGAATTGGCTTAATTATTTTCATGAAAAGACATCAGAATATTTCACACCTTGAAAGAATGAGTTCTGCAGTATGCATGTTTTAGAAGAATTGTTTATTTTGAAATAATTTAAAACTTGAGGAAAGGTTATAAAAATACATTCCATCTGCATAAACCTCACCCGGACTCAGCAATGCGGACATTTCGCCTCGTCTGTGCTCTGCCCAGGCGCAGCGAGGGGGGGCAGGCGCTGTGCTTCAGGGGCAACCCGGGCATGCCCGTTGCGGGCGGTCTGTCTTGAGTTCCCACCCAAGAACCCGCTCAGCAGGCGTGGCCGGCCAGCCCAGGCTCCGTCTGCTCACGTGGGGGCTTCAGAGTTATGTGGAGTTAGTGACACTCGGGGGAGCTGGCCTGCCCCCGGTGGGAACCTGAGGTGAGGAGCCAGGAGCACCCCCACACCGTGAGGCCCAGGTCAGCTGCCACCTTTCCCAGGACAGCGGCCTCCAGGACACTTCACGTATCAACACAGCATCAGGCACGTTTGATGGACGACTTCTGAATTTTTAACCAATATACAAAGATACAACCACCACCAGTCTCTCTCAGACTGCAGCCTCGAGCTCATCCTGTCTCTGAAGACACTGCACACCCACTCCCTCACTGCCTGGGCCTGCCCTGCCCGCCCCTCCCGGAGATATAAATACAGTTATCTGAAAATGGTTTAAAATACAAATACAACCCTGGAGCTAAATACACTAGCTTACACTACAGGGCTACAGCTGCCCTGCCTTCCCGGCGAGCTGTACAGGAGACGCCCTGCAGACAGGCCCCTCCCCTACATCCTGAGGGACCCCCGCCCCTGCAGGGCCTGGGTGCACAGCTCGGCGCGCTCCCGCAGGGCGCCAGCCTCCGGGGCGCCTCTCAGCAGGAAGTGGCTGATGAAGAGCTTCAGGCCCTCACGCAGCAGGCCCAGCGCCGGCTTGTCCGACACCCTGGGGAGGAAGGGACACGCATCAGTGACCAGCTGCCCTGGTGCTCCGTCGGGGGACCCCGGAGAGGGAGGCATGGCCAGTTCCCACTGAAGCAGAGCCCTCAGTGCAGAACGTCCTCTACTGGTCTCAAATCACCTTCAGCTCCCTATTAGGCAAGTCTCCCATCCCCCAATTAACATACAAGACATCATCCAAATTAAACTGAAAAGCTGCCCCTAAGTACAACATACAGCACAACAAGCTCGCTTTTCTAAGATAACGTGAGTGAAATGCTTTCTCTTTTCTTTTCCCTGTTTTATCAAAACGCTGGGAACAAACCTTGCAAAAATCAAACCAAGATCTTCAACTTCTGTCTCCATCAGCAGTATATGTAACACTTTCCGTAAGAAGTGGACTCTGGGTTTGTCCAGTTCACTGAATTCCACAACCTAATAGAGTCAGGATAAAAAACAGTAACGTTACACAGGTTTAGCCAACTTTTCAATGATTTCTAAGCACAGTCTGAGGGAATGCTACCCGCCCCCCACCCCCTTAACTAAGGTTGTCTCCAGTTTTATAAAGTGACCAGCTGAGGCCCTGCGCCCTCTCATCACGGCTGCAGGGTGTGCGCCTGCCGGCGAAGGGACTCAGCAGAGCTCAGTCAAGTTCAGGGGCAGACGGGCGCCGAGCGAAGCAGGACTCCCTAGAACTGAGACAGGTGCGATCATCTCCATGCCTCAGAGAAGCTACCCCCTGACTAAGACCACACACACACACACACACACACACACACACACAGAATCTAGGTCCAGGAGAGATAAATTTGTGTATATAAAAATCACAGTACACTTATACAGCGGAAGGCTATACAACACTAATAAAATCTGAGAACAGAAGTGCGGAGATCAACGTGGATACATTTCAAGCTTATGCTGAATTAGAGTAAAGGACAGCGGCAGCCTGGTGACCCTGTGCCACCAATGGTACGGGGGGAACAGCGTGCAGACAGAGGCCCGGTCAGACCCCTGTGAGGGAAGGAGGGGCTGCCCTGGCTCAGGGGTGTCTCCAGGACCTACTGCAGCTGAGGGACATGCCATGCGCTGTCCCTTCTGAGCTCAAACTCCAGTAAACACAAGGCGAGACCCCCCAGCAACGAGAAAGCCAGAGAGGTCTGTGCCGTGGGCGTGCCCCGTGCCGGGGTGTGGGGCGAGGCGGTGGGCCCTCACGCTCTATGCGCCACCCCAAAGGCACAGGAGGCTAGCTCGACAGGTGTGTGAGCAGCCCCTGCACTCGCGCCCCCAGCCCCACGAAGAGCAGCCAGCAGCTGTCACGGTGCCCTAAGCTACCGGCAACTTGACGCTGCCTGCTTGCCTGCCCGGATGATGACGTTTCCCAGGTGAGTCAGGATCCATGGACGCGTGTGTTCCTAAGGCAACGAACACCCCGGCCCTGGGCCCCGAGCTCGCCTCTGGACTGCACGTCCACTTACACGAGGACTTCTCCCCCTAAAACGCACTGCAGGACCACACGCGCCCAAGCGGGGAGGCTCCTGGCACGTGGAACCAGAATGCGGAGGCGACTGTGAAGTCAGACGAGGACCATGACTGCACCGGGGGTCTGCCCCGGACCCTGCGGCTCAAGGCTCAGCTGTATGCTTTCAGCTTCAGTGCCCTGAGTTATTCCGTGCGCCTCACACACCTTTAAGAGGGAAAGTGGCAGTGACTTGGTCTTCAACAAGTGGGCCACCAGATGAACCAAATTAGCAAAACTAGTGGCTGGCAAATTTTCTAGGTCCCGAAATTTGTCCCATATGCTGAACTGGAACGTCATCTAACAGAATAAAAAGGGGGAAAAAAGTTAAAATCCCACAAATTATTAGAATAATCACTACAAACATAATCCAAAGGTATGACACTTAACCACTTAGATGTAATATCCTTAAGCTGAAGACTTCTTAGAAACGACACTGGCTTCGTTACACAGTAGTTTGAAACCGCTTCACAGTCATCTCTTTTGAGATGCTGTCCCTCAAATCAGAGAAACACTGGACCGCAGAGGCCTCACCGGTCCACCAGGTCACAGCACCCTCATCTGTGACGTGGATCCGGGGGCGCCACGTGGACGCGGGGAGCCCACCCGCCGCGCTGAGCTCGGGGCCTGCAGTCAGACAGTGATGGCAGGCAGCCTCCCGGCCCCATCACCTGGAACCTCCTCTCGTAGGCACAGAACTTGCCGGCCAGGAAGGCGTAGAAAGGGTTGTAGGTCTTCTCCTGCAGGCAGCAGTCCACCAGCACGTGAACGATCTCTCTCTCCTGCTGATCCTTAAGCCCCAGCCTGGAGGGCAGAAGCAGCCAGCTCTGAACCTTCAACCTGCCCGAGGTCGGCAGCCTGAGGCAGACAGCTCTCCCAGAGACACTCCCTGTCCAGCCGTCTGTCTGGTGAGACAAGCCGAGCAGAGAAGGTGGGGGGCAGGACTGGACCCCCGGATCCGGAAGCAGGGAACCCCGGGCCTACACGGGCCTGGGCTGGGGACTGAGCCACAGGACAGCATCTTAGCCTCGGGCCAGCAGTGAGTCCCTGCCACTGCCCCTGCTGAGTCCTGTGTGGGCGGGTCTGGACACGGTGAGACCCGCCCCTTTAGTGCAGTGTGGAGTCTGCACAGTCCTGCAATGCCTACCCTCCATTTCTTTCTGAATTTGAAGCAAGTAAAGGAAAATTAATTAATACTAGACTTTTTAGATGTACTTTGTCAAAGTACACAGATGCTTTTAAATCTCATTACAACCAAGTACAGAAGCCACACGGGAGGTTTAACTTAGATGTAGTCAGAAAGACAACTTTTAACAGGAAGAGTTAAGCGACTCATGACAAGCGGCGGCCACCGGGAACCATCAGGTGGCTACCGGATCCCTCCAATCAACAGATCATAAGCTGTCTGCATCTGGAGTGACCAGCGGTCAGTCAGCAGGAGGGACGCTGGGGAGGTGGGTACCCAGCCCCTGACTCAGAGGCCAAGGAGGAGGCGCACACAGGGCTTACTTCAGGAGCTTCTCGAACGCATCCAGAAAGTCTTCGCTCGTCATCACCGTGCAGAATATGTTTCTCCTAACGTCGGTGTTCATTCTCTGCTTGCGGGCAAGCTCCAGGATCTTCGAGCTAACCTGCAAAGAGGGACGACAGGGCGTAAGTTGTACAGACACGTCACTAAATTTCTCCTTTGGTTCAGTACAGTTAAGAAGTTTCTAAAAACTTATGTGTGTAATCCTGCGGTTTGACATCGAGGATAATTGTAAGTCACACGTGTAAGTGCTGAGTCTTTATTTCTGAGCACCACCCCTGCAACAGCAAGAGGCAGAGCAGACCCCCGGAGGAACCCGCCGCGTGTAGGCGGGCTCCCGTGTGAGAGAGGGGCAGGGCGGTCGAGCATCCCCTCACTCTTCTCTGCATCTAAGTCTCCCAGCTAACGTTTTGATACTTTCAGAGGAAGTAACAGAAATGGAATTACATGAGATCACAAAACCACAGCAGCTTCCGTAATATCGTCAAATAACCCCAGGGACAGCCGCATGCGGGCTCGGTACCCCATGCACCGTCCCCGCGCACGGACTCGGTCCCCCATGCACCGTCCCCACGCGCGGACTCAGTCCCCCACGCACCGTTCCCGCGAGAGGCTTCTGCGGGGCCTTCTGCGGACCGCTGTCCACCATCGGGGCGCCGCTCCAGGCGGACCCCACGATCCACCAGCGCCCAGTGCGTTCGGCGTTCAGGACGCTGTCCCAGGACACTCGGAGCTCGGGGTCTGTCCCTGCGCCGGCACCGCGCACCTGTAAGAGAGCAGCCGGCGCAGCGGCTCAGCACGCAAGCACCAGCCGGCATGCTCCCGCCTGGGCGAAGGTGCTGCTGGTGCGGGAACACTGAGGTGAGTCGCCGACAACCCGGACACTTAACCCCTGGGAGGGATGGCAGCGTCAGAGACCTCAGAGTGTGAGCTTCCTGGGCCCATCCCCAGACGTGTTGTGGGAGGACAGCGGTCCCACGGGGGTCCAGGGAGAGCCCACGCCGGCAGTGAGGACGCCGCCAACCAGCCTGTGATCCGTGGGACGCAGCGACGGGACCAAGGCCTGGGGCTGAGGGAGCTGCCAAAGGGGCCCACGGCGAGAAGTCCCAGGGAATTTCAACAGACGAGCCCTCACTCCCAGGCTGACGTCGCTGGTCTGGGTGGGACCCCGGCCAGAGGACACGCCTGTGAGTCTCTGTGTGGCTGAGGGCTCAGCGCAGGGGCATCCACAGCTCACAAGGTGGGGGGGGGTCTCACCACAGAAACCTGCAGATTCCCCCCGACCTGGGGACCCCAGTGACTGGACGGGCACCTGACCTGTGGCTCCTCTATCTGTTGGAGAAGTCTCATGGGATAGTGCAGCCGGGGAGCATAGGAGCTGAAAGGAGGGCTCCCCAGGGAGAAGGGGGTGCTCCCCAGGGAGGAGAAGGAGGCCCATAGGAAGGAGGGGGGGCTCACTCCTCAGGGAGGAAGGAGGGCTCCCAGGGAGGAGGGTGGGCTCCCCACGGAGGAGGAGGGGCCCGCAGGGAGGAGGGACAGGTTCCCTAGGGAGGAGGAGGAGCCCCCAGGGAGGAGGAGGGGCCCCCAGGGAGGAGGGGGCGGGCTCACCAGGCCTCTCTGCAGCTTCCGCAGCCTCTCCACGGGCTCGGGGTCGTAGCCTGGGATCTTCCGCACGTCGTTGTTCTTCAGGGCCAGCAGCGTCTCCAGCATGAAGCGGACCTGAGACACGGGCAGGAGGAGCCACCCTTTCAAAAGGGAGGAACCGGCGGCCCTTCCGCTCGGGAAGGGAGGGGGCGTCCTCCCACGTGTGGTCGCCGCCGCTGTCGAGCAGCACTGCCGCGCGGCCGCCCACCCGGGGCTCCCAGCTGCCCCACCGGCTTCAGGTGCCCCCTTCCCGCCCCGACTTCTTCCCATTCCTGGCCTTTCTCCTTCTTTAACTCTCAAACTGGAAATAACACTGTACTGAGAGAAAAGCTGCAAGAACAGCAGTGAGAATTCCCACAGGCCCAGAGCAGAGTCCCCCAAACGTGAGCGCTGAGACACAACCCACACCGCGCGTGCACTGAGCACTCGGCGCGCCTCCTCAGCTCAGCACCCCCAGCCCTCAGCGAGCCCCCGCCCCCGCCCACCTCCTCCAGCTTCGTGCCACCATCAGAGCTAAAGGCACGTGTCTGCTGACCTCCCTATGGTCAAAGCTAAAGGTCCGTCCAGTCAAAGCTATGGTCTTCTCAGTAGTCACGTATGGATGTACGAGTTGGACCATAAAGAAAGCTGAGCACCGAAGAACTGATGCTTTTGAACTGCGGTGTTGGAGAAAACTCTTGAGAGTCCCTTGGGCTGCAAGGAGATCAAACCAATCCATCCTAAAGGAAATCAGTTCTGAATATTCACTGGAAGGACTGATGCTGAAACCAAAGCTCCAATCCTTTGGCCACCTGATGTGAAGAGCTGACCTTTACCCCTGCCTCTTTCCTGAGCATCCAACACAGGAGAAGGGCGTTGGTCAGGAACCCCCGCTCGGCTCCCATGACCCTCCGTGGCGGACATAGCACCTCACCCACCTCCGGGTCCCTAGGACCCTCAGAAGGCTCAGCCCCGCCTCCCTCCTCACAATGAGTGGCTCTCATCTCAGGATTTCAAAACTGGGCCAGTCTTCCTTTTCGGGCTGTGTCTCTCAACAACCTACTGCCCACCTGGACACCCAAGCTGGGTACCTGGTATGACCTCTGACCCCTGTCTCCCGCCCCCTCCCCAAGTCTGAGGACTTTTAAGTCCTAGACTCACGCCCACTGCAACTCTGCTAATCATCGCCCCAACCCAAGGTTGCTTTTCTCTTTCCTTTTTTGCATCCAAAGTGACCTGAGCATGAAAATGTGCGTTTACCTACTCAGAACTCATCACATGCCTCATGCCTCTGGGACAAGGTTCCGATTCCCTGGGAGGTTCACAAGGCCCTGAGGCTAGACCCTGCCCAGTCCCCCAGGGAGGCCGTCCCTGCCCCTCTAACGGGGCCCTTGCCCCGCCCCCCCAACCCCCATGGCTCCTCCAGGCCTCTCAGTCTGCAGGAGTTACCATCAGCCCCACCTTCCAGATGAGGAAACTGAGGCCCGCAGCACACAGTCCCGCGGTGGCCAAGCGCATTGACCCGAGCCCCTCGCCACAGGCCTTCCCAGTAAGCCTCTTTTGAACAACTGAACGGTCTTAAACCCGTGAGAGTCAAGAAGGAGGTTCATTCACAGACTGAAAAGAAAGCCGCAACACCAGATCAGGCACGAGACGCAGGGCTCACTGGGACGGAAGGGGCTCGCGTGCTGAGGCTGCGTCAGGCAGGGGGAAGCAGGTCCGGGGGCGCATACCCTGGTCTGGTCCCGGAACCTGCCGCCTGCTCCGCTGGCTTTGGCCTGAGTCTCCGTGATCAGCTCCTTCAGGGACAGAGCATCGTCCTTCCTTAGTGAAAAGCCCACGGTCTTCAGCATTAACAGGATCAGCTCGATATCTTTTTCCGTGAAACTTTCAACAAGTTTCCTCAACACGTCGAAGATGAGGAGAGACTGCACCACGTGGAAGTTGTACAGATGGGCGATGACGGCGAACAGGTTGTCGCACTCCTTCCCATCTCGCCCGCTTTTATACGCGTCATCAAACCTCCTCACCACCGCCTCCAGGAAGTGGGCGCCCACCTGGACGGAGAGCAGAGCACACGTGACTGCAAACAGGCCTCGGGTGAGCGGAGAGCAGAGCACACGTGACCGCACACAGGCCTCAGGTGAGCGGAGAGCAGAGCACACGTGACCGCAAACAGGCCTCGGGTGAGCGGAGAGCAGAGCACACGTGACTGCACACAGGCCTCGGGCGAGTGGGTTGTTCTCAGGGGCGTCTTTCAGCTTAAACGTGTGTTAAAAGGCTTCATGCTTTAAAAATTAACAAAATACATAGGTGGCGGGGTATGAGATCTCACAGGGCAGGTTTAAGAGCTCTAGCCTGAGTGTACAGAGCTTCCCAGAGGAGAGCCTGAACTGCACACGACGCAGAGCAAGCCGCCCAGGCCTCCCTCCAACGGAGGCACCTTTTGCGGCCAGCAGCCACTCTGGTTCCTCGGAAAAATACAGTTGTGAAAACTGCTAAGAACACACCCACATCTCTAAAAACATGCTATCCAACACGGCTCAGTTCTCCGGCTCAGTCTGGGCCTGGAAGGCAGGGGCCCGGGGATGGGGAGCAGGGTAATGGCAACACTCCAGCTGAGACTCAGGGACCCGGATCACTGCAGCTGGGCTGGACCTGGGCAGGCAGACCGGACGTGAGCGACCCAGGGACAGAACCAGAGCGGGTGGCCAGTCACGGAGGGGAAGGATCAACCATCTAGGTCACGGGGCTGACGGAGCTTCCAGTGGGGGCATTAACCCACAAGGAGGAGCGGGAAGGGGGGGCAGGGACCGCTTTAAGACTGAGTAAGCCCGACCCCTGGACGCCTGGGTGGGTGGCTGGAGAAGCAGAGGCCGCGTTAAATCCCCGGTGAGGACGGACTGTGGCGGAAAACACATACATCTCGCTGGCAAACTCAAGATAAGGCAGCGCCGGGGGCCCTCAGGGAAAGGCAGCTGACGGGAGCAGGGAGCAAGGGCTCCGTGGAGGCAGCTCTGACGGGCCGGACACGTCCTCTGGCTTCTAACGACCTGTGAAGAGTCTACCCTGTAAACACCCAGGGCAAGCCTCTTCACTGAAGACGCCCCTGAAGAACACACTCTTTCGATAACGACCACTATGCTACATTCAAACAGACCTTAAAAACCAGAGTCCAGAATTCCGCAGACATCGAGAAAAACTGCGCATCTGCAAAGCAGGGCTGAACAAAGCCCTGCCCAGCCCCTGCCTGGAGCCCCCAGGACTCGCACAGCGGCCAGACCCGCAGCGGCGGCCCGCTGCTGAGAGGCGGCAAAAGGCCCCGGACCGCCAAGGCCGGACGGGTCTACAAGTTCTTGTGATACGGACGTCGTCTGGGGACGGAGGCCTTGTTCACTTCCTCCCCCACTTACTCCGCCACCTCAGTATCAAGTCCCATCATCAGAGCGCCCTCAACAGCCCCGGAAGCCGCTACCCTGGGCGAGCGGACGCCAAGGTCAATGTAAGGGTGAAGAAGAGGCCCCGCGGTGTGTGGGCCCCCCGACCCGACACAGGAGGCACTGAGCCGGGACCGAAAACTCGGGGGCGGGGGGACGGGGCCAGGCTCCGAGCAGCGGGCGCTTTAGACACGTCGTCCACGGAATCCTGACAAAGGGCCCCTTCACAGACACGCGCAGGTCCGCGGCCCACCCAGGGACACCAACACCCCAAGGCCAGGCGCTGTCCCGTCTCCTCTCTTAATGCCGTTTTCCCTCACACTCTGGTGGCCTCCTGCCCAACAAAAAGGCCTGTGCTCGGAACACCGGAAACAGTCACCGCCAGGGCGGGATCACAGAGAAGGCAAAGACAAGGCGGACGGTACGGTCCAGAGGGAGAGAGACTCATAGCCAACACGGACCAGTCAGAACCAGAAGGTGGGCAACATCACGCGGGCACGGAGCGCGGCCTGGCCTGAGACTGCGCCGGCCGGCCACTGAGACGAGAGGCGCCGGGATGGCCGCGGCGGCCCTACCTCGAGGCCGATGGTACGGTGCAGGACGCTGACCAGGAGGACATGCTCCATGAGCAGCCGGGCGGGCATGACCGTGTCCGGGGCGCAGGCGCTCAGCACGACGGTGGTCAGCGTGGCGTTCATGTCCTTCCGGCTATGGCCCATGTACAGCTCCTCCAGCTGGCTGCTGATGGAGGCCAGGTTCGGCTCGCTCAGCCTGCACACAGGTGGAAAGACAGAGCGATTGGGCCGCCGTTTTGGGGGTCATTTTAAGAAAAGGGAAAAGTTACTAATATACCAGCAGGTCCTACGCTGTGTAGGCAAGCCCTAAACTCGACACGCGTGTGGAGAACACACAATCCTCTGCGATCAGCAAATAACCTAACTGCTGTCCTTCCGCTGAGACGCGGCCCCAGTGAAGCGCACGCGGGACCCGCGTCAGGACCAGGGAGGCCGTGACGAGGACGCCCGCTGCCATGCTGACTCGGTGCCCCCGGCAGGCCAGGGGGCCCCCCTGAGCACATCCGCACGTGCTGCTGGGAGAAGTCAGCTTTCTCACTGTCAGCTGGCATAAGCACCTGGATTCCCTGGTGTGGAAAAACGGCTGTACTGGTGGGGGTGGGAGGATGTACACGCCCTGCTTCTGTGGGAAAAGTGCTTCAGCTAAAGAAGCATCTCGGGCTGCGGCTAACTCCCAGAATCGCTCCTCCACTGTCTCTTGAAGGGACAGCAGCACTGCCTCGAGGTTACCTGTTGATCAGACCTTTGACCTGTTTCTTGAGCCTTTCCAGTTCTTCCTTTTTCTGGGCGTCCTCTGTCTCCTCCACTCGCCTCACATGAGGTGGGACGTACTTTCCACCATTTTCACCAAGACTCTGCTTGAAAGGATAGAAATAAATTCTTCTTAGACACTGGATCCCAGGCCACGGGGCAGGTGGTCACCACCGCTGCTTGGTGAGCACCAGCTGTCTCCCGAGTGCCCGCTCTGGCCCTGGACAAGCACGCCAACACTCAGGTAACTGTCAGCACTCCATGTCATCGCCTCCCTTTTCCCTCTGGAGCTCTGCTGACTTGGCTGCGCACGTCGGGCTTGTGCCCCCGAGGGCCCTACGTCCTACCCTCTGCCAGCCTCAACAGACAGCGGGCACGGCCTCACACAAACACTGAAATTACATGCACCACCGACGGTGGAGAAAAAGTTTGGAAAAACTTCAAACTTGCTCAAAACTAGTATCTAAGTTTACATGATAAAATCAACCTACTGCTCACTGGTTCCTAGATTTTCAACTTACAAGTTACAGATCATTATCACCAACCCTCCCTGACACCTGAGTGACAAAGCCGCTAGGAAACAAACACTTTTTGTAAAGCGTGATCCGTGCTTAGACAGAGAAAAGTACATTTATGCACAAAGAAACTTAATCTTAAGACGCCCACTAGTAGGTCAATTACATGTCCACGAGCTGTGACAGAGACTTGGGAAGAGCCAGAAAGCCAGTGTTCAGAGGAGCTGATGGCACTTGGGGACTTGCTCAGAGTGCCAGGCACGGAGGCACCAGGGACAGCAACGAGACAGATCATACCCTTAGGAGGGGGAGGTTCCCAGAGACGTGTGACATCAACAGATAAACGCATCAGTGAGAAAATGAGGAAAGGCCTCGCACACAGAGTCATAGTGAGCGCAGATCAGAACGCTGAACCGGGGAGAGGTGGGGAAGGGAGCAGTTCCACAAGGTGCGTGCTGAGGGGAGGCTGACAGGTGAAGGGCCATCCCTCGAGCCCATCAGCTCTGCCATGGGTTCTGAACTTGGTGGTCAGTGTGAGACCTCATCCAAGTGCGTGTTAAGAGAGCAGTTTTGTGCCTTAGAAGGACTCACTCCGGGAGCAGCTGGACAAGAAAAGGACTAGGTGGGGGCAGGCAGAGGTGCTGCGGCTGTTCCAGGACACACCAGAGGTCGGACAGAGCAAGGGGGTGGGGAGTCAGGTTTGGAGCCTGAGGACAGCCGGTGGGGATGGCCGCCAAGTCCCTGGGACAGAAAGGGCTCTGGAGATGCTTTCTCCCTTCTCTGTTACCTGCTGTGTGCCCTGTCGTATCTGACTCTGTGACCCCACGGATGGTGGCCCGCTAGGCCCCGGTGTCCATGGGATTCCCCAGGCAAGAGTACTGACCTGACCAGGCCCACACCTAACTGCAATCCTCGTTCCTCTGAAGATCCCGGAGGACTGAGATCGTGCACACGATACCTGATCGTCTGTACGCACAGCCTCCGAGGGGGTTTCACTCCTCTCTTCATCTTCTGCAAAACGGACCCTCTTTCTGCCCCCTTCCTCCTTGGCTGTGCCCAGGGCTCCGCGCGCCTCCTCTTCGGCATCGTCCTGGTCCCTCTCCTCGCTCCACGCATCCTCTGCCGCCTGCCCGCTGCTCCGCTCCAGGTCCTGCTCCTCCCATCCGTCCTCAGCGTCGGTGTCCAGTTCACTCCCGGGGGGTGTGGGGCCCGCGCCCTCCTCCGCCTCGCTGCCGCTTTCACACAAGCCACTACTTTCCCCAGAGCCCAGGGCCTCCAGGACATAGTCAAGCCCGTCGCGGGCAAAGCTGAGAGGCACGGAGCTGCTGCCGTCGCCCTTCTTCCTGCGCTTGTTCAAGCCGAGGCGCCGCTCCAGCTTTCGGATCTCGCGGTCCTCCTCCTCGTTGGCCGCCAGAAGCGCCCGCTTCCGGGCGGCGGCGGCGGCGGCGGGGGCCTTGGTCCTGCCGGGCGGGCCCTGGGCCTGGGTCCGGGCCGGGGCGGCCTTGGGCGGAGCCGGAGGGCGCCGCAGCCCCGCTGACGGCCGGTCGGCCTCCTCCCGCGCTGCCCCCACCCGGGGGTCGCTGGCTTCCCCGCCCGGGCGGGGGTCCTGCGCGGGGCCTGCCGCCCTCTGGAGCCGGCGCGCCTTCCTCAGATGCCGCTTCTCCCTTCTCAGTTCCCGGCGGCTTTTCCTCCCGCCCGGGCGCGCGCGGCCCGCAACGCGGGGCCCCTCGCGGCCGCCGGGGGTCCCGCCCTCCGCGGTCCCCCGCACGAACTCCTCCACGGCTAGCTTCAGCCGCCTCAGGGCCCCCTCCCCACCGCCCCCCGGCCCGCGGCGCTGCCCGCGCCCGCCTTCGCGCTTCCCGCGGCCCATGCGCCCCCGGAAGCCGCCCCGCGCCGGCACCGTAGCGCCGGTGGACGCCGCCATCTTTGGGGACGCACCAACGCGGGATTTCCGGCCGGGACGGGACTTCCGGGCGGGGAGCGGCGTGGGGCGCGCGGCGCAGGGCGGGCCGAGGCGCCGCCCCCTGCTGGCGGGAGGCCAGCCGCGCAGGGAGCCGCGCTGTGCAGCGTAGTTCACAATCCGAAAACAACCCTGATGTGTGTCAGCAGTAAACCGGATAAGTAAACCACGATATATTTACGTATCAGAGCCCTATGCGAACATAAAAACCGAGAGGACTACCGTTGCAAAGAATAATCGAGATGCATGGTAAAAAGAAAACGTTGATTGAAAAAAAAAACTAAAAACAGGCATAAAATAATTCAATTAAAATTCAAAAAGAGAAAGAAATATTTGGTCTTGGATGCAAAGGTATTTGGTCAAACCAAAAACAAAGCAGCTAATGACCCCGCCTGTTTAGAATGATGGGTCCCTCCAGGCTCTCCCACAAGCCCACAAGAGGGGCTCGTGAGCACAATTACAGTATCACTTAAAACCTTATGGATGATGGTAAAGAAGGCTCCGCGCTTTCTGGGGGCGTGGATCCTTGGGGAGGGGCGTGCACGGGCACCTGGGGGGGTGGCATCGTGGGAACCGCGCGCTGATCGCAGGAGCCCCGTCCGGCGCTCACTGCTCCGGCCTTAGGCCTCTGGGCCTCAAGGCTCGGGGTGAAGACGCCCCTGTCCTTCACTGGTGTTGCTCGGATTGCCGGGGTGATGGTCCCCCGTTATGGTGCCATGGACGGCCACCCGCCAGCGTGACCGGTGCCCCCAGAGTTCAAATCTGCTGGCATTCAGGGACCTGACCTGGTGTGGAAATAGGGCCTTTGCAGATACGTGGGTGGGAGGAGGCCCTGCTGGCCTGGGCAGGCCCTGCGTCCACGGACAAGGCTTCCTAAGAGAGGGAGACTGGAGCCCCAGCTCCAACCCGGGAGACCCACCCGGACGTCGGAGGCAGCCATGAGGACTCAGGGGGCTGGGACTCCCGGGACGGTCCACAGCAGAGGCTGGAGGAAGGTCCGCCTGGTCAGGACCTGTCCTGCAGCCGGGGGAGCCCACCCCGCCCACACCTAGATTCCCAGCCTTCAGCCTCAGCACCCAGCCTGTGGATGTCTGCTTTAAGGGGGGTGGTTTGTACCGGGAAAGGAGCACAGCACGGGGAAGGCGGGAGCTGGGGCCGGCAGGACTCAGGGCTGGATGGTGACGGGAGGACACCCGCATGGAAGTGCCAGCCAGCGCTGGGGTTCCCATCCTGACCTCGCTGCTGCATGACCTGCAAAGTGTGGATCAGCGCCCCATCCCACAGGGCTGCCATAACAGTGAGTTTTGAAGTAACTCGTTCCGCAATGAAACGGACCCCGTCCCCCCGAAGCTCTGCGGGGCCCTCCTTGCTGGCCTGTCCCTCTGGGTCACCTGCGTGTGGCTGCGGAGGCCTCCCCAGTGAGGGCTTGTGTCCCGAGGGTTCACCCGGCCGGCAAAGGCTGGGCCGGGAGCGGAGACCTCCCAGACTAGTGTCCACAATTCCTGGAGAGAAGTGAGGGGGAGGACCTCCTCCCAGCTGGCACCCTGGGCCTGGGGGTGAGGGGCAGCGGGAGGGGCCCCCGACCAGGTCCCCCTCCCCAGGCTCTCCTGTCCTCCAGTAATTTCTCTGGTGCTGACTGGGGGAGGGAGCCAGCCAGCCTTGCGCCCACCCCTTTTAACAGGAACCAAAAAGACCCTGAAGCTGGGAAAGACTGAAGGTGGGAGGAGAAGGGGATGACAGAGGATGAGGTGGTTGGATGGCATCACCGGCTCCATGGGCATGAGTTTGAGTAAGCTTCGGGAGTTGGTGAAGGACAGGGAAGCCTGATGTGCTGCGGTCCATGGGGTTGCAGAGAGTCGGACACGACTGAGCGACTGAACTGACCTGACCTGACCTGACCTGAATCCCATCACTCGCTCCCTCGGCGTGCTCTGGGAGGGGCTGGTACCCGGCCAGGCTCGGGGTCAGCGGCCCTCACGTCCTCCGCCTCTGCTCTGACAGGGGCCCGGCTTTCGCTCAGGAGTTTTCTTGCTCTGAAGTCACGACTTTGAAGACCTTGTGGGGGCTTAACGTGGGGGAGTCTTGGGGGTGTTTTTCAGGCCCAGGATCCTCGGGGAAGGCGGCCTTTGTGGCGATTCTGTCTGCCCCACACCTGGGGAAGCTGCGCCTCTTGGAGCCTCAACAGGGCCGCAGGCCTGGGGCGCTGGATGGAACCTTTTCCCCTGATTCTGGTGGGAGGGGCTGGCGGGGGGAACAAGGGGGCCTGGGCATCTGGCTGCAAACGTGAAGGAGCCCACGGATGACACGGACAGATGAACGGGCAACGCAGGCACAGCGTGTGGAAGGGCCGGTGTCGGCGTGTGTGCGCTGTGTGCGCAGGCGCGGGCCAGAGGTGGGGCTGGAGGAGTGGGCGAAGCCGGGGGGGGCGTGGCCTCAGCTTGATGCTGGGCGCGTGGGGAGCCGGTGAAGTCGTGGGCAGAGGCTGGGTGACCAGGACCGGGCTGCGTTTCGAAGCGACGGCCGGGCAGCTGGCAGGGCTGCCTGCGGCGACTCAGAATTGATGGGTGGACGGAGGCTGTTGCATCAGACGCTTGCTCCCCGGCCTGGAACAAACTGCTGGCTGCTGACAGCTCTTTAAAATAATAGCATGGATGATCTATGAAGAGTAAGATGATGCACAGCTGAAGCCTAACCTTCTGCTCTGTGTCTTAGTCCGTGCGGGCTCCTGCAACCGAACACCATGAATGGCGGCTGAAACTTCAGATGTCCACTCCCCGCGCCTCTGGAGCTGGCAGTCAGAGGTCCAGGTGCCCCGACCTGCTATCTGGTGGGGACTCGCTTCCAGGTTTACTGGTGGCCATCCTCAGGCGCTGTCCCCACCTTGGGGGAGGCTATGGGCCCGTCTGGGGACCCGGCTATAAGGACCCTAACCCCATCATCAGCACCCACCCCCACAACCTAATCACCTGCCAAAGACCCCACCTCCTAACACCTTCCCCCTAACACACAGGCATTTGGGGGAACACAGACATTCAGTCCAGAACATTCAGCTTCCCAAACTTTTTTTTTTGTTTTAATTTACCTATTGCTTATTTTTAAACGTTTTTTTTCAGGTACAAAAATAATTCATGTTCACCATAAAACCCTGAAATACCATGGTTAGATGTGTGATGAAGAAAGGGGAGTCCGGGGACTTCGCTGGCTGTCCAGTGACTGAGACTCCGAGCTCCCAGTGCCGGGGGCTCAGGCTAAATCTCTGGTCAGGGAGCAGAACCCGCAGACTGCGTCTAGGAGCTGGTGCAGATGACTAAGACCCGGTGTGGCCACAGAAATAAATACTAGAAAAAGGGGGGCTGCCTCCAGCTCTTCCCCCCAGAAACTCGCTTCCTTCCAGAGAGTCAACGCACGTGTTAACTGGCGTTTCGATCACTCTTCACCAAAGTAGGGCGCGTTGCTGTGCAGTTGCCCGTCTGCTCCTGGGTTTCCCACCTCAGGAACCTCCACAGACAGCAGCGCTGCCTGGGGTCCTGTTGGAAGCGCAGCACGGCAGGTCCTCCCAGACCCCGGGGCCAGAATCTGCATCTACCAGCTTCCCAGGGTCCCGGCCCCCTCCCCAGCACTGAGTGTGGGAGACCTGCTGGTTCTGGGTCCCTCATTCTTCTCAGTGGGTTTATGGGCATAGTTTATGGAACCAATCCACTAATGGTGAATGTTCGTTTCCTTTTAAAAACATGCATACAGCACTATTCAACAGTGCCTCAACAAATATTCCTGTGTGTGTGGGAGCGTCTCAGTGTTTTACAAAGTTACCACCCTACACATTTTCTCGGTGTGTGTGTGCCAAGTCGCTCCAGCCGTGTCTGACTCTCTGCCACCCCATAGTCTGTAGCCCTCCAGGCTCCTCTGTCCATGGGACTCTCCAGGCAAGAACACGTGGGTGGGTTGCCTTTTCCTACTCCAGGAGATCTTCCCAACCCAGGAATCAAACCCGCATCTCTTAATGTCCTGCATGAGCAGACAGATTCTTCACTGCTAGCGCCACCTGGGAATCCCTGCTTAGGGAAATTGTATAAATATATTTTTTGACTGAACAGATAATGTCAATTTCCAACCAGAAACCTGGGCCAACTCCTCCAAATAGAGAGTGTGAGTGTTGTAGCCACACGTTCTGGGAAACAAACTCACTCAGAAGGACAATGCAGATGGTGGAGTGCAGTTTATTACACCCGAGGGCCCAAGGCAGAGTCTCCTCTTAGCCGAGGACCTGACCAGTTTTTGTGAAAACCATATATACCCTAAGTGTACGTGCTCAAACCCGCCCCCCCAAACTCCCCGAAACTAGTCTGAACAAAGGAAAAGAAAGATACAATCCAAGCTAACCCGTGATTCGTGTGCCTTAAGCCTAGGTAGTTAACAGTGGACAGTTATCAATAGGCCTGTGCTCATACCCCAATAAGCACAATAGAATTTATGATTCCATCTGGTTACACAGATAATTAGGGTATTCTTTTAGGACGGAGAGTCTAGGTAGGAGCCCTGGGGCTTTTCCATGGTTGGGGGGGGTGGTCTGGTTTTCCAGCTGGTGTGTCGTTTCCATAGATACTGGGCGTACAGCTCAAAGTCCACAATCCGGCCCAAGATGGAGTCCTGCTTTCAAGGTGGAGCCTGTTCTGTTGGTTTCCTCCTTCATGAGGACCTGCCTGGGGAGTCCTCTTGGCCCACCTGACAGGTGGCAGACCAGCGAGCCCCTCTGCAGCAGCCTCACCAGCCCGCCTCCTCCCCAGCAGCCAGCCCTCCGACTCCGATAGAGATGGTCCGGTCAGACCCAGGCCTGCTGCCCCAGCCGCTGCCCCGGGCCCGGCCTGATCTTGTCTTCTGCAGTCCACTCGGCCTGACAGCCCACGTCAGCCCTTCCGGTCCCCCCGACAGCCGCCGCCCCCTCTGCCAGGGCTCCTGGGCCTGGCCTCCCTGGCGTCCCGCGTGCCCTGTCCGTCTGCCGTGGCTGGAGCCGTCTCCCTGCCTGCTGCTCCCGTGGGACCCCCGTCCCAGGGTAATCCTGTGGTTCCCTCTGCATCTGCGGAGGCAGCAGCTTGATTCCGGCTTCTTCAACTTCCTGCGGCCTGTTCCCAGCTCCAGGGCTGCCTCAACTCCAGGCAGGAAGCAGGCAGTGAACGAATGAATGAATAAATGAGCGAGTAAACGCCTTCAGATCCTCCTGGGGCCCAGACAGGTGCACCTCCACATCCTCAGTCTTCTCCTCTCATTATGTTAAGAGAAAGACTTCCCAGGTGGCGCTAGTGGTAGAGAGCCCCCTGCCGACGCAGGAGACTTAAGCTGTGTGGGTTCGGTCCCCGGGTTGGGAAGATCCCCTGGAGAAGAGAATGGCCACCAACCCTAGTATCCTGGCCTGGAGAATCCCAAGGACAGAGGAGACTGGCGGGCTACAGTCCAGGGGGTCGCAGAGGGTGGGACGGGACTGAGTGCTTAGCACCCATGCATGCTTGTTAATTACCAGCTGCATGTTTAGCCAAGAGCAGTGGGGGCCAGGTGAGCTTGGGCAAGGGGGTCAGATGGACCGGGAGGCCCCCAGGGAGGGTCTCCCAGTGAAGGCGGGCCTCTGATCCAAGCTCGGCCTCGGGCCAGAGCGTGTGGTTTGTTCTGTTCGCTGCAGGGTAAGCTCACCAGGCGACACCCACTCATAGAGGACCAAGGAGCTGCCCCCAGGTCGTAGACCTGGGCTGACATCTCTGCCGAGTAAAGCAAAGGGAAAAAGCCGTAGCTGTACTTCGTGATCTTCAGTAGTTTTAGTTTGCAAGCCAACTATTCGTCACATTAAGACGTTGATCTATAAATAAAATTGAAGGCAGTGATGCATCTGGGTCTTTGCAGGCCTCAAGTCGAGGCGATGATCTGTAAATATATTTGTCTGTGTCATTGATCCCTTTTTTATTAATGTCGCGGCTTTCACTGTGGTTATCAATTTCATTCCGGATTACCAAAGTCCTTACAAAACCTTTGTTCCCTGGCGTGGGCTGCCTCGGTCCGCGCTTACGCGTTTGAGTAACGTAAAGTCACATCCACTTCTGGCTGGAGTTCAGCTGTGTCGTTAATTTTCATTAGCTCTTCCTGCTCTTTCTATATACTTCTACCCATTTTCAGTGTATTTTTCTATTAACTGGAGGTGCTTCTCCTTTGTGGAGCGCACATGACCTAAATGCTCTTGAAGGAGGGAGGTTACATTTCTGACTCCAGTACTTTGGCCACCTGAATGGAACAGCTGACTCATTGAAAAAGACTCTGATGCTGGGAAAGACTGAGTGCAGAGGAGAAGGGGGCGACAGAGGATGAGATGTTTGGAAGGCATCACCGACTCGATGGACATGAACTTGGGAAACCCCTGGGAGATGGTGAGGGACAGGGAGGCCGTCCTGGCGTGCTGCAGTCCACGGGGTCGCAAAGAGTCGGACACGACTTGTCAAGTAAACAACAACACATTTCTGACGTGGGCTCACTGTATCTTCTCGGCAAAAATTAAGCCTATTTTGTTAGTTATGTAAGATTTCTATTTTTTTTTATTAATCTTTTTTTTTGGCCGCTGGATCGTACTTCCCAGAGCAGGGATGGAACCTGGGCCCCTGCGGTGGACGTGCACAGCCTTAGCCACTGGACCAGGAAGTGCCCCGGCCTCTCACTGCCGTTCAGTGGCGTTTCTGTGGTCGGCGCCACAGCGGGCTTTGTGGTCAGGCGGTTCAGTATCATGTTTCCCGTGAACATTCTGCACGAGGCCATCCAGCCTAACTCCGTGTTGGCGGTGACTGCTGACACGGGAACAAGGGTGTCTGCTGCCTTTAGCTCTATTTTTAAAACTCTTTGTCTTTCTAGACAGCTATCAGACTTATCCTGGTTACACTGTATTTTGCTTATATTAGAGCAAACTGGTAAAACTTGGATGTAAAAAAAAAAAAAACACGCGCAAACACACACACATACACACACACCCCTGGAAGGCTGCCCTTTCAGACTGCATAATGCTGCTCAGTGTCATCGCTAGCTACACGACCAGCCTTCCAGGTTATGCAGACCCCAGCCTAAAGGCAGATACCATTTTCTCCACTCAGAACCCCCGGGACTGTGATAATAACCAGGCAGATCTTATTTTTTCTAAATGGAAATAGTTTTCTTTTGATTTCTTTTTATCAGAGTAAAATTCTCAGATACTATCAAAAAGTTTGAAAAAGAAGGCGGGAGAAGCCGCTGCCGTCAGTGTCTGCTTGTGCCCCCCACGTGGCTCGTGCCTGGGCATCCTGGAGCAAGGGGCTTTCTCTCGGGCCTCCCCTGGCATGGAGGTGGGCGGGAGCCTAGAGGGTTGGTGCCCCCAGGGGCAGACCTCGGCCCGGCTCAGCTTCTTCCCCAGCCAGACAGGATTGGAGGGTCACTGGGCACGTCCAGCTGCCCACACCCTCACCGGGGTGCTCACCATCCTGGCAGGACCCCCACCGCACTCAGACCTCCATCAAACCTGACTCGCTGAGGTCCCTGTCTCAAGGTCTGCTTCTGGAAGAATACAGCTCAACAGAGCAGTTAAAAGAAACAAAACCTACTGCTAAGCATCAAACAACGATCCAGAAATAACCAAGGGAAAGTTATTCTTCCTAATTTTTCTAAATTCAAACTTGGTTTCCTCCTCCCTCAATCCCAAATTCTTTCTTACACACACACACACACACACACACACACACACACACACACACACTGGGGAGAAGGAGAGGGGGTCCTACTCTGTCCTTTCTGTTTCCCGAAGCCCTCGCGTGCCGGGGGAACAGACCAATTGTGAGGATGGGGTCCAGCAGAGGATGCACTGACCCCCAGGGGCGAGGGCAGGGCTGGCAGACAGACACACCCTTGGGCATCTCAGGCGGCTTCTTTTCCCTCTGAGCCCAGAGCCAGCAGCCTTGGTCCCAGCTTCCTGCTGGTTCTTCCCTCTGCCCAGGGGGTTCTTCCCTCTTCCCTCTTCCCTGCCCCGTGCTCACAGCGACACTGCCTCAACCCACCCAGCCCCAACCAGACATGACCTCTGCTTTGAAATTGACTTTGGGTCTCTTCCTCCATGTTCCCAGATGTCTCCCCGGGTCAGAATTCCCTGGTACCCGCGTGTCGGCCCTTGCCTGTCTTTCCCCAAGGACAGGACCTGGGGGACACTTGTCTGACTCCTTAGAGGCCTCCAGAACACGCATCCCCCGATGGACTGAAGTGGAGAGGTTGTCAGTGTCCACAGCGGCAGGGTGGGGAATCCCTGGTGGAGTCGCTTGGCTCTCAAGGGTCCCACGGGAAGTTGTGGGCTCATCGTGATTATTTTAATTATCCACACTACAGCATTTTTCATTCTTTGGGAGAATTTTTAACAGGTCCTTTAAAAAAAAGTTATTAAGTGGTCTTGTATTAAACTGTTGTGCTAATGCGATTTAGCACATAATGAGCTTAGACGTTAATTGTTCCACGTCAGTGGCAATAAGGTAATGGTTCACAGTCAGGGCGGGTTTACCATGAGCTGGGCAGTAGTCTAAGTTTTGAAAAACACGTCAGTTCACTTAGTGTCCCCAAGATCCCAGGAGGTGCATCAGACACAGGATTGTGGTCATCCCTCGGCTTGCAGGGGAGGGGGGGGGGTTGGGCGAGTCAGCGCAGACGGTGCTGGCTGGGGCTTCCTGGCGGGCTACCTGGGGACTTCAGGGGCCTTTCCATGTGTTCCCTGAAGGACCAAGCGCTGCTCGAGTGGCGTTATGCTGGTGAAAAATGGGCCCCTCTAAAAACACTGATTCAACAGTGTGAATACTTATTAGGTATTTAAGTCTTTGCATTCACCCAGCAATGCTGCTGCTACAAAACATCTTTCTTATGTTGCTTCCATAACATTTATACTGCATTAAAAAAATAGCAAGACAAAGAAATAGTGACTACCCGGAAGAAAACAATTATCTGTCACCTGGCGAGCGATTTATCGGAGGTTGGACCCGTGGCTTGGGAGACCCGGGACATGTGTAGACAACATAATCTTCTTATTAGTAGAGAGTGAATCTTCAGCAACAGTCAAATGCCACCTAAACACCAGCTTTTCAATGAGGCATGTTTTAAACAGCGTGGTTGCCAAAGACACACCCGTAAATCGAGAGACCAGCGTCAGTCAAGGTCTCGTGTTACCCAACAGCGTGTCTCCTTTGCGAAAAGCGTGATTCATCTCTCGGGTGCCAGGAAAGTGCTCCTTGTGGAGAGCGGGAACGTGCAGCCGAAGGCCCCTGGCCTGGGCAATGCCTGCTGGCCCTCGCCACCTGCCACCTGTCTGAGGACCACGGAAATGTGCACATGTTCTGTCGTTCAGAGAGCAATTTCTACAGGTTTTTAAAGAGCGGACATTTATACTAATATGTATTTTGCTTCTTTGTATTCCTTCTGGTCAGATGGTTAGAGCTGGCTTGTGCCACGAGACAGGCATTTCTCTGACCACAAACCGCATCACCACTAGAGCTTTATGGTATCAAGACTAAAAGCGTCCGGGGAAGGGCGCCTATCTGGTTTGGTGCTAACCTGGGGGTGTTTTCAGGATTTTACTTGGAAAACGAGGCAAGTCGAACCTTTTGTTTCTCAGTTGATTTCCCCAAAGAAAATAAATAGAAAATAAATTATTTCATTTGAGTAAGTGGTACATTTAGTACCGGAATTATGGGAACACTGTAGTGTTCAGCTAGGGAGTATTCACTCAGAGTTTATGGAACGGTTGGTAGAACTTTTCACAGCATTTATTGATCTATTTCTGGCATATGAATCCCCAGACAGGAACTGTCTATGGGCCAGATTTTACGACCTCAATATAGATCCAAAGCTTTTAATGCACCTTCTGCCTTTGTCATAATGTCACTGAGGAAATCAGAGTGGGTAGGAATGGCCCCCTGACATCAAATTCCATGTTTAATTATGGTAAGATGGCTCTGTTTTACATGGCCCTCACATCGGAAGGTTTGAGAATAGTTCTTAGCTGATCTGGCCATGTGGCCTCTGAAATTAACTAAACTGGAGACCCTCCTTTGTGCCAACAATGCAGAACCACTGCTGTGTTCCAGGGCCTCCAGACACAGCTAAACCTGCCCTTCCGCTACTGCCAAGAGAACCGCCACAATGGCATCACGCCAACACCCAAACAGGCATTCTTGTCGGCCTGTGTGTGTGCGTGCATGAGCTTAGTTGCTCAGTCATGTCTGACTCTGTGGCCCGATGGACTGTAGCCCACCAGGCTGCTCTGTCCATGGGATTTTCCAGGCAAGAATGCTGGAGTGGGTTGCTATGCCCTTCTGCAGGGGATCTTCCCCACCCAGGGATCAAACCTGGGCCTCCTGCATTACGGGTGGATGCTTTACCATCAGAGCCACCAGGGGAGGCTTTATTGAGGTACCAATGATGAGCAAGACTCTTGAGAATCCTTTGGACTGTAAGGAGATCCAACCAGTCCATCCTAAAGGAGATCAGTCCTGGGTGTTCATTGGAAGGACTGATGCTGAAGCTGAAACTACAGTACTTTGGCCACCTGATGCGAAGAGCTGACTCATTGGAAAAGACTGTGATGCTGGGAAAGATTGAAGGCAGGACGAGAAGGGGATGACAGAGGATGAGATGGCTGGATGGCATCACCGACTCAATGGACGAGTTTGGGTAGACTCCGGGAGTTGATGATGGACAGGGAGGCCTGGCGTGCTGCGATTCACGGGGTCATGAAGAGTCGGACACAACTGAGCGCCTGAACTGAACTGAACTGAATGATAAGCATATAAAACACACCTATGTGATGCACTGAATTTGGTGAGTCTGGAGATTATTCCTTTCCCACAGTCAGTAAACTTATCCCTCACCTCCCAACTCGTCACGCCCCTCTCTTTTTTTGTGGTAAGAACACTGAACATGAGACCTACACTCTTGGCTAATTTTCAGGGATTCGATAAAGTAACGTTCAGTGGGGGCACCACGCTGTACAACAGGCCTCTGGAAACCGCTTCTCCGGCACACCTGAGACTTCATGCCCGTTTGCTCTAGGTCTCCCCCCAGCCCCCGGCTCACCGTCCCACCCTCTGGTTCTTCGAGTCTGATTGTTTTAGATTCCTTGGGTGAGTGGACTCATGTGGGGTTTGTCCCTCGTGACTGGCTTATTTCACGTACCATGATGTTCTCCTGGCTCACCCAGGGTGTAGTACAGAAGAGAAGATAATGTATATTCTTTTTCAACATTGGATTGTGTTTGATTGTGTGCATCCATTTTCTTTATCCACTTGTTAATGGACACATGGATTGTTTCCACATCCTGGCTGTTGTAACCGATGTGGCAATGAACTTGGGAGTGCAGAGTCCTGAGGCCTGGAGTAAGCTGTTCCCACACGTGCAGAGACTCCCCCTCTACTGACGTCATTCACCGGATGGTTCACTTTTTACTAGAGATGAGCCCACATTGACGCATCAAAGTCACCCATTAAACACTAAGTCCCCACCCGCCACCCCCTCCACCCTGACCCTGGCCCCTGGTATCTATTAACACCAAAATACTTCCTGACTCTATGAATCTGACCATTCTAGGTACCTCATATATTTTTAATTCAAGTAAAGTTGACTTACAGCCTTGTGTTACTGTGTGGTGTATAGCAAGGTGATTTGGTTACATGGCCCACTGGTAAAGAATCCGCCTGCAATGCAGGAGACATGGGTTCGATCCCTGGGTTGCAAAGATCCCCTGGAGAAGGGCACGGCAACCCACTCCAGTATTCTTGCCTGGAGAATCCCATGGATGGAGGAGCCTGATGGGCTACGATCCATGGGGTCACCAAAGAGTCAGACACGACTGAGCGACTAAACCACAGCAACTTGTGTTTTATATTTATTTATTTAGTCCCTCAGTCGTGTCCCACTCTTTGGTGACCCTGTGGCCCGCCAGGCTCCCCTGTCCATGGGATTCTCCAGGCACGAATACTGGAGTGGGTTGCCATTCTTTTCTCCAGGGTTACATATATAACTGAACATACGTTCTTCTTTTCTTGGCTGTGCTGCCAGGCCTGCAGGACCCCAGCTCCCCGACCAGGCACTGAACCCGGGACGCGGCGGTGAAAGCGCCGAGTCCTAGCCATTGGACCAGCAGGGAATTCTCTCTCTATATCTGCTCTTTTTCAGCTTCTTTTCCATCACAGGTTATTGCAAGCTATTGGATAGAACTCCCCGTGCTACACGGCGGGTCCTTGTTGCTTCTCTGTTTTGTATCTAGCACTGCGTATCTGTTAATCCCAAACTCTTAATTTATCTCCCCCGCCCCAGCCCCTCTGATACACATCGGTTTGTTTTCTGTGTCTGTGAGTCTGTTTCTGCTTTGTAAATAAGTTCATTGTATGGTTTGTTTTTTTCAGATTACGCACACAAGTGATATCATGCAGTATTTGTCTTCCTCTGACACGCTGTGTGTATCTTAAGTCAGTACGGGGTCATAGGTGCATATGGCTTCTTGGCTCCCTTTTCTTGTTTCCCTCGCTCGTCTCCTTCCTGTTGCTGGCTTCCCAGTTAGGTCTGGTCCGTCTTGGTTGACCTTCAGGCTACAAACGAGGCCCCGGCTCTTGTGTCCTGCGGGGCTCACCTGCGCCCGGCTCACTGTAGGGGAGCGGGGTGGGAGCCCCGGGGCTCTGATGGGACGACACTTGCCCCGGGAGTCATCTGGAGATGGGGGAGCAGAGTCCAGACGTGCGCTTAACTGTCTCCTCACATATCGACAGGAGTCTGTGGCTTTCCCCTGACCGAACCCCAGTCTGGGGCAACTCAGAAAGTGTGCTGCGTGTCCCCAGGGAGATCGAAGGGCGATCAGGCCAGGGATCGGCCGCTCTTTTAGGGACCCCTCAGTGCTAGAACGCTGAGCAAGGAAGGGTCATCCCTTGTACTATCTTCGTTTTTTTTTTTTTTTTTTATGTAACCACGTCGCAACACGTAGGCCCAGATCATTCCTCTGGAAGCTGCAGAACGCTCCGTGACAAGGTTGCATCACACGTGGGCTTGCCCTTCTCTCCCGAACAGCTTGTGTGTGTGTCCACGAGGTGGGCTTCCTGGCTTCCTCTTTCTGCTTCCCGGTTCCGACTGCTTATTAACTTTGGGCTCATCCCTGAGGCCAGTGTTCCCAGTGGTTAATGTCTGCTAACCCTGTGACATAAAGCTGCCAGGAGGAGGCTTCAGCTGGTTTACTGCGAGGCCTTTTTGAGCCATAGGTTAATATATTAATGAGGACTGTGGTGGCTACCCCACATTAAATAACGGCTATGAGTGACTGGAAGAAAAACATGCTTATGTTCTCCTGCAGAGCCTGAGATTGATGAGAATGGATCACTCTGCCAAGAGAACTCAAAAATATTACAACCTTTTATTCCTCTGCAGCTCAGATGACTGTGTCTTCATTTCTACGTTATTGCAAAAAAAAAACCCTCTCACGATGGTTCTGAGCTAAAAACATATTAAATCATCACGTTAATTATATCGAAACAGCCCACTGAGACTCTGTCCCTAATCTGGTTTAAACTTGGCATCTCCAGCTCATCCAATATTTTATTTCTATGCGGGGTCATATTAGTCAGTTGGGCAGGAGCGGCTCTATTTATTTATCTTATTAGTTTATTTTGGTCAAGTAGTAAATTATGATAGAATTATGATAATGCCTCCATTTATACATATTTCATGACCACATACAAACTTGATGTGTAAAGTCTAAATAGAGCAGAACGACTGATACTTCCACAACTGTTCCCTCCGCTTTCCCAGAGGAATTTAAGCGGCTCAGGATATTCTGGATTCTATTTTTTCTCCAAAACGCTCCCGTTTTAGTGTTTTGTTTGCGGCATGACCGCTCTGTGCAAGGAGAGACAGGAGAGTCACCGAGTGTGACGATGAGCTTTAACTGAAGGGAAAACAGGTGCGGGTGGGGGTGGGGCACAGCTCGGGCCCCAGGACTTGTCTGTTGCCGGCAGGTTTCACCCAGGATGCCCAGGGAGAGCAGCCGGGGGGCCCGGGCCCCCGGAGACCCGCACAGGCCCTCAGTGTCTCTAGGACCATCCAGGGAGGCACATGCAAACCCGACAGCCTTCCTCCAGTTCCTTAGACTCATTTCCTGGCAGCCTCCCCCCGACAGAGGGGCTGGTTCTGCTGACCCTCAGGCTGGGGCAAGAGCATCTTTCCTGGGCAAGGCATCCCAGGGCACCTTCATTAACACGGGAAATCTCTCATGGCTCAGGCTCTGGCCCTGAGCTTCACGGCTCAGGAACTCGACGGCAGCAGAAGTCCTAGGGTGCGTGGGTGAGAGGGGCCTGGAGCTGTCGGGGAGTGCTGCCCGACCCCAGGCAGGGGCAGGGCTAGGCTCCTCGGTTCAGGAGGCGAGGGGGGCAGGCGTCCCTCCTCCAGTCTGTGGTGGCCAGAGCGCAGATGAGAGAGGGCAGGAGAGCCAATCTCCACAGCCACCCGGGATGCTGCCACTTCAGGGAACCACCCAAGGGTCTGTCCAATGGCTCAGCTGGTAAAGCCCCTGCCTGCCAGTGCAGGAGATGCAAGAGAAGTGAGTTCAATCCCTGGGCCAGGAAGATCCCATAGGGAAGGAAATGGAAGCCCACTCCAGTTTTCTTGTCTGGAAATTCCATGGACAGAGGAAACTGGCGGGACATAGTCCATGAGGTCACCAAGAGTTGGGCATGACTGAGTGTGCACACACACACACACACACACACACACACAAGGCATCTGTCCTTCTCTGGGTCTAGTGTCTCTCCCACGGTGGGCTGTGCTGACTCTCAGGGCCAGGATCACTGAGGGAGAGGCAGGCAGTGGACATGGGTGGCCCAGATAAACCCAGGTAAAGGCACAGGGGGTCGGGGCAGGTGGGTCCTCCTGGGGACAAACAGCTCATGCAGCAGGGATCCACTGAACTGTCACTTGTGGGGATACACACAAGCCCGGACCTCTGCAGGAGTGGGGTGACCAGAAACGAACGGATTGAGACTATGGCAGCCTCCCCAGGGTCCCCTCCTAGGCTGCCTCTTCGAGGAAGAACCCCCCTGAAATGGCCACTCCGTCATGGGAGGGGGTGAGCAGGGAGGTCACGTGCGGAGACAGTACCCAGGTCCCCAGGTCCCGGGGGGAGGGCAGGGGTTGTCACCTCCCTCTCTGACTCCACCCCAGGGTCTTGGGCAGCCTGGACCCCATCGTCACGGCTGCCCCCAGTCCCCATCTTCTCTTAGTATCCCTGGTCTCCTTTCCCATTCTCTCATTTGTTGCCAAGTCTCCATTTCTCGGTGGCCAGTTTGGCAGATAGTAGCAGCTGCCGTCTACGGGGTCGCACAGAGTGGGACACGACTGAAGCAACTCAGCAGCAGCAGCAGCTGCCGTCTATGGGGTCGCACGGAGTCGGACACGACTGAAGCGACTCAGCAGCAGCAGCAGCTGCCGTCTACGGGGTCGCACGGAGTCGGACACGACTGAAGCGACTCAGCAGCAGCAGCAGCAGCTACTGTTATTGGAATAAAATGAATAATGGAGGCAACGCTTCGATAAGACAGAAAATCACTAACCACTTTCAAGGGGGAATCAGACCTTCTGGATGTGTGCACTGGAGAAGGATGGCTTTTTATCTGATTGTCTTAAATTCATGACTTCGAACCCAGGCAGCTGCCGTGATCTAAGGCACTGACTCTGTAATCAGATGAGGATACTTGTGAATTAGCAGGTCTGACTGATGTTGAGTCAGAGGAAGGATAAGCATGAAGGATTTTTCTGTACCCATGTTGGGAGGACTCACATTTTAATTAGAGTTCGATGGAGCATCGGATCTTAGTTATATAGTTCGAATCACGCACACGTCAGTGTGTTTTCCCCAAATTTGGTATCACCTTGCCACGTGATAGCTCTGGGTTAGCTTCCTCCCATGAGCACCTAGGGAGGATGTGTGGTGCCAGGGAGGTGAAGTGCGGGAACCTTGCTTTCCTTTAGGCTCCACTGTTACACATCCTGGTCCTGGGTATCGAACAGCATCACAATTTCTATTGCAATCATCAAACATGACTTAGAAAACTCACGAGGAAAAGGAAGCCTGTTGCATTGACCCCTGTTTCTGCCATTCCTTTTTCCTTCCTGATGCTCCAAGATTCCTTCTTTTGTCATTTCCGTAACATCTGAAGACCTTCCTTTAGCCATGTCTGAAGGGTTGTTGGGGCTTCCCCAGGGGCTCAGTAGTAAAGAATCCACCTGCCAATGCAGGAAACAGGGGTTCAATCCCTGGGTCAGGAAGCTCCCCTGGAGAAGGGCATGGCAACCCACTCTAGTATCCTTGCCTGGAGAATCCCGTGGACAGAGGAGCCTGGCGGGCTATAGTCTACAGGGTGGCAAAGAGTCAGACACAACAGAGCACACACATGAAGGGCTACTAGCAACAAATTCTGTTAGTTTTTTCTTCTGAGAATGTCTTCGTTCCCTTTAGTCCTGAAGGACAGTCTTACTGAGGCGACAGAATTTGTGGCTCACAGGTCATTTTTCCAGCCCTGGACAAGTGTCATGCCTTTTCCTCTGGTCTCTGGGGTTTCAGATGACAAAGCTGCTCTAATCGAATTGATGTTCATCTATCGGTAGTTCGTGCTTTTTCTCTGGCTGCTTTCACGATTCTCTGTCTGAGTTTCCTGAATTTAACTGCGACATGTCTGGATGGATTTCTTTGGGTCTGTCCTGGTTAGGATAGGCTCAGCGTCTTGATCCTGCAGTGCGTGTCTTTCCCCACATCCCCGTTTTGCAGCCACTGTTCCGTGGGCTCCTCTGTTGGTGTCTGTGCACGGTCAGCTGTGTCTGACTCTGCAGCCCATGGACTGTAGCCCACCAGTCTCCTCTGTCCATTGAATTTTCCAGGCATGACTACTGAAGTGGGTTGCCATTTCCTTCTCCAGGGGGCCTTCCCAACCCAGGAATCAAACCAGCATCTCGCACCTCCTGCATTGGCAGGCGGGTTCCGAGTCACCAGGGGAGCCTTCTTTCAGTTCCACTGCTGTGCTCTCTTCTGGGCTCTGTGTGGTGGCTGCGGGATCTCTGGGTGCTGTCCAGCAGGCCCTGAGCTCTGTGCATGTCTCTCAGTTGATTTTCTCTGTTACTGAGATCGTGTCGACTCGCTGACCTGTCCTCAAGGTCACTGACCCTGGCCTCTGTCGTCCCTGATCCACGACTGAGGGTGGCCGCTGAGTTTTCTATTTTGGTTATTGTAGTTTTCAGTTCTGTGATTTTCTTTGGTTCTTTTAAAAAATAACCTATTTTTTTTTTTTCTATTCCTCTGCCAAGGTTTCTACACTTTCATCTGTTTTCAGAGAACCTGGAGCTCCTCACTGGTGCATGTGCGTTCATGGCTGCTTTAAAGCCCTGCCCGATGGTTTCAGCATCTGATCTGGTCTTGGCGCGGACACGGTCTGATTGCCTTTTCCCACTCTGGTGGTGATATTCCTAGTTCTTGGAATGACTTGCGGTCTCCACTTGTGTCCAGGAGTTACTATGTTAGGAGGCTGGTGCCATTGGGGTCTTCTATTTCAGCAGGCGGTCACCTCGTTTAGGTTCAGCACACAGTTCTCGGCTTACTTCCTTGGGCGGTGGTTCCAATGGCAGTTGGATGCTTGGCATGCTCAGTCTGCCTGTTGCATGGTGCTGGTGGGGCTGCCCTGGTCCCTGCTGGTGCCATCTGAGGGAGTAAGGGAATCTTCCCCAGGCCAGGCCACCTGATGCCTCAAGGAGGTGAGTCCCCAGCCCCAGAGCCTAGAGTGTCTCCTGGCCCAGATGGCGGGTCCTCCCCCGGCCCTGCCACCGGGCCTCTGGGTGTCCAGTGTCTCTAGGTGTGTGCGGAGTATATCCTCTGGCCACTTCTGGCCATTCCCCGCTGATGTTCTGGGTGACCTGGTCTTGTCATGGGGCAGAACTCCTGTTTGTCGTGGGAGAGGGACCAGCCTACCCAGATTACCTCCTGTTTAGGGCTGCGCATCAGGAGACGCCCGGCCTGGGCCCTGTGCTGCTGGTCGGGGGTTGTGAGACGCCCCCCTGGCCTGGTGTCCCTCCAGCCTGGGCCCCTGACCAACCTGCTTCCCTCTACCCATCTTTCAGAGTTCTCCTTTGGGTCTTCCTAGACCTAATCTGCTCTTTATCACAAGACCCTATTTTAATTCTCTGTACAGCATTTATCAATCATAGCCTGATAGTTAATTGATGAATTATAATTATCAATTACATTTGCCCTTTTCCTAAAGTATAAGCATGGGACTTTGCCTGGTGGCTCAGATGATAAAGAATCTGCCTGCAGCGCAGAAGACCCAGGTTTGATCCCTGGATTGGGAAGATCCCTTGGAGAAGGGAACAGCCACCCACTCCAGTATTTCTTCCTGAAGAATTCCATGGACAGAGGAACACGGTGGGCTGCAGTCCATGGAGTTGCAAAGAGTCAGACACGACTGAGTGACTAACACTTTCACTGTTTTGGGCTTCCTGGATAGCTCAGGTGGTAAAGAATCTGCCTACAATGCAGGAGACCCCACTTTGATTCCTGGGTTGGGAAGACCTGCTGGAGAAGGGATAGGTTACCCACTCCAGGATTCCAGGACTTCCTGTTGGCTCAGTTGGTAAAGAATCCAGAGTTGGACACAACTGAGCAACTTTCGCTTTCACTTCAAGCATAGGGTAGCTGAGCTGTAAGCACTGTCTATTTATGTAAGTATCTATTTACCAACTTTATTTATGCAAATATTCTAAGTGCCTAAGGTGGTTCAGACAGTAAAGAATCTGCCTGCAATGCAGGAGACTGGAGTTTGATTCCTGGATCAGGCCCATCTCCTGGAGAAGGGAATGGTAACCCACTCCAGTATTCTTGCCTGGAGAATCCCATGAACAGAGGAGCCTTGCAGGCTACAATCCATAGGGTTGCAATGAGTTGGACACAACTGAATGACTTTCACTATTATTTTTTTGCAGAATAGCGTAGAGTACAGAGAAAGTCAATACTGGTGAGCTGAATGGATGAAACTAGAAAGAAAAAGAAGAGGGCAACTGCGGACGTCTTCTCCAGCCCAAGCAAGACATCGGTCACACTGCTTAGAACACGGAGGAAGGACACCTATGTCCTAGGATGGGTCAGGCGTGTGCAGACGCTGTGCACAGAGGAAGCGGGATTCTCCTTCTCTGCAGGTATCAGTGGATGGACCATGACAGAGTGACTCTGTAAACAGCCCGAGGCAAGAGTGAGGGTGTGGGTGCATCTAGGGGAGCACTAAAGCGAGGAGCTTGGGCAGCTTGCGCCTGGCTGGGCCGGTGCCACGTTCGCACTGACCACTGGCGTCATCTCACTGAAGCCCCATGGCCCATCTCGGGGAAGCAGGGAAGCTCTCTGCCACCCTTCTGGGGTGCCCCGGAGAAGCAGGTCCTTTGTCTGCCCCTCTGCTGTTGGCTGTATGGACCACCGGAATAACTGAGAGAGCGGCTGACCTAATCACGTCCCGCTCCTCGTGGGAAGAGGGAAAGCCGGTTGATAACTACCGCCAGCAAGCGCGCTCCCCTCGTCTGGCCGGTCCTGGGACAATACTGGGTCGCTGTGTTAGTCTGTGGGCCCAACACAGACTTATTTACTTTTGCTAATGAGACAGAGTTAGAAGGCTGGGATTTTTACAAGGTTAGACATTATGCTCTATAGGCCGACCAAGCTAATTATTTACAGGGATCAAGGATATTCACTGCCACCCCGTCAGTCTACTATTTATTATTGTAACATATCTAAAAGGAGCTAACCACATCTGAATTTAAATAGAAGAGAACATTCACGATTTCATAATGAAAAGTTTATCTCTGTGAATTTTGAAAATTAATCTGACTTATTCCTACTCGGATTTCCAATGCTTCTGGAACAATCTTTCACAAACAAGTGTATGGTTTCTCATCAATGACCTGACTGTAGAAGCTGGCTGGGTGACTTTCAAAAATAACCCCTCACTTTATGTTACACATCTATTTGCATGTTTTTTTCCTTGTAATTGTAATACAGATAAAAGACTAAATTCCACTCCCAAGACACAAGCCAGGAGCTAAGCGAGACAGCCATCATCGTGAGCAGCACTGAGTGGGCAGCCTTAGAGGGGAAGTCAGAGCGTCTGCCAGCTTCTGCATCTGTGTGAGTGAAGGCTGATGACTCAGGGGCTCAGCCGGGAGGGCTGGTCACCAGGAACAATCACACTGAGTTGGCCAAAATCTTCATCTGGATAGGAAAACCCAAATGAGCTTCCGGGCCAACCCAACAGAATCCCAGCCCTCTGAGATCTTCAAGAACACACCCAGACACACACACACAAACACTTACATAAAGAACACACTCAGACACACACATACACACACTTATATAAAGGCAGGAGGCTGGGTGAGCATTGAGTTCTCAGCCTTTAATTTTCAAAACAGCCAACTAAAGAAATCAAAACCCAGAAGGTGAAGAGCGTACCAACTATCCAGGGAATGCAGACAGTGCGGACAGAGTATCATTTAGCCCAAACACTTACTCCATCCTCAACTCAGACAAAATTATAATTTTTGTCTATTGCAATCATAGCTCTATAGGCTAAAACAATATAATGTAGTAGTCTGATATGATATATAGCATGAGCAACATAACGCAGCAACACACGACGCACAACACAAGATAGCCACACTGTAACGGTGACATAAGGCCGTGAGTGACACAGCATGACGTAATGCACAAAGGCATCTTTAACTGGACCTCTGCAACCTACCCAGGTCCTTTCCAAACCCATGCTGCACAGACTGAACCCAGGCAGCAGCGGAGTGGTCCAGGGACACTGAGGCCTCCAATACACCTGCAGAGACAGCCAAATGGCAAAGTTTCAACTGGTGCCTTTAACAGTGTCTTTACATTGGAAAAATCAAAACAATGAAAACGACCTTAGACTGGGTAACGTGTGTGCTCAGTCGCTGAGTTGTGTCTGACTCTGCGACCCCGTGGATCGTAGCCTGCCAGGCTCCTCGGTCCGTAGAATTTTCCAGGCAATAATACTGGAGTGGCTCGCCACTTCCATCTCCAGGGGACTGTACCGACCTAGGGATCGAACCCATGTCTCCTGCATCTTCTGCATTGGCAGAGGGATTCTTTGCCACTGAGCTACCTGGGAAGCCCTAGGCTGGGTAATAGTGCCATACAGTTTTGATCTTGTGAGTAATAAACGTTAGAGGCAGGCCAAAAAAATGACTACAGAAATATTTTTTCAAATCAGCAGTTTTCACTGTGCCCACAATAAACATTTATCAAGATAGCCAATGAAAACACCTACATCTCGTTAGAATACCAAAACATGTTCTGGGAGCATCTGAATTCATAAATTGCGGGATGAATGTTTTCAACATGCTGGCCTGATATAATTCACACAGATTATTTCTTGCCCTAAGAGCACTCTTTTGCACTGCGCATTATAGGAATGTCAGGCTGGATTTATATGAAGGGGGATTTTTGTAAGCGGTATTATTGATGGCAAATGGAAAATTCACCAGACACTGGAAATCGGAAGTACTCCTGAAAAACCTCTTTTTCACTTGAAAGGGCTATAAATCTAAAAATAATCTTACGTTCACAAGCAATCCTTTTATGCAATAAGTTGATAGCAAATATATTACCGAAGAGACACATAATTACCTTAAAATCTACCACAGTTAGAAATGTATTGGAACTCTTAAAACATAATTTAATTTCATACTAGTAAAAAATATAACATATTTTTAACTGTTCATTTTTTTCTTTGAGTTTCATCTTTTATTCTCAGATATATAAGGAAAAAGTAGGATTATGTATAAACTAATATCCTTCACTGTCCCAGGAAGCTCCAAAATTTCTAAATATATTAAAGGCTGATTTTGATGAACAAGAGAAAGGGGATTTTTATCATCCCTTTCAGTACATAGAACCGCACTCCCAGAACTCTCCAGCCTGGCACACATCATTTCCATGGCATTGTCTCCCTAAAACCAGACCTTCTGTGGACAGAAGGGAATGGCCTGGAACTAGAGCATCCAGGCCCAGGGGTTTCTAGCTGCATGTTAGAATTATTAATGTGGCCAGCTCAGTTCAGTTCAGTCGCTCAGTTTGTGTGTGACTCTTTGTGACCCCACGGACTGCAGCACACCAGCCTTCCCTGTCCATCACCAACTCCTGGAGTTTACTCAAACTCATGTCCATTGAGTCGGTGATGCCATCCAACCATCTCATCCTCTGTTGTCCCCTTCTCCTCCTGCCTTCAATCTTTCCCAGCATTAGGGTCTTTTCCAATGAGTCAGCTCTTCACATCAGGTGGCCAAAATATTGGAGCTTCAGCTCCAGCATCAGTCCTTCCAATGAACACCCAGGACTGGTCTCCTTCAGCACTGGCCCGCTCAACGACCATTTTATACCTCCATCTCCATCTGCCTCTCCTTCCCCACCTCCATCTCCATGTCTCTGTAACTGGGTCTCTACCTCTACACCCGCAACCATCACCACATCTATGTTGAAATCCATAGCAAAACCGTAACTACATCTCTAACATGTCCACCCACATCCCCAGCTGTGAGAGTTCTACATCTGCCTCTTCTGCACTTTGACTCCATCTCTGTCTCTGCATCTATGACTCATTGTTTCTCCTGGGACGGCTGCAGAGAATGGGAAAGCGAGTTCTGGACTTGAAACTGAGATCTGAAGGCTGGTATTGCCTCTGTGGTTTATTCACTGTGCAAATTATTTTAACTTGCTAACTACTATACTAACTGGGTAGTTACTTCACCATAACATATTTCAGCTTCCTCTTCTGTTAAAAAGGGATGCTCATCCTAGTTTATCCTGTTGGGTTATTGTAAATAATGGATAGCATGTGGTTGGTGAGCTACAAAATGCCACATAAAAGTAAAACATTGTTAGCGATAAAATAAGTCCAGTTTGGGAAGTGCTAATAAATTAGGATAGATTCTCATTTTAAGGCTCCTTCTCCAGTGAACGACTGTAGCTTATTAGGCTTTCTTCACTTTGGGAGAATCTGTGAGTTGTAAAGGCGGAACCAGGGGCTGGACCGCAGAGCTCTCTCCACTCTCAACCGCTCCCTTTTAGTGAAACCAACATTGTTGGTTTCTTTCACTGAAAGAAATCGCCTTAAGACCCAGGGTCCGCTTATGATTCAGGAAAAATGCAGTGTAAAGATAAGTAGGATACACAGCATCACCTTTGGAGCAAAACATGCCAGTCCTGTGTTTGTGACGGCTCGGGGGCTCAAAACCCGGAACCCTGGCGAGGCGAGCGATTGACGGCTCGGAGGCCCACGGGCAGGGAGGACCAATCGCCGGCGCCCGGCGCGGACTCGGCAGAGCGCGTTTCGCTTGGCGCGCCTGCCCCCTAGCGGTGCCGGGGCGCCTCCTCAGAACACTCTCCGGAGGACCAACTGCGGACCGCCGGGGAGCGAAGGGCGGCCCCGGCCTTTGTCTGGGAGTGGCACCCCACCCTCTGCTAACGTTTTTGACACTCAAGCCCAAACACGCTCCGCTCCCATAAGACAAACATCAGGTTGATGAAGCGTTTTCCAAAGCAACGCTTGTGTTTGGTTCTTGCATTGAGCTTCGTTTGAAGCTTTCTGTTTTTTTGGTAATTTTTTGACCCGGCCGCTGGGCATGTGAGATCTTGGTTGCCCGACCGGGGATTGAACCCGCGCCCCCTGCAGGAAGCGGGGTGTCCTAATTACTGGACTGCCAGTGCCTGAAGATTTCTTGACTTGGAGACAAACAGCTACCTCTGGAAAAGACCGTGATGCTGGGAAAGATCGAAGGCAGGAGGAGAAGGGGACAACAGAGGATGAGATGGTTGGATGGCATCACCGACTCCATGGACATGAGTTTGAGTAAGCTCTGGGAGTTGATGATGGACGGGGAGGCCTGGCGTGCTGCAGTCCATGGGGTGGCAAAGAGTCGGACACCACTGAGTGACTGAACAACAGCCACCTCTGTGGTCCTGTTCCCGCTGTGACTTCCGGGTCGCGGTCGACAGCAGGCCTTTGCGGAGAAGCTCTGGGAGAAGGTGTTAGGCGCTGTGCAGGGGGGAATTGCAGGCGCGGGTGCTGCCCTTAGAGAACTGTGCCCAGAGAGACAAATGCACAAAACCACCACCACGTCAAGAACTTCCGCGCGCAAGGCACAGTGAGACACACGCAACGCAAGGGGCTCGGGCTGTTTGTGTATGTTTGGCTCGAGTTTTAAAAAATGCGTATTATTTACTTGATTAATTTGTTTGGTCACACGGGATCTTAGTTGCAGCATTCAGCATGCCAGAGAGCTTTAGTTGTGTGTGGGGTCCAGTTCCCTGACCGGGGATTGAACCCAGCCCCCTGCATTGGGAGCGCACACTCTTAGCCACTGGACCACCAGGGAGGTCCCGTCTGGATGTTTTACGGTCACAGAAGCCTCCGGATAAGGTCGGCTCTGGAGAGTAGCGAGCGCTGCTCACAAGGGAGTGTTTTTCTGTCCTCCCAGGCCGCAGCTCCTCACACCGCCCTCCAGGCCCCACCGCGACCCCGGGCCCTCTTCATACCGCTCCTGACGCGCATTTGTATGTCCTGGTGGCTTGCTGATGAACTGGCACCCGCAACAGACTGGAGGCACGTAAGGGGGCCCCGCGCACTCTCCGTCTTGCTTTCACACTTTACGGCGCTGACTTCCTGGATAGAGGCATTTTTATGACACTCACTTGAAACTTGGTTTAAAGATGCTGTAAAATAACATCAGTAGCAGGATGTTTAGCAATGCCAGTGCCCAGGAGCCCTTAAAGGTGACCAAGATATTTCTGACCAGGTTTACAAGCCACACAGATGAGCCCTTTCAGCTCCTTTAGTAACACTTGGCAGAGGGGCCCTGGTGAGGCGTCTTCTGCTGTCAGTGACCCTGGGCTCGCCGTGTGGAAATGCTGCCCCCTGGGGCACGAGGAGCCCTGGGCAGACCAGACTTCAGCGAGCAGAAGTCTTGGAGAAGCTTCTCAGGGTCCTGGCTGCTGGGCATGGCTCGCAACCCCAGAGCCAAGAGCCAACACAAAGATGTCAGTTCTCTTAGATGCTCACGAAACTATTCCTTGCTTTAAACAGGAAGACTCCAATGTAAAAAAAAAAAGGCAATTCTCCGTAACTCAAATCCAACCTAAGACTGAGAGGATTTGGAGGGGTTCGGGGATAACAACAAACTACAGCAAAGCTGATCTGGAAAGTTGAAGGTTTGAAAGGAACGCGGCAAGCACAGCACGGAGACAAGACGATGCTCTCAGTGGAGCCACCCCCAACCCCAGCCCACTCCCCGTCTCCACGCGCTCACTCCTGGGCCTGGCTCTCAGGGTTACACCTCAGCGGCAGTGGGGGAGCCTCACTGCAGGCTGTGGATCCAGGTAGGCAGTTGTCCTCAGGGGACCTGTGGCTGGGGCTGCAGCCCCTGGGGTTGCCCAGGTGAGGTCTGCGTCCTCCTGGTGGATTCCCTGACTCGTCTATGGGCACTGTTTCCTCTCCCAGGCCTGGTGACGAGTGGAGACTCAGGTGTGACCCACCCCCTTGCCAGGCAGCTCTGGCTCTGTCTCCACCAGGTCCCCCACGGAACGCTTTCCTGGGAGGTGGCCTGGGCGTGACATCAGTTCAGTTCAGTTCAGTTCAGTCGCTCAGTCGTGTCCGACACTTTGCGACCCCGTGAACTGCAGCATGCCAGGCCTCCCTGTCCATCACCAACTCTCGGAGTTCACTCAAACTCACATCCATCGAGTCGGTGATGCATCCAGCCATCTCATCCTCTGTCGTCCCCTTCTCCTCCTGCCCCCAATCCCTCCCAGCATCAGAGTCTTTTCCAATGAGTCAACTCTTGGCGTGAGGTGGCCAAAGTACTGGAGTTTCAACTTCAGCATCATTCCTTCCAGAGAACACCAAGGACTGGGCGTGATGTAGCCTTTGCCAACAGCACCGGGGCTGCTTTGACTTCATCTGGAAACTCCCAGGAGGGAGCAAAGGAGAAGAAACTCCCATGGGGGATGTGGGGGACCACCTCCAAGGTTTGTACAAGTGTGCAAATAAATATGTAGAAGGATCTTTGCACAACATCATTTACACAAGAATACAAAACTCTGAACAACCTGAATGTCTATCCACATATGACTGGTTAAATACATGCAATAAGGACTAGTGAGTGGATGACCCACCAAGCGGTGAGAAGGGTGGAGTAGGGTACCTGTAAGACAGCCGAGATAGCTTTACTCCCCTGGGTGTGCCCAGAGGCAAAAAAGGAACAGGAGAAGGCCTGACTCCTTAAACATGCCTTCCTCATACTTTTCTCTTTTTCCTCTTTGTTGTTGTTCGGTCATGAAGTTGTGTCTGACTCTTTGTGACTCCATGGACTGCAGCACGCCAGGCTTCCCTATCCACTATCTCCTGGAGTTTGCTCAGATTCATGTTCATTGAGTCAGTGATGCCATCCAACCATCTCATCCTCTGTCGCCCATTTCTCCTCTTGCCCTCAATCTTTTCCAGCATCAGGGACTTTTCCAGTGAATTGGCTCTTCCCATCAGGTGGCCAAATTATTGGAACTTCAGCTTCAGCATCAGTCCTTCCAGTGAATACTCAAGGTTGATTTCCTTTAGGATTGACTGGTTTGATCTCCTGGCAGTCCAAGGGACTTTCAAGAGTCTTTTTCAAAATTTGAAAGCATAAATTCTTCAGCATTCAACTTTCTTTATGGTCTAACTCTCACATCTGTACATGGAAAAACCATAGCTTTGACTATATGGACCTTTGTCAGGAAGTGATGTCTCTGCTTTTTAATATGCTGTCTAGGTTGGTCATAGCTTTTCTTCTAAGAGGCAAGCATCTTTTAATTTCATGGCTGCAGTCACCATCTGCAATGATTTGGGAACCCAAGAAAAAAATTTGCCAACGTTTCCACTTTTTCCCCTTCTATTTGCCATGAAGTGATGGGACCAGATGCCATTATCTTAGTTTTTTGAATATTGAATTTTAACCCAGCTTTTTCAATCTCCTCTTTCACTTTCATCAAGAGGCTCTTTAGTTCCTCTTTGCTTCTGCCATAAGGGTGGTGTCATCTACATATCTGAGGTTACTGATATTTCTCCCGGCAATCTTGATTCCAGCTTGTACTTCATCCAGCCTGGCATTTTGCATGATGTACTCTGCACAGAAGTTAAATAAGCAGGGTGACAATATACAGCCTTGACATACTCCTTTCTCAATATTAAATCAGTCCATTTTTCCATGTCTGGTTCTAACTATTGCTTCTTGACCTGCACACAGGTTTCTCAGGAGACAGGTGGTCTGGTATTCCCATCTATTTAAGAATTTTCCACAGTTTACTGTGGTCCACACAGGGATTTAGCATAGTCAGTGAAGCAGAAGTTTTTTTTCTTGGAATTCCCTTGCTTTTTCTATGATCCAATGAAAGTGAAAGTGAAAGTTGCTCAGTCCTGTCTGACTCTTTGCAACCCCATGAACTATACAGTCCATGGAATTCTCCAGGCCAGAATACCACAGTCAGTAGCCGTTCCCTTCTCCAAGGGATCTTCCCAACCCAGGGATCAAACCCAGGTTTCCTGCATTGTGGCCAGATTTTTTACCAGCTGAGCCACCAGGGAAGCCCTATGACCCAATGGATGTTGGCAATTTGATCTCTGCTTCCTCTGTCTTTTCTAAATCCAGCTTGTAAATCAAGAAGTTATCTGTTCACGTACTGCTGAAGCCTAACTTGAAGGATTTTGAGCACCACCTTGCTAGCATGTGAAATGAGCACAATTGTATGGTAGTTTGATCATTCTTTGGCATTACATTTCCTTGGGATTGGGATGAAAACCGACCTTTTCCAGTCCTGTGGCCACTGCTGACTTTTCCAAATTTGCTGGCATATTGAGTGCGGCACTTTAATGGCATCATCTTTTACGATTTTAAACAGTTCATCTGGAATTACATCACCTCCACTTGATTTGCTTGTAGTAATGCTTCTAAGGCCCACTTGACTTCACACTCAAGGATGTCTGGGTCTAGGTGAGTGACCACACCATCATTGTTATCTGCGTCATGAAGATTTTTTTTGTAGAGTTCTTCTGTTTATTCTTGCCACCTCTTCTTAATATCTTCTGTTAGGTCCATACCATTTCTGTCCTTTATTGTGCCCGTCTTTGCACGAAATGTTCCCTTGGTATCTCTAATTTTCTTGAGGGTATCTTTAGTCTTTCCCATTCCATTGTTTCCCTCTATCTCTGCGTTGATCACTTAGGAAGGCTTTCTTATGTCTCCGTGGTGTTCTCTGGAGCTCTGCATTCAGATGGGTATATCTTTCCTTTCCTTTTCTTTGTCTTTCACGTCTCTTCTCAGTTACTTGTGAGGCCTCCTCTGACAACCACTTTGCCTTCTTGCATTTCTTTTGCTTGGGGATGGTTTTGGTCACTGCTTCCTGTATACCCTTTCTTCTTTAGAAAGCAATTTAAGCAATTTTTTAGAAAGCAATTTAAAAGCTAGTGTAAAAAGTGTTGAAAGTTCAGCATCCATTTTCCAAAGCTCTCACTGCCCTTTCTGAGAGCAGTTTATGAGCTGGTTCTGCAACAAGAACATTTTCTCAACCAGGCCGCTTCCTTGTGGTCACCTGTGCCAAGGCTGGAAAAGACCGGCGCAAGCAGGACTTTGGGGGAGTGGGGGCCTGCTCTCTGTTCTTGGCTGGTGGACGTTGCCGGGGCCGGAGCTGCTCTCCGTAGGGCGGTCTGCGGAGGGCCCAGGACGCGTGCTCCACCTCTGTGCGTCCTGTCCCCCTCCTCGATCGCTGCCCTGGGGCACCAGGTCCTCTGCCACTGCTGCTTCCCTCCCTGCCATTCAGCGTGCTTGGGTGGGAGCTCCCCCCGTCCTGCTCAGAGGTACAGTGCTTCTGTGTGTGCACTGCCCGGGACAAACTTGAAAGGCGTCTGTGCGAGTCTCTTGTTGTCTTGGGATTCCTCGGGTCGTGTGTTCCGTGGCTGTCGGATGGGTACTGTGGAGAGGCTGGGGCCTGCGGGTGCACACTAAGGAAAGCCACCAGCACGTGGTGAAGGGAGAGGGAAAAAAGGACAAATTCTGGGCACACAGGAATTATTCAGGCCTCTTCTCTCCTTTCTGCTGCTGGCAGACTCTTGATCATCTCTTTATTTATACCGCAGTGAGAGTTAGAGAGGGGTGGGTGAAATCCACATGATTTATCTAAGACAGAATCTTGTTAAAATCAGAAACTGACACCAAAAGCTGAAGAGGAAGTGGAGGAGAGTGCTATTTTTAGCTGTGGATTTAAATTTCCATGATTCCCTGCAATTTCCCCCGGCTAATTCCCATCTACGCCCCTTTGTTTCCTCTGATTAGTCCTTGTAAGTCTCAGCTCTTACGGAACTATAGCCAGACGATTTCTTGGCAAGTTAAAGCTACTTTCAACCATTTAAAGCATCCTTTCAGGGACTTCCCTGGCCGTCCAGTAGTTAGGACTCTGTGCTTCCACTGCCGGGGTGTGGGTTTAATCCCTGGTCAAGGAATTAGAATCCTGCATGCCTCGTGGCATGGCTGAAAATTATTAAAATTTTTAAAAAGCATTCTTTAGTCTTTAGTCTCCTACACAAGAGTTACACGTTTGCCATGACTTTCGTAGAAATTTGTGACTGTTTCATAAATACATCGGAGAAGGCAATGGCACCCCACTCCAGTACTCTTGCCTGGAAAACCCCATGGATGGAGGAGCCTGGTGGGCTGCAGTCCATGGGGTCTAAGAGTTGGACATGACTGAGCAACTTCACTTTTCACTTTCATGCATTGGAGAAGGAAATGGCAACCCACTCCAGTGTTCTTGCCTGGAGAATTGCAGGGACGGGGGAGCCTGGTGGGCTGCCGTCTATGGGGTCGCACGGTCGGACACGACTGAAGCAGCAGCATAAATACATAGCCCACCATGTAAACATCAGCGCAGCCCACACTTAGATCCTGGCTTTTCAGATGAGGTGGGGATGTAGTGCACTTTTACAGTGTCCTTGCACTTTATGCACTTTATGAATGTGTCATGGAGTTAGAATAACCACATCAGGAAAGCAACTTGGTTATTTGGGAAGCCCATTTCCATTTATAGATAAGAGAAAAGGCGGAGCTGGTAAATAACCTGTCCAAGGTCCTGAAACTGAGACGTGGTGAAGTTGATATTCAAATTAAGGACTGTGAGATCTGAGACCACATTCCTATCCCATTTGACATCTGACGATGTCGACAAGATGGACACAGAGGGATAGCCATGTGAAGACATGAGGAGGAGACACGCCATGGGAGCAATGACCCTGTCCACACTTTCATCTCAGACTTCCAGCCGCCAGAATTGTAAGATAAATTCCTATAGTCTAGGCTTCCCTGGTGGCTCAGACGGTAAAGTGTCTGCCTACAATGCGGGAGACCTGGGTTTCATCCCTGGTTCGGGAAGATCCTCTGGAGATGGAAATGGCAACCCACTCCAGTACTCTTGCCTGGAAAATCCCATGGACAGAGGAACCTGATGGGCTACAGTCCATGGGGTCGCAAAGGGTTGGACACGACTGAGCGACTTCATTTAAGCTGCCCAGCCTGGGTACTTTGTTATGGTGGCCCAGGGAAATGAATAGACTCAGACCAGCACCTCTGTCCCCTCTCTGCACCTGTGTAACAGGAGGGAAAGGGGCAGGGCACAGCTTCTGAAAGAATGACATAGCCCAAGGACACAACATAAACCGATTAGAATCAAATGGGACCAAGATGGCAGACAACACTGGACCTTGATCCTCAATCAGCAAGTGAAATGACACACCCAGAGGTGCCATGACAGCTCCAGTTCATTTCAGTCACTCAGTCATGTCGGACTCTTTGCGACCCCATGGACTGCAGCAGGCCAGGCTTCCCTGTCTGTTACCAACTCCCGGAGCTAGCTCAAACTCAAGTCCATCGAGTTGGTGATGCCATGCAACCATCTCATCCTCTGTCGTCCCCTTCTCTTGCCTTCCCAGCATCAGAGTCTTTTCCAAGGAATCCGTTCTTTGCATCAGGTGGCCAAAGTATTGGAGTTGCAGCTTCAGCACCAGTCCTTCCAGTGAATATTTAGGACTGATGATGGCCGGGAGGAGCAACCCACGCCCGAGGCCAGGGGCAGCGACGAGAGGAGTTACCTGGAGACATGGCTGCGTGGGCGCAGGAGGGCCTAGAAGAGCTATCCCACATTGAAGGTCAGGAAGGGCGGCGTTGAGGAGATACCCCTCGTCCAAGGTAAGGAGCAATGGCTGCGCTTTGCTGGAGCAGCCGTGAAGAGATTCCCCACGCCCAAGGTAAGAGAAACTCAAGTAAGACGGTAGGTGTTGTAAGAAGGCATCAGAGGGCAAACACACTGAAACCATAATCACAGAAAACTAGCCAGTCTGATCACACTAGGACCACAGCCTTGTCTAACCCAATGAAACTAAGCCATGTCGTGTGGGGCCACCCAGGTCGGGCGGGTCATGGTGGAGAGGTCTGACAGAATGTGGTCCACTGGAGAAGGGAATGGCAAACCACTTCAGTATTCTTGCCTTGAGAACCCCATGAATAGTATGAAAAGGCAAAATGATAGGACACTGAAAGAGAAACTCCCCAGGTCAGTAGGTGCCCAATATGCTACTGGAGATCAGTGGAGAAATAACTCCAGAAAGAATGAAGGGATGGAGCCAAAGCAAAAAGAATACCCAGCTGTGGATGTGACTGGTGATAGAAGCAAGGTCCAATGCTGTAAAGAGCAATATTGCATAGGAACCTGGAATGTCAGGTCCATGAATCAAGGCAAATTGGAAGTGGTCAAACAGGAGATGGCAAGAGTGAATGTCGACATTCTAGGAATCAGCAAACTGAAATGGACTGGAATGGGTGAATTTAACTCAGATGACCATTATATCTATTACTGCGGGTAGGAATCCCTCAGAAGAAATGGAGTGGCCATCATGGTCAACAAAAGAGTCCGAAATGCAGTACTTGGATGCAATCTCAAAAACAACAGAATGATCTCTGTTCGTTTCCAAGGCAAACCATTCAATATCACAGTAATCCAAGTCTATGCCCCAACCAGTAACGCTGAAGAAGCAGAAGTTGAATGGTTCTATGAAGACCTACAAGACCTTTTAGAACTAACACCCAAAAAAGATATCCTTTTCATTATACGGGACTGGAATGCAAAAGTAGGAAGTCAAGAAACACCTGGAGTAACAGGCAAATTTGGCCTTGGAATATGGAATGAAGCAGGGCAAAGACTAATAGAGTTTTGCCAAGAAAATGCACTGGTCATAACAAGCACCCTCTTCCAACAACACAAGAGAAGACTCTATACATGGACATCACCAGATGGTCAACACCGAAATCAGATTGATTATATTCTTTGCAGCCAAAGATGGAGAAGCTCTATACAGTCAGCAAAAACAAGACCAGGAGCTGACTGTGGCTCAGACCATGAACTCCTTATTGCCCAATTCAGACTTAAAGTGAAGAAAGTAGGGAAAACCACTAGACCATTCAGGTATGACCTAAATCAAATCCCTTATGATTATACAGTGGAAGTGAGAAATAGATTTAAGGGCCTAGATCTGATAGATAGAGTGCCTGATGAACTATGGAATGATGTTCGTGACACTGTACAGGAGACAGGGATCAAGACCATCCCCATGGAAAAGAAATGCAAAAAAGCAAAATGGCTGTCTGGGGAGGCCTTACAAATAGCTGTGAAAAGAAGAGAAGCGAAAAACAAAGGAGAAAAGGAAAGATATAAGCATCTGAATGCAGAGTTCCAAAGAATAGCAAGAAGAGATAAGAAAGCCTTCCTCAGCGATCAATGCAAAGAAATAGAGGAAAACAACAGAATGGGAAAGACTAGGGATCTCGTCAAGAAAATCAGAGATACCAAAGGAACATTTCATGCAAAGATGAGCTTGATAAAGGACAGAAATGGTATGGACCTAACAGAAGCAGAAGATATTAAGAAGAGATGGCAAGAATACAAAGAAGAACTGTACAAATAAGATCTTCACGACCCAGATAATCACAATGGTGTGATCACTGACCTAGAGCCAGACATCTTGGAATGTGAAGTCAAGTGGGCCTTAGAAAGCATCACTACAAACAAAGCTAGTGGAGGTGATGGAATTCCAGTTGAGCTATTCCAAATCCTGAAAGATGATGCTGTGAAAGTGCTGCACTCAATATGCCAGCAAATTTGGAAAACTCAGCAGTGGCCACAGGACTGGATAAGGTCTGTTTTCATTCCAATCCCAAAGAAAGGCAATGCCAAAGAATGCTCAAACTACCGCACAATTGCACTCATCTCACATGCTAGTAAAGTCATGCTCAAAATTCTCCAAGCCAGGCTTTAGCAATATGTGAATTGTGAACTTCCTGATGTTCAAGCTGGTTTTAGAAAAGGCAGAGGAACCAGAGATCAAATTTCCAACATCTGCTGGATCATAGAAAAAGCAAGAGAGTTCCAGAAAAACATCTATTTCTGCTTTATTGACTATGCCAAAGCCTTTGACTGTGTGGATCACAATAAACTGTGGAAAATTCTGAAAGAGATGGGAATACCAGACCACCTGATCTGCCTCTTGAGAAATTGTATGCAGGTCAGGAAGCAACAGTTAGAACTGGACATGGAACAACAGACTGGTCCATTCTGAAGGAGATCAGCCCTGGGATTTCTTTGGAAAGAATGATGCTAAAGCTGAAACTCCAGTACTTTGGCCACCTCATGCGAAGAGTTGACTCATTGGAAAAGACCCTGATGCTGGGAGGGACTGGGAGCAGGAGGAGAAGGGGACGACAGAGGATGAGATGGCTGGATGGCATCACTGACTCGATGGACGTGAGTCTGAGTGAACTCCGGGAGTTGGTGATGGACAGGGAGGCCTGGTGTGCTGTGATTCATGGGGTCGAAAAGAGTCGGACATGACTGAGTGACTGATCTGATCTGATCTGATCTTTTTCCTTTAGGATTGACTTGTTGGATCTCCTTGCAGTCCAAGAGACTCTCAAGGGTCTTCTCCAACACCACAATTCAAAAGCATCAATTTTTCAGCTCTCAGTTTTCTTTATAGACCATCTCTCACATCCATACATGACTACTGGAAAAACCATAGCTTTGACTAGATGGACCTGTGTTGGCAAAGTAATGTCTCTGCTTTTTAATATGCTATCTAGGTTAGTCATAGCTTTTCTTTCAAGGAGCAAGCATCTTTTAATTTCATGGCTGCAGTCACCATCTGCAGTGATTTTGGAGCCCAGAAAAATAAAATCTGACACTGTTTCCATTGTTTCCCCATCTATTTGCCATGAAGTGATGGGGTCAGACACCATGATCTTAGTTTTCTGAATTTTGAGCTTTAAGCTGGCTTTTTCACTCTCCTTTTTCACTTTCATCAAGAGGCTCTTTAGTTATTCACTTTCTGCCATAAGGGTGGTGTCATCTGCATATCTGAGGTTTTTGATATTTCTCCTGGCAATCTTGATTCCAGCTTGTGCTTCATCCAGCCTGGCATTTTCCATGATGTACTCTGCATAGAAGTTAAATAAGCAGGGTGACCATATACAGCTTTGATGTACCGCTTTCCCGATTTGAAACCAGTCTGTTGTTCCATGTCTAGTTCTAACTGTTGCTTCTTGACCTGCATACGGATTTCTCAGGAGGCAGGTCAGGTGGTCTGGTATTCCAATCTCTTTCAGAATTTTCCGGTTTGTTGTGATCCACCCAGTCAAAGGCTTTGGTATAGTCCATAAAGTAGAAGTAGATGTTTTTCTGGAATTCTTGCTTTTTCAATGATCCAACGGATGTTGGCAAAATGATCTCTGGTTCCTCTGCCTTTTCTAAATCCAGCTTGAATGTCTAGAAGGTTCATGTTCTGTTGAAGCTTGGCTTGGAGAATTTTGAGCATTATTTTGCTAGCGTGTGACATGAGTACGGTAGTTTGAACATTCTTTGGCATTGCCTTTCTTTGGGATTGGAATGAAAACTGACCTTTTCCAGTCCTGTGGCCACTGCTGAGTTTTCCAAATTTGGTGGCATATTGAGCGCAACACTTTAAGAGCATCATCTTTTAGGATTTGAAATAGTCAAAGGGAATTCTATCACCTCCACTAGCTTTGTTTGTAATGATTCTTCCTAAGGCCCACTTGACTTCACATTCCAGGATGTCTGGCTCTAGGTGAGTGATCACACCATCATGATTATCTGGGTCATGAAGATCTTTTTTGTATAGTTCTTCTGTGTATTCTTGCCACTTCTTCTTAATATCTTCTGCTTCTGTTAGGTCCATACCATTTCTGTCTTTTATTCTACCCATCTTTGCATGAAATGTTCCCTTGGTATCTCTAACTTTCTTGGAGATATCTCTAGTCTTTCCCATTCTATTGTTTTACTCTATTTCTTTGCACTGATCACTGAGAAAGGCTTTCTTATCTCTCCTTGCTATTCTTTGGAACTCTGCATTCAAATGGGTATATCTTTCCTTTTCTCCTTTGCCTTTAGTTTCTCTTTTCTCAGCTATTTGTAAGGCCTCCTCAGACAATCATTTTGCCCGTTTGCCTTTTTCTTGGGGATGGTCTTGATCACTGCCTTCTGTGCAATGTCATGAATCTCCACCCATAGTTCTTCAGGCACTCTATCAGATCTAATCCCTTGAATCTATTTGTCACTTCCACTGTATAATCCTAGGTGATTTGATTTAGGTCATACCTGAATGGTCTAGTGGTTTTCCCTACTTTCTTCAATTTAAACCTGAATTTGGTAATAAGGACGTCATGATCTGAGTCACAGTCAGCTCCTGGTCTTGTTTTTGCTGACTGTATAGAGCTTCTCCATGTTTACTGCAAAGAATATACTCAATCTGATTTCGGTGTTGACCATCTGGTGAAGTCCATGTGTAGAGTCTTGTGTTTTGGAAGACCAGACTGCTATGCCCAGTGTGTTCTCTTGGCAAAACTCTGTTAGCCTTTGACCTGCTTCATTTTGTATCCCAAGGCCAACTTTGCCTGTTACTCCAGGTATCTCTTGACTTCCTACTTTTGCATTCCAGTTCCTTATAATGAAAAGGACATCTTTTTTGGGTGTTAGTTCTAGAAGGTCTTATAGATCTTCACAGAACAGTTCAGCTTCAGCTTCTTCAGCATTACTGTTCAGGCATAGACATGGATTACTGTGATAATGAATGGTTTGCCTTGGAAACGAACAGAGATCATTCTGTAGTTTTTGAGATCGCATCCGAATACTGCATTTTGGACTCTTTTGTTGACTATGATGGCTACTCCATTTCTTCTAAGGGATTCCTGCCCACAGTATAGATATAATGGTCATCTGTCAGATGACAGTTCCAAGGCACTGTTAAAAGACCAAGAAGTGGGCAGTGGCCCAAATTCTGGAAACCACTCCTTCCCAAAAATGGTTGGAATAATCCTCCCACTCGTTAGCATATGAAATTACTCAGCTTATAAAAACTAACCACGCCAAATTTCAGGGCCACACTCATCCTCTGTCATGGCCCACACTCTGTCTGTGGAGTGTGCTTCTCTCTGAATCTGAATAAATCCACTTCTTACCTGTCACTTTGTCTCTCACTGAATTCTTTCTTTAATGAGACATTAAGAACCTGAGCTTCATTAGGTCCTGAAACCAGGTACCATGGTTTTTTGCTGGGTTTGAGTCCCGGTCACATGGGTTCAAGTCCCAAGCAGGGTTTTGGCTAGGTTCAAGTCCCAGTCTGAGGTAAATGGTTTCACCTGGACTTGCACACTGCCCTCCTGCATTAGGGAAGAATGACTTCGTTTTGCCCCCTTAACACCAAAAAGTAAACAAACTGCTGGTGTTTTACTGGCCTACAGTAATAGGTGTTTCTCAACATTTATGCACTTTCACAGATTCAGGATTGTGCGGGGAGCTGCCCGTGAGAACGGGGTCTTTTGTCTGAAGGACACAGCTCTGGGTGCTGCCTCAGTCCTTGAGGGTTTGCTTGCAAACAGCTCTCTGTCCCGCCACCCCAGAGATTAGGCGAATATTTACTGCAGACACCTGGAGTTCTGTGCAAACTTCTCATGCACAGGGAAATGTTATCTGGTGTAAGAAATAATAACAGGGTGCCATTCCCATGCTCTCACGATTTCTTGTAACTGTTTGTAAGATGTATAGGTCAACCAAGAAAAAATGTTAACTGTCTTGTCGTTCTCACGCTCTCCTGTATAAATATAAGATGCTAAATAAAGCAGGTGTCAGACCACTTCCCTTTGTGGAGACGTGTCTGATCCTCTCGACCCCATCTTTGCTGTAGTATTCTTTCTCAGCCCCACTGTGCACGTTCTCAGGACCTGATCGACTTTGCTGGCTGGCACTGGCAGGTGGCGCCCGAACAGGGACCTGGGAATCAGAGCGCGACAACAGCCGCTGCCCATCAAGATTGAGGTAAGTAACAAGAAATTCCTAATTATTTAAAGTAAAGGACAGGGAGTGTTATTGTAGAGAGTAATAAATCATGGGACAAGGCAATAGCCGCCAGTCATTTGTACATATGTTGAAAACTATGTTAAAATGCAGGAAAATTCATGTAAATAAGTTACAGCTAGAGAAGTTTTTGCTTTTTATAGAAGAAGTTTGTCCTTGGTTTCCAGAGGAAGGAACAGTTAGTCTGGAAACTTGGAAAAAAGTAGGAAAACAATTGCAGACATATTATTCCTTACATGGTCCCAATCGTGTCCCTGTGGATGCTTTCTCTTTGTGGACTCTCATAAGAGACTGTCTGGATCCTGAACATGAGAGACATAAGATTCAAACGGCCCTCCGGGATTCCACAGAACCCGAAGTTGCAGAGCCTTCCGCCCCTCCGCCTGAGCCGCTTTATGCCGTGCCTGAGAGAACAGCTTGTAAGGCTGGAGGGAATGATGATGTGTTAAGCTCTGATGAACAGGAAGAGTTCAATGAACAAGCGGCTCAGTACCATAGAGAGGATATGCCTTGGGAGATGATGGTTAGCATGCAACCCCCCTCAGGAAAAGGGGAATTAAAGCATTCAGGGCTTTCTGAAGAACAGCTGGAGAATTTAATTCAGAAAATTGTTATAGCAGTAAAAAAGGATGCACAGGGAGACTCCCACTCCAGCCAGCCTGTGCCTCCAACATATCCTCCCTCGGTTCTTGCTGGGCTCGACCCACCACCGCCTTTTGTAGAACCACGAGAGCTTATATCTATCCCTGCTTCTTTGCCCGGTGAAAACATAAAAATTAAAAGTGAGATATTATTATCTCCTCTTCAACACGTGATTAAGCGAGCTAATGATGAAGGAGAACATATTCCCGGGTTTTCAAGAATCTATCCAGTATTTGAAAATGCTCAACAGCAGAGGTATTATGAACCGCTACCCTTTAAGCAACTAAAAGAGTTAAAAATGACTTGTGCACAATACGGCCCGACTGCGACATTTACTCAGGCTATTATAGAGGCTTTAAGAAATCAAAATCTGCCACCTAATGATTGAAAACAGGTTGCTCGGGCTTGTTTATCTGGAAGAGATTATTTACTATAGAAATCTGAGTTTGCTGAACAGTGTGGGATCACAGCTGATATCAATCAGCGACAGGGACTGAACACCGCTTATGAAATGATGGTGGGAGAGGAAGATTATCGAGACATTAATAATCAACTTAATTATTTGCCTGGAGCCTACCCTCAGATAAGTTCTGCGGCTCTACAAACATAGAAAAAACTTCCAAATTCTGATAAAAAGACTAAAGATTTATCTAAAATTCGCCAGGGGCCAGATAAACCATATCAAGATTTTGTTGCCCGCCTGCTTGAGACAATTGGTAAAATGATAGGAGATGAACAGGCGGGAATAGTGTTGGCTAAACAGCTTGCTTATGAAAATGCCAATTCGGCTTGTCAAGTTTAGTGGATGGCTTGATAATCATTATCCCTCAGATAAAATTTTGCAATTTGCTCATTATCACCAATTTCTCTTCCCCAAAATCGTTGTTTCTCAGCCCCTTGCCGACGCCCTAACTGTATTTACTGATGGCTCTTCTAATGGAATAGCTAGTTTGATTATATAGGACAATCCTGCCACCTGGCATACTAATTATAAGTCTGCTCAAGAAGTAAAACTATTTGCCATTTTTCAGGCTCTATTACAAATCTCTGCTCCATTTAATTTATATTCTGACGGTCAATATATCATAAGAGCCTTAAAGACTATTGAGACTGTTCCATTTATTGGTACCCTGAATTCTACTATCCAAACTCTTTTTCGTGATATACAACATTTAATTTGCCCCAGAGTTAATAAATGCTATTTCGGTCATATTCGTACTCACTCTAGACTTCCTAGACCTTTAACAGGAGACAATGCTTTGACTGACGAAGCTACATGTATGATATTTCCTTAATTGGAACAAATGGCAAAAACTTCTCACAGCTTACACCATCAAAACAGCAATAGCTTAAGACTTCAATCTGACATTACTCAAAAAGCTACCAGACAGATTGTTAAACAATGTCAAACATGTCCTCAATTTTTTAGTGTCCCCCATTATGGAGTTAATCCCCGAGGACTGTTGCCAAACGATATATGGCAAATAGATGTTACCCATATTCCTGAATGTGGTAAACAAAAATTTGTTCATGTTACTATTGACACTGTCTCCGGCTTTTTACATGCCTCTCTAGATCTGGAGAAGCTAGCAAACATTGTATAGCTCATTGCATTAAATGTTTTGCTGTTAAACAGACAATGGTCCAGGATACACTGGAAAAAATTTTCAACTATTTTGTACACAATTGTCTATCTCACATAAAATGGGTATCCCTTATAATCCTCAAGGTCAAGGAATTATTGAATGGGCACATCAAACTCTCACACATCAATTGCAAAAACTAAAGAAGGGGGAATTGTATCTCATTACCCCCTCCAATTCTCTAAACCATGCTTCATTTGTTCTAAATTTTTTACAATTGGATATAAGTGGCCGTTCAACAACACAGCGATTTTGGAACTTTGATGCACAAACAATAAGACCTAAAGTCTTTTAGAAAGACCCACTTGTGGGAAAATGGTATGGACCAGATCCTGTAATAATTTGGGGACGAAGACATGTTTGTGTTTTCCCACAAGATGCCGAAGCGCCGCGCTGGCTGCCGGAAAGGTTGGTACGCACGGCGGAGACGATCTCTAGTAAACCAGATGAGGAGATTGGCGATTCAAGAGCATGATGAATTACCATCTCAACAACAACTTCAGACATTGATGCGAGAGGCACAAAATTGTGTTGCTGTACAGGGCGATTCAATATCGCCTTTAAGCTTCCTGATAACCTTATTAATTATCTTAAATCAGATTAATACTGCACATTCTGAAGAATATTCAAGTGCTTACTGGGCTTATTTTCCCGACCCTCCCCTTCTCCAACTGGTGGGCTGGGAGGGTCAGTCCATAACTTTTATTTCTTGTACCTTGTTTAATTAAAAAACTGATTGATGATCTATGGATGATAAAGGCTTCCATCTATGGAAATTGTCTGCGGTTAAAAAAACATAAACGTACGCTTATATATAAAAAAAAGGGAGAGATGCGGGGAGCTGCCCGTGAGAACGGGGTCCTTTGTCTGAAGGACACAGCTCTGGGAGCTGCCTCAGTCCTTGAGGGTTTGCTTGCAAACATAGCTCTCTGTCCTGCCACCCCAGAGATTAGGCGAATATTTACTGCAGACACCTGGAGTTCTGTGCAAACTTCTCAAGCGCAGGGAAATGTTATCTGGTGTAAAAAATAATAACAGGGTGCCATTTCCATGCTCTCAAGATTTCTTGTAACTGTTTGTAAGATGTATAGGTCAACCAAGAAAATGTTAACTGTCTTGTCGTTCTCACGCTCTCCTGTATAAATATAAGATGCTAAATAAAGCCGGTGTCAGACCGCTTCCCTTTGTGGAGACGTGTCTGATCCTCTCGACCCCGTCTTTGTTGTAAAATTCTTTTGCTGTAGTTTTCTTTCTCAGCCCCACCGTGCACGTTCTCGGGACCTGATCAACTTTGCTGGCTGGCACTGGCAGGATTGTTTTCCTGATTCTCCCTCAGGAGACCTCTTGGTCCAGTGCTCCAGACACTTGAGATGATCCCCATCAGCAAGTTTCGCTCAGTTTCCATGAAAGGATGACCACTCTGACCATCTGTTGTTTGACTTCAGCCCACGATATGGAAAATCTTCATCTTAGGCTCTAAAATCTTTGCTGGCTTCATTGGTGTGCTGTAACTAATAACCAGTTTGATAAGGGGGCAGGAAAGGCTCTGGTCTGCAGCGTTTCCTGGTTTCCATGGTGTAAGTTTCCTGGTTTCCACTGGCTCCTGGCACGGCCGATCCCAGCTCCCAGTGAGAGGTCACTGCACAAGGAGCAGCACGTCAATGTAAAGAAGATGTAAGTAGACTCAAGGAAAGTATGATAAAGTAATTAGGACATGATGGGTTTTCTGTAGCTTTTACCTTTTGAAATATAATTAATTAAGTGTAAGTTATATAGGGCTTCCCTGGTGCTTCAGCAGTAAAGAATTCGCCCGCCAAGCAGAATACCCAGGTTTGATCCCTGGGTCTGGAAGATCCCCTGGAGGAGGACATGGCAACCCGTTGCAGGATTCTTGCCTGGAGAATCCCGTGGACAGAGGAGCCTGGTGGGCTACAGTTCATGGGGTCACAAGAGTCAGACACGACTGAGTGACTAAACAACAACAACGTTTATCTAATTTAGTCTTAAATAATGTTGTGCTTAATAACTGCGGAATTCCTAAAAGCAAACACTGGCTTCCACAAACCAGTGCTGGGGGCCTCCAGCAAACCACTGGATGGTCATCACCTACCAAAATTCAGAAGTGCATTCATGTCTTTACAATTTAGATTTTACACTTGGGTCACACTGGGCCATTAGAGAGCTCTGTCTTTGGACCGTATAATTCCTTTCGGCTGAACAGTATTCGAAGCCCCTTCCTATGTCAGGGGACTTCCCCTCCCTATGAAGCAGGGACCCCTCCCGTGAGAGAAAGGGAAAACATCTCTCCCTTCCTTTGCCACTCAGATGTGTGCTCATGACCCAGGCTCTGCCAGTTTGCCAGGGTCCGGGGAGGAAAGGTCTTAGGAGTGACTTAGGAGAGTCTTAGAAGGCAGGGAGAGGCCAGGTCTGTCCCCACGTTGGGTCTCCCTGGTGGCTCAGACAGTAAGGAATCTACCTGCACTGCAGGAGACACGGGTTTGATCCTGGGTCAGGAAGATCCCCTGGAGAAAGGAATGGCAACCCACTCCAGTATTCTTAGCTGGAGAATTTCATGGACAGAGGAAACTGGTGGGGTATAGTCCACGGAGCTGAAAAGTCAGATACAACTGAGCAACAGCAACAGCCTCCATGTTGGAACGGTTGCTTTGACCTGCTTTTCCTTGCTGTTGCTATTATAAGCATACATAATGGCCCGCCTCAGAGAACCCCGCCCCCCGCCTGACTGTTCAACTAAAGTGCCTTCGTTCAGAACCCTGTCCGCCTGCGGATGGCAGGAAGGAAGAAGTTAACACTTCTCCTGCCTGAGGCTTGACATTCTAGTTGATGTTTGCAAGATTAATGGCCTTTTTGGGGGCTTCCCTGGTGACTCAGACAGTAAGGGATCCATCTGCAATGCAGGAGACCTGGATTCAATCCCTAGGTGGGGAAGATCCCCTGAAGAAGGAAATGGCTACCCGCTCCAGGATTCTTGCCTAGAGAATCCCATGGAGAGAGGAGCTTTGTGGGCTGCAGTCCATAGGGTTGCAAAGAGCTGGATACAACCAAGTGACTGACAAAGACATTTTTGTTTCCTCACCTCCCTCACCTCTGATCTATAAAAGAACCTGGCAACCAGACCCCCCTGAGATGGCTATTTTGAGACACAGACTAATGTCTAATGTCACAGACTAGAGGTCTTCTCGGCCACCTTGTCTCTCAGATCCCTAAGGTTTTGTTGTGCGGGGAGCAGAGTGAGCTTGCACTTATAACAGTGTCAGGGGGCTTCCCTGGCAGTCCAGTGGTTAAGATTCTTCGCTTCCAAGGCAGGGGGCATGGGTCTGGCTCCTGTTTGCAGAATTAAGATCCCACACGCTGCATGACTCGGTCAAATTGAAAAATCAAGTGACTGCCGTCAAGTAAGCTGTGGACATGCTATGTTCATGCTCAGAAATGGTGCACTGGGATCTTCAAGGACCAGTGCTTGACTGGGCGTCATTCCTTCAATCTGGTTCTCTGATCCTCCTGGAGATTTTAAAAGCTACCTGGTATTCTTTCTCTTCCTTATTAAAAAAATAAAGTTTAAAATTTCAATTTACAGAAAGGTTGCAAAGATGGTGAGTCCCCGTGTCCCCCATATCCAAGTTCCCTTGCTTCCTCCTCTTACTCCGGTGCGTTTATCACCACCAACGAACCAGTGTTGATACACTGTCAACCTGAGCCTTGGACTGAGACACTTTCCCAGACTGACCTTGTTTTTGATGACCTTGACGACTTTGGGGTGTATTGGTCTGGTGTTTTGTAGAACACAGGTCAGTTTGGGTTGGTCTGACGTTTTTCTCATGGTTGGAGTGAGGGTGTGTGTTGGGGAGGAAGTCCTCATGGGTGAAGGGCCATTCTCGTTACCCACATCAAGGGGGCATGCTGCCACCGTGACTCACTGCTGCTGGTACTCACACTGACCCCCAGGTTTCTCCTCTGCAGTTACTTGACTTTTCCTCCTTTTATCTGTTTTTTGGAAGCAGGTCAATACATTTAGTGACACTTAGGGGTGGGGAGGTAAGTCCACTTCTCCCAGGGGAATAATTTAACAAAGTTAATGTTTTTTTGTATCAATACTGACTCATGAATATTTATTTTATACTTTGATTTAACCCAATACTTTGCTATTTATTTTTATGTTCAAATTATTTTTGCTTTAACTCTCAGGTTGGTGCCTGTGTCCCTCTGTCACACCCCCGTACCTTTATTGATTTGGGTTTTGATCAACATTTGTTTCTTGTTTTTGGCTGTGTCCTGAAGCTTGTGGGATTAGTTCCCCGACCAGGGATTGAACCCAGGACCCTGGCAGTGAGAGCATGGAGTCTTAGCCGTTGGACTGTCAGGGAACTCCCTGATCACTTTCTTCTTTTCTGGCACTACAAGATGCTCCTGGCTTATCTTGTATATTTCTTGCCTCAGCCCTAGAATCAACCACTTCCCCAAGAAACTTTGGCTTTTAATAAGAGAACGGGAAGTAGGAAGCACATTGTGGCCATCTGTCCATCTATCTATGTAGCCACCCCTTTGGCCTATCCATCTATCCATCTGTCTATCCGTCTGTCTATCTGTCCATGGTGTCTATCAGTCTATCTATATTGTCTGTCCATCTGCCTATCCTTCTGTCTATCTGTATGTCTATCTGTCCATTGTGTCTGTCTCTCTGCATCTCCTCTTGGCTCTTTTCCTCTGGAGAGCCCTGAGCACTATACCGCCTCTGCAGCTCTGGGCATAGGGAGCCTGTATGGACCGGTAGGTTTCAGTACGTACTCAGGCACATGTAAGGGTGAGAAAACTTCAGGGGAGGGGAGATGAGTGGTTAGGGCAGAATCTCCAACAGAGGCACCTAGAAGTTCTCCTCTGTGTCACCCACAATGAACTCAGGCTGTGGTTTTACTGCATGACAAGGGGCAATTGTGAAAGTGAAAGTCACTCACTCGTGTCTGACTCTTTGCGACCCCATGGACTGTATAGTCCAAGGAACAGTCCAGCAGCACAAGGGCAATTGTGCTGTGGGAAGGACAGGAGTTAGTGATCAGACGGACCTGGGTTCGAATGTGGACTGTGTGAACAGGTCAGGTCACTTCCCCTCTTCTCAGGGTCTTCAGTGGTAAAACAGAGCCAACAGCGCCTACTTCACAGGGTTGCCATGATGGTTAAGTTACACAATGCACATGAGAAGCCAGGAGTGTAGTGGTTATTCCACAAAAGCTAGTTGCCACCCCATCTCTCTCTCTCTATCCCCCCCGCCCCTCATCCCGTCACCTCTCTCTTTCTCTCTCATGCACACGTTTAGTTCTTGATCTAAGAAAGATTTACTGAGCTCCTGGTATTTGACAGGAACTGTGCTTGGCGATGGAAAATAGCGAACCAAACAAATTAGACTGGACAGAAAATGAGCCCATACATAAACAACAGTCCTGTTTAGAGGAAAAGAGAACAAGGTGAAGTGAGCAAGCCTCTGGGTCGGTTTGTGTTGATAACATTCACGCTGTGATGTTAAGTGACGAGGGCACAGTAGTGATCCATGGGAAGTATGTTCTGGACAGAGGCAATGGGGGCGTGGTAGGGGGGCTGCAGAGGTGGGCAGGGGTGGGTTCCCGGGTGCCTAGGGGTCTTAGTGTTTGATTCTAAGTGAGCTGGGAAGCTGGGGGAGATTTTCCTGTTCAGCACGGATGTAGAGGCTCACCGGATTGTTGCTTGCAGCTGTGGTCTGAGGATTTTTCACGCAGGTAAAATTCCATTTCATGAGTGTGTCACAGTTCGTTTGTGTTTTTCACTAAGGATAGACAGCTGGCTTGCTAGTAGATTTCTGCTTGTTTATCTCTCCACTGTGAGGGCTTGGATGAGGGAAAGAAACAAGCCCTTTAACAGAGGCGGGAAGGAACTCGGGTTATGCGTGAACGTTGCTTGGCTGGGTTTTGTATGGGGTATAAAGACAAAAAAAAAATTGGTCTCTATGTCCTTACGTCTTAGAAATTTGGTCTCATTGTAATCAAGCTAGAATCAAAGCACGGTGTAGTGGAATGAAGGAAACCATCCCAAATCCTGGCAGGTTCAAAGACCCGACATGATAGTGAAACCAGAGTACACAGCGAGGAGCAGTATTCTCACCTGTGGACACATAAGTCATCATGGCGAACACACTGGCAAGGACCATACAACTGTCTACATCGGTAGCTCTGAAGACTTACTGAAGTTTGAAGAAGCCTTTGGGAAATTTCTCACGGTAACCAACCTATTGGCTAATAAACACCTGCGAAGCGTCTATGTTTGTCAAAGCATTCTAATAGACATGGGGCTTCTCTGGTGGCTCAGCTGGTAAAGAATCCCCCTGCAATGCGGGAGACCTGGGTTCAATCCCTGGGTTAGGAAGATCCCCTGGAGAAGGGAATGGCTACCCACTCCAGTATAATTCTGGCCTAGAGAATTCCATGGACTGTATAGCCCGTGGGATTGCAAGGAGTTGGACATGACTTTCACTTCTTTTCTAAGAGTTTTGTAGGAAGTACACAGAAGTTTACAGAGTGCAAGAAGAGATACTCTAGACCTCACAGAGCTTGCACTCTGACTGTGGGTGGACGCAGATATGTGAAATGCTGAGATGAAACACAAGGACGTGTGTGCCAAGTGTCAGATGAATGCTGTGTGCCCTCGGTTCTCTTGGACTCTAAGCTCCCCCAGAGCTGGGACTGAAGCCGTCTTCTTTCCCTTGTGTGTTCGTGTGTTTGAATGAATGAGTGAGTAAACACTGGAACTGCCCCGTAAAGACTTCGTGGGGAAGGAAGGTCTCAGTGTGGACAGTAAATAGTGATAGCTCTGAATCTGAAGAGGAGGAAAGAGGGCATGGAAGTGGTGAATGTTCTAGGGGCTGGCAATGGGAAGACCCAGGGGGTTGGTGAGAGGAGGAAGCCAGGCTGCAGGAAAGGGCTCTTTAGGCAGAGAAGTGGGGAGGACTTGGAAGGGCAGAATGGGGTCCCAAAGTCAAGGTCTTGGGTGCTGGTGAAGGAGTTTGATTTTTGTTCTACAGTTAATGAGAACACTGCACTGCAGTGCTTCCAGCAGAGGCGAAAAACTGTGTGTGTGGGCTTCCTATTTTAGGGGGATGCAGAAAAGCGAGTGTCAGCTGGGGTGACAGAGATACCTCCAACTGGGTGGGACGATAGTGCACAGTGGCAGTTGGAGGGTGCCCAGGGGCTGTCAGAAGGGGCGAGCCCAAACACACAAGCATGTCTCAGGAGTATCCTATTTTTTGATGTTCCTTTGGCCAAGGCAAGTCACATGTTCAGACCCAGATTCAAGGGGTGGAAAACAGACTCTGCTCCTTGCTAGGAGGAGGGGAAAGCCATAAGGCAAAGGGGTGAGAGTAGAGGGAAGAGCTTGTGGCCATTTTTGAGGTCTACTCCCCGGGCTCACTGTTTTAAGTACCAAAGACAGGGAAACAACTCAGATCAAATGCAAGCGAACCTCTGCAGACAGCTGAATAAAAGGAAATTAAAAGGTCTAGATGGTTGGAGTGCTGAAAGATCAGAAATGCCACATGTATTGACTTTCTGGAATATGTGTCTAAATCTCACACATTTTAAATCGGATCTCATTAATCTCTGCTTTGGAGACGTTACTCCAGAAATTATCCAGGTTATTTCAGGCAGGTATGTAACTCAGCTCTCAGAAGCTGGGTGTTCAGAAAAACAGATAGTTCTTTGTCTTTCCATGGTTCTTTAGGGCACTGAGACTTATACAAAATAAAGATGAGCACAGGGTTTAACTAGTTGGAAGTAGTTCCTGGTTTCTTATACGCCTATGACAGCAGCAGCACTGGCTCAGGACAAGTTTCATGCTCTCCAAGTCCTCACCACCACTTTCTGGCATGAGGCGTTCTATGCACAGTATTTGGAGGCCTTAGAAGCTTTTCAGGGGCCATAAAAAAGAGTTGGAGTCATGAAAAAAATTTTAATTCAAAATCACAAAAGAATACTTCAAAATAAATTTACATCATAAAAATAATCTGCAAGCAATCTATAGACTGTCTCATTTCCTAAGAATTCTTAGAGATGATGAAAGCTCACAGGCAATAGTAATTTAAGTGGCTTTCTTATACTCCCCAAATCTAAAAGTTAAATGAAATATTCCTTTGAAGTCATCTTTATTGCAAAACAACAACAGGTATTTAATGCAGAAGGGGGGTGAACTACAGCAAGGCCCCTACATCTGAACCTTCAAGTTGTGAACTTTCAAAAAGCGAACCTGTGTTCACATGTCCAAACATGTTCACTTGTCTGGCTTACACTGTCCCTCGTGTGCCTCCTGTACAAGTAGCTGTGCTTTTGTGTACTTTACAGAATTGTGTAGAGTACAGTGACACAGAATGTTTGTTTCAAGCCCAGGACCTTCAGAAGCAACTGTAAAAGCAGTGGTTGTTGTGTGTTAGTGGTTCAGTCGTGTCTGACTCTTTGGGATTCTCCAGGCCAGAATACTGGAGTGGGTAAACATTCCCTTCTCCAGGGGATCCTCCCAACCTGGGGATCGAACCTGGGTCTCCTGCTTTGCAGGCCGATTCCTTACTGTCCGAGCCACCAGGGCAGCCCCCGAAGCAGTGGTAACAGCCGATTGTGTTAGCGGGACACCTAGGGTAACTCTGTTGGACTTCGGGACTGGGCACTGGGAGGAGAACTTTTGTAGGGGACTGACACCACCCAGGGAACTGGCGGGGCTGGTGCTGGTGAGGGGAGCGGACTGCAGCTGCCATACAGGACTATAGATGATTGGCTTCCCTGGCGGCTCAAATGGTAAAGAATCCGCCTGCAATGAGGAGACCCAGGTTCGATCCCTGGGTCGGGAAGATCCCCTGGAGAAGGGCATGGCAACCCACTCCAATATTGTTACCTGGAGAATCCCATAGACAGAGGAGCCTGGTGGGCTACAGTCCGTGGGGTCACAGAGAGTCGGACACGACTGAGCGATTAACTTTTTAACTTTACCTCTGTTTGGAACCCTTGCGGGTCCGCAAACTAACTGCTGGGTGGAGGGCCTCTGGGGGGCCCGAGAACACCCCCGCCCTCCGATCCGGCAAGGGCCGCACATACAGGGCTATCTACGTCTTCCCGGTGGAGAGGTCCAAGGCCAGTGGCAGCCCGACCGCTGGTCAGATCCAGTGAAACCAGGTTTCCGGGCTTTCCGACCCTTTTACTTACTTGGGCGGAGAGACGGTTCCCGCCGGAGACCTCCCAGCGGACACCGCCCAGGAAACTGGCGGGGCCGGTGCTGGTGAGGAGAGCGCACTGCAGCTGGCACACAGGGTCGTCCCACGCGCGCCGCCCGCCCGCGTTAGCTCGCGCTCACGCGAGACCCGACACCAACAGGTAGCTCCTCGCCCGGCTCTAAGCTGGAATTTGCCGGCTCCCGCGAGGGGCGTGGCCCCAAGTCCCACCCGCTAGGCCCCGCCCCCGGCCTCACGCCCCCTCAGGGGCCCTCGGCGCGCTCCTCTGACGCACGGCGCCTTCCTCTGACGTCACGCCCCGCCCCCCCGCCCCGCCCCGGCCCGCGAGGCGCCAGCCCTCGGCAGACCGAGTGGCTTCTCCTCAGGCGGCGGTTGAGACGGCGGCTGTGGCAGCAGCCCGGGTTGTGGTCACCGTCCGTGTAGCGGCCGACTGTCCGCCTATTCCCGTCCCGGCCGGCGGGGCGGCCGTCCAGCCCCTCGAGCCGGTAGGCGATGGTGCGGCGGAGCGCGCGGGCGGCGAGGCGGCGGGCATGAAGGAGGATGGAAGGGCAGGACGAGGTGTCAGCGCGGGAGCAGCACTTTCACAGCCAAGTGCGGGAGTCCACGGTGAGCGCCCTCCGCCCGCTTCGTCGGCCTCTCCCCGCCTCCGCCCACCTGCCCTCCCCTCCGGCCCTCCCCTCTTCCCTCAGGGTCCCGGCGGCGCGCCTCTCTCCCAGGCTCCGTCCCCCACCCCGCGCCAACCTGCTCCCTATCCCGGCGCGGTTCCGGCTATCACCTGTCCGCCCCCGGGAGTGCTCGGTGCCACCTGCGTCCTGCTCGCCCCGGGCTTGTCCTGAGCCGGTCACCCTCCCAGCGGCGGACGACGGCCCCGCAGCCCACCCCGCAGCCGTGGCCCGCATCCCCGTGGCCCCGCTCCCCCGTGTCCCGGCTCCCCTCCGTGGCCTCACCCCCATGGCCCGGCTCCCCCCGTGGCCCTACTCCCCCTTGGCCTGGCAACCCCGGGGCCCGGCACCCCCGGGGTCTGACTCCCCCGTGGCCCGCCCCCCCGTGGCCCGGCCCCCCCGTGGCCCGGCACAGTAGGCAAGTGTGCGGTCGGGTATCCAGCAGGACCTGGGCAGCCCTCGCAGACGCCGGGCAAGGGCCGAGCTTGGTCTCCTAGCCCTGCCAGGAGCGAGCCTCCGCAGCCCAGCCAGGACCCTCGTCCTGGTTAGCACACGCCTTTCCGAAAGCTGGCGTTTGGGTGTGAAGACCCAAGGTGGATGGGATTGAGGGCCCCGAGCAGAAGTCCTTTGTGCTCTGGAAGCAGCATCTGAAGGGAGTCATCCGTTGTTGGTCCCCTGTCCTTCTGTGCTGCTGCCAGGGGTCGGGAAGCAGGCTTGGCCTTAGCAACCCACTTTGATGTTTCACCTTCCCTGCTGGCACTGGAGCGCGTTAGGGTTGTGTGATTTGTGTTTCCATAACGATGTAAAACATGTAAGTTTGGAGTATTTGTGTTTACCTCCTCCTTCTAACTTCCTCCTCTCAGACTCAGTCAGTCTCTTGGTTTAGGTGGAAAACGCTGGTTGAGAATTGCCTAGTTTGTGTAGTTAGTGATCTAGAAACTTGAGAACACTCTGCCAAGTCATACCTTGGAATAAAGAAATATCAGTTCTGAACTGGTGGACTCTGATACAGCATATTTCGTTTAAATGTGTGACTTGAAGCTGAAATAAACAGAAGTACATAATCATCCATGCCCAGCTTGAAGCACTTTAAACACACTGTTGTAGTCCTGAACACAGACTGAAACAATATGGCCAGCGTCCCAGAGGCCCGTCCCTTTTCCTTGTCTGGTTCCTCTCTGTTCCACCAAGAGAAACCACTGTCCTGGCTTTAACAGGTGAGCTTAGTTTTGAACTTACATACACGGAACCTTATGGTATTTACTGTTCTGTGTCTGATTTCTTTCACTCATCGGCATTTGTGAAATTCCTCTCTGTTGGACGTGGTTGTAATTCATCCATAATGCTGTAGTTGTGTGGCTCTAGCACAGTCTATTTTTATTTTACTGTTGGTGGGCGCTTCCATCGTTTTCAGGTTCTGTTTACCAGTGTTCTTGTACATGGCTTTTGGCGAATGAGTGTATGCATTTGTTAGGTCTGCACTTAAGCATGGGACCTCTAGGTTATAGGTTGTGGGTTTGTTCGTCTTTAGTAGATACTTTGAAGGAGTTTGTCAAAGTGGGTTGTACCAGTTTACACTCCCACTTGCACTGTAGAAGAGGTGTGATTTGCTTCTCATCTGTACAGATACTTAGCATTTTTTTTTTTTTTAATTAACCATTCTGATGAGTGTCATGGTATTTATTGCACAAAAGGTTTTATTTGCATTTCCCTGATAATAAGAATTTGAGCATCTTTTCATATTTTTTTTTGGCCATTTGGAAATCTTTTGTGAAGAGTCTTCAGGTCTTTTCCCCATTTTTAAACTTGTTTATGTTTTTGATAGTGATTGCAAGAGTTCTTTGTGTTTTCTGGATATGATCCTTTAGTCACATATATGTATATATATGTGTATCTATATGGTAAATCTTTTTTTCATTCAGTGGATTCCTTTTCACTTAATGATATGAGCAGAAATTCTTAGTTTTAATATAGTTCACTTTATCAGAATTTTTTCTTTTATGACTAGTGATTTTTTTATGTCCTGTTTAAAAAAATCTTTGGTTACTCCAAGGTTAAGAAGATGCTGTCTTACGCTTTTCTCTAAATGCCTTATTGATTTACTCCTCCTATCATCTGGCCACCTGATGTGAAGAGCTGATTCATTGGAGGGGACCCTGATGCTGGGAAAAATTTAAAGCAAAAGAAGAAGGGGGCGGCAGAGGACGAGATGGTTGGATGGCATCACTGACTCAAGGGACGTGAGTTTGAGTAACCTCTGGGAGATAGTGAAGGACAGGGCAGCCTGGCATGCTGCAGTCCCATCATGGGGTTGCAAAGAGTAGAACACGACTTAGCGACTGAACAAAAACTACCTCCTATTTAAACCTGCAGGTCATCTGGAATTTATTTTTTGTGTATGTTATAAAGTAGGAGTTATATATATTTTTTCTCACTTGGATGTCTCATCGCTTCAGCAGTGTTTATGACCTTAGTCACACATTGAAAGTGAAAGTCACTCAGTCCTGTCCAGCTGTTTTCGACCGCATGGACTGTACTGACGGGCTCCTTTGTCCATAGAATTCGCCAGGCAGGAATACTGCAGCGGGCTGCCATTCTCTTCTCCAGGGGATCTTCCCAACCCAGGGACTGAGCCTAGGTCTCCTGCGTTGCAGGCAGATTCTTTATCATCTGAGTCACCAGGGAGGCCCAATCACAAATTAAGTAACTGTATATTTGTGGGATTTAACTGAAACTCTGTGCAGTTCCATTGGTCTATTTTGGCTGTATTTTAGATTAATCAGATATTCTTTTATTTGGATTTAGAAAAGTACCCATATTTTAGTAGCCAGGAGCTTTATTTTTTTTGTCCACTATCCTAGAAACAACTCAGTTTTGACACTGATTCTAGAATTCCTTAGTTCTGCTCCTCCTCACCCCTACCTCTCCTGGCCCAGGACCCTTGAATGGTAGATATACTCTGTTGCTGCAGAACCAGTGCAGACAGTGACCAAGCTTAGTGAATTGCCAGTGTTTGGCTTTCCTTCCTTGAAGTATTCATATTTAGAGTGAGTATAAATGCTTGATTTTTTCTAGGACTTGTCACCAGTTCTTTTTTCATTTATTTTTAAAAGTAGGTTTGTTTTTGAAGTCTGTGAGTTTGTTTCTGTTTTGTAAATAAGTTCATTTGTATCTTTTTTTTTAAGATTCTGCATATAAGTGAAATATATTTTTCTTTCTCCTTCTGACTTCAATTAGTGTGCTAATCTCTAGGTCCATCTATGTCGCTGCATGTGGCATCATTTCATTCTTTTTATGGCTGAGCAGTAGTCCAGTGTATGTGTGTACCACATTTTCTTTATTCATTCCCCTGTTGATGGACATCTAGGCTGCTTCCATGTCTTTGCTATTGCAAGTAGTGTTGCAATGAACACTGGGGGTCATGTATCTTTTCAAACTGATTTTCTTCGGATACATGCCTAGAAATGGGACTGCTGGGTCATATGCTACTGTCATGTTTAGTTTTTAAGGAACCTCCATGCTGTTCTTCATAGTGGTCGTACCAGCTTACACATCCACCAACAGTGTGGGGGGGTTCCCTTTTCTCCGCACCTTCTCCAGCATTTATTGTTTGCAGATTTTCTGGTGCGGGTCATTCTGACCAGTGTGAGGTGGTGCCTAAATGTAGTTTTGATGTGCATTTCTCTAATAATCAGTGATATCGAGCATCTTATAATGTGCTTTTTGGTCATCTGTATGTCTTCTTGGGAGAAATGTCTGTTTAGATCTTCTGCCCATCCTTTGGAGGAGGAAATGGCAACCCACTCGAGTATTCTTGCCTGGAGAATCCCACGTACAGATTAGCCTGACAGGCTACAGTCCATAGGGTTGCAAAGAGTCAGACATGACTGAGCAACTGAGCACACCCATTTTTAGATTGGGTTGTTTGCTCTTTTGATACAGAGCTCCATGAGTTCTTTGTATATTTTGGAGATTAACCCCTTGTCCGTTGCTTCATTTGCAGGCATTTTCTCCCATTCTGTGGGTTGTCTTTTCATTTTGTTTATGGTTTCCTTTGCTGTGTAAAAGCTTTTAAGTTTATTTAAGTCTCATTTGTTTATTTTTGTTACTCTAGGGGGTGGATACAAAAAGATATTGCTGTGATTTATGTCAGAGTGTTCTGCTTATGTTTTCTCTTAATAGGTTTATAGTGTCAGCCTTATTATGTATAGCTCTTTAATCCGTTTTGAGTTTATTTTGTGTATGGTGTTAGAGAATGTTCTGATTTCATTCTTTTACATGTAGCTGTCCAGTTTTCCCAGCAGCACTTATTGAAAAGATTGTCTTTTCTTTATTTTAGATTCTTGCCTCCTTTGTCATAGATTAACTGACCATAGATGCATAAATTTATTTCCTGGCCTTCTATCCCATTCCATTGATCTATAGTTCTGTTTTTTGTGCCAGTACCATATTGTTTTGATTCCTGTAGCTTTGTAGTATAATTTGAAGTCAAGGAGTCTGATTGCTCCAGCTCCATTTTCCTTTCTCAGGAATGCTTTGGCTATTTGGGGATCATTTGTGTTAGCATAAAAATTAAAAAATTTTTTGTTTTAGTTCTTTGAAAAATGAAATTGGTAATTTGATAGGGATTGTATTGAATCTGTAGATTGCCTTGGGTAGAATAGTCATTTTGACAGTGCTGAGTCTGCCAATGTAAGAACATGCTGTATCTTCCCATCTGTGTCATCTCTGACTTCTTTCATCAGTGTCTCAGAGCTTTCAGAGTACAGGTGTTTTGCCTCCTTGGGAAGGTTTATTCCCAAGTGTTTAATTCTCATTTCTATGTTTTGTTGTTAATGTATAGGAATGCAAGAGATTTCTGTGTATTAACTGGAAATATAGTAATATAGCTTTTGTTACCTGAACATTATTGACTGGAGATGTATTGATAGGTTTTTAGAGAGTGAAACAGTTAACATTGGAGAAGGAATAGGCTACCCACTCCAGTATTCTGGCCTGGAGAATTCCATGGACTGTATAGTCCATGGGGTCGCAAAGAGATGGACATGAATGAGTGACTTTCACGCACACACACACACACACGCACAATTAACATCACCGTGCAAAGTTGCTGGAGCTTAAAATTGATCAAGGGTTCATTATACAACTTAATGATTGTCATTATCATTCACGTTTTGCTTTGTTAGGTTTTTGTTCCAATCAACCTTGTGTTTATATTACAAACGTAAAATTTTCAAAAGTGGCACACTGCAAAATTTTGAGTGAAGAATTTTTCAGTGAGTTTTATGCAGATACTTTCTCTGATTGTTCAAGCAATATATATACTTGTGCCTCAGAAGATGATCATTCTTCAGAGTTTAGTTCTCATTCAAACGATGTGAATATTGGATGAACAAAAAGACAGAAAACCTTAGTGATTGATTCTGATACGGAAAGTGAAAATGAAATTCATGATAATGCAGAGAATGAGCCTTTGCTTCTACAGAATTGTGGATTAAAGACAGCATTTCATGAAGTTAGAAGACTTTACAGGTGTGTCAGGTATAACTGTTGAATGTAACAGCCTGCAAAGTGTTAGTGAAATAACAGAAGTTTTGACTGGCCCAAAGAAAAGTTGCTGGCCATAGGCGTTAGTTTCTTCAAAAATCCCCTGGTCAGCAATGGGTTAATTTTGTATCCTGCAACTTCACTAATTCATTGATGAACTCTAGTAGTTTTCTATTGGAGAAGGCAATGGCAACCCACTCCAGTGTTCTTGCCTGGAGAATCCCAGGGACGGGGTAGCCTGGTGGGCTGCTGTCTGTGGGGTCGCACAGAGTCGGACACGAGTGAAGCGACTCAGCAGCAGCAACAGCAGCAGCAGTTTTCTGGCAGCATCTTTATGATTTTCTATGTATAATATCATGTCATCTGCAAACAGTGACAGTTTTAACTTCTTTTCCACTTTGGATTCCTGTTAGTTTTCTTCTCTGACTGCCATGGTGTCAGTTCTGTAAATTATTCAACTTTTTTTGCTTTGCCAAAAGATAAAATACACAACTTACAGTTCACCGTTTTTAAGTGTGCTGTTCAGTGACACTGAACACCTTTGCATTGTTGTGAATCACCACCAGCCATCTCCAGAACTTTGTCGTCATTCCAGACTGAAACTGTTCCCTTTGATCAGAAACTGGTAAAAAAAAAAAAAAAAAAAAGAAACTGGTTCCTCTCTCCTTCCAGCTCCCGGTAACCACCGTTCTACTTTCTGTCTCTCTGAATTTTACTATGCCAGGTAACTCATGTAAGTGGAGTCCTACAATATTTGTCCTTTTGTGTCTGGCTTATTTCACTTAGCATGATGTTTTCAGGTTTCATCCATGTTGAGGGATGTGTCAGAATTTCCTTCCTTTCTAAGGCTGGATAAAATTCCATTGTGTGTATAACCTTGTTTTGCTCATCCGTTCATCCTACAGGGGACATTCGGGTTGTTTCCCTGGCTACTGTGAATGATGCTGCTACGAACATGGGGGCATGAATACTTGTTCCAGGCCTTGCTTTCCATTCTTTTAGGGATATACCCAGAGTTTGAATTTGTGGATCTCATCGTAATCTCATGTTTAATTTTTTGAGGAGTTGCCATACTGTTTCCCACAGTGGCTGGACCATTTTACATTCCTAGCAGTAATATGCCAGTGTTTCAGTTTCTCTGTGTCTTTACCAACACATGTTGTTTTCTGTTTTTTTAAAAAGTAGTAGTTATCCTGGTAGGTGTGCATTGGCATTTCGTTAGGATTTTGATTCGTGTTTCCCTGATCGTTAGTGATGTTGAGCATGTTTTATGTGCTTTTGGACATTTGTATATTTTCTTTGAAGAAATGTCTATCTAAAGTCCTTTGCCCATTTTTGAATTGGGTTATTTTGTTAAGATTTAGGTGTTCTTTATATATTCTGGATATTAATCCCTTTGTGATTTGAAAATGTTTTCTTCCATTCCGTGGGTTGCCTTTTTACTCTATTTATAGTATTCTTTGGTGGACTAAAGTTTTAAATTTTGGTGAAGCCCTGTTTATTTATTTACTTGTTTGTCATTGTTGCCTGTATTTTTGGTGTTCTATCCAAGAAATTATTGCCAAATCCAGTGCTGTGAAGATTTTCCCTTATGTTTTCTTCTAAGAGTTGTATAGTTTTAACTGACATTTTTGAGGTCTTTGATCCACTTTGAGTTAGTTTTTTGTATGTGGTATAGTATTTAATTTTAAAAAGCTCATGTAATAATCTTACTTTAGTATTATGAATCTTTAATATTATGAATATTTCAGAGTTCTCTTGTCAATTACTGTAATGGTCACATTTAGCTGCTACTATGAGGTGGTAATGATCCATTTCCTTTCTTGTTTTTACTGTCTTTTTATTTCCTTTTCCTTTTGGACCTCAGGTGTACAGAATTAGGTTAATCTTTTAAAACCTTTATTTGTTTATTTTTGGCTGTGCTGGGTGTCTGTTTGTGCAAAGCCTTGTCTCTAGCTGGGGAACGGGGGGCTTCTCTCGAGTTGTGGTGCACGGCCTTCTCGTTGCAGCGGTTCTCCTGTTGCAGAGCACAGGCTCAGGGCGCACAGCTTCAGTGGCTGCAGTGTGTGGGTTCAGTAGTTGCAGTTCCTTGGGTCTAGAGCACGGGCTCAATAGTTGTGGCACACACAGGCTTAGTTGCTCTGAGGCATGTGGGATCCTCCTGGATCAGGAATCAAACCTGTGTCTCCCGCTTTGGTAGGGGGATTCTTTACTACTGAGCCACCAGGGAAGCCCTATGACTGGATATCTTAATAGATTATGTGTAGAAGGAAAAGCCCCTGGAATGGGAAATGGTAAACCACTCCAGCATTCTTCCCTGGAAAATTCCATGGACAGATGAGCCTGGCAGGCTACAATCCATGGAGTAGCAAAAAGTTGGACACGACTGAGCAACTGAGCACACAGACTGAAAAAAGACTTGAGTGAGGCTCATGCTGCAGTTGTTAAAGATGCAAGTCATTCATATTTGCCAGGGTGAGGAATGGTCAGTCATGTTTATGATTTGGACAGAGTTCACATTTTTTGTCTTTGTTCAGGCATAACTACAGAGTGATCTTATTTATTCTTTATCCATTATGGTCATAGAGTGGCCTTCTCTGATGTTAATGTTTTCTGAAGTTGTTTATTTTCTATGGGAGAATCATCAAGTCCTAGCTGGGAGTTGGAGAAGGCGATGGCACCCCACTCCAGGACTCTTGCCAGGAAAATCCCATGAGCGGAGGAGCCTGGTAGGCTGCAGTCCATGGGGTCGCTAAGAGTCAGACATGACTGAGCGACTTCACTTTCCCTTTTCACTTTCATACATTGGAGAAGGAAATGGCAACCCACTCCAGTGTTCTTGCCTGGAGAACCTCAGGGACGGGGGAGCCTGGTGGGCTGCCATCTATGGGGTCGCACAGAGTCGGACACGACTGAAGCGACTTAGCATCAGCAGCAGCAGCAGCAGCTGGGAGTACCTGGTTGTGAGTTGCTAGCCAGTTTCAGAGTTCTACTAGTTACTAAGAGAACCTGATGTAGCTTTGCTAACTTAATGTGTAGATCTTAAAAGAACAAGCTGATGAGGACTTTTTCCTTCATATTCTGTACTTGCTCTCCAGGAAGTACCATGTTTTCAAATTTTTCCAGGGCTGGCTACTTAAGTTTTGGGGCCTAGTACAAAATGAAAATACGATTTTCATAGTCAAAAAGCAGGGGAAAATGCCATTAAAGTTACAATAATCTTGTATTAGTTTCAATCAGTTAGTACTGCTAAGTAATTCAGTTATGTCTATCTTTTCTTTTTCTGATTCTTTTCCATTATAGGTTGTTGTTTAGTCACTAAGTCATGTCCGACTCTTTTGCGACCCCATGGATTGTAGCCCGCAAGTCTCCTCTGTCCATGGGATTTCCCAGGCAAGAATATTGGAGTGGGTTGTCATTTCTCCAGGGGATTCCGTAACCCTGAGCCTCCAGGGAAGCCCTATTATCAGATCAGATCAGATCAGATCAGTCGCTCAGTCGTGTCCGACTCTCTGCGACCCCATGAATCTCAGCACGCCAGGCCTCCCTGTCCATCACCAACTCCTGGAGTTCACTGAGACTCACGTCCATCGAGTCAGTGATGCCATCCAGCCATCTCATCCTCTGTCGTCCCCTTCTCCTCCTGCCCCCAATCCCTCCCAGCATCAGGGTCTTTTCCAATGAGTCAACTCTTCGCATGAGATGGCCAAAGTACTGGAGTTTCAGCTTTATCATCAGTCCTTCCAAAGAAATCCCAGGGCTAATCTCCTTCAGAATGGACTGGTTGGATCTCCTTGCAGTCCAAGGGACTCTCAAGAGTCTTCTCCAACACCACAGTTCAAAAGCATCAATTCTTCGGTGCTCAGCCTTCTTCACAGTCCAACTCTCACATCCGTACATGACCACAGGAAAAACCATGGCCTTGACGAGACAGACCTTTGTTGGCAAAGTAATGTCTCTGCTTTTGAATATGCTATCTAGGTTGGTCATAACTTTCCTTCCAAGGAGGAAGCGTCTTTTAATTTCATGGCTGCAGTCACCATCTGCAGTGATTTTGGAGCCCAGAAAAATAAAGTCTGACACTGTTTCCACTGTTTCCCCGTCTATTTCCCATGAAGTGATGGGACCGGATGCCATGATCTTCATTTTCTGAATGTTGAGATTTAAGCCAACTTTTTTACTCTCCACTTTTCACTTTCATCAAGAGGCTTTTGAGTTCCTCTTCACTTTCTGCCATAAGGGTGGTGTCATCTGCATATCTGAGGTTGTTGAGATTTCTCCCGGCAATCTTGATTCCAGCTTGTGTTTCTTCCAGTCCAGCGTTTCTCATGATGTACTCTGCATAGAAGTTAAATAAACAGGGTGACAATATACAGCCTTGATGAACTCCTTTTCCTATTTGGAACCAGTCTGTTGTTCCATGTCCAGTTCTAACTGTTGCTTCCTGACCTGCATACAAATTTCTCAAGAGGCAGATCAGGTGGTCTGGTATTCCCAATCTCTTTCAGACTGGAAAAGGTCAGTTTTCATTCCAATCCCAAAGAAAGGCAATGCCAAAGAATGCTCAAACTACCACACAATTGCACTCATCTCACACGCTAGTAAAGTAGTGCTCAAAATTCTCCAAGCCAGGCTTCAGCAATATGTGAACCGTGAACTTCCTGATGTTCAGGCTGGTTTTAGAAAAGGCGGAGGAACCAGAGATCAAATTGCCAACATCCCCTGGATCATGGAAAAAGCAAGCCCTATTATAGGTTATTACAAAATATTTAAGATAGTTCCCTGTGCTATATTGAGGTAAGTAGTTGCTAATGGACTTGCTTGACAAGAAATTTTAAAAGTAGTTCTAAAGAGAGAAGGAAAATTATTTAGGTGAGAAACTCAGATTTACATAAAAAAAGAAAAAGTATTCAGGATAAATTAAAGTTAAATAAATTTCTTATTTTGATCCAACATGTAACAGTTTATTGAAAGTGATAGCACCAGTGTATCCAGTGATTAGCTTGTGGATAAGTAAAATGAATGACAGTAATGTTACAGGGACAGGTGGAAGGAATTGGGAAAACTCTGTAAGGTAGCTGCACTACCTGTGAAGCAGTATAGTGTATTTAATTGTAAATTCTAGGGCAGCCAACAAAAATATTTATAAAGAAGTATAACTGTTAGGCTAACAGAAGAAAGAGAATAGAATCGCATAAAATCCTCAGTTTAAACCAGAGATGGCAGAAAAAGACTAAAGTCAAAAATCTAAACAGCATGGTCAATGAATAGAAAATTGTTAAAACTATGATAACTATTAAAACAACAATATCAGTGGTTACTTTAATGGTCTAAATAAATCACTTAAAAGACAGATTGTCAGAGTGAATTAAAAACCCCAAGTGTATGTTGTCTATAAGAAATACACTAAATATAAAGATACAGATATATTAAAAGTGTGTTATCCTGGGTGGTGCTGGTGGTAAGGAATCAATTCACCAATGAAAGACTTGGGTTCAATCCCTGGGTGGGAAAGATCCCTTGGAGGAGGAAATGGCAACCCACCCCAATATTCTTGCCTGGAGAATCCCATGGACAGGGAAGCCTGGTGGGCTAGAGTCCGTGGGGTCGAAAGAGTTGGATATAACTGAGCATGTACACGTGCATGCGCGCACGCACGCACACACACACACACACACATTAAAAGTAAAGAGATACAGAAAGATACACTGTGTTAACTAATCAAGAAAGCTGGAGTAGCTGTTACTTTCAGACAAGGTGGACTTCAGAGCAAGGAAGATTGTCAGGAATAAAAGGAGCAATGCATAATGATAAAGGGTCAGCTTTCCTAAAGGACATAAAGTCCTTAATGTGTATGCATGTAACAACAGAGCATCACAATATGTGAGGCAGAAACTAAGTGAGCTGCCAAAAGAGAATCCACCTACCATGGCTGGAGACTGCAGCACCCCCTCTGTTGGTAGTCGGCAGATCCAGTAGGCAGAAAATCAGTAAGCATATACATATATAGTTAAACCAAATAATACGGTCGGTCAGCTGGATCTGATTGGCATTTATGGACTCCTTCATCCAACAGTAGCACAGTGTACATTCTTCTCAAGCTCGCATGGAACATTCACCAAGATGTACCACGCTTTATAACACACCTTAAAAGTGGAAACCACACAGTGTCTGCTCTCACACCACAGTCCAGTTAAACTGCAGATCAGTAACACAGATATAATTGGGAAGCTCTGAAGTACTTGGAAAGGAAAAGAAACCCTAAAGGAAACCAGTCCTGAGTATTCATAGGAAGCACTGATGCTGAAGCTGAAACTGCAATACTTTGGCCACCTGATGTGAAGAACGGACTCATTGAAAAAGACCCTGATTCTGGGAAAGATTGAAGGCAGGAGGAGAAGGAGACGACAGAGGATGAGATGTTGGATGGCATCACTGACTCGATGGACATGAGTTTGAGCAGCTGTGGGAGTTGGTGATGGACAGGGAGGCCTGGCGTGCTGCAGTCCATGGGGTCGCAAAGAGTCGGACACGACTGAGTGACTGAACTGAACTGAACTGAACTGAGGCTAACTAAGATAAACAGGAAAAACACAAATTACTAGAATCAGAAATGAAAGAGCAGCCATTGCACATGATTCCATTAGCATTGAAACGATACTGCAGGATATTATGAACATTTCTGTGCCCACAGATTTGAAAACTTGGATGAAATGAACAAATTCCTTCAAAGATACAGTTTGCCAGAGGTCACACAAGGAAAAGCAGATAGTTAGAGTAGGTCTGTATCTGCTAAAGAACTTGAATCAGCTGTTAACCTTCCAAAACCAGTGCCAGATTGTTTGGCTGGTGAATTCTCCCAAATATTTAAGGAAGAAGTGATATAAATTCTGTGCAATCTCTTACAGAAAACAGAAGCAGAGGGAAAACTCCCTAACTCATTCTATGAGGTCAGCATTACCCTAATGCCAGAGACACTGCAATAAAGGAAAACTATAGACTGATACCTCTCATGAGCATAGATGCACAATCCTACAAGAAAATACTAGTAAATGGGGTCCAGCAGTGTATAGAAGAACTATACACTGTTGGAATTATACTACAAAAACCACTTAATGTCGTTTACATCAACAGGCTGAAGAAGAAACATCATAAGATGGTATCAGTAGATCCAAAAAAAGCATTTGACAAAATCCAGCATCCATTCATGATAAAAACTCTCAGTAAACTGGAAGTAGAGGGGAACTTCCTCATCTTGGTAAAGAATATCATAAAATACCTATGAAAAGTGTTAGTCGCTCAGTTGTGTCTGATTCTTTGCGACCCCATAGACTGCAGCACGCCAGGCTTCCCTGTCCTTCACCATCTCCCAGAGTTTGCTCAAACTCATGTCCATTGAGTCAGTGATGCTATCCAACCATCTCATCCTCCATCGCCCCCTTCTCCTCTTGCCCTCAGTCTTTCCCAGCGTCAGGGTCTTTTCAAGTGAGTCGGCTTTTTGCATCAGGTGGCCAAAGTATTGGAGCATCAACTTCAGCATCAGTCCTTCCAATATTGAGGGTTGATTTCCTTTAGGATTGACTGGTTTGATCTCCTTACAGCACCACAGTTCAAAAGCATCAATTCTTCGGGGGTCAGCTTTCTTTATGGTCCAACTCTCACATCCATACATGACTGCTGGAAAAACCATGGCTTTGACTATATGGACCTTTGTCGGCAAAGTGATGTCTCTGCTTTGTAACATGGTGTCTAGGAAACAGCTATAAAGAAGCTGAGTATTCTCCCCCTGCTGCTTGCAGCGGTACTACGTTGGATCTTTGTACCGTACCCCGATGACAACTTGGGGCTCATCTGACAGCTTTATAGTCACTTTCACATATTGAACAGTCGAGTCCAGTCTCATCTAAACTCTCACCTGTCATCCAGTTCAGAGTGTCTTCCCTCTTCCCTGAGCATACCTGATTGAGGCTGAGGAACTAGCAGTGGGAAGGGGGTGTGATTTACTCAGTTTATTTAAAAAATATTTATCAAGGCACTCAGCAGGATTCAGGAGATTGTCAAGATCGTTTCTATTTGTGTTAGTACTCCCAATATGCCTAAAATATAGTAAGTATTATACATAGTTTAGGAGATTTAGGAGACCAGTTTTATTTCCATGAAGCATTCAGTAGAAATCATTGCTGTGCTCCAGCTTGTGAACGAGGGGTTTGTGGGGATTCAGGGGGGAGGCTGTGTGGTGAGAAGGGCTACGAGTGGAGGAAGAGCCCGGAGGACAGGTAACACTGTCCTTCCTCTGTGTTTTCTCAGACGGGTCTCAGGATGGATTTAAAGAACTTCTTGCTCCTGACTTGCATTGTAAGAATGTATAGAATCTGAAAAATCTCAAGAACAAGTAATAAAATGTAATATTGTAGATGACATTAATGCACTAGAAATTTGCTGCGTTAATCTTGAGAGAGGGAATATTTACTCCTTGTTAAATGTCTCAAGTGTAATTTTTTTGTGAGGAAATACTGATTCTTCTTTGTTGAAGCACAGATTGAAAGACATTGGGCAGTTTATCGTGATAGGCCTCGTTAGTCACTGTTAGAAGAGCAGATGTTAGCGTGTGTTTTGTATTCAGATTAATCGTGGAACTAGAGCACTGGTCGTTTTCTCTTCTCTGTTTTGAAAGGTGGTTTGTTGCAATTACAGTGAAGCAATAAACATCTTTGTGCATATACCCTTGTGTACATATTCAAGTATATCTGAACAGAATGCTTGTGGCTGCTAGCAACAAGAATACAGTGTGTTTTTCATCAAATAGGGGTTTATTTTACTATAAAAAGTCTGAAGGAATGATGTATTTATACATGTTGCAACATGAAGTAACTTTGAAAACATGCTTAGTGAAAGAAGCCAGACACAAAAAGTCAGATATTGTATGATTCTTCTCTATGAAATACCCAAAATAGGCAAATCCACGGAGCCAGAATTTTCTCATGGTTGTGAGGGGCTTGGGAAGTGGAGCGCTAGAATACGGGGCACTTAGGGCTTCCCTGGTGACTCAGTCAAGAATTGCCTGCAATGCCGATTGACCTGGTTCAGTGCCTGGGTCAGGAAGATCCCCTGGAGGAGGGCGTGGCAGCCCACTCTAGTACTCTTGCCTGGAGAATCCCATGGACAGAGGAGTCTGGCGGGCTGCAGTCCATGGGGTTGCAAAGAGTCGGACACGACTGACTGAAGTGATTCAGCATGCTTGCAAAGTAGTGCTTTATTATTCGTTGCCATTTAGTTTTAAAAAATGTATTTTGGTGCTGCGCCTTTTGGTGCATGAAGATTATTTCCTCATTATGGGTTATCCCATTGTTGACAGAGTGCCCCAGTTTGTCTTAACAATTTTTGTCTTAATGCAGCCTTGTCTGAGGGGACAAGAATGTGACATTTTAGCTTTCTTTGTGGTTAGCATCTGCTTGGTGTGTCCCTGTTTATTGTTTAGTTTTCATCCCTCTGAGTCACTTTATTTTAGCTGTGTCTTAATCTGAGTTTCCTTTTAGTAGTTTATTTACAATTATGGTTTTAATATGTTTCATCTTTGTTATTTTTGTAACTATTTGTGTTTTCTTGTGTTTTACTGTAGTCTGGCTCTTAAGGTAATTTGAAAGAATTGTAATTTTAATTTTAGTTATTGTTTGGTTCACTTAAAGGATATTAAGCATCTCTGATTTCTGATTTTGCAACTTTAAGATAAAGCCAGGTCTGTTGGCTCTGCTGGAGAATGTGATTATTGGCTTAGTTACAGTTTACTTGTCTCCTCCCCCAGGGTTTTGTTAGAAACCCTTCAGTGGTAGCTCTCCCTGAGGCCATTTGTACCCATCACTCTGACGATGTTTATTCCTGTAGTCATCTTAAATTAGCTGAAGCCCATCAGTCTTAAATAAAGAACTTGTAGTACAGTTTGATTCTGATGCACTAGTTTGAATTTAGGTTCAAATCTTACACCTGGAATTTAAGTATATTTGCTTGTAACAATTTAATATTATAGATTTTTCCAAACATGTGAAAGAAGAGCGTCCTAGGAAAGCCTTCCTAAGCTGAAATGGCACAGAGCAGAGAAGCAGTCACTTGCTCACAGACACACAAAATAAATTGATGAAGCCCAGATACTCACGGACACCGTTCACAGCCGTGCTGGCTCAATGCCGGGATGCTGATTGTGTTCCCCGGGGAGGCAGGAGCTGGGCGGGGCTGCTCACGGTTGGGGTGGACACCGCCTCTGTATAGCTCAGTAAGACATGCTGAGCTGAAGGAGATTTTTGCTTTTCACTTTTTTTTTTCCTTTCCAAAAGCTGAAGTTGATATAAAGCAGACTTTAGGAATACCTCTATTAGGTTTCCCGTGACTGGGAACTCAGCTTCCAGATGCCTGGCCATTCTTGCTCAACATAGGGACTGAGGCCGTGGGGCCCCGGTGGGGGCTGCTGTGGGGCGGCTGGCAGAGAGCAGAGGCGCGCGGGCCGCTGCTTCAGGCTCGGCTAGCCCTGTGCTCCCTTCCCTGTCTGGGGAGAGGAGCTCCATCTCCTCAGAGGGCCCTCGGAGCCGCCCTCTCCCTTTCTACCGGCATGCCTCACCTTTCGAGGTGAGGAGCTGCGGTGCCCCCTTTTTCAGCTAGGCGTTTCCTCTTGTCCCCCTGGAGGGAGGAGAATAGGAGGCCCCGGCGTGCTTTGTTCTCATTTTACGCGTCCCTGTGGGTCTGTCTCTGCTAAAGATGTGCTCATTTGAGAAGGAGCACCTGCTCCTGGCCGTCTTTGGAGCTAGAGAAACAGTCTAACTAGTTCTGTGACTGTTTTGTTCCAGTCTGATACAGTTTATATTCATAGAAACTTTTATTTCCAAAGTAGTAAAATGTCCATTTGTCTTTATAATTGTTAGCCTTACTCTGCTCTCAGAGGGGTTGTTTTCCGTTAGTCTTGTCTATCTCATGCCATGCATCTTGGTTCCTTGATTTCTGTTTGTCCATTAACGTTCATGACTTCTCATCTACCACTTTGCTGCACAGACATCTTGGGACTCCTGAGACTACTCTTCGAGTACTAGCTTTACTTACTAATTTAAAAAATCCTAAAGCAGCATGCTTTAATCACGGCTTGCTAGTCTTCCAGCTTCCTTGGGCAAGTCCTTTTTTTACAGCTGCTTCTTTCCCAGGAACCTCAGTGGATTGGCATGTCCACTCCTGTCCATCACTTGGGTTCACTTTTCTCCCAACCCACTTGGGTTTTATGGCCCATTCTTTCACTCACTCTTGCTGATACCCTAAACCAGTGGTTCTCAAACAGTGGTCCAGGGGTTTCTGAGGGTTGGTGGTTAAAACCCTGGGAGAAGATTCTGGCTCTACTCAGAAATCATAGACCAGAAGAATGTTTAAAGGCTGGCAGGAAAAGGGAAGCCAGTTAGTGGTGGAGTCTGGGAGAAGAGTCAGAAAAGAAGGAAGATCGCTGATGTCAGGGTGCTGCTCAGAGGGCATGTGAAATCATGAAGAGTGATTTGGCTGTTGGTTCATCGCTGCCTGCTGCCAGAAGTGCTTTGAGTTGGTCAGTGGGTGTGAAGTGAGCTAAGTGGTTGGGAGAGTGAGTGAGTGGTGGTGAAAAGTGGAAGTCCACAAGTAGAGGCCGTAAAGGGGAGGACAGAGAACAGGGAATGGTAGGGAAAGAGTGACTGGCCAGGTTGTGATGTTGGGCTCTCTGCCCACAGCCCCTCGCTCTCGCCCCATCTTGTAAGTACATGGTTGTGTAACAGGCCAGCGCTTCCAGCACTGCACAGGCACGGCATGATGGCCCGCTGGGTCACGGGCCACTTGCGTTCTGTAAACATGTGGAAGCTGTAGCTGAAGAGCCCTGTGTGCGCCTTATGGCTGCGATATGGCTGGGTCAGCCACAGGAGGTCCAGCGTGGCTGCCTGTGGTTGTTGTCTGCAGTTCCCGCAGCTCCTCGAGTTGCCTTCCAGCTTCCCTGCTCGCGCCATGCCTACCCTGGGTTCAGCACTGTGTGAACAGCGAGACGGTTGGCATGGTCAGCAGGACAGCCAGCAGGTGCAGGAGCCTGAGGCTGCAGTGGATGGAGGCAGCCAGCGGCCGCCACAGAGGATGTGGCACCAGGTGGCCGCGGCCCTCTTGGCACAGCCCCTGCTGGGAGACAGGGGAGTAGCGGACGGCTCACTGGCTACCATTAAAAAGGTGTTACAGGTGGGGAGTTCCCATTTGCTTAACGAGGTGGCGTGGACTGCTGCCGGTGGTGGCTTATAGCTTAGCCCCCAAGATGATAGCTGCACCTTGTCTTGGGATCCCGGACGAACCTTCAAGATGGTCATGATAGCGTACACGTGCGGTGAACAGTTTTCCACCCAATTTGTTATCTCCGAAGGAGAAGATTTAACTCTGGGACCAAAGACAGTCTCAGTCCCTCAGAGCTTTGTGTAGTAGAAATTTTATTTAAGTAATAGTGACAGAAAAAGCTCCTGACATAGACATAAGGGGGTAGAAAGATTACCTGCCTTGCTAGTTTAAGCAGAGCATTATGTACTTTTCTGCTAGCTGCTGAGAATAGAAAAAATACCTGAAGGCTGTAAAAATTTTGCCCAGACCCTTTCCCGTAAGGGTCATCCTGGGATGTCATCCTGGGATGACACCAACACAGGATTAGCCAGAAGGAACCGGTGAACCCAGAGCTCAAGGCTGTGGCAGTTCTACCCAGACTTCCTCCCTTAATGTACGTTCTGAGTTCCAAAAAAGCCTGTCCTTGAACAAGAGATGCTGCTGCCTACGAGGCCTACGTGTCTAAGGCAAAAGAATGTGAAAAAGAAAGAATGTCCGCCTCCTCCTTAAAGGGGCCTTCCGCGTGGACTCCTCATCAGCCTGCCTAAAGTGAACTCTCTCGCTGGCAGTCTGAGGTGGATTTTCCCAACCGCCCTGAAGGTGGGTGTGCATGGTGCCCTCTGTGATGCCGCACAGCTGCATGAGTTGCAGAGACTCATTGGAGCAGCGTCTGCGTGCACTGGGGCACGAGATGCATGGCCCTGAGGACCCAGCTCCTCTGACAGGGAAGTCATGAGCGACGACGACCATGAGCATTGTGAAACCTGTGGGTCCCTGGTTGGCAGTGAGGCCCGTGGTGCAGCAGAAAGGGAAGCATGAGAAGCCTGTGGCCCACGGGGCATCCTCGAGGGGGCATCCTCAAGTGGCCCCCAGTGTGGCTGAGTTCACGATGTATCGACCATACACTCAGCTGGAGTTGGTCGACTTGGGTAAATGGTTTTGGCAAAGGCAAGGGGAACCCTTGGCAGCATGGCTTTTGTGAACCTGGAGCATAGGGGTGGACAGTATCATCTGTTCTGGGGACGAAATAGAATGGTTGGCGTCTATAACCACTCACCCCTCACTCAAACAGAGGTTGTGGGACTTTACCAGACTGCATATCCCTGCTTGTTAGTGAGGCCCATGGTACAGCTGAGAGTGGAAAGGCAATGTCAGTGCCTGCAGCGAGAGACTGGGTGGGGACACGAGCTCGCCATGTGGGCTGAGACCCCGAGGATACAGACTCGTGATGTGAGCTGTGAATGCTGCAAAAATCCCCTCTTTGAAGGTGAAGGAGTGGGCCCGGTGCCTGGGGAGGGTTTAGTGGGTCCTTACTGAGAGAAGTAGAGGGATAGCATGGGAGACCCCATTTTGAAAGTGTGAAGACCCGAAGGGGCCTGAGCTGGGAGGGGCCCCTTCTGGGAAAAGTGTTAGTCACTCAGTCGTGCCCGACTCTCTGCGACCCCATGGGCTGCAGCCCATCAAGTTTCTCTGTAAATGATATTTTCCCGGCAAGGATACTGGAGTGGGATACATTTCCTTCTCCAGGGGATCTTCCCAACCCAGAAATCGAACCTGGGTCTCCTGCATTGCAGGCAGGTTCTTTACCAAGTGAGCTACAAGGGAAGCTTATGTACACGGATACAAACGTGGGCTGGTTGGTGCAGAGGTGTCCTGTGGAGGCCCGTCCCAGACTCGGAGCAGTGTGTACTCTGAAGGCCGTGTCCTGTAAGGTCCGGGTTACTCACTAGGGGAAGACTGCGGAAGATAGGCTGCATGTAGATTGTGAAGTGAGAGACCCTGAGGGGTGGAATGTAGGCAGAGAGCAGTTGGCCCGGTGGCGGTGGTCAGGCTCTCTGGCCCCATGTTTTGTAAATACGTGCTTGTGTAACAGCTGAGCTCACTTACAGCTCTGCGCCTACACACCATGATGGGCCCACCTGGCCGCTGGCCACTGTTGTTCTGAAAGCGTGGATGAGCTCCACCTGAACAAGCCCTTGTGGTATGTCATGGCCGTGTTACGGCGTGTCCGCTGGGTCAGCCACGCGGAGAGGGCACAGCACTTCTGCTGCTGCGGCTGCTCTGCCAGTCAGGAGAGCATAAGTGTGTCTGCGGTTCCTGCAAGTCCTTGAGTTGTCTTCCAGCTTCCCTGCTTGCACCTTGCCTACCATGGGTTCATTGAACAGGGAGAATACAGCGAGACAGGTACCTCTTAGAGTCATCATGCCTGTGATGGTTCATGGGAGCTCAGCCTACACCTGCCTCAGCATCTGAGGATCAAGTTCTCATCTCACGTTGTGTAGCATCGTCAGGCTTCCTGTGTTGCTTCGAGTTTAGGCTTGGGCTTGCTTGGAACGTTAAAGACCATTTCTTTAAACATTTGTTTAAACTTTAAACACCACTTCTGTGGTGTTTCTCCACTGCCTTTACCTCCGATTATCCTGTGTGATGTGCGTATGTCTTGTCCCACCCTCATGGGCAATTCATTTGATGTGCTTGCTTCTCTTTCACTGAGAAAATAGAAGCTGCTCGCGCTGCCGCCGCCATCTCCTTGCCGCCTGCAGCGGGACTCGGATGCCCTCGGCTCCTGCCTCTCCTCCTCCCTTCACTGTGCATAAATTTGTGTCTGTGGCCCCTCAGCTTGAGTGCCTTTCTTCAGAGATTCTGCCTTTCCTGCATCAGTGAGTAAGCAGTAGATCGTTCCAACAATTGTGTAACTGTTCTCATCTTAAAAAACCCCTCTGAAGAGTCTATTTCTCATCGCCTTTGTGTGCTGCCCTTTATTATAAAACTCCTGAAAAGAACTACTTCCATTTTGTTCCAGTTTTTCTCCCTTCTTGTTCCATTTCACTTCAGTCAGGGTTTTGTCTCCACCCTTCCAGAAAGGCCGCTCTTGTCAAGGTCGTCCATGACCTCCATGTTGCTAAATCCAGCTGTCAGTTCTCAGTCCTCATCTTACTTGACCTGTTAGCAGCATTTGACACAGTCGATAATTCTGTTTTCCTGGATAAACTCTCCACTTGGCTTTTAGTACATCGGTCTCGTCTTCACCGCTGCTTCTCCATCAGCTTTTGCTGTTTCCTTCTGTTGAGCTGGCTTCTAAATACTGGAGAGCCTGGGCTCTGTTCTCAGACTTCTCTTCTGCGTTGCACTCCTCACTACAGTGGAAAGCTCACTCAGTCTCAAGGCTTTAAATACTGTCTCCTGCTGCTGAGTCTTTTCTTCCTCCGAGCCTGGACCCTCCCACTGGACTGCACAGATTTTTATATCCAACTGCCCATTCCACCGCTCCTCTCCTGAGTGAATGATACATGTTTCAAATTAGACAGTGTAAACTCTACTTCTTATTTCTACCCCCAGACTGCTCCTCCTGTAATCTTCCCTGACTCAGGAAATGGCAACTCTGTCTTTCCAGTTTCTCAGGCCAAGAACCCAATGTTTAGCCCTGCAAGTCCTGTCAAGTCTGCTTTCAAAGCCTCCCTCCTCGTCACCTGCACTGCAGAGTCTGCGTGACCTCTCCTCTGGATCACCGAGTGCCTCCTGACTGTGCTCCCTGCCCTGTTGCTCCCCTTCTGGTTGAGTCTCCACGCTGTGACTCGACTGAGCCCTTTGCAGTGTGTGGGATCATGTCACTGCCTTGCTCCGTGGCTGTGCACTGTCCAGTCCAAGGTCGTTCTCCGTCTTACGGCCTCCAGCCCTTCTTCAGAAACCCACGTACAAGGGACATCTCTCAGCTTTATCATCCCCTGGAATGGTTTCATTTGAGAGTCTTCAAAACATTTCTGGTGTGGTCCACAGTTCCGTTAAGCCTTTATTTCAAGCACACTTGGTCGGTAACTGACATGAGGTCTGCCATTCCTTCACCCATCCTATTTGCCTGCCATACCCTAGATAAGATAGAAATTAAAAGGACTTTAATATTGAAAAACTTTTTTGTGAAACTGCTGTTTGTTTTGATATGTGGTGTGATTATTGAATAATCCTCACCCCACATTGATGTGTGAGGCCTCTTGTATGTATAACCATGGTACATACATTTAAAAAAATTAAAACAAATTCTATTTTGATCTTGGTTGTGTGTGGGGCTCTCCGTTGCTCTGCATGGGCTTCTCTAGTTGCAGTGAGCAGGGGCTGCTCTTCGTTGTGGCAGGCTTTTCATCGTGGTGGCTCCTCTCGTGGAGCATGGGCTCCCGGGGCACGGGCTCCAGCGGTTGCAGCATGCGGCTCAGTGGCTGTGCCTCAAAGACTCTAGCGCACAGGCTCAGGGCTTGCAGCCCCTGGGCTCGAGAGCGAGGGCTCAGCAATGCTGGTGTATGGGCTTGGTTGCTCCATGGCACCTGTATCTTCTGGACCAGGTATCGAGCCGTGTCGCCTGCACTGGCAGGCAGATTCTTATCCACTGTAACACCAGGGAAGTCCACATTTTCCTATAATTGAATCTATCTCATTGATTGTCAGGTTTTGGTGCCAGCATTACTCTTTAAATGTTATTGAAACTTCAGAGTGTGTTTTAATATTTGGTGGGGATAGTAGCATCTCATGAGTTTACTTTTCAAAATTGTCAGTGATGGTCTCGTTCTTAACAATAGTTCCATGGTTTTAAAACAACTTGGTCAATTTATGAAAAGAAAAATGTCCATTGGTTTAGACTGAGCTGACTAGCTTGTATAAGTTAATACTTCATAATACTTTTTATTAGCTAAAATTTTTACTATGTAATAGATTAAATTTTTTCCTTATAAATACCAAAGATCTATTTTGTTTTACTTAAAAAGGTATGCAAAAAAAGTAAATGTGTTACATTTTTTTGTTTCAGATCTGTTTCCTTATTTTTGCCATACTCTACATTGTCTCCTACTTCATCATCACAAGATACAAGAGAAAATCAGGTAAGCAGACACACGCTAATGAACGCTTTGACTCTAATGCCATGCGGTCTAGACATGTTCCATGGCCACACGGCACCATCAGCATGGTTAGTGTGTTCCTTATGCCTGTGATTGCGGCAGGCAGTTGCCTGATACTAAGAGCACTGAAAATAACCTCCAGGGAATCTGACTACTTGCAGGGTCAGTAGTCAGACCCAGGTCTGCTTCTTAGCCCTGAGCCCTTGTTTATCCTCATTCTTATATTCAACTAAGAATAGCCCAGGGCTCTTCAGTGTCTGGGAAATTCCAGAGTTTATGAGGATGTTTGGTTCCTCAGCTCTGAATTTGAGCATACTCACCCCCATCACCCCAACCCCATTCTTTCTCTCACTACCAGAATATTGTTTCTTTCTAAAGTGGTATAGACTTTAGAGTGTCCATAATACCCAGATGGTGCTAGTGGTAAAGAACCCGCCTACCAATGCAGAGATGTAAAGAGACAAGGTTCGATCCCTGGGTCAGGAAGATCCCCTGGAGGAGGGCATGGCACTCCAGTATTCTTGTTTGGAGAATACCCTTGGACAGAGGAGCCAAGGGGATTCTGGTGGGCTACAGTCTACAGGGTCGCAGAGAGTCCAATGTGACTGATGCGACTTAGCACACATGCATAATACCATTTAACATTCAATTATGTATTATGTTATTCTTTTATTTTTTCATATGTATCCTTATCTCACTGGGGGACCATTATATCTTTTTTTAAAATGAATACAGATTTTTATGCCAGAGTTTTGTAAGTAATTAACCATTGTTTTTTTTAATAAAATAACTAGTTACTTTACTGACTTCTGTTAAATTTGAGCTACTTCTTTGAAATCACAACATTTCCACTTGTGATGCTAGGCTAATCGTAGGTGCCATGTGAATATTTAAAGATTTCATATATTAAAGATTCCTTATGTTATCATATTAAACTTTAAGAATTTTTAAAGAAATCAGGAAATAGTGCTTGCTGTAGTGCACTGCTTGGCTTTGTGACTGCACTGAAATACTCTTTGGATTCCTTAATCTCTCAAAATTTTGAAGAACTGGGATCCAAGACAGTGTCTTAGCTCCTTTAAAAGATGTCTTGGCATCAAGCTTCATAGATTATGTACATTGAACAAGGGAGAGAGAGAGAAGGAATGAACCATGCATTGTTTTAGAGGAAATTAGGGGATGATAAGCAGGAAAACAGGAGATCTATTAGACGTGTTTTAGAGTAATCACAGAAGAGTAAAGAAGACCCTGGACCTGGTTGGTAGAGTGTTGGCAACAGAACTGAAATGGATGTGAAGCTATTAAAACACTCTTCAAGATTTTGTGGTTGATTAAATGTAGGTACAACAATATAAAAATTAATTGTGACAATGGTACTTTGTGGTCTCTCTGGTTATAGAAGTATTTTGGGCAGCCAGTAATTAAGAGTTTGGACTAAGAGAATGGCCCAAATATGCCACTGTCACTGAAGCAGGTGGCTACTCAGAATTCCAGAGCCCCACACAGAGAGCCTTTGAGGACACCCCCAGTGAGGTGTTGAGGAGAAAGAAGGGCTGGGGTGTTGTGTAATATTTTTGTAATTGGATCATAGTCTCCTTAGCTGGTAAGATTATGTGGGAGGACTAAAAAGATGGCCAACCGCCACGAGAGAGGGAGAGGGTAGGGCGAGGAAGCACCCGAGCAAGGGCCATCTGCTCCTTGAAAGAGACACAAAGCGCGTGTATTTCTGTCTGTAACTGGAACAGAATGATGCGGTGTCAAGGCAGTGGTGTACAGGGTGGTTTGGGGTAAAATCCTCATTCTTACCATTACTAACAATAGGCTGAAATGACAGAAAAGTGTGTGAGTTCTAAGATTCTGAATTTTAATTTTATAATAAATTTTTTTTTTGGCTATTATCAACCAGGGGCTTCCCTGGTACCTCAGATGGTAAAGAATTTGCCTGCAATGCAGGAGACCCGGGTTTGATCCCTGGGTCAGGAAGATGCCCTGGAGCAGGGAATGGCAACCCACTCCAGTGGTCTTGCTTGGAGAATCCCATGGACAGAGGAGCCTGGCGGCCGCAGTCCACAAAATCACAAAGAATTGGACACAGCCGAGCTACTAACACACATTATCAACCAGAAAATTTCATTCATTAGCAATTTCACTGACTTCGTATAACAGTCAACTTGAATGTGGTTCCAAGGTTATACTGAGTTTTATTTCCCTGAGCACTAAAGATTTGGAAGATGTTGATTTATATATGGGAGTTTTGTTAATCAGGATTGATCAGTCAAAAGACTCTTGTTGTTCTTTAACCATATTCTATCCTATCTGATTTAGTGAGATTTAGAGTTGGAAAATTGCTTCTTCAGGTTTATATTTTATGTTTTTTTAAATTAATGAAGCGTTTTCTTGGAAGATAAAAATATTAATGCCTTGAACATTTTTGCAGATGAACAAGAAGATGAAGATGCCATAGTCAACAGGATTTCGTATGTATTTTAATGTTCAGTTCTCGTGTTTCTAATTCTAGAGTCATGAATTTTCATTAATACTGCCCTTTGGGCAGAAATATGGAGAAAATTCACCTAAAGTATTACAACAACTTTAAAGTATTATAGCAGCCTTTTTAAGAAAGTACATGTAAGCAAACACATGGATACTTGTGGACTGATTATCTGTTGAAATTTGCTGCTTAAGGAGCCAACAGAAGGTCTTGGTCATCCCTTAGCCTCTCTCAGCCCGCACCAGGAAGTCCTGTTGGCTTTGTCGTCAGTCTGCTCCATTTCAGAAGGCAATGTTTCTAGAACTGCCTTCAGTTCTGAGGAACACTTTTCTGCAGGTGTATAAGCAGTCACCATGTCTGCATTTTCTGGCTTGACCCCGGGCCCTACTTTGAGGCCCCCTTGTTGGCATTTAGCGGTGCGGCATCAGCGTTTTATGGATAGTTCTCCTAGCCATTCAAGGGCAGCAGATGGTATGACCCTGTTTTGTATCTCTAAAGCCAGTCACAATACCTTCTAGAAGGTTTTTGATGTAAGGTCCACTGTTATATTTATGGTGACTATATATTCAGGATTTCTGGGTAACTTTTGATTTCAAAACCATTTGTGTGTCCTCATACACTTGCTCCTTGGTCATGTACACTTCCTAGCTTTACACTTGGGAGCCACGGTGGGCCTCTACAGCTGGGCTGCTGGCCAGTGTGCTGAGGGTCAGGAGGTAGAGGGGCTGGGAAGGCTTCATGGGGCACGGGAGGCAGAGGGGCCCCAAGGGAGAGGGCCGACTGCCCAGACACATGGAGGCTGAGAACCTGCTCCCTGTGAGGAGGGTGGGTGAGCCTGACAGTGTGTGGGCCCTGTCGTGGCCAGGGGGGCTCGGGAGGATGGCTTGGGAGTCTTGTGCAGGACCAGGGGGTGGGGCCTGTGGGTGCGAAGGAGGGAGCAGAGGTGGCCGTCACAGGCGGAGGACAGAGAGGAGGTCACGGGAGGTCACCTGGGGGTAGGTGACTGAGCTGGCAGTGCAGCTGGGATGGAGATGGGGCCCCACTTCTCCCAGCAAACAGGCTGTGCATCCAGCACAACCGCTTGGTAAGCCTACTCCTGTGCTTGAGTTGAATTGTATTTTTGACATGTATCATATGTCTACATTAAAAAGTTTATCAGTCATTTGCTAAACAGGGAGGTTATCTTTGGCTTTTAAGTAGGAAAACACTTCTCTTGGTTGCCACAAGATGGCACTGGCCTCAAAGTTACTCTGTTAGATGTGTTTTGAGCATTTAGTATGATTTTTTTTTTTTCTTACATGTATTTTCACATTCTTTCTACATTAAATTTAATGGAATGGATATTAAATAAAAATTTCATCTCTAATTTTAGTGAGGGAGGTTCCATTTTCCTGTGTCATTTTAGTCTTCAAAAAACTTTAAAAATTAGATATTAAAATTTTAAGCATTTTGGACGTGTATAACTGAGAAAGTGAAAGCCCCTTATGGGCCCTCTCCTAGGACTTGTTATATATTATGCTAGATTTTTTTAATGTACCTATTTTCCTGTGTGAAAATGTACATGTTGGGGGAGAGGGATGGGAGAGAGCGTGGTTTATATTTATTGTCTGTGCTTTTCAACTTTATTTTAGACATTTTCCATATTACACATTTTGAGCTATCCTATTTTAAAAAATGACAAAATCATCTTTTAAATATTGTTTAATAGTTCCCTACAAGTTATTATACAGTTTATTTAACCTTTACCTATTTTAAGAGATAGTAGACCAATGGCTTTGTAAGTTTTTATTCCAGAAATAACCATTTTAGCTTAAGTCGTTTTTCATACTGTTTTCACAAGTATTTTTTTCACCTGAAACAGCTGTTGCATTGCTCTTAGCATATATTGCCAGCGTTGTTAATTAAATGCAATTGTGAAATAAATACTTAAATTTAAAAGAGGAATGAGACTACAATTTATTCTTCATAAATGTGTGAAGTACGCTGTCTCCAGTCTCTGTCTGCTTTAGGCCCACTTGGTAGACTTAAGGGTCTTTTCACAGGTGAGTTTTAGAGTTGGTCTAGTTTAACTTCTGGGACCATATGTATATCGTTTGTCTTCCAACTGCGTATACTCACCGAGATGCGTGTTGGCTCTGTTGGGATGTAAGCGCTGCAGAGCTGGGCCCTGCCCCTGCGCGCCTTCCGCGGCCCCGCCGGCCCGGCCTCTGCTGACGCTGGCTCTCCCCTTCCTTCCAGGCTGTTCCTGAGCACCTTCACTCTGGCAGTGTCGGCTGGAGCAGTCTTGCTTCTACCCTTCTCGATAATCAGCAACGAAATCCTGCTTTCTTTTCCCCAAAACTACTATATTCAGTGGCTGAATGGCTCCCTGATTCATGGTTAGTATATATGTCTTAATATAATCACAATTAGTGTTTTCATTTTATACTGTACTATATTTAAAATTTTTCCCTTTCTTATTTTCCATAAAAATGTGGATCTTCCTTCAGTAAACTATTTGAGTCCTTCATAAAATCAGAAAATCAGATTTTACTTACTAGTCTGATTCTTAGTTGTGAAAAGCTTTTCTACAAGAAACAGCATTTATACTGTGATTTTGAAAAATACATTTTCATTTAATTATTTAGCAAGAGAATTTTGATTTATCTGGATATGTCAGAATTCAACCTCCATTTCAGACCTTAAAAAAAAAAAAGCTTACTATAGTTTATTTTATTTCTTTGCTGTTCATTTCTGTAGTCATTTCAGAATGTGTGATAGAAGGGGGAGAAACTGTTTTGTTAAGGACAGACTTCAGAATTTGTTGTTGTTGTGGTTCAGTTGGTAAGTCTTGTCTAACTCTTTGTGGCCCCATGGGCTGCAGCACACCAGTCTCTTCTGTCTTCCACTATCTCCCGGAGTTTGCTCATACTCACGTCAACTGAGTTGATGATGCCATCCAACCATTTCTTCCTTTGTCACCCCCCTCTCCTGCCTTCAATCTTTCCCAGCATCAGGGTCTTTTCCAGTGAGTGAGCTCTTCTCATCAGGTGACCAAAGTGTTGGAGTTTCAGCTTCAGCCTCAGTCCTCCCTTTGAATATTCAGGGCTGATCTCCTTTAGGATTGACTGGTTTGCTCTCCTTGCTGTCCAAGCGACTCACAAGAGTCTTCTCCAGCACCACAGTTCAGAAGCATCGATTCTTCGGCGCTCAGCCTTCTATGGTCCAGCTCTCACATCCATACATGATGACTGGGAAAACTGCTTTGACTATGTGGACCTTTGTCAGCAAAGTGATGTCTCTGCTCTTTAATATGCTGTCTAGGTTGGTCATAGCTTTCCTGCCATGGAGCTGCAGTCACCGTCCACCGTGATTCTGGAGCCCAAGAAAATAAAATCTCTCACTGTTTCCACTTTTTCCCCTTCTATTTGCCACAAAGTGATGGGACCAGATGCCATGATCTTCGTTTTCTGAATGTTGAATTTTAAGCCAGCTTTTTCACTCCTCTATTTTACCTTCATCAAAAGGCTCTTTGTTCCTCTTGGCTTTCTTCCATAAGAGTGGTATCATCTGCATATCTGAGGTTATTGTTTATTCTCCTGGCAATCTTGATTTCAGCTTGTGTTTCATCCAGACCAGCATTTTGCATGATGTTTTCTGCATAGAAGTAAAATAAGCACAGTGACAACATACAACCTTGATGTACTCCTTTCCCAATTTTGAACCAGTCCGTTGTTTCATATCTGGCTCTAACTCTTGCCTCTTAACCTGCATATAGGTTTCTCAGGAGGTAAGTAGGTAGTCTGGTACTCCCATCTCTTTTAGGATTTTCCCATTTTGTTGTGATCCACACAGTCAAAGGCTTTAGCATAGTCAATGAAGCAGAAGTAGATGTTTTCCTGGAATTTCCTTGCTTTCTCTGTGATCCAGTGGATGTTGGCCATTAAGATCTCTGGTTCTTCTGCCTTTTCTAAATCCAGCTTGTATATCAGGAAGTTCTCTTTTCATGTACTGCTGAAGCCTAGCTTGAAGGATTTTGAACATTACCTTGCTAGCATGTGAAATGAACACAGTTGTATGGTAGCTCTCAGCATTCTTTGGCATTGCCCTTCTTTGGGATTGGAGTGAAAACTGATTTAAAAATTAATGTGGTTAAAAAAATAATGACTTATTTTGGCAGTGTGGTATATTGCTTTGAAGCAAAATAGATCTTAATTTCAGTCTTGGCTCTGTGATTTTCTGGAAATGTTTAGTGAGGTAGGGCATTTTAATTTGTGAAATATATACAAAGATCTGACACACACATCTTTCTATGTGTTTCATTGTCTTTTGCCCACCTTTTTCCATATTGAATTATGTTATCTCTTTATGTGTGAAACGCATCAGCTGTTTATCAGATTTTTGTAAATTTGTTTTTCTGGTTATGTTTTTAATTTTGCGTTTTTGGTTGCAGGATTTTTGCTTTTTATGTGTCCAGTCTTTTTCTTCCTTTGGTTTCTGTAATTGTTTTTGTATTTAGAAGATGATCTCCCTTCATGAGATGTGACAAATACTCCTTTTTTTCTTGTTCTTTAAAAAAGTGGTTTTGTTTGCATGTAACTGTTTAACCCATTTGGAGTTTATACAGATAACTACATCTTTTCTTACCCCTTTGTGTTTGTGTTTAAAGAAATACATACTTGCTGTAGAAAATTTGGAAAGCAAAATTTATAGTGAAGAAAATTCGTATTACAGTCTCACAACTCAGAGAGTTGCTGTCACCTAAACCCTTGAGTATTGTGTGTGTGCATGTGGACACGTAACTGAGTAGATAATGAGATGGAACCTAATGGAATTCAATAGATGAGAAATTTCCCTTTTTAAATTTACATTTCTTTAATTACTAGTGAGGGTGGGCATTTACAAAGCACATTTTTCGGTCATTTGTATTTGTTTTTTAGTGAATTTCCCCCTGTATTTCTTGTGTCCATTTTTGTAAGTTTTTAAGTATTAACTGTCAGGTTAATTGCAAATGTTTCCTTCCCGGTTGGCCTTTGACATGCTCGTCCTGTTCTTGACAAGAAGAGTTTTGATACCTCAGTCTATTGGGTATTTTACACTAGGCGTGTGCTTTCTGTCACACGTGAAACTGGAAACAAACGGAGTCACTGATGCCCTGAAGACCAAATGAATTCAGTGAAATTAGGACTAATTGTTAAGTGAATAAAGAGAAATTACTCCATTTTTGTTGCTTAGCAATTGAACTCAAGCAAATTAAGGTCTTTACTGACATTGACACAAAAAAGTAGGCCGTCCCCTGGGAAGTCACCGCGCAAGGTGGGAAACGGCGTGGGGGTCAGATGCGCGGTGTTCTCAGTGGCGGGCTCAAAGATAATCTACCAGTGACTTTCCTGGTAAAGCACTTTCAGATAATATATGATTTGCACGTGTTTTTGGCACATGTGTGAAACGCTTGCTGAGGCTGTCCCCTTGGCCCTCGCTCTCGGTGGTGCTGTGGCTCTGGTGCGTGCGTTTTGAGGACTGGGCTCCAGGTGCTTTCCCGGAAGTGCAGGTGGTCTCAGTCCAGGCTAACCAGAATTATGAGCAAACTGGCCTTTGTTTCCAGTTACTAAACAGAAAATGCATGACACACTTAATGACCTTGAAATACTCTAATCATAGCCATTTATTTATCATTTTTATGGACTGAAAGTGAGAGCTGTCAGTACATGATGTGCCATGTATTTATGCTGGAGTCTTAACCTTGGAAGTAAATGTATTTGTTTGTATTGGTTGCCTTTCTGGTTGTAATGTAAGAGGTGTAAGCTCATTGTATTTTGTTTCTGAATCAGGGCTTAGAGAAGCACTTCCCACATAGTGGTAGCCCAGTAAGCATGTGTTGTGAGTAGGCAGACTGTAAACAGTAGCTTTAACCTCCAGTGACCATGTCGGCTGAAAGCTGGGGAGCTAGAGGAGGAGCCCCTAAGCTACATCTTTGCTTCTAGATGCATTCTCGTGGTCGGTCTTAGGAAGTCCTAGCCACCAGGGCTGGACGTTGTTCTCGAGGGTTTGATGAGCCTGACTTTGTTTCTGCTTCTGGTTTTTTGGTAGAGCTGCTTGCAGTGAATTTCATAAAGCTTCATATTTATCTTTCTCTTTCTGAATTCATAGTTGTGTTTAATCTTGTAGATGACATCCAAGGAGTGTTTGTTTCCTTAGATTGCCTTGGGGTTGAAGATTCGTCAACCTTAGATATGCTTGCTCCTTTGTTTTTTAAAAATTGTAAGCGTTAATGGGGCCAGACTGTCGCAGGGGAGCACCCAGGGTGTAGTTCAGTGTGAGGCTGAAGGCAGTGGTGACAGGAGTTGGGTCAGCTTTGGAGAGTATACATCTGCGTTGCTGCGGCTTCGCGTAGCCTCCGTCCCGGGCACCGTGGCCACTCTTTGATGAGCTCCTTGGGTGATGGCAGGGTGGCTCGGGGAGGAGGCTGACAGGATCTCTGAGACTATGACAAGGCCATCTGTCCACTTTACTATGAGACTCCTCTGCTGAGGTCTCCCTTTGATGGGATGCAAATAAGTTCACATTTTTTTCCCATTCAGAGTGGGCTGTTTGCACACCTCTTCTCCAAATCTCCTTGTGACCAGGTTTCCAGTCACGCTCCTTCCAAGTCCCTGACCTTCCAGCTGAGCCACAGGCCAGTGTGAATGTGTAATTATGTGTCTGAGCAAAGTGAGCGGTCAGGTGCACTGCCCAGAGTCCTGTCCACTGGGAGGATTCCCCGTCACTGCTGGCCTTTGTAGATGTCCCAGGGAGGGCTGTCCCCCTTCCTCTCTGGGGGCAGTGTCTGCTTGGCAGACCCGTCTGTGAGCCAGGCCCCGTCTTCTCTTCTTCTGCCAGCTGATCAGACGGAATGCCCCACCGGGGCACAGGTACAGTCCAGCTAGGGGGAGACGTGGGGACCGTGGGCGTCAGGGCCACTTCCGTGTGACTCACTCGTGCCTTCAGGGCCTGCTCAGGCACACTCTCCACTCGCGTCTGGGGTTGGGGTGTGGCTGTGCACGTCCACTTTATGGCTTGGCACACCCACCAGTTCCTGATGGCCCACTTAGGTTGCATGGTGACTTGGTGACCCACAGTTAAGTGTTCAGTCTTTACTAAGCCTGACAGCAAGCCAGTAACTTTCTCAGAGGCAAGGTAGTAGTTACCTGCAGGGGGATAGCGGGACTTTGTTCCAAAATCCCAAGCGCGTTTGCTGTGATTCTCCTCCAGGGTCTATCGTGGGCTCTGAACAGCATCCTCTCTGCTGCTGACTGTTCCAGCACCATTAGATCTGCTGGGTCATAAGGCCAAGGGCAAAGCAGCCTGCAGAGCTGCCTGGGCCTGCTACAGAGCCTTCTCTTGTTTTGAGCCCTGCTCAAAGCAGCTGCTTTCTGTATCACTCAGCAATGGGCCAGAGTGGCGCACCCGTGCGAGGAGCATGTTCCTTTTCCAAATCCCAAGAAGGCCCTGAGCAGTGCGCCTATGCTTGGTGTAGGGGAGGCCAGGTGCCACAGCCGTGAAGGGCTGTGACCCAGACCGCTGGGCCCGGAATAGACAAGTCTAGAGTCATCGCTGCTGCTTGCTCACTGGGTCTGACTAGCGTACTGTCATCTGTGTAGTGGAGCAGGGTGCAGTCCCCTGGGAGGGAATGGTGATGGAGATCCCTCAAACTCAGCTGTGACATAGGGCCGAGAGGACCTGGGCCCCAAAGTCAGGACAGTGAAGATGAGTTGTCTGCTTTACCAGCCGAAAGCAGACTGCTTCCTGCGGGCCTCATGGGTGGGCTTTCCCAGGTGGCCCCAGTGGTGAAAAACCCGCCTGCCAGTGCAGGCCTCATGGCCAGGGATGGAGGAAAAAAGCTTTTGTCACATTGGTGGCATACCAGGTACCAGGACATGTGTTCATTTGCCCTCGCAGTGAAGCCTTGTCTGCTGCAGCAGCGTCACCGTAGCACCCCCTGGTTGACAGTCGCTCTCTGGTTAAGCTGCTAAGAACCTGCAGTCATTCTCCAAGGTCCCTCTTGGGGATGTAAGAGTCAGCCCCCTCTCATTCCCCACCTTACCTTCAGGAATGTGGGATTTCTTGTGGGTTATGGTTTCCATGTTAGAGGTGGTTCTAGTGGCTTCCGCTTGGCCTTTCTCACTGTGATAGCTCCTATTCTGCAGGTCACGGAACTGTGTGGGGATTCTGCCTGCATTTGAGCACGTCCATTCTGGTTAGGCATTTCAGACCTGGGGAAAGAACTGCAGCACAGGTTCAGGGACCCACTGAGACGTGTGCAGCCTGAGCTAAACTCCCTTGACCCCCTGACCTCCACAGGCCCCTGCTCTGACCTGGGTGACGTTTTGGGTCCCCTGGGGGTAGTGTCATTTCAGAGTCAGAGTCAGTAGTCCCGGAAAGTCTGATGGTTTCTCTTACCCAGGGCAGTGATGGTGTCCGTGTTCATGTGCTAACATTTGCTGTCTTGTGACATTTATGGGGTTTTCTTGAATTATTTTTTGTCTTTTTTGTTAAATGTTTTATAAATTTATGCTAAATTCTTTGAGGCCTGGGAACATGTCTTAAATTCTCTTAATCTCCCATGAGGCACCTGTCCTGGTTCTTGCACAGGGACAAGTAAAGATTCATTGATTGGATGAGTAACAGTTATTAATTGTATTATTAGGAATACTTTGATAGAGTGGACTTAATTTGAAAATAAATTTAATGGCTTATTCTGAGTAATTATCAGTATGGAATGATTGTGCCTTTATGAGGATTAGAGGCTAAAATACGTGTTGTCAGTGCTTTGATATCTAAATGTACTCAGTTTAGCTTGAATACAGGGTTGGATCTTGGACATGTGTTTGAAATGTTTCATGTTAACTGTATTACCTTGGAATTACAGGGTTCTGGGCCAAAATTCAGTGACATGAATAAATAGAACATTAAACTTAGTTCTAAATTGCTATCTTTCAGTAAGATGTAGCTGTGTCTACAATGAGAAAATTATTAAAACATTTTCTTCGAAAACATAATATAGAAATGGTATTGGAGCTGGAGTGGGTCAGGTTGATAGTCTTCTGCTCACTGATGGTTTTAGCTGGGGCTCTCTGTCACTGTCAGCTGGGTGCTGAGAGAGATGGGTTCATTGTTCCCTTGGTGTGGGCCATGACATGCCAGTGACTGTAGTTTATTATAGGATGGTACAGAAGGGACGGAGAGGACAAGTTAAAATGGTAGCTACAATTGTATTATTTTTAATTCTAATTTATTATTACAATTAAAATAGTGAAAGAATAAAAATAAAAGAAAGTGTCCATTGTATTCACTTTCTGTATCTTCACTATTAGTAAGTGGAGAAGCACGGAATTCTCCAGATGAACCACCACCCAGCTGCTTAGTGGCTCTCCCTTCTTGAGTGAGGAGAGTGCTTTGGGACTGGAGGAAGGTCGTTGCCCAGCGTTGTAAACACACTAAGTGCCACTGACTTATCCACTTCAAACTGATACTTTCATGCATGTGGATTTAAAATGAAAATGAAACTTTCATATACCTTTGGATAGAATCAAGTTATAACCTTAAGTTAAATAAGGAAATAATTCTTCAGTTTTTGGGGTATTTTCTCTCAGCTAAGCTATCTATGCTCACTTATGACCAGACAGAGATACACATTTGTAATATGATTGACCATTTGAAGATTCAGCCTGTTGAAAGATAACGACAATGAATCTGGCTTGACTTTGCAAGGTGTGTGTGCCATATTTTGATTTGTCAGCAAGAAGAGCCAGTGTGATATTTTGGCCAGGATGCAAGGACAGCCCCAAATCCATCTTTGTTTTATACATTTTCAAGACCCGCAGAAGGTCAAAAAATTCAAACTTTTAGATTATAATCAATTAAATTTAAAAAGGAAAAATAGGTATCATGTTTACTTATGTATAAACATTAAATCAAAAGTCAGTTCTTACTAAATTTTAAGGTATCATCTTTAAATATTACTAACAATTTCTAGTTAATTGGTCTCAATAATTCAGTCATTTATTATAATGTGCATTATTCTAGTTGTATAGTTACTTGATATTTATTATTTATAATGGTGAAAATAAAAAGCAATCTAATAGGAGATTTGCTTAAATTTTGGTAGATCCAGACAGTGGAGTGCTTTTTTTACCATTATAGATGATGATGCAGATGAATATGTGTTTATATAGAAAGATGTTGAAAAAAAGTTTTTCTTTGAGTGGTAGGATTATATAATATAGAAAATTTATGTTTTATAAAAAATTTTGTTTTGGTGTTTGCATTTATAGTATTTCTACAGTAGATGTGTCTTGCTTTTTTAATTTTAAAAACAGAGTTAAAATGTTTCACAGCTTGTTGCTAAATTTGTTCTTTTTGTTTTGTTTTCCAAGTACAGAAGCAAAAGCTATACTTGTGAGGTTCTCACAACACTCACTATTCAAGAGCAAACTTGTAGTCTTTCCTTTAAAGCTTATGCTTTCTTGGAATTTTTTTTATTGTATGTCACTTTTTGGCAGTTGGATTAGATCTTCAATTCCAGTGAAATATGGTTTTAACTTAGTTTTACCGCTTTGGAAATTATTGAATATGGCTGAACTTGAATTAATTTTCTAATTTAAATGAATGAAGTTTTTTGTCTGTGTGATAAAAAGTGTTAGTTTTTTTTGCTTCATAGTGTTATATTTTGTATTGAAATATTTTGTGACTCCAGCAGATGGAGCTAGAGGGTAATGTATCCATTGGTGATCTGGAAGTTCAGTTTGGCTGGGTTGAGTTTTGAACTAAGTATTCTGGAATTGTTAAATAGCTTTTGTTTGTTTAGATACCTCTTTGGGGGATAGACATTGAATGTCTTTCAAAACAGTTGTCATTGCAACTGATTTAGATAAACTGCAAGTTTTCTGAATTTTTAGGGTTCTACTGTGTTGGAGCATATGATTTTAGTTTTCTGAAGTAGAGAAATTTAGCTAACATTTTTTCTTTTACAAATTGGTAAGTAATAATATACAATAAAGGTGGTGGTAGTAGTATGTTATGTGTATTAGCCCTAATTTTTAATTTAAGAACATTTTATCAAAATTATACCATATTCTTAAGAGATGCTTATGTGTGTCTGATATATGTTTGCAGAATGCTGAAAACTTGGTAAGTTTTCAGTTCAGTTCGGTTCAGTCACTCAGTCGTGTCTGACTCTTTGCGACCCCATGTTAAGTTTTACAGTTTTCAAAAATAAAATGACAACTTAGTGTATAGTAGCTTTATTATTTTTCTAATTAAATGTTCTCATAGTAACTTTAACTTTCTTATATGTGCAGATTTGATAATTAAATTAGCATGAGCTGAGTCTGAAGGTTTCACATTTATTCTGGTTAATAAATTTAATTTTTTGCATTTAATTATTTAGATTTTTTAAAAAGCTGGTTATTTACATAGGTGATTATACTGTTACCTAGAATATTACCATCAACTTTCAAATTCTTTGTGTTAACTGAATTTTTCTTAAAAAAATAAATGTGGTGGTGGTTATATCTCTTTTTGCAGTTGTGGTTGGTAGAACCATCAGCAGTAATGTTGACTTTCCTGGAAAGAGGGAAGTGGGGGAAAATTAAAAAAATTAAATTATATGTGTTATAGTAATATATAAAGTTCAGTACATAAAAGAAGACACCAGTTTCATTACAAACTTAAATGAATTGTTATTCAGAATCTTTGTGATCATCCTGTTTTCTTCACTTATTGATAAAGATTTCTTTATTTAGATTTTCATGACTATCTTCATTTTAAGTGTGTTGGTTAGTTAGAATAGATATTTTTCCGGATTTGTGATCTTTAGCCAAAGGCAGACTTAAATTTTTCAACTTTTGATTTCTAGAGAAGAATTTGAATTTGTGTTTTTCACTACATGAAAGGGACACATAATGATCAGAAGGATAAATTCTAGAAGTATATATATATACTTTGTATATTTAGAAATCAGCAATAATGATGTCTCCTTTATAACATGGATGATAATTGTTTCAAATTACAAAGCCTAAATAAAAATTTCCCCCTGATTATAAAAGTATAGTGAAGCATTCAAGGTTTATACTCATGGTTGAAACTGTTTGAGTGCACCCTCTGAAGCTGCTGCCACTCCATAATTTGTGATTTTGCAGAGGGTAGAATGTGAATTGTGCTTAGCGAGGCTAGAAAGTAAGTAGACTGAGATCTGTGACTGACTGGGGACCCAGCTAGCATCTGCATCTCAATTAAGCTTTGCTGCTCTCTGCCCTTCTTAGGCATTTTGTGGGGAAGTTATTTGATACAGTGGTGTGGAGGATTTTGAGTTTCACAAAGGAATTTAAATATGATTTTTAAGGGTCTTTATATGCCCCTTATAGAAGGCTTAGAACGTGTAGGCCAGTGGGAAGAAAAAAAATCATCCGTAATTCTACTGTGTTCACATTGTTAATAATTTGGTATATTTCTTTGCAGTTTATTTTCTGAGCCTGTTTTTTGTCATTGTTGTTTTCATGTACTTTTAATGCCATATTAGAATACAGAGTATTGTTGTGTAAGCTTTTTTTGGTGTAATTAATGAGAATTGTTCTTTAAGGAAAGGATCGAGAGCTGCGACCCCATGGACTGTGGCCCACCAGACTCCCCTGTCCATGGGATTCTCCAAGCAAGAATACTGGAGTGGGTTGCCTGCCTTCCTCCAGGGGATCTTCCCCACCCAGGGATTGAACTTGCATCTCTTATGTCTCCTGCATTGGCAGATGGTTTTGTTTTTTTTGTTGTTGTTGTTTTTTTACCACTGGCGCCACCTGTCTGGCCTAATTGCTGATGTGCTTTGGAATTTTCAGGATTTTGGACCATTTGCATTATGTTGAGACAGGGCAGGAGAGGCACTGATGATAATTTAGCATTTTGGTATGTTATTTCTCTTCTGTTGTTCATGAGTGCTCTGTGAGTTATGTTTTAGCCCAATTTATACATGAACTAGGATGGCAGAGTTTGAGTCCCTTTTCTAGGTCTTGTATAAGCTGGTAGGTGTGATCCCAGGCTGGTCAGACATAAAGTGCCCCTCACTTAGACATCTGCTGCCAGGCCTGGGAAGGCCTTAAACCATGAGTTGTGTGACTCTCTTGTGCGCTAAGTGCACAGAGTCTGTTCAGCATTTTACTGAAGTCCGGTTTGTTATTTGAAAGACATATTGGTATCTTTAGGCTCGGATGTACTAAGGTGTTCTGTTTTAGTGTTTTCCAAACTGGTCAGAAGCTCAGCTAAGCATTTTGTTTTACTGAGATGGATAGAATTAATGGGCTATCATGTTCTCAGCTTAAACATGGCCCTTAAGAAAATCGTGTGAAACAGATGTTCTCTTTTTGGCAGACCAGAAAGGGCCCTCATGATCTCATGAGCCCCTAGAATCTCATGAGCTGAAGTGAAGGTTTTCCCAGATAGTATATTTATTGGAGGCTCTGGGGAAGAATTTGCTTCCAGATTCATTCAAGTCGTGGAGTTTGGTTCTTTAGTTGTGGCCTGCGGCCCCACTTCCCTGCTAGCTGTAGCCAGGTGCCTTCTGCCCTGCAGGCCACCTGCCTCTTTCCTCAGGCTTTCCATGTGACAGTGCCCCCCGCCTCCATCCCTAGCAAAGCTGTGTCAAGTTCTTCCCTGACTTACCCTTCTGCTGCATTCCTGACTCCTCTGAGAGAACGTTCTCTGCTTTTAAACACTCCTTTGGTTAGGTTGTACCCACCTGGCCTATCCAAGATGGTTTCCCTGTCTCTCTTTATTGAAGTCCACAGCCTTAATTGTATCTGCAACATTCTTGTCTCCATGTGTATTGGGTTGAAAGTGTTTCCCCCAAGTTCACATCTGCTTAGAACCTCAGAACATAACCTTATTTGGAAATAATATCCTTGCTGATATAATTAGTAAATTAAGGCCACGATGAATTAGGGTGGGCCCTAGTCCAATAACTAGTGTCCTTACAAGAAGATAAAACAGAGACTTGCACAATGGGCAGAATGTGAAGACAAAGGCTGAGGCTGGAGTGATGCGTCTATGAGGCCAGGAGTGTGCCACCTCCAAGGAAGGGGTCTTCCTAGAACCTCTGCAAGGAGTGTGGTCCTCCTGACACCTTGATTTTGGACCTCTAGCCTCCACAACGGTGGGAGATTAAATTCTTATTGTTTGAAGCTGTCCCGTTTGTGGGACTTTGTTACAGAAGCCCTAAAAACAAATATACCGTGTAGCATATTCACTAATAATACTGGGTAACAGCTCCAGGGATTAAGGCGTGAATATCTTTGGGGATTTGCTCTGCCTCCCATGAGCCTACAGCTGAGTACAAAGCAGGAAAATACAACCCATAATGAAGAGAAAAGTCAGTCAGAACTTGGAATTGACACAGATTCAAAATTAGTAAATAAGAACACTGAAACATTTCTTGTAACTCTGTTTCATTTGTTCCAAGAACTGGAGGAAAGACTGAACGTATTGAGACATGAAAGATGTAAAAAACAACCAAATAAACTTCTAGAGATGAAACCTGTAATATCTGACGTGAAATGTAGTGGATAGGATAAAAGCAGATTAGATATTACAGAAGAGATCAGTGGATTCTAAGACATAGCAATAGAAAACTGTCTAAAAAAGAAACAGAAAAAAAAAAAAAATGACTGAAAACCAGGGCATCAGTGATATAATTGATGTTCCTGAAGGAGAGCGGGTTAAGAAAAATATTTGAAAAACTAATGGCAGAAAAATTTCAAGATTAGATTAAAAACTGCAAACCCTCTTATTCAAAAGCTCAACTTGTCCCGGTTACAAGAGACCTGTCAAGATACATCATCAGATTGGTCAAAACAAGTGATAAGGAGAAATCAGAGAAAAAGATATAAAATACAGAGGAACAGTGATGGGAATCACAGCATCTCTCTTGTGGGAAAAAATGCAAGACAGATGACAGAGCAGCAACGTCTCCGGAGCACTGAGAGAAGAAAGCCCTGCCAGCCTGGTGTATATCCAGTGAAGATGTTTTTCCAAACAGAGTCAAAATAAAGACAGTCTCAGATGTACAAAAGGTGAAAGCCCATCACTGCAGACCTACAGTACCAAAAATAAGGGGCGCCCTCCGAACAGAGGCAGAGTGGCAGAAGACAGAAACCTGGACCTATGAAACAGAATGAGGAGCGCTAGAGGCGGCTGATTTGCGGGTAAATATAAAAGAGTACTTATCACATAAGTCTTATGAAAAGAGAATTGGCTGTTAAAATAACAAACAGTAACAATGTATTGTGAGTTTTATAACGCGCAAGTAAAAGCGCATGCCACCAGTAGCACAAGGGCGGGAGGAAAGAAGTGGACGTAGGCTGTAAGCGTCTTCAGTGCTGTGTGTCAAGTGTTGCTGTACCTCTTGCAGGCAGATTGTGATGATTTAAAGGTGTATATGATAAACCCCAAAGAACCCTAAAGTATCTCAAAGAAGAAGTATAGTCAATAAGCAAGCAGAAGAAATAGAATGGTATCATAACAACACTTAATCCAAAGGATCACAGAAAAAGAAAGCAAAGGGAGGACAAAACAGTGGAACAAATACAAAGCCAAGAGCAAATTGATATACTTAAACCTGATCGTGGCAGTAAACATCAGTGGTCTAAACATTCTGATTAGAAGACAGAGATTATTAAATTGAATAAAAAAGAAAGCACAAATATATGCTGCCTATAAGAACCTGCTTTAAATGTGAACACACACATACTGGTTAACGGCAATAGGAGAAAAAAGATTTACTATACTAATTCTAACGAAAAGGAAGATGAAGTAATTAGTGTATTATTATCAGAGAAAGGTAAAAACGTTAACAGGCATAAAGATCATTTCATAATAATGAAGGGGTTCATTCATTAAAAGAACATAGTAATAAACTTATCTACTGAAAAAATGCCTATTTACTACATAGCTTCCCTGTTGACTCAGATGGTAAAGAATCCGCCTGCAGTGTGGGAGACCTGGGTTCAATCCCTGGGTTGGGAAGATCCCCTGGAGAAGGGAATGGCTACCCACTCTGGTATTTTGGCCTGGAGAATTCCATGGACAGAGGAGCCTGGTGGGCTACAGTACATGGGATTGTAAAGAGTCAGACACAACTGAGTGACTTCCACTATTAAACACATGAAGCAAAAACTTAAGAAAGGATTAATAGTCAAAGTTACAATTATGTTCAGATATGTACTATCCCTTTTTCAATAATTTATGGAACAAGTAGCCAGGAAAAATTAAGGATATAGAAGACCTGAATAAAATTAGCTATCTTGGCCTAAGTTGTATTGATGAAACGCTGCCCAGCAGTCGTGGAATATACATTCTTTTCAAGTACTCTGGGAATGTGAACCAAGAAAGCCATATTCAGTGTCATTAAACACATTTTAATACTTGAAGTCATAAAAGATGCTCTCTAACTGGAAAATGTCAGTTTTCATTCCAATCCCAAAGAAAGGCGATGCCAAAGAATGCTCAAACTACTGCACAATTGCACTCATCTCACACGCTGGTAAAGTAATGCCCAAAATTCTCCAAGCCAGGCTTCAGCAGTACGAGAACCGTGAACTTCCGGGTGTTCAAACTGGTTTAGAAAAGGCAGAGGAACCAGAGATCAAATTGCCAACATCCGCTGGATCATGGAAAAAGCAAGAGAGTTCCAGAAAAACATCTATTTCTGCTTTATTGACTATGCCAAAGCCTTTGACTGTGTGGATCACAATAAACTGTGGAAAATTCTGAAAGAGATGGGAATACCAGACCATCTGACCTGCCTCTTGAGAAACCTATATGCAGGTCAGGAAGCAACAGTTAGAACTGGACATGGAACAACAGACTGGTTCCAAATTAGGAAAAGGAGTACGTCAAGGCTGTATATTGTCACCCTGCTTATTTAACTTCTATGCAGAGTACATCATGAGAAACACTGGGCTGGAGGAAGCACAAGCTGGAATCAAGATTGCCAGGAGAAATATCAGTAACCTCAGATATGCAGATGACACCACCCTTATGGCAGAAAGTGAAGAGGAACTCAAAAGCCTCTTGGTGAAAGTGAAAGTGGAGAGTGAAACAGTTGGCTTAAAGCTCAACATTCAGAAAACTAAGATCATGGCATCTGGTTCCATCACTTCATGGGAAATAGATGGGCAAACAGTGTCAGACTTTATTTTTCTGGGCTCCAAAATCACTGCAGATGGTGATTGCAGCCATGAAATTAAAAGATGCTTCCTCCTTGGAAGGAAAGTTATGACCAACCTAGATAGCATATTCAAAAGCAGAGATATTACTTTGCCAACAAAGGTCCGTCTAGTCAAGGCTATGGTTTTCCCAGTGGTCATGTATGGATGTGAGAGTTGGACTATAAAGAAAGTTGAGCACTGAAGAATTGATGCTTTTGAACTGTGGTGTTGGAGAAGACTCTTGAGAGTCCCTTGGACTGCAAGGAGATCCAACCAGTCCATTCTGAAGGAGATCAGTCCTGGGTGTTCATTGGAAGGACTGATGCTGCAGCTGAAACTCCAGTACTTTGGCCACCTCATGCGAAGAGTTGACTCATTGGAAAAGACCCTGATGCTGGGAGGGATTGGGGGCAGGAGGAAAAGGGGACGACAGAGGATGAGATGGCTGGATGGTATCACTGACTCGATGGACATGAGTTTGAGTGAACTCTGGGAGTTGGTGATGCACGGGGAGGCCTGGCGTGCTGCGATTCAGGGGGTCGCAAAGAGTTGGACATGACTGAGCGACTGAACTAAACTGAAGGACAATAAAATTAAATGGGAAATCAGTGACAGCAACATTTGGTAACTAAATAACATCCTTCACAGTAACTCAAAGAATAAAAGGGAAATTTGAAAGTACTTTGAACTCAATGAAAATCAAAGTGAAGCATTCCAAAATTTATAATACAAGGATACCTGTTCTTAGAAAATGAAATAAAGGTCTCGTACAGTGTCCACCATAAGAAACTAGGAAAAGGAGAGCAAATGAATCCCAAAGTAAGGGGATGGGAAATAAAAAATATGGGAGGAGAAATGAACAAAGTAGAGAACAGAAAGCATAGAGAAAATCAGTGAGCAGGTCAGTAATGTTGATAAAGATTTAGCCAGATCAGAAAAGCAGATACTAGTTATCAGTATCAGGATATCACTACAGATTCTACAGCTGTTAAAAACATAATTCGTGTGTATTATGAATATCTTTACGTCAGCAAATTCAACAACTTAGAGAAATGGAAAAATTCCTTGAAAGGCGAAAACTACTGAAACATTCTCAGGCATTGTGGGGATGTTTCAAACATTCTTACAAACAAAACTCTAGGCTTAGAAGACTTCATTGGTAGTCCTCCCAAGTATTGAAGGAAGAAATAATGCCAGTTCTACACAGACTTTTTAAGGAATTTGAAAATGAGATAATACTTCCCAACTCTGAGGACAGCATTACCCTGATGCCAAAGCAAAACCAGATAGACATATGTGAAAACTATAGGTGAATATCCCTCATGAACATAGATGTATAAATTTTAAACATAATTTTAGCAAATATAACTATATAAAAAGGATAATATATCATGACTTTTGACAAAAGCAGTGAATTTAATTTACCATATGTGCATACTAAAGCAGGAAATTCATATGGTCACCAAATATATGCAGAATTCAGTGTCCATTCCTGATAAAATCTCTCATCACATTAGGCATGAAAGGGAATTCCCTCATCTTAATAAAGAGCCTGTGAAAACCCTAACATCATACTTAATAGTGAAAGGCTGAATGCTTTTTACCTGAGCTTCCCCTCTCACTATTTCTGTTCTGGCGGTTTTTAAAGAATAAATGAGATTGCAAAGGAAAAAGTAAAACTGTCTCTAATAACAGATGACATGACTATTGAAATTCTGATGGAAATTATTCTAAGAAAGCGATTAGAACTAATCAGTGAATCTTGCAAGGTTGCAGGGATATAGGATCAATGTATAAAACACCATTGCATTTCACTAGCAATGAATAATTGGAAATCAATTTAAAAACCAAAGCCATTTATATACAGTAGAACAAAAAATGTGAAGTGGTTAGGCATGCGTGAGACCTGAATACTGTAAGCGAGGCATCACTGCTGAGGAGAATTAACGCGTGCTGAAGTACCTGGAGAGGTGTGCTGCTGTGTTCACAGACCAGAAGACAGCAGTGTTAAGGAAGCCATTAGTATGCCGGTTCTCCCCACTGACCCATGGGTTCAACACCATCTTAGTCAGAGTGCCAGCATGTTTTTTTTGGGGGGTGGGGTGGAAATTGAAAAACTGCCCTAAGACTTAGATGGGAATTTAGAGGACTTAGACTGGCCAAAACGCCTTTGAAAGAGAACAAAGTTGGAGGACTGACTGCAGGACTCCAAGTTTAAGGCCATAGTAACTGACACTGCTGCATGCATCAACACAGAGATGGACAGATAGGCTAAGTAATGGAATACAGAGTCCAGGAACACATCCAAACATATTGTAAATTTTTTTTTAACAAAGATGTAAAGGCAGTTTGGCGGAAGAGGCTGTTTTCAATAAATGGTACTGGAGCAATTGGATAGTCATAGGTTTAAAAATGAACTTCAGTCCATATCTGACACCACATGCAGAAAGTAATTCAAAAGAATCATAGACTTAAATGTAAAACTGTAACACTTGTAGAAGGGAAATATAGGAGAAAGTCTTTGCCATTGGGTTAGACTGTAATTTCTTAGGCAAGATAGCTAAAGCATGATCTGTAAAGAAAACATTGATAAATTGCACTTTGTCAACATTAGGAAATCTTGTTCTTTGAAAGATCGCGTTAAGGATGAAAAGATAATTCACAGAGTGGGTGAAGGTATCTGGAAATCGTATGCCTGATAAAAGACTTGTAATCAGAGTGTATAAAGAGCTGCCAAACTCACTTAAGTACAACCCAATGAAACAGTGGGCAACACATTTGGAGAGACATTTAGCAAAGAAGTTGTAAATGGATGGCAGATAAGTTCATGAAAAGATTTGACGTTATTATTCATGGGGGCAATGCAAATTAAAGCGGTGATGAGATCCCAGTGTGCACCTGTGAGAACGACTGAAGCTGAAAAGACCCTTTTTTTGTCAAAATGTGGATGAGACTTCAACTCTGCGGGGGGGTATGTGAAATTGTATACCTGCTTTGGAAAACATTTTGGCAGTTTCTTGAAATGTTAAGAAACACACCTACTTTATGAGTCAGACATTACATGCTCACGTATTTACCCAAAAGATATGAAAGCTTGTGTCCATATGACTTGCACTTGAGTGTATAAAACTCAAGTTTATGTATAAAGTTGTGTTGTATAAACTACAACTTGAGTTGTGAGAGCCACAGCTCAGTTTGCAGGGACATGGATGAAGTGTGGTTGACTGAATCCAATCTGATACAAAGGGGCAGGCTACCGATGTGCCGCAGCATTGAAAAAATCTCAACAGAATTGTGCCAGGTGACAAAAGCCAGACAAAAACAACAGCATATGCTACATTTACCGTGCATAGAAAATTTTAGTTTTTTATAAAAATTATAGTTTTTTTATAAAGTGCAGAATCTGACTCCTGGAGTATAGAGTAGGGTAGAGAGTGCAGGAGGCAGTGATTATAAATGGTAAGGAGGCTTGGGAGTGACGGTTGCATTTGTTATCTTGGTTACAGGGACGTAACTGTCAAATTTTATGACATTGTACACTTTATGTCAATAAAGTCATAAACTGTCAATAAATTATACACACTGTGTCAATAATAACTCAGCACATTTGCTACAGATCAATATTTTTGCCTTTTATATGCGTCGGGCTTTTTCACCAAGTGAACACGGGCGCTCGCAGAGCCCGGTAGCTCGGTGCGGGAGCTAGTCAGCACCGTGTGTCAGCAGCCTCGGGTTGTGATGGCTATTAAAGGCAAAAAGTCATTAAGTGCTTATTTTGTGACAGACGTGCTGGTTGTCCATACATTATTTCACTGACTTCTCAGCATCACCTACAGACATGATCCTCAGCCTCGTGTAGATGACGATCCCGTGACTTAGAAGGTTGTCATGTGAAAGTGCAGGGGCTCGAACCCAGGTCTGTCTGGAAGTCTTGTGTGTCCCTTTGGTCACCATCCTTATGTGTCTTTCCTGGTTATTAACACAATACAATTGGCTGTAACTATAAGCCCTCTGATTGAAGAAGATTAAGATTTTTAGCATCTTTTTTTTTAAGACTGAAAAGTGGTTAAGTATTTTAGAACAATTTTTATTTTTAAAAGTTTTTCCCTCTGAAACATATGAGACGTTGTTTTTGAAGACACTTTGTAAAACATTCTGTTTCCTGCTAAGATAAATATATACTGTAAAATCATTCAACCTATCTAGATTTTTGAATAAGAAACTGCAAATTGATTTTTAATTATATCACCGTGTTTACTAAAGGAAGTACATCTCTCTAGGTAACCTGTACAAGTGCTGCAGTCATTCTTTTTGTTTATATTCCATGCTGTTCCAGAAAGGGTTTAGGGCTGTTAGGAAACGTGTATGTGGGTCTGTAGCCAGGGCAGTTGGGAGCTGTCTGCTTTGGTTCCCTGAGAGCTCAGTGTGTAATCTCCATGTGTCTGAAATGGAAGGTCCCCGAGGGCAGAGGTGTGTGTTTCCTTCATTGCTACATCTCCAGTGCCTGGAACAGTGCCATATACGTAAGGGTCCTGGAAGAACATCAGTTGCCCGTTTTCAAAAGCATTGGATTTTAAATGTATGTAGTGTGTTGAATTTATGCTTAGCATAATTTTTATCTTTGATTGTATAAATTTTAATGAAGATTATAGCCATCAGTTTTAAAGTTGAGTCTGTTACCTATGAAAAGTGAGCTGCTGGTCCAGATATCCCAACAAGATACCTAAAGTTCTGTATTTTTAAAAATCAACTCTTACTATCATCTCAGTTGCTTTTTATTGTGATTTTATGAGTGTAGAATGTGCTAGAAAGGGAAAAGGTGATGTGAACTCGCTTGCCTCTCAAGTTTTCTTTCCCAGTTGGAGTTGCTTACTAAACTTCTCTGATGCGGTCGTTTTTAAAAATCCCAGGAATTACTGTAGCTCCTCGAAGGCTCTGCAGGCTTGGTGGGTTTTATATAACCAGCCTCTGTCATGTTGGGGGATTGCTGTGAAGACTAAATGAGTTTGTATAATATCTGTAAATCATTTAGAACAGTGCTTGGCACATGAGGGCTCAATAAATGCTAATTATTACTTTTAGGGTTTTATGAGGCTTAAATTAACCAAGATAATACATGTAAAATGGTTAGTAGAGTATCTGGCATTTATTAAGTGCTCAATAAATGCTGCTGGCTCTAATTTAAATATTCAGGTGCCAATATGTCTGAAGAGGCTCTGTCTTTGGATTGCTGCATATGTCATATGTTTAGTGAATTTATTTTAGAGCATGAGGAAAAATCAGTAGTTTCTATATTGACTTTTCCCAATAGTACAGTTGCAGAGTTATAAAGATTTTACAGAAATATGTAATTATTATTCTGATTTCTAAGTTTAGGTCCTTTGTTAGGCCTCTCTATTAAGTTTATGTTTAGTTTTTACTATTAAAAAGCACAGAGCTTTGACTGATAGCACAATTTAGCACAGCAGTTTTCTTTGACAAGGTTGTCCGTATCTAACTCATCTTTCCTTTATTGTTATCCTCATAGGTTTGTGGAACCTTGCTTCTCTCTTTTCCAATCTTTGTTTATTTGTGTTGATGCCCTTTGCCTTTTTCTTTCTGGAATCAGAAGGTTTTGCTGGTCTGAAAAAGGTAAGTAAATTAATTTAGAATTAATTAATTCTAAGTAATTTAGAATTAAATTTCTTAAATGAAGAAGTAAATGTCATTCATTGTTGAACTAGAAATAGTAGGCTTAAGCAACTGTTACTGAAATGTAAAACATTTAATAATAGCAGTGCCTTATTAATATTAATAATGCTTTTACAATAATGTTAATAATGTTACACATTGAGTTAATAAAAGTGTCCACAGGAAGGAAGTCACCGTTTGACCTTTGAATGCTTTTTATAGTATGTGCAGAGCTGGTGGAGAGCTCGTTTGCAGAATGAATAAGCCGATACAACAGCTGTTATTCTTCTCCTCGATACTGTCATTTAGTGTAAATAAAAATCTGAAGCTGTATCTTGATGCAGAAGTGGCTTCACACCCAGTGTCTGCAGGAGGGCAGCATGTTACCAGGCTGCCCTGGATTGTCAGGTTCCCAGTTCCGTGACTTACTGCGAGATGAGTGTGGGAGGCTGAGAAGTGGGCAGAGAGGACTGCCAGAGCATCTTAGACAGTTAATCCAGAACTTGTAAGTGGGACTCACTCCCTCTGTCCTTGAATAGTAGGACATTTTAAAGTGAAGGGAGCAACATGTCCATTTATAGCTTGTGGAGCCCTTTGCTATAAAAGCTTGGAATATAATGGAAGGATTTCAGTAGTTAATACTTTTTGAGTGACTTTTAAAACTTGCTGAAATGAGTTCTAGTGTTACAGTTTACAGACACATTACACCTTTTTAACTTTTAGTTAGAGTTATTCATATTCCTACTGTGGTATACGGTTGCTTTCATATTTGGTGAATCTTCTGAGATCAGAGTGGGTGGTTGTGTATGGTGGTCAAACCTGCATTGAGAACGTTGGCTTTTATATATTTGATTTGCTTTTTATAATGATACATGTAAATTATTTAAGTCATCCATGTAATGGGAACAACTTGTACAGTTTCAGTTTAAACAAATAGAAAACATAACAATTAAAAAATAAAAAACATAATTTCTTGAGAATTATAGAAAGTTTTGTTGTTGAAAGGGATTTAGTTCAAACTCTCCTTTTATATCCAAGGGTATTAATGTTACTAAATTGTCTTAAGAACCTCATATCTACCACTGCAGAACTCAAACTAAGACCCAGAGCTTGCGTCTTACCTTCCTAGAGTGTGCAGTTCTTCACAGGTCAGCACGGTGGGGAGTGCAGGTACAGCCAGCAGGGTACCTGCTGGGCAGTGCCGGCCAGGGGCCCAGGGGTGGAGGGCCAGAGGCGTGCTGCAAGGGGGCAGGGGTGTGCTGCAGGGGGTGGCAGGTAGTAGTGAACAGAGCGGGTGTGGTCTGGAAACCGAAAGATGGAGCTCTAGGAGACTGGAATGAGGAACAGAATGTCAAAGAGGGGTTGAAAGGAAAGAATGTGGTCACGGAGAAGAAAGAGGTCATCGGAGACACTCAAGAAAGCAAGTTCTGTAGAATGTGGGAGCCTTTTGATGGGTAGTCGTTCACTTGGCAGAGTTTTACTAGGCCCTTACTGAGCAGTAATTCCTGTGCTGTTAGAGGAGCTTGCTGGGTACAGAAACGAAAAGACAGTGTTCTTGCCTTCAAGGGATTCACACAGGGAGAAGTCAGAGATGCTGGAGGAACTTTGATACACCAAGCTGCTCTGGGAGGGATGTCTTGGTTTGCCTAGAGAATTGGGAAGACTTCAGGGAGGAGTTATCCTGCGCATGAGCTGAGACTTGCAGGTGAGCATCCAGGCTTGAGCAAAGGCCGAGACACTGCCTGAACTAGGGAGTGGCCGATGCTTAGCTCAGAGTGGAGAACAGGGACAGAGCACTGGCCAGGATCAGACCCCGAGGCCCGCGTCCTGGGCCAGAGTCTGGGTTTTAATGCTGTAGACACCAGGGAGTCAGCACAGGATTGCTGACGAGACTTTTGCATCTACTGTTCTGTTTAAGCATGTTTAGAGATAAATGCATGTATCAGAATGTCAGCATACGTCCCTGGGGAAGGAGTACATGCAGTGGACATGCAGAGCGCTCTGTGGGGACATTACCACCCCGAATCAGTCACGCCCCTGACTCTCAAACAGAGTCACTAACAGGGCCTTGTCTGTGCTTCAAACACACAGAGTTTCCCCCACCCCCCGTCTGTCTCATGAGTCATCTTATCAAGTTCAGAAACTCCGTAAAGCTCAGTGTTATAAATGCATTTTCATATTTGGAGATTAAAGCTATGATCCCTAGGTTATGCTTTATGTAGAAATCTGGTTATTAGTTAAATAGATTATTTTAAAAACAGTGTGCAATATGGACAGACCTCTTGCGTCCAGATCATCGTCCTCCCTTGTTGTGAACTAACCAACTGGAAAAGGGACTTGGCTAAATCTGTCGGAGCAGAGTTAGCACCATCTGTAGAATTAAAAACAGTTGAAGCATGTCCACCAAGGTCAGAGGGGAGACAGCTTGAGGAGAGGTATAAGAAGGTAAGTAGAGATATTTTGTGCCTACAATTACACAGCAGTTCTTCCTTCCAATTTTTTTACTTCTAGTCTCTTTGTACATGATTAAAAGAATGCCTCTTCTGAGTGCATCTCTGAGTATGTTTCCTCAGAGTCCCTCCAGCCACTAGCTACATCTCATGGTCTCCGAGGGGACTGATGTACCCAGAGATTGTAGGATGCAGTGCGCATGACCCATCCTGTTAATTCCCAGATACAGCCGAGGATTTAAAGGGGCGGGGGAGCAGAGCTCAGGATGGCTCCCACTTATGAGACTGGTAGCTGGGGGATGAATGGGAGTTGTAGAAACCAAATTAAAGTGTGTGGTCTTTAATAAATGCTGCTGAAGGAAGGAGGGAGGTGGGTTGCGGCTTGGCAGAATAGTTCTCCTCTTGGTCTGGGGCCGGGGGTGTGGAGGAGAGGCTGCAGGACTGTGGGGGAGAGTCTGTCCTCAGTGTCCGGCTGCCTGGGCTGGCAGCATCGTCTGCACCTCAGGTTTTCTTTCTGTGGAGTGGGTCTAGTAATGATAGTTACCTCACCGTTCGTCTGGAAGACTGAATGAGAAGTGATTGTCCACGTGAAACACATAACCCAGGATTGAACTCAGTAAATGTCGGGTATTATTGTCACTATCTTAGAGCTTCGTGCATTTGACTGTTAAGTACTCTAGAAAGCATCAGTGTTACATGCATAGATCATTGGGAAGCAACGAAATACAGCAGTCAGCTCTTAATTATTCACGTATTGTTAGACAATTTTATGATTCCACATTATTTTTCCCATTTTGAAATGGCATGTACTGAAGCAGAATCAAAACTGCCTAAGAGAACGCACATCTACAAGGAACTATATTCAGTATTCTGTGATAAACCTAAGGAGAGGAATTTGAAAAAGAATATATATGTATGTATAACTGAGTCACTTTTCTATACAGCAGAAATTAACACAACGTTGTAAATCAAATATATTTCAGTAAAATTTAAAAAGAATTTGCATCTAGACCTTATTAGAAATGTTTAGAGAGCTTTAAAGTCTGAGTAATCATGGAATGTTATTCACAATATTTACCTTTTCCAGTTACACGGAAGTTTCAGGGGTTATTATTAGCATTGTCTATTTCAGTCTAATGTGCTAGGTGTATTTGTGCTTGCAGTGTTGTGCCATCCTGTTACATGCGACCATTTGTATTTACTGCACAGACTCTGAACATGTTTGGTAACATCTCCAGTGCTTTCCACAGGTGGTACTACCATAGGTTGTGCCACAGCGAGGGACTCCACTGCTCAGATGAAGGGGGTGGGCTGCTGACATTTTGACGTGGATCCCTTTAAAGCGCTTTGTTCATTGGTTACATTTGACACATCTACTTCCAAGGCGACCTTGAGGAGAGCTTTAGAAAGCACCGTAATTGGTAGATTGAGCACAATAATTTGAGTAATGACAAACTTGTAACATGGTTAAGTGAAATTTCCTTTTTTTCCCTTTGGCCTCCCTCCTGGTGCTGTTTTACTGCGTCGAAGTCTGGTGGAGCCCCTGAACGGCACATGGCCCCACCAAACTCCCATTGATTCCCCTGGGCAGTCGATTTTAAAGCAGCCCCTTGCATATCGTGCCGAGATGCGGAAATTGGCCACTGGCCATGGCGGATGCAGAGCTCGAATTGAGAATCAAATTAAGCAGAATTCTCTACTTAGTTTTTAATTAAACCACTATGTTAATTCAAACAGGACATTTTAGGCCTGGGGGTTGACCGCGTCCTTTTAAGGGCCTTAAATCGCCTTTCTTCTCTCGCGGCCTTGGCCCATGTTTCTTTTTATTGGGTCCATCTCCTAGCTCTTTCCCTTCTTTATAATTCTCAAGGGTAGGAGAATATAAGTGGTTTTGATAAAGCAGGCTTTTTTGTTTTGTTTTTTGTAAGAAGGTAACTTTTACTTTGGAATTCTGTTAGTAGTTAAATATTAATCTAGTTGAGATGATTTCATGGTCACCTGTCTATATTGTAGTGAGCATTGCCTGTGTTGATGTGTATTTAGATCATTTCGTGGTCACCTGTCTGTACTGTAGTGAGCCTTACGTGTGTTCATGTGTGTTTGAACCTGCCCTCTGCTTGCATCTTACGTTTCAGCTCTGATGAAGAGGCTGTGTCTGGTGGGTTCTGTTTTTGTTTTGTGGTAGAGGTGTTCTCCCACAGTTTTTGTCTTGGCCGCTCAGTCATGCACCAGAGTGTGAGGGTCTTGGGGCTGACTGCGCTCCTGTTCCTGTCATACTCAGGTCACCTGTGTAACTCTCCCCACGCTGCCTCTGAGGGACCTCTGGATTATTTCAGATGATGTCAGAGATGTTTTTCGATTGCATAATCAACCGGTCTAATCTCAGTTTAGTTCACTTCAGTCGCTCAGTTGTGTCTGACTCTGCGATCTCTAGCCAGGGTTTAAACGGGAGTTAGGAATATGTTTGTTTCATATTGTAACCTAACATCTTACTTTGAATTAAAATGTCATAAAGAAAATAAAGTGTCATGAGGGAAAAAATTTTAACAACTTAGTGAAAGTAAAAAAAAAAATCTCGATGACAGATTATTTCATGAACCAAAGATGTTTCTGGGAGTAACTTTATACTGTGCCTCACATTAATGCCTATTTTTGATTTGAAGTTGTGGCATAAAATTTAACATAAGTGACAGCAACATCCTGACCAATTACCGAAGCCATCCAGACATCCCCAAATGTCCAGAACATAGCACACGGTCTGTAGGATTAAGAGGTTAACTCCTCGAACTTCAAACAAAGTGCTTGATAATAAAAGCAGAAAGGACAAAATCTGAGGTAACTTCCTTTCTTAATTAATTAGACTGGCCAGGTGGAAGCGAAGAGCTGGGTGCCAGTGCTTGCAAGGCCTATAAAGCTGAGCACCGTGACAGCACAATGGAGGAGGAACAGACATCGCTTTAATGTGTTTCTATCCTGTGTCACAGTTTGAAATTGTCCTGGTTTATGTCCCTTTTGGCAAACTTACATAAAAGTGACCTTGTACTGTATTTTATGACCAGATGACTTTTTCCCCCCAGTGGCTAATTTGTATCAGGCCTCCATCTTAAAAAGACACAGAAATGAGTAGGAAGTCCATTGCATTCTTTCATTATTTTTGCTCGTTTTTGCCACTGTGATCATCCATAAATTGTTGGAAATGAGTGATTGAGGAAGTGCTGCTTAGTGTTAGTGGCACATGCGCATATTTGGCCTGGTTTTTGTGGGTGAGAGGAAATCACATGCAAAAAGGGAAGCTCCTGCTGGGGACCTTTCAAGGAAATTTACCTTGGGTCTCGTTTTGATCTTGGTGTTTATTACAGAAAATGGAGTCATATCTCACTAGCTATTGTTATGTGTTAATTTGATTTTCCCAACACCTTCAAGAAAAAAAAATCATTCAGTAATTTATTAAAAGAATTCCTCTACCTTCCTTCAGTTGAGGGTCTAGTTTTTTTCCGTGGAAACAATATGGATAAGAATGATTATTTTCAGAACATTTGGTTCTGGTAGTGTTGTGACGTACAGGGCTCCTTTTGGCATTGTGACTCTACTGTAAAAGGCGTGATCATAATAATACAAACTGAGCACTTCATACATTGGAGCTTGACGCACAGGGTCTCAGAGAAAGACCCATAAAAGCGTTATTTTGAAGAAAAGGTTGCATTTATTTTATTTAACACTTATTTGAGTTTAAAACGATTTTGAATTAAAAATCATTTAGTTAATGGAATAATGTTAATTTCATCACCCTTCTTGGTACAGTTGCACGATGGCGGCAACTACAGCATGATGTCAGCGACAGTATCAGTTGCTGTTAAAGAGCAGCTGTGCTTTTAGAGCACGTTGCTCAGTTCCTGCACACTTCGTAATAATGTGATACTTTCCAGTTATCAGAAGAGGAGAGATTTTTACTGTATGGCTAGATTTTCCCTTTATTTGCCTAGTAGTACCTTGGGAGGAAAGTTATGACCAACCTAGATAGCATATTCAAAAGCAGAGACATTACTTTGCCAACAAAGGTTCGTCTAGTCAAGGCTATGGTTTTTCCAGTGGTCATGTATGGATATGAGAGTTGGACTGTGAAGAACGCTGAGCACCGAAGAATTGATGCTTTTGAACTGTGGTGTTGGAGAAGACTCTTGAGAGTCCCTTGGACTGCAAGGAGATCCAACCAGTCCATCCTAAAGGAGATCAGTCCTGGGTGTTCATTGGAAGGACTGATGCTGAAGCTGAAACTCCAGTACTTTGGCCACCTCATGTGAAGAGTTGACTCACTGGAAAAGACTCTGATGCTGGGAGGGATTGGGGGCAGGAGGAGAAGGGGACGACAGAGGATGAGATGGCTGGATGGCATCACTGACTCAATGGACGTGAGTCTGAGTGAACTCCGGGAGTTGGTGAGGGACAGGGAGGCCTGGTGTGCTGCGATTCATGGGGTCGCAAAGAGTCGAACACGACTGAGCGACTGATCTGATCTAATCTGACAGTGGCAGCACCATAAGCGCTGGTATTCAGAAGACCTGGACTTAACTGCTGAGTCTTCTTTGCTGACCTGAACGTCCAGGCTCGATTCTTAGTGTCTGCATCTGTACAGTGGAGTGCAGTCTGGCCTCGTCTTTGGGTGCCCCACCTGACCCGTGTGTAAAGCACTGAGGTGCAGATAGAAGTGGCATCATTATCAGAGGCCTGAAGGTGCCAGCTGTGCGCAAGCTAAAGCCGAAGCACCAGGAAGGTTGGTGTGGGGTCGCTTCACACGTGATAGCAAATAACAGGAGGTGTTAGAGTGGCGGCAACACGGCTTCATTTACTTTTGAAATAGAAATGGTTTTATCTTGTAACAGTGTAGTCATAAAAAAAGGTATTATATTTAATAGGTAACTGAATTTTAAACTTTATTTTATATGATAATTAAATTACCAACTAATGTCTCATTATCTATTAAGTAAGAAGTTTAGGTAAGGAGGAAATAAAAAATCACCAGGTTCAGACTTTAAACTAATTATACTTTTAATTAAACTGGCCCTAATACTTCTGATATACATAAAACAGTTTTATAGGAATAATCATTATCATCAATTAGAGTCTCTTTGCGAAAACTTTTTTTGGGGAAGTTGAAAACTGGCTACCCTTGGTTGTAGTGAATTTTATTTGAAAGTAAAATTAAATGTCAGATTTAATGCTGACTAGAGAGTGCCTTAGGAGAAGGCAATGGCAACCCGCTCCAGTACTCTTGCCTGGAAAATCCCATGGATGGAGGAGCCTGGTAGGCTGCAGTCCGTGGCGTCGCTAAGATTCGGATACAACTGAGCGTCTTCACTTTCACTTTTCACTTTCGTGCATTGGAGAAGGAAATGGCAACCCACTCCAGTGTTATTGCCTGGAGAATCCCAGGGACGGAGAAGCCTGGTAGGCTGCCGTCTATGGGGTCGCACAGAGTCGGACACAACTGAAGCGACTTAGCAGCAGCAGCAGCAGCAGCAGCAGCAGCAGAGAGTGCCTTACATAAATAGGTCTGTAGGACGAGAGCTCATCCAAGTGGCTAGAGTTAGGATTGTTAAAATCTTCTATTTTGGGGGGCACTTAAACTCATATTTATTTGGGCTTCCCTGGTGGCTCAGGTGATAAAAAATCTGCCTGCGGTGCAGGAGACCTGGGTTCGATCCCTGGGTCAGGAAGATCCCCTAGAGGAGAGGGCATGGCAGCTCACTCCAGTATTCTTGCCTGGAGAATTCCATAGAGAGAGGAGCCTGGCGGGCTGCAGTCCATGGGGTTGCAAAGAGTCAGACACGACTGAGCAGCACTGTACTTGTAAAGTCATTTGTTTAGCCTGCCTGGGAGTTGAAACAAACTCCACTGAAAGCCCTCAGCAAAAGGGCAGACTTGTTATACACACACACACACACTCTCTCTCTCTCTCTCTCTCTTTCAGCCTTAGCTCTGAGCAGAAGTCCCCTGAGAGTCCACAGGCCTCTACCTCACAGGAGGTGGGGTTCGATATTACTACCTGTATTGTTGAGGGGTGCCAAGCCAAGAAATTAGCCTAACAGTTTTTTCAAAGTATTGTGTATCATTTTCAGCATTTTATCAATTATAAGATATTGAAAAACTAAGATCATGGCATCTGGTCCCATCACTTCATGGCAAATAGATGGGGAAACAATGGAAACAGTGACAGACTTTATTTTCTTGGGCTTCAAAATCACTGCAGATGGTGACTGCAGCCATGAAATTAAAAGATGCTTGCTCCTTTGAAGCAAAGCTGTGACAAACCTAGACAGCATATTAAAAAGCAGAGACATTACTTTACTGAAAAAGGTCCGTCTAGCCAAAGCTATGGTTTTCCTAGTCGTCATGTATGGCTGTGAGAGTTGGACCACAAAGAAAGCTGAATGCTGAAGAATTGATTCTTTTGAACTGTGGTGTTGGAGAAGACTCTTGAGAGTCCCTTGGACTGCAAGGAGAACAAACCAGTCAATCCTAAAGGAGATCAGTCCTGAATATTCATTGAAAGGACTGATGGTGAAGCTCCAATACTTTGGTCACCTGATGCAGTGAACTGGCTCATTGGAAAAGACCCTGATGCTGGGAAAGATTGAAGGCAGGAGGAAAAGGGGATGACAGAGGATGAGATGGTTGGATGGCATCACCGACTCGATGGACATGAGTTTGAGCAAGCTCTGGGAGCTGGTGATGGACAGGGAGGCCTGGTGTGCTGCAGTCCATGTGGTTGCAGAGTCGGACATGACTGAGCAACAGAACTGAACTGATGTATCATTTTATCACCCAGCCTGAAGTATAATATCAGTTTAGCATAATGTATAATCAAATTTTAATTTAAAGTGTTTATAAATATATAATGTTGGTTTCTAAAACATTAGAAAGTTTATTTAATGTACTTTAAGATTCATAAAACATACAAAATTTTGAGCTGGTCCTATTGATAACAAGGGGTATTGCCTTTCAGTTAATTGTATGAGAAAACTCAGGTAGTGTGTGTATGTGTGCTCAGTCATGTCGGGCCCTTTGTGACTCCATGGGCAGTAGCCCGCCAGTCCCCTCTGTCCATGGGATTCTCCAGGCAAGAGTACTGGAGTGGGTCACCACGCCCTTCTCCAGGGAGTCTTTCTGACGCAGGGATGGAACCCGCATCTCTTGCCTCTCCTTCTTTGTCAGGCAGATTCTTTACTACTTGACAACAGACATACAACTAGGCCAACAAAACCTGATTTCACTTTATCCTCACTTTTTTCCATTTTAAACTTACACTTTCTTAGTACTTTGATATTGGTTTACGTTATTAAAGTGTTATTATTCCTTCAAAGCCAAGGATGAGTAATATAGTCTATTCTATTTTAGCTATCTTTTCTGGGAGTTTTTACAAAGATCTAATATTTAAATCTATCTGTAGTTAATTTTGTGAGGTGATTAAAAAGAGTGAAGCTAAATAAACTTTTCTGTTACTCAGTTATTCTAAAGAAATATACACAGTGATACTACTATTATCTATTATTTTTAATATTAATATTTAAATCTTATAATTACACGTATTTTTGGACTTTTTGCAGCTTGTACTACCTGGAATCACTATTCTCTTGTTATTTTCATTCTGTTTTTTAGTAATTTCCCCTGGACATTTCTCTATAGATTTGATCCCATTTGCTTTCTATCGTTGATCTCAGCGTTGCTGCTCTGTTGATGGCATTGTCTTCTAGCATTGTTAGTTCATTCAGTTAATTCCTATTGACCACTTTTTGTATGTTAGGTACTATTGCTGCTGCTGGGGACAGTACAACTGATTGATTATTTATTTATTACATGTTTTTCCTGTTTTCTGTGGTAAAAAATTATGTGTTTGTTAACTGTCAGCCTGAATTGATGTCCCTGATTCCTCTGTCTCTCTACCTATTAGCTTTATGGACCCTTCGTCTGAAACTCAGTTATTTGTTAATTTTGGGGCATTCTTTGTTCATTTTTCCAGACCTCGGAGGCTCTGTGGTCTCTGCTTGGATTGGCTCTGATTCCATCAGCAAGTGTGTGGCACAGTCTTTTCTTTTGGCCTCTCCTCTTTAGCTTTGTAGCTGTTTTGGCCTCTCGTGACCTTGTTGCTCAGTTGTGTCTGACTCTCTGCGACCCCATGGACTGCAGCAGGCCAGGCCTCCCTGTCCATCACCAATTCCCGGAGCTTGCTCAAACTCATGTCCATCAAGTCGGTGATGCCATCCAGCCATCTCATCCTCTGTCGTCCCCTTCTCTTCCTGCTTTCAATCTTTCCCAGCATCAGGGTCTTTTCAAATGAGTCAGCTCTTCGCCTCAGGTGGCCAAAGTATTGGAGCTTCAGCTTCAGCATCAGTCCTTCCAATGAATATTCAAGGTTGATTTCCTTTAGGACCTTTAGGACCTTGTGACCTTAAAGTTGCTTAAAGAAGATCTTTTCCAATCTAGTGTTTAGAAATTCCTTCTCAGGATTCCAAGATGATTTCTGCAAATGTATATAAACCTTTCCTAAATGTGTCTGTATTCTAGGATCTTTAACGTTTCATTTTCCTGGTTCTTACTTGCTTGCATGAAGCATATTCACAAGGTTGATGATTTTGGCTGATTCTCCTGTATATCGTAACTTCTATTGGTTTTTCATTAATACTTTAATTATAATTTAAACAAGTCTAGAGAAAGCCAATTAACCTTATGTTGTATTTTATATAATTCCAAATTACCTTTCAGCATTTGCACTTGGGTTATTGTGTAATCATAATTAGTGTATACATATATTTTATGCCTTTATTTTAATAAATTATTTTGTGTACATAAATTTTCTAGTGCCAGGGAAAATTGTCCAAGACTTGGAAACGGATGGAGGAGACCCTGGGTATTGCCAGTGGATGCTGGGGATTGTGTGGTCCTGCAGGGGTGTGCCCCTTGACTAGTGTTCTGTTGACCTGGCTGTGTTTCATCTCCTTAGGGTTAGAGTGAAGCTGGAGGAAACTAAGCCCGATGCAAATTAAGTTGTCTGATAGAAACTGTAAGTGATTTCTTCCCTGCACAAAAGATAGCACCCAGCATTCCATTTATTGTCCCACAGGATGTTATCCAGTTTTGCATCTGTTAGCAGGTTGATTTTAATATTTCTGGATATCCAAGTATGTGTGTTCCTCAAATTCTTCTTGGGCCTAGTTTTAACAGAAATTAAAACCATGTGCTGAAGGATGTGAAGAACAGGAAGGACCGGGTGCTCAGAGCTGAGCTGCCTCCAGCGAGCTCCAGGAACACTTACACAGAGCCTGTGGTCCTGGGGGCTGATCATCTGGTAAACGCTTACAGGCCCACCAGGGCACAGGGTCCTGAGAGGCCTCACCCAGTCACTCTCAGACCCAGCGTCACCAGAGGCGGGAGGTGGTAGAGGAAGAAGCAGCAGGACAAAAAGTTTGTGTGCTAAAGATGAGCAGGGACTCAGAAGGTGACCAGACAACTGGGAAAAGTCAACATTGTGAGAGGTACCAAATTCGATGTACTTCTCAGAGTTAATAGACAAAAAGAAGATTTCAGAGAGATATGAAAATATTTGATGTAGCAGTTTAGAGTTGTCTTGGCAGAGGGAATTAAGGATGCCTTGTTCTCAGTACTGCCAGAAATGAAAGTTCTGTTAAGTCATTCTGATAAAAAAAAAAAAGTCGAGACAGTTTCCAGGATGTTTCTACAGGCTTTAAAAAATGGATAACTACAATTGCATCAAATTTGTCCAGCGATCTTAAGATGGAACTTGCACAGTTGTGTTTTATGGAACTAGTATAATCTTGATGCCGAAAGCAGACATGGTTAGTATGAGAAAGGAACATTATAGCCATTCTTATTCATGAATTCTTATGAATCAGGAAATATTAAGCTGAATCCAACTGTGTACACAAAAGATCATCATTCAAAAGAATTATTTCAGCTATCAAGGTTGGTTTAACACTAGAAAGTCTATGACTGTAATTCCTATTAGGAGAGTAAATGAGAGAAAAGAATCAAGTGAGCACCTCAGAAGAGACACAGAACACATCCATGAAATGGATGACCATCGTGGTTAAAAGCAGACCAAGAGCTGAGGGACACTCTCACTAAGTGGGGGTCCACCCTACTCCCGTAGCTGGCACTTCTTGGTAGTAAAGTGTTAAAAGCATTTACTTTATAATTAGAGCCATCTTGAGTACTTATATTTCTAGTTACAGATAGCACTGTAGTAGAGGTCTTTACCTGCCACAGTTAGGCCAGAAAAGGAAGAACTGAAAGGAATGAACAAAATAGTCTTGATTAACAGTTGACGTTGTCTTTTGAAAAATCCTGTAGAATCTAAAGATAAATTATAATTCAAATAAGAAAATTTAGCAAGGAAGCTGGATGTAGGATTAATACAGAAAAATCAATAAAAACAACAAACAGAAAATCTAATTACAGATATCTTTTATATAGCAAGACAACTAAGATATGTTGAAATAAACCCAACAAATGATTTTTTAAAACTTATTGAAATAATATACGGAAAGAAAAAATCATATTGAAGGATGTTAAAGCTAGGTAAATGGGTAGCTTTTTTATGTTTATGAATTTCTTTATATGATAAGAATACCGGTTTTCAGGTTTTTTTTAGAGTCAATACAACTCTACTAAAAATTTTAAGGTTATCTTACAGCACATGACAAGGAGATAGTATAATTCTATGGAAGGCAGAGAACCAAGAATAGCCAAAACGATTTTAAAGAACATGGTGATGGATCTTACTCTATCAAATCCTTAAAAAGGAACAAAGGACTTAGACACTGCTTTGAAGAAGACGTACAAGTGGCCAATAAGCACATGAGAAGACCCTGATATCACTAGGCATTGCTGCTGCTGCTGCTGCTAAGTCGCTTCAGTCGTGTTCGACTCTGTGGGACCCCAGAGACGGCAGCCCACCAGGCTCCGCCGTCCCTGGGATTCTCCAGGCAAGAACACTGGAGTGGGTTGCCATTTCCTTCTCCAGTGCATGAAAGTGAGAAGTGAAAGTGAAGTCGCTCAGTCGTGTCTGACTCTAGTGACCCCATGGACTGCAGCCTACAGGCTCCTCCATCCGTGGGATTTTCCAGGCAAGAGTACTGGAGTGGGATGCCATTGCCTTCTCCATCACTAGGCGTTAGGGAAATGCAAATCAAAACCACAGGGAGATCCTTCTCCATTTGCCTACTAGGGAAAAAAAATCAGAAACTAACAAGTATTGGTGAGGATATTGAGGAACTGAAACTCTTGTACACTGTCAGTCAGACTATAAGATGATGACAGCCACTGTGGAAAATAGTATAGTGGTTGTTTAAAAAATTAAAAATATGATTATCATGTGATCCAGATATTCCAGTTCTGGGTATGTACACAAAAGAAAGCAAGGACTCCAGAGATATATATACACCCATTTTCATGGAAGGATTATTTATAATAGATAACCAAACTTGGAAACAGCCCCAGTGTGCATCAGTGGATTAATAGATAAATTGTGGTTTGTGCATACAGTGGGATATTATTAGCTTTAACAAGGAAGGAGATTCTGACATGCTACAACACAGATAAACCTCGAGAGCATTATGCTGAGTGAAATAAAGTCAGACACAACAAGACAAATACTGTTATGATTTCACTTATATGAGCATCCTAGTGTAGTCAGATTCATAGAGACATAAAGTAGATGGTGGGTGGGCTGGGGCTGGGGCCAGATGGAGAGTGAGTGGTTAATGAGTGCAGAGTTTGAGCACATAAGAAGCTCTGGAGATGGACGGTGGTGATGGTTGCATGACTCTGTGAATGTACCTAATGTCACAGAACTGTACACTTAAAAATGGTTACAATGGTAAATTTTATGTTACACATTGTTGTTCAGTTGCTCAGTTGTGTCCGACTCTTCGCAGCACGCCAGGCTTCCCTGTCCTTCACCATCTCCCAGAGCTTACTCACACTCATGTCCATTGAGTCGGTGATGCCATCCAACCATCTCATCCTCTGTATCCCCTTCTTCTGCCCTCAATCTTCCACAGCATCAGGGTCTTTTTCAAAAGAGTCAGCTCTTCATATCAGGTGGCCAAAGTGGGGTTTCATCTTCAGCGTCGGTCCCTCCATTGAAGATTCAGGACAGATTTCCTTAAGGATTGACTGGCTTGATCTCCTTGTAGTCCAAGGGACTTTCAAGAGTCTTCTCCAGCACCACAATTCAGAAGCATCAATTCTTCTGCGCTCAGCTTTCTTTATAGTCCAACTCTCACATCTGTACATGACTACTGGAAAAACCATGGCTTTGACTATACAGACCTTTGTCAGCAGAGTAACGTCTCTGCTTTTTAGTATGCCGTCTAGGTTGGTCATAGCTTTTCTTTCAAGGAGTAAGCGTCTTTTAATTTCATGGCTCTAGTCACCATCTGCAGTGATTTTGCAGCCCAAGAAAATAAAGTCTTGTCACTATTTCCATTGTTTTCCCATCTATTTGTTATGAAGTGATGGAACTGGAAGCCATGATCTTTGTTTTTTGCATGTTGAACTTTAAGCCAACTTTTTGACTTTTCTCTTTCACTTTCATCAAGAGGCTCCTTAGTTCCTCTTTGCTTTCTGCCGTAAGGGTGGTGTCATCTGCATATCTGAGGTTATTGATATTTCTCCTGGCAATCTTGATTCCACCTTGTGCTTTATCCAGCCTGGCATTTTGCATGATGTACTCTTCATATCAGTTATGTAAATAAGCAGCCTTGATGTACTCCTTTTCCAATTTGGAGCCAGTCCGTTGTTCCATGTCTGGTTCTAACTGTTGCTTCTTGACCTGCAGGTTTTGCAGGAGGCAGCTACAGTGGTCTGGTGTTCACATCTCTTTAATAATTTCCCACAGTTTGTTGTGATCCACCCAGTCAAGGCGTTGGTGTGGTCTGTGAAGCAGAAGTGATACGTTTCTGGGATTCTCTTGCTTTTCCCACGATCCAGTGGATGTTGTGGCACTGTGATCTCCGGTTTCTCTGCCTTTTCAAAAAAAGCAAGTGATGAGCACAGCGGTTCAGATTGGTGGTTACCAGGTTGGCGCTGCAGGTGTGTATGGTTCAGAGGGCTACACAGGTGCTCAGTGGTTGTGGTGATGTTCCTTTAAGTTGGGTGGATATCGAAGGTATTTAATAGACATACCCACACCATGGACAGACTGACAGCCTTGGAGATACTGTGGGTTTCTGTCCAGACCACCACAAGAGAATAAATATTGCAGTAAAGCGAGTCACATGAGTTTTTGGCTTCCCAGTACATATGAAAGTTATGGTTATACTATACTGTAGTCTATTAAACGTGCAGTAGCATTGTGTCTGAAAATAGTGTACGTATTTTAATTTAAAAACACCTCTTTGCTAAAAAAGGTGCTAATCATCGTCTGAGTCTTTAGCGAGTCAGTATCTTTGCTGCTGGAGGGTCTTGCCTTGATGCTGGCTGCTGATCAGGGGGAGGTTGCTGAAGGAGGGTGGCTGTGGCAGCTTCTTAAAATGAGGTGGCTGTGGCTGCCACCTTGGTTGGCTCTTCCTCTCTCCGCAGCATGCGGTGCTGTGTGACACCATTTGACCCGTCGCAGATGTTATTTCAGAATCGGAGGCCTTGGAGACCTGGCTGCTAGCTCCTTACCTAAGTTTATGTAACACTCTGAATCGTTGTTGTCATTTCAGCAGTCTTCACAGCATCTTCACCAGGAATAGATTCCATCTCAAGAAACCATTTTCTCTGCTCATGCCTAAGAGGCAGTGCTTTTCTGTGAAAATTAATCATGAGATAGCATTAATTCAGTCACATACTGAGGCTCCACTTCTCGTTCTCCTGCTGTCTCCACCACATCTGCTGTTACTTCCTCCACTAAAGTCTTGAGCCCCTCAGAGTCATCTGTGAAGGTCAAAACCAACCTCTCCCAGTCTCCTGTTAATATTGGTGTTTTGACCTCTTCCCATGAATCATGAATGTTTTTAATGGCATTTAGAATGGTGAGTCCTTTGCAGAGGATTTTCAAATAACTTTGCCCAGATCATCAGAGGAATCATTGTCTATGGCAGCCAAAGCTTTACAGAGTGTATTTCTTAAATAACAAGGGTTGAAAGTCAAAATAACTCCTTGATCCGTGGGCTGCAGAATGGATGTTGTGTTCGCAGGTATGAAAACAACTTGAATCTCTCTGTACATCTCGATTGTAGCGCTTAGGTGACCAGGCACATTGTCGATGAGCAGTAATTTTTTAAAGGAATCCTCCCTGGTGGCTCAGAGGGTAAAGTGTCTGCCTGCCATGTGGGAGACCCAGGTTCGATCCTGGGTCGGGAAGATCCCCTGGAGAAGGAAATGGCAACCCACACTAGTATTCTTGCCTGAAGAATCCCATGGACGGAGGAGCCTGGTAGGCTACAGTCCATAGGGTTGCAAAGAGCTGGACATGACTGAGCAACTTCACTTTGACTTTAGTCTGAGCAGTAGGTCTCATCAGTGGGCTTAAAATCTTCAGTAACGCATGTTGTCAGCAGATGTGCTGTCGTCCAGGCTTTGTTCCATTTACAGAGCACAGGCAGAGCAGATTTAGCATCATTCTTAAGGGCCCTAGGATTTTCAGATGGTCAGTGAGCACTGCCTTCAACTTAGTCATCACCAGCATTAAGAGAGTCAGCCTGTCCTTTGAAGCCTCAAAGCCAGGCATTGACTTCTCTCTAGTTTGTACGTTCTAGTTCAGTGTCATAAGGATAGCTCTTCTGTGGTGTCTTGGAATTCCTAGTGCTTTTTGTGTAAGTATACTTTTTGCCACAAAAGCAATATGACACTGTTACCTAAATTACCATGTGGAATTGCTTTTATGTTATAGTGTATCCTTTAGTGTCTTATACGTTTTACTTTACTAATGTAATATCATAATAAACCTAATGATCCTTCTTTCCGTTTGTTTGTTATTGAAGCTTGTGCCTGGGTGTTTTATGAAAGGACTAGTAAGGGAATGGCTACAATGTTCTGTTAAAGGGCTGAGCATTTGCTCAGCATGAAATGGAATTGAAAAATTGGTATTCTGGTAAAGAAGCTTTTGTATATTTTGCATTAGTTTCTTTACTAAAATTATAGGTTTCCTAGAACTGTTAGTGCGTTTTAAGCCTTCTCCCCTTACCTTCTCTTTCCATATCAGTTTGTCTTTTAGGCCGTATTTCTGTCTTGTGTTGAGGGTAGAAAGCACAGGTTCAAAAGCTGACAGACCTGAATTAAAGAGCTCTGACGGGCCTTGAACAGAGTGACTGTAGGCTGATTATTGCGTTTTTGGGGTGTGAGTTTCTCATTTATAATAAATTTGCCTTTATTTTGAATATTCAGTGATTACATATAAAGCAACTACACAGTAGGAGCTTTGCACATAGTTCCCTTCTCTTCTTTTCCGTCAGGTTTTACTAAAGAATTACTAGAACAGAGTTAGAATTAGAAAAGGTTGTTACTGGCCAACCGTTAGTTTATTTTGATGTGATCAAGTGTACTGACAAATGTTTTTTCCCCAATTTAGAGTTATATTTAAACATTTTGATGGAAAGTCCCTGCAGTCTTTTTACAATTCAGTTCTTTCATTTACATGTTGGAAATTCACGGTATCTATTTGTTTATTTTACTTGCAATCTGGAGGATTTTGTTTGTTTAAAATCCTGAGAATTTCTGCCCATTAATTTAAATCTAGTGAACATCTTAGTTCAATGAACTAGCAGTGTTGGTGTTATTATTTTAATGTGCCCTAAAATGCTTCCTTTTTGTCAAGTCTCAATACCTTGAGTCTCAGCATTTTCAATTTTCCTCCTGTATGACTATAGTAAATAGATATGTGTATATATAATAAACTGCAGAAAATATTAACATTAAAAAGCATTTCATTCTAGAGTTTTAACAATGCTTTCCACAAAGCTGTTTTCTTTGACTTGGGACCAAAACGCTTTTTGTCTCTCCTTTTAATGATTTCTTTGGGAGCAAAGGGGGAAATGTTTGACTCTCTAGGGATGCTTGTTTGTAGTTTTTTCATGGTTGAAAATAATTAATACCTGCCTTTATGTTCTGTTCTTTATTAGTACTTCTATCGATCTTACCCAGACGACTGTGTGTATGCTTGGTGCTGTCTTGATGTCATGCTGAGCAAACCTTATCTTAATGTTACTAAGAGACCCTTTTTGTTGAATGGAAACAATGGCTTGATATTTATTTTAAATGTTCTGTGAATGTAGAAATTTTTCCCAGGCTTTTCTGATGGGTGGAGACATAGTATATAAAGTGGTGTTTACATACCTTCCAAGAGGTCAAGATGTCCATGCAAAATCTTGTTTAAATGTTCATCACCATAGAAACATAACAGTTTACCATTAGAGCTTTTGTAAATATATTGTGATTTTCACTTTATTGATGTTCAGCGCAGAGCATTTAATATATAATTGACCAGCACCAAAATTTGGTGTTTAGCCTTTACTAGCCTATTTAATCTGATTTAAACTGTTAAATGTTGAGATAATTGTAATTTCCATTACAATTAGTATGAAATTAAAGTAATTAAGTATATAGCTTACTTTTCTTAAAAACAATGTTTCCTTGGCGGAAAGAAAGTAGTTTGTTTTGAAGTTTTATTTTATTTTTTTTTTTTACTAATACACTGAGTGCTTATTATACTATGATTTCAATAAAAGGGATGGTGTTTCATTAAGGTAACTGAGATTTATGTTTTTGGGGGCTGGGTTAGACAAGTATTTATAAAAATGTTATGAAGTTCATGAAATCCTAGTACTGTATGGCATGGTACAACATTCAGAATTGTGTGAGCAAGTGTTACTGTTGATGACGAGTAGTTCTGTGATCTCATATTCTGGAGACATTTCTTACTTTTTGAGATGAACAGGGGACCTGCTTCCACTCTGACAGTGTTTGCCACTTTGTCGATTGCAGGATGTTTCAGTCCCTTATGCTGACATCTGGCACATCTTTTAGCTCAGCTTATGCAAGAATGAAGTTGATAGGGAGCTTCCCCTGGGGGCGTCCTAGCCCTTGATTCTGACTCCTAATGGAAAGATGAGCAGTAGGCCTAGTTTTTTGCTTATATGCCGTCCTGCTGGTGATTAATGGTAGTGATAAAAGCTCTCACAATGCTTTTCATTTCTTTGTAAACAGAACCACACACAAAAGTTTAAAAACCCCACAGTACATGCCGCAAAGCCTGTGCTCTTCAGGCTTGGCACTATTTTAGTGTTCTAAAGAAGGGTAATAATAACAGTTTGTGTATTTTTGAGACATGAGCCGGTCGATGCTAAATGAACAAATAAAGTGTGATTATTTATTCCCTTCACCCTTTCTCTCTCTATTCTGATTTTGTTGAAGGTGGAAAATTTGCCACATTGCATTTAATGAACAGATTTGTTATGCTTTTCTGTTGGTTTTGCTAAAGCTCATAAATGTGATACTTAATTGATTTCATATTGGGCTGATTTTGTCCCATTTAATCATGAAAAGGGAATAGAATTAACAAAAGGAAAACAATTATCCTCGCCTCATAGTGGATCGGGTAAGTATGACAGTTGTTTCTGATGACGTCAGTCATCTTCAGTATTTCATAAACAAGTATAACCATAATCTGTAATTGCGGTGACTTGCTCTGTGGCAGCCTTTTCTGTAATTCCTGATTTACTCTTTTTAAAAAATTTAGATTAATAACTGAAAATGAGAAAATTTCTTTTTATGAGTTGTTACTTTCAAAAGAAATGGTGATCAATTTGGAGTAGATTTTTGAAGAGTGCATGTGCTTTGACTGCAGAGGTTTATCTGGTTAAATGTTCTTATTTGGCTGCTTAAGCATGTGAGTGTACATTTCAGATGTTTCTTCTTGATTTTATTCATATATTTATAATAGAAAAAGCATCCTCTTGGAATGATACAGCTCGTTTCTTTCAAGAAAAACTTTCACATATAATGGTTAACCACAGAGAGATTTGTTCAGAGAATTTTATATCAAGGTTAAATTTAGGAAAATGGCCAGAAAGTACTTGAGAGTACAGAGAGTGCTAAACATGAGATTCTGTCCGAAGCAGGCCGTCAGCAGTCTCTCTGACCTGTGTGGTAACCAGTAGCCACGTGCGGCTGTATACATCTAAGGTAACTAAGATTCATAAAATTAAAAACCAGCTCTTCAGTCATAAGGGCTGTGTTCTGTTATTCTGGTTCTCAGTGTACACGCACAGTGACTAGCTGTGTTATTGGATAGCACGGAATAGCGCATTTCCTTGATCACAGAAATAGCTTTTGGACAGTGCTGTTCTGTACTAGTTAACCCTAAACAGTTTGTTTGTGTCGCTAACTATTTTGCACACTGTTTAAACAGCAGAAGGAAGAGCAAGGCCCGGCTTCAGGGATGTGCCCGTGCAGGCCCTCAGGTGGAGAGTGGCGCTGGTGAGGCTTGAGCCTTGCTGTTTGTTGTCACAGTAACGCATCTGTTTCCCAGGTTAGCAAGTGGAGTGATCCTGAGATGATACACACTCCCATGCGAGATAGGCGGCAGGTCAGGGGAAGACAGGAGTGTGGATGTTGGACCAGGATGTAGCTCGGAGGCTGGGGTGTCATCCAGACAGATGCCGTGGCAGTAGAAAGAGGTGGATGAATTTGAGCTGTAATTACACGGAAGAATCAAAAGGACTTGGTGCTGGACTGGACCGGGGTCCAGATGTGTGTGTGTGTTGGGATGGGGTGGGGTGCAGCAGGAAGGAGGTGACACGGATGTTTCCAGAGTGTCTGGCAAAAACAACAAAGTGGATAATGGTGCCATTTATTGAGGCATGTGACACTGAGTTGGAGCGGGTTTAGGGGATAACATGATGAGTTTGATTTTCGGGTTCAGTTGAAAGTTGCTGTGAGGTATCTAAGGTGAGGTGGTGATTAAGATTATGGACCTTGGCCTCTGGTGTGATTTGGACTAAAGGTATAAACTTGAGGTTTGTTGGCCATGTGAGGAGGCAGGATCGTCCAGGAGAGAAGGGAGCAGTCTGTCTGGGCAACCACCTTCACAAGAATGGGCCGGGGAGCCACAGGGGCTGGTACGCAGGGATTGACAAGCCCCTCAATAAATCTGCACACGTTAGTGTTGGAGAAGCCCTGATACAGCTTGTGAAAGGCTGAACACTGAAGATTGCGCCATCAGAGAAAAGGAATCTGAGATACTTTCCTTTACAGAATGAAAGACATAGGAGCGGAGACAGCGATGAAGGACAAGGGGAAGGGAGCTGAGGGGCCTCACTAAGGGACAGGTAAGGCCAGCTGTCACGGGAGGACGCAGGGTGTGAGGTTAGGGCCAAGGCCAGGAAGACATTTACATGTGTCTGAGGGAAGTATTAGCTGCTGATCAGCGTGAGGATTGCCGGGTGACACTGAAGTCCCACTGTGAAGGGTAGTATCAAAAATTTCTCTTGATTCTATAAATTTCTTGAGCAATGCTGTAGCTTCCAGGTGAAATTAAACTGGTCTGGTGAAAGTTAAAGGGGCCAGGAATACTAGAACATTACTGATGCTGAATTATCACTAAAATGTGCTAGTTCACTATGGGGTTTAGACCAGTGAAAGCGAGACTGGTTGGAGGGCTTGGGAGGCTCAGAGGAGGGAAGAGCATGAGGAGGAAGGCCCAGAGCCAGGTTAGAGGGTGGAGAGATCGCAGGAGACGAGGAGGTCCTGGACTGAGGGGGCAGCTGCCCCAGGTGAGGTCTCGGAGGGGGGCCCGAGAGATGAGGGGTCCGGTTAGGTGCATGGGCAGCCCCGGAATGGAGACAGGGTTCCGTGTGAGCCCCTTGGGTCCTCCGGTGGCTGGGGAAGCTCTGGTGAACTGGGTGCTCACATGGCGAGGGAGTCAGTCCGGTTTCTTCCAGTGGCACATGGTAGACGGGAAAAGGGAATGTGCTGGCAGTGAATGGTGGTCTCCGTTTAATTGAGAAGCATGAGAGATAGGTGAATTCCCAAGTCTTGGAGATTCCAGACGCAGAGGCAACAGTTTGAGTCATGACACCCGACTCTGCGCTCAGCACGCCGCACACGTTCACTCGTGTGGTCCTGATGACCACGCGTGAGGTAGGGTGTCTCTAGTAAACTCATTCTACAAGGGAGGAAGCTGGGGCACGGCAGGGTGTAGGCACTTGGCCGAGGTCACACAGTGGGTCAGGGATGGAAACAGGACTTGAGCCCGGTGGTCTGCTACTCTGGCTGGGGCTCTTAACAGGCCTGTCTACTGTCTGTCTCATAAAGCAAACTTGGATATTTTTAAAAAGTTATTCTTTCGGGTTCCAGACTCTTGGACATTTACTATTTTAAGAAAATATTGAAGATTAAAGACAACAGTCTGCTCTCCTGTATCTTAAGTCATCCACATCTACTCTAAAACTTTTGGAAAAATATGGCAGGGCACTGAGTGTATAGAAAAGCAGTTCCCTTTAGCCATGGTAGGTGCAGGACGGTTCCTGTCAGCTGGCCTTGCAGGGCTTGCTCTTACATGCTCATGAGAAGACCCCTTCCTGCTCCACTCAGGGGAGAGGGAGCTGTACCAGGCCAGGGGTCAGCCCCCGCGTGCGCCAGCCGTCGGGGCGGGGCGGGGCGCCCTTACTTCTGCCTGTCTGAGGCCTGGGTGAGAGGGTTCACAGCTCGATCCTGGCCCTGAACCCAACCGTGTGGGCCCTTGTCTGTTCTTCCCAGAAAGCTGCCCAAAGCTGTCTGAAACTGCCGGGATCTGAGACATTATGGTACTTGCAAGGTGACAGGTTAGTTGGCCAGCTTCACAGACACTGGCTGTAGAAACAGACTCCTGGTCCGACACAGGGGACTTCATTCCTCAGCCTGCAAGTGCAGCAGCCCGCTGTTCCTGCCAGTTCCCCAGGCCCCGGGCCCACAGGCGCGACGCGGCCCAGTGGAAGCTGTCCCCACAGTGGGCTCGTGTCACAGCTGCAGAGCCCCGCACCGAGGGGACCCTGCAGCAAACCTGCCTGGCTTCTGCTCTGTGGGGGGACCTCCTCTTTGACGATATAAAGGAGGCAGACCTGCCTCTGCTGCAGAGACAGTGTCTCTGTCTTCCCAGGCCGTTCGCTGTGCAGATATCCTTGAAAAGACGGTCCAGAATGAGAACTGCCCACCTCTGCTGGTGAGATGCTCAGACGTGGGAGAGAACCACGGAGCATTGCCTTCCAACACAGAGGAACAGATCTGATGAAAAACAGATTGAATTGCTAAGAAACAGTTCTTACCATGGGCTTCCCTGTTGGCTCAGTTGGTAGAAGAATCCACCTGTCAGATGCAGGAGATTCAAGAGACTCTGGCTTGATCCCTGAGTCGGGAAGATCTCTTAGAGAAGGAAATGGCAACCCACTCCGGTATTCTTGGCTGGGAAATCCCATGGACAGAGGAGCCTGGTGAGGTACAGTCCATGGGGTCGCAAGAGTTAGACACGACTTAGAGACTTAGCAACTAAATCACCACCAGTTCTTACCAAAATGTCAGAGGAGGTATGTAAGTCTTACTGGTGACTGGTTCCCCAAATTTATTATCATTATAGCACTCACTGTAACTTAATGTTACATTATTGTAATTGCTGGGTATAATAATTGTAACATATTATTGTAGTAAAATGGCCTGTTTTTGGACATCAAGTCTCATAGTTCTGAGTAACACTGCTCTTTAGCTCATGTATGATGACACTTCAGACATGTGTTATGTGTTTTGTGAGCTCAGATGTTCCTGTGGGCTAGTTGGAGGCTGGCAGGATTTGGGCTGCAGTCAGAGGCAGGAAGAGATGAAACTGAGATTGTAATACATACACTCCAGAGCCTACTCTTTTAATCTGTTTTATTTATAGACTTTCCAGATCATATTTAAGGTGTAATTAAAAGATTCTTGCTTAGAAAGAGGAAGGGGGGGAGAAAGAAATCAGTGCTAAAAGGTAGTGGTCATGTTTTGGTATCCTAAATGGTTTGAAAGTTGTGAAGTGTAGGTTCAGAGTTCTTCAGAAAAGTAGAAGTGTGTCTTTTAGTAGTTTGTTTTGTGACTGTTCTTGTTTCCTCTCACTTGAGTTGTAGCTACTGTGAGAGCTAATGTGTTAAGTCAGATGCAGGTGATCATCACTCTGGTTCACCAGCCTCCCTTGCTTTGAGCACGTAAGGGGCACTGACTCTTAACTTTGAAGAAGTGAAGTGAAGTGAAAGTCACTCAGTCATGTCCAATTCTTTGCAACCCCGTGGACTATACAGTCTATGGAATTCTCCAGGCCAGAATACTGGAGTGGGTAGCCTTTCCCTTCTCCAGAGAATCTTCCCAACCCGGAGATTGAACCCAGGTCTCCCGCATTGCAGGCGGGTTCTTTACCTGATACATTTTCACCTACAAGGGGCCACCCTATGGTAAGGGAAGTCTGAGTCATCACTTCAGGCTGGGAATGCTTGGCCGTGGCTTTCGGACATTTCCTTTCTTACTGAATTTGAGGAGCTGTGATTTAATTGCAACCTGTTTCTGTAAATCAGAAATTAGAAAGTAACATTTAGAGCAAAATGGAAATAAGTGAATATTTTAGATTTTATATATAGCTCATATCTTGACTGTTTTTAATATGGAAGGACATATTACGTGATTTGAGAAACATGGATATACTTATAATTTTGTTATGTTACAGTACAAAAGAACAATATGAATATTTACATCTAAGTATAGATTCAGTCATTTGATGACTTTCTAAGAATATGAGAAAGTTTTTCTTTTTTGCCTAGTCCCCTAGGTTTCAAATTTAAGTTGGCCTCTTGTTTGCCCTAAGGTCAGAATTTGTTTTATATATTTAAAATTGTACACAATGATTCTTTATTATATTCCATCCTGGTGGATTTAGTGAAAAATTCAATCTAATGTGGACAAAGGAGTGATGTCTAATTGATACAAATATTGATACCATCTGTCCCCATGGTTTCTGAGGCTGGGTCACCGTGAAGAGGCCTTCATCCGGCCGCTAGAGGGCGCCGGAGGCTGTGGGGAGCCGGCGGGATTCCTGCCTTCTCCAGTAGATGGCGCTTTGTGCTCTCACCAAGTTGGGTGTTCACAGAACTGCTTGGCAGCATGCCTTAATTAGCCTTGTAATCCCTTGATTAGAATCACAAATTAAAAAAAAAAAAGAATCACAAATAAAAATTCGTTAATCTACTCTCGTGGTGGAAAGTGTTAGGAAAGTAATTAATTGTTTAAAATGGCTCTGCAAAATGTTTTTTTAAAGAATTTTTTGGGTACTTTCTTCAAAGCTTAATGGTGTTTTACATAATTTTCAAAAGAAAAGTCAGTCTGAACATTACAAACAGTAAGCAGTTAGTGTTTTTTGTCTTGCTGAGAAATATAAATTTCCTCCCCTTCCAAAGAATTTTTGTTTTCACATCGACAGAAGCCCAGTTGTTCATGTGTTAAAATTAAACAATTAAATCTTTGTTGTGTTTTTCAGGGAATCCGAGCCCGAATTTTAGAAACTCTGGTCATGCTCATCCTCCTGGCCTTGCTTATTCTGGGGATCGTGTGGGTAGCCTCAGCACTCATTGACAATGACGCTGCCAGCATGGAATCTTTATATGGTGCGGATTGACTTGTTTAAACCAGTTTCTCTAAGGGAGACTACGGTTTGGAATATAATTACACATTCACTTTTTAAAACATTTAAATAATTCTTTGTATATTATTATGTAATAATCCTTGTATAGTTAATCCGTATTGTTAATTTACAGAATTAAAAAGTCTTTTGACATGTTTAAGGAAAGAAATGAATGTTTATGTGTTTCTTGTATATAGAATGAGCAAGCAGCTTTTCAGACTTTTTTTTCCCCCCTTTGGTTAATTGGTTTCTGTTCTTAAAATTCCATGGAGGCTTATTTTCTCCCTCTAAACATGTTTTGCAAAAGAGTTATTTCCTGTTCTTCTGTTTTAGATCTTTTTATTGTACAATTTAGAAATTACATGGTTTAGTAGACTGAAGTAGGCAATTATGATGTTTACTATCTATAGTCAGTCTGTGTCTTAATGCACAGTATTTTGGATGTACTAAAATATTTACATTTTTTAACAGATCTCTGGGAGTTCTACCTACCTTATTTATATTCCTGTATATCGTTGATGGGATGCTTGTTACTTCTCTGTAAGTATTTTTCTGACATAATATTGATGTTAGAGCAGAGTTGTTCTGTGTTCTAGAAAATTATGGGCAAGTTTCCTGATGAGGTTCTTTAACAGCTTGGAGATTTTGTTTTTAAAGTTGGCTCTTAACTTTTTTTGTATGTTCAAGACAAATTTTGATACACTGAAACCTTGAACCAATAAGATACCTTTGGTTTTCTCTAAAGAAAGCCTCTTGCGCAGAGCTGGAGAGAGAAAGGGAGGGAACACAGAGTCAGACACGCTTCCCAGTTCTCCCTGTTGCCCCCGCCCCAGCTGCAGCACTGCCTCCTGTCTTTGAGTGGTAACTGGCAAATTCTGTTTGATGAATTCGTGGTCTTTTTTTTCTTCACAATATGTATTGTTTTACTTAAAGCATCACATTGTATCTCAGCAGCACTGTGAGCAGATGAGTGTGGGTAAAACGACGTCAGTGTATTGTCGTCACTTGCGGGTGGTTAGCATTGGCACTTGAAATGCAGCCTGTTTTCTGGCTGGTTTTCTTTGACTTCTTTGAAGTGAGAGCCCTTGTTGTGATTCAGCTGCTGGAGTCTGGCATCTCCTGCCCCTCCTTGGTCTTCACAAGTCTCCCTTAAGTGCAAGAATGCCCACCCTCCGCGTGCCAGCCCCTCGAGCGTCTCTAGTGGTGATATGAGGAGCCCTGTGACAGAACACCGGGGAGACCTAGGTTCGCACGGAGCGTCTTCTCACGGCAGCAGTCCTGGAGTCTGGCGTATCTCGGGCCCGCAGTCTCTCCTAACTCTGAAGGAAGCTCTCTCTCTTCCGCAGTGTGCACTCCCGTCGGCCTCTCCCGCATGTTCACTGTCATGGGGCAGCTGTTGGTGAAGCCAACAGTGAGTATGTCGTCGTGAAACGTCTTGTCTGTTAAATAAACACTTACACATTTGAACATCTCTCAGGTTCTAAACTAGCGTTCAGAAACAGAGAATATTTTTATATATTGATATCCCAACTTGCTACTGTTTTGGTTTCAGTTTTCTCATCTTTGGAAACCAAATTTGTTTTTGCTCTTAAAATGCAAAGTAGAGCCACACAGGTGAAAATGCTTCTAACAGATTTGAAGACAAAGTGCACAGATATTTAGAGGTATTTTAAGTGTCCATTATCTTATATTTCATGGGGTTGCAGAGAGTCGGACACGACTGAGCGACTGAACTGAACTGATCTTATATCAAATAGTAATAACTCTTTTATGTTTCAAAGTTTACTATATATATTCTTTTAATTACAAAGCAGTTATTTCCTGAAAATTTGTCTGCATATTATATCTTGATTAATTGAATTATACCTTCCCCTTTAATCACAGAAATACTGTATATTCATTTTAAAATAATTTTCAGTTGATAGTAGTTTTGATGATTTGTTCCTAAGTTGCTTTGGCTTCTGGGTTTCCCCAGTGGCTCAGTGGTCAAGAATCTGCCTGCATTGCAGGAGACACAGGAGATGCAAGTTTGATCCCTGGGTTGGGAAGGCCCCCTGGAGGCGGGAATGGCAACCCACTCCAGTATTTTTGTCGGTAAAATCCCATGGACAGAGGAGCCTGGTGAGCTACAGTCCATGGGGTCACAAAGAGTTGGATATGACTGAAGCGACTGGACACACATACTCATACTTTGGCTTCTAGCTATTTTGTCAAGTATTTAACAATATGAAAATAATTCTTACTGTATTTAGAGAGCTTGTCACTCCCGTTATTTTCATTGCCTGCATATTCCGGTCTGAACTGTGCACATGTAAGAAGGCCTTCACACCTGTCCGCCCTAGGTTTTCCTGGAGCGCCCCTCCCGCCGTGGCCTCCCGGGTGTCTGTGACTCCGGTCAGCCTCCCAGCTGGCGAGCTGTGCCGAGCATGCTGGGTTCTCCCCTTTCCCAGGCCCGGCGAGGGCCTTTCCCTCGCCACTGCCTGCTGCCTGCTCCGGCTCCCTGGCAGCACCCTGGAGCCCCGGCTCTGACACCAGCTCCGAGCCCTGCCTCACTCCTCTCAGCCACGACAGTGAAGCTTCTCGCGTTGCATTTCCATATTCCCCTTTGTCTGTATTTCACTAGTTGTACTTATTAAATTATCATGATTATGTTTTCTTCCCTGTCAGGGTGATTCATCAAGGGAAAGAAGCAGAGAATATCATAGTAGACATTCTTTTAGGAAATGTTTGCTTAATTTTGAAAGTTTTTTTTTTAATGGCAATCTTCATATTTTTTAAAATAATGGATTTTTTTTACCTGTTATGTAAATGTGCACACACTCAAATATAATACATATGCTGTTAAATCTTGAAATTTGCTTTCCTCTTAAAGAGGTTTTGTGACATAGTATTCATTTAGTTTCTTCCTAATTCTCTGGATGTTTTGTTTTTTTTTGATCTCTCTCTCCGTTTCTACTTTCTGCCCCCTAAAATAGGCAAATGTTTCAAGTTCTATCCTTGGGTTAATGGTGCTCTGCTCTGGTTTCCTGAGCATTCTGCCACTTCCACCTCACTTCTAAATGTCTATTTCTAGTGAGAAAAAGATAATGAATATAAACTACAGTATATTTTAAATGCTGTAATTGAATACCCCATGGAGTTGAAAACCCAACAGATAAAGAATCAAACTACTTACTTATCTCCCCTCCCCAAGCTTATTTTCTCCCAAACTTGTCGGTTATTAATAACATCTTCAGACTTATTCCTAACATCTCATAATGTTATTTATTTAGTAATTAAGTATTTGCTGTATGTATGCACTGAGTACTTCATTTAATTTCATTTTTCATAACTTCATTTAATCCTGATGATTAGCCCATAAGTTTGGTGATGGTGTTCTTATTTTATGCTTGAATTATCTGCAGTTAGGGAGATCAGTTAGCTTATACAAGATCACAGATCTAAGAGGATGGGGCAGGGCTTGAACCCAGAGGCTCTTCTTGGAGCCGGGACTCTGGGCCGCCGCTTGTTCTACATTAAGAACGAGAGTTCGAGCCCTTCTGTTGCTGAGTGTACTTTGTACCTCCCCACCTGGGTGTTCTGCTTGTCATTTGCTCTGATCGGAATGCCTTTTCTCCTTTTGGTAAATGAAGCTACCAGGTACTATGCTACTGCCATCAAAAACATTTGTGAAGACTTTTTTCTTCCCAGATAGAAGCTGGGAATCTTTCTTCCTCCGAACTTCTGTAACATTTTATTTTAGCTTCATTTATGCCTTTGATTTCAATTCTATAATTTTTTTTTCATGTCTATCCTGAACATAGAATATAAGCTGTTTGAGGTCAAGGACTAAGTCCGATCCATATTTAGGTCCCCATCAGCCCAGACTGGCTAAGAGCACAGGCTTTGAAGGCAGATAACTTTCCTTTGCCAGACCTTAGTTTGGTGGCGTATTACAGGGTGGGGTGAAAAGAGTCTGTTTTTCACAGGTTGCTGTGGAATGACGGGATGAAGCATGCCAGCCCTCACGCAGACATCTGTGCTTCTCTGGGCTTCATCTGTGTCACTCACACCAGCACGTCCCCGTGGTGGCGAGCCATCAGTGGGCAGCTGCACAGCTGGAAGAAATCCTTTCGTGTTATTGTTCTTGTTCTTGTTATTGTTCTTTAGTTGCTCAGTCATTTCTGACTCATTTGTGACCCCATGGACTGTAGCCCACCAGGCTCCTCTGTCCACAGGATTTTCCCGCTAAGATTACCGGGTGGGTTGCCATTTCCTTCTCCAAGGGATCTTCCCAGCCCAGATTGAACCCAGGTCTTCTGTTTGGCAAGCAGATTCTTTTTGGGTGAGCCACCAGGGAGGGCCCCTCTGTATGTGTTAGACCTTGAGAAAAGCGGAAGGTGTCCATTGTGGTCCAAACAGTAGAAAGTGGTGAGAACCTTGATGGAAAAGGAACTTTGTTTTGCGGCCCACAGAGGTGTGGCCCATGCTCTCCTCACAGCGGGAAATCTGCCTTGGATGACTCAGCCCTGTTTAAGGGCTCCCCCTGGGGCTTCCATGGACCCTTCTTCCTCCAGAGACTGGAGTGTCGGGGTCTCGGCTGCTGCGGGAGGGCCACCCCTTTCTTCCCATTCCTCCTGGGCTCACAAGATGGCCATCTTTTATAATTACTTGTTTCTTACTGTATATTCTTATTTAATTATTTTATTTTGTTTTCAGCTCTAGGCCATAAATTTGTTCAAATACTGGGAATTATTGGATTGCTTTGATACTTGATAGGGATTGCATGATTGAAATTCCTTTTTCTGAAAATGCCTCATCAGGGTTCTGAAAGGATATATGTATTAATATATAGGATTTCCAGCATTTTGTTTTGTCCATCAACTCACAATTTATTGTTTTGCTGAGAAATAAGTAGTTTGGGGTTGAAGGACACAACATTAATAACAGCTCTGGGCTTCTTTTGGAGTTTTCCCAGAGCTAGGAAGATACTTAACATTGGCTCAAGGAGGCCAGCTGTGATGAGTTCAGTTCAGTCGTGTCCGACTCCTTGCGACCCCATGGACTGCAGGACACCAGGCTTCCCTGTCCGTCACCAACTCCCAGAGTTTACCCAGACTCATGTCCATTGAGTCCGTGATGCCATCCAACCATCTCATCCTCTGTCGTCCCCTTCTCCTCCTGCCTCCAATCTTTCCCAGCATCAGGGCCTTTTCTCAGGAGTCAGTTGTTTTCATCAGGTGGCCAAAGGGATAATAAATTTCCCGCCTGTGATAATAAAGCTTTTAGGTTTTATCAGTAATGAAGACAGTGCAGAGACTATCCCATATAAATTGGCTGTTGATTAGTGGGTTTTTCTGGTGGTTGATTTTACTAATGTTGTATGCTCTGGTAGTGAGTGTGTGTGTTCAGCACTCGGTAGGGTTCGGTCTGTGGGGTAATTTTCATAATCCCAGTGTTTGATATTTGTGGACATCTTTTAGTATATAAAGATGATGTAAATGGAAAGTATGAATGGTAGTGATTTCATTTATGGATTTCTTGTTCTACACATCATGCAGGTTAATGTATTAGTAGATTATTGGACCATTATTGGACTGGGTGATCTGCTCCTTCCAGCTCCAGAGAACTGGCTTGGGCACGAAGAGATTACTGATTCAGCTTTTTGGATGTTTAGAGTGCTTGCATTTGTGTGCCTTTGAGAGAGTTGCAGAGTTCTTTCATTCTTTAAACTGAAACAACCCCAATTTAGATGTATGTAGATTTTGTGAGAATCAGCTTTCAGTTCGCTTAGCTCTGTACTAAGACTTTTTACTTGATTTGCAAATAGAATAGTTTGAGCATTTTTATTTTAGATTCCTATTAATTTGAATGGTTGTCTAAATTATAGGCCAAGTAGCCTAAATATTCTCATAAACACTGCTTTTGTAATGTATTATTCAATAGTGTGGTCTTTACATTTAGATTCTTGAAGACCTGGATGAGCAAATTTATATCATTACCCTAGAGGAAGAAGCACTCCAGAGACGACTCAGTGGTATGTATTTGTTATATTTATTGCGTATTTAGACCAGAATACAACATTAGTTAATTCTAAAAAGACGGATAATTGAGGGGAGAAAGACAAGCCCCTCAGGCCCTTGTGCTGGTGCCCGAGGCTGAGACGCAGAGGAGCACGTGCACTGCCCGGGTGAGGCCGTGTGCTGAGGAGCAGCGGCGCTGGGCCAGGCGCCCACTGAAAGTCGCTGTGATCTGGCAGGGTCTGTTCAGCGCCCGGACACTGGCCGTGTCTGTCCTCCACCAGATCCTCACGCACCACGCGTGTCAGGACTTACTGGCGTGTTGCAGGTTTGTCTTAGCAGCCGTAACATCCCTTCCTTGTGTCTCTCCTGTTGAAATATCTAATGTGTGGTAGAAAGCAGTGTTTATTCTATAAGAAGGGGCCAAATTAGATTGTTGTACTCAGGAACTCTGTCCTCATTTGGGGATACTGTTCATTACCAACTGATAACCACATAAGCCTGTCAAAGACTTTAAATTTTAAATTTTCATTACTGATCATTTTTGGCTTCAAATGATGAACCAGTAAAGAAAAGAGTAATGACAGTTTAACAGAGATATGACATAGTAAAATTTTTTATTTTACTCAAATGATTTTCACCCTGCAGTCTTTTCTCCTACGCAGTTTTCTTCTAAATGTTGAAAACCTACCACCGAGATCAGATTATTAAAATAGCTAACTATATTTTACAGTCATAATTCAAGAGTAGGTATAAAATGGAAGGTTACTTTAACTACAAAGTATTGAGAAATGGGAAGAAAGATACCTACTTTCTTCAGTTACAGATAGTGAATTTAAATCATCAGCCCCAAAATGTTGATATTAGACATTATTCCTAGATCAAAGAATTTCGGATTGTATCTATTCTAGAGAATTCTTATCGGTAATAATTATATACTTTGATACGGATAGCTTTTAGACTGGAACTACATGTATCTTTTATTCTTCTAACTTTATTAAAGCTATTTTAACATTTAAACCTATTTAACTTAAGAATTATAACTTTAATCCATACTGTCAGCTTTCTAATATTTCATTAAAATAGTTAATATTGTAATGAACTTGTCTTATTTAGGTAATCACGCCATTGTATACTAAATCTGCCTGGATCATTCAGAATCCATGTCTAGCTGCCCCCTGCGGTGTGGGGTTATGTCTCAGCTTATATACATACTACTTCTGTCTTACAGATCAGGAGGCTCAGATCTAGGAAGGGTAATATACAGAGCTCTGTGAATTAAAGAATTTGAAATAAGGCTAATCAAAAGAAACCCCAAAATGTAGGCTTTTCTCATTTTGTCCTTCAACAGTGGAGAAAAAAAGTCTCTCCAGAATTTCTCTAGATCCTTAGCTCCTCAAATAAAAAGTGGCTCCATTATAGCTAAAGAAATTGAAGAGGAAAACACTTGCCAGGAGTTTGAGGTAGTATACAATGAGGCAAAGCCAAAATATACAAAACATCCCAGCTCACACAGTAATGGTATAGCTTGCAGGGGATTAAGAATAATATGATCTGCGACTTCCTGGCAGTCCTTTGCCTTCCGATGCAGGGGACGCAGGTTCGATCCCTGGTTGGGGAACTAAGATTGCAGGTGCCTTGCAGGCAAAAACCCAAAAGGTAAAACAAGCAATATTGTAACAAATTCAGTAAAGACTTAAAAAAAAAAAAAAAGGATGATGTGATTGCCAGTGCTAAGTGCGCTTTTATTTTCTGCCGTTTTGGGAGGCGATGCGCTGCTTCTGACTGTTGGTGGTCATTAAGGGTCTTTCCAGGGAGACTGTGTGTTGGGACATGTTGGGATACAGCTGTCGCTTTGCTCTTTGCTGCTGGTTAGCGCTCTGGACTGTTGAAGGTGGAATATAGAGGGTTCTGAAGCAAAATGGACATTTTGATTAATACAGATGAAGAATTATGAGCTTCAGTAAGTATATTTGTCAGTTGTGCAGAGGGAAGAAAAGCCAAGATGGAACAAAACCCTATTTTGTAATTTGCTATTTAAGAAAATATAGATCATAGGAGGTTAGTAGGGCTTTCCCAATGGTTCAGTGGGTAAAGAATCTGCCTGCAATGCAGGAGACACAGGAGGTGTGGGTTTGATCCTTGGGTTGGGAAGATCCCCTGGAGGAGGAAATGGCAACCCACTCCAGTATTCTTGCCTGAAAAATCCCGTGGACAGAGGAGCCTGGTGGGTGACAGTCCAAAGGGCTGTAGAGTCAGACGTGACTGAACACATATTCACTACTAGGAGGTTAGTGATGGCAGTCATCCCATGGTTTAATAGAGTGCTCTGTCACATAGATTTTGTTGTAATAGTTATCGTATATTTTAAATTATTTTTAAATATTGAAGTTTAAGTTTTTAGTCTGGGCTATTAAAAAGAATTTCGGGATAGAGTAAAAGATTTTAAAAGCTACAGCTTACAGTGGTGATCCAGCCCAGAACTTGTGGTGGTGTTTGCTGAGGGCACGCTGGCTGTGCTTTCTTGGTGCTCGTGGGCTGTGACGGGCATCGTGTGTAGCTTGGGGACATCTGCATGGTTTGTTCTGATCCCAGCTTTGTGGTTACCTGATAAAACATGATACTTGATGTCAAAAGGGACTTAATTGTGGGAATAACACTGTTTTGTTCTGGAAGATATGATGACTTGTTGTGGTAGTCATTATACGCCTGAGCTCGGTTTCCATGCTGGCGTTTAAGTTATCAGCACAGCTTTGGGATGCACTGCCTGCCTGTGACTTCTCCACTGCTCCTCCTTGACACTTGATGGTGCTAGAGGTTTTGTGTTGTTAATAGTGTTATTTTTTAAAAGACAGTAACAAAGTAAAGCTAACTGGCACACTATTACAGAGAAGCTGTCCTGCTACCAGCCTGCCCCACTCTCTCCCCTCTTTTCTCTTCACCACTCTTCTTTTTCTAAGCACCAGACATTGTGCAGGTGAATTTAGAACCCGAGTCTTGAGATCGTGGGCTAGTTAACTGAAGAAGAGGAAGGGACGTGGTGAGACTGCGTGAAGGCTGCGTCCAGGGCTGAAGGACCTGACAAGAACTGGAGGAAGGTGGTGTGTGTGTTTCTGGAGCGGGAGGGAGCCTGTGCAGACCCGCACTGGAGAGGGCAGGAGTGACGGTGCCTTTTGCCCTTGGCCTCTTTCCCGTCCGGCCGAGGAGCCTGGGGCTGTCCTGTGGTCTCAGACGCTGGTCTGCACGTTTCCTTGAGGCCGTTTCTGCCCGCGGTTCCCACTGTCCCCTCCCCTGGGACATCCTGCGCCAGCTCTGGGGCAGAGCCCGGACCGGTGGCAGGCCCGCAGCGCTTGGCCTTCCCTGTGTCCTGAAGTCTCAGCTCCCCAGCAGCCCCCAGTGGGGTCCTGCTTGCCGCCCGCCCTCTGGCGCTCCTCCTGGAGCCTGCCTGGGCTGCCCTTGCTGTGTCAGACGCTGAATCCGTGTCTGCAGACCCTGACCTGACTGAGCGCGTCTCCTCTCTCCAGCCACCCTCCCCTCCCAGGCTCTGCCTGCTCCCTGCTGGAGGACTCGCGCTGTCTGCTCTTTCATAAGTGCTCTCTCCGCCATGCCGGCTAGTCCTCTGGGAAGCCCCTGGAGCCCTGTCTTGGAGCTGCTTACTGCCGCCATGCGAGCACGGGCCTCGTCGTGTGCACGCATTCAGGTGCTGGCGTGACCTCAGCACCTGCCGCCCAGCTCTGACTTCTCCAACTCACTTCCTGCAGCCACTCAGTGCTGAGACTTTTCACACATACCGTGTGTTCACCCTCGTAACCTCTCGCCACCGCCGCTTGCCCCCGCATCCCCCTCGTCCCCAGGCTTCACCACAGTTACACTGGTGCCAGGCTGTCGTCACAGCCAGTGCCCCGTGTGCGCTCTCATGCCCCTTCGCACTCCCCGTGTTGTGCTCACGCCTGGCGAGACTGTGGCCTCGGTCCAGCCCGCTCTGCGCGTCCTCTTCCCGCATGGCCGTTCACCGCCTACTGTGGCCGCCTGACCTTTCTCTGCTGTCTGACCAGTCTCTAGACGACTGCTCACGTCTTCTCTTCTCTCAGACCTCCTTCGCTGTCACTCTCAGCTGATACTTTTCTTCCTGTTTTGCCAAGAAAGCAGAAGCTCTTGTGTCAGAACGCTCGCCCCTCGCCTGGGTTTGCCTGCGCGCGCTGCGTCTGGCCGCCCCGCCGCTGGGCCGAGGCTGCGGCTGGCCCTCCCCGGTGCAGCGGGCCGCGTCCCTTCTCCCGGCTGCAGAGCTCGGCTGGCTGCCGCCTGTCTCACAGAAGCAGCTGGCTCCCTTCCGTCGGTGTGGGGAAGCACCGTGGTTTTTCTCAACAGAATGAGAGAACAAGTAAAGGAGTAAGGAAAGGGAGTGTCCACAGAAACAATCCGTCGATCGAAGAAAGAAGTGGAAAATGTTAGTCGAGCCTGATTGAGGATTACAACTTCGGAACAGTCTCTCAGAAAGCTCCTTCCCTCTAGTTAGAGGTCAAAGCACAGGTGTGTGAGTTTTGAGCCAGGGCGGTACGTTAATGCCATGTTACAACCAGTTTATATATGCTCTGGGCTCATTTCCGCCTCTGTGGCTACCGAAGCGCTGGCGCCGTGCTGGCCATGACCCGCAGCCCTCATCCCGGCTCTCCTTTCTCCCGGGGATGCCACCACTCCGCTCAGTTTCCTGTTCTCGACACGCTCCTTGCCCTCCAGCTTGACGGGCTGCTGCTGCTCAGCCTGCGTTGCTGGGTCTTCCCCGGCCCCCCACCTCACGTGGGCCACCGCGTGCCTCGGTCCTGGCGCGCCTCTGTTTGCCGCCCTCCCGGACCAGCCCTCTGGCGCCGTGGCTGCTGGCCTCCAGCTCTGAGGAGCCGGGGGTCTAGTGCACACTCCACTGGGCTGTCCAGTTGGCATCCTGAACACATCTCGTCCAAAATCAGCTCAGTAGGCCTCTGTTCACACGGAGCTGTCCCTGCAGGTGGCAGACCCAATCTTCAGGTGCCCAGGCGAATTCATTGGCGGCTCTTCATTCCTGTGTGGGTTCCTTCGCGAAGTTTTCGCCTCTGGCTTCAAAGCCTCTCCAGCATCTGACCACGCTTTACCCCCTCGCCCCGTGGCCTCCCTGGTCTGAGCGACGGCCAGCCACCACTGGCTGAGCCGGTGCAGATCCCCGTCGGCTCCCTGCGCCCATCCTCGGCCTGAGAGGCGGGAGAGCACTGAGGGTCAGCCCTCCCTCACTTGTGGGCTCCCGGCTGCCCCCGGCTCCTGTAGGCGCCTTGCGGCCCCTGCCTCTGCCTCTCAGCTCTTTACCTGCCAGGCCCGTTCCCCATAGGCCTTCCCGCAGTAAGCCTCGCGGCCAGTGCTGCCAGGCCTGCCTCCCCCCGGCACTTCTTTTCTCCTTCCCCTTGTTTGTACAGCACTTTCTGGTCACTGATGTACTGCTCATTTCTCATACTGCCCTTCTCCCTGCCTGGAATAGGAACTCAGCAGGCAGGGCTGTATGCTGGTTTTCTTCCTGATCCTCTGATACCACCAGGCACGTGGTGGGCTGGGAGTAAGTGGACAGATGAAAAGCTCACACAGTGCTATGTCATTTTACTGTAGATGTGAAGAATGAAGAAGTGAAATTTGGTGATAGCATAAAAAACCACCGCATGGAACAGTGTTTAGAAAGCCCATTGTAGAGACCTCTGGAGACGAGCCAAGACGGGGGAGCTGGAGACCATGTGATTAGTGTCAGTGAAGGAAAAGAAAGAAAGCGATTTTCCCTCATTGTTAAGCCATGAAATTGGAGCAGTCACAGCCCATCTCTACTCCAGGACCCCTGAAGAGTGGCCCAACAGAAAGTCCCATTACATTAATCTTGGTAGAAAATCTTTTGTAATTCCTTCCCAGGATTAAGATACATATACATTAGCCTGTTTAAATGTTTAAGTCGCACAGCAGCATTAATTGAAATAATTAGCTTTCGTGTGTATAGCCTATGGGTGTACTGGGTAACTTTAGAAGTACCTAATGAACAGGAATTATATTTTGTTGTTGAAGTTCAAAACCTTCACAGTTCTTTTAATGTGATTTATTTTAAAATAGCCTTTGAACTTAATGATTCAATTCCATTTTTTATGTACTGTTTTCATCTTCATGATAAAAAGTTAGTATATCACCTTTGGTGGCAATTACTTTCCTGCTTCATTCTAATCTTTTTAAAAGCTTTTTCCATTGAAGTTTGTACTAATTCTTTATTCTTAAGAGCACAGAAGATGTACTGATTTCATTTTTGCTGTATCTTTGTATTATGAAAAGTAAAAGATTGAAAAAAACTCCCACACATCCTCATTTTTTGTGGAACTCAGTAACCTGTAGTTCTAGAAGCTTGTTGTTTATCCCTCAGCCAAGTTTACCAGGCAGTCTGTGCTTGCTCAGAGTGGTGGCGTCCTGTCAGAGGCTCTCCCGTCGTCATGGGAAGCGTGGTTGGCTGTGTGATGTCTCTCACACGGCACCCTTCGTGGTGTAAGGACGCGCTGGGCTTCATCTCAGGTCCTCTGTGCTACTTTCATCTTGACTTCCCCTCAGCACTCTTTTATAGTCTTGCAGTGGTTATTCTGTTGGTTATACCACTGATGTAAGAGTAACTCAGATTTACCAGACTCTGGAAGTAGTAGTCTGAAGTTGATCAGATACTGACTTTCATCAAGAACATACATAGCAAAGATTGTTGACACTGAATGACCCCTTTGGGGGCAATACTGTGACAGAAGAAAGGATTTAGTAATATCTTGACTTTATGAACTAACAGAAAGTGAAAGTGAAGTCGCTCAGTCGTGTCCAACTCTTTGCAACCCCATGGACTGTAGCCTATCAGGCTCCTCCGTCCATGGGATTTTCCAGGCAAGAGTGCTGGAGTGGATTGCCATTTCCTTCCCCAGGGGATCTTCCTGACCCAGGAATCGAACCCGGGTCTCCCACATTGCAGGCAGACGCTTTACCATCTGAGCCACCAGGGAAGCCCCAGAAAAGAATATTAATTCTACTGGTAATACTAATTAAATGGTTTCTTTTAGTAAGACACCGACGTTTGGGTCCAAGGGTCTGAAACTGTAGGAGACATCTTGTTATAATTTATTCAGCTTCTTGAGCCATAGAATCACTTCCATGACAATAAAATATGGCCCAAATAGTGAGATGAAGGAGGGATGAGGCGAGGTGGCTGAAGAGATACAGTACCAGTAGCTGGAGAATACTTTGGAATAATTCAAGAGTCAAGTATGTATTCTCTGAAACTGAGAGAGAGAGATTGCTCTGTGTAGACGATCCAGATTTGTTAGCAGGAGATGAGTTTAATGCACATGAGCTGCTTGTGTAACCACACCCAGGTTATGATGGTGTTCCCAAGAGTAACACCTTATCTTAACACCTTATCTGGCTTAGGGTACACCACCACCTTGTAGCTAAAGTAGGAAAAAAAAGGGCCAAACCTTTCATTGTACACAGTTTCATATAATGTTCCTAAAGTTGTTTAATATTCTGCATATTGCCTGTGATCATTTTATAATGAAAGTATTTTGCATTTTCAAAATTGTGTTGGATATAAAAAAATCTCATATTACTTGGTTCAGTAACTAGCCATATTTTTGTGCATATGTCAGAAGTAAACAAACTATTTTAACAAATGCTAGCATTGCAAATGGAATAGAAATGGAAATAGAGTTTTTGAGCGTATGACTTGTCTGTCTCCTCTATAGATGGTAATGGTGTTTGTTCATGCCCAGGTGGATGTTTTAGAGATTGCATGTCCAGGCTTCAGTTTTCAAAAGCTTTGTGGGGCCTGTCTAATCACCAGTGGCTTTATGGTGTATAGTAATTGGTATTTGCTTAGGGGATGGAGACTGTTCATTCTATGAATTATTAGGAGTCTTGGGTTTTAACAACAAACTCGTTTGTCTAAGTGACTGGGAATAATGAAAAGTATTTGAGTGACCTCACATTCTTGGTGACAGAGATAACTTTGGTCAGTTCAAAGTACTAAATATAATCAAAACTTTAAAGAATTGCTTAGATAATGGATTTTATAACTAGCTTTCTTTTGTCTATACACTAAATTTAAAAGTTAAATGAAACAATATATACTAGAGGCATCTGTTTTCAAGTAGTAATCATGGAGACTAAGTTTACGACCCTGGATTGTTTCAGTTCAGTTCAGTTCAGTTCAGTTGCTCAGTAGTGTCTGACTCTTTGCGACCCCATGAATCGCAGCACGCCAGGCCTCCCTACTGATTTGTTTAGGGAGATTGTTTTCTTGCTTCATATTCTTTGAATTATTTACATAATCATTTGGAGATTTATATTGGTTTTTAGAAATGCACTGTTATATATCGTACAGTAAATAGTGTCTGTCCTTTAATATATGAATATGTGGCAGTTAGGGCTCTCTTACATATTAAGAAAAGGTGTGAGGACAGCTTAATTGTTGAAATGCAGGACTTTGGGAAATTCTGTTATCTTGGGAGGAAAATATTTTCAATGCCACACTAGTTTTTCAGCTTAAGAATAAAGCTGGGAAAAGTTGCCTTCAGCTATTAGTTTTCCTGAATCCAAAGAGACGGGTGGGGCAGGATCAAAAATACTCATTTGATCAAAGTTATTGGCTCTGAAGGGATTCTTACCTGTGTGAGAAAGATGAAAGGTGTTGTTTTTATTGCATGCTAGTAACAGTGTAATTTTGAACTAATTGGTGGTGAACTGCCAATCACCTAGGGGGAGTGCAAATAGATGCTCTTACAATTCCCTTTGAGGTAGTGAAGTCTTATGTTGAGGCTGGAAGGAAAACAGAATAATACCGTTAAATTGACCTTAAATGAGCTGCTTTGTGGTTTTCTTGGAGAATCCCTTTTTATTTTTCATGACTAGTCCAAACAGGTTTTGTCTACCAATTTGACTTATTGACTAGACAATGCTGACATTGAACATTTTAGATTCATTTTGAAATAAAGTAATGATAATACAGTCTTTAGGATATTTTGGTGATTTTGTTGGTATAACTGAAGTTTGTATAACATTCCAGTACTTGTTTGTGATGTGTCATGGCTCCTTACAAGAGCCATCATTTCCTTTTATACTGGAATATTCTGCCCAAACAAGCTTACTTTTCTCACGTAGGTAATGAGATATACGGTAAAAGGTGGTGATGTCTTTGAAACTTGTATTATTCCAGATGAAAATCTAGTCATTTAGTGAAACCATAATTTCTTTTAAGGACAATAAGTATGTATTCTTGATTTTAGTGTGCAGGTCACTCAGTGTTTATTAACTACCTATTGTGTGTCTAGCATTGTGTCATCAAAAAAAATAAAAGCAGTGTTACGGAAACATCACTTTAGTTATTTTCCTTTGAAAACTTTGATTGGCCTGGACATCTGTACTGAGCTTGTTAGATATCACACCCACAAAGTAGGCATTTATGTCTTTTAATTTTACGTTAACAGCAGGAATACTATCTACTCTGATTTCCTTTCAAAATTCTGAATAATAGGTTATTATTTCTAGCAGTGAACTGGTTACTGGGATTATGCTTTTCTTTACAAGCATAGGGGATGAAACATAGTTTGGGATTGTGTTTGTAATTTCTTAGGTGTAGAAGTTAAATGAGCATTAGCTACAGATGCATACCATATAATTTATAAAGAAATGGAATGAAAAGTAAAATGTTCTTTACCTCTAAGACTATTAAATTCAAAGATACTTGAAAATCTTATAATGCTGTGCCGTCTGACTGTAAATCTCTGTTATACAGAAGTACCCACCAACTCTGCAACCTAAGTGTCTGTCTTTCGCTTTGGTTGCCAGAAGCTCTGGGTTTGCAGTAGCAGTGCAGTGGTTTGGGGCACACTACCTGAGTACCTCTCTCTCTCTTTCTCCCCAGTCTCTAATCAACTGTATACTGGGAAGCAAAAAACTCATTAGTTCTGGAAATAGTGTATAACGTTTTAGTGCTTTCAAGAGCTCAGGTTCTGCCAAGGGAAGAAGATTGGATTTCTGTCTCTTTAGTGATGGGCAGTGGTGAGAACGGAAGTGCAGCGGGGACGGTCCTTACTTTGCTAGAAACCCAGGTGAGACGGGAGCTTTCTGGTTCCACAGGAGGGCTTAGTGCGCCGTGTGCCTTGTGCCGTTGGCCTGAACCCTCTCCTGAGTCTCTGCCTTTAAGAAAGGAGTACTGTTTGTAGCCTGAGAGACACCAGAGCGCTGAGTCTTCTTCCTCCCGAGTTGGTATTTTGGCCGGTTTATCCCTAGTCTCCAAGAACTCCAGTTACTGGCCCTGCGGATGTCTGTCACTGGTTGAGGGCCGGTCTGCCCGAGAGGGATGAGGGAGCAAGAGCGGCAGGTCTGGGCGTGGTGTGTGCTCAGGGCTAAGCGTGAGGGCCAAGGTGAGCATCTAGAGACCGTGCTTCTGATTGAAGTCAGCTGTTGGGAGAGACGAAGGAGAATTCGTACTCAGCCCCCCAGAGCAGTACAGTTTATCAAAGAGATATGACTAGAGCAGAAAAAAACTGCCTAGAACGTGGGGACAAGTTTTAAAATTTAGTAGACGAGAGATGAGGTAGTCCTTGTGATAGACAGAACAGGGTCTCGCGGAAGCGTCCAGGTCCTCCCCTCCCGAGCCTGTGCGCGCGTCTCCTTACATGGGGACAGGGCTTGTGCACTGCTTCAGTGAGGGGGTTGCGATTATCTTGGGTGGTCTGGTGGGCAGGCACCGTGTCATCACAGCAGCGTGAGGAGTGAGCGACCGAGGCAGGCAACCACAGAAGGGGCCGTGACACAGAAGTAGAGGGTGGAGTGGCCCGAGGTAAGGCCCCCGAGCCCAGGAGTGCCGGCGGTCTCCAGAAGCCGGTTCTCTCTGGAGTCTGCAGAGGGCACAGTCCTGCCCCGCCTCCAGGTTAGACTCCTGACCTCCGGAGTGGAAGGCAAGACATCTGTGCTGCTTTAAGTCACTGAGTTTATGGTAGTTTGTTACAGCAGCAGTGGAAAATGATACAGTCCTTCTGAAAACTGAATCAATCATCTGGTGGAATCAAGTGAGAGAAGGGAAAGTACAGAGAGAAGGAGATCAGTAATAAAATAACACACATGGACTACAGGGCTAATATACCCCATCTAAGTAATATCCAGAGGGAGGAAGAGAACAACCAGGGGAAAAGCAAATAAATAACAGAAGAGATAGTCAGCGAGCTGAGGAAAGAGCTGAGTGTACATTAAAAAGGTCACAGAGTCCTAGGCAAGATTATTAGCAAGAAATCGAAAAGATCCAGTTATCCTATTAGATTCGTGAATTCTAAGAACAATGGTAATGATGATAAAAGGTTTACTGGCTTTCACATAGAAGAGTCACTTACAAAGGAGAGAGAGAGAAGAATTAGAGAAGAATTAAACTTCCCATGTAGCACCTGTTAAGGATTATTGAGTACTCTGGAGTCTTAAGGGTGCAGGGAAAATAGCAATTAAAAATTCATGCATTTCTAAAGATGTCATGTACCTATTAGGACAGAAAAAGGCATTCATTTATTTATTCATTTTAGAGTAGTATATTTACTGACTAGGTACTTTTCTAGTCATTAAGGATATGGTAGCTCCATACCAATGGAAGAATGTAGTAATAATCTTAAACTAAGTATTTTTAAAACCACCTCAGCACAAACCATGGTTTAGGAGGGGTGGGTGGAAAGCAGTGAGAGAATGGTTTCTAGAAAGCATTGTGAAATTTCACCTTGGTGGGGGATCAGTTACCTAGTAAGGTTTCCCTCTAGGGTTTTATGTTGAAACAAATATAAATCTTAAGTCTGTGTGCTCAGAATGAGAAAGTAACCACTGAAGTGTCAAATTAACATGAGGGAAAAGAATAAACAGAAATTCCACTTGGTGGGGAAAGAAGAAATGATAAGCAAAGTAAAATAAACAGGAATCACGAAATCACATGAAAGGGGGGAGGGCATCAGTCTCAGTCAGAAGCCAGCTTGTGGGCAGCGGGGCTCAGGGCCTGGGTGTCACTGATACGCTGCTAGAACACCCGCCTTGCAGCCCTCTCAGTGTGCAAACTTACAGTTACATGAAACTATCTCCTTATTTTTTTTTTGAAGTTTAATAGGTTTTATTCCATTGTTATTCCAACACAAACTTTGATCATGGTTACAATGAATAAATAACTGAAATACAGTTTCATACACGGAATTTTTAAAAATGAGAAATTATTTACAAGTTAAGCCAAAAATTAATGCCCCAAGGAGTAATAAACAATTCTCCTGGTAAGTTGGAAAACTGGTTTACAAATGCTTGAAAATTCATACTTGATTTTTTTCCATAGCCACTATAGATAAGGTATAGGAAAATGTCCTCTGTGTTTTGGTGGCTGCCCATCATTGGTCAGAGTCATCTGAGGTGGAAATACAAACTCACCAATGAAACTTAAAGCCCAGTAAAGGAAAACCGACTTATTCTGGACACTCAGTTGCTAACAGGATGTAGACGGTAAGAGCCACTAAGAAAATGGTGAGGAAACACTCCTTTCGATGTGCTTGGTATGGAGTCAAATGAACTTCTGTGGCCATGGACAAAGGAGACCATCTAAGCGTTAAAACATAGTGCTGTCTGCATGCCCACTGGCCCTGCAGTGCTTTTTGTGCACTAAAGCATAGGAGTTAAATGAAACAGTTCATGTAAAATGCCTAGCTATCTCCTTATTTTTGAGGTGAGTTTTCAGACAAGCACAGACCTAAAAGAAGGAGAACTTGAGCATAGAAGGCCGCACAAATGTTTTGAAATTTAGTAGACCTGAGAGAATTTTAGAAGTGACTAATTCAGCAGACCCAAGGAAGCTGAATCCTACACCATCTGTCCTTGATTAATACCCCAACCCCTGAAAGTCCACGAAGTGGCAGCAGCAGACACCTTCCAAAGTGGGGCTGAATGGGACGAGTTAAGACCAGGAGGACTGGCTGAGAAGCCTGCTCATGAACGAGTTTGGTCCCCCATCTCGTCCCTGTCTCCAGGGTCTCAGACCACTGCCTCTTCCCCACCCCAGCAGTAGGGGGCGTTCTTTTCCAGAGAAAGGAAGCCTGTGGCCTGGGCCTGGGCCAGGGAGTGGTGGATCGATGAGTTCTCACAGACTAAATGCCTGGGCCCCCGGCTCTCTTTGCTGGGACAGCTGAGCTCTAAAACCCTGAGAAGGAGATCAGAGGAGTCCTCTGGGGACTCCATCCGTCCAGGAGAGCCTTCCAGGCTCCTAACAGTTGGGTGCCCATGAAGAACCCGCTGGAACACCCAACAGGAAGTCTTGTTGCAATTGTAGAGTTTCAAATCAAATTATCATTTTAGTGCTTCCTTCTTAAGTATGAACCGACAGCTCAGACTCACCAGACTTAAGAGGAAGACTTCTCCCAGGAAAGTAGGAACCAAGACAAACACGCAGTAAAGGGTGCTGGGGGAGAGCAGAGCACGCACAGGAGAAGAGCGCGTACAGGTACATCTGTCGTTAGTGTTCCGGGAGAGGCTGGGACCGCGTCCATGAGAAGGGCCAAGGTTCCGTAAAAACGGAATAGCTGGCGAAATTTAGAAATGGTAGTATGTCTACAGGATTGGAAGATAAAGAAGATAGGTCAAAATAGGCAAAAATAAGGTGGAGTTAGAATATTAGAGAACCAGTTCAGGACATCTAACATCTAACTAATAGGAATTCCAAATGGGGAGAGCAGAGAAAATGAGATGGATGGGATGACAAAATCAAGCAGATGTCCCAGTCCTAGAGGACAGGAGCTCGGGGATTGAAAGTGCTCACCCAGGGCCCAGGCTGGGGCACAAGAGTGACTCCCGATGCCTGGACAAGGCGGGAAATGAGAAGCGGTTCACACTCAGGCCCAGCAGGAAGAAGAGCTTCACACCGCTCAGCGCCATCACTGGGAGCTTGCAGACGGTGGAGCAATGGCATCACAGTTCTGGTGGAGAAGTAGTTTTGACCTGGCTAATGAATAATAATAAATCTGTAAACACTAAAGGGAGAGGCTCCCTTGCGATTTCTTGATTTTCCTGCATTAACTGTTACTTGACGTCTACAGAAGATGAGAATTTAAGTCTCTGTAAGTCACACGCCTTGTCATTCCTCATTTATATTTTTTAAATGAAAAGTAATCTATGTTAACCAAATTTTAATATTGACTTGGATAGTTTCAAAAAAATTACCTCCCATTCATCTTTTCTTTGCAAGCTACTGGAGGAAATAAAGACATTTGGGAGGAAAGTTTAGCTTTTAATTAGTGGTAAGTGCATAAAAAGCTAAGCAAATGGAAAAAAAAGATTAATTCTGGGAGTAAAAAAGAATGTTATGGAAGAAAGGAAAGCTAATGGTAGTATATTACATGGGTAAGCAGTGGATAAAATTTGTATTGTAATAATGTAGACATTGAATATTGATCTAATCAGAATTATCAATATGATGTCTGAAGGGTGGAGATGAATATAAAGAAAAGCATTAAAGACAGTGGGGGTCATGATGTAATGATAAAAGGTGGGATTTATGAGGGACATGCTACAGTTTTATAGGAGCCCCAAAATCTTACCAAATACAAACACATAATGAAAATATCTTAAAAATTGAGAAAAAGCTGATCAATCAAAGTACAGTTGTAGTGGGGGGTTGTTAGTTTGCTCATTTCAGAATTTAGTAAATAAAATAGAAATGAGCTTCCTGAGTGTCTCAGTGATAAACAATCTACCTGCCAACGCAGGAGATGTGGGTGCAATACCTGGATTGGGAAGATCCCCTGGAGAAGGAAATGGCAACCTACTCCAGTATTCTTGGAGGGATAATCCCATGGACAGAGAAGCCTGGCGGACTGCAGTCCATAAGGTTGCAAAAAGTTGGACATGACTAGGTGCCTGAGCACACACGCATGGAATTATTGGAGAAACAGCAGAAAATATAAATAGGGCATGCATGTTAAAGTAACAACGGGAAATGTCATTTACCCTTCATACCGGCATAACTTCAGGAGTTACAATATCCACTGCTGGGAAGACTGGAAAACACAGATCTTCTTAACTTAAGATGGGTTACCTCCTGATAAACCCATCATAAGTTGAAAATACCTAACCTACCAAACACAGTTTAGCCTGGCCTACCTCAAACGGGTGCTCAGAGCACTGTGCTTAGCACACTTACGTTAGCCTACAGTTGGGCGAAATCATTTGATATCAGATGTGTTACGATGAAGTGTTGCTAGAAATATAAATCACAACATTTGAGGGGGAAGTAACCTTTAAATATCTTTTAAAAACTGTAAATGCTCATATTGTTTGACTCTGCAGTCTAAATTTTGAGAATCTGTCCTACAGAAATAATAAAACCAGAATGTGCTGTATGTGCCTAGAAGAATGTTCATAGTGGCAAAAAAATTGAGGAAAACCTGAATATTCATAAATAGAATAATTCTGGATAAAATTGACGTATGTCCATACCCAAATATTTATTCGGCTGTTAAGTTGGGGCTGTTTGTCAGCATGGACATATCATTAACTAGGAAAGCACGTGGTGAAATAATGTCTGATTTCCCTATTCTTATAACATATATAGTGAAGACTGTGAATATGATGAAATATGTATCTGTGAGTATGTACTTGCAGATGGCGAAAGCCTCACCCAAGCTGCTGGCAAATTGTCCCGTTCGGGAGGTGGGATGAGGAGGAGGCAATTTTGATCTTTCACTTTTTATTACAAGCACGTGATACTTTTATAATTAATTAAAAAATTAATAATAGATCAAATAAGAATTTTACCAGAGAAGACTTTTTCTAGGAATCATGTAGTGTTTAATCAGCAAGCACTTGGAAGTTTTTCGGGGTACAGAAGTGGATGTATGTTTCTGTGAATCACAGCAGCCTTTGTTTTCATTATCAGTAATCAGGATTGGCAGTGTGTTTTTTGTATTTTCATTAACTATGAAGGCTGCCTGTTCTGGGCTCTGCCATTCCACTTCTTTTTTTTTTTTTTTCTGCCGTTCCACTTCTAAAATGTGCTTGCTTTCACTAGGACTCTCTTCATCAGTGGAATATAATGTAACAGAGTTGGAGCAAGAACTTGAAAATGTAAAGATTCTGAAGAAAAAATTAGGTATTGTACATTTTTTTCCTTTTTTCCTCAACTTATGTATTGGACTTTGTTTCTTATTAAAGACTTTACTGCAGTCTGTAATACTTGTAAAAATTATGAAATCTCTGTGTTACAAGCTTTCAGTCTGCCTAGAACCATTAATAAAGAATGTCTTTTAGTTTGGAGGAAGGATGAATATGGATTTATTCACTTTTTTAGTAGCTGTTTTGTATGTGTACAAAATGAGTTTTCATAGGTGATGATGCTCAAATATATCACCCCACTGTCTTTCACTTGTATTATTTCTGATAAGTAATCTTCTGTGATTCTTATCTTTCAGTTCCTTCTTTTCTTTGTATTTGTCCTTCTTGAGATCTGGGGCATTTCACGAGTATGTGGCTTAATGTCTTCCATCCCCTTGGGCAGTTGGTCATTGTCTCATCAGATACCGCAGCTGTTCCTTTTCTTTTATATCCTCAGACTTCAGTTACAATATGCTGGACGTTTTCACTCTTAAATTTTTCTGTTTTCTCTCCTTTTTAATTTATGTGCTTTGGTCTGATGTTTTCTACTGATCTGTCTTCAGCCACGATACAACTGTTGTCAGAACTATCTGTTGACCCTGAACTTCAGTCACAGTGTTTCTCAGCTCTAGAATTTCCATTTGGTTATTTTTCTTGATTCAAGTTGTGACATTTTCCATTTTGTTGCTTATACTAAGCATATCAGTTATTAATAGTTGCTGTAAAGTTGTTTTCTTTTATGTCCCATATCAGGATCTGCTGAAAGTCTGCTTCTGTTGTCTTCTTTTTCTCTGTCCTACCTCCTGGTAACATTTCTCATACAAAACTGTAACGACTCTGCATGATGCTTTGTTCTCATTGAGAGGATTTACTTTCACTTCTGGTTAGAGTTAGAGTAGGGGCAGTTAGAGTACGGACAGGTCAGTCTAGTCTGTCTGGGCTTAAAGTCATTTGAGACTGGGTTTCGGTCTTCGTGAGGGCTCGTCTGTTTCCGATTTGTCCTTCCTCCTTGGGTACAGCTTGTCTTTGGTCCAGCTAAAAGCCTGCTTGCTCTGTTGTTGACTCTGACCCCATCTTCTTCATGCAGTGTAAGCCTGACAGAAGCAGTGCTCAGCTTCTCTGCCTCCTTCTGCCCCCTTTGGTTCCTCTTCTGAGCCTCTGAGCCACTGATGCCTTGAAGGGGAAAGCAGCTGAGTGTTTTTGCTCTCTCCTTTCCCTGTGAGCACAGCCTCTCAAATTCTGGCTGCCTTGGTAGCTCCAAGCCCTGCTTGTGTCTCGCTGGCTCTGTTGAGCGTGCTGGAAGCTTTGCTCCAGCATCGTTCTCTTCTGCCCTCAGCATCTGTGTTATTCCCCAGCCTTGTGGGTCTGTTTGGAAAGCGCTGTGTGCGGGAGCATGGTGCACACTGAGGCCCCGTCAGCTCACCTGGCAGAGAATGGCCCTCAGCTTCCGTCATCATGGCAGCTCTCTGATATCTTCACACACACTGCTTTTTAAAAAATTAAATGTGATCCAGCTTTTCCAGTTATGGCATAAGGATTGGGGTGAGACAAAGTAGACGTAGGTACTAGAAGTAGAGTTTTGCTTCCAGCCTGTAGAAAACCGGGAGTGTTTATCTTCAGGTTCGGGATTAGAGGGGATTCTTACCCATGTTACCCGGTACTCCAGATTTCTGCCAGTGTGTCAAACTATCAGAATGTAAATATGTAAATTAAAAAAAATACAGAGATAACTGTATTTTCAGGAGTAAGCTGTATATCCACAATATATTTCATTAATAATTGAAATGTCCTTGCAGCATTGCCTGGTGGCTCAGACAGTAAAGAATCTGCCTGCCATGCGGGAAACCTGGGTTTGATCCCTGGGTTGGGAAGATCCCTCTAGAGAAGGGAACGGTAACCCACTCTGGTATTCTGGCCTGGAGAATTCCATGGACAGAGGAGCCTGGCAGGCTACAGTCCATGGAGTTGTAAAGAGTCAGACATGACTGAGCAACTTTCACTTCACTTAGCAGTGTTAAGATTTGAGCATCATAGGATTGAGCTGTATTTAATGTAGCAAACTGATTTTAAAATTAGTTTGTGTAGGAAAATTAAAAACAATTTATGGCTTTAGGAAAATATTTATGTAAAAATAATACATACTGGTTGTAGCAGTAGGGAATGAAAATGTAAATCTGGAGAGAATTTTTAGAAATTGCTGAAACATTCATTATATTTTGTTTTTCCTTCTAATAGAGAGGCGCAAAAAGGCTTCAGCATGGGAAAGAAACTTGGTGTATCCTGCTGTTATGGTTCTTCTCCTCATTGAGACAGTAAGGATTTATTTGCTGTTAAATAAAGCAAATTATTTTCTATTTACTTTAGCATTTGTGTATGGCAATTCCCTTAGCTAAATGTTTTCAGGTAAACTGGTTTTCTGTCAACAGGCTTAAAATCCATGTATGCTTTTTTTTTTTTTTGGTAAAAATTCAATAGAGCAAGAATTAAAATTAAGGGGAATTTTTAAAAAGTTCTCAAGATTATCTGTTTCCTCACAAAAGCAGGAAATTCATTCTTTTGTTTCAATTGAAAATTAAGAAGAGACATGGTGTTGCTGATACCCGGCTCAAACTCTGTGATAGGGTATGAAAATTATTGCATTAGTTCTGATAACATTTTAATCATCTGTTAAGTATGTGCAGTTGGGGGTTTCTAGTTGGTGAAATTGGTTAATAAACGGATCTATGTTACTAGCTTTTGTCTTAAGCTTTGAGATTACAGTACTTTGCAGAATTTTTGAGAATTTATTCTGAAATTTTTATGGTCTCATTATTTCAGGTTTATATGTAGAATTTTGGTCTTTACTGCTTTTCCTCTATTCTAAAGCATACATTTGGTTGGTTACTGAGATTTTAATATATGTATATTGGCAAAATGTCTTTGAAATTCAGAACTGATGGTTTACTTTTTCTGTTGCAGTCCATCTCTGTCCTCTTGGTGGCTTGTAATATTCTTTGCCTGTTGGTTGATGAAACAGCAATGCCAAAGGGAACAAGGGTAAAGTAAAACGCTTGCTGCTTTCTTTCTGTTGCTAAAGTCTTCTGTGTCTTTCTGTTGCTAAAGTCTTCTGTGTCTGCCCCGAGCGCTTCAGATAGGTAGATGGAAGCGTCCACCTTTATGTATGTATATACTTCAAGCTGCGTGAACTTCTTTATGCAAGAGCTTTCGTAAACAGTGTTTATAAACTATGTTTTTTGTTTCTAATTTCTTATTTTAGATTGTCTGGGCCTTGTATCAAGTGTCAGAGTTTCCTTTTATACTTTGTATTAGAGTTTATCTTTGTTTTACTGAAATTCATATTTGTGATCCTTTAAGAAAATGTATATTCTGTGAAATAGTGAAATATAAAGAGTTTATGTTGAGATGATTGTATGGCATCATCGAGTCTATGGACAAGAGTTTGAGTAAGCTCTGGGAGTCGGCAATGGACAGGGAAGCCTCGCGTGCTGCAGTCCATGGGGTCGCAAAGAGTCGGACACGACTGAGCGACTGAAGTTTGCAAAAGATCCAAATATGGTTGTAAGGACTCATGCTTCAGAAGAGTTAGACATTGTGTGAACTTGAATCAAAATGTTCAGTTGTTGGAGGGAGTCAGATGTACATCTTTTCACAAATTGACTTATTAATTTTTTCTCTTTTAAAAAAATTAATGATTTTATTAAATTCCAGAAGTTAGTCTATTTATATATATTTTCCATATGGAAAGTAATTTCCACTAAATACTCATATAAGCCTTTCTTTTTCTAGGTGTCTTTATTAACCTTTGGATACTTAAAGTAGCCTTTACGTTTTGACATTTTATTAACCTTTTTGAAGTTAGCACCTTTGCCATTTCCCCGTAGAAATGACTTCAAAACTTTTCCAGACTTTTCATTCTTTGGGGGGGAAAAATATTTCCTTAACTCTTTCTAGGATCTTCTGTCTGGTCTAAGAATTAAATTGAAATGAGACAGATTAACAGAAGAAAACTTTCAATTATGTGTATAAGGGAGCGCTGTAAGAATAACGAGACCCCAGGACAAGCTGGGTAACTGAGGCTTATATTGCATCTTAGAGAAGAAGAGGGTAGGGCTTGTGACTTTGCGGGGAATAAAGGCAGTTCTCCTGGAGATGGAGAAGCAGCCGTTTGGTAAACAGTTGGGACCCAGAACAGACTTTGGTCTCTAGGTCCTGCCACGTTCCTGGGACCACACGCAGCCCTGACCCTGGAGGGCCTGGCGACAGTGCTCGTCGTGGACCAGGGCCTCTGTCCACACTCTTCCAGGCAGTTACGGGGTGAAGCGGAGGCGGGCTAAAGTGGAAGGCTGGCTGTCTTCTGTTTCTTAAAAACAATCAGCCTGAAGTGACCCTCATGCCAGAGAGATGCCTTTTGCGGTAGCAGACTTTGCTTCCCTACGCGCGTCTTCTCTCTGCACCACATGATCCACTTTTTGTCTCACAGAAGAAAGCCAGTATTTATCTTAATTCCTTTCCTTCAGTCCAGGGTACAGAAGCGAATTCTTTGGGCAGTATTTTCAGTTTAACTCCCTGCCCCAGTGCCTTCAGCACCTGATCACCTCTCACTGCTGGAGCCTCCCAGCTTGCTCCAGGTTCCTGATCCACTAACCGACAGCAACAGGGAGCAGCCCTCTTCCACCCACAGCCTCGTCCTCGTCACTGTTTAGACACAGGTCCGGTGACGGAGCAGGGAGTCCCCTACCGTGCTGACCTCTGTCCGCTTTTTAACCCAGTTGCATGTAGTGTACACTGGGTAAGGCCCAAGCCCCGCGACACACTTGTGTACCGTTCCCTTCCTGCGTGGTGGGCAGGGACAGACACGTGGTGGGCTCTGTTTATGATTGTGTAATAAAATCCGAGCGTCTTACTCCTGCCCGTAGGCCTTCTCTTGAGACAGAGAATGTTTCCAAGGTGTTTTCCATCTGAGTTAATAAGATTTCTGTTAGCATTATTTTTTTTTCTTCAAAAGATTGACAAAAATTGACAAATTCTTTGTCCCTTACCTTATTTATATATGAAATTTCAATGAGTATTCTAACTTCTGTATGCCTATACAAATTAGGTTGTATAAATAATATGTATAATGTTATTTACTGTTTTTTGTTTTTTTCATTAGGCTGACTTTATATTCCTAATTATCCTGGTGTATCTGTTACATGTCATTGAAGCTGATACCAGAATAATAGTTCGTATTCAGAGAGTTGCTTTAATTAGTAAGCTTAGAAAAAATTGTCCCTACTTCAGCAGGAAATGAGTTTTTGCCTTTCTGGCCTTTTAATAAATACTGCTTTTCTTGCTTGTTTTGTTAAGTTCCAGATAAAGGTAGGTTTTGAGAATAGATATAATGTTTAGGAAACAAGGTGCAGCATTGCATTTGAAAGATCTGTGTTGATTAAATCCCTGAACTCCTTAGGGGATGCGAGCATTCCCTGTCTTCCGTCCTCAGCTTACTCCTGACGGACTTTAGTTGTATACTTTTTATATGTTGCCTCCGGGTTCAGACAATTAATGTTCTATTCTTACTGTACTATTATATTTAAAGATTTTTTTCCCCAAGAGTATTTTAGGATTTAACGATAAACGCAGATAAAGAATCTACCTGCCAGTGCAGGAGACTCAGGAGACTCGGGTTGAATCCCTGGTTCAGCAGGATCCCCGGGAGGAGGAAATGGCAGTCCACTCCAGATGTATTCTCATCTAGGAAATTCCATGGGGTCACAAAGAGTTGGACACCACTAAACGTGCGTGCACAGACACGCACGCACGCGTGCGCACACACACACATCATGTCATTTGATAAGTGACTTAAATTGTATCTGAGACGAAACAGAAACGTTTGAGCTTGTTGAATGTTACCATGTGGCTGGTTTCGCTGGTGAGTTCAGCCTCATCCCGTGTTTTATTCTCCTTTGAAAGCCTAGATGTTATTCCAGGGTATTAAACATTTCTAATTTCAACTGTCCTATATTTATGAAACAGCAATTTTAGGGAAACCAAATGTAATAGTGTCACTGAATTCTGAAAAGTGTTTTTTTCCCCCCAGGGGCCTGGAATAGGAAATGCTTCTCTTTCTGCTTTTGGTTTTGTGGGAGCTGCACTTGAAATCATTTTGATTTTGTATCCTTTCTTTAACTGAAGTTCTGTCTGTTAACAAGTTTTCTGGGACAGTGGTAATTTACTAAGACACTTTCCTGCAAGAAACACAAGTCAGTCTTCCTCAAGCACTCCGAGTGGCATTTTGTTCTGTTTTCCTCTGGGCCTGTTGAGGACTTGAGGAAACATTCTTCGGAGAGTTTTTTCCTTGATTCTCACAGCTATCTCATGGTGTCCTCTGTCGTCGGTTTCTACAGCCTCCGAGTTTTTGGAAACTTCATTCCCAAGAAGGACGACACAACCATGACAAAGGTAAGGTCCTTTTAAGTCTTAGGTGGCTGTGCCCCTCTTTGCCTTCCAGGACAAGTGGACTGTTTTATTTAGTGGTCGCCCTGAATGGTTCCTTGCAGTTCTAGGTATTTGTTTGTGAGTTGCGTAAACACACACTGGAAGATTTTCAAAATGCGGAATGAGTGGGAAAAGGATGTGCTCTGTTTAATTTGGATGGTGTCCATTCACTTGTAAATGCGGAGAACCGCAGAGCTTGTTAACCAGCTATAGAAGGCTCCTGAAAGGACCCTTTTTTCCTGCAAAGAAAACGTATTGCTAATGAGTAACTTTGATTGTGCTGACTGTACTTCAGGGAGCTTGTTTGAAATCTGAAGAACTTAGTTGCTACAAGTAGTAGAGACAAAGTATTTCAAATTTGAATAATTAAAGCAAGACGGAAGAGTTCTATTCAGAAACATTTTGTAGTCTGAGGCTAATTTGACTTTCTACAATATGTCATTGGCTTCTGAGTAACAAAGGCTGTTATCTTATATAGAGACTGCATTTGTAAAATATTCCCACAGGCTGACAATGAAGAATCACAGGAGCGGCTGGCTTCTTTTTTTTTTTTATGAGATTTTCCTTATTTTCAGCATATTCTAAAGGGAAGGTGTTATTTTTACATATCTTTTTCTGTCTATTTAAAATGTTATAGCTTCTTGAGATATTTAGCATAAGTAAACGTGAGTGCTGATCTGTGCTTCTGGCATCTTTTATTTAATGAAAGAATAAGTATAGGGTATATTGAAATAGAATTGCTAGAGTTTAGGTGTTTTAGATTTCTGGATTTTGGCTTTACTTCTTAGTTTACATTAGAAGTAGATATTGTATATCCTGGGCTGTAGTCTTGGCTTTAAAAACAGAGTCATAAGTATTGAAGTATTAATTCTTTTTTAACCTGTTAGGTGAATCCTTTTGAAATCAGCCTCTGTCATTAATGTAAAATGCAATTTTCTCTTTGTGTCAGGTACCATGAATACCTTCTAGAACTTACCAATAGAACTTTAAATGTCTGTAGAAAACCTTTCTGGTTCTCTTTGTTTTCTGTATTGAATAGTATCATTAAGAAGTTAGCAAAGTACTGTAGGTAACTAGAACGTACAGTAACTTGCCAGTATGTGAGTGGATTTTACTTAAGCGTGTACTGTGTGGCTGCCCAATATCCTTCCTGATTTCTCTTAACAGATCATTGGGAATTGTGTGTCAATCTTGGTTTTGAGCTCTGCGCTGCCTGTGATGTCAAGAACACTGGGTAAGTTTAAATGAGAACTTTTCACGTAAAGTCTGTACCTTTTCAAGTGTCTTTTCTAAACTTCCTAAACTTCTAAACTTTTCCCCAAAGATCACTCTTTGAAATAAATTATTTCTTCCCACATTATTTTATACCTTTACTTCTATAATTTATTTGTATATAGGGCTGTACCAAAACAAGCACTTTTATCAAATAAAGATCATTGATTTTTTTCAAATGCTTAGAAATATTCCTTTCCAAACAGTAGACTTTATTTTTTTTCACTGACTGGTTAAGCTTTTGAGTCCTCTAGTGAGGAACTGTGAAGTTTTTGTTTTTGTTTTAAATAAAACAATGTTTAATGTCTAGAAAATATTAAACTAATTTTTTCCTACATGAAATGTTTTTAAAAACGTATAATTTAGTATGTGGTTTAAAAAATTGATAATCTGTAAAACGTACTTTAAGCTGCTTTTATGTCCAGGGCATAGTCTTGAAAGCAGTGAGAGCTTTGAGAGCACTGACATACCCACACTGACTTAAAGGGTGTACTTTAGCTCCTTAGTTTTTACTTGCCTGCCATTCATATAGTTTTCTTAATTTTTTCGATGTACAAGAATATTTTGGTCGTCTTTTAAAAGTAAAACATTTCCACTTTGTCATTGAAACAGTTGAATAAATCTTCATTTGATGTTCATATCTTTTGTAAAACACTGTAGCAGACTGTATTCTCAGTTATTGGCTAAATATTGTTTCAGACGAAAATTTCCACTAGGCAGTTCTGTTCCATTTTCTAGTCTCAGATTTTGACTTGAGCATTCACAAATTATTTTTTAAAATCCCATTATTCAACCTTAACAACTAGCTAATGACAAAAATTGCAAGTAACTTTGAATTGCTTTTGTTTTAGCTCTTATGTTGCCTCCATTATTTATTTAAAACTCATAGCTCTCAGGGATGCAGGCTGTGCCAAGAAAGTATAAGCATCATAGTGATCTTCATAATTCTTACAGAGAATTCCATATTTTAGTAAAAAGTGAAATCTAAGTGTAAGTGTAAAAGGGACTGCCTTTCCACAGACTAACACAAAGCTCATTTACTTAAGAGGTCTTATTTCCTTTGTGTTGCGTTATAGGACTTGTTATTGTTTTGACATCTGCTTATGGTGTGCTCATCTTGAAAATGCCGAAAAATACATTTTTGTAAGTTGATTTGTAGCTGTTGTCATTTGTATTATGGAAGTCCAACAATTTCTGTGATGTAGCCAACCTACCATTTTATCATGTATGAAATTCACTGCGCACTGTTATTTAAGATTAATTGTTAATAGTAACATATACTGATTTTATGGAATAAAATTACATGCTGAGTACCATTTTAATACAAAGAAAACAAATTAATGGCAAAATGTGCTTTTTGAAGATCAACACATTAAATTCCTGAGTAGTTTGCCATAGAGATAAATAAAAAGAAGAAAAAGAAAGATGGGACAATTAAAATGCAGCTAACAAACGCCTGGCCCCAGCTGTCCAAACAGGATTAATGGAGTGTATTAGGTACAGTGAGTCATGTGGTGCTTTGCAAAATATCAACACACACTGCGTTACATGTTATGCCCAGTGGCACTGAATAGATGAAAAGAAATAAATACGTTAAACAGATTCATAGAGGCTTTTCACAGTATTAAAAAAGCACATTTCTAGACTAAAAGAAAAAGCTTTATTTTAGTATTATGGGAAATGCAAACTAGAGAGTTACTTTGTCGTTCCTCTATTAACCCTTTAGAATTGAGTCTTTGATTTTAAGAAGATAAAATATAGAGAATTGTCATGAATATTATCCTAGTGTATAACAGGATTTTGATTTACTAGCTGAAAAGCTTATAAGACTAGAATAGAGGATGTATTTAACAACCGAATTCCAAGCTGTGAAAGTTTTCGCTCTTTCTCATTGCCTCTCACAAGGGAGTCCTGACCTTAGGGTGCTCTCATTTGCTTCTGTGAATTCAACCAGCATTCTCAGTTAAATAAGAAACCAAGGAACAAGGGAAATTATCATTTACCTGTATAAGTGCAGTTTTTCTCTTATTTTAATCATTTTTAGTAATGAGAACTTTAACTGAAAATTAGAAATATTTTAAATCCTGTATAAATAATTCATTTGATGATATTTTTGCTTCAAAAATGAAAATATTTTTTAAACAGTGTAATTTGCCAATTGCTATTGCTGTGCCATAAGTGTAAAATATAGCTTTAGAGTTGAATGCCTGGTGTGATATGACAAACTTATTACAGAATTCCTCTGAAATAGCTTCCTATCTTTAAATAGAGAAGATTTTGTACTAATTTTAAAAATTGCCACTGAGTAGATTTTAGAAGTATATCACTTAACCACAAAGCATTAGGTTGCGAGGAGCATTTTGGCCATGTATTCTTAGCCAAATGAAATTAATAGAAAGAATAGCATTTTGTCCATGGGAAACATGAAGGATCTGTGCTTGAGATTTTTTATTCGAACTCTTTAAAACCTTTTAAAAGTGATGCCATACCAGGGGATATGATTTCTAAAGTGTTGTTTTGTTGCCTATATATAGTGTGCAGTTTTTAAAGAATCCAATGTTTTTGAGGCTATGATGTCCATATTTTTAGTAATCAGTTTACTCTTTGATATAATGAACTCTCAAGATGATTAGAGGAGATGGTTGACTAACAAAGTGAAAATAGAAGAGGCTCAAATCTAGTAAATTACCTATAGATGTCCAGATTTTCTATAATAAAATGTTTTAAAGGCAGCCGTGAATTTGAGAATAAATTTTGTGAGATTGCGGACATGTTCTTTGTTATTCTTAATCAAGAAACAACTGAGGGATTGACAGTTTTTACCTTATTCTTTATTTGAAATCTCTTAACAGGAAAAGTTTTCTCAGATACAACCAATAGACTTTGAAATACTGTTACTAATTTCTATTATGAAATTATTTTTATAGTTATGGTTTCATCTCAAAATTTTTTCTGTAAATTTTAAGTTATTCAAGGCCCAAGTGCAGATATATATTTTTATATTTAAATTTATATGGATGCTTACTCTAGTAAAACAAAAAACCCCGACTTATTCTTCCAAGTCAGCTGGAATCTGTTTTTGGTGTTTCCATGTATTATTTCTCATCTGGGTCCCCTCTAGCTCATCATCTCGCAGGAGATGAAGTGGATTATTCTCTTTTGTTCCTTGATGGAGGGAGCATGTTTAGACACTGGTCCTTCGAGGGAGAGGTCCTTATTTGGGTTTTGTGAATGTACTACTAATCTTTACCCCAAGCTTTCCCTCTCCAGTGTGAATCAGAAAGAAATGATCCTTAGACATGACAAATGAGAACTCAAAAGTATAAATCATGATATATATTCCTAGTTATGACTTTCATGTAAAAGTAACTCTTAAGCCCTGTATTGAAAATTTCTTAGCAAAAAATTCTATGTGACTTCATTATATTCTGTTATATCGAAGAGAGTAATAAATGAGTGGTGTGACTAACTTTTGATTGATTACTAATGGTCTTATAACTGAACAATAAATTTGTGTATCTAGTTAGGATTTTTAATAGTAAAGAGAGAGCATTCTGTGTCAAATGTCTGAAAGAATTCAGAGTCACCACTGCTCACTCCTCAGCATTCACGTTCCCGGGGTCCACATGTCGCGTCCTTCTGATGCTGCTCTTATTTCAGAGTCCCTCCTGCCTGAGAGAAGGTTGTATTGGCCACACATTCTAAAGAATTTAGCCGGCTGTTGACATACATTCAAATCCCTTGAATTTTAATTTGATATAAAATATTTTTTCATATGAAGATAATTTCAGTTAGGATTATTCAGTTGGAAGATATAAGATGTAGTTTTTTAAATGTAAACCACAGTAAGGTTATAGTTTGCATTGAGAACCAAGACCCTCCCACCCTGACTGAGAATACTTAAGAGCACACGTGTGCATGGCCAACTCTGAGACCGAGGAACAGGCTATCTCCTCCTTTGTAGGAAGTTCTATTTTAAAATTAGTTTTTAATAAGTATGTACATGAGCAAATTCTACTTATAAAGGATATTAAAAATTAGATCTCAGGCTTGAATTCCTTATGACCACCACTTTTAATCCCAGTCCCCTCTTCAGAGTTTCCAAGAACCAGTTTAATGTGTATAGTTATTTAAAATCTTTTTCTGGGTACACACACACACACAGACACAGCACTATGTAGAAAATTGAAAACTCTCACCTGGGTATTACTTTATGTGACTCCTAACTTCAGTGTCCACCCAGTAGGAGTTAGAAGAGGTTTCGAACTCATTTCTTGTACCAGAATTCAGTCAGCTGAAAATGAATTTCAAACTAGAATACTTACCTCTTCCTGCTCAGATCACCTCTGGCTTCCGAGTCGCCCAGTTGTGTGGGTTTTGCTGTTGTCTTAATTGTTCTGCCGCACTTGCGCTTTGTAAGCCCTCTTCTCAGATCTCCTCTCTCTTCATTTCTGGGCACCACTCACTTTTTCTCCTTCTCCTTCTCCGGCCGTCCTTCGACTGTCTCTCATTGCTCGTCAGCCTCACCCGCACACTTGCCCCCACCGCCCTCCCTGAGCTGGGGCAGCGGCCGCAGCCCTGTCCTCCACGTGGCGTCCCGCAGCTCCTCACATGGGCCGTTCCGACAGCAGGACCCATTCGTGCGTGTGTGTGCGTCTGTCCTCCCCACTCCTTCCCTCCTGCCCTCACTCCCTCCTGCTCTTTCTCCCCTCCCTTGTCCTTCCCTTTTAGTCCTCAGGCACTTTCTATACCGTGCACCAAACCAGAGAGTTGGGAGTTGCGTTAGGAACCTCCATGTCTGGTACCAACACCTAAGGGCCCTGCTGTTTTCATCTTGTTACTCTCTCTCACATGGGACTTCCCCGGGGGTCCAGTGGTGAAGACTCTGCACTTCCATTCAGGGGGCATGGGTTTGATCCCTGGTCAGGGAACTGAGATCCCACATGTCACACAGCACAACCAGAGAAAAAAATTTTTCTCACATTCACTCTGCCTTTCCATTTCCTTTAATAAAAGAAAAGTGAAAAGAATCAGATTTGTTTGTCAAGTAATCAAAGCAGAGGGTTGAGTGTATGGTTTTAGTTTAATATTTCGTTGTGAAGGATTGCTCATGAGCTGGGTTTTAAACACATGTTCTTTCCTCTGAGGAGAGGAGAGTAGGAAGTACGGCTGAAGCAAAAGCACTAGTGTTAGCCATTCACTGGTGTGTCTGACTCTTTGCGACCCCGTGGACTGTAGCCGAGTGGGCTCCTCTGTCCATGGGGTTCTCCAGGCAAGAATATTGGACTGGGTTGATATTTCCTTCTCCAAAGGGTCTTCCCAACCCAGGGATTAAACCCACATCTCCTGCATTGCAGGCAGATGCCTTACAACTGAGCCACCTGGGAAGCCCTAAAAGCACCAGGGAAGTGTTTAGTTTTTCAGATGAGGCCATGACATTGAGAGCTACTCTGGAGGCCCCCCATCTCGGGAGAGTTTCTCTAGGAAGAGAGTGAGTGGATCTCTATTGGAGATCTTAAACGTTCACTTGTTTTAAAATTAGTACTTTAGTTTTGTTCTTGGACTATGATTATAGTTCCCTTTCATTTAACTTTAGTTTGTATTAAAATTCATATACATTAGTTCATCTGGACTAGTAAGTTAAATTGCCTTCACATTAGGACAAAATGTATTTGTAGCATATAAACAGTGATGACCAAAATTGATTTGATATTTACAAGCACACTTTCCCATCTCCAAGCCCACACTGGCTCACATTGTTCCCACAACCCTCCCCAGCTTTGCTCTACCTCTCCAAGTCTTCTCATTCTGTAAAGACAGGTCAGATCCTCTGTCACGTGTGAAAGGTGTATCGGATTCTTGCTTCAGCCTTGTGTTACACTTGTTTTAAAAAGAGAAAAAGGAGTGAAGCATTGGACACATACTCCAGTGTGTTTGAACCTAGAATACACTGTGCAGAGTGAAGTAAGCCAGGCACAAAAGGCTCCATAGTCTGTGGCTCCTCTCGCATGGGGCGTCCAGAACAGGAAAATCCGTAGAGACGAGAGTGGTTAGCGGTGGCCAGAGGTGAGGGGGCAGTGGAGAGGGCTGGGGTAGTGATAGAAATGTTTTTCGGTTAGATCGAGATGGTGGCCAATACTTGTTCTCTGGCTTGACTTGTAATCTTATCCCAAGGGTAAGTTTTTTTCTTAAAATTTTATTTGTTGTTTTTTTTTTAGCCTAGCTGACATACAGTATTAGCTTCAGATGTTCAGCACAGTGATTTGATGCTTGTGTACATTATGCATTGATCCCCACCATAAGCTTAGGGTGAGCATCTGTCATACAGAGTTATTACAGTGTTACTGACCATATTCTCCATGCTGTATATTAAGTCCCTGTGGCTTATTTATTTAATAACTGGAGGTTTGTACCTCTTATCCCCTTTACATCTTTCACCCACCCTCCCACTTGCCTCCCCTCAACCTGTTTGTCCTCTGTATCTGTGAGTCTGTTTTCATTTTGGTTTGTTTTTTAGTTTCCACATATAAGTAAGATCATATGGTGTTTGTGTTTCTCTGTCTGGCTTGTTTCATGATACCTCTCTATCCGTCCATGTGTTGCAAGTGGCAAGATTTCAGGGTTTTAATGGCTGACTAATGCTGCCTTGTGTGCATGTAACTGTGTATGTATTGTGTGTCTTACATGCCCTTTATCCATTCCTCTGTCAGTGGACACTTGGGTTACTTCCATATCTTGGCTGTTGTAAACAATGCTGAGTGAACATCGAGGTGCATGTATATCTTGAATTAGTGTTTTGCTACTCTAGCCTTCTTTTCTTTTCTGTTTGCATGAAATACTGTTTTCCACCTCCTTTCTTTCAGTCTGTGTGTGCCTTTAGATCTGAAGTAAGTCTCTAGTGAGTAGCGTATAAATGGGTCTTGTAATTCTTTTAGCCACCGTATGCCTTTTGATTAGAGCATTTAGTTCATTTATCTGTTTTAAAATAATTATTTATGGGTACTTATTTATTACCAGTTTGTTAATTGTTTTTAAGGTTTTTGGGTAGTTCTTTGTTTCTTCATTTCTTCCCCTCCCTTGTGATTTGATGACTTCGTTTAATGTTATATTTGTATTTCCTTCTGTTTAGTTTTCATGTATTTTTACTGTTTTTATGTTTGAGGCTAATATGATATTCATGCATAACAACCTCCTCTGTATAGAGCAGTCCATTTTAAGTTGATGGTTGCATCAATTTGAGCAGTTTGTAAAAGCACTGCATCTTACCCTCTTCTTCCTCACACTTTATGTTTTTGGCATCACATTTTATATCTTTTTATTTTGTGTGTCACTTGACTATTGTTTTAGATATGGATGTTTTTCACTACTTTTGTTTTTTAACCTTTATGCTAGCTTTACTGGAGCTTCCCAGGTGGCTCAGTGGTAATGAATCTGCTTGCCAGTGCAGGAGGTGCAGGAAATGTGGGTTCGACCCCTGGGTTGGGGAGATCTCCTGGAGGAGGAAATGGCGACCCACTCTAGTATCTTGCCTGGAAGATTCTATGCATAGAGGAGTCTGGTGGGCTGCAGTCCAGGGGTCGCAAGGAGTCAGATGACTGCGTGCATGCCTGCTGGCTTTACAGGTCACTGAGCCATTACCTTTATGCTTGCCTTTACTGGTGAGATTTTTTTTTCTTTTATAAGTTTCTTGTTTCTAGTTATGGCTTTTTCTTTTCCCTGTAATGAAGTACCTTGTTAAGCCAGTTTAGTGGTGATGAACCAACTTTCTTAGCTTTTGCTTATTTGGGAAATTATTTCTTCTTCAATTCTAATAATCTTGCTGGTTAGAGTATTCTCGGTTTTGTCTTTTCCCTTCAGTACTTTCATATATTATACCAGTCCCTTCTGGCCTGTAAAGGTCATACTGAAAAACCAGCTGAACTGTGGGGGTTCCCTTGAATGTGATTAGTTGTCTTTCTCTTGCTGCTTTTAAGAGTCTTTCTTTAATGTTTGACATTTTAATAATAACGTGGCTTGGTTTGGGTCTGTTTGGGTTCATCTTACTGGCGAGCACATCCTCCACCCCTCTCCCCCACCAACGTTTACTCATGCTCTGATGGATAGCCCAGCTCCCCTCTTTCTCCTGCAGTGACAATGTGTTCCTACTCCCAGTGCTTCCGAGACGTGTGCCATTAGATTAACGTCCAGCCTCTGTGCGCTGGCACAGCACGGTGTTTATGCCCACCTGTGTGTCCCACTCAGTGCTGCAGCCCTGGTTCAGGTTGTGACAGGGGCGCTCTTCTGATGTGCTGGGGTAAGAATCGAATACAGCTCTGTCCATGAGGTCGTTGAGTGTGTTACTTTGTCTGTGGTGAATAATTTCATCACCACCTATTCCCTGGCATAACCTAACATGTCATTTGAGAGTCATCTCAGCCATTAACTCCACAGATAAAGTTTTCCTTGAATTTCTCCCCCTTTAAGCTCCCTCCTGCATACTCCCATAATACTTCTCTCTGCTGCTGCTGCTGCTAAGTCGCTTCAGTCATGTCCGACTCTGTGCGACCCCAGAGACGGCAGCCCACCAGGCTCCCCCATCCCTGGGATTCTCCAGGCAAGAACACTGGAGTGGGTTGCCATTTTCTTCTCCAGTGCATGAAAGTGAAAAGTGAAAGTGAAGTCGCTCAGTCGTGTCCGACTCCTAGCGACCCCATGGACTGCAGCCTACCAGGCTCTTCCATCCATGGGATTTTCCAGGCAAGAGTACCGGAGTGGGGTGCCATCGTCTTCTCTGGATACTTCTCTCAGTCCTCTGCATATCTGCCGTGTCGCTCATCACACTGTATTCTGACTGCTCACGTTTTGCTCCACAAAACTGTGGTCTCCTTAAGGAAAGCCGTGGTCAGGTATACCCAGTGTCTGCATGTAGCATTTAGGTCATGTGTGTGCAACAAGGAACTCATGTGCTTTTCAGTTTTCCATTTTACTTAACTGTACAGAGACATCCATGAAGGGAATAAATGGCATACATACCTACTTGTAACTCTTACAGTACTGTGTAGGGTTAGGAATATGATAGGAACTCAAAAATACTGTAAAATGTGACTCATACCACAACAGCAAGTACAGAAATAAAGAATTTCTAATTAAATCTATTTGGCACAGCCATACACTAATATATCCATGCATGGTATGGAGTATATAGTGTGAAGCCTGTTAAATACATTTTAACAGCTTTATTGAAATAAATGAAAATGACATATTGTAAACTGTACTCATTTTAAGTGTGTAATTTGATAAGTTTTGCCTTAACGTGTGTGACTGTGAATCTGTCACTGCAGTCAAGACAGCGAGCAAGTCTGTCGCCCGCAGATGCTCCCTTCTGGCCCTGGGTAGCTCCTCGTCATACCGTCCCCCACCTCCCCAACCCCAGTGTCCCCAGGCAACCACTGACCTTTCTGTGACAATAAAAGTAGTTCACATTTCCTAGAATTTTTTGTAAGTAAAGTCACTATGAACTATTTTTGTTTCTTTAACTCATTGTGTTTAAGACCAACCCATGCTATATGTGTCAGTAGTCTCTTTTCTAGTATTGCATTGTTTGTATATATCACAATTTGTTTTTCTGCTCACCCACTGAAGGACATTTGAGTTGTTTACAGCTTCTGCCAAGTCGCTTCAGTCGTGTCCGACTTGTGCAACGCCATGGACTGCAGCCTACCAGGCTTCTCCGTCCATGGGATTCTCCAGGCAAGAACGCTGGAGTGGGTTGCCATTTCCTTCTCCATTACAGCTTCTAGCTACTATTATAAATGAAGCTGCCATGGACATTCACATCTAAGTCTCTGATTATATGAATTTAGACTTTGATTTCTCTTGGGTAGTAACTGTTAATAGAAATGGAATGCCTGGGCGTATACTTCAGTTTTAAAGGAATGGCCAAACTGTTTCAAAGTGCTCATGCCATTTTTATGTCTGCATCACAAGTGCATGAAAACTCTGCACGAAAACTTCTTCTACATCTTTACCAATACTTGGTATAGTCACTCAGTTTAAGGTCAGCCCTTCTAATAGGTGTGTAGTGAACTTAACTTGAATTTCCCAGATGACTAATGTGCTCATTTGTCATCTGTATATTTTCTTTGATGAAATATTTATTCAGATCTTTGGCTCGTTTTAAAAATTAGGTTGATTTTCATATTGTTGAGTTTTTTGTGCTATTTACATATTCTGGATAAAGGTTCTTTATCAAGATATGTGATTTGAAAATATTTCCCCCATTCAGTGGCTTGTCTTTTTATTCTTTTACCAATATTTTAGAAAGTACAGATGTTCTTAATTGGATGAAATCAGATTTACCAAATTTTCTTTTATGGATTGTGCTTTTGGTGTCATATATACTAAGTCTTCCTCTAACCAAGGTCACAAAGATTATCTCTTGTGTTTTCTTCTAGAAGCTTTATACTTAGGTCTGTGACCTATTTTGAGTTAATTTCTGTATATAGTATAAGGTATGAATTAAAGTTTATTTCTTGGCATATGGTAACCAATTACTGAAGCTTGAGAATTCTCTTCCACTCAGTTGCTTTTGAAACTTCGTTGGGAACCAGTTGTCCATCTATGTGTGAGTGTGGGTCTCTTTCTGAACTCAGTTGTGTCCTATTGATGTCCTTGTCTTTACACTAGTACTACACCATCTGGGTTAATGTGGGCTGATGATGAGACAAAAAGATATGGCACTGAAAGATGAACTGCCCAGGTCGGTAGGTGCACTGTTGGAGAAGAGAGGAGAAATAACCTCAGAAAGAATGAAGAGGCAGAGCCAGAGCAAAAACAACACCCAGCTGTGGACATGACGGTGATGGGAGTGAAGTCCATGCTGTAAAGAGCAATATTGCACAGGAACCTGAAATGTCAGGTCCATGAGTCAAGGTAAATTGGAAGTGCTCAAACAGGAGAAGGCAAGAGTGAACATCAATATTTTAGGAATCAGTGAACTCAAATGGACTGGAATGGGCGAATATAACTCAGATGACCATTATATCTACTACTGTGGGCAAGAATCCCTTAGAAGAAATGGAGTAGCTATCATGGTCAACAAAAGAGTCTGAAATGCAGTACTTGGATGCAATCTCAAAAACGACAGAATGATCTCTGTTCATTTCCAAGGCAAACCATTCAATATCACAGTAATCCAAGTCTATGCCCCAACCAGTAATGCTGAAGAAGCTGAAGTTGAATGGTTCTATGAAGACCTACAAGACCTTCTAGAAGTAACACCCAAAAAAGATGTCCTTTTCATTACAGGGGACTGGAATGCAAAAGTAGGAAGTCAAGAAACACCTGGAGTAACAGGCAAATTTGGCCTTGGAATACGGAATGAAGCAGGGCAAAGGTTAATTGAGTTTTGCCAAGAGAACGCACTGCTCATGGCAAACACCCTCTTCCAACAACACAAGGGATGACTCTACACATGGACATCACCAGATGGCCAACACCAAAATCAGATTGATTATATTTTTTGCAGCCAAAGATGGAGAAGCTCTATACAGATCAGGAGAAGACCAGGAGCATGACTCAGATCATGAACTCCTTATTGTAAAATTCAGACTTAAATTGAAGAAAGTAGGGAAAACCACTAGATCATTCAGGTATGACCTAAGTCACATCCCTTATGATTATACAGTGGAAGTGACAGATAGATTCAAGGGATTAGATCTGATAGACAGAGTGCCTGAAGAACTGTGGACGGAGGTTCATGACATCGTACAGGAGGCAGTGATCAAGACCATCCCCAAGAAAAAGAAACGCAAAAAGGCAAAATGGTTGTCTGAGGATGCCTTACAAATAGCTGAGAAAAGAAGAGAAGCAAAAGACAAAGGAGAATGCATTTGAATGCAGACCCCATTTGAATGCAGAGTTCCAAAGGATAGCAAGGAGAGATAAGAAAGCTGTCCTCAGTGATCACTGCAAAGAACTAGAGGAAAACAATTGAATGGGAAAGACTAGAGATCTCTTCAAGAAAATTAGAGATACCAAGGGAACATTTCATGCAAAGATGAGCTCCATAAAGGACAGAAATGGTATGGACCTAGCAGAAACAGAAGATATTAAGAAGAGGTGGCAAAAATACACAGAAGAACTGTACAAAAAAGATCTTCATGACCCAGATAACCGTGATGGTGTGATCACTCACCTAGAACCAGACATCCTGGAGTCCAAAGTCAAGTGGGCCTTACGAAGCATCACTCTGAACAAAGCTAGTGGAGGTGATGGAATGCCAGTTGAGCTATTTCAAGTCCTAAAAGATGATGCTGTGAAAGTGTTGCACCCAATATGCCAGCAAATTTGGAAAACTCAGCAGTGGCCACAGGACTGGAAAAGGTCAGTTTTCATTCCGATCCCAAAGAAAGGCAATGCCAAAAGGAATGTTCAAACTGCCAGACAATTGCATTCATGTCACATGCTAGCAAAGTAATGCTCAAAATTCTCCAAGCCAGGCTTCAACAGTACATGAACCATGAACTTCCAGATGTTCAAGCTGGATTTAGAAAAGGCAGTGGAACCAGAGATCAAATTGCCAACATCCATTGGATCATCGAAAACGCAAGAGAGTTCCAGAAAAACATCTACTTCTGCTTTATGGATTATGCCAAAGCCTTTGACTGTGTAGATCACAACAAACTGTGGAAAATTCTTAAAGAGATGGGAATACCAGACCACTTACCACTTACGTGCTGCAGTCTATGGGGTCGCAGAGTCAGACACGACTGAGTGACTGAAGTGGAACTGATGATGAGACTTGAAACCAGGTACTGTGAGACCTTCAGCTTTGTTCTTTTTTTCAGAATGGTTTTAGTTATTCAAAGGCCTTTTGCATTCCTATATAAATTTTAAAAATAGCTTGTCATTTTTCAAATAAATGTCTGCTAGGATTTGGATTTGGATTGTGTTTAGTCTGTAGAACAAACTGGAGAGGATTAACACCTCTACAGTATTGAGTTTTTCAGTCCCTGAACACTCTGTACTTACTTAGTTCTTTGATTTGTCTCACCAGTTTTTGTAGCTTTTTGTTTACATCTTGCACATTTGATGTTTTTGTGAATGGTGTTTTTAAAAAATTTAGTTTCCAATAGTTCATTTGTAGTACATAGAAATGCAATTGATTTCTTTATATTGATCTTTTTCAGCATTGCTCAGTTCATTTATTAGTTCTATTAAATCTGTTTTATAGGTTTCATTGAATTTTTTACTTGGATGTTTATGATTCTGTGAATAAAGACAGTTTTCCTTCCTCCTTTCCAGTACAGATGCCTTTACCTGCTTTTCTTGTCTATCGCATTGAGCAGAGACTACAGTGCAGTGTTGAATAGAAGCGGTGAGGGCAGGTGTTCTTGGCTTGTTCCTCACTGTAGTGGGAAAGCATTCTGGTTTTTACCACTAACTGTTATTAGCTGGAGTTTTTGTTACTTTGTTTTGGTAGACGCCTTTTACCGGTTGAAGAAGTTCCCTTCTTGTCCTGCTTAGCTGGAGTTGTTTTAATCAGGATTGGATGTTGGATTTTGTTAAATGCTTTTTCTTCCTCTGTTGAGATAATCATTCTCTTTTTTAGTCGTTGATGCCGTGTTCATTTTTTTGGTTTCATTTGTTTTCCTTTCTGTTTCATTTTGAATAGTGTCTGTTAATAATGTCTTAAAAGTCTACTAATCTTTTCTTTTGCAGTGTCTAATCTGTCATTAATTCCATCTAGTGTATTAGTCATATCTTGCATTGTAATTTTTCTCTGAAGAAGGTTAATTTAGGTCTGTTTTATGTCTTTTATGTCTCTTTTTACCAGGTTCAATCTTCTAACTTCTAAAGTGTAAGAAATATGGTTATAATTGTTTTAATGTCCTTGCTAGTCATTTTGTCATCTGTGTCATTTCTGAGTTGGTTGTTTTTCCACAAGCCAGTGTGTTCGTCAGTCAGTGTGTTCGTCAGTTCCTAGCTGAATACTCAAGAGAGGTCCTCTGTCTCCCTCCCAGGTTCCCACCCTGTGCAGCTGTCCAGCCACTGTGCTGTCCCAAGCTCCAGCGCGCCTCTTTACCTTGGTGAGGCGGCTGGATTCTGTCCCTCTTCCCTTCCACTCTGCATTCAGGAAGCCCTCTTTAGGTAGGAGCTATGGCAGACAGCAATTCATGGGGTTGCAAAGAGTTGGACACGACTGAGCGACTGAACTGAACTGATGGCATTCAGAGGACCACGTTGCTTGTTTCTCATCTCTTAGCATCATTGACCTTCATTGCTATATGTCCAGGGTCTTGAATACCACAAGTTTGCATATTTTGTCCAGTTTTTTGATTAATGAAAGTGTGAGAGACTGTCTCCTTTATTTAGCTTTGGCTGGACTCCGAAGTCAATGAACATATTTCTAATTGATGTACTATAATGAAAACTTGTTTGCAGAGTAAGACTGGTCAGATTTAAAGTCTTTCCTTTAACAACATTGTCTTCCATTACCCCTAAAAAGTGGGACCTCTTGTTAGTTTTAGAATTTTTGTGTGTGTGTGAATAAATAAAACAATTTACAGTGAGCTTATTTACATTAGTCCTGAAATTAATGATGTTCATGATTAATTATGGATTTTATTATTTTATATTCTTTAAGTCACATTTAATTTTTGATACTGTGTAGGTAAATTTTATATCAAAAGCCTGGTTTTAGAGAAGGGAATTTAAAAATCTAGTCAAGATAATAATTTATACTAACTATTATGGGAATCCAGAGAGGGGGAAAATGTGTTAATCCCAATATTTTATCAGAGAACATTCAATTTATAAATTTGCTTTCTATAGCAAAATGTATGTGCTCTTTTTGGCAGTCTTTCATTAAAGCCATGGATATTCATGGCAGTCATTTGTATGATATGCCAGCAAACATGATTTATTGAGAAAGTTACTTTAATGGTCCTTTTAGTGTGTCAAGCTTTATATATTCTCTCACAACTTCTTGCTAGTTAAGGAACATGAATATGCTTGCTAAAAGTCAAAGTTGACTCAGGTGGGCTAACAAACGTAAATTCCCTTGACTCATACTGCAGGTGGAGTAATCAGCTCTGTCTTGAAGTGAGGTTTTGTCCTTAGTTCTTTTATAGGTATGGATAAAGAAAAGATCTTTATTCAAGGAACTATGCATAAGACATTTTCAGTTTAATCCTAGTGCAGGGAGCTGATTTCGTGGTTTATTGTGAAGAGTATTTTATTGACAGATAATTCAGATAATGTTACCATATGCTTAGCTGCTGCTTACTAACTGAGCTTCTTACCTGGTATATCTTTTAAAGAAATGAACTTCTGAGTGGAAATAAACTTTTCAGTGTTTGACTAAGAGAGTTGTAGTTATTGTTGTTCAGTCGCTCAGTTGTGTCTGTCTCTGTAACCCCATGGACTGCAGCATGCCAGGCTTCCCTGTCCTTCACCATCTACCAGAGCTTGCTCAAACTCATGTCCATTGAGTCGGTGATGCTAACCCACCATCTGATCCTCTGTTGTCCCCTTCTTCTCCTGCCCTCAGTTTTCCCAGCAACAGGGTCTTTTCCAGTGAGTCGACCCTTCACATCAGGTAGCTGAAGTATTGGAGCTTCAGCTTCAGTGACAGTCCTTCCAATGAATATTTAGGATTGATTTCCTTTAGGATTGACTGGTTTGATCTTCTTGCAGTCCAGGGTACTCTCAAGAGTCTTCTCCAGCACAATTCAAAAGCATCAATTCTTTGGTGCTCAGCCTTCTTTATAGTCCAGCTCTCACATCCATACATGACTGCTAGAAAAACCATAGCTTTAATAGACAGATCTTTGTTGGCAAAGTAATGTCTCTGCTCTAATATGCTTCCAGTGAGGAAGCATCTTTTAATTTCATGGCTGCAGTCACCATCTGCAGTGATTTTGGAGCCCAAGAAAACAAAGTCTGTCACTGTTTCCATTGTTTCCCCATCTACTTGCCATGAAGTGATGGGACCAGATGCCATGATCTTCATTTTTTGAATGTTGAGTGTTAAGCCAACTTTTTCATTCTCCTCTTTCACCTTCATCAAGAGGCTCTTTAGTTCCTCTTCGCTTTCTGCCATAAGGGTGGTGTCATCTGCATATCTGAAGTTATTGATATTTCTGCTGGCAGTCTTGATTCCAGCTTGTGCTTCATCCACCCTGGCATTTCACATGATGTACTCTGCATATAAGTTAAATAAGCAAGGTGACAATATATAGCTTTGACGTGCTCCTGTCCCAGTTTTGAACCAGTCTGTTGTTCCATGTCAAGGACAGTTAAATAACATTAAATAATTAAAATTATCTTATGGTTAATAGTGTTTTAAAATTTGCTGCCTTAGTACCCTTTTATGTCTTTCAGAAATAGAGATTTTGAAGTGTTTTACATTTGTACAAGTCTTTATTAACATGTCATTCACCCAGGGGATTTTTGCAGAAATTTGTGCCTGTGGCTGACTATTTGTTATGTAAGTGAATAGTGAAACACTTCGATCAATATTTGGGTAACAAAAGACATATTAATACATCTCTGGTCAATAAGTTGTTAAAACTTTTAAGTATTGCTGTTTTTTCTTAAGTGTTGGTATTATCAATAAAAAAGTACACTAGTCCAAATGGACTTTATAGTTCAGTCACCCAGTTGTGTCCATCTCTTTGCGACCCCATGAACTGTAGCATGCCAGGCCTCCCTCCTGTATATATGTGTGTGTGTGTGTGTGTGTGTGTGTGTGTGTGTATATTTATTTATATATACTTATATAGGCTATTCCATCCAAAAGCAGAATACACATTCTTTTCAAGTGCCCAAGGAACAGTCTCCAGAATAGATCACATGCTAAGCCTCAAAACAAGTCTTGGTAAATTTATGAAAATTGAAATCATATTGAGCATCTTTTCTAACAGCAATGCTTTGAAACTAAAGAGCAGCTACAATCTTTAAAAAATTCCTGAGGCTTCCCTGATTTGTCCAGTGGCTAAGAATCCATGCTTCCACTGCAGGGGGCGTGGTTTTGATCCCTGCTTGAGACCCCACATGCTGTGTGGTGTAGCCAAAAGATAAATTCTCTGAATCACCTTTGCAGAGAAAATAAAAGTATATTAAAAAACAAACAAAAAACTTCCCAGAGCACAAACATATGGAGGCTAAGCAACATGTTCGTAAGCAACCAATGGGTCACTGATGAAATCAAAGGAGAAATTTTAAAATACCTATAGACAAATGAAAACAGTGAGCCAAAATCTGTGGGGTTCAGGAAAAGCAATTCTAAGAGGGACATTTATAGTGATACAGGCCTACCTCAGGAAACAAGAAGAATTTCAAATAAAGAATCTTACAGAGAAAGGAGAGCAAACAAAACACAACATTAGTAGAAGGAGAGAGTCATGAAAAATCAGAGCAAAGATAAATGAAACTTAAGAAAATAGAAATCGATGAAATTGAGAGCTGGTGTTTGAAAAGAAACAAAATTGATAAACCTTTACTCAGACTGATTACGGAAAAAATGTGAGGGCCCAAATAGCAGAAATTATAAAGAAGACATTACAGCCTACGCCACAGAACTACAAAGGATCATAAGAGATTACTAAGAAGAACTGTATGCCCCAATAAAATGGACAGCCTAAAAGAAGTGGACAAATTCCTAGGAGTGTACAGTCTCCCAAGACTGAACCAGGAAGATATAGAAAATATGAATAGGTAGTTACTAGTAATGAAATAGAATTAGAAATGAAAACTCCAACAAACACAAGTCCAGGACCAGACGGCTTCACAGGTGAATTCTAACAAACATTTGGAGAAGAGTTAACACCTATCCTTTTCAAACACTCCAAACAATTGCTTAGGAAGGCACACTGTCACCCTGGCATCCCTGGTATTAAAATCAGACAAAGATACCACACACAAAAAAATTATTGTCCAATATCACTTGAGTCAGCGTGTGCAAAAATCCTCAACAAAATCTTAGCAAAGTGAATTCAACAGTACATTAAAAGGATCGCACACTATGATCAAGTGGGATTTATTCCAGGGATGCAAGCAAGGATGGTTAAATATCTGCAAATCAGTGTGATATATCAAATTAAGAAACTTAAAGTATGCAAATCATATTGCTTATCTCAGTAGATACAGAAAACTCTTTTGTCAAAATTCAGCATCCATTTATGATAAAAACTCTGCACAAATTGGGTAGAGGGAACATACCTCGACATAATAAAGGCAATATATGATAAACCCACAACTGACATCAAACTCAGTGCTGAAGAGTTGAAAGCACTTCATTAAAGATCAGGAACAAGATAAGGATGCCCACTCCTGCCACTTTTATTCAACACACTAGGTGAAAACCTAGTCACAGCAGTGAGACAAGAAAAAATAACTAAAAGGAACCTAAATTAGAGAAAAAGTAAAACTATCACTGTTTTCAGGTGACATATACTAATAGAATCCTACAGACACTGCCAAAAAACCACTAGAGCTTATCAATGAACTCCATAAAGTTCCAGGATGTAATATTAATATATAAAGATCAGTAGACAGAAATCTGTTGCATATCTCCACACTAAAAACAAACTATCAGAAAAATTAATTTAAAAAAGAATCCCATTTACCATTGTATCAAAAAGAGCAAAATACCTAAGAGTATATCTAAATAAGGAGATTAAAGATCCATGCTCAGAAAACTATGACATTGATGAAAGAAATTGAAAGCAACAAAAACAGATGAAGGGAAATACAATGTTCATGGATTGGAAGAATTAACACTGTTAAAATGACCATACTACCTAAGATAATCTACAGATTCAGTACAATCAAAATACCAATGACATTTTTCACCGAAGTAGAACAAATAATTCTAAACTTCGTGTGGAACTATATAAAAGATACTGAAGTACCAAAACAGCTTTGAGAAAGAAGATTAAAACTGGAGGTCAGTGTGCCCTGATTTTAAACTATACCACAATACTACATCCATCAAAACAGCATGGTACCGGCACAAAAACAGACATATGTGTCCATGGAGCAGAATAGAAAGCCCAGAAACGAATCCATCCACCTATGGTCAATTAATCTGTGACAGAGGAGGCAAGAATATACAATGAGGAAAAGAAAGCCTCTTCAGTAAATGATGTTGTGAAAAACTGGGCAGCTACATGCAGAGGAGACTGAACCATGTTCTCACATCATGCACAAAAATAAATACAACACAGGTTAGAGATGTAAATGTTAGACCTGAAGTCATAAAACTTCTAGAGGAAAGCATAGGCAGTATGCTCTCTGACATTGGTCTTAGCAGTATTTTGGGGAGATCTGTTTCCTCAGGCAAGGGGAGCAAAAGCAAAAATAAGCACATGGGACCACAGCAAACTAAAAGGCTTTTGCACAGTGAAGGGAACTCAGCAAAATGAAAGGCTGCCCACTGGATGGAAAAGATATTTGCAAATGATACATCCAGTAAGGAGTTAATATCCAAAATATTGCAAAGGATCAATGCCAAGAAACCAAACATCCCAGTCCAAAAACGGGCAGATTTAAATAGACATTTCTGCAAAGAAGACATACAGATGGCCAAAAGACACATAAAAAGATGCTCAGCATCATTAATTATTAGAGAAATGCACATCAGAATTACACTGAGGCATCACCTCACACTGGCCAGAATGGCCATCATCAAACAGTCTATATATAAATGCTGGAGAGGGTGTGGAGAGAAAGGAACCCTCCTGCTCTGTTGATGGGAATGTTGATTGGTGCAGCCATTGTGGAGAACAGTATGGAAGTTCCCTAAAAAACTAAAAATAGAGCTACCATATGATCCAACAGTCTTACTCCTGGGTAGGTTTCTGAAGAAAATGAAATCCCTAATTAGAAAGTAAATATGTACCCCTGTGTTGATTGCAGCGTTATTTACAGTAGCCAAGATTCGGAAGCAGCCTCAGTACCCATGAACAGATGAATGGATAGAGATGTGGTACGTACACACACACACACACACACACACACACACACAGGAATATGACTCAGGTGTGAAAGACTAACATATTGCCATTTGTGGCAACATGGCTAGACCTAGAGGGCGTCATGTTGATAAAACAGGCCAGATAGAGAATGACATGCTGTGTGACTTCACTCACATATGAGCTCTAGAAGACAAAAATGAGCAGCAAAACAGAATCAGAGTCACAGACACAGAGAGCAGACAGGTGGTTTCCAGGGCTGGGTGGTGAGTGGGGGAGAAAAACAGGTGCAGGAGATGAGGTCTGCAAAATTCACAGGATCTCAAATGTACAGTGTGGAGAATATAGTCAAAAACTAGATGGTGATCATTCTGAAATGTATAGAAATACCAAATCACAGTGTCACGTCATAGGAACTTGGAGAGTGTTTTAGGTTGATTATACTTCAAAAGCAAACTCTTAGGAAAAAAGATTGGATTTGTGGTTACCAGAGGCAGGAGGTAGAGGAGGGGGAATTGGATGAAGGTCATCAGCAGGTACAAATGTCCAGTTACGAGATGAATCGTAGGGACATGATGTACAACATGACAAATACAGTTATTTGCTGTGTGTTATATAGGAAAGTTGTTAAGGGAGTGAATCCTAAGAGTTTTCATCACATGGAAAAAAATTTTGAAACTTTTAAAATTTTGTATCTGTTTGAGGTGATGAATGTTCACTGATCTGATCTTAATAATCATTTCATGGTATATATGAGTTAAAACATGCTGTACGTGTTAGACTTACGCAGTGATAAGCTGGAAAAGAAATAAGTACAATTTACAATTATTACTGTGACAAAATCCTCTTAGACATTTTAGAAAAGTGTTTATTTAAGACTTCTTTTTGTCTATTAGAAGATTTTCAGAATTGAAGAGCTTTGTAGTACTTAGCTGATATTATATTTCTAAAATGTTAAATTCTGAACAGCAGTCTTCTGGAGCTCACTCCTATAATCTCTGATGTTTTGTCTGAAGCCTCAGTGCGTCCACAGTAGCACCAGGCTTCTGGGTTTCTGTCTGAGGCCAACCTGAGGTGTCTGTGGCCAGAGCCTCTAACAAGAGGGCTTGCTCTTCTCATGTTTCCCACTGGGTCTTGACCTGCCTGTCCAGACACCAGGGTGAGCCCACTGAGAAGTTCTAGTGAAAGCACCTTTCCATTGTTCATAACGTACCTTCCAGTCTCACTGTGTGAATTCTCACCTACTGCCCCTGGCTTCCCTCTCATGGGGTGCGTGACACACAGCAAGTTCTGGGTGACTCTGAATTACTAGTTAGCATGTAGCAGAGGTTTCCAAAGTAGAGTTGGTTTCCCCATACATTCACAAAGTAAGTCATTGGGCTCTGTGGAGAAGCTATCAGAACTTGTATTTTTATTGCTATAGTTTTTTAAGTCTTTGTTTTGTGTATAAAATAATATATAGGTCAGTGAGTAGTATGTATATAGTTTTCAAATAAAATACACATGTAATAGGTATATATACTCTAATTTTATTTTTGCTAATGGTAGTGTATGATCAAAAATTTTTGAGACCAGATCAGACTTGCATAGAGCATCTGGGCAGGGTTACCCTGTGACTCGTCAGCTCCTCTTCAAAAGAGCTTCCTGATGCCATTGGTGCGTGTGCGTGCGTGCGTGCCTCACCACATGCTCAGGAGGCTTGGGCTCTAAGGACCGAAGATGCTTGTCTGGGGTCCCCGGGCCATGAGCCCACTGAAGTGTGTTTTGGGAGGACTGCATCTTGTTTACAGTTAACTTCCTAGGTTAAATTAAGTAGTACTTCATTTGAAAAATAATATATATAATTAGACACATGTTCCTTTTAACAAAGTCTTAGTAAGTCTTCACTCAGAGAAACTGCCGCCGAGTCGGTGCCATGACCTCATGGTGTGACCTACGCTGTATGTGCTGCTAGGGTCCGGGTCCCTTCTACCTTCTTTGAAAAAGCACGTTATTGTACATTTCTGTTAATCTTGTATTTCCTTAAACTACTTTGGTAGATTATTGTCTCTCAGATTCAGATACATTGGCCCTGGATACGTGTGGTTACACGAGACCTGCTTTTTGATACCTGCTCTTTTTCTGTCATCTCCACGAGCTACTTTCATAGAGTCTGTCCAGATAAGAGGTGATGGGATTGCGTTGAGTGGGGATGAGAGTTAAGTTTGAAAGTTAGCTGATGAGGTGACGTTGAGTTTAGTCAAAGCTGTTCTTGAAATTCGTAGGCCACCCATAAAATGAGAGGTGCGTGATTTTGGATATACAGGGCCTTAGTGGTTAAACTTGATATGGCCATGGTGAGCTCTCCAGCTTCTTCCTTAAAGAACATCAGTAGTTCCGTCACCTCTCACTTGACTGACCATTTGAATGCTGTTTTACTTTATTTATTTACCTGTCAGTAGTCAGAAAAATCCTTCCATATGCAGATTCTTTCCAAGAAGTATTGAGCCGAGGGCATGTACTTGTTGAATACAATGACTATTCAGACTTTTAAAAAAATAAGACTTGTTTTTTACATGTTCCAGGTGGATTTAAGTGGTGATGCATATAGAACACAACTGCAGTGCGTTTCTAGCGCACACAGCACTCACACTGCATCTCAGCCTTGGCCATTCATCCCACAGGACTGTAGCCTCCAGTTCACATATGTGATGTGTGTTTTCTTCCCCCTGGAGAGGAACCACTCTATTTGTTTATTTGTTAAGTAGTAAGTTTTAAGTATGTGCAAGGCATTGCTCTGGGTTCTGGGATCATAGGGCTAAAAACAACAGAGTCTCTCTTCTTATAATTCCGCGGGAAGTAGGCAGTAAATAAACCACAAAGGAAAAGAAGCATTTCAGATAGTGTGTGCCTTGAAGAAACATTGTCAGGGTGGAGGGCCTCGGCAGGTCAGCTGTTGAGGGTAGAGGAGACAGGTGGCCTCTTGGAGGAACTGGCATGTGAGCAGGGCCCTGTAGGGAGGTGGGACAAGCGTTGGGGCGGGAGAGAGTTTGTCAGTGTCTCTCCCATCACAGCCTCATTTCCTGTTTTGGGGAGTGGCTGCACCCACTCTCCACACAGGAGCAGCACAGCGGGTTTCTTGTGGATGCAGGAGAATGCTGAACGAGTGACCCGTTTCAGCTTCGCTGCTCATCGCTGCCAGAGACTGACACGTGGACAGTTCCTTAGGCTGACTGCGGTTGGCCGCAGGACCATGACTGTCTGTGGTAACCGAGGATTCCCACTAACAGAAATGAGGAAGGCCATGGAATTTGATCTGATTTGTACTTTATGTTGGTAAATATATATTTATATAAATAGATTGTACCTAATTCATTAAGGGCTATTTTATTTATTTTAACAGGAATCACTAGATTTGACCTGCTTGGAGACTTTGGAAGGTTTAACTGGCTGGGAAATTTCTATATTGTGCTATCCTACAATCTGCTCTTTGCTATCGTGACCACACTGTGTCTGGTCAGAAAATTCACCTCTGCTGTGCGAGAAGAGCTTTTCAAGGCCCTAGGTAATCCTGAGGTTTATGGGTACTTTTTCTCTCTTTCCACTTTAATAATTTTAAGTTTTCAGCTAATTTTAAGTCTTTACCTCTTCATTTTCCACACGTGTGAATCCTTCGAGGTCACATTTCCTGAACCCACTGCTTATTGGTTATGTTCTTGTATAAGATTACTTCATTAAGCCTCATCTTTCTCATCTATAAAACAGTGATAATATCATCTTCAGAACTGTTGTGAATATTAACTAAAATAGTTCTCGTCAGGGTCTAAGGGAAGTCCTGACACCCGTGAGAGCTCAGCAAGCAGTAGCTCTTTTATTATGATGATGAGAGCAGTTGTGATGAACTGTGAGGTGCAAGGCTTATATTCTGGTAATGATGCCTCTTACTATTTTTTAGTTTAAGATTTTTTTTGAGAATTGGATTTTGTAAGTTTCAGGCTGACCCACAATTACAGTTCTCTTCATAAGTCAGATAATAATTTGGAATAAAAATATTAGTGTTTGGCATTAATAAGAGAGAGGGCATTTATTATGTATTCCATGAGTCATATGCATTGAGACAGTATTAAAAACTCATAGATTTGGCTAAGCTATAAAAGGTATAGATGTCACCCATGACCGTATTTTTCATGCTTAATTCAACATTAGTGATAAGCATATTTCAGGCTTTGTATTTTGGGAGTACCAAGACAATATAAACTGTCTTGCTTTTAAACCTTCTTGGGTTTAGGGTGTGTAATTTTATAAAAGAGGGGAAAGGTAGTGATTTATGGTTAGAAAGTCCTGACGTTAGCTCATTTACCTGAATTGACACCATGTGAATGCTCATAGTCCACGTGCCTCTGTGGCTCTGAGCTGTTGCAGAGCACAGTATAACGGTGGTGCCTGAAGGTCCTGTTCGCACGTACAGGGATGTCTGCCAGGCAGACCACAGAAAGCTTTACACACCACCAAGCTTTCCAATCCTGATGCTTGAAAGGATGGCCACTGGGAAGAAAAAAGGACTTCAGATTGTCTACTCATGTCTGTTTTACTGTGAATTTATCCTAGGAGACAGTGGCTGATGAAATACTGGGCAGAAAAGGAAGAGTTACATCTCATTTCAGCTGAAGCCCCAGACACTTTGGGAATTTTAATGCCCAGGTTCCATAATGCTGGTCAGATTAAAATCTAAAGATAAAGTGGGAATCAAACAGTCCTCTTAGCCAGATGTTTAGAGTTATATTTTCATATTTAGCTTGTTGTAGCATCAGCAATATTAGTTACCCATAATCTCAGATAAATTCCTACTTATCATTCACTAAAATGAGATGGTGGTAAATGCTGCTGCTAAGTCGCTTCAGTCGTGTCCGACTCTGTGTGACCCCAGAGACAGCAGCCCACCAGGCTCCGCGGTCCCTGGGACTCTCCAGGCAAGAACACTGGAGTGGGTTGCCATTTCCTTCTCCAATGCATGAAGTGAAAAGTGAAAGTGAAGTCGCTTAGTCGTGTCCGACTCTTCGTGACCCCATGGACTGCAGCCTACCAGGCTCCTCCGTCCATGGGATTTTCCAGGCAAGAGTACTGGAGTGGGGTGCCATCAAATTGCAGTAAATTTAGCATTTGAGTCGGGTGTTTTGGATATCATCTTGCTAAAGAAGTCTTTATTACAATAGTAAGATAGGGGACTTCCCTGGTGGTCCAGGGGCTGAGAGTCCAAGCTCCCAATGCAGGAGGCCTGGGCTCAATCCCTGGGCAGGGAACTAGATCCCACATGCCCCAGCTAAGACCTGGCACAGACAAATAAAAATAAATAAATAAAGTAGTAAGATATAATTTACCCTAAGGTAAAGCTTGTGTATGTTGTATTGGCTCTTTGACCATAAGAGGCAGTGGTGTTATCAAGAGCTATGTAGAACATCTAATAAACATAGTTTTCCTAAGGTTTTCTGTTACTCTTTGGAACGCTCTAAGGAGGCAAAACTTGATACCTAGAAAAAGATCCTCATTAAGTGTATATAATGTGTGAATGATCTGAAATCTTAATATGATTTCACTGAGGATCATATAATTTGATCAGAAAATATAAAACTTAACCATCTCCTTTCTTTTTCTTCTTTTGTGTGTTGGGGGTGGCGTGGGAGGGCTTTTTCCCTCTCCTGCTGTGGGTTGAGAATCACAGTCTTTCTCATAGAGCCTCTGGCACAGGGCAGCCACTGGGAATTCAGCTGCCGTGATGGTGGAACCGGTGATGATTTCTACAGTAGAGAGACACTGTAGTTTTTCCAAATAGATAACCTGTGCCCCACCAAGGTTTGAGAAGTAGCTCATCAGAATAATGGCCCCTGAAGGGGCTGAGTCTCCCCGAGGGCTGACCACCTGGTGGCCGTGCGCCCTGCCTGCCGCCCCCTGCAGCCAGCCTGTGTTAGCACATTGCCCCGTGTCTGTGTCCAGCTGGAGCTGTAGGCGCCTTTCGTCACTCAGCGGCTCAGCCACTCCTGAAACCGGAACTGTGTGTGTGTGTGTGTTTGACTGACTTATTTTTTCCTTCCCAGTCATCCATCATAGACAGGCTCAATTTCACTTTTTTTCCATGAAGATATGCAGGTGATAGAAATTTTAAAATTTGGAATGTTGTGTTGGCTTGTGAGGGGTATAAAATTGTATATCAAGTTAGCTAGAAAACTACCTGAAATTTTAGGGGGAAAAATCATCCAAGTATATTTTTACAAATATCTGAGCCTCATAAAAATCATTCCCTGGAAATCTTTTCCACGGGTGTGCTGCTTATGTGTTCTTGAATATCTTTATGCTTCGTTTTGTTAAAGTGCTCAGAGCTTTAGTGCCAGTTAAATACTTGAAACTTCCTACCAGCTTTTGTGCCCACGCAGGCACAGTGCTGCCCAGTGTGTCAGTGCCCTGGTGAGCCATCGCCATGTGATAGAGGGTAGGGGCGCAGCTCCCGAGGCAGGATGCGCGTTGACTCTGTGTTCAGGCTGCTCTTGGTCCTTTCCTTCTTCTTGGTAACACTCTCCATTGCTTTTCTTTTTCCTTACATGCTTAATGTCTTAGTGTGTTTTCCCCTGCATTTTCCTGTGAGTGTGTATGTATGAGTGTATTTTAAAACAAAAATGGGATCATCTTTGTTTCAGGTTATTCCCTAAGAAGGGCACTTGAGGATGGGGATAAGCTTGCAGGCGCAGGTTCATTAGAAGTTGCTCCTGGGACCGAGGTGGAGGGCGTGGCGTGGCGGGGGCTGTGTGGAGGGCAGGGGCTCTGCCCTCAGCGGAGGAAGCTGAGCCTGCCCTGTGGGAGGCTGGGTGAGGGGACAGCTCCTGCACGAGGGGAGGCTTGGCTTCCCGCCAGGCACCTGTCTTCAGCCGAGGCCCTGGGCGCTGCCGGTGGGGCACGGAGCCCTTTCTTGCTGCAGGGAGTGTGCCACGCGGCAGTCTCCTCAGGAGCACCTCATGTTCTGCCCAGCCTCTCAGCAGTGCATTAGTTCTTACATTTTCTTCGTTTTTCTGCAGGGCTTCATAAACTGCACTTATCAGATACGCCAAGGGATTCAGACACAGCAAAGCCTTCTGCAAACGGGCATCAGAAAGCACTGTGAGGCCCCAGCACCACTCTGCAGTCGAGAGTGAGCACCCCACACTCGTGACATTCCCGCCAGCCAGGCCATCCCGCTGACCACGGTCCATGTGTCGGGCCTGTGCCTGCCCGTGTCCCCGTCTTCATAATTTGAGGGCTTGGCTGTCGCAGGTCGTCTCCTCTTTGTTTGCCTTTGGGTGGACCTTATAGTTTCCAGCCAAGTGCAGGCTCCTCCAGGCAGCACGTCTTCTGGGGGACATGCTTGCTTGCATCACCTGTGCAGCCATGAGGATGTGAGAAAAGGCAACTTTAGGGCTTTCTAAGGATTCATGTAAATCTCATTATATAGTCCATTCAAAGTGTAGACACCTACATGAAAGGCATCCTTCGTTAGTCCTCAGATGGGCAGTTTCTGCAAAAAAATGGAAGTTTATAGGTGTTATTGCAGTGGCTGCATTGAAACTGTAATGGTTGCAAATGACATTTTCTACTTCCTTCAAGAAAAAAACAAAAGCATAGTTCTGACTTAAGTTACCAAATATTGACTGGAATTTGAGTTAAGGGAAAAATACACAACTCTTCTAAACCTGAGCCTTGGTAGAATGCACAGGAATCCGTCTGCTGTCCAGTGTGATAAGCTATGGCAGGATATGTTGCGTCGTCATATTTTCTGACAGTTTATGTGTAAATAATTCAATATTACCTCTCAAAACATAGTTGCCAGTGTTGAATACACTTGTAACTTAGATTTTGCCTTATAGGCTATATGTACACTCAGTTTTTTTTTTAAACATTTTTTTCAGGAATCCCGTAATTCCCTGTAATCCTGTGTCCATTATGGAACCGTAAATCCTCTGTGGTAGAAAGCCCTTCTTTCGCCTTCGGTCACTTCTGCACATGCCAAGTTAAGCCTCAGACTTACAAAGGTGATCATTTAAAGCCAGAACACACAGCGTCAGCCAGCGTTCGTGGTGTCAGGACTGTTCTGCAGTGCATCGTGACCTCACGCTCATTCAGTTATTAAACTGTAAATAATTGTGGGGACAGGTTTTTGACCTCAAGTCCACTGAGTAAAAACTGTACCGTGGTAACTCTGTGTCACCTTCGCTAGGTTAGAGCACCAGAAACCGTGCATCAGAAGCAGGAGGCGGGCCCCTCACACGCAGTTCATACCATGAGGCCTAAAGTGCGTGTGCCCACATGCACTGTGTGTGTGGCCGTAGAGTGTCTGTGTTCAGACACAAGTAAAAGAATAGTTTTCTCAGATTGTTGAATTTAAAGGTTCTGGGGAGAGAAATTTATGAAAAATAGGCTGTATATATTTGACAAAAAATTTCCACTAAGAACCAAAATTATAAGAAAAGTAACTCAGCTCCATGTGTAGACTTCTTTATTTACATCTCTGCATTTCCTTCTGAGTTTCTCTTGTTAAAATGCAGCTTAGTTTTAAAACAAAAGAACATTTTGTGATTCTAAATGACCCTCAGTACATACAAGCAGTCTAGTGTGGGTGAATTTCTCAGCGTAAGATCCACGTACTGAGAAAAATTTATAAAAAATGGCTTTCTTCAATTTTACTGGTAATTATACCTATTTAAGCATTAGTTGGAGGTTTTGATTTTTACTGAAACTTGCTTGCTTTGAGCAGACCAGGTCAAGGGGAGAAGAGAAAAAAGTTCCTTTAAATAAAAGAATATCACTTTTAACTTACACCACTTTCAGGGCACACATCCAGAAGAGCTTCTGGGTATTTGTAAGATGTCTGAAAATTTTTGAGTAAAGTATTAAACTTTTCAACGTCTGTATCAACTCTTTGCTCATCTTAAAAAAGTTTCTTTCCATCAGAGGATGTAAGCCAGGTTTGGATCAGTACGGAGTGAAATGTAAAACGGATTTTTCAAGCTCTCATTGGGTGCTTCTTCACTGCTGTGTGGAATAGAGGTATGGTTTTAAACCTTGGGCCTCGGATGTGTTCTGTGTGAACAAATACAGGTTGTTACGTCCTCGGTCTGCACGTAATGACAACCACTTGAGACTACAGATACCCCGTATATTCCCGGTCACATCCACAGTCCCGTTCCTGAGTGAAACGCTCATTCTAATCTCAGGCGCTTCTCTCCGACACATGCTGGAAGCTGGTGCATGGCCCTGTGCTGGGGTTGATGGGGGGCAGCACGTGGAGCTGGGCCCACAGCCAGGAGTGCCGTTGGGCGGGGGGCGGCGCCCAGGAGGCCTCGGGCCGGAGGGCCCCGCGCTGCAGTCAGACGCCCGGCTGCCCTGCTCCTGAGCGGGCGGGGTACGTCAGTGACGGATTTAATAAGGCTCCTCTCACGTTTTCTCACTTCTGGGAACCAATGTATTGGTTCTGTGGTATTTAAATGTGTTGGTTACACATTTTACACATACAACATTTGTAATGATCTTCACTGATTTTCCAAGGTATTCCTTAGGTTTAAAATTTATTTAGCATTAGGTACATTCTCTATGAAAACGAACCTGCTGTAAATGTGAGACTTGATGTGAAGACTCTGTGTGCACACACGTTAGCACCTTCTGTGCCACGCTGAGGGGCGGGCAGCAGATGAGAACAAAACCTCACTGGTGGTTGTCACACCTGACCTGGGGCAGTGGCTTCTGCCTGGCTCTGCTGGGGGCACAGGTGACCCCTGTGGCCTCAGTGGTCACCGTGTTTGCTTACAGCACAGGCTTACGTCGTGCTCCTCTGTGGCTCTCTGTGTTGTTAGCACAGTTCAGTGTATTTAGTGTATAAAGGCAGTGCTTGCGATGAGGATGTATGCGGTACTGACTATTTACACTTTTAAAAACTGGTATGGTGTTACTTTGAAAATAGTGTTTGGATGCACTGGCAAATGATTTTTGTTTACAGAGTGTTTTGTTTACAAATTATCAGTCTTGTTTGTTTCTATGAGATTACTTTTAGTGTGACTTTCTCAGAAATTAAAGTTTTACAAAAAGTGATTTCATATTTTGGTTTACAAGTACTCAAATATTTGTGTTTTTGTTTTTTTATCTTAAATACCCTCATGGCTAAAACTTAAGGGTGCAGGTTACGTTCATTTCAGTCTTAGGAAGGGCAGTAGTTACTCTGGTGGAATGGTAAGTTGAGGAAGAAGTGCATGTTTTCTGCCCTTTTTGTTGGGGAGTTTTTGGTAGGTCAATTTCTTGCGACCTAAAGTGATTGAAATCATGTATGTTATGTTATATATTTGACTTAATTAGATACGATTTCTCTAATTTTTTCCACTGAAGGACTGAGCCACATACCTGACTGTGGTCTGGGCAGCTTAATCCAGAGTCTTTGGAAGGCACATGCCCTTAGCATCTGGTTCATTCACTGACAGAAGCCTCTCCAGCAGTGACTTTCAGACTTCTGACCACAGTAAGAAATCCAGTTTACAGTGTAACACACACACTTCTATGCATACAAACAAAAATCTAAGAAAACAGTACCTGCTTTTACTGTGTGTGACGCTTGCTACCATTTTCTGTCCTGTTTTGTTTTGGGTTTTTTTTTTTTTTGTATATATATATTTTTAATTAGATAGAAACCACTAAGTCATTTCCTGGCTGAAAGAATGATGAATACAAAGAATTGTTTTGGCTTTTGAATATTGTTCAGGTAAAATCCATTATTGCAGATACCACTGAAGCAAAAAGATTGAGTGTGAAAATTATTTGTTGCACTGCAAAGAATGTAATTAATAAAGTCAGTAGAAATTGCTGACTCTAAAACAAGTTTCAAAACTAAGTGGATTATAAAGTTTGGATTATAAAGTTGGATTACAAATTTTCAAAACTAAGTGATCCATATGTGTTGAAGGAGTAGTGCTGGGAGCTCATTTTCAAGAGAAGTTACTTAACTTCCAATTCTTTGTAATTCAATTAGGAAAGTTTTTTTCAAGTTCAGGTGTAATCAGGTAGGCACTTCAGACAGCCCAGTCACTATGGGTGTGACTTTGGTGTGTGCTCTTCCTGGCGTGTGAAGAAGCCCGCTTCTCACAAGCAGGATCACGGGAGCCGGGCAGACACAGCTGCTGTGCTCTTCTCTGAGGGCCGGAGACAGCAAAGGGCCTCGGCATGTGGATGCGGGCAGCTGCACCCACACGCCGCTGTGGGTCTGAGGAAGAGGGCTGTATCGGCTCCTACAAGTACAGTATTCTACTACGAGACTGCTGCGATGGCTGTTCCTTTGAAAAGCTGTTGTTTTAAAAGAACGGCCTGCCTGCAGACTGGGACACCGAGCATCAGGAGCAGGGTGCCCCTGGAGCCAGCGTGCTGACTCGCGGCCTCCTGAGGCCTGCAGTCTCCCTGTGTCGGCTCAGCAGTGGGCGTGAGGGTGAGGTGACGGGGTAGCCGCCAGAGCCGGGCCTGGCCCTCCCTGGCCGCACCTGCACTCTCCCTTCTGTCTCTGCTTCTTAGCAGCCACCCACTTCTTTGCTCTTTTTAGTCCTCACCGTGGCATCTCATCAGGACTCGAAGTCAGGGGGTGAAGTCAGGAGGCGGATGCAGAGTCCTTGCTGTCAGCAGCCCTGGGAGCTGGGGAGATGCTCGTCTCTGCTCCAGAGCTCAGGGGCCCAAGCACAGGGAGGTAAGGATGTGGCCTGGGGACACGCCAGCGAGGTGTAGCACTGGCTGTGAGCACAGGTCCGTATCGCTGCCACCTCCCCTCTGCCTGCTCCAAGGGTTCTGCCTTCCCAGTGACTCCAGTCGGGCGGTTCGGAATTTCCCAACACCGGGGTGTCGAGTTAAGCGTTCGAACACTGTCTGCCTTCTTGTCTCAGGTGCAGGAGTGCGGCATGGCCTCAGAAACTCAAGCCGACTTGGTTCTGTCTAGATTACCCAGATAGCATAAGTAGGTATCTAAGATGTCATTTTAAGATGAGACCAGTTTAACGTACATAACTTGCAAAGAGATTTACTGCTTTAAATTGGTAATAACAACAGCAGTAATAGCAGTAGGCACTTAAGTAGTGCTTCCCTATGGCAAGTATTGTTCTAAGCATTTTATAGGTGTGTTTTTTAAAATATTTGGCCACCTAATACAAACAGCTTACTCTTGGAAAAGACGCTGATGCTGGGAAAGATCGAGGGTGGACGGAGAAGGGGCGGCAGAGGATGAGATGGCTGGACGGCATCACCGAGTCAATGGATGTGAATTTGAGAAAACTCCAGGAGATGGTGAAGGACAGGGAAGCCTGCAGTCATGGAGTTGCAAAGAGTCGGATTCGACTGAGCAGCTGAACAACAACAGCTCATTTAATCCTTACGACAGTCCTGGGGAGGAGGCACTGTTAGTATTCCCGCTTTGCTGATGAGGAAGCTAAAGCACAGAGAAGCTGGGTAACCCACCCAGGACCCACAGAACATAGGGTCTGAACCCCGGGCCAGCTGGCTCCTGAGTCCTCACCCGTCACCACTTTGTAAACCTTGCTTCCCAGATAGCCTTTACTTATCAATTATAGCTGATGGAAGACACCTGTCTTCATAGGGGAGCCCCTGTACTAGTTGACAGAGCCTTGTAATATCAGAGCCTCTGAGACAAACAAAGGGACTTGTTTAAAATTGTTACCTGTTTTTATGGTGCCTGAGTTCCCTGGTGGCTCAGAGGATAAAGCATCTGCCTGCCATGCGGGAGACCCGGGTTTGATCCCTGGGTTAGGAAGATCCCCTGGAGAAGGAAATGGCAACCCACTCCAGTATTCTTGCCTGGAGAATCCCATGGACAGAGGACCTGGTGGGCTACAGTCCACGGGGTTAGAAAGAGTCGGACACGACTGAGCGAGTTCACTTCACTTCACTTTATGGTGTTTAGTGAGGACAGTGAACCAGATAGGGAACCACGAGTGAGACATCGGGGCTTTAAGAATGCAGCTTGATCACCTTGGAAGGAAAAAAACAGTTTGGGAAAATTTCTTAAAGATGCTGGTTCTGCTGTGCCCGTTCCAGCTCTCAGCCCTGCGGGTTTCCTGCGGCCCAGCGAGCTCCACCTTTGGGGAAGTTTCGGCAGAGCCGCTGGTGCTGGGCAAGCACCTGGGCTCTGAGCCCCACTGTGAGCTGAGTAGAGCTGCGGTTTCCTCACGATTCCACACTCCTTCCCCATGCGTGAGACGGGCAGGACCCGCGCTTGTGAAAAGGGTTAGGCAACGGTAGCCATTACCTGTGCCAGTCAGAAAGTGGGCACCCCACCTACAAGCCGTGTAGTGGAACCCGGGTGGCTTCTCACCTGCACACGTGTGCCTTGTGCCCAGGGCTCTGAGTGGGGCCGCCAGGCCACTGTCGTAGCGCAGGGCCCAAAACATCAGATGCTCTTTAAGTATTGGCTGTTATTCTTAATAATTAAATGTTCTGTCACGATGGCTTGACATTTGTAAGATGATGTCACAGTTAGTTGTAGCAGAGCCCATAAGGAACTAAGGGATAGGGGAAAGTGAAGTCGCTCAGTCATGCCCGACTCTTAGTGACCCCAAGGACTGCAGCCTACCAGGCTCCTCCATCCATGGGATTTTCCAGGCAAGAGTACTGGAGTGGAATGCCATTGCCTTCTCCGTCTGTTATGTTCTGCTACTGCTAAGTTGCTTCAGTCGTGTCTGACTCTGTGCGACCCCATAGATAGCAGCCCACCAGGCTCCCCTGTCCCTGGGATTCTCCAGGCAAGAACACTGGAGTGGGTTGCCATTTCCTCCTCCAATGCATGAAAATGAAAAGTGAAAGTGAAGTCGCTCAGTCGTGTCCGACTCCTAGCGACCCCATGGACTATAGCCTACCAGGCTCCTCTGTCCATGGGATTTTCCAGGCAAGAGTACTGGAGTGGGGTGCCATTGCCTTCTCCAATAAGGAACTAAGGGGAGCCTTAAATTGTTAGCCGTGGTCACTGTAGGAAGAGCTGAGACCAGCCCGTGAAAGCTGCTTTGCGTTTATCTGGTCCACCTGGCTTTTCTAAATGCGTCCTCGCTGATCCTTACAGAAATGACTCAGCTACTGGGGTTGCTTAAAGGCTTAGTGTCTTAAAATTGTGATGAGGATTTTGGAACAATGCAGGCTATGTTGAAAACGTTAAACAAGAAAACATTTTTGAGTCTGTACATCCTCGTTATGTTCTGGTTAAATCTGAAAGTTGAGCTGTGTTAAATTAATTAACAGTTTTCTTACGAGGCTTTGTCCTTGATAGACGTCACATCTTGGTGTACAAAAGGCGGTGCGGGGCTCCCTGGCGTCCAGTGGTAGGACGTGCACTTTGGCTGCCCGGGTTCAGCCCCTGGTTGGGGAACTGCGGTGCCGCAAGCCACGCAGTACGGCTGGTAAAAGAAACGGCGATGACGTCGGATGGTTGAAACGTTCCTGCTGGTCTGCCGAATCGCGCTCTTACCTTGCGGAAAGTGTGCCTGCCACAGTAATCCCACGTGGATGCTCTGTGACACACCACATGCCCCACGGGATTTTCGTGTGTGTATGGAACAGCCTTTGCTCATGAACTTCTTTTCCTACCAACGTGTAGGTTAATATCAGTCCATGGGATGTCTGTATAGCCCTCTTGCTGTGTGGGGACCATGTTGTAGTCAGCTCCATATGGGTGGTGTCTGGCTTATTTCCGGTTTCTAGCTGCCGTAGAATCTAACCAATGGCTTTCTGCGTGCCTTAGTGCACTGCTCTAGGAGTTGGTAATGAAAATCTCTGTCTCTGTTCTCTATTTCATCTGTGGCCACCAGTGTGGGTTTTTTCCCTCACCAGGCATTTCTCCAGTCCTCTGTGGATCACTGCTTGGGTGTCCTGCAGATTCAGTTTAGTGCAACTCCACACATGAGGGACTCAGTCTCAGTAAGCCTGACTGCTCACCCCTGCTTCAGACACACATCCCGAGCCCAGAGGCCGTCATGCTCTGCCCAGCCCACTCCACAGCAGAGCACAGGACTCCCTCATCCAGTCCAGCCCCTTCCAGAGCTGCTCGCAGGACGCTGGGCAGCAGTTCATTCACTAGATGACCTGCCTCCCATAAAGGAGCAGGGTCAGGACCAGCCAGCTGGGAGAGACCCCCAGGCCAGGTTTGGGGAGGGGGCGCTCAACTTCCCGACCCTCCCCGGGTGCCCCACCCTCCCAGAGCCTCCACATGGCAGGAAAGTCTCGGAATGCCTTCAGGTGGCAGTTTGTGTGGAGGAGGCTCTGCCCTACAGGCGTGCTGGATTAAATGATTGGCTGCTGGTGATAAGCTCAGCCCCTCTCCCCTCCCCAGAGGTCACGAGGGTGGGGCTGACAGTTCAGCCCCTAATCACAGGGTTGGTGCCCCTGGCGATCCTTGGGGAGTCTACAAAAGTCACCCCGTTCAGTGTGGAGAAAAGCAAACCCTCCTACACTGTTGGTGGGAATGTAAGTTGGTGCAGCCCCTATGAACAGTGTGGAGGTTCCTTAAAAAAAACACAAAGGCTGGAGCTACCATATGACCCAACAACCCCACTCCTGGGCATATAGCTGGAGAAAACTCTAGTTGGAAAAGTTGCATGCACCCCAGTATTGATGGCAGTGCTGTTTACAACAGTCAAGACATGGAAACAGCCTAAATGTCCATCTGCAGAGGAGTGGATGAAGAAGACGGTGCACACACACAGTGGAGTACCGAAGTAAAGTGATTGTCAGTTGTGTCCAACTCTCTGACCCCATGGACTGTAGCCCCCCGCCAGGCTCCTCTGTCCTGGAATTCTCCAGGCAAGAATACTGAAGTGGGTTACCATGCCCTCCTCCAGGAGATCTTCCCAATCCAGGGATCAAACCCAGATCTCCTGCACTGCAGGTAGATTCTTTATCATCTGAGCCACCAGAGAAGCCCCAGTGGAATATTACTCAACCATGAAAACTGAAATAATGCCCTTTGCAGCATCATGGACGGACCTAGAGATGACCGGACTAAGCGAAGTGAGTCCGAGAGAGACGGATACGGTACCACTTACACGCGGGCGCCAAAGAGTAGTGCATGTTGACTTATTTACAAATCAAATGTGTTCAGGCACAGAAAGGAAACTTGTGGTTACCAAAAGGGAAGGGTGGGCTTAACAGACAAGTACTACTGTAGGTAGAGTATAAACAGCAAGGGCTTACTGTAAACCACCGGAGTATAAGTGAAAGGTCAGCTTTCATTCCAATCCCAAAGGAAGGCAATGCCAAAGAATGCTCAAACTACCGCACAATTGCACTCTTCTCACACGCTAGTAAAGTCATGCTCAAAACTCCCCAAGCCAGGCTTCAGCAATATGTGAACCGTGAACTTCCTGATGTTCAAGCTGGTTTTAGAAAAGGCAGAGGAACGAGAGATCAAATTGCCAACATCCGCTGGATCATGGAAAAAGCAAGAGAGTTCCAGAAAAACATCTATTTCTGCTTCATTGACTATGCCAAAGCCTTTGACTGTGTGGATCACAATAAACTGTGAAAAATTCTGAAAAAGATGGGAATACCAGACCACCTGACCTGCCTCTTGAGAAATCTGTATGCAGGTCAGGAAGCAACAGTTAGAACTGGACACGGAACAACAGACTGGTTCCAAATAGGGAAAGGAGTACGTCAAGGCTGTATATTGTCACCCTGCTTATTTAACTTCTATGCAGAGTACATCATGAGAAACGCTGGGCTGGAAGAAGCACAAGCTGGAATCAAGATTGCCGGGAGAAATCTCAATAACCTCAGATATGCAGATGACACCACCCTTATGGCAGAAAGTGAAGAGGAACTCAAAAGCCTCTTGATGAAGGTGAAAGAGGAGAGTTAAAAAGTTGGTTTAAAGCTCAGCATTCAGAAAACTAAGATCATGGCATCCGGTCCCATCACTTCATGGGAAATAGATGGGGAAACAGTGGAAACAGTGTCAAACTTTATTTTGGGGGGCTCCAAAATCACTGCAGATGGTGACTGCAGCCATGAAATTAAAAGACGCTTACTCCTTGGAAGGAAAGTTATGACCAACCTAGATAGCATATTCAAAAGCAGAGACATTACCTTGCCAACAAAGGTCCGTCTAGTCAAGGCTATGGTTTTTCCTGTGGTCATGTATGGATGTGAGAGTTGGACTGTGAAGAAGGCTGAGCACTGAAGAATTGATGCTTTTGAACTGTGGTGTTGGAGAAGACTCTTGAGAGTCCCTTGGACTGCAAGGAGATCCAACCAGTCCATTCTAAAGGAGATCAGCCCTGGGATTTCTTTAGAAGGAATGATGCTGAAGCTGAAACTCCAGTACTTTGGCCACCTCATGCGAAGAGTTGATGCATTGGAAAAGACTCTGATGCTGGGAGGGACTGGGGGCAGGAAGAGAAGGGGACGCCAGAGGATGAGATGGCTGGATGGCATCACTGACTCGATGGACGTGAGTCTGAGTCAACGCCGGGAGTTGGTGATGGACAGGGAGGCCTGGCGTGCTGTGATTCATGGGGTTGCAAAGAGTCAGACACAACTGAGCGACTGAATTGAAGTTAACTGAACAGGGAGTATATTCAGTATCTTTTGGCAAGCTACTAATGCAATGGAAAAGAACCGGAAAAAGAGAATGTAGATAAATACACACATGCATATACACACACGTGTATGAATAACCAAATCACTTTGCTGTACATGTGAAACGAACACAGTTTTGTAAATCAGCTTCACTTGAATTAAATAAAGTCACTTCATTCACATAAGCCCAGGTGTGGTTGAGAGGGGCTTGTTATGAATATCAAAAGACACTCTTATCCTGTTTTATCCTGTTATCACTTAGGAAATTCCAGGGGTCTTTCTTTAGAGCTCTGTGCCAGAAATGAGGAAGACCATATGTGTATTTCTTATTGTAAGTCACAATGCCATATCTTCCTAGAAATGAAAATGGTTCAGAGAGGATGCACACTGCAAACTGTTTCCAGAAAGACCATATCAACAGCGTATCTGAGATGTGTGCATTTAGCTAACCCTGGATTTTGCCAGTCTTCAAGTTAGTGACAACCTGATGGGCAAAAAGTGGTTTTTTTCTTGCATTTTTAGTAACCAGTGGGGGAACTTTAAAAAGAATTTTTCAGTTCAGTTGAGTCGCTCAGTCATGTCCGACTCTTTGCGACCCTGTGGACGGCAGCACGCCAGGCTTCCCTGTCTATCACCAACTCCCGGGGCTTACTCAAACTCATGTCCATTAGGTCAGTGATGCCCTGTGGCCGTCTCACCCTCTGTAGTCCCCTTCTCCTCCTGCCAGCATCAGGGTCTTTTCCAGTGAGTCAGTTCTTCACATCAGGTGGCCAAAGTATTGGAGGCTCAGCTTCAACATCAGTCCACTATATTTCTCCTTATATGGGTTATTAAATATACTTGGCACAGGTTTGATATCTCTCATCCTTATTCTTTTATAAAATTATTACAGTAGTAAATGTTTATCTTTTTGTTGTCATAAATATTTTTCCTCTTTTTTTTTTTTTATCTTGTTCACATTGTTTTCTGCTATATGGAAATCTAAAATTTTGAAGTAGTTAAAGTTTACAATTTCCCATAAATTTTTTGATATCATACTTAGGACTTCCCTACTCTAAGAGCTTTTAAAATATTTACTGAATTTTGCCCCAACTCTTCATTGAGATGTACCTCGCATACCACGTGTCAGGCTTCACCCCACAGCCTGCAAGCCCTGTAACTGCCCCGTCAGAAGACCAAAGGAGGAGGCTGGCGGCGGCAACGGAGACCTCAGGGGTTTGTTGGACCAGAGATCTCACCTCTGAAGCAAGGTCCTGGAGTGACTTCAGGCTGCGGGGTAGAGGGTGGGGGTGCGTGTCAGTTACAGGGGATGTGGATCAGTTACAGGTTGGCCTCAGGGTAAGGGGCGGTATAAAGTGATGGGGGATGGACGTCAGTGGTGCGGGACATCAGGCTGGCTGGGTATCAGGAAAACAGGAGCAAAAAGGAGCCCCTCTCATCGGAAGCTTAGGGTGCTCAGTAGCTGGGGCTGGTGGGCAGGCGTGCGGGCAGGTACTGGTCAGGCTCTGTGAGGAAGAGGGAAGGGGTGTAGGTGAGTAGGCTGCAGGTGAGGCAAGGACCAGGCCAGCAGGGGATGGACAGAGAGCAGGAGAATGGCCGTCTCTGGGGGGAGCCTGACCACACACCATAAAACTCACTCCCACAGTATACAGTCCATTGGTGATTCATGTTCAAAACCAAAATTCAAGTAAGTCCAGGGATCTGAAGGCTTGATTAGGTTTATGATTTGGGCAGCATCTCGTCCTGCGGCTAGAGGGAGCATGCAGGGGTTGTACAAGATGGAAGGTGTGGAAGGTGTTTGTTTATAGGGAGGGGGCAGGACAAGGGGGCTATTAGCCAAAGAAGAGGAAGGAGCGTTTTTAAGCCAAGGCAGCTTCGGGGAAGGCAACAGTAGGGGTGCCGTTGTGCAGGCTGCTGCTTCCTCTCTGGTGGGCGGAGGGGGCGCACCAGACAGACCGCCTGCTGAGGACCGGAAGGCCCCAGACAGTGGGTCGAGGCTGCATTGCTGGTGGGGGCCGAGACTGCAGCTAGGCCAGGGAGCACGGGCTTCAGCACGGTGATACTACTGACGGCCTTGGGCCTGTGGTTGTTCTCTCTAACCTTGAGTATATCCTCAGGTGGGCAAACACCACCATCTAAATCAATCCCAGAACACTTCTGTTTCCTCAAACTGACCTACTTTTTTGAAAGTTTTATTTTTGGCTGCAACGGGTCGTGCTCTGGTTGCGGTGAGCGGCGGCTACTTGTCCCTGCGGTGTGCATGTGTCTCTAATTGTGGAGCACAGGCTTCAGTGGTTGTGGCTCCGGACCCTAGGGCCCAGGCTGAGTCACTGCTGAGCGCAGGCTTAGCTGCCCCAAGGCATGTGGGATCTTCCTGGCCCGGGGATTGAACCTGTGGCCCCAGTGTTGGCGGGCGGATTCTCAGCCATTGCACCACCAGGAAAGCCCAAGCATAACCACTTTGAAGGCTTCATTGTGGGAATCAGTCATCCTTTTCCCGGTTTCTTTTGAGGAAAGGAATGCGATCGTGGTTAGGCGGAGGCTGTCACTTGCCACACACCCGCTCTCCTATGTGCTGCGCGATGAGTGTGGCTTCCCACAAGGCGGCTGTGGCCCTGGGCCTGTGCGGTTCAGGGGCAAACAAAAGCCGTGTGGTGTGGGGTCCCGGGAAGGTGACTGCAGAGAAGCAGGTCCACCAGGAGAAGCACCGTGGACGCGAAGGGGAGTTACCCCTGGGACTCCGAGCCACGTCCAAGCATGAACTTACCCTCTGGAGGGACAGTTGCAGGAGCTGGCAGCCGCTGGGGGCACACCTGGCTGCCCGCCCTCCCGGGGCTCCGTGCGGGGATTCAGGCCACCACCGTCAGTCTGCTCTGAGCCCCAAACACAGCTCCTGCCCATCAGCTTTGTTTCCGCACGAGGCTGCTGTGGGTCGTGGCAAATCGTAGGGTGAACAGTGTGTGACCTTCGTGCCTTCTCCATAAACCCAGTGTCCTTGAGGACCGGGCTGATGTCTAAACTCTGTAACCCAAAGCTCTAATTAGTACTTCTCACACCGTTTTGAAATATATGCGCCTCTTCATGTACCGAACACTAACCGTGTGTTTTGAGTTACGGACACTTAGACACCCTCTTCTCTTCTCGGGCCCTGGTCAGTGACTCATTCTCCTCTGTCTCCCACATGGCACGGTGATGCCCCGACATACACCTGGCTTATAGCGTGGAAGATGCATTCTTTTAGACATTAGCATTCTTGTTGGCAAAGAAAGTTCTTGTTCACAAGACATCCCAGAGATGGTTGATCAGATCTGTAGGTCAGTTAACACTGTTGTTTCAATGCTAGTGTTCTGGTTTTGACAGTTTTACTAAGGCGTGTTAACATGAGGGGAAGCTGGGCGAAAGCTCCATGGGAACTTTGTACATCTACAGTATTTCAAAATGATATATATATATATATATCAAATGAAACAAAACTGGAATTTACTACTAAAATGAGAATAAACCAAATACTCAGCTGCTTGGACAGGTAAAACGAAACTTAGGGATTATCTCTGGATTTAGGCAGCGTCACAAGTGAGTCCTCCACCAAACTCAGGCTTCTTTGGGCCGCCACTCTGTCTTGATCAGTGACAGTTTTCAAAGGAGACCCAGGGAGACTGCAATGTAATCGTATGAGCGTCTGCGTGGTGCCTGTGGCTGAGCACGTGTGGTCTGCCAGAGAAGTGGCTGTCCCCCTGCAGTGCACGTTTGGTAAGTGTGGCCTCCTCAGCTTTTGCTGGGCACGATGTTCCAGGAGCTTTTCAGCAAGGAAGTTCCCTGATCTGCCATCAACGGTCGCGGCCGAGTGAGATGCGCCCCGGGGCCCTCACGGGGTTGTCACTGTGCCACCTCCCACCGCTGCCGAGCCCAGGCTTCCATCCCTACTGACCCTCCTGCGGATCCGCTGCCTGTGTCGGCAGAGCGCAACAGGCAGGAAGTTTCCTGGAAGGATCTGCAGAACTCATGGAGTCAGAGGGACCGTGTGAGAGGCGGGCTCCGGAAGCAGGCAGGGTCGCCAGGTGTGGGCAGCAGTGCCCTGCTGTCATGCCCAGGACGCGGTCACGCCGGCCCTGAGTGGCCTCCCGCGCTCACTGAGTGCCTGGGGCCCCCTGGGTGCCCCCCTGCAGGCTCTGGGCGTGGGTCTGGCATCAGACTGGCCAGGCCTTCCTCCTCAGCAGGCTGTGCTCTGCTGGAGGGGCCACGGGCGGGAGGCAGGGAGGGGTGTGTGGGAGCCAGCCTTGCTCAGCCGTCTCACAATGGCGTTTGCTGCTGCTGTCCAGTCGCTCGACCGTGTCTCCCTCTTTGCGGCCCCATGGGCTGCAGCACACCAGGCTTCTCTCGTGCTTCACCATGTCCTGGAGCCTGCTCAGACTCATGTCCATCGAGTCAGTGATGCCGTCCAACCATCTCATCCTCTGTCATCCTTTTCTCCTCCTGCCTTCAGTCTTTCCCAACATTGGGGTCTTTTCCAAGGAGTCAGTCCTTCGCATCAGGTGGCCAAAGTATTGGAGTTTTAGCTTCAGCACCAGTCCTTCCAATGAATATTCAGGACTGATTTCCTTTAGCATGGACTGGTTGGACCTCCTTGCAGTCCAGGGGACTCTCAAGAGTCTTCTCCAGCACCACGGTTCAAAAGCATCAATTCTTCAGTGCTCAGCTTTCTTAACGGTCCAATGAGTGTCTGCTCACCGTTTAAATCGTCTCCAAGTCAGGCTCCAGATTCTTTCGTGGGACTCGCCACCATTGCAAGTGAACGTACCCCAGGTTATGTGGATGTGCTCATTAAGGGACATATGTGCGTGGGCTTTATGTAACGAGAACACCCCAGATGGGATGAGAAACAAACAGGAGCAGGCGTGGTGGGGCTCCTGCCCCGGCGACGTGGGGCTGTTGTGCACTCTGACAGGTGTGCAGCTGGCCCCGGCTGCCTGCCTGTCGCGCCTCCCGCCCTGGCTGTTAGTTGTGGCTGCACTGACCTTCCGGGGGCCCCAGGTGGCCGCAAAGCCTGCCTGCAGGCTCTCCCTGTGGCCCAGGGGTAGGAACCCCCCTTCCAGTGCAGGAGATGTGGGTTCGATCCCCGGTCTGGGAACTAAGATCCCACATGCTCCAGGCACCACGATGAAGATCCTGCAAACATCAGCTAAGACCCAAATAAATAAAGAATTTTTTTTTTTTAATTCAAAGGAAAAGTCTACCTGCTCTTCCTCAGCACCGGGGAGGGTTCACTGGAGACTCCAGGCAGAGCGGCCAAGAGCTGGGAGCCACTGAGGGCAGCTCCTCGGCCCCTCACCTACTGCTGATGGGCAGGGAAGTTCAGAGGAACAGGCTGCTTTGTCTGTCCTTAACATCTGGGGCCTCTTCTGTCCCAGCAGCTGGGGCACCTCGCCAGGACCCTGTGGTTTGTGAATGTGCTTGTGAATGACCAGGCTCCCAGGAAGATTCCGTGGATTTCTTTACATGTGAGCCATGAACATGTGACTCTGAGTTATTAATACGTGATGTGCTGTTTTAGATAGCATATTAAAAAGCAGAGATGTTACTTTGCTGACAGAGGCCTGTCTAGTCAAGGCTATGGTTTTTCCAGTAGTCGTGTATGGATGTGAGAGTTGGACCATAAAGAAAGCTGAGTGCCGAAGAACTGATGCTTTTGAACTGTAGTGTTGAGAAGACTCTTGAGAGTCCCTTTAAGAGCAAGGAGATCAAACTAGTGAATCCCAAAGAAAATCAGTCCTGAATGTTCATTGGAAGGACTGTTGCTGCAGCTGAAGCTTCCAATTCTTTGGCCACTTGATGGGAAGAACTGACTCACTGGAAAAGACCCTGGGAAAGACTGAAGGTGGAAGGAGAAGGGGATGACAGAGGATGAGATGGTTGGATGGCATCACTGACTCAATGGACATGAGTTTGTGCTCTGGGAGTTGGTGATGGACAGGGAGGCCTGGTGTGCTGCAGTCCAGGGAGTCACAAAGAGATGCCTGGGTGACTGAACTGATGCTGAAACCACGGAATACTTATTTTTATATCTTGGGTTTATGTATTCAGAGTGCTGGACTCAACAGTAACGTATCCCATAGAGAGAAAGCAAGGACTAAAAGCAAGCATTTGAATGGCAGAGGGCCTTTGGATGCCCTGAGAGGTTTAGGTTCAGTCTGCGGGCGGACTCGAGCTGCAGCTGTAGGGCATGCCTGGGAAGACGCTGTGTTGCCACCTCACCGGCAGGCCCGCAGCACCGCTGTGGAGAGGGCAGGGAGGGAATCACTTTACTCTCACGAGCAGCCCAGCCCACCAACCAGAAGCCGAGCTAATCAGCAAACTGTAGAGCCTCCGAGATAGAAGTTTTTAATCCGTTCTTCAGCTGACTCAACTCATGAATTTGAAGTTTTCTCTTTATAAAGACTAGAATTGGATGGGTTTGTGAGCTTTTAAAATATTGTCAGCTTTCCTAACATACAACTACCAACAATAAGGTTAACACTTTCCCCCCGAATTATATAATTTTTTCCCTTGTGAATTCAGCATTCAAGAATTCTTTTCTGATAGCAGCAGCGGCAGAGTGGACAGGCGTGGAAAGGAGCGCTCTCCCCCAGGGAGAACTCCTCCAGAGCGCGGAGGCACGCGAGGTGGAACACGTGGGAGCAGGACAGCAGGACCGTCTCCCGCGGCGCCAGCGCGGTGAGGCAGATGGGGCAGTCGGGGGCCTCCCGGCGCAGGGCCTGCAACACAGGGCAGGCGGCACACGTGCGGGTCACGCCGCAGCGGGCAGTGCCCCGCGTTTAAGTGAGAACCGGGCACCCACAGATGAGGGTCTTCTAAATGTGAAGACATTTCATCCTGGGTTAAACTAACGCTAATTATGTCTGTGCTCTGCTACTCCTGCGAAAAATGGAAGGGACCGCAACCCACCTGGGATGACCGACTTTGAAACACAGTTTATAAAATGCTGAACCTTAGTAACTGACTTTCTTTGAATTAAGCAGTCTCTGACACTATGTAGCCGCTAAACTTCTTTATGCATTTACCATTTTTGTGATTTCTAAGTAAGTGTTTCCCCTGCCGGGTTTGGTGTCCCTCTCCTCAGATGCAAGGGACAGGCAGGCTGAGACGGGCAGGAAGCTCGGAGTGGGGGCGGGGGGGGCACGTGGGGAGGCCTTTGCCCTTGGCACTTTCACTGCTCACTAGATGCCTTCATCAAAGCAGAATTCCACACCCAGGGCCCTTGGCCTCACCCCAGAGTGGGTGACGAGGGTCCCAGGGCCTCCTGGGGGCAGACACACATGCCCTCTACGCGGTGCCCGGCCCTCCGCCCCCAGCAGGCTGGCCACGCCTACCTGGGTCTGGATCTGCCCTGCTCACCCCGTCCCCTCCCCGCCCGCTGCAGGGCCGGCCTGGCATGCCTACCTGGGTCTGGATCTCGCCCCACTCCTCTTCGGAGAGCTCACGGCCACACCGCTCCTCCAGCTGCTGCAGGACGCTGCGGTTGATGGCCAGGCAGCGGTCCACCTCGGAGAAGAGCTCGTCGATGTCTGTGCGGTAGGAGCAGAGCAGGCGCTGGCTGATCTCTGTGAACTGAGCACCCGCGCCCACTGTGAGCCGCACTCGGCAGCACCCTGGCGTCCCCACCACCCTCCCCCAGCTGCCCTCACACTCGCCAGCCCAGAGAGCATGGGCGGAGATTTCAGGAAGGGGCACCTGCTGGTTGGCCTTGCTTGGTGGCAGGGAGCACGCTGGTGAGGAGTTGAGAGGAGGAGGGACCAGAGCCGGGTACAGTGGGTCACAAAGTTATCTTGCGCTGGCAGCGCCCCTGGAGCCTCACAGGCCTGCCCCTGGGCAGTGCCACCCCCGGGTCCATGGCAGGCCGTCATTAGTGATGCCTAGCACGGCATGTGCCCTGGCTCCGCAGCATCGTCCCTCGCAGCTGCAGGTCAGGAACCATCCTTTCAGTGTGAACATTTCCAAAAAGGGAATCCACGAGAAAGACCATATCCTCCTTTTGAGTTGGTTACTCGTCCTGCCTTTCTCACCAAGCTCTAAATTCCTTGTTTTGAACCCACCCCTGTTGCCTAACGAGCTAAAAAAAATAAGCTGAGGTAATCAGTTTATGGACCATCGTGTGTCTCCATGCTACAGAACACATTTTTAGGACTTACCTAACAATCCTGACTTCACTGCTAGCCTAAATATGAAGGCAGCTTATCACAGTTTATCGCAAACTTTCGTTTTGCTTTGAAGGCACTGTCCTCAAATACAGACTCTAATGTCCCCCCAGGCTCCGGCCTCTTTATAAAGGTCTGCATTTGGTACAAACATATCTAGAAAAGCACTCTGCTCTCAGGACAAAGAGGTAATGGGAATCGTGGTCGTCTGCTGAGGGCAACAGCTCTGAGCAAACCAGGGTCGCTGAAATGAGCGCAGGTGTTTGCAGGGCGCACTTGGCCACGTGCGGTTTGTAAAATGCTATGGGCCGAGGTCACGTGGGCGGCGCATGGACTTGGGTGTGCTGTCCCCTCGCCCATGCCTTGTGCGGCACTGGGGGCTAACGTCTCACGCAAAGCATGAGCTATATCCTCCTTCTTCGGGACTCAGTTCGGCCTCGTGGTCCTTTAGGTGTGTGGTGCGCGGAATACATTCTCCACGGGCCCAGAGGACGTCCCCAGTGTCAAGTATTCCGGTCTGTGGGACACCATGTGTGTGCGGCGTGTCTGCGTGTGTTTTTATGCAGTGTCTGTGTCGGTCACCTGCATCAGAAGGTGCCTTCGCGGCCCCGGGGGCCCCTTCCAGCTCCTTCGTCCCGCAAGAAGCCTCGAGCCTGGGCCGGACGGGGCTAGGGCTGTGGGGACTGACCCTCCCCGGCCTTGGTCCCTGGGGCTTACAGGGCGGGTGTCGGCTGTCAGGGGAAGGCGGCCTGTGAAGCGGCTGGTGACCCACAGGGTTTGAATCCAGGCGCCTCCGTCTTGGGGTCTTACTGGCAGTGGTTTCTCAGCCATGTCCGAGGCCTGGACGAAGATGCTTTTCCATTTTGGAGTCCAGTTCTGTTTCTTGCTGACAATTATCCAGCCGACAGCTGGATCCAAGCTCATGGGCTCCAATTGGCAAGGCTTCATTTTCTCTGTTCCTTAGCCTTTCAAATACCTGGTAATCTCTATTATTAAAAGTAGAATAGGTCCCTATACTTTATAAAAGGAAGAATTCCTTGGAAATGCATACACAGGTGCCTCAATTAATGTTTTATGTCAGGTTTTCTCTGAGTTGGCTTTTCATGCAGCGTGAGAGATTCCCCAAATAGAGCTAAGAGGTAAGATCGTGTCTTTCTCCAGAATTAGCCTGCGCCAGTGCAGACCTTACACAGCCTCTGGGATGCCGAGGTTCGCTCTCACGTTAGTTCTCAGCAGAAGTGCTGCCTTCAGAGAGGGCAGTGCCAGGGTGTCCCACCGCTGGGGCGGGGGGACTGCAGTCTTCTTCCAGGGGAGGCCGCTGCACCAGAGCATCCGCCTCGCTGGGGAGCTGCTAGCAGTGCTGATTCCGGGCCGCCCCAGCCCTCCTGGGTCAGCACTGCAGGCGGAGACAGCTGTTCATGTTCTAACAGCCCCCCAGGCAAGGGGACTGATGCTCACTGGCAATGGGAACAGCTGTCATAGAAGCTGCCCAATTAAGGTTTAGGAGTCAAAGTTGTTTAACACTGATTTAGTCGTCAATCCCTGAGACGTGGGGCTTCCCTCATAGCTCGGTTGGTAAAGAATCCACCTGCAATGCAGGAGACCCCAGTTCAATTCCTGGGTTGGGAAGATCCACTGGAGAAGGGAAAGGCTACCCACTCCAGTATTCTGGCCTGGAGAATTCCAGGGACTGTATAGTCCACGGGGTCCGAAAGAGTCAGACACGACTGAGTGGCTTTCCCTTCCCTTCCCTGAGATGTGACCACCCAGCTTCAAGTGTGCGGTACCCTCCTGAGCTTTCAAGGGTCACCTCAGGGAGTGACAGTAAGTGTGGAGGCCACAGGCATTTGTATTTTCTTACATATGTGTGTATATTATCACGCACACGTGCCGAGACGTGTGTTCCTTTTGCTGTGCACACGCCCAGGGGGACGGCAAGAATCCACACCTGTCCTCGTGTTGTGTGAGCACTCGCGGCTTGAGATGCACAGAGCTGGTGTGCCTGGAGCGGCTGTGCACGCAGGTCCCAGTGGCCCCATGAGGACACCCTCGGTGTCCCCTTCCTGCTCCAGCCCTGCGGTGCGCTGCCTCCATCCTCTGCCAGCACGGGGCTGTCTCCCCGCGCGCCCCCTGTGTGTGTGTCTGTCTGTGAGCCGCTCTCTGCACTGGCCACGCGAGGTGCCAGAGGACTCGCTGAAGGAAATGGCCGTGGCGGTTTTGCGGATGCAGCCAGGAGCTCTGGGACGGCCAGAGTCACTGCCACCCCTTCACCTCTCCAGGGTTTTCTCCAGGACACAACTGCTGGAAATCCATGTTTTCAACAAAATACCTGACGTGCTGTGTCTCCCCTCCAGGAAGGCGGGACGCACCCAGAGGTAGCCGTGGGCCTGGGGGGAGGTGCCTGGCCGGGGGTACTCCCGGTGTCGCCGGGTCTGTGGCACAGCCCCCAGCTGGAGCCCAGTTCTGGGTATGGAGGGCAGGGTCAGTGTGGATGCAGGTCCACGGCTCACCTGACCTCGCTCTCACACTTGTTCACGGGCACGCTTCCTTCCTCAGCCTGGATGGGAAGCATTTCACAAATGAGAAAAACAGCCATCCCTTTATCTGCAGGGGTCGTCAGAGACTTAAAATGCAGATTAACACGGAGAGTTGGTGAGAGGCTGCCGTTGAGCACAGGGAGCTCTGCCTGGCACTCTGTGACACCTGGAGGGTGGGGTGGGGTGAGGGGGGCTCACGAGAGACAGCATTCTGTATAATTATAGCTTGTTGGCGTTGTTGGACGGCAGAAACCAACATGACATTGTAAAGCAGTTTTCCTCCAGTTAAAAAATACATTTGACTAGAGCTAATCAGTGACTTCAGCAAAGCTGCAGGATACAAAATCAATACACAGAAATCCCTTGCATTTCTGTACACTAATAATGAAAAATCAGAAAGAGAAATTAAGGAATCAATCCCACTCACCACTGCAACAAAAAGAATTAAATATCTAGGGATAAACTTACCTAAGGAGACAAAAGAACTGTACACAGAAAATTGTAAGACAGTAACAAAAGAAATCAAAGACAACATAAATAGATGGAGAGATATTCCGTGTTCCTGGGTAGGAAAAATCAATGTTCTGAAAATGAGTATACTACTAAGCTCAATCCACAGATTCAATGCAATCCCTATCAAATTACCAATGGCATTTTTCACAGAACTAGAACAAAAAATTTCACAATTCATATGGAAACACAAAAGACCCTGAATAGCCAAAGCAGTCTTGAGAAAGAAGAATCGAGCTGGAGGAATCAACCTTCCTGATTTCAGATTATGTTACAGAGCTACAGTCCTCAACAGAGTATGGTCCTGGCACAAAGACAGAAATACAGATCAATGAGCAAAATAGAAAGCCCAGAGATACATCCATACACCTATGTGTACCTTATTTTTGACAAAGGAGGCAAGAATATACAATGGAGCAAAGACAGCCTCTTCAATAAATGGTGCTGGGAAAAGTAGACAGCTACATGTAAAAGAGTGAAATTAGAACACCTCCTAACGCCACACACAAAGAAAACTCAAAATGGATTAAAGACCTAAATGTAAGACCAGAAACAATAAAACTCTTAGAGGAAAACATAGGCAGAACACTTGATGACACAAAGCGAGATGCTCTATGACCCACGTCCTAGAGTAATGGAAATAAAAACAAAGGTAAACAACTGGAGAGCCAGCCAGTCCCTCCCAAGGAGACCAGTCCTGGGTGTTCACTGGAAGGACTGATGCTGAAGCTGAAACTCCAACACTCTGGCCACCTGATGCGAAGAGCTGACTCATTTCAGAAGACCCTGATGCTGGGAAAGATTGAGGGCAGGAGGAGAAGGAAGGGGACGACAGAGGATGAGATGTTTGGATGGCATCACCGACTCAAGGGCATGGGTTTGAAGGACTCCAGCAGTTGGTGATGGACAGGGAGGCCTGGCGTGCTGCAGTCCATGGGGTCGAAAAGCGTCGGACACGACTGAGTGAACTGAACTGAAACAACTGGGACCTGATTAAACTTAAAAGCTTTTGCACAGCAAAGGAAACTATAAGCAAGGTGAAAAGACAACCCTCAGAACGGGAGAAAATAATAGCAAATGAAACAACGGACAAAAGGTGAATTTCCAAAATGTACAAGCAGCTTGTATACCAGAAAAACAACCCAATCAAAAAGTGGGGAAAAGACCTGAACAGACATTTCTCCAAACAAGACATACCGATGGCTAACAGACACATGAAAAGATGCCCAACATTGCTCATTATTAGAGAAATGCAAGTCAAAACTACGATGAGATATCACCTCACACTGGTCAGGATGGCCATCATCAAAGAGTCTATAAACAATAAATGCTGGAGGGTGTGGAGAAAAGGGAACGCTCTCGCACTGTTGGTGGGAATGTAAATTGATACAGCCACTGTGGAATACGGTATGGAGATTCCTTAAAAAACTAGGAATAAAACCACCATATGACCCAGCAATCCCATTCCTGAGCATATACCCTGAGGAAAGCAAAACTGAGAGAGACACATGTATCCCAGTGTTCACTGCAGCACTATTTACAATGGCTAGGACATGGAAGCACTCAGATGTCCATTGACAGATGGATGGATAAGCTGAGGTACATATACACAACGGAATATTACTCGGCCATAAAAAGGAACACATTTGAGTCAGCTCTAATGAGGTGGATGAATCTTCTGCAGCTGCTGCTAAGTCGCTAGAACCTATTATTCAGAGTGAAGGTAACTCAGAAAGAGAAAGATACATATCATATTCTAATGCACATATACAGAATCTAGAAAAATGGTGCTGAAGACTTAATTTACAGGGCGGCAATGGTGACAGACCACAGAAGGCAGTGGCACCCACTCCAGTGCTCTCGCCTGGAGAACCCGGGGACGGGGGGCCTGGTGGGCTGCCGTCCGCGGGGTCGCTGAGAGTCAGACATGACTGAGCGACTTCACTTTCACTTTTCACTCTCACGCATTGGAGAAGGCAATGGCACCCACTCCAGTGCTCTCCCTGGAGAACCCGGGGACGGGGGGCCTGGTGGGCTGCCGTCCGAGGGGTCGCTGAGAGTTGGACACGACTGAGCGACTTCACTTTCACTTTTCACTCTCACGCATTGGAGAAGGAAGTGGCACCCACTCCAGTGCTCTCCCTGGAGAACCCGGGGACGGGGGGCCTGGTGGGCTGCCGTCCTCGGGGTCGCTGAGAGTCGGACACGACTGAGCGACTGAGCAGCAGCAGTGGTGATGACCAGGGAGGCCTGCGTGCTGCAGTTCATGGGGCTGCAAAGAGTCGGATACGACTGAGCAACTGAACTGAACTGAACTGAATGGAGAAACAGACATAGAGAACAGACTTACGGACCTGGGGAGAGGGGAGGAGAGGGTGCGATGTATGGAGAGAGTAACGTGGAACCTCACACTACCATATGTAACATAGATAGCCAACGTGAATTTGCCGTATGGCTCAGGAAACTCAAATGGGCTCGGAATCAACCTAGAGGGATGGGATGGGGCAGGAGACTGGAGAGAGGTTCAAAAGGGAGGGGATGTGTATACCTATGACTGATTCAAGTTGATGTTTGACAGAAAACAGCAAAATTCAGTGAGGCAATTATCCTTCAATAAAAAATAAAATTTTTTAAAAAATTGGAAAAATGCAGGTTATTTAACCTAAGCTGAAGCACTGTGCCCTCGCCCTGCCGGTTAGCTTTTGCAGGTGAGGGGTGAGAGCACAGACGGCCTGGAGGAGCCGGTTGTGGCCCAGCGGGGAGAGGGACCACGTTGTTCCTTGACCAGCTGGGCACTCGGCTCAGAAGAAAGGTGGGATGGTGGGCAGACGCCGGCCGGCCCACCTCGCACTCCGCCTCTGACCCCGGCTCCCCTCCTCAGGCCTCCTGGCAGCCTCTCCTCGAGCCTTCCTGCTCGGCTCTGCCCTGGCCGGCCCCGCTCCCTCCGCCCGCTCCCCGCCGCGCTTCTCCGGCCAGGCTAGCGCTCTGCCTGGCCGCCCAGAGGGCTCTCTTGGCTCCTTCTGCTGACACTTGTCACCGGCCAGCGCTCCTTCCTTCTTCCTGTGTGTATTTCTTATCTCTTGGCTCCTCCGCTTCACCTTGGGGAGGCCCTTGGCATTCAACAAAAACGTCGCCTTGAAATTTGCAACAGGTGAGGAATGAAGGCCCACATGGCCCCCCGCCCCCCGGGTACACGTTCCGCAGGAGTGCCCTGCGGTCTCCTCGTGGGGTGAGGAGAGGACACTGTCGGTGCGGGGAGACTCTGAACAAACTTCCAGTGCTAAGGCTCAATAAAGCCTCAGTATTTGGCCTGTAACACTGGCTTTAGCTTGTTGATAAACACGTGGAAAAGCCTTCTGTGTGCACTTGCGGCGCAGTTCTAGAAGTGAGCTGGCGTGACTGTCTTCACTCTTGCGCTTCAAGTATTGAAAAGTTAGCAAGAATAATATCCTAAAAAAAGTTAAATTAGCAAATGGGTACTGACTATGCTGTGGCCAGGTCAGGGCCACGTCAGAAGTGTAGCTGTTATTAAATATTTCTTACAGACCAGAGTCCTGCCTGAGCAGCATCCTTCTGCTGCTGTTAAGCCCTCACTGTCACGTGGGTCAGAGGCCTTTAGTGGTTGGAAAACACACACACGAAGATGATTGGCTTCTAGTTTTCAAACTAGTGGTTAATATTAATTCTACAGAAGCATACAAAGTACATAAAATTTTCCATTAAAAATGAGTATCTTCTATTTCTCTTTCTAAGCCTCACATTTCATATATTTGATAAATTAAGCAGTTACGGATTCAGGTAACTGATACCTAGAGCAATCACTGGTCATTTACAAGTACATCCCCGGGGAAGAGTAAAGAAGACCCGCTCCCAGGAGTGCCCAGGTGAACTCTGCCTGCCCAGGGGCCCCTCTGAGCATCCATCTTGATGTCAGCAATTGCTTACTAATGTGTTGACTTACGGCTGCCCTCAAAAGCAAAGCGAAACGCCTGGAATTTACAGCGTATCAGTGAATCCGTTGATAAGCTTTTACTGGTTTAATGTCCTCCCGTCTTGCTGCTTGGAGCCACTTCAAGTTAGCAACAGAATGTTTGCCATCTCTATGTGATAAAGGAAGTCAAAAGGGCTGAGCAAACGTGAAGACCATTATGCTGTTTGGTGAGATGGAATGAAAAAAAAAAGCTGGAGCACCCTCCCAGGGGCGGGGCTGGGAGCGGCCGTCCCTAAAGTCAACCGCAGCATCTGACAGACCCCTCACCTCGCTTTCTAAACAATGGCCCCGACTTTTAGCTCGGGTGGAGATAATATAATGCATTTGAAAAGTTTTAATTGCCGCAATAAAAGGCCATACCTCAATTATATGACATATGCTAGCAGAACTCCCAGATAAGGATCAAAGGCACTCAAGGACCGACCACTGCATTCTGGGCAACACTCGGGCGTTCTGTACACACTGCGACAGGCGTGAGCGCGGCGGCTCTCGTGACCTCCCCGGGCGGCTTTGATCTGGGCTCAGCCGTCGGCGCGGGAGCGCGCCCGGCCCGCGGGGTCGCCGCGGACTGCAGGCCCTGCGCGCGCGGGCGCCGCGGACGCGGGGTCGCTCCGCACGCTTCCCCGGGGCTCGGGCTCAGCAGGCGACCCCCTGCCGTCGTTAGCGCGGCCCCGCCTGGTGTCTGAGCCACCTCCGGTGCGGCGCAGCTTCACTCCGCCCTGCTCCGTCTCGTCAGGAATGTGCCAGGGGTATTCCAGGCAAGGCAGCTCTGCCAAGACAAAGCCTGGGCTGGGGGAGCGTGACTGTGGAGAGATGACCTCTGCCTTCTGCTAGACTGCTGACACCCAGCAGACGCACGGCAGCTGAGGCGGGAGAAGACCTCATTAATTCCCCTTATTAATCGCCCTGAGACAGAAGGGCGAGCACGCAAGGCCAGGGTTCTTTTACAAGAAAGACGAATTGATTTATAAAAATAGAATGGCCGGAGCTAATCTAATCTCGAGTATTAAAGACATATCCATCTTGGTGAGGTCTTGCAACTTTAAAGGAAAGGAGCACTTCCTCATGTGTGGTGCCTAAAAATATCACAGTCTCACCCCGGCTTTCCTTTCCTTTCTGTGGATTAGCCTTCTTTTCCCTGAAGGGAACCAGGCCAGTGGTCCCCAGGTATGGCGAGAAGTTTTCACCTATCTGCCAGACAAGGAAAAAAAAAAGGGAATTCAGTGGAGTGGAACTTCTAGAGCTGAACAATTCAGTGTGGTCAGGTACTTCCAGCTTTCCTGCTGTTGAAACAGCCCTTCAGCCTTACCAGATGATTCTGAGGGCCTCCATGAGATGCCTGGGTTTAACTCTTACTTGGCCCAATGGACAGTTTTTGAAAGTTGGTAATGAGTCTGCTGGAGGCGTGGTTTCTCTTTGATCACCAGCAGACTCTGGACAGCGGGAGACCCCTGAGGTACGGAGCTGCAGGGGCTGCGAGGAGAGGGGACCCCGCTGCAGTGCCCCGACTTCACAGGCCCACGGAGGCGGCCGGGCCGAAATGCACCCATCTGTCGGCCTTGGGCGGTGAAGTAGGTCATGCGGTTTCTTCCTTCTAGTTACTGGCAATTTCAGTTTTTTAGACTGAATATAAGATGATTTTACATTTACTCTCGCCAGTGGTCAGTATGGAGATACAGCTTAGAAATGCGGCTTCTGGTTGCACAAGTCACCGCCAGTTTAAAGGACCCCTGGTTCCACAGAGAATGATAAACGTACCATATTTGATACTGTAGCTACTGCCCATTTTGCTCTGTAAACTGTCAGATTTCTGAAATTCAGACACTGGGTCCCTAACGGCACACTGATCTACAGTTCTGTGCAAGGAGGGTGATGGGGTGAACATGCGGGTGTCAGAAGGCAGAGCCAAAGGCAGGCCCGTGCAGGCGCCTGGCGCTCCTGGAATGTCCCTGTCACAGGGCTGGTCTCCCGCCCGCTGGGGCCTTGATGAACCCCTTGCTCGCCGCGGCTTTGGGGTTTATCTTTTACTGGATCTATCACTAGGGAACCTGCAGACCCCAATGTCTCTGAAGCTGGGCTCTGTTTGGGACACACATCTGGTTCTGAAAAACTGTCAAGATGAAGACAGTGAGAATCCAGGGCCAAGAGTTACACTTTTATTTTAAATCTCTTAACCTGTGATTTCTAGATTTGAAAGGCTCATTATACTGACAAGCTCAAGTTAAAGTATTTTTATAGGCATTTAAAGGAAAACAATCAGCTCAAACTTTTTTTAAAAACTGAAACACATGTTTGTTTCTTGATGAAAATAATAAAATTCTGTTTCCATCATTGCTGTTCAGCCACTCAGTTGTTTCCAACTCTTTGTGACCCCAGGGGCTGCAGCATGCCAGGCTTCCGTGTCCTTTACCATCTCTTGGCGTTTGCTCAAATGCATGTCCATTGAGTCAGTGATGCCATCTAACCAACTTATCCTCTGTTGCCCCCTTCTCTTCCTGCCTTCAGTCTTTCCCAGCATCGGGGTCTTTCCCAGTGAGTCAGCTCTTTATATCATGTGGCCAAAGAATTGGAGCTTCAGCTTCAGCATCAGTCCCTCCAATGAATATTCAGAGTTGAAATCCTTGAGGATTGACTGGTTGGATCTCCTTGCAGTCCAAGGGACTCTCAAGAGTCTCCATCATTAGAAAAATGCCATTGAATTATCTTTAATAGGGTATCCTTTTGAACTGAGATGAAAGTCTTTTTTCTAAAGGCACCTCTGGAAGATGACTTCTTTCTTCACTAACTCAGAGCTCACGGTTGTTTCGTGTCTAACATCTCTCTTATTAGGTTGTTACGGTATTGCACCGAGAGATACTTATTCTATTCACAGGATCGCATCTTTTAAAAAGCACATGAAAATACCCCAACCCCCTGAATAACGTGTATTTCAATCTGTGTATTAATAGAAGCCAATGCTCCGTTGTTACTAAAACTCAGGTAAAGACGATCATTTCACCCCGTTGGCCATCAGCGTGTCGGTGCTTTTCTGCTGAGCAGCTCGGCACGGTGGCAGCCGGTGATCCCTGGCTCCAGCGGCAACGTCAGGAGGGTCTGCTAAGCTCCCAGCGCACACGGGTCGCCACGCTGCCCCGGGCCCTGGGCGGGCACAGCTCAGGGCCTGGTGCGTCATCTGTTGCCTTCTAGTAATTTTATATATTCTCTTGGAAAGTATTTGTGTAATTAATATGGAACTCTTCTGAGGATAAGGTATGAAGTAACGTCTGTTTTTCTCCTTCCCATGAATGCCGAAATTAACCGTTCTTTTCAATAGGTCTTTTTCTTCACCGATCTGCTGTGTCTCCTGACTGTAGATTTAGAATCTCTGGACACCGAGGTGGGTGATTTTCTACTGGTTCTTCACCCGTCTGTCTGTCGTTTCACAAGAATCTCAGTTACCAAAGTTTTATATATATTTTGATATTTAGCAAGGATGTGCTACCTCATTACAACCTTGTTGGGACAGAACTGATGTATACCGTCGTGTGAGTTTCCGGTACAGTGTGATGACTCAATGCACTTACATGTTGGGAAGCAATCACCTCAGGAGGGTGCGTGCACGCTGAGCCGACCCTCAGGAGGGTGCGTGCACGCTGAGCCGACCTTCAGGAGGGTGCGTGCACGCGGAGCCGACCCTTTGGGACCCTGTGGACCGTAGCCCACAGCCATCCCAGGCTCCTCTGTCCAAGGAATGCTCCAGGCGAGAATACTGGACTGTGCTGCTGTGCCCTCCTCAGGGGATCGTCTCACTCCAGGGGTCAAACCCGAGTCTCTTAGGTACTGAAGGGTGAGTTAACACCATTTCCTGTCTGTGGTGAGGACATTTCTGATCCACGTTCCTGGCAGCTTTCAAGCATCTGATACAGTGTTGCTGACGGCCACCGCCAGGCTGAGCACAGGGCATCTCACAACCGACGCTGCCCTCCGACTGGCATCTCCCCCTTGCCCGCCCCTCTCCCGTGGCCCTGGCCACCACCGTTCTGCTCTGTTTCTGTCAGTTGGACTTTCGCGGGTTTCACACACGAGTGGAATCGCATCATATTTCTCTGTCTGATTTACGCCACTTAGCATAATGTCCTCAAGGTTCAAGTGTGTTGGTGCAAATGGTAGCCTTGCTTTCTTTCTCAGGGCTGCCTTCCACCGTAAGTGCACCACGTCTTCCTTGGCCATTCATCTGTTGACACTCAGGCTGCTTCTGGGTCATGGCCGACGTGCATAATGCTGCCATCAACGTGGGAGTGCAGAAGTCCCTCTGAGCTCTTGATTTCTCCCTTAGATGGTCAGATGCGCAGGACTGGAACTACTGGGTGGTACGGCAGTCCCGCTTTTACTCAAGCGTTAGTACCTCCCTGCGGTCTCCATGGAGGCCGTACCTATTTACATTCCCACCAGCAGCGCCCAGGTTCCCTTTCCTCCACGTCCTCACCAACACTTGTTCTTTCTCGCCTTTCCATTAGTCATTCTAACAGGCGGGAGGTGGTATCACCCTGGTGTTGATTTGCATTTCCCTGATCATTCCTGAGGCTGAACACCTTTTTCATGCATCTGTTGGCTGTGTGTGTGTCTTTTTCAGAAGAGTGCCTAGGCACCGCCTCTGCCCATTTTAAAAAAACCAGATGGTTGGGTATTTTTGGCTGTTGAGTTGTATGAGTTCTTTATATATTTTGAATACAACCCCCTTATGAGATTTATGATTTGCAGGTATTTTCTCCCATTCTTTAGGTTGTCTCTTTTCATTCTGTAGACTGTTTCCAGTGACGTGCAGAAGCTATTTATTTTGATGTAGTTTATTTATTACTTTTTAGTTATTAAGAACATTTAATCAATAAAAACACAAACTGAACACTTTCGGAGAAATCTGGCTTCCATCCCTAACTTCTCTTCTCTCTTCCCTCCTTTCCCCTCAATTAGGTTTTAATTAAATGCTTTATCTGTGTTGGAGTGTAGCTGATATAACGATGTTGCGCTGGTTTCCGGTGTAGCTGATATGACGATGTTGCGATGGTTTCCGGTGTAGCTGATATGACGATGCTGCGCTGGTTTCCGGTGTAGCTGATATGACGATGCTGCGCTGGTTTCCGGTGTAGCTGATATGACGATGCTGCGCTGGTTTCCGGTGTAGCTGATATGACGATGCTGCGCTGGTTTCCGGTGTAGCTGATATGACGATGCTGCGATGGTTTCCGGTGTAGCTGATATGACGATGCTGCGATGGTTTCCGGTGTAGCTGATATGACGATGCTGCGATGGTTTCCGGTGTAGCTGATATGACGATGCTGCGCTGGTTTCCGGTGGACCATTTATTTATTTTTGCTTTTGTTGGCTGTGCTTTTGGTGTTGTCTCCAAAAATATCACGGCCAAGATCAGTGCCAAGATTCCCTCTGTGCTTTTTTCTAAGAGTTTTGTGGTTTCAGGCTTTAAGTCTTTCACCCATTCTGGGTTAGTTTTGGTCACACCCTCTGTCTGGATTAACTACTTCATCCTTATACAATGGTCTTCTCTGTCTGCTGCAGCTTTAACGTCTGTTTTATCTTACAGACGCACAGCTACCCCTGCTCTCTTGGTTTCTACCTGCATGGAATATCTTTTCCTGTCCCTTCAATGTGAGCCTATTTGCGCCTTTACTGGTACAGCAAGTCTCTCTGAGGCAGTTTTGCTTTTTAATGCATCTGCTCATTCTATGCCTTTTGATTGGACAAATTCATTCATTCATATTGAGAGTCATCACTGCGAGGTAAGGACTTCCGGGCGCCCCCTACTGCCTCCTGTCTGACCCGAGTCCCTGTCTTCCTCTCTTCCTCCCTCCCTGGTCCTTTGTGACTGAAGGTCTTGCGGAGTGGAGCGCTCTCTTGCCTTCTCTCTAACTCAGCGTGTCTATGGCAGGGCTCTGCTGTGTGGCTGTCACGAGGCTTCCATGAAGCATCGCACAGATGCACTGATAACTGAGTGCACACACTACACCCTTTACTTCCCCCTTGTACATATGTGATGTCACAATTGACATCTTTTTATAGTACTGACAAATACTGTATAATTTCCCTCTTTTATAGTACTGACAAATATATTCACCGAGAAATTACTGTAGCTATGGTTATTTTTAATACTTTGTCCTTTACAAGGGAGCAGTATCGCACAGTATCACAGTATTATGAGGATTCTGAATTTGACAGTGTGCTCTCTTTCATATGTTCCCATGTTACTAACTGGACTTCCCAAGTGGTGCAGTAGTAAAGAATACCCCTGCCAATGCAGGAGACACAAGAGGCAAGGGTTCGATCTCTGAGTCAGAAAGATTGCCCAGAGTAGGAAAGGGCAGCCTGCTCCAGTATTCTGGCCTGGGCAAGCCCATGGACAGGGGAGCCTGGTGGCTGCAGTCCACGGGCCACAGAGTCCTTCCTGAAATCAGCATTCAGCCTGAAAAACTCAAGGTTCTCAGGAGGCGGGTCTAGAGATGAAGACCCCCAGCTGCCATCTGTTTGGGGCAGGCTTTGCTGCCTGTCCTTCATTTCTGAAGGACATCTTTGCTAGCAGAGGATTCTTGCTCGGCAGTTTTTTTTTCTTTTTAGCACCTTGAATATATCGCCTTCTGGCCTGTGAGTCTGATGAGACCCACCGATAGCTTGTGGGCATTTTCTTAAGTTAGTTATAAGCTTATTTTCTCTTGCTGCTTTTAAGATGCTGTCTTTGATTTCTGACAGTTATTATAATGTGTCTAGGAGAACGTCTCTTTAAATTGCATTTGTTTGGTGACCGACGAGGTTTACCGACTTGGATGTCTAAGTCTCTCCCCCATCTGGGAAGTTCTCGGCCACTGCTTCTTTGTATACTATCTGCCTCCTCGGCCTCTCTTCTTCTGGGCTCTAATAATTTACACACTGATCCTTCTAACGTACTCCAAGGATCACACATGCTTTCGTCATTCTTTCTCTTTGTTCTCCCCTTACTGAATAATTTCAGAAGTTCTGTCTTCTAACTCACACTCTTCTGTTTGAAACATTCTAATGTTTAGGCCTTCTATTAAAGTTTTTTTTTTTTTTTAATTTCATTCATTGTATACTTCCGCTCCAGAATTTTCTTGGTTCTTTTTAATTTTTCTATCACTGTTAAATTTCTCACTTTGTTTCCATGTTGTGTTCCTGAGATTGTCGAATGGTTTTTCTGTGTTTATGGTAGCTCACTGAGCTTCCTCAAGACGTCTGAGTTCTCTTCCATGTAAACCCCGGATCCCCATGTCTTTCGAGTCAGTCGTCGGGAGGGCCACTGAGCTCCTCTGAGCTCTCTTCCACGTGCACCCCGGATCCCCGCGCCTTTGGAGTCAGTCATCGGGAGGATCACTGAGCTCCTTTGGCGCTGTCACAGTTGCTTGGTTTTCGCGTTCCTTTCATGTTTACTGTTTACCCAGGATCCGGTCAAAGACTTTTCATGACATTTAAATATTATATCTCTCAAGTATCTTTGTTCAAGAACATTCCTCTTTTTTTCTTTATGACATGTTCTGTTGAAGTCAGCTGTTTCACAGAGTATTTCTCATTTCGGGTCCACCTGCTTACAGGGGCCCCTGTGGCTGGGCTCAGGTGTGTAAGTGCAAAGGCGCAGCTCTGTCCCAGCGCTCTGCACGCACACGAGGGGCTCAGGGTCAATCTGCCCAGTGACTGGCATCGTGGGCCCTGGGCTTATAAGAGGATTACTGCACGTTTCCAGTGTATGCACTTCTCCTCCTGATAGATTCTGACTCATCTCTGGGGTGGTTCCTTTGAGACTGTGTGTGAAAAATGCAGTTCCCCAACAATCTTCCACCCAGCAGCTCACAGTAATTTACTGATATGGTTCTCAGACTGTTATCTGTGTACATCCATGTAGTCTGGGTGTATCCATAGACTCCTGGGTGATATGAAACTCAGTGACTCAGTTTAATCATCTCTCAGATTCCACACAAGCATGCTGGCACTTAATGTTGTATATTAACATTTCCTAGATCATCCCTAGGAAAAGGTGACTCTTCATTGGAAAAGTCCCTGATTCTGAGAAAGACTGAAGGCGGGAGGAGAAGGGGTCGATACAAGATGCGATGGTTGGATGGCATCACTGACTCCATGGACATGAGTCTGAGCAGGCTCCGGGAGATGGTGATGGACAGGGAGGCCTGGCGTCCTGTAGTCCATGGGGTCACAAAGAGTCAGACACGATTGTGACTGAACAAGATCATACTTATAGCTCAACAAGTGAGTCCATCAAGTTGGAAGAGGAAGGAAAAGTCATCAACTCACAAGAGTCATTCAATAAATGATAAGAAGTGGTCTGTATCATAAAGGACGGTCTCTGGGCTCCACCTAGGAAGGCATTTAAGTATCCAAGGCCCCCAGGAGCCACCAGGAGCAGGGACAGGAGTGTATACTTCTGCCAATCTGCTACCTGATATAAATTCAGTCTTCAGTTATTGAAAATGAGGTTTGGGTTTACAGATGTCTATTGTTCATGGCCAAATGGGATTAGTGGGCTGGGGTGAGGTGTGAAAATATTGTGGAGAAGATCTAGGAAACTACCAGAGAGAGCCGGGGATTCTAGATTTCATAAATTTAAAGAGGCAATTATGCCTATTTGTGCGACAAAGTAGGAGTATAACTTCACTAAGTTACAACGCTTCTGGCAAAGAGTGACGTGAAGTATGGGGGGTGCGCAGCCAGCTGAGCTGCTCGACTCTGCTCCGTGTGAATGCAATGGGTGGTCTATGCTTTCCAAAGTTATCTTAAACTGATGCATGAAAATAAAAAAATTATACACAGAAGGTAAAATGACTATTGAGTCTGTCATTAAATTTTTCCAAGCGGAAATGATAATTTCTGATTTGAGAGCCCACATATATTTATGTAATAATTATATATAATAATTATTATTATATCTTATAAATTATTAAGAGGAGCACAGAGAATAAGCCTCACTGTCAGACTAAGAATGCAGAAAAGCATGGAAGGGACATAAGAGGAAGAGGAAAAACCAACATGGTAGACGGTCGCTTACTGGCTCAGAATGAACCACAACACGCGGGGTCGCCGTCTCCGGTGGAGGTGAGACAGCGGCCCCATCCAGGCTGGGGGTGGTGAGCACAGGGGCTCCGTGGGGGAAGGGCCAAGGCTCCCTGGAGAGGACGGTAGACTCGGTGGAGCTGGGAGCTACTAAGGAGGTGAGCCTGGTGCTCCCTGAGCCATTCGGGGGAGAGGCTCACTGTCCAGGAAACAGTGAGGGCGGCACATGTCCTTTCTATCAAGTCCCTTATCTGGGGTTTTAGCGGATCTGCTGTTTCTTCTGTAAAATGGGGACGCCTGTGAAAGGCCCAGGCGGCAGGGAACTCGGAGGTTTTTCACTGGGGTGCCTGCAGCCGCCCAGGCCCCGCCCCTGCCGCAGACATCCTCCACACCTGTCCTGCGGGGTGAGCCCCAGATTCCCCGTCCATGGCCGCCTCCTCCCTGTTTCTGCCCCCCTCCAGCGGCCATCCCGCCCGCCAGGGAAGGGGGCTGCCCCGGGGCAGCTCCAGCCCGCCGCGCTGGGCCACAGAAGGGGCTCACTCCACCCGCGTCAACCTCTGAGTCATCAAGAGACTCGGTATTTTAAGGTCGCGTGCTCACATGCTGCCTTTACTGGTGTCCTACTTCTGAGCGCAAATCAGGTACACTTTCTCGATTAAGTCTGAGGCATGGTGATTTCACATGGGCCATGATTCTGATTTTCTTTTGTGCATACTGACAGCTACCTTGCTTGGAACCGTTACCTAGCAACCAGAAAGGGCATTAGAAAAATCTGCTATGATCGCTGCTTTGTGGTCAAGCTAAATCCACCTACTTTCAGGGACACTGAAGAAGCCTCCCACCCTGGGCACGCAGAAGGATGGTGGGGTCGTGAGACCCACTGACATCAGCCCCGCAGCCTGAGGTCGGGCAGGAGGTTGGCCGACGGCCTATGGTGACCCCTCCCCAGCGCATGGGGCTCATCCTTAGGCTCTGGATACAAGGAATCACACAGCCGGAGAGAGGGCACCCCTTGCACGGTGAAGGGTAACTTCCTATCGCTCATTATCCCACATGGGAGTGCAGGCTAGAAGACAGATGCGTTTAGAAAGGATGGAAATAAACGGGAGTGGTGCTTCCGCAGACAACGGGCATAGGACAGTGTGACTGCGGCTTTGCCCCCGTGAGTCCAGGTGATGCCGTCACAACGCCATCCCCTCTGCAGGGTGCGCCTACAAAATACGGAATCGCACTAAAGCCACGCACAGACCGACCTGAACGACATAGTAACGTTTACAGTTAACGCGGTCTCCGGTGCCTGCTGTGGGCTAGGCCCTCCGTTCTGTGGGGGAGACAACGGCCCTCGCAGCACAGACGGGGCCCCAGGCAGGAGCCGGGGTGTCGCCCGAGGCCGTAGAGCTGGGGTGCAGGTCGGGGCTGGCCCCTCCTCTGCGCCTGGCCTTTCTGTATGAGGCGCGTAAGGGGAAGTTGTTAAACAGACCAAAATATATATGCACACACACAGGTAAAAGCTGGTTAAAGGAAAAGGTAGAAACTGCAGTTACTTATTTCTAAAACTCTCTCCCACTTTGGTGACGCCAGGAGGCCCTTCCGTTGCTCAGGAGGAGGTGTGAAACCTTGAGCAGGCTCCCTTTCTTTTCTCTGAAGAGATGAGTTTATCTAAATCGCTGTCATAAGGTGGACACACAAAAGCTTGCTCTGAATTTCACCTTATCCAATTTTACAAGTTCTATGTAAGGAAAGTTCTATGTAAGGAGAAGGAAATGGCAACCCACTCCAGGACTCTTGCCTGGAGAATCCCATGGACGTAGGAGCCTGGTGGGTTACAGTCCCTGGGGTCGCAGAGTCGGACACGACTGAGCGACTTCTCTTTCATGAGGTGACTAGAAAAGGGAATCTGAAAGTATTTACCGTCGGGGTTTGAAAGCCAGTTTAAGGGGCCGGCATTCCACCTTTTGAAAGAGCCTAAACCTGAAGCCTGCCTCAGGGTGTCACGCCCCGCAGGCACGTCAGGGTCACACCCACCTTGGTTTCAAAGAACTTCCTTCTCAGCTTGGCATCTGCAGGTGGCACCGTCCGCCGCAGGTCCCGGTACCACCTCCTGACCACGTGTCCGCGCCAGGACGCCTGGATCCTAGGGCACAAGGCGCTGTCAGCCCGGGACAGCCCCGGCGGAGGGAAGACCCACACCCCGCAGCCCCCAGAGCGCGCCCGGGCTGGCCTGCCCCGTGCGGGCGGGCACACATCTCGGGCTCGGGCTGCTCACCTGGTCGCACACTTGATTCTGAAGAGTCGGGCCCCATCGCGGATCACCCGCGTTTGGTACTGGTTCTTTCTACAGAGAGGACAGGTTTTTTTATTTGTGAACTTTTCAAAAGCCTGAAGGCAAGCCTGAAGGAAAACATTTCACTTGAAATTTCACGAGTAATTACATAGAAACAACACGTTTTACTTCTCAGGTAATTATAGTCTTCTTTTCTCGCATAATTATGAGACTTGGCCCAATTTAGATTATGAAGGGAAGAAGTTTCATCAGATGTTAACACCTTCCTCATGAAAAACGATATTTTACAAGAATGTACATGCAGGCACATCAAACACTTCTGAGAAGCCGTGTGTGAAGGTGGATGTCCCTGCGTTCAGGCGACCGGGCAGTGAACTCGGAGGGAGCGGGGCCTGCCCACGCCGGTGGACGTCACTAACCACACTCTCTCGTAGGGACATGTGCAGCTCTAACGCCACGGAGAAGTCACAATTTCCAAAACAGGATGAGCCCTACTCTAAAACCAAATTTCTAGCCGTCAGTGGTGACTATGGATAAAATAAGTGGCTCTTTTCAGGAGCCGGGAAGTGAGAGAGGGCTTCCCTGGTGGCTCAGTGGTAAAGAATCTGCCTGCCAATGCAGGTTCGCTCCCTGGGTGGGGAAGATCCCCTGGAGGAGGAAAAGGCAACCCTCTCCAGTATCCTTGTCTGGGAAATCCCATGGACAGAGGAGCCTGGTGGGCCACAGTCCGTGGGGTCGCCCAGAGTGGGACAGGGGTGAGGGACCAAACACCCAGGTGAGAGGCGGCCCTGCCCTCTGAGCTCGGAGGGTGCCGTGGCCCCTGGGGGCGCGGAGGGGGCTCCTCACCCTGTGGAACACGTGTGAGCAGGAGAGCAGCACCTGTTCAGAGAAGACAAAGGAGGTTTGAAGCTTAAATTAGTTTAAAGGAGAAGCAGCATAAATGCATTAATTAAAAGAAAAGTTCTGACTCTTTGAAAGGTAAGCTGTGTTGCTTCTTTGAAAAAGTTAAGAAGCAGATTAACAACCTTGATATTTACAATATTCGGAGTTAAAGTTTAGCATGGCACAGGTATATAATCTCCACAAGAGAAACTTAACAACAATCTGAAACATCAAACGAACAGAATATTGCTACAGAATAAGTGTATATTTAAAAATGAGATGATTATAAAAGAGAAGTATTTCTGGGCAGATCCTAAGAAAGAGCTGGCAGGGACCCAGGCTGGGGGCAGGGTGCAGAGGACAGAAAGCAAACACCTTTTCTTAGGACTCTGTTCAACTCAACTGCTATCTCAAATTTAATGAGCACTAAATCCCAGAGACACATGAATTACTTTTTCTCCTTTAAATGCAGGGCACGGGTGGCCGCCAGAAAATTCCACCTTTCCGTGGCCCACATTCCCACTGAATAATGGTATCCTGTTGTTGGTTAGTCGCTTAGTCGTGCCCGACTCTTTGTGACCCCATGAACTGCAGCACGCCAGGCTCCCCTGCCCCTCACTGTCTCCCAGAGTTTGCTCAGACTCATGTCCATTGAGTCGGTGATGCTATAATATTCTGGGTTAAGATGTTATGTCCAGACTGTCTAAAGATATTCTGGGCTGGAACAAAGGAGCTTAGACTGAATGAAGAGAAAGGCCGTTGGTTCTTCCAGAAGGAAGGACCAGGGAAGGGTGAGACCAGGCCAGCCAGCATGCAGCCCACTCCCCTGCTCCGCGTTCCTGAAGTCTCTCTGAGGGAGCTGGGCTGGAGGGGGTGCAGCAGATAAACGTCGCCAGGAGTGCATGTTCCAAGGCGTGGGAGGCACAGGGGCCCATGCCTTCCCTGGGTCACCCGGCCTGAGGGAACCTCCCAGTTTTAATGAATCATCCCCTCAGCCCACCAGCACCCCTTTATTCAGTCTATACTTCTCTTCTCAATGGGAAGAATGGAAGAAATATCAAAATAAATACAACTCAGAAAGTTCTAAAACCAATCCTTGAAACTTACTGCCACCAAGAAGCCTAAATTGCAAAAACTCATTAACGTGGGTCCTTTTAAATTATCATCGTTTAAGCTTGCTTCTTGGAAGAAAAGCTATGACAAACCTAGACAGCATATTAAAAAGCAGAAACATTACTTTGCCGACAAAGGTCCACCTAGTCTAGCTCAAAATTCTCCAAGCCAGGCTTCAACAGTACGTGAACCGTGAACTTCCAGATGTTCAAGCTGGATTTAGAAAAGGCAGAGGAACCAGAGATCAAATTGCCAACATCCTTTGGATCATCGAAAAAGCAAGAGAGTTCCAGAAAAAAAATCTACTTCTGCTTTATTGATTATGCCAAAGCATTTGACTGTGTGGATCACAACAAACTGTGGACAATTCTTCAAGAGATGGGAATTCCAGACCACCTTACCTGCCTCCTGAGAAACCTGTATGCAGGTCAAGAAGCAACAGTTAGAACTGGACATGGAACAACAGACTGGTTCCAAATAGGAAAAGGAGTACGTCAAGGCTGTGTATTGTCACCCTGCTTATTTAACTTATATGCAGAGTACATCATACAAAATGCTGGGCTGGATGAAGCACAGCTGGAATCAAGATTGTGGGGAAAAATATCAATAACCTCAGATATGCAGATGACACGACTCTTATGGCAGAAAGTGAAGAAGAACTAAAGAGCCCCTTGATGAAAGTGAAAGAGGAGAGTGAAAAAGTTGGCTTAAAACTCAACGTTCAAAAAACTAAGATCATGGCATCCAGTCCCATCACTTCATGGCAAATAGATGGGGAAACAGTGGAAACAGTGAGAGTGTATTTGGGGGGCTCCAAAATCACTGCAGATGGTGACTGCAGCCATGAAATTAAAAGACGCTTACTCCTTAAAGATTAAAAAGCTAATTAAAGATTAAAAGAAAATCTATGACTAATTTATACAGCATATTAAAAAGTAGAGACCTTACTTTGCTGACAAAGGTCTGTCCAGTCAAAGCTATGGTTTTCCCAGTAGTCATGTATGGATGTGAGAGTTGGACTGTAAAGAAAGCTGAGCGCTGAAGAATTGATGCTTTTGAGAACTGTGGTGTTGAGAAGAATCTTGAGAGTCCCTTGGACTGCAAGGAGATCCAACCTGTCAATCCTAAAGGAGATCAGTCGTGGATATTCATCGGAAGGACTGATGCTGAAAGTCAAACTCCAATCCTTTGGCCACTTCATGTGAAGAGCTGACTCATTGGAAAAGACCCTGGTGCTGGGAAAGACTGAAGGCAGGAGGAGAAGGGGATGACAGAGGATGAGAGGGTTGGATGGCATCACCAATTCGATGGACATGAGTCTGAGCAAGCTCTGGGAGATGGTGAAGGGCAGGGAAGCCTGGCATGCTGCAGTCCATGGGGTCGCAGAGTCGGACATGACTGAGCAACTGAACTGAACTGAACTCTGTATATTTAAAATATACTATTAAACGTTCATGAATAGTTGTTATTGGCAAGTGTTCTCTGAGATAAGAAAACTGAATGACTCAATGGTGGTAAACACACTGACAGTGTCCTCGAAGTCAGGGTTGGATCCCAGCCCTGCTGAGCTCATGTCCTGAGGCAGCGTGCTGTGGATCACCGGGAGTGTTTATTTCCTCATCGGTTAGGGGATATAACGCCCACCTCAGAGACACATGAGTTGAAATGATCAAACGTTGGGAAAATGCTGACTAAGGAAAAACTGGGCTTCCCAGTTGGCTCAGTGGTAAAGAATCTGCTTGCCAATACAAGAGACTGGGATTCAGTCCCTGGGTGGGGAAGATCCTACCCAGGGAGAAGGAAATAGCAACCCACTCCGGTATTCTTGCCTGGAGAATCCCATGAACAGAGGAGCCTGGTGGGCTACAGTCTATGGGGTTGCAAAGAGTCAGACATGCCTGAGTGAGTAAACACCACCAAAGGAGAGCTAAACCTGAGGACTATGACTAGAAACACAAGAGACACGTGTCTGTATCTATAATCAAAAATGTTACAGTGAGAAGTTTATAAAAAGCAGAATGGGAGAAACGCTGGGTGTGTGACACCCTGCTCCCCCTTCAGATATTCAGCTGCAAGCCTCCCTTCCTCACATCACCATCGGACCAAGTGTCTGTGCTGCAGACACTTGGAAGAGGTTGTTGGGGCCAGAAAGACTCCTCGCAGCTCTTTCACTAAAGGCTAAATCGTCCCAGAGCTACTTCCCCACTTTAAGGACCACAATCATTCTGAAATACCCAACCTTCATGTACCTAAGAGATTAGGTCTTGATAGAGAACTAGAAGATAATAAGTATGTTTAAAATAATGTGTGAGTTCAAATTAGTAAAGAACAAAAGTTTATGACTGTGAACTAACTCATTAACCATAAAAACTTATTAAAACAAATGAAGTTTGAGAGTTCATGTGCCAGGTTGGTAGATGAAGCCTGGGATTCGTAGGCTGTGAATTCTAAGCCTCCTTTTAAATATATTTACTGTATTTTTTTTTTTAAAGCAAAGTTCCTAGTGCTTCTGTGTAGGAAGCATAATGATACACATGAGAGAAATTACTCAGGGTGGTCATTTGCTAAAAACAAAAAAAGATTCTAGGAATAGCAGAGCCCCTTAACTTCCATGAGATTGAAGTTTAATTAGTCAAAGTATGTATAGGAAAAAAAAAAAACCTATGACACAGACCGATTGTATATTAGCTATATTATCATCAGTCTTAACTATGGTAAACTTTCATAACAAAAATCGTTATAAGACTTTACTTAAAGACCCTCCCACAGATTCTTTGGAGATATTAGACCTCGGTTTTCCTTTTAGGATTTCATTTCTCAAAACAACATAAATGATCCCCACTCTTCTGCTCTGTGCACCTTGCCAGCTGGGTTTCCCCACCCCTGCTGGGCACAGTCGGTGGAGTGGGAACAGTCTTGTACAAATTCTGTACTTGAGAATTAAGAGCAATCAGTAAATAAGACTGTTCAGTGAGGGTGTTTAGCTCTTTCTCATATACAAACTTAACTAATGGAAAAGAAAATGTTGAGTCTTTGAGGGTCAAGCGGGAGGAAGAGACTGAAGAAAGAAGGTGGACCCTCTTAATCCCCAGTTCAGAGTCCAGTCACCGGAGCACGCCCGCAGGCTTGCTTATCTAAGGCTCACGTCAAACACCTGCGGGTGAAGTCCAAACTCCTCTTTGCATATCGGGCACGGCTGCATGGAGTCCCCCTGCTCAACGGACCTCTGCTTCACTCTGTCCCATTCATCCGCCGACAGTGGCAACGGGGGAGGCTCAAAGAGGCCCAACTTCTGTGCTGAAACGCAAATAAGAGGGAATGTGAGTCCAGTGTATTTTAGGGGGTGGCAACTCATGCAGCATTTTAATGACATTATTTTGCAAATATTAAGGCAAGACATTCACATTACTTACTTCATTCCACCGTATTTAGAATGCTGCTTTTATACGGGTGAACAGAAGTCAAGGAGAATAATTTGGTGTTGTTCAGTCGCTCAGTCGTGTCCAATTCTTTGCAGCCCCATCGACTGCAGCATGCCAGGCTGCCCTGTGCTTCACCAACTCCCGGAGCTTGCTCAAACTCATGTCCATCGAGTTCGTGATGCCATCCAACCATCTCATCCTCTGTCGTCCACTTCTCCTCCTGCCTTCAATCTTTCCCAGCATCAGGGTCTTTTCCAATGAGTCAGCTCTTTGCATCAAGTGGCCAAAGTATTGGAGCTTCAGCTTCGGCATCAGTTCTTCCAGTGAATATTCTGGGTTGATTTTCTTTAGGATTGACTGGTTTGATCTCCTTGCTGTCCAAGGGACTCTCAAGGTGAATAATATCTTACATTTATGTTGTTTTTATTTATAAAAAATTCCCCATATCTATTTCATTTTCACAATGATTCTATAAAGCAGGCCGGGCTGATATCCTATTTTACGAATTTTTCATAGTTGTTGGCCAAAGGTCTCCTCATTTCTCAGCTAACTTCTCTTTCAGCTTTCGGCATTGCTTTCCTCCAATTTTGCTTGTTTCTGCTGCCAGTGACCTTTGTAAAATAAGTATCAACCCAGTTCTTCCCTTGCTAAAAATTTATGACGTACAGTTACCCGTTAGAATCAGTCCTTGTCTCAGCCACGTTTGAGGATCCTCTGCGTGTCTACCCTGGAGCAGGCCCAGAGCATCTGTTCCAGTGGAAGCACTCACTCTGGAGAAGGAACCACGAGGAGCTCGGGAGAGTGGGGGTGGGGGCGTCAGCACAGCTTCCGCTCTCCCCACCGTGGCCCCAGGCCACTGAGTGGACACAGCATCAACCCACAGGGCTGCCTTCAGGGATGGAGAGTGAAGTGCTAGGTCTGCGGAACAAGAATGGGAGGCCTTGACAGGCCCGCTCAGAGTACAAGAAAGAGCTCTCGAAGACAGAAACGTTTTAGTGTCCAATGGAAATACCAGAGTCAACCAAAAGACTGGAGGAGGAAGCTAAGATAATCTCAAAGTAGAAGAACACAGTAAAGGAGGAGACAGAAAATAAGAAAACTCAAGGATCCGTCTGACATCTGAAAGTCAGGCATTCCAGAAAGAAAAGAAAACAGAGAGTACACAACTTAAAGAAAATAGCCCAAACGTCTCCCAGAAGAGGACACCTGTTTCTAGCCAGAGAGCACCCAGCAAGGCCGGAACGAAGGATTCACCCAAGTCCGGTCACTGTGATGCTGCAGAGGCAGAAAAAGATCCAAAGTACCAGGAGCCAGAAGCACATCAGATGCGTCCATAGCAACACGGACAGCAGGAGGCAGCCCTTCCAGCATCGTGAGATGGAGCTCTCCATGTGAGAATCTCTCATCAGCCACAGGCCATGTCAGAGCGGCACACAGGTGTCTCCTGTCTGCTCCCTTGGACGGGGCCTCTCACACGCTGTTCCCCAGAAGTTCCTGCTACAATGGCACTGCGGGGTGCAGAAAGCTAAGGGGCAGGAGAGCCTCAGGGCTGCAGTCCACGGGAGGGTGCAGAGCAGAGGCCCAGGGCCCACAGCGCCGCACCAGTCCCGCAGAGCAACTGTCCAGTTGCGAGCACAATGTCTCCATGAAGAAAAAACAAAAAGTCACCTACTGTATTTTAATGTACCGAGAGAGTATATTTTTGGAAGACATTCTGGGGGGCAGATTTTGGCTCTTTTCCTACGAGTTATTACAGCGTATTACAAAATTTTATGAATGAAAACAGTGAGATACTAACATAGAAACAGAAGCCCCAAATCATGCACATTCCCCCTCTCCCTCTCTCAGATAAACAGAGAAAACTCGCTGCACATGCAACGTGGTGCCACAAGCCAGCTAAGGAAGCAAGGCTCATGATTCGAGGGAAGAATCTAACTTTAATTGTTACATGAAATAATGTTCCCCAAATCATTTGCAAAATAAACTGGGCTGAGATCTAAGTGAAATGCAAAACTTCAAAGGTAGTGACGAAAAGACGGGAACATCTTTGCGATCTCAAGGATGGGTAAAGATGGAAACCCCCCAAATCATAAAGGATAACGAGAAAAACTGGTAGACGAAACAGCAGTTGGAGTGAAGAGTCTGTTCAAACGTACGATCAGACATAGACCCAGAGAGGGTAGTCTCCGTGGCGAAGTCAACACGGGATTCAGACAAAGAGGACGCTGAGAGCCCAGCATGGCGGCAAGAAAAGATGGGAACCCTAGAGCAGTATTAGGTTTGGGCAACAGTTACGAGCGTGTGGGACTGTTGCAGAAGGGCAACCAGGGCCCAGAGCCAGGCTCTTGTCTAACATTCGGGAATGAATTGATCAAGGAGACACATGTCTGGCAAAGCCAGAGATTTACTGGGAAAGGGCACCTGGGCGGAGAGCAGGAGGGTAAGGGGACCCAGAACAGCTCTGCCACGCGGCTCGCGGCTCGGGTTTTACGTGATGGGATTAGCTTCCGGGCCGTCTTTAGCCCATCGTTCTGACTCAGGGTCCTTCCTGCTGGTGCACGCCCTGTTCAGCCAAGATGGAAGCCAGAGAGGAGGATTCTGGGAGGTGGTGGGACACGTGGTGTCTCCTTTTGACCTTTCCCGCACTCTTCCCGTGGGTGGTGGCTTATTAGTTCCGTGTTCCTTACCAG